>NC_063228.1:4834213-6289460 GCF_020740725.1 Corvus hawaiiensis
TTTCTGTAGGAGCCCTGGCAATTAGTGGCCACTGGAAACCAAGGGGAGCATTTCCAGTGGTTCTGCAGCAAGGAGCAGCTCCCTGTGTGCTCAGGGCTCGGGTGCTGCCGGCCAGGCAGGGCGCCAGGGGGGCACGGAAGGGCTGGTGCCTCCTCCACGGGGCACTCGGGGTTTATCGTGCACGGTGAGAGCAGCGAGCGTTTCCCGGCGGTCGCGCTTCCTGCCCTTGATTGCAGATGCTGCTGTCTAATCACCGCTTCCTCCCCTGCCTCTCCCCTGCACCAGGGCTCAGGGCTCCCTGGCAGCCCAGAGCAGGCTGGCATCATCCCATCCTCTGTGTTCACCTCCCACAGCTGGTTCCCCGCTGTTGTTCACCTCCTCCTCCTCCTCTTCCAAGAAGTTCCTCTTCGTGTGCTGGTCTGGTCCTTGGCTGCCAATGCTCTGGAGCAAGGGCTGGTGCCTGATATTGCTGCATGCCAGAGATAAGAGCTAATCTCTGTTTTATGGTCATGAATAAAACTTGCAGATCAGAGTCTCTGTGCGGAAATCAGGACCATACAAACCCTCACGGGAGGAGGGAGGGGGGCTGGCAGCACATCCCGTGTACTGAAGCTGTTGTTTTTGTGTGAGCCTGCCCCTACAGTGTACCAGGCTTCACTGGCAGGGAGGTACAGCTCAGCAAGCACTGGGCAAGAGGGGCCAAATACACTGGTGGGCAGAAGGCTTCATTTTTTGACTCATCAGGGGCTGGGCATGGGGATTTGACCACTGAGTCTCTCCTGAACACAGCCTTCTGGAAGGTAAGAGGGGGAGACAGAAAGAGAGGCACTGTGCCAGATAAGAACCTGATTTTTTACTGAAATAGCTCACAACACCAAGATTTTAAGGCATTGACTGTGTCTCTCAAGGTCAAGCTTTGAGAGGGAAAGACTCCACAAACAACGCAGGAATTGCCTGGAAGCGAGAAAAGTTGGCTGTCCTTCCTTCCAGCTGTTGCCATCTCTTTATGTGCACCCAACATCAGGCAGAAAACTTGAGTTTTTAGCTTGCATCCTTCTTCCCAATATCTCTCCTGCAAGCTCCCTGCCACACAAGCAATGGATATGCTTGACTGTTTCTGCTGGCACGGGCTTCATTGCCCAGAGCACAGGGGGTGATGGACTGGACTGCTTTCAGGTTGCTTTTGGAAATGAATGTGTAGCTATGGCCTTCCAACCTTTGCCAGCTGGAAGGAGGATGAGCCAAGCAATCTGAAGTACCAGAGGACAAGACTGTGTGGGATGGAGTGAGGAGATGGTGGAGTCTCCAAGAAAAAGGGTGGATGAAGAAAAAGTAGGAAAAGAGTCAGGCCGTAGACTCAGAGGGAGAAAATCAGTTTGGAGTCGGGGGTTTGTGTCTTGGTTTTTGCCTGTGTGCAGGCTTCCCTGAGGTTATCTTGTTCTGGCTGAAAGCTGGAGGGGGGCTGGTGAAGGAACTGTTCAAAACCAGTAGGGTAGTGGCGGAGCGCTGGTTAATGAGCTACTCGCTCGTAGCCTCGAGCTCCTGTGAGCTGCTTTCATCTCCGAGCCAAAGGAAAGGATGGATCATTCTTCAGCAGCTTCCTCTGCAACATCTGGGCTCTGCAAGAACCGGCTCTGGATCTCTGGGAGCAGCACAGCAACCACAGCCCTCCCGGGCATGAGATGCTCCCGCTGTCCAGCACCGTGGATGCATCCAAGGGATCTGCTGGAATTTGAACATAGTCTTGGTGCCACCAACAGCTGTTGTTCTGGCCCTGATTCAAGTCTTGGATCTCTCCAACATGGACAACCCAGTGTGCTCCAGCCCCCTGTGCCCCTGCTCATGTTCCAGGCTGTGCACTACCCATGGCTTAAATAGTTTAAAGAGAGTGATGGCAGACACTGCCTCATGGCAAATTCCTCATGGTTATCCATGAAGTCATCATGGCCTCCTTGCCCACTGCCCTGGACTCGTTGTCCTGACGTCCTCTATTCCCTCACTTTAAGTTACATTTTTTGCCTGCTCTCCCTCCCCTAAACAGGGCTACCAGGCTCCATACTCCGGAGAGAAATTCCCACTCCTGTTCCCTTCCTGGTCTGATGAGACAAAGTAGAAAAAATGGTCTGAGGGGAGAAGAAAGGAGCTGGTTTTGAAATGAATAGAAGCTGCTGGTCAGGCTGCCACTGAACAGACAAAGGCTTTCCAGCATGTAGCTGCTTGTCTATGCAGGGAAATTAATTGGAACAGCTTTTCCAAATTAGCTGCATCTGATGATGATAAAAATAATAAAAACAAATAGTGGATTAAGTTAAATTAGGAAAAAGCAGCTTTATTCTGGAATAGGCGTGTCCACATTCCAGCATATTTTATTCCACAATAGCAGCTTTGCTGTGCTGCTCTGTGCAGACAAGCCCCGACACCGGCCCTGTGCACGCTCCCGCTCCTCCTCTGCAGGGCAATCCTGCCTGCTTGTTCTCCCCTCCTGCTGCCAGAGGCTCCTTCAGACTTTCTGCTTCAGGCTTCCATTTTTCCAGCACTTTTCCCTGTTTGAATGTCCTCCAAGAACCTGGTCCAGCCTGTGGTTTTGGTGTTTCTTGTCCCAGTGAAATCTGCCCCCAGCCCTTTCCAAACATGTCTGTGACCCTGCTGCCCCTGATCCCTGCAACAATCCCCCATCCAAATTTGAACTAATTCCCACCTTGAAAATTCACTTGATTCCTTTTTTCTCCTGAAAGTTGGCTCCTGGATTGCACAGGCAGCTTGTCTGCCTTCAGCTTAGCTCCTAAGTGACATCTGCACACACATACAAAAATCCCAGATTTATTTTGGATGGGGAAATATGAGAATTTGGCACACACAACCAAACTGCGACCTCTCTGACCAAGCTGCGTTTGCAGAGCCTGGTTGCTGGATCTCATTTCATTGCTGCCAATTCCATGGGCTCAGTCTGCAGTGGGGTGAGCAGGAGTGACTCCACTGACCGTACAGAGCTACAGCATCTTATATCAGATTAGGATCTTGCCCTTTCTATTAGAAGAAAGACATAATTTTAATTATCTTGACATGTTTATCGCTGTGAGCCTGGGCCCGTTATCTCCACGGGTTCATTCTCAAATGTGCAGAGCTGCAAGAACATGATTGTCTTTTTGTAAAATCCCGCTTGAGGTATTTCTGCAGCTGCACTTTGTGTCAAAGGATAAAAAATGTGCAGGGTGACTTTCCTCGCATTGTTGAGCGGGAGTAGCTGCTGTTTGCTTCGAGCCATTGCCTACACAATGGGGCTTCAGCTATTACAGCTAATTTATGGGTCTGCATGTGTTTACCCTGTCAAACTGTCTTGTGGGGAGGGTTTAAAGACATCAAAAAAGCGGTTTGTGTTAGTTTCCCTAAAAGTTGCTTCGCTGTGTGGATTGAAGTGCAAGAGCTACTGGCTCGCTGTGTGTCAGGTTGACTCCTGACCCCACACAGCAAATCCAGGACTCACCCCAGAGCCACCCATCCACTCATGGGAGCATGTGTGATTTAAAGTTGCCCATTGTCATTCAAACCCAGCTACCCCATCTCCCTTGCCAGTGTGCCCATAGTAAAACCCCATTGCCTTTTTAATTCTTTGATCTTTATATCATCTCCACAAAGGTTTTCTTTTCTTCATTGACATTTTTGATGTGAATTTGAAAAGACTTGAAAGTTCTGCCTTGTGGTCTGCTGAGTTACCTGCCTGATTCTGCATCCATCTCACTCTTAGACTGACCAAAGTCATCCTGCAGATTTCCTTCTCCCTGCTTGACCAGCTGGGTAGTTTGCATCAGACGTAGTAAATTCCTTGCGAATTATTATTTGTGTTTATTATTTGCTACACCAAAGGGCCCAGGCATCCTAGGCATGGGGTCCTTGACCAATGCACGGAAAATATTCTCTCTTTCCCACCAAGTTTTACGATCGAAGAACAAAACACAAGATAACTGAGGCTTGTCAAAGAGCCCCAGACCACAGTGTCAGCCAGCCCTAAATAGTCCCAGCATCATCATCAGGGCTAAAAATAAGTCTAGTGAGGTTTATTTTCATTATTATACTGCCAGAATATATCTTCTCTACCATATGACCTTGCTCCAGCCCCCTTCCCAAAGCTGCCAGGAGCAGCCTTCCTTCTTCCTCCTCTTCCTCATCCTTGTCCCACCATTCCCATCCCCTCGGGGAGCCCCGCCCGCCGCTGCCGCCAGCCCCGGGGTCCCGCAGGTTGCAGCAGCAGCAGATGGCAGCCGCAGGGGCCGGGTCCCTTGTCACATCGCCGCCGGTCACTGCCTGGAGCCCCCGCCGGCCCCGGGCTCGGCGTTTGTTTGTCTAACGCGGCCCAAAGGGCTGGGCCCCGCCGGCCCCGCTCGGGTGGCAGCTTCATCCCGGCCATGCTCGTGCTTTCCTGGATCACACGGCTGACCCCCAGGGCCGGGAGCGTGCTTTCCCCAGACAGCAGCTCTCGCCACATTTTTCTGACAGGGTCTGTATAGGTCAAGGCAGAGCCCAGTCAAATCCAGCTCCAGCAACATGGGAAGGAATAAGGCAGCAATAACCCGTCCAGGATAATAGCTCTGCCCCTCAGCAAGCCTAGGATAGCATGGAAGTGGCTCAGGAAGTGGCTGGAAGTGGCTTTGTCCCCTTCACACCTGTGCTGAGCCATTTAGGACAACTTCTGCATCTATTACTCCTGTGTTGGTCCATGGAGACCCATCCTGGCCTCTCAGCCCGGTGCTGGGGGATGAAGGACCTTGCTCAGGTAGGTGCAAAGTGCTACTGGCAAAAGGCAGAGCAACAAGCGAGGGTGGCAATGAGAAATTGCTTGTGGTCACAGGGAATGTTCAGGATCATAAGAGCACACTGTGATCTGTAGTTATCAGGAGGAGGTTGGGGAAATCAAATACAGTGAGTAGGTTATGAAAGGAGAAAAGGAGCAATGTGGCCAACGATTTTTAATTTTTCCTACAACAATCAGGGGAAACATATCTCCAGACTCAGGGTGCAAGTTTAATTTTACCCTTTGCTCTCCTTCCCATCATTCAGTGGAGCACAATGGTAGAGACACAGCCTCGGACGTTTCTCCTTCTGAGGGATGCCTGCTTGCTCTGGTGTGGCAAAGCCCATATCCTGGGATAAATGCCCTAATCCCAGGGCTGGAAGAGGAGATTCCCGTGGTGGGCTCCTGTCTCCTGTGCCCTTTCATTCACTGTTATAAGCGGGAGTATTGCAAGTCTCACAAACAGTGTACAGAGCTGCTGTGCCAAAGAACTGCTTGGTTTATGTACAGCAGACAACAGCAGAGACAAAACTAAAGCTCAAAGCAGGGACATGGCATGCCCAAGTCTGCTGGCAAGGAGGGACAGGGGCTATAAGTCACTCTGCTGCAGTGACAAACCCGATGGCAGCACTGAAGCAGAGCTCAGCCCCTCACAACTTCAGGGATGATTGTCCAAGGGAGCCTGGGGATGCCGTGGGGGGCACAGAACAACCCTGCCAGCCCCAGGGCTCATCCCACGGCCAGTGCATAGCGTGACACCGTGAGAGGGAAGCCGTCAAGAAGCAAACCCATTCTCTCCTCAGAGCAGAATTGCTTTCATAGCTATACCCCCAGCACTTCCCAGCCTCTCTGTCTTTTGCTTAATTAACTACAGAGCTTGTATGATTTTCTTTTTTGTGTAAAAAAAAAAAAAAAGAGAGAGAAAGAAAGGGTAAAAAAAAAAAAAAAAAAGAGGAAGAAAGGGAAAAAAAAAAATGAGAAAGAAAATCAGAGAAGAATGCCATTTTGAAAACGCCCCCCGCCTCCGCGGGATCGCACGGATTTGCAGCCCCACGGCGGCTTCCGCCACCGCCCGCCCCCGCAGGACCCCGGCGCTGCCCGGCTCCCCCGCACACAGATGTGGGCTTCCCCCGGGCCCCCGGCGCTGCGCTGGGAAAGGCCAAACCTGCCACGGTCCTTTCACAGCTCTGTCAAGAACATCACCCCCCCCGCTGGGGCATCCCCCGCATCCCGCACCGTCCCGCAGTGGCAGCCCGGGCGGTGGGAAGCACTGCGTCCCCCGCTCCATTTTCCTCAGTAGGAAAGATTCCCGGTAAATAAACAGCAGCTGTTGGTGAACTGGATCGGAGGCTTTTTCCCATTCTCCGACCGGAGCTGTGATTGCGTCCAGGTGTGGGGAGCCGGGGCCGGAGGCTGAGCACGGAGATGCTGGGACAGATTTGGCATCGTTCAGTTTGAACAGTGATGGGATGACTCAGGGCTGCCCTCAGCACTGAAAGACAAGACTCTGTGGGGTGAGAGTGACCGTGCCTCTAGCCCCGGAGCTGTCTGCCATAGGGAGGCAGTTTTGGGGAGCTCACAAGGCTGGTCTCCATCCCCAGTGTCCTCTCATTTACCCAGATTTCACGTCCCTCTCCCCAAGACAGTGTTGCAGGGAGCTCTGCAACACGGTCCCCATCACATCAGGCTGTACCAAAGCCTTCAATCTTGGTGGAAACTTGGCTTGAGACACAGGAAATCAAACTCAGTTTCACTTCAGTTTGGTGGTTTTGGGTTTTTTTTAATGTTGAGGTAGGTCTACAGATCTGAGATCAGCTTGAGTTCAAGGGCCTTTGCAGTCTGGTCTTCATCCTTGCCTGGGCAATACCCTGGGAGTCTCGATGTTGTCCCTGGGGCAGGTGGCAGCCCCAGAGCCGTAGGGATGCTGATTGAGCTGTAGGGATGCTGATTGAGCTGAGGAGTGAAAAGGTGCATCGTAGCTCATCCTGCATGGTAGCTTTGTGCTGTCCCATGGGCACCCGTGAGGACCCACAAAGCCCACGGGTGAAAGTGCAAAGCTGCATTTTCAGTCACTGGGGAGGGAGCTCAGTCACAGGTGAAAAGGGTCACATCCCATGGCTGCACTGGATGCTGCCTCCTTCCCAAACACCCACGAACTGCCCACCCTGATCATGCTGACTCCTCCATTAGGGACTTTCTCACACGGGTACAAGCCAGAGCTGTTGTCTCTCTGCGATGTCAGAGCTCTCACCAGACCCCAACAAAACACCTCCCCATGCCCACTGTCCTCCTGCCGCTTAGGGACTCTGACGGCTGCACTCTGCACCCGCCCTGGCAATGGCACGGCAGGCTCGGCCATGAATCACTGTCTGGCACGGACAGCATCCCTCTCCATACCACACCTGCCACGCTGTGGTTCGCCCTTCCCCTGGACAAGTTTTCCCCCTCCCTTTGAGAGTGGCTCTTTTCAGCTCCCCGTGGAAGAAGCCTGTTCTCCCGGTGATGGATTGCACCTGATTTCAATATCAATGAGGCTCTGTCTGCACAGCCCCAAGCAGCCTGTTTAGTCGAGGTTTGTTAACAGGATCACTCTCCTTCTCACATCCCTCCCTGCTGCTTCCTACTCTGCACCGGGGAGGCAGTGGCTGATCCATGCTTGGGAATGGATTTTCCTGCCAGTCAGGCAGGCAATGCTGGTGACAGGGCAGTGATGTATCAGACGCAGGGATGGCCTTGCAATGGGGTTTGCCAAGGGCTGTTCAGTCGGAGAAGGGTGGTCAGTATGGGGTATCCACTGCTGAGCATGCCACCCGAGGAGACTGATGTTGCCATGGTGCCTTCTCTCCCTCTCCTGATATAAAAAAAAAAAGAAAAAGAAGAGAAAAGATGATCCTTTCTTTTCTCCCGGGCTTTTATCTCCCCCTCTAAGAGTGTTGCTTTGAGTCCTGTGTCGAAGGCATGCATTGCTAAAGGAGCCAGAGGGAGCCATAAATTCAGGCGACCTGAGCGATGCCTCTTGCCCCACACCCCATCCAACGAGGGGCCTTTGTTCTTCCCACTGGCTGCGATTTATGGTTCTCAAGCCAGGGTTGTTCCAAGAGAGCTGTCACCCTCATCCCCAAACTGACAGACAAGCCACCAAAGAGGCACCGAGTGTGTTTTGGCAGTGCAATACCTGTTCCAGAAACAGCAGCCTTGCTTTGAGCCAAACCCAGCCTGAAGAGATGCCCACTGCTCTGCATGTTGTATGTCCCACGGGGATAAGAGTCATGACTACAGCCTTCTGCTAACCAGCTTTTCAAAGCTATCCTGTGGTTTGGAGATCCTCAGCTCCATTCCCACCACATGGGCCAAAGGGGTGTCAGCAGCCCTGTGAGGTGCCAGCCTGGTGAGCTGTGAACAGGCTCCTGACTGCCAGGCTGCAGTTCATTGGGAGCATCCTATGGGCTTCTTCAGCAAGAAAAATCCCCTGCCATATCTTATCTGGGAGAGCAAAAAAGGCAGAAACTCTACTGATATCAACCTCCCGCACTGAAAAGTGCAAGTGAAATCATCCCCAAAAAACACATCCTTCCAGATCATCCTGGCTGCCACATGTGGTCAGATCAGGGCCCAGATGAGAAGAATGGAAAGTCCCATGGAAAAGGTGAAGAAGCGATGTGAGTTACTCATCCAGCTCTGGCTGGCCCAAAGAGCAATCCCCTGGCTCTCCATGTGAGTGCAGGACACTTAAGTCTGCGCCTGTATCCCCGGGGATCTTACAGAACTGCTGAGCCAGAGTCAGCATCTGTTCCCCCTCTCCTCTCCCCTCCCAGAGTTTAGTTAGGCTTTATGTCATGGAGAAGAGGAAAAGGAAAACAGAGGGCGAGGGGAAGCAGTGCAAACTGTAAAAACAGTGAAGGACTCCTCCAGCACCCCGGGGAGCTCAGGAATGGGAATGAGGGTCTAAATTTTCCAACAAGAAAACTAAACTCTCCTGATGAGCCAGGGAAGTGCGTCCCTCTGGATGAGGTCAAGACAATCTGAAATTCTGGGCCTGCCAAACAACTTGTCTTCCTTTGCAATCCCCTGCCTTTGTCCTTTTGATGCCTAGGTTTGTGTCTCGCATATCTGTGACTGAGTTTTGGGCTTCTGTGGTTGTTTCTGTGCTAACGCTGCTCCAGGGATCCAGGTGAGAGCCTGTGGTAATGCTGGCATAATGGCACAGCTATCCTGCACCAGCTCTTACCAGGACCTGGCTGGATAAATCTGGCCCCATAAACACCCTGTTGCCCTGCTTTTATTCATGAACTAGCATCTGTTGTCACACAAAGCACGGCGTGGTGGCACAGTTGATCACATTGCCTCCAAGCCCTGTGGTGACACCCCATGAGCCAAGGACACAGCTTGGCTTCCCACTGTGGTGCACATTCACTGGGGTCCCTATGACAGCAGCTGGGGTGGCTGTCCAATCTTGGCTCTGGTCCTGCTGACAGAAGCCGAGATGAATTTTCCTCTCTCCATGGCTCACATGGTGACAGCAGCTGTGAGGGCACGGGACTTGCCTTTCACATTGGTCATCACTCCTTCTCTTGACTGACCAAGTCAAGACTCTACCCGTGGGCTTCTCCACCCGGAAAGGATTTTGCTGACTTTTTATTGAGGTTCACTTTCAAGGCTGGGGCTGAGCAAGCAGCTGGGGAGGTGCCAAAGCTGCTGCTTCGGAGACCCGCTCCCCGCCGGGGCCGCGGGGGCTGCTGGCAGCGAGAGGAGCAGCTGCGCACAAGAAGTTGCATCACGGAGGTGGATGTAGGTGGGGCCGGTGGCGGGCGGTTCGTGCCTTGGGGCTGCTCTTGGCTGCGGTGTCTGACAGCTGCTGGCAGGTAAGGGCTGGCCGGCAGGATCAGCGCTGTCTGAAACGCAAACGCGCACCAGAAAAAGGAGCCGGAGGGCAGGGATGGGCAAGCACGCTGGAGTCTTCTTGACAGCTGGATTTCCTGTGCCTGCGCCAGCTCCCCGACGCAGGTCTCTCCCCAGGCCCCGTGCAGCTTCTGGGGCCGCTGATCCCCTGGATATGAGGGACTGGAGAAGTCCAGGATGCAGCGAGGGGTCTGCAAACCTCTCACTGTACAGGCAGCTTTCCCCCCAGGGCTCTCTGATGGGAAGGGACTGCGGGGAGTAGCAGCTTTAGCCCTCAAGCAGAGATTGAGCATGATGGAAATACTCCAGCAGGTCTCCAGTAGGAAGGTAAAACTTCTTCCAAGCCCAGCTCCCTGCAAAGATTTCCTGAGGGCTCAGCTGGAGGCTGTCTAGGGATCTAACCTTGCATGGGCGAGACGTGCAGCTGCCTCCTGCACCCACTCCACTGCCTCCCGCCAAGCCACAATCCACAAAACAGAAGTAACTGGGATCACACGAGCTGTACCTCTGTGGGTTTTCCAAGTGAACTCCTGGGAAGACTAAATTGTATTGATCTCTCCCCTTTCTTCTCCAGAAATTCCCTATGTGTATGGGTTTTTCCTTCCAGCCTGCGCATCATCACAAGGAATCTGGTTTTGGTAGCTCCGGCCTCCCCAGTCCATTTGTAGGAAGTATGAGCACAGCTTGAATGATGCTGCCAAGTTGTACCACGTGCCCATCAGGCACTTTTGGCAAGTTCTGGAAGTGAGTAAAACGCGGGACTGACATGCATAGAGACATCCGTAATATTTTCCCGGGCAGCTCTGTGGCATGCAGGGCATCACAGCATTGTGGTTAATTAAACTGCAGTCTCCACAGCAACCAGGCAGGAATAGGAGGAATTATATATTTGCTTTTATTTATAGTGGCAGCCTTCATCCTGCGATTAAATGGGAACCAGCCCCTCTCCCCTCACACACAGCAGCTCCAGGGCAGCTTCTGCAGCGGGAGAGGGAAGAAAAGGCTGCTTGTTTCTTAAGATGCCCTTTGCTATTCAAGTTTCTTCTACGTGGTTTTATTCAGCTGCATCTTACACCAGGCATCAAACAAGCCCCAGACTATTATGTGCTGAAAGTTTTCCCCATGGAGCAAGCTGCTTGGATCCGCCTTGTGTTTTCCAGTCCATCTCCCCAGTGAGACATGCAGACAAGTTAAAACAGGCAGATTTCGACAGGGCCCAGAAAGAGGGTTGTGAAGGATCTGCCAGGCGTGGAAGGGCTGCCTCCTCTTGCTCCCTGTCCTTCCCAGTGGAAATCAGGAAGGCTGCTGCTTCCCCAGCTTCCAACATGCGGGTTTTCTCCCACACCAGCACCCCCAGGCCCGATGCCAACAGGCCAGTCCCTGGCAAGAAGGAGGAAATTTGTCACAGTGGTGGCGGGGTGGGGAAGTGATGGAGGTCTACACAACAGGGCTCCAAGCGAGGGTGGGGACTTCACTGCTAATGTGAGCTGAAGTCTGGTTAGGCAAGGGCTGCTCACAGCCCCGAATCCCTGAGAGTGCTCCCTCCCTCCTGGCCCCAAGGCACCCCCAGGGCTCAGGAAGAGGGGCAGGGTTGGGGCACCTCTTTCCCCAGGGGGAAATTTTTCCGTAGCTGGAGCTGGAGAGTATCCAGTGGCCAAGAAGATCCCCAAGGGTAGATTACTCATCTTAGTGATGAGCTTTTTGGTTTTCTGGACTGAAGCTCCAAGAATTTGCATCCAAGCCTGGCAGCAGCATTTATTCACTAAATTACCCAAAAAAAGGGAGTTTGCGGAAGCAAGAGGTTTAGGTGAGAGGTTGGACTAAAAATGGAGGAAAAAGGAGAACAGACAGTGAAGGAAAAAGGGGAACAGAAAAGGGGAACTTTGTGGGGTGAAAAGGCATATTTTAGGGTTCTTTGGGGAAGAGGACCTTCACCTTTATCCAGACCAACCAATTACACTGTTTTGAAAATTTCTGCTTACAGAAGCTTGGCTCGAGAGCTGAGCTGCCTCTGGTGAACAGGATTGAGTTCACTAAAAAATGTGCCCTTTTGTGGGGAACCAACAATGTGCAAATCCAGGACAAATGCAAATGCAGGGCTTCAGCCAAAACAAGGGAGAGGGATCATTTGGAAGATGTTGAAACGTCTTGTTTCAACATTTTTTTCAGAACAAAGTGTGCTTTTTTTTATCTTCTTTATTTCAAAACAGCTTTTCCTATTTGAACAGTGCTGCGAGCCAAAAGCAGAAGAAAGGTTAAAAAGGTGCAAAGGGAAGGAAACATTGTGGATTTGGTTGGAGGGATGTTTCAGGTTGAGCTGAAACAACTTTTTTTGACATCTTGCCAAGTTTTTTCCACTTGGTACTTTTTTGGCGCAGACAGCAAGCAGAGAAACCCCATCCCACAGAGCACCCTGCCAACCAGGGATGGAGTCTGCCATGCAGCCACCCCAAAATACCCTTCTGCTGCTTAAAATAACCCAGTTTCTTCTGCTCTCTGCCAAATTTTCAGGGCTGTGAGCGCAGCATCGCTCAGTCTCTCTGCCTGCTGAGGAAACACATCGGGCGAAGAGCAAATTCTCCCCGGGGTCAGAAGTCCCCCCGCGTCCCCGAGGGGAGCCAGCTGCTCCATCCCAACCGTCTCCCACCTTCCCGCACCGCTCTGTTTTTCCACTGGAGCATGCGAAGCCGAAGCGGACGAGGAAGAATTCGGCCCTTTGTGTGAGCTGAATGCGGGCCATGTGTTGCGCTAATGCTGCCGGTGAGCCCACCCCGAGCTGCGCATTCAGCCCTAGATTAGCGCAGCTATCAGGACACATTTAGATATGGACGATTTCCTCCGCCGTCGCCGGCGAGGGGGGACGGAGTGTGGGAAAGCTCTTCCCTGGGCGCGGGGCCCTTCTCTCGCCCATCGCGGCCCAATCCCAGGGCCGGGGGCCGGTTGTTAATCGGATTCCCACCGCGCCAGGCGAGATACAGCAGCGGCGTGTGACCTTCCCGGAGGTGCGGGGCGGCTGAGGAGCCCTGTGGGAACCAGGGCGAGGAAGGCTCTGCTAGAAAGGAGGAGACTTTTCAGGGTTCAATAGTCAAGGTCTTTTCCAGCAGGCCACTGTGCCTCGCAAGCTCGCATCCCACCTGTGATGTCCCCAGCTCATGGCGCACCCCCACAGACAGCCCACCGGAGCGGAGCAATGTTAACCCTTGGTGGCCTGGCTGTTTGGGAATTAATTTAGAGGGGCAGAAAACACGTGGGGGAGGGAGGGGAGAGGCAGATACCTCACTTCAGTGGAAGTGGCATCACCCTGCTCCTGTTAATAGCTTGAAAGCCTCCCAGACCAGGCAGGAGAACTGGATCCAGGCTGGGGCAGCAGCTCTTCACCTGCTGTCACGGGCTTCACAGCGCTAAAGCAGCGTGCAGATGGCACATCCTCACAGTCCTGACCTTGCCAGCTCTGCCCAAAACTGAGGTCCTGCATGGGAACACCCTGCCAGGTGGGACTGATGTCTCCTTTCTGTTACTGGAGGCAATATGTGCAATACTGAGGTCATGTGATTTCTTCCCCATTAGCAGCGTGCCAGGGACTGCCAGACAGGAGTTCTGGCTCCCTCCCTCCCCTAAACGCGTGCTGTTAGGGGCAAACGTATGTCATGTACTGTTGTAAACGGATGGAATTGAGAGCAACACTGTGCAGGCAGGACTTCAGCTGTGACCAGGAGGGCGGACCCAGGCTGGGCCAGGCACCCAGCTCCCCGCACTGGGAGCAGTGACTGTGGAGGGACTACTGCAGGGACGGGCTGCAACGGGGCCACAGCCTCAGAGACCTGTGGGCAGACACGGTCCCTCCTGTCCCCTCCACCCGAACCGAAGCACCTGGAGCAAGCGTGGGCTGCCTTGACTGATGCCCCAGGTACGGGGACCATCAGGATGGTGTCAGGATGGTTCATGGAAACCTTGGGGCAGGCTTTGGGGGATGGGGCTGGGTTGGCTCGTGGGAATGGGCTGCAACGGAGAGCAAGCCCCTGCGGGGACACTTCCAAAGCGAGTGCCAATCCTGCCACCTCCTCCTCCCACCCCCGCGGCGCCTCCGCACCCGCTCCCGTGCTGCCTGCGGACCCCCGCCGGGAACGGGCTCTCATTCCCCACCTTCCCAAAGCGGGGAGGAAGGACGGCAAACTTCACACCAGAGTGTCAGGCAGGCTCCCAGGACACCTCCACAGCATCCTGCCCCTCCACCCCCGTGCCTTCTCACCCACCTCCTGCTCCTCCCTCAGATGTCGCTATAAAGACATCAGTGGCAGTAAAGAGGTTAATGCGTGTGGGAGGGGGAGGCGGGGGAGAGGGAAGCGGTTCCCATGAACCGGGTCCAAGGCTTATACAGCCTCCTTAGCAAAGCAGAGCATCTGGCCCTGGGGTTCATTTGCCCCGGAGCAGATGGTCCTGTCCTCCATCCATGCGGCCGGGCAGGCGGGCGATGGGCTCTGGCCGATGCTGAGCCCCAAAGAGCCTTTTGTCACTTGGAGATTTCGCAGGAGATGAGGCTGAGCCGCACGGGGGGGAGGGAAAGGGGCAGGAAAGAGGTGCCTGGGAGAGTTCTGAAACTCTCAGTCCGAACAGGCTCCTGTAGGTGTTTCTTCTGATATAAAATCCTCCAGAGCTCAGTGCTGATCTCTTAACACAGAGCCCACATCTTTAGCTGTGCCCAGCTCCAGCTCACTTCTACCCAGTGTCCCTCACTCAGAGTGGCACTGGGACCTTCTGGCCCTCACCCTGTTGAGTGCACGGGCATCAGTGTGAAGAGGAGAGATGGCTTTGGTCAGCCTGCCTGGGCACGTTGTCTTACTGGAAGGAGGCTTGGCACGTTCAAAGCCACAAGTCCAGCTCTGCCTGCCTTGTCACACTGCCTGAGGAGGCTCATCTGGGACAGGCTGGGAGCTCCTGCTTGGAGAGGCCTTGGGGAGAAAAGCCACATCTTCTGTCACCCCCTCAGGGCCATGGTGCTGGTCTCCCAAAGCCTGAGCATGCCCTGAGGCAGTAGTTTGGGGATGCCCTCCCTGCCCAGAGCAGAGAGTTAGAACCCCCAAACCAGCTGCTACACTCATTGTCTATGCTGCTGAGCAAGGTGTTTGGTGGAGAACACCCTTGCCAAGGATGCTGCAGAAAAGATTTATGATGGTTTAAGGATGTAACCAGAGCTGAATGTAGTGGGTTCCTGGTTTCCTAAGAGGAATCTCCTTCTAGTACATAGGAGGTTTCTGTGCCTGGGGCTGCTGGACAAGGTTAAAGCACAGTCCTGGAGCAGGACTTCAGCATTATATTCGATGTACCAAGTGTGAATCATGACTCTGGTTTGCTTCCTTTCATGTGTGACATCTCTCTGTGGTGTCTGGAGGGAACTCAGGGCTCCATGTCCATCTGCATTGGAGAACAACCTCCTTGCTTTTCCCCTCTGAAGAGAGAGTTGAACTTCCTGATTTATCCATATCTAGGCTTCCAATCTCTAACAAAACAGTTCTGGGCCATGTCCTCAGCAGCTGTGACATGATTGTTGTTACCAGATATTTAAGCAAACCCTCCCTCCCTTTGCTGTCCAAGGACTACAGCACTTTCTCATCACTTCTCTTTGTGCTGGAACAGGATCCCTGAGACAGCCCTTTCCAAATTTCTGTTCCAGGTCTGAGGACCTGCGATCCTTCACTTGGATCTTTCCCCTTCCTCAGATGACTTCACACTGTGGCACTGCTTCTTTTGTCTTCTCACCAGCCTCTGAAAACCGTAACACATCCCCAGTGATGTTGGATGTTTTGCAATGGATTTAAAGATATCCCACATCACTGGGGATTTCTGGGACCTCCTCTGCTCAGGAGGAGGAGGAATATCAGCTGTTCTGGCTCCTCCAGGCTTTCTTCTGAACCTGGCCCAGAGACCCACCTGTGCTGCTGCTCCTCTGGGTGTATGGAGGTGGAAGGAAAGCTGAACTCAACAGGGACGCCAGATGGACCTCCATCATCCCTGCTCTCCTGTGGAAACTGGATCTTCCACTGGCCCTTTGCCAAGAATAAAGAAACTTGATTAAACTGTGATTTTGCCCACACTCTCCTCAGCCCTCCAGGTCTCTGAGCTTCCAGGACAGCTGTAAGTTATTCCAGGAAAGTTTATATCCTCCCATCCTGCTGGGTTTTCCTACCTTGGCTCCACCACGTCCCAAAGGGAGGACAACACTAGCACAGACCTTCCTCTGGAAGCCTGTTTACTGGAGGATGGGAGTAATTTTCCAGATGTGCTGGAGGGAAGTTTCTTTATCCAGGGACCTGCCCATCGTGTGTTTGTATCCCTGCTAAGGCATCTTTTCCTCACATGGAGGATGCTGGGCAGCCAGCCCAGCTCGCATGAGCCTGGACCTGCTCCCAAACACCTCTGCTGGGGCCGTGTCCGGCGGGCTGCACGCTCCTGCACGCGGCACAGGCTGTGCAGCTGAGGGCAGCTGTCCCCACACAGCACTGGGGACACCAACCAGCCCTGCACCAGGCTCACTGCCACCTCCCCAGCTGCTGCATGGGCATTTCTACCCACCTAAGAATGTTCTTCCCCATCCAGGGACACGGCAACAGGTCCCATCATCTCCAGAAACTCGTGTGATTTCCCACCCGACTCAACGTGCTCAACCACATGGAGCTGCAGAGGCTGCCTCGTGGCCTGGCAGTGTATTGCTCTTCCCAGAAGAGGTAGCCAGGAGCCAGCTTGGTTTAGGGAGCAGAGAAGAATAAAAGGAAACACAACGAGGTGAAGTGCAATAGGAAGCGAGTGGCCAAATGCAAAAGACAACAGGGGAAAGTCAATGGCAAACAGCTGTGGTGCAGATGCTGAGCAGAACCGAAAGCCT
Source organism: Corvus hawaiiensis (assembly GCF_020740725.1). Lineage (NCBI taxonomy): Eukaryota > Metazoa > Chordata > Aves > Passeriformes > Corvidae > Corvus > Corvus hawaiiensis. The sequence continues at coordinate 4,850,782 of NC_063228.1, forward strand.
CGTCTCCGTGGGCAGAGCATGATGAACCGGCAGATGCAGCTTGGGATGAGTAAATTGGTTCATCGCTGAGGGAGAAGGTCATTTGTCACCTCAGGCAAAACCAGTGTGTCACAAATGGGAAACTGCAAATTCTCGGTGACATTGCACCGTAACGCAGAGAAACCACAGACGATGCTGAGGAGAGCGGCCAGGACACTGGAGGAGCAGGCATTGGGCAGGAAGAGAAAGGTCTTGACCCAACTACATCCCATGTTTAGGTTTAAGCAACTAAACAGTCACATTCATTTTCAAGTGCTTTAATGTTTTATTAGAATTTTAAAAGTGTTGAAAAGTCTGTGAATCCAGAGCAGAGGCTCGGCTGAGAGAAGAGGGAGGAACCGATCAGTCAGCACGAGAAGGCTGGCGATAAGGGATCAGTCAGGGACTGGTTTATATCAGTGAGGCTTCACTGAGGTTACACAGCTCCTCAGCATGAGGAGCCAGAAGTGGCTCTGCATGGACTAAATGCAGTCAGTATCTGTGCTAAATCAGGCGTTTTAATGGGATCAGGGAGGGATGAGTGCTGATTCTTTGAGGAGAAAAGACACTGCACTCTCCTTGGACTCGTCAGAGCTCTAGATGTCCCATCCGAGGACAGGCAGGGTCATGCAGCAGCCAGGCCCTGTCTGTGTTGGATGGACGTCCTCAGGTGGGACACCTGGCAGAATGAACTTGTGCTGCAGCAGAGGCCGAGGACCAATATTCCTTCCTGTGTCTCTGGGAAGCATTTAGCATCCCTAAAAATCCCTAAGTGCAAAAGACAGTCAGAGATGGGTAAGCATCTCCTATTTTGTGGGCTGTAGGAGCTTTATACCCAGGACCAGCTCTGTCTGCCTATGCCAAAGGGGGCATGGGAGGAAATTGAGACAACTCTGGGCTTTCCTCTACATTTTCCCACATGTCACTGAGTTTTTGAGGTTATTGCTACTCCCCCAGCACAGAGCAAAGGATGACAAGTGTTGTTATCCTTGTGTTGCCTCCTCCTTGCACATCCAAGGCACCAACCCAGATTTGTGCCTGGTGTACCTGTCACTGCCCATTCCCTGCTGGTGCCTGTGCGTGTGTGTGCCCCCCTCCACGGGCTCAGGGGTGCTTGCCAAGGGCACAGGGCTTCCACCCATACCTGCTCTTTTGTGGACATCCGAGCACAGAGGAGAAAGCGCCGGGCAGCAGATGTCGGCGCGGCCTCCTCATTAGAGATCGGTCCCTCCGGAGCACGGGAGGAGCCGCCCCTGGGGCAGGTCGGGAGCGCCGGTGCCTTTGGGCATTGTCCCCCCGCTCCGGTGCCGGGCCGGGCCGCGGGTTCCCACAGCTGCGCCACAATGGAGGCACAACAGGCTCCTCTGGGGACAAAACCTAATCTGAGAGATACCGGCGCTGAGAAAGCTCTTCCTAAAAAAGACACAGTCAAAAGCTCCTGGATGCCCTGTGTCCGCGGATACCCGATATGCCCGCCTGCGGTATGATTACCTGCAGGCAGGCTTTGTCCGCTCTGGCTCCCCTGAATGTCACGCTTGTTCCCGAATACCAGCGGGGAACAATGTGGGGGCAATGCAAGGAAAAGCCTCCTCTGTCCCTCCCAGTCTGAAAGTAAATATCAGATGCCTGTGGTGAAGGGGAGGGAGGGGAATGGTGAGAGTGAGACAAAAAGGAAAAAGCCTGGGGTTGAGAAGTGCCTCGGTGAAACTGGGTCATGGCTATAGGGTGACAGGCAGAAAAGGGTCCCTGTTCTTGGGGAGGATGAGCAGATGCCTCTGCCCAGGGGCTCCTCACTGCTGGTGAGCAGAGAGGGCTGCAGGGAGCCGAGGAGAAGAGGAAACACAGCCATATCTGCCTGTCCCTCCAGCTGCCCTGCACTGTACTTCATACACAGTGAAGTGCTTGGATACTTCCAAAAATCCTTCCTGGGCTCCAAAAAGGGCAGCCATGGTGAGATCCAGCAGAGACTGGAGGGCAGTGAGTGGTGGTGGGGGTTGGCTCCACTGCTACCCTCCTCACGCTGCTGCCACCATGGCAAGAGACACCACCTTCATGGGGACAAAGAAGCTCCATAGGGTCTCCTGCAGCATCTTCCAAGTTTGCCCGGCTTCCAGACCCTTCACACTGCACATGGATCTAATAACCTCTTCCCCACAAACTGCCTGGACATGAGCTGGAAACAATCGGATTTTCCATCCTTATCTTCCCTCCGTGCTGCTGGTGAAGTCAAATCCTCTTCAGCCCCCTCCTTCCTGTAGGCCACACATGGATTCTTCCTCTCTCAGTGAGTCCCTTTGTCCCTTGGAGGGGATGTGTGTCCAGCTGAGTGTGCTGCTGGGCCAGCAGACTGGTCACTGGTTGTCCCATGTCCTGTCCCAGATGGGGAGCTGGTTGTCCCGGCATTCCCATGGTCCCTGGAGCTTGGGCAGCGCAGGCAGGAGCCAGGCTTTATCAAAGACTTGCTGGAAAGGCAAACAAACTCAGTCACGGATGCGGTCACTATTCGCTGTGCGTCCTCTTCGAGCAGCTGCAGGACATCCCCATTCTCTTCCCTGCCTGAGGCTGGAAGGGAAAATCAGCTAAAAACGCCTGTTTATGTCAGCATGGCTGTCCTTGACCCCGGCAGCCCAGGGACACTGACCCCAGCAGCAGGTCCAGCCAGGGAAATGGGGCAGGAAAATATGTTTTTCTAGGAACTCAAGCTCTGACTCAAACTCATTGATGTTAGAGGTAGTTTTTATCAGGCTTTGGTGCAAACTTTTAACAAATCACTGGGAACATGGGAGGAGGCAGAGCAGCAGGAGCAGAGGCAGAGGAGCTAGAGAAACAAATCTGCCCAAGCACAAGGGACTGTAATGCTCCAAGATCCTTCATTCTACAGGTAACTGAAAGAAACAGATATATTTCAATGATATTGGAGAAGTGATTCAATACTATGAGGAATCCTAATGGGAGATCCCTTGTGAGGTCCTGGGAGCAAGGCTGGGAACATGCCAGAGTGTCTCCTTGGAGCAGTGGATTGGTAGGATGGATCAGAATGGGAAGTCCTCTGGTTTGAGCAGTGACCCGCTGAAGAAGCCACCACAGGGACAACTGCTGAAACCACACTTTGGGGGGACACAGAGGTTCATGCCTTGCATGAGTTGATGGAAGACTTCCTGCAAGGAGAAGACAACCCCAGAAGGGGCAGCCCCATCTGTTGCCAGACGACCACACAGGGAGTGTGACCTTATCTCATTAGATGCTCCTTTTGATAGGACTTCGATTAAGGCTTCCATTCAAGGGCACTGGGGATTCAAAGGGCTGAGGGGACAACACAGAGTAATGAAAGTCCAGATTCTCTTGGCTTCAACCAGAGATTTATGGATGCTGTTTGTCTTAGAGCAAGACTGTTGTGAACATCCAACTGCTTGTGACCAGACCAGAAAGGCAGAATCCATCAAAACCGCTGAGCTGAGCTGAACTCAAAACAAGCCCCGAGACCCCTGGCATCTGAGGAACCCAAACAGACCGTGCTGCCAGTGCTCACAGGGCCACAGGTCAGCTGGCAGCGCTCCCAGTGCTGTGCCTCGCGCTCCGGATGGGATGAGCTCACCACGCGCTCAGCCCGGAGACCAAAGCCCGCCTGGGAGGGCAGCTTGGGTGTCTCACGCTCGCTCTGACAGCCAGACAGGGCCAGTTCTGTACTCATTCAAGAAAAATGGCTGGGGTGAGTGGATGCAGCCACTCGTTCCTGGTGACTTTTGGATGACGGCCTCGCCTAGGGCAGCTCAGTGGGGCTTTGCCAACGGAGCTGCATCAGTCTGGAAGGGCTCCCTTGGAAATAAAGTCAGCTGCAGGTGCTGTGAAGTGGGATTTGCAGCTCAGGAGCCTTTGATGGATTGAACTCACCACACTGAGCAATTTTAACCCAGTATCAGGTGAGGAATCCCTTGCCACCTGCGCAACGAAGGCAGGAGGATCAGCAGGGGCACGTGTGCTCTGTGGACTCGCTGCCTCTGGGAAGCCTTCCTGCACTATTTTTTGCAGTGCTGACCTCATGGCTCCTATCAGCCTACTCTTTTCCAGCTTCCTTTCCCTGATATCTGGCTTTTGCTCCATATTTCCTCATGTGTTGAGCAATCACCTTAAGCCTCTTTCCACATTTCTAGGATTCTTGTTTATCTCCTTGCATGGCGCAGGGCTCTGACGGGGCCCTGCTTTCCTGTCCGGCCTGCCCAGTTCCTCTGTTTACCTATAACACAAATAGGATTTGTTTGCTTTTTTTTAAATGCAAAACAACAACTCACTACTAGGAGGGATGTTTTCTTCTCTCCTTTCTACTAATTTCTCCATGGTCCCAGCCATCTTCTCCAGGCCTTACCACCTGCCAAGGGCTTTTCTTCTCCCCTCTCCACAGGCAATGTATAAAATTTCTGCAGCAAACAGAAATTCCCATCTTGGGGGAGCCTGGAGTCTCCCAAAGGCTCTAACTTGTCCCATACTGGCCACTATCGTTTTCAGAGAAATAAAGACTTTGATCCCAATGGGACACAGAAGGGAAATGAAAATTGCTTTGCCACCCCCACCTCCCTGCACTCCCCTCAATGACCCCTCTCCCCTCCGTGATCCCACACTCCCCCTTCACAAAGCAAATTCTTCCTGGATTATATTTTAATATCTGCAAAGCCTCAAGTTTGAAAGAAAAACAAATGTGAAACCAGCTCATGTGGAAAAAGAAAGATGGCCTCTGTCACTCCTGAGAGCCGCTATAGGAGTGACATGGAGGGATCAGGGTGGGCAGAGCTGACAGACAGGCACTGTGTTAGACCAGGGATTGGGGTATCAGGATCTTAAACTGAAAAGAGATGGTCACACAGTGCAAGGGGAGAGGATGATGACAGCAATCTTGGGAGCTCAGCTTTCATTCCCCACCAGATTTCTGATTCATATCCCTGAGCATTTATAGGACATACTCCTGGTAAAAGCAGTGAGGTGGCTGGCACTGCAGGGTCTCAAGGCTGGACACAGAGCACCAGTGAGAGCATGATCCTGCCTCCTGAAGAACAGCCTCTCTGCAGCAGCATCCCACCCTGCAGAGGCTGGGATTGAGCTGGAAACAAAGTCTTGCTGTTCCCTGAGCTCTTCTCTTTTGCATTTGACCCAGTTTGGGGAAATGACAGCTTGTCTGTACACAACCCTCACTGAGGGAGGCTCCAGCCCTGGCTGGCCCTGGCTCAGCGCTCAGGCTCTGGGAGCCCCTGCAAAGCCCTGGTGTGTTTTTCTGTTTTGCAAAGGGATGGGGTTGTTACGGAAGGGAAGCAAGGTGAGAGATAACGACAGAATATGGTTTCCTCTTCCCTCTCAGCTGGCAGCTTGACTCCAGCCCAGGTCAGTAGCGGAGGACGCTGCTGCTGCTGGGTGCCTGTCCTGTGGTGTGTGCAAACCACGCCTGGCTGCTGGCCCACTTCCTATGGGGCAGGTGGCTGCAACCCCTCCGTGGGCTTGGCACGCTCCCTGCGCCCTGTTCCAGAGGAGCAGCCAACAGCCAGCTTGTTCCAGAATAAAAGCCATGTCATTCTGAGTGTTAAAAACAGGATAACTGCTTAATGATGTCCTTTCTCCACCTGAGTGGGCGACCCACACCTAGGATGGTATTCCTAGATGGAGATTGCATTTAATGGGATAATTGGGCAACACTTGGTGTCAACCCAAGAGAAAAGCCTTTGACCACATCCTTAGATGTGGTCCTTCAAGGTCAGGGAATGGGGCATGAGGGGACCTTATGGGACAGGGGACAGCAGCTGTTCTGCAACAACAAGAGGAGAAGTCAGTCTGTCGAGGACTTGTAGTTCCTTCCAAGAGTACAAAACGCGCCGCCTCCACCCTTCCTGATGTAAAACACTATGAGCCATGGGGAACAGGAATAAGGAGTTTCCTCATTTTTTGCTCCCAGATTTTGATGATGATCACTGACCTAAGATTTTTCCCAGTGGTACGCAGAAATACTGCTCAGTTCTCCAGCACATCTTGGTTTCCCAGCCTACAGAACGCTTGCTTCTTGGCTCATTTGTTACAGCAGGATGAAAAGTGACACAGGCTGTGCCCCACAAACTGGGACAGCTGCTCCCAGAGCACTGAGTGCAGGGCTAAAATGCATTATTTTCTTCCCTTCCAGATAGGAAAATTAATTTCTGATATTTTGAATCCCTGTCCTGCTTTGTATAAGTAAAACCAGCTCTGAAGAAAGGCTCTTGGCCTCTCTGGATGCTGCGAGCATCTTTCCAAATCCCTTGGCTGGGGACCTCTTCACTGGGCCCTGTGTGTGGGACAGACCCCGGGGACTGGGGCAGGGACACTGGCTTGCACTGGCCAGCATGTCCTAATGTCACCTGAGTGTCCCAGGCATCTCATACACACGCGACAGTAACTTCAAGGGAACTGCTCAAAACCTCAAGGAGTGACCAGCGCTGGGTATCTCGGTGTGATATTCCAGCACGTGGACGGAGCTGGAAGTGTGCATGGGCTGGGGGTTAGTCCCAGGCTGAATATCATCTGGGGGTTTCTCTGTGACTGACTGATCTGAGGAGAAATGTTCCCAATTCCCTTGTTGCCACATGGATTTGTTCTGTCTTGTCTATGTTTTAGGGTTTTAAATATTCTCTTCCCAAAAGGATCATCTGTTCTTGGTTAGCTACCACGAGGCCACCCCACAGCACTGGTGGATTTCAATGGCTAGAAGGACTTGTCATGAAAGACTCTTAGCTCCCCAAAGGCTTTTAAAAACCACATTTTTAATGAAGTTTAAGAACTGGATCTGAATGCTTCTGAACAACGTGTTCCTGGAGCAGCTGGGCTGAAACCTATTCATGTTGGAAAACCGTTGCTGCGTGTGCCAGTATTGCAAGAGCAAATATTGACTTACAAGTATTGCATTTGCATCTATGAAGAATTCTCTCTCTTGTTCGAGTATCAGTCCTTTTCACCTGCAGCCTTTCTTCTGAATAAATTGCCGCTGTAAATTCCAGGGCTTGTTAACATCCTTGTCCTCAGGGTGTGGGTGTGCTCTTCAGGCTTTCATGGAAACACAAAGAGAAGATCACCCTTCTTACACTGGCACTGAGAATTGTATTTTTTTCTGGAGAATTTTTGAAGTTTGGGTTTCCTGTTTTCAGTGGTTACCTTATCTGCTCATGGCTGAGCTCTGTGTGACTAATTCCTCTTCATCTGCAGTTGGGCAAAATTATTCTTACTCTCAAGAGACCTGAAAGACAAGACCCTTGGGTTGGGAAGGATGCAGAGTCCAAGCACATCCCTCACCTCTGGGGCAGCTGAAAGAAAACGACTCCAGCCACAGATGTCTCAGCTCCTCTGCCCACATGGCAGCAACAGCCCAGCAGCAGAGCTCCTGGGGCTGTTCTGCAGCCAGAGGAGGCTGGAGCCAGGTTCACTTTGAGATCTGTGCTTTGAACCGTGCAACAATCTTTACACCCTGATCTGAAACGATGGTTCTGAGTGCCCAGACCCACCAGGGTACTGCTCATAATACTGCTTGTAAGGCCAAGAGCTGTTCTGTGATGAAGGCCACAGAGCAACTAAACCTGCCAAGTTCAAATTGCATTGCAGTGACCCTAAGAGCTCCTGTAGGGGACGAGGGGTGGCACAGGCTGGGGAGCAAGGAGGGCTGGTGGCTTCTTTTTGGTTGCAGTGACTAGAGGAAGATGTGTTGATGGGCAGTGGAGGAATCCCCAGCTGTTTGCATTCACAGGGAGATGAGACTCCTTCAGGAGATACAGATCAGCTCCATCAGGTCCAGCCTAGAGGGTGCTGTACTTCAGAGTCAGCTCGTGCATACCAAGTGGCTTTCCCTGGCTAGGAAACTGCATGCCCTGGATGAAGGCTTCCCAGAGGATGCTGTAGAGAAACCAGTGCCCTGCAAGGTGGATGAGGAGAAAGGGAAGGGAGTATTAATATTGAGCCCTGTGCACCCATCCCTGTTTACAGCAGGGGGCTTGACATCACCTGCAGTGCAGTGCTGGGCTGAGAGGCAGCAGAGCTGCTGTGCTGCGCCTTGGGGAGACAGTGGCACCCCTAAACAAACCCTTGTCCCCGAGAGGGGAGGGGCTGTGGCCCTGCAGTGTTTCTGGGTCGCTGCAGTCTCAGAGGAGCTATTCAAGGGGAAAAACACATGCACATTCCTGAGCACAATTCCTGAGCACAATGGAGCCCAGCGCCAGACCATACTGTGGTCCAGGCGCATCCTCGGAGGAGGACGAAGCTTTACAGGAATACCTGAAAGAGGAAGACTATAGTTAAACTTCCAGTTCCCCCAGAAGGTGGGAGACAATGAGCAGCCATCAAAAGGCATTTCCTGCCCATCTATTGTTTCCCTCTCTGAGTCCTGATCATGCTTTGCATATGGTCTGCAAAAGGACAGACTTCCTAATTATAGCAGCAGGTGAAGAGCTGCGCACGTGTTGTGTGCCAGAGCCTTGGAGCAGTCACTGAGCAGCTGGATGAAGGTGTTTCTTGCAAACATTTGTGGCTGGCAGCATTTCTCTGTCTCACGGTTGGTCTCACCAGCCTCAAGAGCCATCACAGTCTCCCTTTCCCATCCCCAGTGCCTGCAAAGCTTTAATCCTCCTGGAGGCTGGTGTGAAGCAGGGACCGTTCCCTGCCCATTCACCAAGCACACATAGCACGTCTCCTCTCCAGGTTAGGGCACCCGACCTATCCTCCATCTCTGCCAGTCTTTATCTCATCCCATTTCCTGGCCCCAGCTTTTCTGTCCTAATTAAATGGTAAAAACACGTGGGATCCAGGCCAGGCACGAATGGTTTCAGCAAAGCAATTAGCCCTACGTGAGCGAGGAACAATTAGCGTGGCTCTCTGGAATTCGGCCATTGTGAGGCTCATTGTATATTTTTGCCTTAAAAGGGGGCCAGCGTGTTGGGAGGAGAGCGAGGGCCCCCGTTCGCAGAGCCGGGCTGACATTTGCACTATGTTAGTCATGCTACATGTCAACATTTTTGTGAGCTTTCCAAAAACAGAAATTCTAATGGGATGTTTTAATCCCATCTTCACCCCCGCACGTCCCCCCGCCTTTCCCCCTTTCAACTCCCACCTCCCTCCTCCTCCTCCCTGCTTAGCACAGCACTAATACCATCCCCTCTCGGCTTTGGCTCCCGGAAACCAGGCGAAGCCAGAGCAGAGAAATTCCTATTTAAACTTGCATCACATGAAAAATGAACTGTTGCTTTTAATCCCTTTTGCAGCGGGAATGGGAAGGGGGCAAACAAATTTCCCAGGGGTGCAGTGGGGAAGGGGCTTTTGGAAGCACCAAGGCAAGCTGGGGGAAATGGTGGGTGAATATTGACTCACTCATCTACCTTTGAAAAACCACTCAGCAACTAAATCGGGACACTCCAAGGGCAGTAAGAAGACAAGAAGCTGTGGGGGCCCAGAGAGAAGCTAAATTCCCTGGGAGCAACCAACGTTTTGAAACAGCCTTTGCAGGAGTGTTTCAAGGCCAGAGTGACACATGTCTGATCTGGGTTGGATGCAGAGGGTGTGCACAGGAGGCTGTGGGACCTACCGCTGCTCCAGGGCCAGCTGCAGGCACTGAGGTGCTTGGATGTGAGCAGAGAGTAAAACGCATCCCTGATCCTTCTGCCTGGCTCCTTCTCCCCAGGAGGTCTTGGAGACCTGGAGCTGTAGGTAGCTGTGGTCAGGAAAACAGTGGCCAGTGTCCCATCACAGAATGGGACCAGCCACTGCATCAGACATGGACAAACTCACGAGATTTAGGGAGTTATTAAGGCAGGTGCTGGGCTGGAGGTGAGCACTGTGCAGGGTTTGTCTGGGATGGGCTCTGGGAGCATCCTGCCTTTGGCTGCTGTTCCTTATACATATATATATAAAATAAAAATATGTAGCAATTCTGCTGTTGCTGTAGGATGGACATGGGGTTCACTGGGCCTTTGTGCATCCAGTCCAACCCAGTATGAGATTTGATTCCTGCCCCCTCCTTGGGGTAATCACCAAACACTTCCCCTGACATCAGCTTCTGGCTCCTCTTCAAAAAGGCAGTGGGGAGAGGGACAGCTCACAACAGGAACATGAGAAAATTTGGAGCCAAAAAGAATGAGCGGCCAAAAATTAAAGGCCAGGAGCTGCAAGCTCTGCTGAGCACACCTCTGGAAGGAGCTTGGAACAGGCTGGCTGTCATCTACTGCAAACTGTGATCTCAGCTTGTTGTGCTCTGGCTCTGCCTGTACAGATGGACACGTCCAGACCAACACGTGGAGGCTCCATGCACAGCCCACAAGGGAATCTCCCAAACCGTCAGCAGCCCAGGGGACAAGGACTGTGAGGTCTCTGCCAGTGTCACCTCTTGGGAAACTGAGGCACAGTGAGCTGAGCTCAGTCAGTGGAAACCTGCTGCTGCACTAATCTCTGTCTGTCTGTCTGTCCAGCTACCTGAGCATTGCTGAAGACTCCGGCTCTGCAATATCTCGTGCAGTGCAGGGTTACCAGTCACAGTCTCGGCTTATTTAATTGTCTTTTCCCACCCCATACCCACCCTGCCAGGTAGTCTAAGCTGTGTGCAACAGCAGCTCTCCAGCCCAGCAGATCTCCCTGGTTTGCTGTCAGGGTCAACGCCGAGTGAGGCACCTGCACCCAGCCCAGTGTCCCTGGCTGGCAGCAGTATGACCCCGCCATGGCTCAGCAGGTGTACCCATGAAGAAGAAGTGCTCCTGCCCACCAGCCCAGGGATTTTGGGGTAAGAAAGCCAGTTCTGTGAGGATAGTCCTCATCTGCCCCAGGGGCTGCTGTTGGGAGGAGAGAGATGCACAGGCTGTCGGAAAGTGAGGTTACATCCAGCTGATTTTGCTAGTTCAAGTCCCCTTTCCCTCATGTTTTTACCTTCATTCCATGGTTTTAACACCAAAATTCCATGCCCCAAAGGGAGGAGTGGAAATGCCCCCTTGCACACACCTTACACTGCCAAAACTCCCCTGAGATCAACCTCGACCGTGAAGCACTGAGAGAAGCATTAAATCAGCAGTGGATGCCCCACCAGTCTCCCCTCTCCCCACATCTACCTCCCTTCCCCTGGGCTGAATAGGGAGCATGAGAAACCAGGCTGGGCAGGGACGGCCCCATGCCCCTCGCTTTCTTTCAGGATCAGACCATCTATGGGGCCGCTTGTGTTCCTCCAGCTCCTCTTCCCCGGCAACTTTGGGGGCTGTAATCTGGAGGCAGCGGGCCTGGAGATGGAGAAAAATGCAGGAGTCGGGAGGGGGAGACAGGGACCGTCCCCTCCCGCCACCACCACCGCCAAAGCCCCAGATTCTTAGACCTGGAGGAGTCACCACCAAATTCCATTCAACTGACAGAAAAGAAATCAAATCCTTTTAAAGAGAGCCCACTTTCTCCGCAAGAATGCTCCCTCGGCCTTTTGTTGCAGGGCTTTGCTTGCTCCCAGCAGCTCGGAGGAAGCTGCTCCAATACATTAACCAGTTTAACTTGCTCGTGACCCTCTGCCCAGCGCACAATGAAACACTTCGCCCGCTTTTCTCCCTGGCTCCTTTTCAGGAGCTAAATCCCCCGCTGTTCGCTGCTTGCTGCCTCTCTCACTCAACCTTTCTCAGGCCTCTGCTTCAGCCCCGGGAAAATAATGACGCTTTGCATTTGTATAGCCCCCGGCCCCGTGGGATCTCACAGCGCCCTGTACGGATCGAATCGTGTCCTCCCGCCCCGCCGAGGGGACCAGCAGTCCCCAGAGGTGGAGGGGAAAAGCGACGTAGGGTCTGAGGCCACGGAGGGTAGAGGGGGGTTGCGGCAGGACCTGGTGGTGCCAGCGCTGGAGCACATCGGGGGATGATGGGCATGGGGACAGTTCAGCATCGGGACATGCATCATAAGCGTTCATTGCAGGAGATTTGCGTTCTGGGCAGAGGGATGCTGGCATGCTCCACTCTTTGCAGCCACCTCAAAGGCACTGCCAGACCCCCTGCAACAAGGGCAGGAAGGTTTTTTTTGTTCCGAAGGTGGTTAAAAAAACCGCAAGAGATGAAAAAGCTGAGCCCTTGCCCTGGCCGTGAATAGCGGAGCCAGTGAGACAATGGGAAGTTAACCAAACCCGGAACGGGAGCGCGGAGTTCTGCCGCGGGGCGCTGCCGTTTTCCTACCAGTAATTGATGCAAAGTCTCTTTTGTGCTCTCAGAAAATCCCAGAAAGAAAAAGCGGGGGGTGAGAGGCAGGCCACGGGCAGGATCCAGCTCCTGGGCCGTCCTCCTCCGACATCTCCCTCCCAAACCTGAGCGGCACAGTTGCAGCAGTGGCCGCCCGGCCGCACGTCGGGGCCGAACCGCGTTAAATACCCCCGACAGTACGACAGCGGCGAAGTCGGCGCCTGACAGAGCTTTTAACCCCTGTCCGATGGAGCGCGTAAATCGCTCCGGGCAGACAATGCAGCTTTGCAGCTCGAGCGCGGCATTTCTCTCGGATGACCTGAACACTTTATTACTGGGGATTTATTAACCATTTTTAGCAGCCCTGAGAACCTGGGAGCCTCTTAGGGACCACCTATTGAGTGCCGGGGTCAGGCTGCGAGCAGGGGCGATGCGGAGAGTTTAAACCAATTTAAACCGACCTAATACCGTGCTATGGTTGAAAGGGAGATGCCCCACGTGTAGCCCCAGCCCTGGGTTTGGTGCGGGGCTGAATCCAGCTATCTGCAGTGGAAAACTAGTCCAGAGTTTCAGTGAAGTTGTTCTGAAATGGGAGTGATCATATCCTTGAGATTGGGGGGATTCGGGCAGCAGGTTCTGTGTTGGAACCATCCCTGTGGAGTCAGGCAGCGTGGGGAGCACACCACCACCCTGCAGCCATAGCCAGCCTCACCTCACACCGCAGTGGGGTGGGTTATGGACTGTGTCTAAAACGGGATCCTTTTTGCAAGAGGGAGAGAGGTCTCTCCCGGTCCAGCCTTGGCATCCCGTCTGCAGAGCAGCTGTGGCAGCATCCCTCTTCCCTGCCCCTGGTATTTATGGGGCACCCAAATTTTTCTGGTCCTGGAGTCACCCCTGTTTGGCTTAGGATTTTTGTACCCCAAAAATTGTCTGAATGCCGGTGAACCGGGCACCAGATGTTCCCGAGACCATCCTCCCCATGCCCACTTCCTGCCCCTCAGGTACCCTCCTGTACCCGCTGAGGGGTGAGCAGGGTGACTGCTCACACCATCGTTTCCCCAGGGGAGACAGTGCGTCCCTGGCGACATCCACGTGGCAGGTGAGGGCCGAGCCAGGAGGCCAGGCGCCTGGAGAGGAAGTCTGTGGGGATGCGGCCAGCGGCTGGACAATCCCGGAGGAGTCTTGTTCTGGCAGGACAATGCCGCTGGAAGAACAACTTCCCCCCGCCGCTGGCCCTGGGCAGCCGGGCTGAGCCGAGCGGCAGCCCCGGGATGGGTTACAGGCAGTGCTGGAAGGCTGGGACAGCCCTTGTGTCGGCAGTGGTGGCAGCACAGCGGCTCCTCAAACCCTTGCATCTCTCGGGGCCGGCGCACAGAGCCCGGCGCACACAGAGCCCGCATTGTCACTTGCCCCGCGGCGCCGGCTGGGACCCCAACATCTGGCCACAGCGCGTGTCCCCAGCCAGTGCCGGGGCTGCGGGAGTGGCAGAGCAGCTGGTCGGGGGAAAAGTGCCTTTCCTCCCCTTTTGGCTCCTGGAGAAAGGGGCTCTTTCTTCATTCAGGGTTTTGCTGCTCAGGCTTTTCAGCTGCCTCTCGAGCCGCGGTTGCTGTGCCATCGGGTTGGAGACAAAGGGCGCCCAAAAAAAAAAGCAAACTGAGACTGGAAGGCTGGGCAGCAATAGCGGGAAGTGGGGAGTGTGGGATTCGGTTCCTGTGTTTGTACGGTCTAACTGCTTTTTTTTTTTTTTTTTCTTTTATTATGGGAAGCTTCTTTGGCAACCCAGGTCTGTCTCCAGACATGGGCAATGCCCTGCAAAACTAAACCCACTGCCTCTCTGAGCATTTCCAGCCTGGGATCATGGTTCGAGTGCTGACCAGGAGAATGTACAGCCTAAAATCAAGAGGAGGCAAATGCTGGGACTTGCCTGAGGAAGCAGTTTCCCTGCTTCATCCTGCCTGGTATTATGGTATTGTTTATCCAGTGCCAGAGATGAATGGAGCACGTGACAGTAGGAAAAATGCAAGTTGGACAAGGTCCCTGCCCAAAAATGCAGCAGCCCCTGATTATGGCATTACATTGCAGCCCAGGCCCAAACCCAAGTCTGCCTCCCTGTAGCAGCACACTCCCTGGGAAAGAAAACCCCAAGAGCTCATTGCTTGCAGAGGGTAAGGGGGGAAAGAGGCCCCGGGATTCGGCGCCAGTTGGTGGCACATCCAGGACCAGATTTCAACCCAGTTTTCTCTTTCAGCCACCACTTCCCCCACTGTCTGGCTGGGAAAATGGTGTCTCATTTAACAAGCCATCATTATCATGATTAGTGATCACTGGGGGCGGGGCCAGCTTGGTATCTATGAAGCATTTGTTTTCAGATATCCCAGAACTCTGGGGCTGTCCATCAGCTTCAAAGCACGGTGCCGTGCCCGGGATGAGGTTGGTCAGGTCTGGGAGCCTCTCCAGGTCACCCTGAGAAGGAGTGGGAACAAACCCTCCTGGCTCCCCGTCCTCAGATTTACCCACCAGAATGAAGCTTGGTGGAAGTGAGAGGACTACTGTGGTTTTGGGGGGACTTGGTGTGTTTGTTTTCAGTTATACTTGGCTTCAGAAGAGACTGATGGGACACTGCCCAGAGTTTGGTCAGGCTGGTCAGCTTTCTGGAAACCTCTTGGACAGGGCTGTGAGAACATCTCGGTGCAGGGCTTTGGGGAATGACAGCTTGGGATGGGCGGGATGGGGAACGCACCCGTTGCTGCCGACAGAGCACCCAACGATGCTCAGGGCGTGCTGGGGGCCACAGGGGAGCAGAATGTCCCCATCCCCGGGTATCAAGGGGAAGGGAGGAGGAAGAGAAGGAGAGGGAGGAGGAGGCGCCGGCACCCTCTGCACGCCCAGCCGTGCGCTCCCAGCCGCGGGCCCAGAGATGCGCAGGGCAGGGCCCGGGACCGGGCAGGACGGGGCCGGCGGAGCCAGGGCGCGCGTAGGGGCTGGCGGGGAGGACGCGGGGGTCGGAGGGGCGCGGGCGGTCCGCGGGCAGGGCCGGGCGGTGCCCACGCCCCGCGTGGGGCGGCCCCGGGTCCGTCCCTCCCCGGGCGGGGCGGGCGCGGTTTAAAGGCGGCGGCGCGGCGGGGGCCGGCGGTGGCGGCGGCGCGGAGAGGCGAGGAGCGGAGGGAAGGATGCTGAAAAGCTGCGGGAGGAAGCTGCTCCTGTCCCTCGTGGGCTCCATGTTCACCTGCCTCCTGGTGCTCATGGTGGAGCCGCCGGGGAGGCCGGGGCTGGCCCGGGGGGAGGCCGGCGGGGCGCAGCGGGCGCTGCAGAGCCTGGGGGCGGCGGCGGCCGTGGCCCCCCCGGCGGCGCAGGGGCCGCCCGGGCTCCGCAGCTTCGCCGATTACTTCGGGCGGCTGAGCCGAGCGCGCCGGGAGCTGCCCCCCGCCCCGCCGAGCCCCCCGCGGCCGCCGGCCGAGGACATCTCCCCCCGCGATGTCTTCATCGCCGTCAAGACCACCAAGAAGTTTCACAAGGCGCGGCTGGAGCTGCTGCTCGACACCTGGATCTCCCGCAACCGCGACATGGTAAGGGATGGGGATAGGGATGGAGCTGGCGGTGGGATAGGTCCCCACCGCTGGCCGGGATGGAGCGGCTTGGGACGGGCTGCAGCCCCCGCGTCTCTGCCGCGGTCCCGGCCCTTCGTTCTGCGGGACCTGGGTGGTGCTCTGACCCAGCAAATACCACCTCCCCTTCCCTTTTCCCCCATACCGCTGCGCCGGGTGGTATTCCGAGGCTGGCTGGGCTGTTCTGCAGCCAACTGTGTTTTCGGGAGGGTGAAATGCAGCGTTACGGAGTGAATTTGGAATGGGTGAGTGATGTAGAGAGTCAGACCTTGGCTCTTCACACTCAGCAGCCCCCCAAAACTCTGCTCTGGGGTCCTTCCCACTGAGCACCTCCCATTGCAGAGCCAGCCTGGGTTACTTTCCACTGGTGAAACCGAGGCACGGTGTAGGGGTGCAGCCCAGCCCGTGTGTGCCACAGCCCGGGTCAGGCCCCTGCAGTGAGGTGCCTGCAGCTGTGCTGCCCCAAGGACACCCAGTTTAGCAGCCCAGGGCTGGGAGAGTGCCGAGATGTGCTGTAGCTCTCAGTCCCCTTGCAAGGGACTGGGCAGGACTGGAATGGCTGGGAGCTCTTGCGGGTCTGCACCGGCTCACCCACACCGGGGCAGTTCCAGTGAGTCTGGTTCCTGACATTACTGATGTCCTGCCCAGTCCTGGCCGTCCCTGTCCCTTACTCTGTCCTTCAAGTACTGAAGCAAAATTTAAAAGGAAAAAAAACCTGTTTCCTTAGGAAATGTGCTTTGCCTTTTGTTCTTAAGACACTTTTTCTACCCTTAGACAGCTTCCCAAAAGTAAATTATGTCTAGTCCTAACCTTTTCATCCTACTGTCTTCACGTGTTTCCTCCTGGCCTGGAACTGGCCTGCTTGCTTGCAAACTGTTTTCCTTGGAAATCTGGAGTGGCTGAGGGTGGAGGCTGTGGGGGAAGGATTGACCTGCCCCTGCTCTCCTCACCCAAGTCTGATGGACCTTGTGGGGTCTTGGCTTTTGCACTGTACCCCAAGCATTATCTTACTTTTTTTCCCCCTGTGAATGCTGTTCCTTTTTTTTTTTTTTTTTTTTTTTGCTCAGGTTTCCTGGGCTTGGCAGTGGATCTGCCACTTCTCCTTGGTCCAGTTATTTAATGGAAACCTCTTTTATGCTCTGCTGTCACTGTGAGGGGGTGGTGAGCAGTGGTGGGGGGAAACGCTCTTTGAGCACCTACAGATGATCCTGGGAATGGCTGCTCTTTTTTTTTCTCCTCCCTCTTGTGAGCTCCGGCTTTCTTCTAGGTTTTTTTTTTTTTTGTTGTTGTGCTTCGTTTGTCCGTTTGGATTCCCAGAGCCCCAAGGCTCGGCTCTCACGCTGTCCCCCTGGGCAAGCTAACAAAGCCCCTTTTCTCCTGGCGCAGAGAAAAGGCTTCGCAGCCTCTTGTGTGGCACTTTCCATGGGAACGAGGGAGCCGGAGCCGGCCGTGTCCAGGTCAGGTTGCCTAGAGATGAGGGCCATGAAGCCAGGGGGGCCGCAGCCCGGCGAGGTGCCCGCCTGACAAGCCAAGCCGCTGAGTGACGGCTCTTGTACAGCACTTGAGGACAAGGAGCTGCCGAGAGAGCTGGAGGCAGCACAAACTCCTGCAGAGCAGAGCAGGGTTGTGAGGACACGAGGCACAGGGGATGAACCTGAGCTGCTGGAGGTGATCGGCTCTGCTCTTCCCATGCCAGCCCAGCCACTGTCTCTGGGTAGCTTTGAGACACCCTGGGCTTCCCCAAACTTGGCACCAGGTTGGGTTTTTCTGCCTGCAGAGTGTGGGGTTGGTGCTATGGGGCTCTTCTCTCTTGCTTCCCTGCAGTTCCTGCATCTCTTCCTTGCCTGGCCCCCTGGTTTCCATCCCAGGAGGGTGATTTGGTGAGAGTGGGGCACTGCCTTTGCTCAAACGTCTGTCTTGGTCTGAGTCAGGCCTGTCTCTGCTCATCCTCTCTCTCTCTGGTTTCACTAACGGTGCTCAAGCATGTGAGCTGCCTCACCAACATGGGGAAGTTCCTGCTCAAGGGCTGAGAATCTCCCTTGCCTGATGCTGCATCTCTTTCTCCTGATCCTTCTCTCACTCAAACCCCAGCCTGCCCCTGGCTGCTCATTAGCCAGGCAGGAGGGATGCAGACACTGCTGAGAAGGGGTTAAATCCGGCAGGTAGCTCCTGCCTGGACCCTGGCAGAGAGAGGGAACAGCTATTGTGTCCTTCCTTGGCTGCTCTTTGTTCTGCCCACAATAGTCCCTGTTTCCTGCCCTCTGTCACCTCCAAGACATTGCAAAGGGCACCCCCTTCTCCTTCCTGCCTCTCTGCACAGGGAGCGCACATCCCTATTCCCTTCTAAATCTCCTCTTTGGGTTGCACAATGCAGGCCGGACAAGCTGCTTTTGGAGGAGAGTTATGGGTTTTCCCCTCCTTGCTTTGGGGAGAGTTTCCAGCTGTCTCAGTATCCTTAGGATGCTGGAGTGCTGGCTGGAGAAGCTTTGCACTTGAAAGGAAAGAGAGGGAGGACGAAAATGGCCATTAAGCTGAAATCCTGGACAGGAGCAAGTCCAAGCCCACTGCTTCCTTGCCGAGTCGGGTGATTTGCAGCGGCAGAGTTGCCAAAGACACATCTCCTGTCACCGGGGTTACCCTGAAGGCGGCTGGGTGTCCCCGGGGCACCCCAGAGGCATCCAGGCAGCTCGGCACACGCCTCGGAGCCCGCGAGGGCTCCAGCCCGGGCCGCCGTCCCGGCAGCGTGGGATCCGCTGGCTGCCTCCCGCTCCGCGGCGCAGTAATTGCAGGCTTTGAAAAATTCTTGCTCTCGGGGCAAAGCGAAAGGGTTTGCCTTCCAAAGAGCACGCTCCTCTGATGGCGGTTCCCAGATTTCTCTAGCACCTTGGCCAGGGTTCCCACCCACATGCTGGAGTGTGCTGGCATGTGAGTCTCACTTGCACTCCCACCAGAGCAGCTGAGACCAGGGACTGCTCATCCCAAACCAGCTCCGCGGCACAGCTGCCTCCCCCCAGCCCTGGGCTGTGTGCCAGGGCCTGCTGAGCACTGCTGAACTCGGATCATGTGTGAGGGTCCCTCCCTGCTGTCCCCTGGGGCAGCCTGTGTGGGTTTTAGGGGTGGGGGCCTCTTAATCGCCTGTCCCAAACGATGCTGCTGTCCTTGTCCATAAAAGCCCTGGAGCCGGTGAGCGGCACGTGGAGCACCAGGCGGGAGGGTGGGGGACCCTTGCCACACAATGAGCTCATTGTTTGTGAGGAGGTTATTAAAAAATTATAGCATTTAAAATTACAGTGGAGGATTCTTCCTCTTGCGGAAAGGAGCAGGGGGAGGAAGGGCCTGCGGCCCTGCAAGCCCCTTCCCCGCCTCTGCAGGTCCCAGCCCTGGGATCCTGTGCCAGCACAGACCTGCCCCCGGTCCTGGGGAAAGCCACCACCATGGAGTGGGTATGCTGCCATCGTGGCATGGTGCCATTGTGGGGACATCACCATCACACTGCTCCCAACTTGTTGAAGACAGGTGGGGATTTTCCCCCCTTAAACCCTGAGGCTGGAGGGAGAAGAAGAAAGTTTTCTGTGGGGGACACAAAGCTGGGCAGCTCTGGCAGCATCCTGACCTGCTCCAGAGCCCCTTACCCAGCTAGAGGCTGAGTCCCCCCCAACCAGCAGTTCTTTGCTGTCTCCTTTCCTCTGCACCCAAGTGGGGCGGCTGTGAAAAGGGTGCTGGAGTGCTGCATCCTCTCCCAGCATGGGGAAGTGAGATGTGGCACAGGGTCAGGATTTGTGCACTGCAGGGTCACGGGGTGCCTGCCTGGCTGAGGTTCCCTTTCTGGTGGGTGTGCTGGTGGGATGGTGGCAGGCATGGGACATGCTGAGAGTGTGTCACCCTGGGAAGTCACAGAACCACTCGGCCGGGCAGCACAGAGAGGGCCAGGATGACCCCGGGGTGGCCCTGGCTGGTGGGACACCTTGTGCAAGCACACAGCCATGAACAACCCACGAGCTCCACCAGTGGAGGGGAAATGAGTCACCCTGAAAGGAGAAATGAAGGGGAGGCAAAAAAAAAAAAAAAAAAAAAGAAACAAGCCGTCCCCACGGGTGAGGAGGAGGCGGTGGGGGCTGCCCGCCTGGCTCCTGGGGGGCAGCTGCGGGGGCTGGCCCCATTCTGGCCACGGGGATCCCGGGTGCCGCTCAGTCCCGGCCGCGGGGCCGTGCATTGTGCGGGGCTGCGAGGAGCGCTGGCAGCTATTGTTCGGGAGGGATTTGGCATCCTGTGTTTCTTGAAGCTGCAGTTCTGAGAACAATGAGGTTTCCTGCAGGGGCTGGGGGGGGTGGGGGGGGGGCAGCGGGCCCTTCCTCTCTTGCACCTCTCAGGAAAAGTTACTGCGGGGGGGAGTCCAAGAGTTCCTTGCAGCCCTCAGTGCCACAGCTGGCACAGGGGCCAAGTGGGAGAGAGGTGGATGTGAGGGCTGGGAGTGCTGGGCCTGCTGGGTCTGGAGGTTGTGGTTTATAGGTGACAGCCCAGGGATGTTGGCTGCAGTGTTCACTTGCACCATGATAAACTGGATGCTGCCCTCATGTCTGGCATCCCACATGGGAGGTACCAAAGGTGGATTCATGTTTTTTACTTGTTCTCATTGTTCCCTGGCCTATCCCCTCCCAGACTTGGCTGTCACCTCTACTCCTCTCCCCTGCAGCCCCAGGTGAAGGGCCATGCAGGCAGGGTGCATCTCCCCTCCAAGAAACACAAATTAATTTAAAAAATTAAATTTAAAATGAAGCCTTTAATTGTTTTAGTTTTAATCGAATGTCATGGTGGGGTTGGGAGGGATGTGGGAAACCTGTGAGGCCCCAGTAAGTGCCCACATGGGGTGAATTGCAGCTGTGTGCCCCTGTCCCAGTCCCTGAGGTGCCACTTGGTCCACCCACCCCAGGAATATTACAGGGATGGGTGTGGGGAGAGGCCGAGGGGAGATGCCTTGGTAGGATGAAGCCTTTCGGTGCAGGCATGGAATAAACAATTGTCCCTGTGGTCTATTTATAGAGGCTGAGTGCAGGATTAGTTGTGGGGTTATTTTTGGAGCAGCTGAAGGCAGTTCCTGGACGGTGCTTCTGAGCTAATCAAGCAAACATTTTCTGTCTCGCCTGTGCAGAGGCTGCGTGCTCCCTGACCCCCTCCAGTGAGGCTGGAACCTGGGCAGGAGTGCCAACCCCCCTGTGTGACGGGGTTGTCTTGGGCATCCTAAGTGTCCTGCTGCCCTGGTTCAGCTCGTACCCCAAGCAGTTACCTGACCCCTCCCTGAGCACCTGGGGGAAATGGGGACCAGCAGCTGTACCCCGAGCTGGTTGGGGGTGACACCCCCTCCTCTACACACAGCACTGACCTTGTCCCACCCCAGCAGCGCTGTGTCCATGGAGCAGCCACGGGCATCCTTGGCCCTGCAGCTGATGTGTCCCTGTCCCCCAGCTGTCCCCCCTCCCATCAGGGGTTCCCCTTCCCCTTTGCTCAGAGCCTTCCTGACCTCTGTCTCTCCCCACAAGCCAGGCTGCACAGCAGGCTGTGCATTTGTGAGAACTTGCCTTCCCACCTCCTCCATCGTTTTTTCCCCCACTTTTTCTTTTCTCCTTTTCAAGCCCCAAAGGTCACTTGTAGCCCCGTCCCCTCCCATTGAGCCTCGCTGCAGCTCGGGGCTCTCCCCACCAGCCCCGGCTGGGGACCTGAGCAAACAGGGCCGGGTTAACCAGTGCAGCTGTATGCTAATGACCGCTGCCCGCTTAACTCTCCTCGCTGAGTAAAGTCAACCCCACTATTGTACCCAGCTCCTCAAACAAGCCACAAAACCCCAGCGCGTTCCCGGGGCCGGCTGTGGGGTGGCACCCAATTTCCAGCTCACTTGTAATTCATCATCCCCAGCGCTGCATCGTTCCCCCTCTGCTGCCTCCTGCCTTCCCCCCCCCCCCGCCCCAGCCCTTTTGTCTTTCTTCCTTTGCCCTTTTGTGCACGTCTGGTTTTTAATAGCGCTTGGCAGCTGGTTGTGGTTTCTCTCCTCCAGCTTTGTTTGCTGCCCGCTGATTGATGGCGATGCCTTTCCCACCCCCTGCTCTCTGCTCCTGCTCCTCGTCCTTCCCCCAAATCCCAGGCCCAGAGCAGCCCCTCCAGTCCTCCTTCCTGGGTGACATATGCCAGGAATTAGCTGTGTAAATAGCGGAGTGCAGCCGGGCAGGCAGCGCAGGGGCCGGGGAGGAGCTCGGGTGCTGCCTGGCACCCAGGACTGTGCTGAGATGGGGCACTGGGGGACCATCTCCTCCTCGGGGCTGGCAAGTGGCACTCACTGGCACCGTCTCAGCCCCCTTGGGTAGGACACAGGGAGCAGAGAGGAGTCGTGGCGGTATTGTGCAAGTGGCCAGGGACAGCCACGTGCTGTTGACACAGGTGGGGACGCGGTTGGGAGCCGGCGCCACGGGCAAACACACCTGCCTGGGCGGCTGCTCCGGCATCCGCGGCCACGCGCGCCGGCTCAAGTCTGAAATCCCTGCTCAGATCAGGCCGCGCTCTGCACCTGCTCCCCTCATGCTGGGGACAGCCCCTGTGGCCCCCAAAATGTCCCTGCCAGCTGCTGCCCCATGCAAAAGGCAAAAGGATGGGGATGCTCCGTGTGGGGGCTGGGATTTGCTCCCAAGGGGAGCTCGGCACCCTTCTGGGTCTGAAGCTGAGTGTGTTGTGTGGGCGCCCAACTCTCCTGTGCCACTTGGGGTTTTGATGAGGGGGAAGAAGTCACCATCAGCATCCTGGAGGGATTGATCCCAGGTGCTGCCCAGGGGTGCTGTGTCACATCCAGAGCCACGTGGTCTCAGCCCCTCGGTCCTCAGAGGTGCCTCGTCTTCTCTTTCAGACCTTCATCTTCACTGACGGGGAGGATGAGGAGCTGAAGAAGCAAGCACGTGAGTCTGTGGCTCTTGTCCCTTTGTGTGTGTGACCTGGCCAGGTCCCCTGAAAAGCTCCCACCTGTGGAACACGGCTGGCATGGGGCCTGTTCTGGGAACTCTGGAAAAGCCCTCGCCACAGGAGCCTGGGTTGAGAATGAGGCAATTTGTTTCACTGATAATGCTTAAAGCACCCTGTGCCCAGGGGCCCCACCTGGGGACAGGTTTCCTTCCCAGTCAGCCCAGCCCATGGCCTGCATGATGCTGCTGGGGATCACAGTAACAGGGTGGGGTGCCTTTGCACCTCTTTGTGCCTGGGGAGAGCTGGGATGGATGGCAATGTGGGCAGGGCTTCATGGGAGCGTTTCCCTGGCAGCCGTTCTCAGGGCTGGGGTCAGCATGGTCTGTTCTCCCCAAGCAAATGACTGCTTTTCAGGCTGGGAAGTGACAGTCTTTGAGCTGGGCAAGCAATATAGGCCAGGATTTTTGCTACCATGTCCTGGGGAAGCTCAGGGCTTACAGGCACGCCTTCATCTCCCGGGGTGGCTGGTGCACCCTGGGCAAGGTGACGTAGGGTGGCATCATGCTTAGAAGTGGATAGGGCTGAACCATGGTGGATCTGCTGCATCCACATTCCTTATTCATCCCTTCCCTTCTCTCATATGGACCCAAAAGACATGCCCCCAAAAATTCACCATTTGCCTAAAACAATGCAGCATGCAGGTCACTGAGCACTGGGATCATCCAAGAGTTCCCATCCCCCGGCACACCTGGGACACGTGTGGTGAAGTGTCACCGTTCGAGTGCGTGGGGAGGCGTGGGATGCGCCAATGCTGGGTTTTGACCCCTCTTTTCCCTGCAGGAAACGTCATCAACACCAACTGCTCAGCTGCCCACAGCCGCCAGGCCCTGTCCTGCAAGATGGCCGTGGAGTACGACAAGTTCATCGAGTCTGGCAGAAAGTAAGCGGTGTCCAGGGCTGCTGTGGGGGACAGTGGGGCTGAAGCTGGGCAGGACAGTGCAAACAGAGACCATTTGTGGTTTTGGGGTTGTATCTCAACGTGGGGACTGGGGAAGTGCCCTGGTCAGGTGTGACACTGCTGTCACTGCAGATGGTTCTGCCACGTGGACGATGACAACTACGTGAACGTGCGGATGCTGGTGAAGCTGCTCTCCAGCTACCCCCACACACAGGACATCTACATCGGGAAGCCCAGCCTGGACCGGCCCATCCAGGCTACGGAGAGGATCAGTGAGAACAAGATGGTGAGCATGGGGAGAGTTTGGGGCTGGCCTAAATTTGGCTGGCTGGAGAAGGAGCTGTTGTCTCACAGTGTTGGTTCCCCCCTCTCGCAGCATCCTGTGCATTTCTGGTTTGCCACGGGTGGAGCGGGGTTCTGTATCAGCCGGGGGCTGGCACTGAAGATGAGCCCTTGGGCCAGGTAAGAGCATTGGTGTTGCTCTCCCATGGGGACTCCTCATGGTCCCCAGGGCACAGAGAGATGATATTTTTGGGGATGGGTGCTGGACCATGTCCCACCATCTTTCTCTCTTCGCTTTTCTGGGGATGTCTGCAGGGAGCTTGGAAACAAGCTGGGAAGGGCTTCAGTTCCCACAAACTGACTTTTAATTGGAGCTGGGCACTCACTGGCCAACCCCAGACCCTGCAGGGTGCCCACATCCCCTGGGCTTTGCTCCTCTGCAGCCCCTCTCTGTCTCCCCGCAGTGGGGGTCACTTCATGAGCACTGCAGAGAAGATCCGCCTGCCCGACGACTGCACCATCGGCTACATCATCGAGTCTGTGCTGGGCGTGAAGCTCATCCGGAGCAACCTCTTCCACTCGCACCTGGAGAACCTCCACCAGGTGCCCAAGTCGGAGATCCACAAACAGGTACCCCAAGCTGTCACCTAAAAATTGGGCATCACAGCTAAGATATTGATTGACATGTGACCAAAACATCAGCAGAGGGGGAAAGCCCCACCGGCCCATCCCTGTGGGATGATGCAAAGTGTCACTGCAGGCTTTGGGAAATGGGATGAATTTTGCAGCTCCCCATGCTTCTCCTTGATCCTTATGGCCACGTCGGCCACTTGACCCCCCTGTGCTTGCCCCCCAGGTGACACTGAGCTATGGCATGTTCGAAAACAAGCGCAACTCCATCCACATGAAGGGCGCCTTTTCTGTCGAGGAGGACCCATCCAGGTGAGATGGTGGTCCCTGTCCCCCCCAAACCAGATGCCGCGGGGCCGCCACCGTCCAGTGCTCAGCTCTGCTCCTCTCCTCTGCAGGTTCCGCTCCGTGCACTGCCTGCTGTACCCCGACACGCCGTGGTGCCCCACCAACATGGTTTACTAGGAGGCGCGTGTGCCCTCCAACCTCGTCCCGAGTTTCCCCGGTATCCGACGGGCGTGCGGGACCTGCGTGCGGGTGTGTCGGTCCGGCCTCGCCGCGAGGCGGACGGACGGACGGACGTCGTTGCTGTGGTATTGCACAGTGTGTGTGTACTGAAGGCTGCTGTGCGGCCCCTTCACCCCTGCCCTGCCTGCCCGGCTGCCCGTGCCCGCTGCCTGGTCCGGCCGGGAAGGTGGAGAGGGACGGGAACTGAGCACTTAACCACTGGGCACCCCGCGGCTGGCGGGCCCCACGCCATGCGTGGGGAGCGGCCACAGCGCGGGGCCCTGCCCCACCCCGGGCTTGCTTCTCCTTGAGTTTTTTCCTTTCAAATGTTAAGTTTTTTTGGTGTGTTCTTCCCTTCTTTGCATCTACCCCCCAACCCGCTACGGTAACCCCTCACCCACCCCATCGTCTCTCCCAGTCCCAAAATCTCAGCAGCGAAGCTCTGGCTCCCAGTTTGGATGAGGGGTCCCTGTGAGTTCTGCTCCCCGGCTCGGCAGGCAGGCAGAGCAGGCAGAGGCAGGCAGGGGAAGCCTCTGGCCATGGCAGTGGCTCCTCCAGGGTGCCACAAAGCTGCTGGGTGCTCGAAAGCCACACAGGAGGGAGACAGTGGGGTGGGCTGGGAGCCGGTGTTGGTGTTAACTCCGTTTCCAGGAGCTCTCCCCACACGGGTGAAGCGTTGCCGGCAGCATCGGTGGGTGAACTATTTATAGACTCGTGTAAAGACTTTCTATAAATATGGGCGTGGGAGGAGGGCTTTTCCGGAGCTGCCGCGGTGGGATGGGCACCGTGTTTGCGCAGGGTCTCCCTCCAGTGCTGCCTTCCTGCTGCTCAGACAGCCCTGCAGCTCTGCAAAGGAACACCTCGAGGTCTGGCCAGGGGCTGTGTGCGTGTCCCCTGAGGGGCCAGAGCATCCTCCAGCCCTGGCCTGGATGTGGGTGCTGCCCAGGAGGCACCTGACCAGTTGGGCACCTGCCATAGGCAGGCAGCATCTCCCAACCCGCCCATTGTGCTCTCCCTGACGGAGGGGGATTTATCCAGGGAGGGAGAGGGACCCCGCATCCTCTGAGAGCTGCCCTGCCTGCCAACACCAGCCCTCTCTCTGCCCCTGGGCCAAGCCAGAGCTGAACATTTCCAACTTGAAGCTGAGTGAAAATAGCCCATAATGGGTGTGTTGTAAATATGTTATTGAGCCAGTATTTTTTTACTGTGCCTTTTTTTTTAAGAAAAAAAAACCACATTGAGAAATATGTAGATTTTAAAATGCTTTTTATACATTTTCTGTGGATCAGAAAAAGAAAAATCCCCGACCTTTGATAATCTGTTTAAGAAAGAAAAAAGAATTGCGATGTCCTGTAACTATCACTTACCTTAATTTATATGTTCCAGTATCTGGAATGTCACTCTGTGCTTTTTGTAACTAGGATGTGTTTAAAGCAATAGATGTGGGAAGGGGAACCAGCATGGACAGTGTGTTCTCAGGGACCTGAACCCGATCGCTGCCACGGGGTTCCCGTGGGAGCGGTCACCAATAAAGCGGCTTTTTTGCTGACCACAGTCACCTGGTCCCCGGCTCCGGCGTCTCTTTATGGATGTGCTGCTCTGAACACCCCTTGATCCCCCGCAGATGTTATCACCTCTGGCTGAGCTCTCAGGGCTGCCCTGAGGAGGGGCTGTGCCTCCATCCCTTTTTTCCCACGGGTACTGGGATCCTGCTGGCCATTTGCATCGCAGGGTGTGAGGGTCCTCTCCTCCTTCCCCTTCCCAAAAGGCTCGGACAAGGCTTGGCACCTCAGGGCTGTTTTTTCCCAGGCTCAAGGGTGGGAGCGGAGGCGGTGGGGATGAGGTGAGAGCCGGTTGTTAGCGGGGTGTTGTTAACAGCCGGCGGGCAGGCGTGTGCGTGGGAAGGTTGGGGGCTGCGGGGGAGGAGCCCCTTCCCTCCCAGCCCTCCCTTCACCCTCACCACCGCAGTTTCAGCCAACACTGAGCATCCACCTGCCAGTAACAAGCCCCAGCTTTCATGGGCTGTGGCAACAACTTAAGATGTGCCTCCCCACTTCCCAAACCAGTCCTGTTTGTGCCACTGGTACCAGCTTCCGCCTGCGCCATCCCCTTCTCCCCGCCTTCCTGCAGAGCCAGCACCCTCTTTTTTTCTTTTCAAGGCACATTTACTTACTTCACAGTTTCGCTTGAATCTCTGGGTTATCAAGGGTTGGCCCTGCTAAAAATACAGCCTGGCAGGAAGTCGGCGTGTGCTGAAGCAGCCACCCCTCCTCCTAGCACCCGCTCACCCTTCAGACAGCCACAAAAATCAAAAGTCCCCCAATCTCTGCAGCCCTTGGTGAGGTGCGGCTCTGGCTGCTGCCCCAGAGAACCAGCATTGTCCTGCCCCGGCCACCCCAAAAAGCGCCCTGGAAAAATGGAAGGGTGGATGCACAGCAGTACTGTCTTCCCTCAGCTGCCTGGAGCCAGGGATGGTGTGCTGGGTGCAGGATCTGGTGCCCCTCAGCCCATCCCTGGTGCGGGGTCAGTGAAGGGCCCTGCATCAGGCACAGGAAGCTGTGACACTGAGCCCCGTCTGCTCCCCCACGAGTTTTCCTATTGCTCATGGGCTGCGGTTTTGGCAGCGTGGGCACTTCCCAGCAGCGGTGCTGTCACTGAGCCTGACCCTCCCCTGGCACCCCAGACAGGATGGGGAGATGTGGGTTAAGTGCCCATCAAGGCACTGGGCAGCCAGGGGCTGTGGCTTGGGGATGGGATGCTGCTGCAAGGAACAGGAGCTCCTGGCAGTGGTAAAGGCTGAGAGTATGCTGGGCATGGTGCAACAACTGGGGGGGGGGGGGAATTAAAAAGTAAAATAAATACAAATAAAAATTAAAAAATTAAAGAAAATAAAAAGATAAAATAAAATCACCCCAGTGAACCTTCAGGAGCAGAAGCAGGCAGCTCACCAGCCCTCCAGTTTGTCTCCCACCAGGCTCCCAGCCTCTCCCTCCTCCTTTCCCTACTCGTGGGCTGAAAAGTAAATAAATACACGCATTAATAAACAAAAGGAAAACAAAAGCAAAGCCTGCTGCTCTCGCATACTTGGCAGACTCCACAAGCCAGGCTGCTTTCATCTGCACCCCGGCGCTGGTGTGGGACGTCCTGTTTACTCTCGCCCGCTCGCGGCAGCTGATAAGGCAGCTGCACCTTTTGGAGAGCCTGGTGCGTGGTGATGGGGTGGGGACAAGCCCGGCTCGTTGGGGACACTGCCACTATGGAGGGGCCACTGCTGTTGACACCACCGTGCCCAAGGGATGCTCCAGCACTGTGCCTGGCCAAAGGCTTTCCGCATCTCTGGGTGGTTGCAACATCGAGGGCAGAGAGTAACACACTGGTTTAGTTCTTTCTTGCTTCCCACCTCTTTTTTTTTTTTTTTTTTTTTTTTGTTTTTTTTTTTTTGTTTTTTTTTTTTTGTGTGTAATTTGCATTTGGGTCACTTGCAGTCCCAGACTTCATGTGAGTCACCGTGTTCCCAGCCCAGCTGTGGGGACTTTCACCAGGGAACGTGTGCACGGTGATGGGACAAACACCCGTCCTGGTACTGACAGCAGCGAGAAGTGCTTGAGACTTGGGGTGGGAGGGCACTGCTGGGAGACAACAAAACTTGTGTGAATTGGCTCCAAGAGCCACTTCCAGCTGCTCTGGCCCAGAAAACTGGAATCTTTGTGGGAAACGAACATAAAAGCATCCGAATCGCAGGGCCTGAGTGATGCATGCAGCGCTCCAGCTGCAGCTTTGGGAGTCGCCTGTCCCAGTGCTGGGTGGGAGAGTGCTGGGACCCCCATGGGGGCATGATCTACATCCCACCACCTCTGTGCAGCTGCAGGTGACTTAATCCACCACCAGCACTGTCTGTCTTGGCGTGAGGAGCTGCAAAGCCTTGCAGCAGAGAGCAATGGCTGTGGGATGGCCGAGACTCAGCCCTGGGATGTGTAGAGAAGCTCTCAACCATTGCCCCTTTATTTTTTTCACCCTTCTACTATTTCCCACCCCTGCATAACATGCAGGTGGTTAAAATAAATAACCCAAAAGCCCTACTAAGTTCATTTTTCCCTTCCTGACTTTTAAGAGCAGCCTTGAATCTATCAAAACCAATCCCCCTTGCCCCAGAGCTCCCAGCAACTGCTGTTTCTGGTCTCCCTCAGCTGCCCAGTGGGGCCAGTTCTGCTGCTGTAGCCATTTGGCAAGCCAAGAGTGGAGGAGGAGATAAATTGAGCATCTTAAAAGCATCTGGAAACACTTCCCACGATGCTGCCAGATGAGATCTGCGAAGCTGTGGCATCACCGAACAGCCCCGCTCCCAACCCCTCCTTCCTTCTCCTCAGTGGATGTGTCCCCCTTCATCCCCCACCAAACCAGGGTGGTTTCACCAGGAAAACAGTGCTGGGTTTGTGCCTGTCCATGCTGAGGACAGGGACCTGAAAGCAGCAGTGACAATGCACAGCAGAGCAGTGTCACCGCGGTATCAGCACTGGGTGATGCTCCTGCTGTTTCCTCATCAGCTTGGTGAGCCCCCTTATTTAGGGTGGGCTGTAGAGTTAGAAAGCCCTTGGGGAGCAGGGGGCCATTCTGGCTCCCTGTTGAGCAACCCAGCCACAGGCCCCAGAGTTGATGTGTTTGGAACAGATCATGAGTGGCCGGGTGATTTATGGGGTGCAAGCGCCAGGTTCTGTGAGGTTTGCCTGGTGGGAAGAGGAAGCGGGTGGGAGAAGCACTAGCATCTGCAACACCTCGCAGTGAGCAGGGAGCTGTGCTTCCTCCCACTTCCCTCCATGGACTGGGAGGGATTAAAAAATCCCTGAGCAGGGATTTTTGCTGAGGTCATTGTGAGAAACACGGCCTGCTCCAGGCAAAGCCTTCCTTGCCTGCAGAGCTGAGGCAAATGGTCCCAGCAGCCATGGAGACATTGGCTGCAGAAGGAAAAGCCCTCTGCTCCTGCCACCACCCATCCCCTCTCCACCACCCAGCAGCTCGAGGGCACAGCAGTGTGACCAGCTGCTTCGTCATTGTGGCCACAGCCAGGCCACCCTCTGTCCCTGCCTGGCTACCCCAGCAGGTGAGGGCTGCTGGAAAATGAGCTGGGAGACACTGGCATGCTGGGACACACCAAGCTGGTGCAGGCCAGGCTGGAGACACGGGGTGAGGAGGAGCCCTGGATGGAGCATCTCCGTGGCTGCCTCTGCTCGCAAACCCTCCCGACTGCCAAGCACAGGGCTCCAGCATCCCCACGTGGTCAGACCGATCGAAATCTCCCGTTCAGGGTTTTCTTTCCAGCAGAAGGGCCAGTGGACACTCAGCTCTGTCCTGGCCTCCCTTGCAGTGCAAAGAGAGGACACGACCTCCTGAAAGCACCGCAGGGTGGGGTGGGGAGATGGGGTCATTCCTCGGGAACAAGGGGGCTTCAGGAGGGGTTAGAGAAGACGAGCTGCAATTTCAGCTGCCTGCTGCCTTCCTGGACTCACAGACAGTGCAAAACCCACTGGACACTCCTGAAGAACCACAAATTCACTCCTAAATGCAGCCGATGGAAGGAGCTGCCCAGACCGGGCTGCAGCATCAGCAGCAGGTGCTGCCTGCACGGTGCCACGTTCAGCAGGAAACGTTACCTGTAGTTTGGGCCATTTCTCACCCCAACAGGTGACAGCAGATGGGGACACACAGTCAGTAACTGAGTCCCACAGCCACCAGCTCTGCCTGATGGTTTTCCATCCACCAACCCACGGGAGCTCCTGGAGGCAACGCTCACTCGTGTTAGCACAGCTCAGCACACCACAGAGCAAATATGTTTGAAAGCATCTCCCCAGGGCATCCCTCCCTGCCTTATCTTGGACGACTGAGATCTAAGGGACCACTACTGAAGGCTGATCTGAAGGCGAGGTTTATTCAAACACCAAACACATACTTCACCCTTCCCTCTGTTTTCTCCAAGCCCTGAAAGGCTCAGGAGAGAGCCCTGCCCTGCTCCCGCTGGGACTGGGTGCAGTGCAGGTGGTGAGCGAAGCTGCGGCTCCTGGAGGTGGCTGGAGAACACTGGGAGAGGTCACCAGGCAGGTGGCCTTTGCATGTTCCCATCCCTGGTGGAGTCCATAAACCTGGTAAAACATTTACACCCATGACTCTGACAGAGGCTTTATTTTCCTTCATGCCATGAGATTCCCTTGACTGCTCCAAGCCCTTTTAGTGCTTCAGAGAGCAAATTTAATCATCTCAGGGATGAAGACAGAAAAATGTGGGTTCCTTCTTTAAATGGGAATGAAAAAAAAAGAGGGGAGACACATCTGTCAATTATTAGTGAAGGGAGGAAAACTGGTGTCTGTTGAGATTCACAGCCATGAGGAGGAAAGTCACAACAGGGTCTGCACTGGACCCATGGGCAGGATTTGAGAGATTTGAGAGCATGGGTGTGGGTTTCAGCCACTCTCACAGCATTTAAAAAAAATACACAGCAGTTACAAAGACAGAGTTGATTTATTGCTTATCCCCACACCTAGGAAGAGAGGGGCTGAGGTCAGGGCAAGAATAGCATAGGATGGGGGCAGGAGCCCAGTGTCTCCTTTGACTGGCAGGATCAGGCAGAAAGCAGATGGGGAAAATTAGAGGAAGGTAAAGGTTTCAGCTCACTGTGTGATAGCGATGCGGTGGCGGGCCTGTGATCAGAGAACTGCACAAACAGAACTAAAAAGAAACCCACCATACCCTGGGGCAGCACTGAGGCAGGTGAGCCCACACTGAGCTTCATCTTCTCCCAAAGAGGAACGCCTTTGACAGGGCTGAGCTGGTGGGGCACGATCCCCGGTGATTTTTCCACACTTCTTGTACTTGTGCTGGTGATAATGAACCGCTCGTGTTTGCTGCTGCTCCAGTGGCAAATATTCAAAGCAGCAGAGGGGGCTCAAGGGGTTAAAACACACTGGGCACAGGAGAACATCTCCCAGGCTGATGTGTCCCATGGCTGCTCCAGCAGCTTCTGCCCCCAGGTACAAGGACCTCCCCACAGCAGCCACCAGCCCAGCCCCATGCCCACTTTGGGAGAAAACACAAATCAATAACCAGGAACAATGGTTTTAAATTGTTTATTTTTAAAACATGAAACCCAAGCTGAATAGAAACCACAGAAATTACATTTAGGTTTTTTTGTTTAGTATTTGCAAACCAAAAAGTTACAGTAAAAAATAGCTACGTTACAATCAATAGAACTACAGAATTAAAAGTAAAGATACAAAAATGGGCTCAATCCTCTTTAATCCTCACAATTTAAAAACATTTTGGGTAAGTGCAGGAACACTTGAAAGAAACTAGCAGGTCCAAAGTTTAAAAAAAAATTATATATATTTATATATTATATATGTATATAAAGTGGTATGATATACAACCATTATGGTTAAGAAGAAAAAAAAAAAAAACAAAACAGAGAAGTTACAAAAAGGCCAGGTACATGTTCACCATTAGGTTTCTGTGCACAGTGTCCAAGAAAATAAACTTCCCTCTGAATGATGTGAGTAAAACTCATGGGGCCTCCCATTACCAAGGGACCTGAGGCACGCGACGTGACGGCTGGGCAGCTGCACCCAGTGCAGAGGACAATGGAAGAAATGAGGCTTTTCTGGGACTTCAGCAGCCTTCTGGGCAGAGGCCACTGGAGAAGTCTTGGTGTGAGATTAGAGGAGGAACAGGAAGGAAGGAGTTGGGAATTGCATAGTGAGGAGCGATGCGGTATCAAATATGCAGAGCACCTAAGAGCTTCATGCTACAGTTATCCTCTTTAGGAAAGGAGTATTTTGAACTTTCTGGTTGTACATTAATTTATGTTCCACTTTGTTCATGCAGCCACAGGGGCTGGGTGAGCACCCGGCAGCTCCAGGCCACCAGTAACCCATCCCTTCTCTCCCAGCTGGGCAGCACGCTCACCATCATGGCTTGGCAGAGATCCCACACCCCCCTGAAAGCACAGACCACTTGTCAGCCATCTAGGAACTGCTACCAAAACATCCCACGCTTCTGCTGGGCCTCCTGGAATGCCTAGGGAAGCCATCCAGAGCACGCACACGATTTCTGGAAAAGGGGAGTAGGCTGTGATGAAAGGAGGTACAAACCAAGCCTTGTCAGGTCTCTGTCTCAAGGCATGGGATTGACTGCTCGGTACCTCCCTGGAGGGCTTTTCCCCTCCCACCCAGAGATGTGCACTGAGTGACACTGGCACACTTGCCGAGCTGGGGAAGACCCTGGCTTCTCCTTGGACCCCAGGTAGGAAGTGCTTCAAAGACAGTTCCTCTCCTGAGCTAAGGGAAACCCATCCACCTCATCTCCTCCCGAATCAGGGGGGTGGCGAGGATCAACAAACCAAGACACTTCTCTCTTCTTCAAAGGGCTCAGAATGGTAGTTCAGTGGCTGCTGGGAGGAAGAGAAGGGGGCACCAGAAGTGAAGCCTGGGTTTGCTCCCACAGGCACCTAGACCTTGCTCTGATGGGCACCCACCCACTCCTGTCTCACACTCTCTTTTGGGTGCTCCCCTGTAGCACCCAAAGCTCTCATGAGCAATGGCTGAGCAGCTCCCTGAGAAATGGTTTAACTCTCAGAAAGGCCAAACTTTTCATGTAGTTTCAGGGAACTGCTATGGAAATCCTAACTTAGGATCACTTAAAACCCCATGCACTGTGTCCCCCTCAAAGCACTCAAATGAACATCCTTTGCATCTTGGCTGAGATGACTGTACACGGAAAATCAACACCTATCAAATGGAGAAAACTTAAAAAGGACAGGAGGGGAAGGGAGCACTCCATCCTTCACATTTGGATACATGGATGCACGCTAAAAATCTTAGCTTGAACCCTTTTATCAGCACACAAAATGAACTCAGTTTAATAATACATACAGGATACAAACACTACAGTTATAATTCCCAAGACAGCACAAGAAATTCACAGCCAAGTCTTGATTTGATTTCCTTTACAATTACAATGCAGTCTTGAACACTGGACACAAGAGTCCAACATGCTATTTACATTTCACATTGTGGAGATGTTTGTGTGCTTGGAAGAGTTCTCAGTTTTAAAAGAAAGTATCATTCACACATGATGATGCAGTGGAAATAAACCAAGCCAACCAGACAAGCCAATGACCACATTTGTGCTTCTGAAAAAGTAACATGAAGTGTCTTCACCAATGCAGTCACCTTCAACCGGACAAGCTGCCATCCACTCTGCAGTCAGCGAGGTGTCCAGAGGCCAATCTCAGCTCCCCCGACTTCTGGACCCTTTTTCTAGCAACCAGTAACATGAGAAATGTCCGATAAGGTCAGCTGGGACACACCAAGTGATATGGCCTTGGCATTTTGTCACATTAAAAACAGAGAGAGACGATGGAAGAGAGAGAAGTCTCTACAGCTTTACCTCCTGCAGCTTGAAGAGTTTGGACTCCCTCAACCATGAATGCCATCCAGAACAGATGAGTCTTCGCCAGATAGCACCTGCTGTTCACCCGAGAGGGAGGCACAGAGTCTGGGAGTTCTTGGCTTTTCAAAGTCCCCTCCTCAGACAAAATGTGACCATATGGATGAGACTGATTATGTCGCAGCCATAAAAATAGGCAAAGGCCATCTGTTCTTCAGCAGATCCATTCAGACCAGCCTGCAGAAATGCCACACTGTTGCTCAAGGTTCCAGTAAAACAAAAAAGGAAAAAAAAAAAGTAGTAATAATAATAATAATCCAAAAGAAACCCATTTGTCTGTGTTTCCTATCCAGCGCTCTGCACAGCATGCAGCGGGGCAGCAGAGTTCCAGGGTGCTTTACAAAAGTGCAATATCCATGTCAAGTAAAGGAAGTGCTGGCTGGACACAGGTACACCGCTCACACCGCAGTCACGTTGTGCTGGCCTCCAGAGAGCAAAATGTTATCTCCATATTGTTCTTTCCAGTTACATGTTGAAGTCACAGAGCACATATCTCCACAGCTGTGCCTTGCTGCGAGCCCCAAACACTGTCAGAAGTTGTTCTGGCTGTTGGAAGTGGCTATGCCAAGCCTTGGAAGGAAGCAGGTCAAGGTGGCTGCTCCATTAGATGCTGCAAACAAAGGCATCGGCTCACTCCTGTTACTGTGTGGCACAACCAATGCCACTGTGGCAATTTAGACCCAGCCCAAAGTGCAGTCACACAGGTTCAAGGTGCATTCTGTGTACAAAGAAGTTGGTACACAGAAGCACTTGTTTTCACAGGGTTCCCCCACACCCTTCAGCCTCCAAAACACTCGCCTTCCACCAGTAGGACTGGGCCACAGATTTCAGGGCAGGTCCCCTAAAATTGATGATGCGAATAGCAATTGGAGCACATCCTTGCAAGGAGGGATGATGGCAGAACAACTCAGTCTTAATAAGGATTATATGGCTCTTGATTCTTCCTTCAAAGTGAGGGAAAGGTTGGGGTTCCCCCCAGAGAGCAGTTGGGGGTGCTTGGGGCCCTGCAAGATCACCACACCCTGCACACCCACATCTCCTGGTAGGCTCTAAGACAGGATGGAAACCCTGGGGCTCATGAGCCACAGTGTCCCTCCATACCACCTGTGACCACATTTCCCTGCCCTTGTTATTTGATAAAACAGAGGTATGTTTCATGTGAAGCCCATCCAGTGTGTCTGAAAGGGCATACGCAGTCCTGAGCAAGAAAATCCTGCTTCCAGAGATTTATGCTGAAGTGTGAAGTTTTTTCCAAAACCTTCTCTTCCTGGCTGTATGGTGATGCCTCCTCCCTGTCTCTCACTCCTTTGAATGGTAACAGCTGGCCTTGCAGTTTAGTAGTGGTTTCTATCTTAAGAGGAGTCGCAAAGCTTGCTCTGCCACAGAGCTGGTACCATTTCCCAGCAGATCCCATGAGCCTGTTTAGCTGCCTGCCAGGAGCAGTTCCCACCTCACTGCAAGAAGGCAACTGACTTGAGTAAAGGCAGATTGGTAATTCTGTGCCCCAAACAGCAAACATGTGGTAAACAGATACCGAGTCTGAACATCACTGAGGTGACGATGAACTGCCTCTGCCACTGGGTCCATTCCAGTTTGAGAGATGTTTCCCACTCAATTTCCTCTGCCAGTTATTTAATATAATGCTCAGTAGCTCTGCTAAGATGCCCCTACTAAGAGGTAAAAAGACAAAAAGGAACATCAGTTACCCTACTGAAAGGGCAAGTACTTG
The DNA here is from genome assembly GCF_020740725.1 of Corvus hawaiiensis. Taxonomy (NCBI): domain Eukaryota; kingdom Metazoa; phylum Chordata; class Aves; order Passeriformes; family Corvidae; genus Corvus; species Corvus hawaiiensis. Next base: position 4,887,121 of record NC_063228.1, read on the forward strand.
ACAGTACCTCCCAAGAGGCAGTCTCCTCTTCCAGCAGGAAGCTGTCAGTGCCCTTTGGAGCACTGCTCTTCAGTGGGAAGTACAGCACCAGTGAAGGATGTTGCCCTCTGCAGGCACCCAGCTGCCCCTTTGCAAGCCTTGTTCTGCCTCACATCTAGAAAATGCCTTACATGTGCATTAGTATGGTGAGATAGTGGTTAGCAATGTGCCTTCAAAAGCTAAACAAAATTAAACAGAATAAAATATAAACCTGTTCTGACAGTCACAATGTTGTCCAGGGTTTCTGACTCTAGAACACAGAAGATACACTGACAATTCTTGTGAGTGTGTTAGGACTGAGGCTCCAAAAACCTCCTTCAATGCCATTTCAGCAACCCTGTGCTGTAGATTATGATTTATAAAAAAGGGAAAAAAGAAAGTCCAGCAGAGTTCACAGGTCACTCCTGCAGGGAGAACTTGCATTTGCTATAAATCCATTGGTGCTTCCAGTTTCTCTTGCTTTTGCAAACTGACTGTCCCATAAGATCTAGCATCAGAGAGCCAAAACTCTTTAGTGCAAAAATACCTCCCATGAAGTCTTATGAGTCTTTCCCTGGAAAAATTTGGCACCAAGTGAGTGGCTGGCTCCTGTTTGATCTGTGTCGGCCTAGGAAAGGCAGCACCCAGAATGCCATCTGCAAATACCTGGGCTTCCCTGATGGAGCAGAGAGGTCTGGTCCAGAGCAACAGACAGGGTAACTGACTGGTGCTGGGCCCCCCTGCTCCTCCTCAAGAATTCACATGATAGATAAAGTGGGAAAGAAAAAGGCATTTTCTTAATGGACTAAAAAAAAAAAAAAAGCTAACCAGGGTAGTGAAATGGTTTGCTCTTCTAGAGCAAATTCCAGCAGATATGCAGTGACACCATGAGGCAGGAATTCCCTCCTCCCCCACACAGGGCAGTGGACCAGAGGATTCCCACTGAGACGCTGTGCATTCCCTCGTTGCACACCAGTCACAGGCACTGAGTCCTGCTTCTGTGGTGTCTGACAGGCTGCTGGTCCCACTGCAGAAGTGAAGAAGATCTACCACCGTCTTTCACCAAGTCCCTCTTGGAACAGAAGCGGGGAAAAAGGGGGCAGAAGATATTCACCACCTGTTTCTGACAGGCTACTCTGGCCCAGTTTCCTGCCCGGTGCTCTCAGCTGCTTGCCTGCACACATTTGCTCTCTTTCACATCAGGTACAACAAGGTGAAGGCTTAAATTCAAAAGGAGCTTCCACTCAGTGGGCAGGTACCAGGTTGGAAGGGTGGTCTGGACTGGAGAAACAGAAGGAGCTGCACTGGATTTTGGGCAGAACAGCAGGATTGTTCTACGAGGACAGCACAGGGGCACAGCAGTTGGCACATTGTTTAGTCTGACTGCACGTGTGGGTTTTGTTTTTTGTTTTTTTTTTTTTGCTTTTGCTTTTTCATTTTAATGCACACTGCCAGCATCTGGACGAGGTTGGTTGGTGGCGAGGTATTTGGCTCTCATGCTGGAGGTGTACTGGAGAAAGAAAAGACAAGACAAAAAAAAAAAACAAAACAAACAAACAAAGTTAAGTCAGAGTGACTAATGTCACGATGGAACCACAGATTTCTACCACTTCTCAGCATAACACGGTGTGTATTTACAGCAAGCATCTCAAGGAGCTGCTGGCTCAGTCTTACAAGGAAAGTTTCACAAGTCACTGCATAGTTCATGCTGAGTAACATCCTGCCAGTCTGCTGCAGGGGTGCTGGCCAGGTCAGTGCAGATGTGCTGGCGATTTATCCAAGCTCTCTAGAGAAGGAAATCCAATAGTCACTAAGTCAAAACATGACATACGTTGCTTGGGAGAAGAGAGGGAAATGGGAATGATGCAGATGTAAAAACCCACCCCACACTTTCATCCCTTCTTAGTCATGTTACTGCATTCAACCATGCCAGAAAAGGAGGTTGAAAAGAAAATGGGTGCTCACTGTATCTTCACATTGTGTTTTATAGCAATGAGGGCATCAGAAGACTGCACATGCCACAGATGGGCAGCTTGAAAGAAAAGTGAGGAATAACAAAACAATTTATGCCCAAGAAAGAACGGACCCTATCAAGCTGCCATCAAACAGGATGATATTAGCAAGTTGTCAGGTGGGTGACAGCCCACTGTGGCTTGGGATCCAAGCTGTGCACCAGGCAGCAGCAGATGAGACTCCAGCGTGGGGGTGAGAAGAGCGAGTCAGAAAGATGAAGGTTAGTTCGATTTGGAGTGGTGGTGCTGTTCTCTTTTTTTTTATTCTAAGCAAGCTAATCCAAAACAGCTCCCAGAAGCTACTGAGATAACGTCATTGAGCTTTGAATAATGAGCTGAAAAACACAAATAATATCCAGCAGTAAGAACAAAACTTTGCCTCTTTACACCAATGCGTTCAATGTTTTCTGGGTTCTGCTACCACGATATTAGCAACCAAGCAATGAGGACAGACATTTCATTCCTCTTTTTATACCCTCTGGAGCTTGAGTAATTCTATAATATCCACAGCTTACTTCCCAAGAGTGCTCTTCAGCACACTGACTTTTTATCACCTCTTAAACTGAACCACATAAAATAGCCAGTTAAGCTGGCAAAGAGACAACTGAAAGGCAGTTCCACACCAGGAGGTATGATTTATCTTGCCCCCGGGAAAGAACATTATGAGGCATCTTTAGGCTCTCAAAAGCTCAGCTGTCCATGGTGGTTTTCAGAGAATTAACAGTTTTTTATCAGTTTTCTTTCAAAGACTGACCTGGGTTGAACCTCTGTACAATGGAAGAGAGAAACTGCTCCTCTGGCAGAGCTGATCCCATCAGCACAAGATGAAGACACCTGTGGCTTATTTGCACACTCAGCTTTTAGTGTCTTCCATAATTGGAAAACTTTTTGCAGAACACGGATCTTAATATAAAACTCTGGCCCAGAAACAGCATCTATATTTAGAAGACAAAGGGTACATCTGTTCTTTCTAAGATGTATTTTTTGTCAGTGAGAAGGCAAAAGATAGAAAATAGCAACCTGAGCTACTTTAAGGACAACAATCTATACAGTTTATTAGAGGTGATTACTGTTTCAGAAATAAAGTTTAGGGCGTTATTAACATGTAGGAGAATAACCCAACAGGCTCAGAGAGGTTTAGAAGCCAAAGAACTTTCTGATAGAGTAAGTAGGGCACATTTCAGGTAGTGCAATGCTGAAATTACCAGCCAACCCTCATGCTAAGAAGAGGGTCTTAGAAGGAAAAATGCATTTGATTGCTCATTTTCCATTTGCATTCTTTACAGTGACATGTGATAGGAGATGAGTATGAACAGAGAACTTTTCCAGGTGCTAAAGTTTTGTAAGAAGTATTTAGGGGAAAAAAAAATCTCAGATAATGGAAGGTTATTGTGAATCTTTCTGGACAAGTCATAAAGGTTCAGCACACAACATGCAACATAAATTTTCTTTAAAGCATTAAAATCAAGAAGACCACTTGATGAATTGCATTTCAAAGATGTATAAAATACACCTATCATGGATGGAGAAGTTGAAAATAATTCCCTCCTTTCTCGAAAAAGAAAAGACCCCACAGTTGTTTAAGTGCCACTAAAACAAAGTAACCAGGAACACAAGATCTGGACAGTCAAGCAGAGAGTATTTTACATTCAAACCTACCTGCAAAAACACCACAAGGAACAAACTCAGAGTAGTCAGAGTTAGGGCTGATGTTCTCTCCTTAACTCAGGATTTTTGCACCTTTGTGCCTCTTCCCAGTACAGTCTGAACTGGTTACTCTTTCTGTTAAGGGTATTTTTAATGACCATGATAAGTACGATTGAAACCTGGCAGTAGAGAGCCAACACTTCACTGTGCACCTCTCACCAGCACAGCTCTATCAGCATGCTCTGGATCCCAGTCACAGCATCACCCTCCATGTACAAGTGCTTTCTCCACATGCTGCAGTCCTTCCTCCAAGTCCTTCTCTGCATCCTCTGCTGGGAAGCAGAGGAAAGATGCTGTGGAACACACAGGTCCCAACATCTGGACAGGCCAGCAGTTGAAGATGTATCAGCAGACACTTGCCACTTTGGATATGAAACCAAACTATATCATTCATAGTTAAAATTAATTGAGTCCTCAGTTGAGTTACAAAAAAAAAAAAATCACTAGGTCGTTAACTCCTTTAAAAAGTGACTCTAAAGACAAAAAGCTTGAGCACAATTCAGACCAAGGAGGTCTTGGACTCCTCTCTGAGGCCCACAGCTGTCAGGTTCACAGTTGCATTTAGTTTCCTTTAAAGAGGAGCTTTCATAGAAGGTTAAAGAACATGCACAATCCAGTCATTCTTCCAGCATGCTCACTGGAAGTACCCATGTGCCTATACACCCCCATTTACCCTTCCAAAAACAGCACAGAGGACAAGTTTCAACCCATACCTCCACCTCACTGTCAGCTTCCCTAAGAAGGGCACCTGAAAGAGTTCTTGTTACCATTCCTGCTGGTGGCTTGTGCTATTCAACACAGCACCTCTCAGTCACTTACCAGCCAGCTCCGACAAACACAGCTGAGCGCACACAGGTTTATTTTTGTATTTCTCCAAAGAAAATAAAAGTCTCTCCTTCACATTCAGCCTTGTTGAGGGTATAAAACTTTCATAGGTGTGGTTTGCCAGCAGATACTAGTTAGGCACTTGACACACATAGCCTGGGCACAAAGGAATCATTGGTTGCAGACAAGAAAAAAAATTAAGGGAATGATCAGTTCGTTTTAGAGGCCATCAATTGTACTGACTGCTGTGAACTCCATGAGTACTTCACAGCTAACTAAGCTATGCTGAAGGATAACTTACCATATGAAACCATGACTGAGTACAAACCATTTACTATTTGTGGTTAAAACCCCATGTGTATTTCTCTCGAGCTACCCTGACTTTGATTTCCTGCCAGAGCTGTTCAGGTAATCCAATAAAGACCAAAGCTTCTGGATTCAAGTTCTGAAAGGTTGATCTCAAACAGCTAGAGCACAGTAAACACACACAAACACAGGGTTTGGTGTTATTATGTATGGGAGGTACAAGATGCAGGGAAACAGCTAATTCCAGCCAGGGGGTTGTGAATTCAAAGGAACTTAAGTTTTTCAAGTCAAAAGAACAGAGCTTCTGTTGGTTTTGTTTGTTTTTAAAGCCTTGGAAAGAATGCAGTCCCTTTTCCATAGCCCTTCAGACAGCCACATTAATCTCGGGTGGGACCATAGATAAACAGAAGACAGTGCAGACTGTCTTGTTTCAAGGTCATGTTTCAACCCAGGGATTTCAAGCCTAGAATGAAGGCCCTAGAATTTCCCCACCCTCACCAATATTTTATTTCATGGAACAGATCCACCTAACATCACTACAATACCACCTGCAGGAACAACAAAGCAGAACACCCACCACAAGCTGAGGCCCAAGAGCAGTCCTAGCAAGACTTAAGACTGGAGAAAGCTGTGAGCCTTTCAAGGGTACTGGCACCACGCTTCCAGACAAGGTTGTTTGCGTTCATGCACCACGGCAGAGGCATCAAGACACCCGATCCAGACCCTTCCCAGCAGCCCCAAGGCAGGCAGGCAGACAGCGAGGGGCAGCAGGGATGCAGACCAAGCACCAACAGAACAGAAAGGAATCCAGGGCAAGGCTGACAAAAGTGCCAACAAGAGCAGCAGAGAAGAAGGAACAGCAGCTTTAGGGACACGTATTTCTGGGAAGAGAATGCAAGATGCGCGTCACTGACTGCGTGAGCCAAAAGCAACGGGCTCCCTGCTCCCACTGGAACCAACACCTTCCAGTCCCTGCGTGGCTGTAGCTCCCTTGAAGGAGCACTGTTCTTCACACCACCTGAGTTTTCTGGTAACCCTAATCATACCCTGCATTTAACCAAGCTAATAACCCCCAAAAATGCAGACCACCTCCTCTCTCTGTGGGCACGTGGCTTCGTCATGAGGGAGGAAACACTGTCTGTCTTGGAGAACACCAGCAACTACAGCCCACAAGGAATTCAGACAGTGAAATGGTACTAGGAGGGCCCTGCTCACAGAGTCCGTGGGACATGGATGGGATGATTCAGACACACACAGAACAAACAAAACAGTAAAAGGTTTTGAAACAGAATGAAACAGATCTTAGTGATTATATCCGGACCCTTAGGGAAGCTTTTCGTTTAAAATTTGCTCCTTTCTGACCTTAAACATAAGGATAAAAGGAAAAGCTGCGCACAGATCTGACAGGCAATACAGTACCTCTTCAGGACCGCTTAAAATTAAAAATCCTACGAATAAGTTAAAAGCTTGTGGCAGGTTGGTATTGATGGTTTTGGGCACATGGTTTTATGACTACTAAGGACAAGCAGAACAGCAGTGGGGCTCAAGAAAAGCCAAAAGCTGAATGAAGACAACCATTCCTGACTGAAGTCCTGCTAAATAGGCTCTCTTTGCTTCTAGAGAATGGCTTCTTGTGATGGGAGAACTTCTATTCTGCTTTTGAAGTGCAAGGTTATTTCTATGTTTGAGCACTTGGTACTTGGTGTTCAAGCTGTTCTCAGGTGTGGACTGTGAGCTGCTGTGAGGTAGCTTTTGCAAGGCATGGGCACCTGCAACCCTCACAATGTGCACCAGAAGCCTCTAGAAGGTTGATACTGCTCCTTGAGTCTGCACCAGAGCCAAAACGGATTTTCATTTTAACCCTTGGCAGGAGGGAATGGGTGGGAGGTGCAGAGGGAAGGAATGTGAAGAAATAAAAGGCACTGGCCTGGGATAAACAGTGCAGGGATGAAGGGAGCGGTTGGGAGTGGAGAAGGGGTTGAGCAAGAAGGACCTTTTTTGCAGTACCTGTTCCATTTGCGGGCGCTGTTACCAGTATGTCCGTGCACTGTCCGAGGGCTTAAGCTGCCAGCTCATATGGCTGCTACTGTCCATGGCAGCCAAATACAACTGTGATGACGCAAGAAAGAGAGAGAAAAAGAGAGTGCAGCCTCAACGTGCATGAAAAACACAGTGCAAGCAAGTGAAACTGTGGTGTGTGTCAGCGACAAGGTGGGCTCTACAACCCTAAGGGAATATCCCTGTGGCAAGAAGGAGAAAACAGAAGGAATGAGAGAAGGAAAAACACAAACAAACGAACAAAAAGCCAGGAAAAGTAACGGACAAACAATGCAGCAGGATCATCACTTCTTAGTTTTCACCATCTGTTCACAGAAAGCTAAATGGAATAGGTCAGCTCTGTCTACCCACTGGACATAACCTACTCGGATGGCTATCTCCCTCTCCTCCCTCCCAAAAAGAGGCAGGGATGTGTGCATTGGTACTCCCTTTTCATCTCTCTCCTCCCACAGACAATTTGCTATGAAAAATTACCACTTCTTCTGCCTCAGTACAGTCTCAGCCACCTGCTACGGAGAGCTGCAAATACGAAAATCCCAGAAAAGCCTTTCCCTGTTGCCTGCCAATATGAGAATAGACAGTATTTTTCTTTTCTCCACTGCCTACTACGTCCCTCCAGGAAACACATTTATCCTATGGCCTGGTTCCTTGTGTCGTCTGGGGAGAAGCTCCCTTTTCTGTGGGTGCAGTGCTGCTCCCTCATCCTCCCCAGCTCCTGCACTTCCCCATAGCCCACACTGATGGCTGCCAGTTCAAGTTACTCTGAAGAAAAAAAAAAAAATCTTGATCTACTCCCAAACCCCAGCCTAAGGCACCAGGACTCAGATTCCCACTCAAGGTATTAACACAAACAGCTACTGAAGAACCAGGGAACTTCTTGCCTCACTACAGCCCCATGGAAGGGAATGTGCTTTTTCTGAAGCAGAAGAGCTGCAGGGCAAGGGGAAGCCAGACACTGAAGAAACATGTGCCCTGGCAGTACCAGAGGGACAGTGCCCTTCTTCCCTGTGGAACACCAGCAGTGCAGCATGTCAGGGCTTCTGCTGAGACCACCTCGCTGCTGAGAGTGGACAACGCGACCAGAGCTCGCAATCAGAACACCAGGGGTCAGGAAACCTCCTTGGGGAGGGTGGAAGAGGTCTGGCCAAGGACAGAGACAAGGATCAACTCTGCACATTTCCACTTCCTCTACAGCAAGATGAACTGGTCCTCTTGAAGTGAAACCATGAATGTGATGCCCTCTTTTCCACCACATTTCCTACACCTTCATCCACCAACCTCCTCTTCCTCCCCTTCCCATCAATTTGGCCCAGGCACCACAGAGTATTTTCTTTACCTATACCTGAAGACTGTTTGATCATTAGGCATTTTACTACTCATCCTCTGTAATCACAGCACCAAGTTAGTGAGCAGTGGGATGGCATGTTCTCCAGGTTCTGCTGTAAATCAGGCTTACAGGATCCAGTGAGGGAGGGCAAGATTAATTTAGTTCTTACCCAGACATGAAGACAAGCCCATGTTTTATCCATTGTACAGAAATGGCTATCAGGCCACTCCAAATACCAAAACCTTCCATGAAAGTTTCTTTTTTTCCTCCATAGGAAATTAAATACAGAAATAGATTTCAAAGAAAGCAAAACAGTTGTGAAAGAAAGATTTAAAAAAAAAAATCTCAACAAAAAAATAATACAGGTTTCATCCTACCATCTCTTTAGGGCGGATTAAGGAGAGAGGTTCAGCAATAACTCTGAATTTACAGTTTGAACAAGTTTCTTTTTAAACTTGAGGAACCAATGCCACAGATAGCAAGTACACTGCATGCAAGTGAATCATCCTGCTGAAGTCACCCATCAAGATACTCATGCACTTCAGTGGTGGCAGGACTGGGCCCATAGGATTATCTGCGTTAATTGATTGAGTTTTAGTCTTTTCGTGTGCAATGTCCAAAGCAGCATAGCAGGGTTTTATTCTCCATGGCAGGTGAGACATAGCTTGTCTGTTCAAGCTGCTGCCATTTATGGGCCAGATCCTGTGTTTGGCTGCACAGTCAGCTCCCTTGGGAGTACACAGGAGTGGCAAATGTGTATTCCCCAAAGTTGCTGAAGCAGAGAAGAGCAGTAAAGAGAGACTTACTGAGGGAGGTGGGGACTCCCGGCCAATGAGCGGGGTATTCTCGCAACGGGGGTTCTGGAAATTTGCATTCTGGCTCCTAGGAAAGGAAGACACACATGGTAACGGGGCACGTGCCATGCTTCTCTGGGGACAGTCTCTGATGGGGACACAGGACAGAGCATCCTCACCCCCAGAACTACTGTATTGGGTCAGTCTCCTTCAAAGCTTTTCTTACAGGCCAGGTAGATCCCCCTTTTTCAGACAAGGGCATAAAACTATCATCATTTTCCTCAGATTGAGCACTATTTTTACATTCTTACTCAGACAGGCCCACAATGAATCACATCAAGTGATTTAAAAATAGGTCCTTGTGAAAATCCGCCTCCCTGCAGCATCAGAACTGCCAAGTGGCAGAAATGGAGATAAAATGAGGACAATGTCTAAGGGGATAAACAAAATGATGTGGCAGCCCAAAAAAAGATGGACCCTGATGATAGTCCAAATGTAATCAGGGTTAGGCACTTCTGGAGAAAGCTCTGAAGATCCCACCTGGACTAGGTAGCTCCAAACTGCAACAGATGTCAGAGCTGACTGCAAATACTGCAGAAAGAGAGAGCCCACAGATTTTGTCTTGGCTCTCAGTCTCTGGGGAGGCTTCTGGCAAGACTGCTCCATCTGAAGAATTAAGTCTTCTGGTGATCAGAATCATTGTGTAATAAGAAGCCCAGACACTACTTTCCTACTTCTTTTCTTTAGATAGTTTCCTGAGTCCTGGAGCACAAAGCTGTTCACATTTTGGAGCATGCTGTCTAACAAAACTCTTTCTAGTGCAGCACTTTCAAGCTATTCCCTTCTCCCATTAGATGCCAATCAGAAAACAAAATCCTTCATCGCTTTTTACCACTTGGTCAGAAGTGCCAACCTTGCAGCACTTGAGCCAACAGAAATGAGAATGAAGCAGTGTGGAGAAGCTTCTTGTGGGGATACTCACATGTACTCCGTGACGGGAGCATTGCTGACTGTGTGTGCTGCTGCTGGAATGCTGGTCTCACTGCCATAACTACTCCCACAGCTATAGAGGCTGGGCATGTGCACTCTGTACAGATTATCGTGTGTCTGTCTACTCCCTTGAGCAGCTGATTCTTCTTCCCCATCATCATCTGAGCCTCTGCAAGAAGGAGAAAAAGTTCCTCCTAGAACCCTACAATTACCCCACATGTGGGGTTTGCAGGAAACCATGGTAGTCCTAGGAACCTCCCAGTCATCTTCCACACCTCCATGTTCATACCCGTTTGGGACGCCTCAGGGTGGCAGTGTGAAACACAGCCTACATCACAGTGACTCAGACCTCCCACAGATCCCATCTGGAGGTGCACACTGCGTGATCCCCTCCAGCCCCCCTGCAGGCTTCTCTCAGGGTTTGGCAGACAGCACCGGTCTGCAAGTGCCCAGTTGTACAACCAAAGGATGGATACACATCCCAAAATATACAGCACTAAAAAACCCCAACAAACAATAAAGAGAGGCAATGGGGAGGTAGCGCCACAAACCCCACAGAACTGCAGTCTGTGTCCTTCCATTTCTTGTAGACATGTGCAAAGAGCTCTTAAGGATAAGTCTTCTGTAGACCCCTCTGAACTCTCATTCTGTTTGCAAAGGGTCTGCTTCAGCTTCTAGGAAAATCACAGATGTCTTTACAGAGACTAAACTGCAAAATTTGTGTCTAAAGGCTTCGTCCTCTCAAAACTGCCAGGATTTTAAACCAACGGAGAGCAGAACTGTTTGGCAGCTGGTTCTTTCTGTCTCCCCATAGTATTCTCTTGCCCCTCCTATATAATACACACTGCTATTTCATCTCCCTAATTAGGGGGTGGAGCACCAAGGTCTGAAACATATTTAATCTGTGCTTGACAAAGCTAGTGAAGGTTCTACACAGCATGGACACCACTAGAACCTCCCAAACGTCACCTGCAGCTTCTGCACCACATGGTGGCACTGAAGATCGGGGAATTGCAGCCTGCACAGTCTCTTACAGGCAATAAAGTACAACATCCTCCACTTCCCAGAGGGAGGCTGGGGGAGAGATGGCCCTCCAGGGAATGCAAGAGGGAACCCTTCAGTTCACAGCAGCAGCCTGAGCCTGCTGGGGTTGGCAGGGCAGGCAGCAGCCCACAGGGAGGGCAGCACAAGACATGCCACTGGGTAAACCTTTCTCCTTCCAGCAGGCAGACTGCTGTGCTCTTCATGGTAAGGTCTCTGCAGCTGCCTGTGGAAGAGGTGAGGAACCAGCCATTTTCTCAAGGGCTATTCTGACACTTCCCAAGGCCACTTCTCTGTGGGCACTGCACACTGGGCCAGCTCTGGCTTCCTGCTATTGTTCAGGGCATTCTATTTTACCACAAAAATCAGGACCACAGAAGAGATTTCGCTGCAGTCTATTGCTCTTCTGCAAGAGCAGAAAACTCAATGCCATTTTAACAGCTGCATGTGGTGCAGCAGCCAGCCAGTGAAGAGAAGGTTTGCTAAAGAATTACTGATCAATCTGGTTATCATCATCAACACCAGTTCCAATTTGCAAGTCTCTCACCTGCTCATGCTATTGACAAGACAGTTCCTGCCTTCAATTATCTATGCAAAGTAGTCACCTCAGCATGAGCAAAGCTAAAAAGGCAAGTGTAAACTGCTCCTTATTCCCATAGTAAAAAAATGTCTCCAAAGCAACATAAGAGAATAAGAATTTTAGAGAGAGCAAAAGTTCAAGCATTACCTCTATGTTAGAGCTATAATCATTCAGCTGACTTGACTCACAGTCCTACAGTGTGCTGAATACTCTGCACACAGAATATTCCAGTGCAATAAGGTTCAGATGTTAGTATTAACCACAGCCAGAGCAAAACACAACAATTTTTTTTTCCTTTTAGACCTGTGCTTATAAAGCCTCATCCCTCACACTCCTGGGATCACGTGGGAATGAGCTCCATATGCTCATGGGCACAAATCCAGCCAGTCTTCACTGGGAAAGAGCTCTACAGTGCTACAGGATCTAAACCCTCTCTGTACCTCTTTTGCTGCCAAGTGTGTGGGACGCTGCAGACAATGGAACTGAACATGAGGGCTGTGACAAAGGAGAAGAGAACCAGGTAGATGAGGCCTTCCACTCCATCATAGCAGAAGCCTGTCAGAGCCTGGATGTAATCCTGCAGAGAGAAAGGAGTGGAGTTTCCTGATCAGTGCAGAGTTAACATTGAGCTGTAGCTCAAAAGCCCTTCTCCAGACTACACTCTCTGAAACAACTCAGAGACATCGCACTCCCTTTTCTAGAGCATAGTTCTATTGTAATTTCAGGGACTCAAGTATTTTTCATAAATGATCTAACCCTTGTTTCCCCTCACAAAAACCAGCTTGGATTTAGACACAGAAATATTTTCAACTGCCCACAATCAGACTTTAAGAGGAACAAAAATAAACAGCCAAGGCAAACTTATCCATCCAGCTGAAGATATGATATTTTTCATTAAGTCTCTCAGCTGCCTCACAATGTTCCATGCCCAAGAACAGAAGCATGAACTGTCTGTGTCTCTGCCTTTAGAGAGGCAGTGGCACTGCACTGCATGGGAAAGGCAACAAGTTATTTGCTATACACAAAAAACCCCAAACCTGAAGGCCTCTATGGCTGCAGCCTGTAGATGTATGAAGGCATGTTACCTAGTTTTCTGTGTTGATCTTTAAACTGAAAGCTAACTTCATCCAAATTCTCATTCCCCTTTCTGCTGGAATCAATCAGTAAAAAGCTGTTGTGCACTCTTCTGGCACGCCAGAGATTTGGAACTCCAAACTAATACAGGCTCTACACCCCCTTTGCTCTTTCTTAGCTCAAGCCCAGTTACCAAGAACTCACCAAATGCAGACTCCGACAGTCCACTAAAGCTGTCAGCTGCTGCAAGTTGATCTCTGTTGAATTCAAAACCTCCTGGATCCGAGTAAGATACTCCTGCAAGCAACAAGCTAGTGATTACTGCAAGGGAATGCTTAGCAGGAGCTGATGCTGGGTTCTGTACAAGGTTGAGGGGAGCCACAAAGAAAAGGGAGAGCAAACTTGAGGAGAGTTACCTTGGAGGTGGGGTGCTCTCTGCTCGCTGACTTCATGAGTTCCGACACATCATCCTGCATTTCTACCAGAGCCTTGTGACTCCCTGACAGCTTCTGCTCAACACAAAACATGCAATGTTTCAGCAATTCAGGCCACACAGACCAACAGATCTCCTGGGAAAAGACTGAAATCCTATTTCCCAAATATTGAAGCATCTTCTGTATGAATCGTACAAGTTCAAGATGTCCCAACTGACATGAGTGCAGCTGCAACAGGGTTAAGTTTGACTTTTACCAAACTGGAAGAAGTACAGACAGAGAGAAGAGGAGAAGGGAAGAACCAAAAGGAAAAAAACCCCTAAAAACACAAACCCACAAACAAAGAACAAAATACATACACAAAAAATGTACACACAGCTGGGGCTGGCTCTAGGACAGAAGGGAAGGAGAAAGAAAAGACACAAAGCATTCAAGTTCTCACCACAGAACACAGCTGGATTTTTTTACTAAATCAGATGGATGAGAAAGACAATGTTAACAGTAGAAGTTGTTTGTATTAGGGTGCAGCCTTCACATCCCTTTAAAGCAGCAAGAGAATTTCACATGCAATAGCATGTCAGGGAGTACATGGAGCAACCAGAAATGCAACAGATGGCAGAGATGCATCAAACCACAGCCTGAAGTGTTCTTACCCCACCCTTTAAAACAGAGGAAGACAAGGTTTAAAAAGAATCCTAAATATAAATGGTGAAGCAGCTGGTGTCTGCCAGATGGTGGGTGGTGTGGGCCCGTTCTGGCCTCTGATGCATACGACAAGGTTTGGAATGGGCCCAGGTGCTGCTCTTCTGCCCCCACACAAGAGAATAATGACTCACATTTATACTTCAGGATAAATCCCTTAGATGTTCAAAGGTTTGTAAGAGGCATCTGTGAAAAACACTCCTTCACCCACAGAAGTGGCTGCATTTTGGGAGTGGAGTGTCACCACTGTTTAACCCAAAAGAACCTTCAAGAAGAGATTCAAAGCAGGAACTACACAGTTTTCCAGCCTGGCATTAATTGTGGTGCTGTCTCCACATTGTTGCTCTTAGACAAGTGCCTTGTAAACAGAGGTACCACAAACAAAGCCATGGGTCTCACCACCTTACACACAGGCCCTTCTAAGGGGGCATCCTGGACCTGAAGCTGTGCAGGTAGTGATAAAGTTAGAAAAAACTCCTCACTCAATCACAGTGCCACTTCCTGCAGCTGGGAAGTAGCTGCCAAAGCTTTACCAGCAGCCAGAGCGCTCCCTAGAGCAAACACCCTGTAACTGGCTGCTTGCTGGCACCAAGAGCCCTTAACCTACACCCTGCAGGATGAGGAGACCCAGGGGTGGAAGGAGGTAGGGTGCTTACACTCACCTGCTGGAAAGGGTTGGGGTATCCAGCACTACAGGTCATGTAATAGCGGAGAGTCTCTGGTAAGACACAAGAGAAGAAAGTCAGGCCAGATACGTCGTTCCAGCTTTGCAGTATTTTTGTATTGTTTCTAAACCAGTGATAGGCAACGGGTCTGGCTCCACTTAAAGTCAGATGGAACGCAGAAAAAGTTTTATTCAGAAGTCGGCACTACCCACCACATAAACCTAAGACAAGACATCAGTCTAGGACAAATCCAACTACAGTACACTGAAGACACTCATAAACTTCCAGGTAAGTCTGTTACTGTGTTCTGCTAACAGCATCATTTGTTTCCAGGCTTGAAGACGCAGCTGTGTTCCTCTTCGTTCAGATGGGTGTGAAACCAGCCTGGTGCCCTCATGAGCCCTCTACAATACTACATCAACTGCCAGCACACACAAATTACAAATACCAGGCTTTCCCCTGCCATCCTCAATAATGTTATCAAGGAAGGGAGCTCTGAAAGACTTGATCATCCAAATACCTTTAGATTATTCCTCAAACATTTACAGTTCCTCTTCAGATGAATAGGAGCATGCCAGCTCAGCAAAATCAAGGGTGACGTTGGTGTGGTAAAGACTACAAAAGCCCTAAAACACACAAACCCTCTGCATTCCCCCTCCACCAGCACCTTTTCTCCATTCTTTTTAATCTTCTCTCTGTGACTTTCAGTAATGCATATTCCAGGCTGCACAGCTATTCTGCTGAGTCCCAGTTCAGAAATCAGTAAAAGGCACAAGCAGAAGCAAGCAGAGCTGTGGAGGAAGCAGACCTGACTGTATCCTGACTCTGCCATACTTCCCATAAATATTGAATGCACCTTTCGGCAAGGCAGCATGCTGGAGACCAAGTGCTACAACACAGCCTGTCAGCCCCTGTGTGCTGCCAATGCAACCTGACAGCTGTTATTTATAATTCATTAGCCTACTCTGGGGCAGCTCCTGCCAGCTGCTCCATCTCCCTCCCACCGACTCTTTCTCTGGGACGACTTACATCTCCCCAGCCAAGCCTCTAAACAGCAATTAGCAAATTCTGGGCAGACAGGAGGGCAGCAAGAACTGCTTTGTGCCTCACTTTGGGCAGACCACAGAAGTGACTGTCCACAACTGCTGAGCCAAGGAAAGGGCTGCTCCTCCCTGGCTCATAAATCACACACAATGGCTGTGTGAAAAAGGATTAAAACACACCTGCACTGAGACAACAGCACAGCACCACACACAGTGACCCAGAGGAGCTCTGATCTTGTCACCTATTTATTTTAAACCAACAAACCACTAAAGGTTTCTCTTAAGCTCCCACAGTGGTATCAAGTTTACATCGCCTTTGTAAGTGCAATAAGCATGACATACTGCTAATGCAGAGCTCTAGAAATGTTTCTTGAGGGCCTTCTAGATTGTCCCTGGCGGGCAGATTGGAGATGAGAGTTCCTGATATCATAGTTCGCAGCTTGTAAGCCCAGGATAAAGATTGCTGGTTACAAGTGAAGCAAAAAGCAGTACAGTGAAATAAGTGCTTGCCTTGCTTCACCCTGGAAGGCAGGATCAACAAGGAATCACTGTGGTAGCACTGGCTTTGCTGCTGACAAGTGTGACACTCTACATAAAACACGCTTCCCAAAAAGGCACAGCCATCAGGAGCAGCTCTCCCCTGCACTGAGCCCGAGCTGTGGTGCTTTAAATCTGTGGCTACAACAGGCAATGAAGCTGCCTTAAGGTGATGCTGTACTGCAAAGCCTGGAAATTAAGAGGACCGTGCCCCCTGCCTCCATGCCATCAGGAAAAGAGGAAAGACTCTTCACCTGTTTTAAACCTGGTGGAGGCTATCCTGTACATCACCAAGTCTCATATTTCTGACCAGAAAACAGCTACACTAATCCATCACTTGCACTCTGCTAACAGCTCCAGGCGATTTCTTTCTATAATTATCTTTCTGATGCATTTTCCTCTCAAGGAAAATTCCTAAAGGTTGATCTGATTTTTGAAGCTGGCCTTTAGGCAATCTAGTTCATAGCAGAAGGGTTAGGTGGGGTCACATCTGCAGCTGCCCATGCCTGCTGTTGCTAGCAGCAGTCCTCCTGACTCACTCCTGGTGCACAGGCATTGTGGGAGCAGAAGGCAAGGAAGGGAACTACCAGAAATGCTTTATTTTTGCAAAGTCTGTTTTTCCTAGAAAGGAAAGTAGAGCTTCCTACTAAAGACAGCTTCAGCTGCTAGAACTACTTACTGCTTCTGCAACCATGGAGACTTACTATTCACTTCAAAGCCCAGCCAAAATGCAAAAATGGCATTATGCACCTGCCAAAAGGCAGTGAGAAGGTCTGCAGAGAGAAATCAGAAAAAAAGATCCTAGTTCCAAAGAAAATCCTCACACCTAGAACAGCTTTTCCCAGCTCTTCTTCATCCCTAATTGAGTGCTCTCTTAGCAGTGCTCATTTTACCTACACACCCAGATGAGGCTGTCTCTGTGGGTTCAATCATCAGAGAAAGCACCTGTGGTGTCAAAGGAAGGCAGCTGTTTTGGCTGGAGTTTCTTGCCCAGGTAATGTGTTCCTCACCAGAAGTTTTGTTTCCCTAAGGCACCAGTCTGACAGCAAAGGGAGGTATCTGCAGAACATTTAATTTCTCTGATACATCCTACTCTTGTATTGGTGAAAGCAAAGAGCTTGTAGCTGTCCCATCTGCCCTCCACTCAAAGCTTTCTGCTAATCAGGAGTCCAACAAAACCAGGCAGGAAAACAGCTTCTCAGTGCCAACATCAGCTCAGCAGGATTCTCAAGAGAACTTCTTTGGACAAACTCTTTCCTGCAGTGTACTCTGAGCTCAGGTAATAACTGTGCAGACACCAATGCCCCACCTGAGGTTTTGTTCTGACCTTACTTCTAGAGAGGAAACAGAGGCAGTGATGGTGTCAGTGCTTTGGCTGATTCAGCTCTGGACTTCCAAGATGAGATTGCATCAATGGGGGGCCAATTAGGAGGCTGGGCATGACAAGAACCCTCCCTGCTCATATCTCAGCAGCCAAGCCTCAGCATCCAGCCTGACCAGCTTGGCTGGACTGGAGCTAAAAGGCTCCATTATCCATCCCCCGAGGTTTACAGCTCCCTCGGATGAAGAGAGTGGCTGTTCCCCATGCAGATTTCTGGTAAGAGAATCTGGAGGAAGATCTTCCTGTTGTTTAGACAGATTGTGCCTTTTTATTTAATTTTATGCAACAAGTCATCTGATAATAACATAATATCAGTGAAAAAGAATGGGACTAGAAGATGGCCTCCTGCTTGGAAAATAAACATCTTGGCTGCACCAAGTCTTTTTACTAGCAGCAGGAGCTGATTATACAGCCACTGTTCAACTCCATTGGCTTTATCTCAATTAATGAATACAGGATGAGTTAGGCACATACATCAGCCTCTTCTGCAAAATTATTTAAGTATTTCCTTCTCCAGGAAACCTGCATTAAAGTTCTTTGCCTCCCTTTTCTCCCCCCATCATTTTTTTACTGCAGCACAATTTAGCTGCAAAACAAGAACATCTCTCTAGCTAAAAACATGACAGTAATAATGCACTTAATCAGATTATTCTCAGCTCCATTAATTCCACTTAGATTTGAAAACAGCAATTAATACATAAACAGGAATATTAACATACTAGTTGCCGAGTATTCAACTCAGTTATTTTTCTGTGAAAACTACAACTGCCACCAGCAAAAAAATATTGCAAATATCGATGGCTCAGTCCCAGTCAGAATGTCAGAGCATAGAGAATCTTACAATACATTGTATGTAATAACAACAGCTAAAAATAGTGATTAAAGAGAAAAATTGACCCAGCACTACCAAACTTCTTAGGATTACTCATTGCTTTTCATATACTTAAAATTAAATGGCAGCACCCAGCCCAGCAGGCCAGACCTCAGCACTGGCCAGAAGCAGATACCTCAGCAAGACTCAGCCCAACTTCAGCTGAAGTGATTCCCACAGCAAACATGATTCCTACACCTGTGACAGTCTTCTTCCATGATCTACCTGAACCCCTCCAGCCACTCACACTCTCTTTTAGTGTGTCTACACTGCTGGTAATGTTAGAGAACATCATCCAAGGAGCAGAGACAGCAAAGCAGAGAGTATAAAGCACTGGAACCAGGGGCTTTCAAACAGGGCCTCTTCCTCTGAGAGGACAGCATCGATGCTGACTGTCCCTGTCTCCTGGAGCTCATCGCTCTCCTTGTACATATGGCTCAGCCGATCACAAAGCAGCTGCTACAATTTGCAGCCAAGGGATACTAACACTTATTCCAGACTTTTAAACAGGTTTTATTTGGATTAAAGTGTAATTGCCACACTGCAGTCCTCATGTCATCATTTTTCTTCCTGCTCAGATGCACAGGAAGATCTCGAGACTGGGGACCAAGAGCTATTTCCATAACTTCCTGATCATAAACTATGACACAGCAGTGAAAACCCACATGGGAAGACAGAAGATTCAATCATCTCCCAAGCAGCTGCCTAGTGCAATGGCAGGCTCAGAAGTTAGACACATTTCCTTCTGGAGAAAGGAAAAGGTGCTCACCAATGCTCCTGGCAGCAGGAGCTGACACACTCAGAGCCCATGGAGGGGTCACTCTCCTGACCCAGGCCTGTGGCAGCACCTGCTCTTCCTCCTCTTCACATTTCCCTTAGACCCAATCACTTGTTTATGGAGCTCTAACAACTGTTAGATGGTGGTGCTGCAGGAGCAGAGCCTGTTTTCCCCTCGGGAAGCCAACTGTCCCTGCCGGGGAATGTGGGAGGAGGGATGGAATGTCAGCCCTGCACTCCCTGTTAGCCTCCAAATGAATGATACTGATCAATGGAAAACCACAGGAGTCCAGCAGACAAGGACAACTGAAATGGAGAAGTAGCACAAAGGGGCCTTTCTTTAGCTTCCCAGGGTCAATCTAATTGTTACCAAACATGCTCCAGAGCTAAGCTGGGTTAACAATTTATCACAGCACACAGCTGGCATTAGCATCAGGTATTTCCCCTCAGCCTCACTGACCCACTTGTTTCCTTGAACAACCAGGAAACCAGCTTGGCACCTGAAGCCACATCTTTGTCACCTTCACAGCCAAGAGAGGTTTTTCATCTTATGCTAAACACTCATTCTCTTCCCTCACTACATTTCTTTGTTGCAAAGAGCACTGCCTGGCTCTATCATCTTCTTCCCAGGAAATCAATAAAAAAGGCATTCCAAAAATAAGATGTAGGGTTGCAATATCAATCTGTACGTATTCTTTTATACTACATTCTGTCTCCAGACATAAGTGTTTTTTACTGTTTCCAATCCCTGCATCCTCAGCCATAGCTACATACCTAATTTCCTGCCAGTTGCACACTGAGAGAGAGCATTTGGCTAAGCATAGACCTTCTGCACACACAGCAAAAGTTCTCTGGTTCCACCAAATAAGAACCAGAAAAAACACAAGTCACACCTTTTACAAATCAGCGCCATTGCCTATTTGTGTTTTACCATACACAGAACTACATAAAAGAACTATCGGGGGAGAGAAGGCAGGAAAAAAAAGTTAACTTTGGTAACTAAGCAGCAAACTCAGTCCTAAAAATACTTCTCCTTTTCAGCACTTATTGTATCTCTGCTGGCAGACACCCAATCACCTTTTTGTTAAGCCATGGCTCTGAATGCCATCTTTGCCCCAGTGAAGTTCAAACTGGAGGCACCCCTCATCTCAACAACCACTTCAGTCTAAATTAGGAGCAACAAACCCCAAATATATCAGTGCTTCAGCTGGATGCCACTGTGATGCAGGCACATGCTTTAAGTGGAACAGGACACACAAAGCAGTCAAAATACTGCATTTATAATGGAAAGGGAAATTCATACTTCTTTGCAGCAGTTTCCATTCACTTACCCTTCAAAGAGGCTACTATTTATAGCCACCATTAAGAGAAAAAAATTATATATAAACTATTGATAACAGATATAAAAATAAGTATTCTAGATTGAGGAATACAGACCCAAGAGCAAGTTTTAAAAATGACAACTCAAACAGCACACTGCTGCTGCCATGGTTCTGTCACTTAGAGAGGAAAACATGACCCAAGAGTGCTACATTTAAAGCAAAATAATCCAGGGACTTCTGTTATTCCATCTTATCAGTTATTTCCACCCAAGGGTCAAGGCAGGAGAAAGGTTCTGAAGGTGGTTCTGATGCCTACATGTACACTTTTGACCAGAATGCTGTTTTTCCAGAGCTCCACACATTTTGTTTCCCACTGTACGCCAGCTCCTCTGTTTCAAACACAGCCTGAAATTCTCAGTCACTGCCATGCTCCTGTGTGACAGCTGGAGCTGCAGAACCCTGTGCCAAAGCCAGTCCCAGCACTTACCAGCACTGAGCACTGCATTCTCTTCAACCACTTTGGAGACATAAGCATCAGGGTTGATACAGAAGTCACTGGAGCCCTGGATAGATGGAAGACAAAAGGAGTATCAAAGCACACCAGCATCAGAGCAGTTGAGCCAGGTTAAGCTCAGGGAACCTTCTATTCTAGGGGTGTTTCAGATGCTGAAGTCTCTCATCACCATCCCCACCAGCGATGCTTTACACAACCACAGCAGTGCTGGAGTACAAGCTACTGCACCCCACCATGGAGAAGGAGCAGCTCATGTACTTTTCCTAGATGGAAATTATTAGGACAGTTACTTAGAGCAGAATATGCTATAAAACAGGCACAGCATAACATTAATCTGGTGTCTGCTAAACCTGCAGCAAAGGGTGAATGGGATTTGGATGTGAGCCACTTACCACAGCGACAGCCAGCTCCAGGCCCAGGGATCCCCAGCTGACAATCAGGGCAAACACCCCAAGCAAGCACACCCTGTGGGAGACAGACAGATGGCAGATGTAGCAGCTCTGATTTCAAGCAGTTCCTTTCACAAGATGTATTATTTGGAGTCCAAAGCAACTACTAAACCCAAAAAATTATTAACCACTGACTGTATCCTCAGATAAACTATCCTATTTTACATGTCATGGACAGCAGCAACCAGAGAAGTTCATGTCCAGCTGTTGGTAGCCCTGGAGCTACAGGGGAAGGGAGAAGTAGGGAAGCAAAGTATTATCCTGCTTCTAGCAGAGAAACCAAAGGCACAAAGACACAGAGGTGGCTGTAGGGGAGGCAGATTGGCAGGAGGTTGACTGCAGTCCCATCACTTTCACTGTTTCCATTCTGGGCTTCATTTTCCAGGTCCAAAGATACCCAAAGAAAAATATGCTAAATAAAAAAAAAAAAAACCCACAAAACCATACTGATCCAAAATTGGAGAAATCTCTCCTGTGTCTACAATATATGAGGTTGTTGGATGTAAGCACAACACAGCTACAGATGGTGGGAGGGAACACAGCCCCTGTTAGGACACCTTGGTTCCAAGCTGGTGCACCCAAAGAGCTCCTAAGCATCCCACATAGCTCCAGGAGAGAGACAGTCACCTGCAGGCAAACAGCTTGGAACCACAGTTCAGGTGCCTACCACTGCCACAGGAGTCCATCTCCACACAGATTTAAAACTCTGTTCTGACAGCTGGACCTCATTACTGACAGAAATAGGGGGATGTGTCTGCTGTCAAGCAGACACAAGGCAGAGGGATGACAGAGCAGTGGCCTCAGTGACACTCAGGTGCAGACACTCACGGAAAAGGCTTTTACACTTCCCAACCAGCACATTAGCTTTTCGCCCTTGCTGTCAGTATGAGTGGTAGAGATATTTAGGCTATAGTGCTCCTCAACTCCCTCAGGTACAGGGCTGCAGACTAATAAGCAGTTTCATTTTATCTGTTTCTATCTTCAAAGTAAAGAGACACTGGCTTGCTCTCTTAGGGATGCTTTTTCCCTCAGGCTTTGAAACATAAGTAGATCCCTTCCCACCCACACCCTGAACAATACAAAAACCTGTTCATAACCAAGACATTTTTTATTCAAATCTAGTACAAGCATCTCTGTGAGGAAGGGACAGATCTTTTTTCTGCTACATTTGTCTCACTGAATACTAGAGTTTTAAAAAAATAAACCTATGGGTCTCCACTAAAAAAAAACCAAAAACCTATCTCTCAGTTTACCAACTTATTTTAATTCTAAATAACCCCTATTCTGTGAATGGATCTATGCCTCATCTTGCAGAAGTAAGGGAGTTTCACCAGACTGACATATGCGCTGCACTCTGAAATGAGACTCTTAAGACTTTATTATGCCTTTTCCAAATGGATGCAAAAATTATCAGCCATGGATCAGCAAGGTTCTGTGGGTTTATGACATAAGGACAACACAGCTTGGTGCCTCCAGCTGAGCATGTTAATCAATAAGACGCATTTGTTGTTTTACTTTAACTGAAGATGACTGGGTCAGTAACTGATTGCTTGGCTAAAGCATCTAAAACTGGCATTTCACCATCTTGCCTGGCTGTGATACACTTGTTTCTTTATGCCATGTGCTCCCTTTAGGGAATGCCTTAATATGAACTTCTGGCTAACAGAGAATGAGATTCTAATTTAAACCCTGGGTTTGCCATCTGTGCATACACTTGGACTTTTGTCTGTATAACCTGCCAGGTATGAAATCATCTGGTAAATAATAAATCTGAATACACATTCCAATTATTAATGGCATCACCACGAACCAGGATAAACCCTTGGCCATGTCAGTTATCAAACTGTCACTATGCTTATGATACCAGTATCTTTGCCAAATATGTCAAGCTACAAGACAGGGAGAGGAAGAGTTTTTTCCTGTAATGGGGCATTTTCGCTGCTTTTGAGAAACAGACATGCATTAACATTGCAGTACCATGGCAACAAGACTCCTTCTCATAACTGTGCAAACCATTGCTTGTTCTCAGTTTAATGTTCCCTCAGGTGTGACAGCCCCAGGTAACAAGAGCAGATAGTGACAGGGAAGGCAATGCTACCAGGTTGTGTAGACACATGCAATGCTTATCATCAATTAACAAATGCCTTCCCAGCTGTAGAGAATTAAGGGGAGATTTTTAAAGCCTGTAATTTTAAGGAAGGATGTTCACATTACCATCTCTCAACAACTGGAGGCTTCCAATGCCACCCAGTGGAAAGCAGACTGCCTGGATGAGTTCCTCACCTTCGATGAGAAGGCAATGAACACCAGTAACACTGCATTTTATAGCTCAAGAACCTTCCTGTGAACATCTCTTGCATGAAGCCCTGTTTCCACAGAGCTACACTCTACAATATCTCTCTACTCAAAGGCAAATTTAAGATGCTCAGTTTCAGATGTCCTTGACATCAGTTGACAACAGGCAGAGGTTCTCACTAGCAGGCACTTGGATTCAGCTGACTTTCCTTATGCCCTGTCCTTGGGTCAGGACTTACCCCATAAGAATGGCCCTGGAGTTTCTAATGAGCCCAAAGAGCACCAGCAAACATATCAGGACATGAAACAGGAGCAGGCCCAGGTATCCCAGCCACCTGCAGCAAACAAAAACATAGTCTGCAAAGGAAAACTGGTGTGTAAAAAGCACAGATCAAGAAGTATTGTGATTTATGGGGAAAACACAGCCCTTCTCTTCTCCAAAACCACCTCCAAAGATTAATCTTCAGAGATCTCTGGGTATTTGTGGGACTGGGAGTTGAGGCAGGTAAAAGCATTTACACAACACACTCAGCACAAATAGTTGTTGAGAAATGAGACTGCTAGTGTTTTCTAGTGTGAAGTTATATGCACTGGTCATCATCAGAGGAAGAAAAGCTATTGGGGCTTCTTAAACTTCCTAGATATTTGTTAGGAAATGCTTCCATTATTTATTCCACATGTTTGGATAGAGATTTTCTTTTGTGGAATACCACTGATGCAATATCTTACTAAATATGTTTAATAAAAAGGAATGCTAGGGTGTGGTTAACTTACAGAACTAGTGCCACTTTCTACTCTGTTTAATGTGTTCTTTATGCACTTATCAGGACAGAGCAGTAGCTATATCTGGTTTTTCCCCCAGTGCTAGAATACAAACTACAGATTTTGTGTGTTGAGAATAAGTTTCTCATCAGTTGGTAATAAAGACATCCAAGACAAAAAAGCTGTGCATTTTGATTTAAACCGAATGCAATCTTGCTGTAAGAAACAAATCAGCTGCGTGGGCCAAGAGCACCTGCA
This sequence comes from Corvus hawaiiensis, assembly GCF_020740725.1. Taxonomy (NCBI): domain Eukaryota; kingdom Metazoa; phylum Chordata; class Aves; order Passeriformes; family Corvidae; genus Corvus; species Corvus hawaiiensis. The sequence continues at coordinate 4,911,863 of NC_063228.1, forward strand.
GCAATATAGAGAGCCTTTGGCTCAGCCATCCAGAACATGCACATAATATTTGCAAAACAGGCCAAAGCAGATGCTACAACCTCTACACTACAGCATGTTACACACCTGTACCAGTCATAGAGGTCAATCTGAATTGCCAGCTCCTCCAGAGACAGCTCATCATTCTTCCAAAAGGGGATCTCAGTTGCTTGCCTGACCAGATCATCCAAGAGACTTTGCAGTTTCTGGACAATATGCAGATAGTCCGTCTGCTTCTTGAACATCTCCTCCAGGACGAGCAAGTTTGGTTCCACTGTTTGGTTCAGGGCCACTGCAGTGTCCAGTACCTATAGCATGGGAAAGAAAAAGGGGGATGAACAAATTTAAAAAAAAAATAATTAAAGTACAGGAAGCCAAGGCAGTAAAAGGGAATTCATTCTTACTAGCAAGTCATGGACAGCTTGCAGATTACCAGTTCTCTGTCTTAAGAGCCTCAGACCGCTTACCCTTCAAAAGCAACTTAAAAGCATCTATAAGGGAGATTGTTTGCAAGTAGTCCAACGATGGCACCTCAGCTGAGCCTTAACACATGCGCACATTTTGCAGCCATCAGGGTTGCACTATGATACCGTGAAATTAGAGACAGCACGGGAACAACCAATGGTACTAAAATGCTACATTTTACTAAGATTTGTCTGCTTTGGCCTGCCTCCTCTTCCGGGTGTGGAAGAGAGAGCTGATCACAAGCTGTTTTTAAACCTAGCAAAGAGAAGACTTCATTTAACAAGCTGCGTTCGCTTTGTTATTTTTAGAAGAGCGGAAGAAATCACCCCGCCACTAATGGAAATTTTAGCACATCTCTAAGCCCAGATACGAAGAGAAAACAGGAAGAGACACAGGCACAGGCGGATTCGAGAGGAGAGGTGCTGAGTGAGGCTGCTCCTCGCCACAGGCCCCGTGGTGCGGTGCTCACCCGCTCCTGGACGCCGGCCACGGTGCGGTTTGCGTGGCGCAGCGAGTACGTCAGCCGGTGGATGCCGTCACTGGTCTCCCCATTCCCGTAGAAGCCCACAGCAATTCCAGCACTGCAGAGAGAAAAAGCAACAAAGGGCAGAGGTAAAGCTGAAAGGCAAGTGTGCAACACAGGGCTTATGGCTACAGTGCCTGGGTAGTCACACCAGCGCTTTCCACAGAAACAGAAGCCGCTCCCTCCCAAAGGGAGCTGGGGTCATCCTGCTCCTCAGCAATCACTGAAAAAATGCACCTGTAAACATTCACAGCCACCAAGTCTCCACACAGCATCTATATGGTGAAGAGCAGAACACAACATGCGTATTTCATTCACAGTAAAATAATGAAAATCTGCTAGAGAACTGTTTGGGAGCTCAAGTCCAGCCACGGACAGCCAGAAATCCAGCCAGGCAGCTCTCCAGTGGCTTCTGCAAGAGGCCATTGCTGTGCCAGGAGACACGTGCCTTCTCTGGACATGAAATACAGATTATTTTGTTACATTTTTTTAAAGCAGGACACAAAGAGCTTGCTTTGACTGCTTGCCCATGGTGGTGGTTCCTCCAGATACATTTTCCATGCCCTCTTCTCTACCCTGTGAAATATCTATGAACATTATCTTGATTTATCTTCCCATTAGAAACATTTGTGTCACACTGATTTAGAGTACTGGGAAGGGAAGCTTAATAACTTACTGGGACAAAAGGCTTATTTATTTTTAAAGTAAGTGAATTTCAAGCTTGCAGACACAATTCAACTCCAGCTGCTTAGCAAATTACCACCTATCAGCTGATTTTCCATAACTGTCCACACATATCAGTCTGCCCCAATTATGAAGTAAACCATATTAGCTTAAGCCTCACTTAAAGGAGGAAGATCCTGTAAATGAGTTGCAACCAGAGGATTATCTCATGCAAGTCAGCAATACCTCTTCTATTAAGAGATCGCTGCAGGAACTCACAGTTCCTCTTCCCAAGCCCATATTTCCTAATAATAGAGGAGGAAAGAACTTGTGAAAGGATCACACAACTAAACTCAGGGCAAACAAACGTTACCAAGACACAGTTTTTCTGTTCTCATATTATATTTAGCTTGAGAGCACTCAGGATCTTTTCTAGAAAGGTTCTCAAGACACCAAGGTTGTGTTTGTGGCAGTGCAAAGGAAGGTGGTGGTGACGACCCTGTTGTAAACCTAAAGTTATTCTGGATGAAACCTTTAGCTCCTTCACAACAACTTTGTGTACTGTTCCTGCTCTCGCTCCTCTCCTGCAGGAAGACACATCCATCCCTACTTTCCTGGGCTCATCTTTTTCAAAAGAGCCAGCAGAACAATGTAGTTCACATGGTCATATTTCTCCTCGTACGTGACAAGAAATAGAAGCAAAGATCATGAACTGAAAGCAGATCCACTAGGAAAATCTGTGTCAGCCTCATGCTTTTTCCACCAATTGAATCTCCATAAATTATAGAGAGCTTGGCCCATGAAAACCTCAGCTGAGGAGTCTTCTAGGGACAAGAGGCAGCCTTCACACACAGAAAGAAAGGCGGCAGCTATGTAACAAAATATTTAGCATTAATACAAGAAATGGGCCTCTTTCTTCAGGAACACCATTCCTCAAACATTTTCCTATGCAAATTTTGCTGATAACTAAAGAGAGAAAAACCCTCTGCATTCCTCCCTGGTTGCAGCTATTATCCGAGCTTGATAAGACATGCCTGGGGTGCACGGGGGTGGAGGGGATAAAAAAGAAACACTCCCCCCTCCCCCTAAAGTAGAGAGATTACAGATGCAAAGCTATGCCCAGGATAAGGCAACTCAGCATCCCATCACAGAAATTGCAAAACCATGGCTTGAATTTCCCCTTGTCTTATCAGAGCAAAGAAATTCACACAGACCCTTTCAGCCTCCAGAGCTGCAGAAAACGTTAACAGTTGCTTCTACCACAGGCACCAAATAAATTCCAGAACATTCTTGACATTGAATAGGCAGATCTGACCCCTTTAATTAGCAAGCAATTTCTATTCAGCCTGTTACAGCTACTAGAAGCCTATTATTTCAGCAAAGACTTGGTAAGTGCCCAAAATCTGCTGCTTGGCTCTCAGTATTCCCAGCACAGTAGCACTGTTTTGGTGGGAAAGACTCAGAAACAGCACTCTGAAGTAGCAGCAGCCACCTTGTCCTTGGGGATGCTGCACAGAGAGGTACATCAGCCAGTTTACTCAAAAGTACCTGCTATGAAGTGCTGGCAGTACAAGCAAGTGACTTTAAACTCGTTGCCCTGTTGGAGGCACAACTACCTCCAACATCTTTCCATAGGCTTCCCATCCTGCCCAGCACAAACCACAGCTCCCACTGCCCCAACCCTCCAGGCACAGTCACTGCTCCTGAAAGAAAACACCACAGCACAAATATTGGGATAAAAGCCATTTAATCCAGGTAATAAACTGCTGTAGACATGCGAATCACACATTCACTGCAAATTACACATAAAGTGTTAATTATTCCATTCCTGCCCAGCAAAAGCCAGCTCTGCACTCACATCCTGTGCTGGCAAGGGCCTCTGACACAGCCAGTTCTTCCCCTAGGAGCAAGCCATACAGTTTTGTGGCACTTCCCCTTCCTATCATGGTAGAGAGGGAAGGAAACCATTCCACAAGCCTGGGCTGGGGGCAGCTGTGCCTAAGGAGGGGGCAGAGCTGAAGGGCAGGCAGGGGGGAACTGCTGCTGCTTGGCTTTGTTTGCATTTGGCTTCATCTAAATCCAATAGTTGTTTCAAATCCCTGCCCACACACACTGATATGAGTTGCTATTGTTTAAAGCAGATTTAAGGATTTACACTAGTTTTTAACTACCTTTTATGTGATTAAAGGGAAACAGAGGAGCTCCTTCTATTTAAGTGCATTCTTTTAAAATAAAAGTAGATCAACTCAACCCAACAGCATAAGTCCTTGAGGTCATGATAAATCACAGGGCTTCTTGCACGAACCCTGGAAGGCACAGTAGCCTAAGATACAGCAGATCCATCTCCCAGTACAGGATGACAAAATCATCACCCAAGGGAGAAGCCTGTATTTCTGTCACACAGCCTGGATACAAGAAGAGCATTCCTGAATGACAGCTCTTTTCCATCCTAGCACCCTCTGGAAGATACTCCAACACATATTCAACGTTCCTATGGGAAAGTCATCTCTATTTCTGCCATTCTTGCTTCTGTTGCACTCCCCTCCTAGTGCTCACATCCCTCTCTCCTTCCAAATCCATACTGTCCCATCCTCAATTCCTCCTCCCAAACCTACCTTTGTCAGTCTCCTGTCACCTCTACTACCATCACCACCTCTCCTCTGCTTTCCCTCTCACTCATATTTTTGAATAACATCTTAAAAATCTATCTATCAAGGTCCTACAGGCCATCTAAAATGTTCCTGCTGTTCAACACCGCACTTAAAAAGCTGCTTGGCTACTCAATTTTGGCAAGTTTTAGGGAACCCACTTATTTAAGTCAAGAAAACACTGCACTTCTGAGCTTAAAGCTATCACCACCAGTGCACACACACACACAGGACACAGTACACAACCAGCTCTTTGAAGAGTTACACAAGTGAGATGGAAGAGGTGCACGCCAGGATTTCTATCGTTTCCTACAAATACAACAGTGTGATTTAAACTCCTGAAGGCTGTCCACATACTTCAGCATCACTTTTCAGCAAGACTCAAGAAATTCAAGTCTGGAGAGCAGCTTTCCCACTGTGTGTATGCAAGAATCACATGGGCTTTAGACACCTGGATAAAGAACCAGAAAAGACAAATCAAGTGTAATTCTGGATTTGCTTGCAGCATGACCTGCAAAAAACCAAAAAAATGTTTTCTGCATTTACACATGATGAACATCAGAGCATTAATCTGACATAGAGAGGATATATGTGCCTTCTGGTGATGAGATCCTCCTACTGTAATACCACTGTGACCCTCTGGGGTACCCAGTAACCAGTCTGAAAAGATGAGCACTAGCCATTCACATCACATACTTAGAAACGAATAATCTAACTACACCAAGTCATCTTTAATTACAGGAACTTCATAAGAAGAGCCCTTTTTAGACTTCCAAGTTCTCAGGAGGAATGTTAATTTGTCTGTCTAATTACCACCTTGCACTTTCGCACCAGGGGAAACTGCTATTACTGGCACTTGATAAAGCAAGTTTTCAGCATTTATTTGCACCCATTTCTTTCTGATACCCTCTCCACAAAGCTTTCTCCCCACCTTCGGAGCTGAGCTCCCTTCTGGGAGTGTTAGGGTCGCCTAACCAGTGGATGAAGTGCTTTATAAGACAACTCCCCATACACAGAAACCAATCAAAATTGGTAAGGACTAGAACTGAAGTAAGTGTTCATGGAACAATCTAGGCTAAGCATTCCTGCAGCTTTGTGTCTAGAGCAACTGGGAAGACTCATTAGAGACATTTTGTCAGAGAGCTCCTATTAACCAGTTATGTCTCTGCTGGCTCAGCATTCTCCCTGTTTTGAGTCATCAGGAAACAGGGATTCCAAGCCCACAGCAGGATTCCAAGCCCAAACAGCCCCCTGGGACTGAGGAAACCTAGAGAGAAGCATGTTCTAGGCACAGCTGGACTTAACCAGAGTTAACTAGCTCTCAGCTAGGAAGACAATAGTCCACTTCCAAGTACTCAGACTGACCAGACCTGCTGCTGGTTGGAATCTCTTGCCGCTTCAGCACCCAAACAGTGTCACAAAACTGCCCCCCCAGGTCAGGCTCCTTTCAGAACAGCCTTATACCCCATTAGGGCAGCTGCTGCTCTCCTGGCTCTCCCGTTACGTGTGACACACAGCTGGGATAGGATAGGATATATCCGGTGGGCTAATCTTTAATCTGTGCTATCAGGAAGTCACAGGTAGATACCAACAGTTGGAGTTGGCTTGTCAGGAGCTGTATCTGCATTCCCAGGCACACACTGAGCCCAGAGTGCCAAGAGATGCTGATTTGAGGGCACTGTGGCACCCAGCTGCTGTAGAGAGGCAGAAAATCAACCTCTGCTCTGCAGGAGAGCAGCAGCACTTGGACAGCACCTTCCTCACCACGATGGGACCAACCTGCTCTTGCTCAAGCATGCTGATTTCAGAGAGGAAATAAAACAACTAATTTAAAAAGTCAAGAAAAATGGTCATTCAATGTCACGGTAGATTCAGATAGAACCCTATGTTATGAACCTTAGTTTTCTGCATTTAACACTTGCAGAAACAAAGCGTACACCAAGGATGAGAACCAGCGGTTCAGATTTTGAGGAAGCCTAAGCAGCTTTCCAGCTTGTGGGTTTGACATCAAGCTTATCAGAATTTATATGCTGCCCTTCCAATTTTAAATTATCTCACACATGCTCTGGAGAAGTGCAGAATACCTCCTTCCACCCTTTCTACAATCAAAACCAAACACAACTACCACAAGGCAGCAGCTGCCTCGGTCACATTTGCTGCATAACCATAGCCAACAAGGGCCTGTAGCAGCAGCACAACTATAAATAGCATCAGCCAGAGCTTCTGTAAGAAAGGGTTAGGACCACAGCTCTCTCAGTGGATTGGAATGGATGCAGTTGAAGCTCTTATGATCACTAAAATAATGGTGAATGAGGCTGAGATTTCTTCTTTGCAAGTTGTTCTGTGGTTTGCCTACTTGCAATCAGTAAAGCATGGAAGAGCTCTTTGCAAACACAGCAATACTGGCTGGTACACAAGGTCTCCTCCTCAGCCCCTGCTTCTACAGGCAAATCCACCCCCAGCTGCTAAACTCACCACAGAATGTCTGCTCTGCACTGTTTGTTCCAACACTTCAATGCTTTGCTGTTCTCCTAAGTGAGTGCCTCGAAAGAGCAAATACACAAGTGCATCAGCAGCACAGTCTGGCTCCCGAGCAGCCCAGCCTGGCCTTCAAGGAACACCTCACCTCCCGAGGGATCACACACCCCACCCACCACCTATCGGCAGGCTAACGCAAAAAGTAAACCACAAGGCACTGACAGATACCATCATCTCATTGCTCCCTCCTCTCTGACTAGGGGACTGCCCCCAGACCTGCCAGACCCACAAAGCAGCTGAGACCATCTGGAGTCTTGGGCAAGAGTAGATGATGTTTGGAATTGGAAAGAAACACAAATTGGAAAGTGCTCAATATAGGGCACACATCCCGAGTACTCATTCTCCCCAAGTCAAAACAAGATCAAAGGCTGCTTCCTTGCTTGCATGTCTGCAAACCTGTCCCTGCTTTTAGATGCCCCATCATTCACTTTTGAGGAAATGATCTCCTTTTAAATTCTCCTGCACCCATTCTCCACTAATTACTGGGTTTTTTCTTGTTTTTCAGCAATCCTTCTTTCCACCTCACCTCCAAAAGCTTCTATTGCTCAGTCATAACAGGAAACACTGCTGACCCCAGCACCATTATTAGCAGCCCTTGGAGATGGCACATTAGTACAGATAACAAAATGCAGCAGTGTCTTACACAGGCTACAAAATCTGAATGCTCCCTCCAGTCGAATACCAATCCTTCCAAATCCAAAAGAATCATCTATGTCTCTTTCTTCCTAATCTACTCTCCCACACAGTGATTCTTTTTGGACACCAGATTCTGAGAAATCTGCATTTAGACCTGATAAATATTTCAGCTGTATCCATCCTGTTTAAGCAATAAGCTCCCAAGGACAGAGGGTCCTTGATTTATCACTTGAGAAGTATCAAAGAGCAGGACATTAGCTATTCCTTTTCACACTGCTCAAACCACCAGGCAGCTCTGCAAGTGGTAGAAAGGAAGGAAATATATTACAGATATTTCAAAACATACATACATCAAATGGAAAGAGGCATTATTGCCAATAGTCACAAACTAGAGACAGAGCATTTGAAGTGTGAGGACGTGAGACAGGGTGCCCCAGAGAACGGGGACGATGCCCTTGGGCTGGGCCGTACCTGCACACGAGGGTGGCGATGATGACGCACCAGGCCGTGCAGCAGCAGTCAGCATTGAGGTGCTCCTCGCTCTTGCGGTGGCGGCAGCAAAGCCAGAAGGAGTAGAACAGGAGGAAGAGCAGGTCCAGAGCCAGGCAGGAGAGAGCGATGCCACCCAACAGCAGCAGGGCCTGCGGGGAACAGAGACGGGTGTCACAGCTGCCCACAGCAGGGGAGGTCAGCCAGGGCCCGGCTGTTTGAAGGCTCTGCAAGGCATACCTTGAAAACAAGTCATTTTGTGGGTTTGGCATATTTTTAAAATATAAACAGGCGATTTTTTTCATCCCCCTTGCTCCGTCCCACTCAATGAAACCACATTCAGTCGCTCAGCAGTAAATAGCTGAGCCATTTTGTCTGTCCCAGCCTGCAAACAGCCTAAGTTAATCAGAGGGTTTCCTCTTTACTACTGATCACAGGTCAGCAGATTTAGAGAACAAAAATAATAAAAAAAATAGTTCAGCCAGCTGCCTCTATCTGTACAGTTTTTTAATCTTCATGAATAAATATAGAGGCTTATTCATTGGAAATCCAAGTGCATGAGTGGGTTTGAAAGGGGGTGGAATTTATTATACATGCATGAGATTGATTTTTTAAAAAATTAATCTCCATGCAATGCTTCTGTTCAAGGTAGACCCAGAATAAATGCTAAACCCCTCCATACACCATCCACTTATATAGGTACAACAAACTTGAATGCTACAGACACACTTGAAGCAGTCACAAGCTGAGTTAGTGTGAATTATACCTATTTCTAGCCATGTTCCTGGAGGAAAGGGAAGTTGTAAGTGTTTAACTCCCTTTCAATCTCTTTTTATTCAAAAAAATCCTGGTTAAAATCAAAAAATGCAAACCAATTTTGTTAAATAAAATTTTAAAAAATAAATCCATTCCAACACCATTTCTAGCCACATTTTCCCACCTGCACGAATCAAGCAAAAGGATACAATTTTATCCATAAGGATTTTTTGATAAATCCTTCCTAGTGGTGACAAATGCCAACTTACTAGAAATTCTTTAAATATCTGGAAAGGTTCCAAGTTACTTACTGCTGCCCCAATATTGGGAATGCAGACACAGATCTGTATCAGCTAACCTAGAACAAAGGTCTGGGTTTTCAAATCAGTATCTCTTTTCCTCCCCATGCAGAAATTCCTTAAAGAACATTTATATGCTTCCTCCTGATTGAAACAATAACTTCCTGCTGATCAAAAGGAATACAACAAAGAACGCTGAGGTTGAAGTAAAGAACTTTCACAACTGGTGGCTATTTCTAACAGAGTCTGGTAGGAACTTGCTCTTTGTAGGCTTTTCTTTCCCCTCTTTCCCCTGCTCTGCTCCATAGGTACTCCCTGCTGAGTGATTATCCTGGCAAACAAGCCACACAAGGCCCTTCCCAGCCAAGAAATGTCAGCCATACATAACAAGGTCCACACCAGTTAAACCCAAGTGCTGCACCACAGATACTCCACGTAGCCACTTGCTCTTGGCTTTCCCAGCCTTTAGAAGCCCTCCCAAAGCCCACTAAGCACCCTGGGATGGGGGGAGCTCACAGGTGCTGCTTTCCCAAACTAAAGAGCAGAAACTCAGTCCCGTTGTGCAAAGGGAACTCTGGGATCTCTACCAGCGAGGAGTGGGGGTGGAAGGGAAAAAGCCCAATCCCCCTTTCCCATGCTTTCTCCAGATGGTGTGAGTGCTGCTTGAGTTCCTGAGCAGAAAGGGGCCTCTGAGAGGGAAGCTGCACTTGGAGCCCCACATTCCCCCACTTCTGAAGCCTTGCCATGCATGAGCACTCGATGCTAATTCAACTAACACATTTGGCATACCAAAGCTCCTCAGGGATACTCTTTATTTTTTATACATGTCAGGCTGCTGTAAGGCAAAGCTTTCCTGCCCTGCTCGCCTGCACTTCTTTCTTCACACCCTCAACCCTCCTGCACATGCTAAAAGGCATTACTGCTGGAAAGACAAACTCAGCTGAAAACATCCTCCCAGAAAATCTTTTATCAGCAAAAAATGCACACTGCAGCTCCAGATGTAGGAGAACCACCCCCATTGAAAGGAAACACTTAAAAAAAAAAAAAAAAAAAAAAAAAAAGGAAAAATGAATATTAGATTGCCAACCAGCAAGCAACCTGAAGTCCTGGCTTTGAAGGGACACCTAATACATGCTTTAAATTTGCATCTGCCCAAAAGGACTTATCTGGCCACTATACCACAATCTGCATTTCATTTTCCAGAGAATATTTGTTTTCCATTAGTGGATATGTGCCATGACAACAAGTGAAATCATCCAGCAGAGCAGTTATTAATCTTTCTGACTGATGAGTGAGTTTAGGACCCAGGGACTAGCTGGCAGTGAAAGCCTGGTCACAGCCAAAGATAGTCCTCTGCCTGCTTGTCAGGATTAAACTACAGTATTTAAAATAGGGGGGTTGAGGCTGGATAAACCCTTAGACATTCTATCCTGCAACAGTAAATCTGGGACTCGGTTATCCAAGGCCACATTATTCCCAAGTAAATGTAAAATTATGCACTGGGCCTTTTGCCACAAAAGAGCATCAATTCGTCTTTGAACATTTGCTGAGCTATCAGAACCTTTATAGCAAATGATGCATGAACTGCCCTTACAGGAAAATGGAGACAACTTGGAGGAACAGCATTTTACCACTGCACTGACACTAATGGCAGAAGTAGAGACAGAGCAGTCCCTGAAAACGAGAGTAAATCCAAGTGATATCTGCCAGACTGGCAGGAGACGAAGCTACAGTGTCAGAAAGCACTTTCAAAATAAAAGCTGCACACAGGGAAGTAACCACAGGAGCACTTCGAGCCTGGAAAGGCACCACAGGACCTGAAAGCACTCGGTGTTGAGCAGGGATGGTGCTGCAGTGTTAACAGCCTCTCTCAGCTCCAGCGTGGCTGCTGGGATTCGTGGTACTTACCAGCTCCATGGGAGTAAGATGCCAAAAAAGGGGCAGAAAACATCTAGATCCTCATGTACAGAAAGGGGAAACAAAGAGCACAGCAAAAACATTCCCCACAAAGCTACCCAGGGGCTGGTCAGCTCTTCCACGTGGTATGGTGTTGATATCATTCCTAAGGACTTATAGGGAGATGAGCCTTCAGTTTGCTCAATCCCTGCTCTCCAAGACCCTGCCTTATGTCACTGGGGATCAAATAAACCAAGATACAGCCTTGTCTGCTGGATGAAAAATCCCCATGTGAAACAGCTGCTTTCAGCTTGCAAGTTCCAAAGGGTGATCCACACCCCTAGTTACCTGCATGTATCTATGGACTGTGCTCCTGGAAGGGTAATTTTAGCTGCTGAAACTGCACTTACAGGAGGATACTTCATCCCATCCAACAGACGAAGTCACAAAGAAAAGAGATCTACATAAGAACATAAGAAAAGGGATACACAAGATGTATTTATTTCCTTAGAAAGGGGGAAAGCCTAAATAAAGCCACAAGGCACCACAGTGCAGGAGGTAAACTCTGCGTTGCATTAATGTTAAATGTCAAGGTTTATACCACTGCAATAAATGTTGTTTGCTCATCACCTGACTTTACAGAAGAGTATTGGCTTAGGGACCTTTCTTCACACCACCATGTCCCCTCTGCCATGAAGATTATTTGGCACAAAAAGAGCTGGCAGCAGACTAGGTTTAAGAAGTTAATGCTGAATACACAAGGGCTCAAAACAATCCAGGTGTTCAAGTACAAGTTTTACCAATCTCAATTTATCCAACTTCCAATTACCACACTCTTTAAACCTTGACTGCACTAAGAGCAGTAGGGAATAGTGAGAACCTCTTCACATGGAATAGACAATTGCTATTTTACTACTAGTTAGAAACTCTACTAAAACTTCTTAAGAAACTTGAGAGCAAAGCCAAAGCCTTCAGGTGGTTCCTGAGAAGCACTGCAGTTTCACTTTTAATCTTCCATCAATGATTTGAAAGGTATTCCATCTTAAAACTTCATCATTTCAGCCCACAGAACAAAAGAGCTACAGCTTTTGAGCACCTCAAGAACACAGCTGTCTTAATCATTGCCAGATTGAGAACAGTTTACCTTAAAGCTAGCTTTTGCCAAAAGAAAGCTCCCCATTGAATCTGCAGCTAGTATTCTTTCTGTATTTCCATGCAGCGACTTGAGACAGTGATAATAAAACAGAGAGAAGAGGTTAAAGGAGTGTGGGAAGAGAAAAACGTTCACCCAGAAGAACAAATGAAGCAACTTGGGCTGCTGCCAAAGGAGCACTCATCTCTATTTATTCCATGAAGGACGGAAATCATCTTAGCAAGAAAAGAAACTGCTGTGGGATAGTGTGATGCCTACACTACTTCCTACACCACTTTCTTTTTTTTTTTTTTTTTTTTCTTCCAGACTTCAGGACATCTCTCTAAAAAGCTTCTGTACTCACACATGATAAGCAGCTATCTCCTACTAAACTAACTGATTTTTTTTTTTTAATGCTGGCAATACAAGGAACACTCTGACCTCCTCATCAACTTGCTCTGAACATGCTGTGTGTTCAGAGACTTGATTTTCAGTACTTAAAAAATGCTGTACGAGGCATTTGTTGAGATACTTGAGTGTCTCAGGATGTCACTCATCCCACAGCCCCTACAGAAGGGTAGGGAACACAGCCAACCCTGTATTGGCCAATGTGATGTGGGGGGAGGATGCGGAAACCACTGCTGATGTCAGCACTAAACCATCCCTATCTCCTCACGGGGGACAGGCCTTCCCAGGCCAATTACTGTGCTCAGCACTGTGGAGGAGCAAGGCTGGGCAGGAAATGTGCTGTGGAAGAGGCTTTTCCCACGGTAGTGGGATGAATTCTCTTCCATGAGGGATCCATCTGCAACAGGGAAGAGCACCATGGAAACAGAGAACGGGTTCCACCATCTCATCTCCTACAGACATCTCCCAGAGAAAGCACACTGGTAAGGGACGGCAGTAGATTACAGATATATTTAGGGCAAGTCCACACTGGAGCAAGCAATATAGGCCAACACTTCGCCTTCAGCTTTTTTTGGGTATTGGCTTCCCTTTTCAGAAAGCAGGAAATGCCAAGGATTGTGTCATGCTTTTTTCTGTTTGTTTTTTTTTTTTTTTAAACACCTTAAGACAATACAGAAGACAGATTAGAATAAAAACAGATCTGCAGCTAAAACCTCTCCTAGCATGACTCCATCACTCAATTCCATTTACCAAGTTGGTTACATGAGCAGGCCAGTTTCCTCAACACTCTACATAGGCATGGGCATTACACAGTTATTTGGTATTAAAGCTGTGAACTAAAGCCACTTTAATTACAAATGAGTGTTCACACAAGGTTTTAATGCAGTTTAACTAGAACGGCCTTAATTCAGTGTAGTTTAATTCACTTTAGTGCATTTAAAGTGGTTTAACTAACCTGTTTTGAATTTATTCCTCCAGTTAATTCAGATTAATTTCTCAAGTGTAAGCAAAACCAAGAACAAGGCTAGGTTGATTAAAAATTCATCACAATTTCCTCCATACTAACATTGTGATCCCTTATTTCATAATTAAAGACTTTCAATATTGCCTTTATATTTGGTCCAATTTGCAGGACAATATGGCAAAATAGAGGCCAAAAAGACACAACTTGCTGATCCTTGGCTTATTGCAGCAATCAACTCAATATAATCACTGCCATGATTTTGAGAGCTGTGGTTGAATAGCACATAGCTCAGGTATGTCTGCACACCTCAACTTCCACAGGTTCCATGTGGGTAGATGCTAGAATTCATCAGAGCAGCTCATATCACACACCAAAGAGAGATGGAAAGCACAGAGTAGAAAGGATTTGCTTAACAATTGGGTTGCATATTTTCTCCTGCCCATTAATGCAGATCTAAGCTGTGCTAATCAGCAGTGAACACTGGAGTCCTATTGGGTTGAAGTCAAATAACAATCCATTTATTCCCTGAGTTGTTACCAACTCAGCAATCTCCATCTTACACAGCAAGGAAACATTCCCAGAGGTAAGGGGGTCCTCTAAATTGGATGTTCTTATCCCTAGTTTCTCCATAATGCTGGCTGAAAGCCTCTGTGCACTACAGCAATGAAAAGAATGAGACACTCTCACCAAATTCAGTTTCCACTGACAGGTCCCCACAGACTAAATCTTTATTAAATGAGGCTTAGCTCAGAACTGGCAGCTTGTCAAATGAGCATTCTCACTGAAAAGGCCAATTTCCTTTCTGGGGATTCTGCAAATTCCCTTGCAGGACTCTAAAAAAAACCCACCACCACGGATGCATCGGTGTTCATGCAGGTCTTTGCCCCAAATCCCAGACCAGCAAAACATGTAAGGAATCCTCATGGGAACAGGCCTGCAGCTTTAGAAGGTTATTTCTTCCTAGCATTCCCAGCTGGACAAAGTTACAGCCATTAGTTAACTTTGTTAAAAGGCAAGAATCAGATAATTATTTGGGATATTGAGGTGAAGGGCACCAAAAGGGTAGCTCGAGGAATTTGGCAGGTATCCTGCACCATTCACATCCACACTCAGCTTGCCCAGCTCACCCGTGGCAGATCCACACAATTCCACCAGACATTCCATTCTCACATCAGATTAGCTCACACATTCCCACCCAACAGTGGCTCCTCTACTTGAGGTCTTTTAGAAGCCACTCGATTTCCTTGGTTAGAAAACTGTATCAATCCATGAATGTCTTAAGACACAGGCTCCTCACAAGGAAAATTTCCAGCAAACTGGATAATGGAAAGAAACCCTATGCTATAAAGGGAGCATGAATTTAATGCTTCTACAACTCAGGGCTAAGCAAGCACTGCCTGTATTACCTGGTTCGTGCTCAAGTGCTGTATAAATTCCCATGCCAAGACAATTCCCCAGCTCCAGCCCTCCAGCAGGAGCTCAGCTATGCTCATGCAAGCCTCGAACTCCCTGAAGGCAAGATGTGGTACTGCCTGCAGGCAGGGACCTGGGCACACTTGCAGAGCCCAGCACGTGAGTGAGGCAGCACTGCTGTGTTTTAGAAAAGAAAAAAAAAAAAAAAAAAAAAAAAGCAGGAAACACTTAGGCCTGAAGCCCAGTGATTTAATCCAATTTCCATCCTTTTTTCCCTTCCCCCTCCTACAACATGCACTCTCAGAGACAATACACTTCATTTAGAGGGGAAAAACATGATCTCTCCTAAGTGCCTGTCCTTACACTCTATCAAGCCAAGTGCTGGGACACTGCTTTTTTTAATCTATGATGGCCATTCATGCTCTGGCACAGAGCAGCCTCAAGGATTTTCTTCCAAGACCCCAGCTGTACAGAGTCTGTGCTTTACTCCACGTTAGCTGTTCTTCAGATATTGCTGTTCCTTATTAGATTTGGGTTTCAAACCCAAGTGTTCATCCCACTCCTGTGAATTTTAAGAATTCCCCACAAAGATTGGGCCTTCCAGTAGAGGAAGCACCATCTACAAGTCTCCTGTTCTTCTGCAGAACTCTGTCCTTTGCAGCAGACATGGCACCAGTTCAGATTAAATGCAGTATTTAGGCTCACAGCAACTTCCTGATCTTCTTAATCATCTCTTCTTAAACCAGCCAACCAAATCTGAACTGATCAGCCACTATGGAGTTTGAAGACACTGAGCCCAATCCTCAGCTCTGATGTCCTGGCGGGGAGGTCACTGCAAGCTGCACACACCAGTCACCAGTATTTTGCTATTTCTGTTGGGGGGAGGATAAACAAGGCACTGGGGAAGGAGAGGAAAGAGCACAGAAATGAGCAGAGCCACCCCAAAGTGGAACAGAAAACAAATACTTGTCCCAGTCGTGGAAACTTTCCCCAACCCATCAACAGGGCTAGCCCATCCCATCACAGGGATGGCAGTGTTTCCATGAGCATGACTGCTGTAGATAACGTGGTTCTGCTCCCTTCTGCCATTATTTTGCATTATTTTGAACTTGCTGGTTTGTCTTCAGGCACCATTTTAATCCCATTTATGTCTTGAGAGTTTTGGCACTGAGCAACTACAGCTGCATGCTATAAACTTGAGCATAACATTTGCTGCACTGAACCACAAAAGTTATACAGAATAACAGAAAGAACCCAAATTGGAATGGAAACTCTTAACATCAAATTGTTACTAATGTTAGACTTGAAAGGCAACTTAATGTTGCCTTTTTTTAATGTGTACAACTTGTTCCATATCATTAGCACAATGAAGAGGTCTTTTTCTAAACTGCAGCTATTAGGAAAATGTCTAAGTGAGAAGCTTTAGCACACACTTCAGCATTTGGAGGCACCCGAGTTTAAAAAAAAAAAAAAATTTAAATTAATTAGAAGGAAAAGAGATATTTTCTAGCCAAGATTACAAACCCACTGCAAATGGCTTCATAAACTGCTTTTATTAGCACTGAATAGACAGGAAGGTAAGTAGCAATAATTGGGCTTCTGCATTTATGTGTCAGTGGTGGCAATGGATCATTTTGGTGTACTCAGGTGTCTTTGACAGGGAGATCCACATCCAGTTTGACTTCAGGTTGCAAACAGCCCAATCTTCAGAACAAGGAGTAAGACGTTTTGGAACAACATGAAAATAACCAACAGGAAAACACCAGAGCACTGAGTTTCCATAATATTTACCCTACCCAGCTTCACTGGCATTTGTCTACGCAAGTGAAGCAGGTCAAAAGGCTGTTTACACAGCAAAATCCTAGTGCAGTTTGTAATACACCGTAAGCCTACTACAGGGTGAGAGAAGCAGCACTCCTGATTACATTAGCAAATGACACTGGTCTGGCTGCCCCGAGGACTGACCTCTGGGAGGGGATAAAGAACAAAATCAAAGGCACACTGCCCTACATCTTCAGAAAGTCACAGCCCACTGTGCAACAGCCAGCAGCCCACATGACATCTTCCTTAAAATAATTTGTATTTGAAGCCAGCTTTAATGCAGTATGTCGGTCATGTGGAGAGGCCATGAAGAGCTGGGAAGGGGCAATATCCCATAGGGACAGCTTCTATAAGTTGGGGAAGGGAGAACAGAGACCTCTGACCCATCTATTGACTGTGGACCTGCACTGACCTCCTTGCACAAACAATGCAAACGTGCCATTTAACTGCCAGAGACAAACAAGTGCCATGCTTCTCACCATAAATTCACTCCAAACTGCCTCTTTCAAGACTACTGCAGTCAGAGTTTAAAAAAAGAAATAATTAAAAAAAAAAAAACCAACAGGGGAAAGAAAGGGAGGAAATCTCTTCCTTCAACTTAAAACTGTACCTTTCCTTCCCATAAAAGAGGCTCCTTCATGTGCAGGAAACATTTCCATATCAAGTCTTCCTTAGTTTTATTTTGGGGTTGAGTTGCCTTTTCTCCTTTTCTTTCTTTAAAGAAGAAAAAAAGCTCTCAAAAACCCCTCTGGGACAAAGACTACCAATATTCACTATTGAGAACCTTCAAACCCATGAAAAAAAAATACCATAGAGGGACTAATGGAGGAAGCAGATCAAAAAAACTATCCAAGCTAGCCAAGACCCACCACAGTCACAGCTGGAGCCCGTGTTTCTGCACCACTGACAACACTGGGAGCATCATTAACCACTTCTCCTCAGCCTGTGCAAGGGAGGCTAGGGAGCTAAGAAAGGCCAACTGCAGACTCCTCGCCAAATGTGAGAAGGGATTAGGGCCTTCTCAGGCTGCTACTCCTGAAGGGAAATGCAATCTGAGTAGGGAGTTTTCTTTGCAGCTCTCCCCACCGGCAGTGCAGAGCTGCAGATGGTCCTCTCAGCAACCAGGGTCAAGCTCCCCCTCAAGAGCAGCATTCTGGTGAGTGGTCACTGCCTCACCCCTCTGCTTATGCTCCCCAAAGTCATCCTGATAAAAGGGGAGCACACGCTTTTTAAATTCACCTCCTGAATGCCACTCCTGAGTGAACAGGGGCTCAGCTAACAGCAGATGCACTTATAGAATAGAACCCTTGCAGTTACAAGCCAAATCTGTTGCCCCAACACATATTCACGGAGGGCATCAATCTCACTCTCTGGCTCTGGTTCTGAGCAGCTCTTCTTGCAGTTTCTTCATTTCCCCACGGGGTTGGGGGAAGAGGGGAATCTGTCTCCTTTCAACTGTTTCAAAGCTGTTTAACTCTCTTAGGGTTTGCCTGCAAAGCTGAAAGCTGTCATGGACCACTGGCCTAAAAAAATGTAAAGTACTTGGTTTATATCGACTGTTTAAAGACAAATACACCTCACTTTTAGCTTCCTTTACTACCAAGTTTGGGAATACGTAGGACACAGGGCTATTTGGCTGTAAATAGAGGTTACATCAGTTAAAAGGAGGAGGTGTTTGCCCCACTGTGTCCTAATAGGATTTTTCATTAGTTGCTTTGCTTTCCCAGGACGTACACATCATATCCACTAGAAATCAATGCATTTTATAGGTAATTTAATACACACACAGCCTGCCTTCAGAGATCCTCTTATACTGCTCATGAGATCAGTGCTGGTAGAATTCCTCGAGTTCCTGCACTGATATTCATTCATTCAGCAATTCTTCTGAACCACAGAGATTGATTTTTCAGGAAAGTTGCCAGAATTCTCTTAGAGGTTCTGCTTGCACTTATGTCATGGCTATATTTAAAGAAGGAATCCCACTAAAGTGGTTTATAACGTGCTCTGGCAGGACAGTGTAGACAGAGCTAAATCCTATTAAGCTACTTAAGTTGCTTTCCCCCTCTGAAGTCATCTGTCAAATGCTGGTCCTAGACATAACAGCCAACTATCAAACTAGCTTATCAAGAGTCATGCTTAAAATACCAAACAAAACTATAAAATGCAATCATCACACACATGAGGAAGAGAAACTGGGGCAGTGTGCTGTTCCAGTAACCTCCTGGGATCCCAGAGGGTGGAGAAGGCTGGTGATTAGCTTTTCATTACAGTTAGATTGTAACCCACTTGCACACTACTGGACTTTAATAAAGAGAAAATAAGAATGACTGTGTCTTTAATGTTAGCCTTGACTCCTCTGAAAGGACTGTATGGACAATACATGAATGTAAGGCATACTTTTAAAATAGAGATCACACTAACAGGGCAGGAGGGAGTACCTGGGAAAATAAAGCACCATTCAGCCTTAACTCAGCACCCCACGGAGAAGGCGGAAAGCAGCATTCATGGTTATTTCAGCTCCTTTCCCAGTAACTCAAAAATAAGCACCACAGAGTTCTGAAAAGTTAATTCCCATAAATGTTAAATGTCCACATTTAAAGCTCCAGCTTTATAGCATCCACTCCACTATGTCAGCATGTTACTGCTGCTGTGTCAACATGTCACTGAGATTTCAGAGACAAACCTCAATTCCACAGATTCCATACAATAGTAGAAAACAATAGGCTGGAAAAGACCTCTGGAGGTCACTGTAGTGCAACCTGCTGCTTAAAGGAGGGCTAATTTAATAGATGGGGTTGCTCAGAGTCTTGCCCAGGCAAGTTTTGAGTGTCTCTAACGCTCAAGTTCCCAAAGCTTCCCTCAGCCCCTGCTCCAGCACTATGAAGAAAAAAAGCTCATAAGCGACTGCACCCACATTCCATTTTCCATTTCAGCTTGAAGTTGTTGTTGCTTGTCCTTTAGCTGGGCACCTCTGAGAAGAGCCTGGAACCACCTTCTCCAAGTCCCTCCCTTCAGTTATGCAAAGACTGCTCACAGATCTGTCATTTCTCCTTCTCCACTCCAGGCTGAAGGGTCCCAAGTCTCCCAGCCTCCCTTTGCAGGTCAGGCTCTGACCATCTCAGTGGCCCTCCCCTACACATGCTCCAGCTCATCAGCACCTCTCCTGCACTGGGGCCCCCAAGCCATGAGGCAGTTACACAGCATTTATGCTGGCACACAACTGGAAGAGAGTCCATGCATTTGAAATGGCTGATGACCCCATTTTAGGGCTACTTTCAGCTTGGTTACAGGGCTGGGCAAAGCACAAGCCTTCAGAGCTCGGGTTTGCCTGCAGCTGCATGACCCATGCCACCTGATACGGTCACCAAGCACCAAGAGGTGACAGATCTCCCCCACATCTGGCAGTCGCTCTGTGGGCGTGAGAAACACAGCAAGCACCATCGGAGTCTGAGAGAGACTCAACAGCGTGCATGTTATTCCTCAAAACAATACAATGAGACAGCTGAGGGGAGAGAAGAGGAAAGGTAGGGAACGGGAAAAAGCAGCAATAGAGAAGTTACATGCTTCAGACTGAAAACAAGGCACCTCAGGAGTTATTCGGTAAGCCCAAGTGCATGGATGCTCCTGCATCCCATTGGATGCTGCCTTCCAGAGCTGCACAGCAACGAGCCCGGGAGGTGGGAGGCTGCCAGCTCGCATGAGCGCTCCCTGCTCAACCCCTCCTCCGCATCCCCACAGCCCGGCCCGGCCAGCACTGCCGCCGCTCCAGCTCATCCTGCCCAGCTCATCCCAGTATTGATCGCCTGTCCCCAGCCGAGGTCACTCAGGGAGACAGCCAAAGGAGACAGGACCTTGGTTAAACAAATGAGCAGCCACACCAAGTTATCACAACAAGAACTTGCTCTATCTTCGTCCACAGCTCAGGTTTTCCTTGACAAGCGGGAAGGCAGAACTGCAGAAATAAGGAAGAGGTGGAGGGGAAGGGGTGAGATGTGCAGATGTGCTTGTGCCTGACACAGCTCAGAGAAGTGCTGACACCCAGAAGGGATTAATGCTCCTCAAAGGCAGCACTACACAGCACAAGTGCTGCTTCTGTAGGTGTTTCACTCCATTAATTTAGGAAAGTGAGGGAGGAAGTGGTCTCTACAGAGAAAGCTACCCAGCCTCAGCTTCCCTATGAAAGGGCTCCAATCCCAGAGTTCCAGACCACACCAAACTTTACAACAGAAGATCAAAATTCTCGTGGAACAAGCAGGAGAGAGTACAGAAACTGGCATCATGTGGGAAAGCGACTGATCCAGCTGTTGGGCTCACCACCACCACAGCCACAGAGCAGGTCATGAAGCCAACTATGGATGTAAAGGAGCAAAGCTAGTTCTGCTGCCTGAACACCACAGCTCACAGCAGGAGAGCTTGTTACAGCTCCCCTCTTGCACAACGACCGAAACCAAATCCCCATTAGATCGAAGCAAAAATTAATCTAAGACACAGAACCTGAATGCAATGATTTGCAGGCTCTAGCACAAGAAAGGTCTCAAATTCTCTCCATCCAGACCCCAAGTCACTATCTTCCAGGAACGCTCAGAGCCAATAATGGAATCAGCTCCTCTGCCCTACTTCCCAGTATGTGCAGGAGAAACTCATCTTCTGAGCAGTCACTATTGATCAGGTGCATCTTCTCAGACAGTGAAGTCCCACAGCGCTCACTCTGAGCTTGCCCCACTCACTGAGGTAGCAGGGGGAAAGCAGCAGCACCTCTCCCTTTCTGCCATTACACAACTGGACTTAATCAGTTGTTTATGCAGCCAGGAACACCTACCTGCTTCCCACTATTTATAAACCAAAAGCCAAACCACTGCAGAAACAACTGTGTTTTGTGTCACTGCCTGCCCTGAATTGCCTGCCCCTCAGCTGATCAAACAGCACTGAGGCAGATGAGAAGCACTAGCATGAAGTCAAATAGATAAGCTTGGCTCCTGACAACCCAACTCTGCACTGAAACGGGAGGCCCTGAAGCAATCCATGCTGCCAGCTCTGTTGGGGATAGAACGAAGAGCAGATTTAATATCTTAAAGACAAAACCCACAGATTTCCTGTACGCAAACATACCCACACCCATTGCTGCTATGGTTGTTTCAAACAGGGAAAAGCTCCAAGAAATAAAGCACCTTCACACACCTTCTTGTCAGAGGGGAGTAGATCCTGCCAGTCTACTCAGTACTAAAACAATTTAGAAGTTTTTAGGGACTATGTGCAAATTCATTTCAAAATCTGTCACATCTGCTCTTGGTTGCTTTTAGCAAAACTACTTGTAAAGACATTTGATAAGCAGACAGCTAAATATTAGATTTCTTTATTACTTGGCAGTAGCCAGAAAGGACTGTAATCATTCATATGGGCACAGTTCTTAAGCTTATAAATTACTGTTATTTCTGAATCAACTTACTTTTACTTCAACAAGAGAAAAAGAGGTAAAAAGCATAGTTTTAATAAGTGAGATCTCCCCAGTTTTGACAAAGTACTACTTCCCTCATTAACAGCTGCCGCTACATATGAAGGTGTCAGACTTTTTTCTTTCTTTCTCTTCTTCAACATCACAGCTGAACATTTAGCAACAGAAAAAAACCAACAACGCCACCATGGAAAGTGATGGGCAGTGTGGCTCTCCGTGGGCTCAAGCAATCACTCACCCACCACATCACTGGTGTGGTCTCTGAGCTGGAGACAATGCCTCTCTTACTAGAACAGCCAGGAAAACGAAACAGTAGGTAGCACAGCTACTTCCAAAACCTGTCATTTACCCCATCCACAGAGGGAAGATATCCAGGTTTTCCTGTATTTTCTTCTCCTCCTACAAAAAAAAGGCTGTAAATCCCTATGTCCTCAAGTGAGACTGACTTTGATATCCACTACACAAATACCAAGATGTGTTGTTTAGGTGAACTATCCAGAGGTCATCATCTCCCATCTGACCTGCTGGAGCAGTGAAGCACAGCGGACACAGCTCCACACTAACAAGCAAGGCTATTTCTGCTGCTGTGCTTGATGATCAAAGCTTTTCCCTAAAATAATAAGATCCCAGAGGCTCTAAGACCAGTTTGGTAACAGCTAAGATGGGAAGAAGACCCTTCCCTTTCAGGATACTTAAGATGGAAGCAAACACCACACAAATTTGGTGTTAAACTGATGCACAGCAGCAAGGATGCCTTATTAAAACCTGCAACTAACTTAATCAAGGAATTCTAATATTCATAACTGAACTTAAAAGCACTACCCTCTGGGATACTAGAGAATTTCCCCTCAAAGACTGTTCACCTCATTGACAGTCATGTTGCTTTTCATAATCTTGTTCACAAATTCAATCAAACTCCAGATAAAATCTAATCAAGTTGGACAGGCTGAATTGCAAGGGCTGTCGTTTCAAGTCCTTTAACAGGAGGTCAGCTCAAAGTAAGCCTCTGATGTCCCAGGACTTGAGCAGGATTATTTCATGTAGTTCATTGCTGTAGGCACCAAAGATCATTTTAGCTCCCCAAACTATTTTTAATACTGACTCTAGTGGAGCATTTGATCTCCAGACAAGCTAGATTTAGTCTTCAGTCCTTTTTGCTCAAATCCTTAGTGATTTCTCCAGGCACAAAAGTGGCTCTCTCAGGTATAGAAAAGAACAGCTATTCACAAAGCTTCATTATTATAATTGTTCTTCAACTGAAGTTTGTCCCTCTGGAAAACATCACCACCCTTGAGAACTACTGCTAGTCTGGAGATACTGACCATCCCAAAACAAATATAAAAGTACCCAGACTGCCAGGGCAAAGCATTAAGGAAGACCTCATCATTCACATTTAAGACAGGCTGGTCACTTCAGTCTGCCCTCTGGAGACACCCTTTTCTTCCCTCCGCTCAACTGAAAAAACAAAATTTAAGCCATAGTCAAGATTTAGATCCTTTGGCTACTCCCCAGCAAATAGGCATTAGGAAAAATTTACTCCCACAAAAATTAAAGAGAATGAGCCCTTTTGTAATTATTCAATGCAGACTGAAAGATTCAAAAGCATCAACATAACTTATGATCTTGAAAATAAAACTCTTAACTCTTTTGAATGCAGGCTGATATTGTATGAAAAAAACTATTCAAGCGGCGCTTGGTTCTAAAGTTAATTAATTTAAAATTCCATCAATGGAGCTCAGGAATGATTGGATAACACTTAAATACCATAGATGACCAGTGTGACATTGCAAACCAATGTGACTGGGGCTAAAGCATGTCCAGCCATAACCCATGTGTGGCTGTCACCTGACTGCCTTCCTTCTATCCACCAAGCATGTAAAAATCCTTGTTCAGACTAATAGATCCAATGCAGATTCAAGGCAACTCTCTCAATGAAAGTGGTATTGATGAAAAAAATGGTTTCATAACAGTATTAGTCACAAATTCTATTACAACTAAAATCTTATGAGGAGAACACCTCTTGTTACCATCATCATACTTCCATGGATAACAAGACAATGAAAGGTCCCAGTAGCCAAATTGTGAATACTTGAAAAGTAATTATTTCTCAGCTACTGAACAGATAAACAGAACTACCAAATTTCCAGCCAACAAGCCACTCCCCTTCTTCCTCTTGTTCAGCATGTGTTGCTCAGGCCATTTCCGATTTTGATTCCAGCAGGAAGAGCTATTTCAGCCAGTGCCCAGAAATAAGAAACCCAGAAACCCAGACTGACTGGCTGCACTGCTTTAAAAAAGCACTTGGAAAAAAGGCCACTGATTAAAGGGAGGCTGCCTTTATCTCCAACACACCAAACATCTGAAAGGATGTTCCCTCCCAGACACTTCAGTGTATGAGTCTTGGTTCCCTTCCTTTCTTTTTTTTTTTAAAGTCTCTATAAAATAAAAGAAAGTGTTTGTTCATTTAACTGTTTATCCAGCCAGCTTCAAAATTAAAATATTTCTACCCTGTCTCCACTCCAGGTTGGTCCCTGGTGACTATCTCCAATATTTTACATAACAACATGTCTTTCTAGAAACTAAGCTCTAGGGAAAATGAAGAAGTAAGGAAGCTCAAGCCTATTTATCAGGGTTGACACTTCCTACCGGAATGCAGCACTGGAAAACCATTTCCCTGACAAATGGATGGGCCTGAACTGAGTTGCACAGCCCAGTATCTCGCTTTCAACCTCATTACTCTTCTAAAGAGGTACAGCTCTGAAGAGGGCTTCAAAATGCAGACAGACTTGCAAGAGGGAAGCTTGCAGGGAAGGTGGGGACTGGAGCTACATTACAGACACCAGCTGAGCTCCAGGGCTCTAGTGAAAGGAGTCATCTGTGCCACTGCTTGTCCAGCTGTGAAGTGGCATTACAGCCCCACCTCAGCCACTCTCACACAGAATGGCCACATCCCATTTCACATCCAAAGCTTTCATGCACATTGGTGAAGAGCAGATGCACACAGACCACCCAATGAGAGCATCACATCACAGATAATCTACTGCTGTAGAAAGGAAAAATTGATCGCCTGCTCACGTGGCAACAAGAACAGCTCAAGACTGTTAAAGTGATGGAGAGCATGGTCTTAAGGGCAGAGAGAAACAAAAAGAGAAGAAGCTCTGAAAAGGATGGTTGATGTTAGCACTTTAAGAGGAATATTGCCTGCTCAGCTACAATAGTGCAGGTCACAAATTAACCAGAAATAAAATGCCATTACAGATCCCTGTCACCAGCAGCCCAGTGGGTTGTTCTATTTGCTCTCAGCGTTGTTTCTGAATCCAAACCAGAAGGAAGCCATAAAGGGCAGGAAACAGCTCATCTAAAAGCCAAAACCAGAAGTGTGTTTTTTCCATGATGGGTTGAAAAAAGCTATGGTTTATTAAAGCCTATGGGGTCACATGAAGACCAAAGTCAGCCAGCAACCTTTTATTTTGTTCCTTATTTATGCTTCTTGATTCAGCACTCAAGATATTCCAAAAGGGAGATTCAGCACAAAGCCTGTCATGCCCCACACTTTTCCACCCAACTCTTAGTGCTGAAGCACTATGAAGGCACAGGGACTTTGTTTCTATGCCAGGTTTATGCCAGGCCAGGGTTATAACAATTCATCTGCCACGAATATCCAGTGTTTCATGCGTAGATCAGATGCCCACTCTGGTTCACTGGGCAGCTGTTCAAACACCCTGGCCTCTGGCTAGCAGGGGGGCTCCTGTGCATACCAGGCCTAGTTACACTATAACTGGAATCAGACCTGCCTCTGAGCTGGTGTTAAAACCGGTTTCCAGCCTGGTCAGTTCCTTGATTTAATTACTGAGCAGCCCCAGAGTGCAAAGTGTTCCGGCCACCCACCTGCTGGACCTCACGAACCACAAACTTCCACTTCACACAGCTGTGATTAAAAGGTCTAAAGCTGTGAATTTTATTAGAGACAGAAGAGTCACATCAATGTTAGAATTCCTCCATGCAGGACCTCAGATTTAGGTGCCATTGACACAAAGAGTCAATGTTGAAACCACAATTTTGCACTATTTCTCTGCTGACGTCTCGCCTGTAGGTGCCTATCATAAACAAACATCCATGTTCACAGCCCAAATCTAATTTTAAATCGTGCTCAGTATGTTGGAATGCAGCACTATCCATTTCTTTGTTGTTCAACAAGCAATATAAATGTATTTATTCCAAATGGGTGCTGGATGTAGTTTCACCAACACACACAGGTCTTGGCACTGCAGCACTGATACAGCAGTGCCATTCCATGGGAAATCAGGACCAAAAAAGAGTCTTCAATGTCATTAAAAAGTAAAGGAGACTTTGAGCACACAGTTACAGACAATGACAGAAAGCTCTGGTCAGAATCTCCCTCCCCATAATGTTTAAAAAGAGATTTGCAACTCTGTAGAGAAACAGACCCATTTTTCAAAGATTCAGATCACAAGTACAAACCTTGCAGCAAAGTTTGGGCTCCATATAGCTATGGGATTTCCTGGGGTTTCAGTGTACACACAGACAAACCTAAAGTCAATTTGTTTGCATGGATTTCTACAACATAAAGATGTTTGGGTTTGATTGTTTGGGGGTTTTAAAAACAATTTCAAAACTCTCCTTCAACTTGTAAGGAAAGTGACAACCTAAGTTTTCTCCTGGGCTCTTCGAGTATATCTAAACACCAGCATGTTGCAAAAAGAATCTAAATAAAAAGCCACCAGCAACAACAAAACACTCAAACCACACAGGACTTGAGAACACACAGTTTATCTGGGATATTAGAAAAAACAGTCTTTCCAAACACAGCACAAGGGAGGAAATATTTTGCAATGCTCCACAGTTCCCAGTGACCTCTTCTAGCACCATGCCCAGCCTGTGCACTGCAGACTTGGACACCATCAAATCCTTCTGCACTTTACAGATGCAGAAGAGGAAGTGGTGACACTTCAGGCAGCTTTCCTTTTAAACCCAGGATTGAAAAAAGTGCAAGACAGCAGAATTATAAGTTGCTCAATCATAATTCTAGCAGGAAACATTCTGCTCTTATCAGCATTGCTTCAAGACACCCTTGTTATGCTAATCCAGTAACTTGTGAACGCTGAAGCGCCCTTGATAGAGGACCATTGTGAGAAAATAGTCCTTCAACATTTGTTTTCATAGCAGCTCCATCTGGGGAAGAAATGACTGCAAAGCTTCTACCTTTCAGCAGAACACTACTTGGACCAGCCTGAGAGGCAGAAATGCAAGGTCCACATGCCCTGTGGAAACTTCAGCTGCTTAGAGCTTCACAGACCCACACCTTGTAAATAAGTGCAGCCCAGCCCTCTGCACTGAGCTGTGTGTCACTTGGATGCAGCCACTGAGCAGATTTCATTACTTGGGATTGCTGCTCCAGTCTGGCCTGGAGTACCAGTGCTAGCACAGCAAGCAGCTCCCCTGTTACTGTCACACCTGATAAGCAGAGAGGAAAGCCTTGATCCTGACATGCCTTCAGCAGGCAACGCTGTTCTGTGAGGACCATTCCATGCATGGCTTACATAATGCTACGAGGTGCGCTAAACACCAACTTTTGTCTAGGAAAAAAGTGAGCCCCACAAGCCAAGAGCAAAATTTGTGCCTTTTAGAAAAGGCACTGACTGCAAATTGATTTCCCTACTTGTGATAAACTTTCCCTTTGGAACCTTTCATTGTGTATTTCACTGGGAAATTTACGCCACTTTGGACACTTGCTGTTGATAATGGAGACTTCCTCCACTTCTCCTCCTACTAAAAGACTATTCATCTCACAAGTGCAGTTCTGCATTTTGAAAGAATCACATCCTCCCACCAACAGACAGCCTCACCAGTCAGCAGTCCTGGGCCTTTGACCTTGAAAGCCTTAAACAAACTGAAGCCTTTCTTCAGAGAGGCAACAACACTACTCACTGAGGACAAAACTATAAAGAAGTAGAAGGAGGAAGTATATTTTCTTTCACATCCCAAATTGGCTGATAGGTCCCCCTCACAGTGTAATCCTCAGCTATTCTTCCCACCAGCTCCTTTTTCTCTTGTCCCTACCTAGGTATGCTGAGATTACTGTATGTATTGTGTATTTCTGTGCCTTCTCAATGCTACCTTTGCATTAATAACCAATGCTTTCTATCCATGAAGAATCACAAGACAGAAGTGCTACAGTAGACAAGCTTGACAGGCCAAGCCCAAGGTGTTGCACAACCACCCAACAAACCTCAAGGGAAAGGCTTCTTCACTCCAAACAGCTGCTGTGGTCACAGCCCCGACACGGCACCCGCACAAGAGCAGCCACCAGAGAAGGATTAAGCAGCACCTCCTGAAGAGCAGGCTCCAGTGCTCCTGTGCTCACCAGATCCTCACTTGGCCCTGGGAGGGACTTGCACTTCTAACCCACAAACCAGGGCCTTTTTCTTTCTACAGTATATTCACAGCTACTGACTGGCACATTTTGGGTTACAGTGCGTTTCAGAATGAAAACCCAGGAGCACAGACTCTTCAGTCTGCTGTTTTAAGCCTCACATCTCAGGTTAGAAACACAGCCCACAACATTCAAACTGGAAGTATGAGGATGGATCCAGCAAAGGAAGAAGAAATCCAATGGATAACAGCCAGATGCCTCCTCCACTTACTACTCTGCACTCATCTACTTCAGCTCTTTGAAGCAACACAGAGTCAGGAGAGAGTCCTGGCCTGAAAATTCTTGGGAAGGACTATTTAACCCAGCCTCCCACACAGCATTCAGGCCACAGCCATTGATAGCTGAGCAATGGGTCATTCCTGCTGGGAACCACCCCTGTGGTTCCTCTGACTCTTGGCCTATCATTCAACACACACCTTGCAGTACCTTACCATGACTTTTGTTTGTTTGCAACATCACCAAGGTTGGCCACTTCCACTAACAACAACGCAAATAGCATTTATCAGTCCTGCAGGGAGTACTTACACAAACTTAAAAATTAAATCAGGCTACTTAAAAACAGCTGTTAGTGCCAGATCAGCATTCTCAGTGAGAGGTTCTAGAACAAAAAATGCAGAAGTACATGACATCACCTTTTCTTGCTGCTGTGGTTCCTGAAACACATTTTCATCAAACCTACACCAGGAACCGGTGCTTAGTTACTTATTTGTTATTTGCTTGCTGTGTCTACTTTTATTTCAGTGTCTTTCAGCTCACTGCTGCAGCTGGATGGACTTTCAGCCACCTTATCTCGACCAGTGAACCACATTCCTTGGCTTTATAGCAACCTTCAGCACTAATACCTGCAGTTACCTTCATGCCTAACTTTGCATTTGCAAACAGCTTTTCTGAAGCACCAAATACTTGTTACATGTGCAGATCAGCAATTTGCCTGTTCAGAACATTATCACAAAGCGGGATTCACCCGTGTGTAAAGCAGAAAAACCCCAGGCCATGTATGAACTCTCCCATAAAGGTTGCCACAAAAGGGAGCCAGGTGTATCATTTTGTATTTGAGTAGTTTTATACATATTTTTTAGCCAGACCATACCATACATTCAACTTGCACTTGAAATATCGCAGGCTTGAGATCCACCCTTCCCTACAGGGAATCTTTCTTTCTATTCTTTATAGACAGGTATTTTAAGCCTCATTTGTGAATGTATTTTCAGTGAGCATCCTAATCAGGAACCTGCCCCAGTATAGGACTCATAGTATCTCTTATTGAAGCTTATTCTCTAGTCAGGTGGGGCTGTCAGACCTCACTGATTGCAGGACTAGCAGTAAAAATACAATAAAAAGAGAGTCATGTCCTCCTCAGTAGTTCTGTATCACTACTAGTGATCAGGATCCCTTTCCACAAACTCAGCTCTCTAAAAACACCATCACTACAAAAAGTAGTTCAGGCAACAACACAGAGTTAGAGCCACTCTAAACAAGCCCATTAGATTAGTGGGAAACATTATCTTGACTCCCAACCTGGACAGAAAGCTGGATCTTTGACAAGAGACTTTTCACAGCACTTAAGGGCTGGCAGCAGTTGCCCAGAATTCTTCACCCTTTTAGCAGGTGTTAAAGCTTCTGGGAGAGAGCCAAGCAGTACTTTTGACTGACTGAAGCAATCAAGTTATTCGTTACATCACCCAAACACTGCAAAGAGTGAGAGCAATTCACTAGACAGAAGTTTTGAGCAGCCCCATGATAAGATACCCTGAAGCCACAGACCAAATATCTGCAATAACTCCCATGTTTTCATGCTGCTTTTTATTGAATGAAAGCAAGTGGTGCATAAACTGCAGAACAAAGTAGAGCAGAGCAGCTGCTCAAACACTCTTACAAAGCACTCAGTAACTGTTCTCACTTAAAATCTATGCAGCATAAAACCAACTACAATACCACGGGCAGTAACTGTGTGCAAGTAAAGTCGTTCTCTTTCCTTTATGGGTCTGCAGAAGAACACTACAAGACACTGTTTGTCTTCTCCGCAGAAGGAGCTTAAGAGAAGCTTTTGATTTTGCTGGTTCTTCCCATCATCTTTTACAATAAAACAGCTCAAGTTTGTACTAAAAGGGAGCACAAGCTTGAACGTGTATTGAGAAAGTATTTTAATTTAACTCTACAGAGAGCATTAGTAGGAAAAAATGCAGTACTTTATCAAAGACAAACCTTACCCTCTGCAGACTGGAGGATAAGAGTGTCCATGATTGGGCAGTGGAAAGAAGGAAGGCAAGAGATGGCTAGAACGTGTCCCTGGTGCCTTCAGGGTTTTAATCCCATTAGCTGAGACAATGCAGCCTGGTGCACTTGCACCTTGAGATCAGTAACAGGCTCCCTGAAGGGTTTACCTTGCCTTGCTAATGACACAGATTCACCTTCTTAAGGCTTTGTAGCATTAGTTTAAGGACACACCACACACGTGAATCTGTGCCCTTCCTCCTCCCCTGTTCTCTGGTGACACAGCCCCTGGGTGCCACACA
Organism: Corvus hawaiiensis; assembly: GCF_020740725.1. Classification (NCBI taxonomy): domain Eukaryota; kingdom Metazoa; phylum Chordata; class Aves; order Passeriformes; family Corvidae; genus Corvus; species Corvus hawaiiensis. The sequence goes on from NC_063228.1 coordinate 4,942,954, forward strand.
CACCTATTTACCCTGCTTTGCTCCATAATAATGAGGGTATTTACCTGAGGGGGCACTTCCTGAATTCTTTGCACCTCCATCCTGTCTAGGCGCCATAATCCTGTTTATGGCATGCTGGTTGTTACGGAAGTGATTGTATTGTCACTAGATTATACCGTCAGGTGGGAAACATGTAAGGGAAGGCACATGAACAGGTTTTTGCATACATTTAAAGACATGATAGTGCAATCCCACATATAATGACGAGGAGCTTTAGCAGTAGCTTCCAGACACAAAATATGACCATGAAGGATAGCATGGCATCAAGTTTTCATTTGGTTTTCTCCTAAAAAATGAGGGTTTTTTTCACTTCCCTGTCACTGGCTGCCACTATTTAATTTGAGACAGTGCCCTACAGCTGAACAGTACAGTCCCAGCCACTTTCCCAGGCCCCTGAAAATACTTCTGCACTCAAAACACTATCTCTGAAGATCAGGGTGAAAGAAGTGACAAGAACATGTAACCAGGCTCCATAACTCCAACTGCCCTTTTGTTGATTACTGTCTTTTATAGAGCATGGATTTAGAGAGCAGAAGCAAGAGAGACAGATCGTCTCAGATCTGACACGCTTGGTGAGACGCATGACTAACTCAGCTTGAGCCAGCAGAGCAGGGCAGTGGACGTGCCTGGAATGTGTAACCCCACTTGGAAGTCTCTATACCAGGGGCACAAGCTTGGGGGGGGTTATCTGGCTGCTGCCTGGATGGTAAATACATGACAGCAAAGAGTGCAGCATAAATAGCCTAAGGACCCCGTTCCTTGTGAGCAGCTGGGAATCACACAAGACTCTTTCCTACCTACTGAGACCCCACTCAGCAGCACTGGAAGACCTTCAGATCTTTACAGTCAGGATTGTGCAAGAGCCAGCACGCCAAGCACAGCATTGATGGCCACATGCAGTGGCCAGCACCCTTCCCCCAACTGATGGTATGTGCACACACGTGAACTCCTCCTCACCCACAGCACAGTTCCAGCCATCAGCTCACTCATCTACATCAGCTGAAATACTGTCCTGGAACACAAAGGCCAAACCACAGGTGTATCAAGAACAAGATTCTTATCCCAGTATAGTTAATGTTTTGAATACAAAAAGAATACACAACTTGCAGTTAACATCAAACTTTTCACCAAGTAGTACTTCCTTACTGCAGCGTTAGAACAGCACTGCAGTTCCGTTTCACACGTGTCCTGCTCTTAACAGGAAAAAAATATTCCTCACTGAGAATAAAGCTGAGGATAACACCAGTTTCCAGAAGTTCCCAGCCCTGTTTACAGTTAGCCATATTCACAGCACAAGGCCATGACCACGCACTGACCAAGGTCTGAGTGCAGCTACACAGAAAATACTCAGGATCTCTGTTTTCCCAGGAGACATGACCAGTGACTTGCTGGAAGGCAACAGCATGTCAAAGGCTAGTTGAGCACAAACCCAAGGATTAAAGCCTAGTTGATCACATCCTCAAGGATGACAGCCTTGTAGGATTAGCTTTCGTATCAAAGAAATGCTGATGGATGTGTTTGTGAGCAGGAAGTAAAGAACTAAACTGCTGGTGAATCCCATCTGAAGGCACAGATGTTAGAAAGGAAGCTCAATATTCACTACGTCTGACAAAGCAGCAAATTTCACTTTGGCAAAGAAAAACAGACATGCCTGGTTTGAACTTGAACCTTGATGAGCATTCAAAGCTTGAAACTGGTTCTTTCTTAGGAACCTTATATTTCATTTATTGCATCATATAATCAAGACCACTCGTACTGGAGCCAGCACACGTAAACCAAACCTAATAATTAAGTTAGCGATGGAAGTCCTGCCCATAGGTTATACCTGCAGAGCTACATTTCACCAGTGGTATTTGTCACTACTGTGGTCCAAGAGGTACATCTCCTCCCATCAACAGAAGACGATTCAGATCTATCCACAAAAATGAACTTGGATCTGCAGAGGACATTAAGAGCTGGGTCAATCACATGCAGAAGATGTCATATCTAGCAGCTAACTAGTAAATGTATTTAGGACAGGAAAACGACAAGCAGTCGTATCTGAGAGCAACATTTTCTTGAGAAAGAAATTAACAGTGATGAAATACTATAGCAGTCAACTGAATTCTAATAGCTGCAACAAAATCCACACAAAAAAGGTTGAAAGGGCACTGCAGTGAGACACACGTGACCCAGCAAGCAGTTGCCTCAGTAAGAATTTCAGACATAGGATACAAGTACAGAGACATGAAGAATTAACATGCCAAGGGGGGACTAGGGTAACCAGATCCCCATACCTTCTCATCATCCTCTGCTGGGAGAGGAGAGAAGTTCGCAGCTTGTCCCTTCCTCCTTCTCCCATAACCTCCACATCACCCGAGGCAAAAGCTAAGCTGCACTAATAAAAACAGCAGAGCCAGCGTAAACTGTCCAACCTTGTTATTTACGCCTCAGCAGAACGCTCCCAGCAGCTACGATCATTCACACGGCTTCTCCAAGAGCTGCCTGCTAACACAGGGACCTTGGAAGCACCTCCCAGAGCAGCGTTTGTCCACACGGAGGATTCTGTCAACAGCACCTGACATATTTTATATTCATCATCTTCAGTTTGCCATTTCATATTGAAGCATTTAAAATGCTGAAGAGCTCGTGTTTGAAGACATTTTTGTTTGCAGCAGGTCAGGCTGAAAAAGCTCAAAAAAAACCAACCTCTGCAGTGATCAAGAGGTTCACTGCTAGAGTACAAAACCTGCCCCAGAGTATGGTCTCCAAGACCAGCCAAGAAACTCAACAGGATATTTACCAAGTTGTACTTATGCGATTGAAAGGCAATTTTAACTTTGTAAATTTGCTGCTCCTGCTAATTTGTCTACTCAGGTTGATCCAACATTTGTTGTCTAACTTGTAAGAATTTTAAATATAGACATGTATATGGAAAGGCCAGCAGACCCAGCATATTTGACCTCAGAGGCCAGGGATGAAGCCCTGTCCTACCCAAGTTCCAGGCACTACTCAGTCTCCTAAACCAACAATAAACTCAGACTGTGTGGGGAGACGATGGGAAGGACAAACAGAAGACAGCAGCCACATTTTGAAATACAAAAAGGCACACAAGAAGTGTTGTACAGTGGTTTTAAAATAGCACCCTCATCAGAAGTAAAGACTTCTGTTTAGCTACAGAAGTGTCAAACAAATCATTCCATCCTCACTGGATCTGCTATCTGTGCTTTCCACTAAATCCAGACAGAAAAAGACCCAAAACACAGCTGATCCATTTTTTCCTGCCTCCTACTCCAATTGAAACAGTTTCCCTCTTAAGGGAACATGAACATTAGTACTTGCCATTGCCTAGCAGAACCTCTGATCTACTCTCGTGCAGCAGCTCCCGTTTTCTCAAGTCCAAAGTGCTCATTCTAACCTTACTCAAGTTAAAAATCCTAAGGAAAAAAGTATTAAAAAAAGCATACCTATCTCTTCAATCATATCTGTCTAAGCCCAGTGGCAGCCAGCAATCTCCATCCCTTGCCTTTTCCTAGGTCCGTGCCTTTCTCTGGCTTGCTTGCACTTGACAGCCTGTCAGTCCAATGCTAAAAGGAGATCATATTTTCAGGGTCTGCCATGGCATTCACAGGGATTGGAACTACAAGAAGAGATGCAATAGGGTAGAAATAACAAGTCCTTCCCTGAAATTCTTTCAGCTTTCCCTCTAGTTCTTCTGCAAAAGAAAAAAAACCCATGAGCATTTCAAAGGCACCAGAAACAGCACCAGCTTGTCCCAGAAGACCCCAATCATCTGTTGCTGGGGGTCAGCTGCACAAATTAGTTCTGAAAATTACCTTGCTTCCCGTTTCAGAAACAAGAAGAGATTACAAAATAATAGAAGTTCACTATTGATTTTCTTCCCCCAGAAGACTCAAAAAAAAGCACCTGGTACTTTTCATTGTAGAGCACTCATTCCCTAACTTCACAAAAGCAAAATGGGTGCTGTGTGCAATGTCTGCAACTGTTCTTGTTACACTTATTCCAAAAGTGTAATTCCCTCAGGTGCTAAAGGTTTAAGACAATATTCCATATTATGATAATATTTTCATTAGATTCTCCTTCCTCTTTTCTGTCTTTGAAAGTTACATTATTACACCTCCCTAAGGAAAAAAACCAATATTTATGAGCAGGACAACTCCACCCTTTCCTCTTAGTTCAACACATCAAGGCAAGATTCAGCCAGAGGTCAGTCACAACACACACTCAGCTGCTTCTTTCATTTCTATGCCCTTGCATGTTCCTCACCAAAAACCAGACCTAAGAAGAGCTCACCATATCTGCATTTGCCAAAAATCCATGATTTCTGCAATTGATGCAGCACAGCTTATTACAGCTGCAAACGTTCCTGGACTCTGATAATTATAAGCCCATGGCTGGGTGTCTAATTAAAGGAGGAATGAATTAATGAGTTTTACCAAAGGCTTTTGAGTCACCATTATAATTCTCACCCTTAATCGGCTGCAGGACACTCAAAGGACACCGTGAGCAGGATCAAGAGCAGAGAGGGGGATAAACCACCCCTAGCTGATGCTTCCCCCATCACGTTCCTCTCCAACATGTTACTGTCATTCAGACCCTGACAGCCAGATCAAACCCAGCAGGAAAACGCCTGGGCTTTTTGGACAGCTGAATACAGAAACGCTTCCTGAAGCTGCCACAAAGCACACACCAGCCTTTGAGTGGCGAGAGCGGCGAGATGCCGGCGAGAGGCTCTGCAGAGCGCTGACTCCGCCACTTCCATTCATCCCGGCCCCAGCCCCCACCCAGCGCCAACAATTACAGTTCAGTCTCAGGCTCCCAAGGAGGCAGAAATTGAAAACACGTTTTCATTGAAGCACAGCTTGAATTTCATGAATTCCATTACTCCCGACTTTCTCAGCATTTCCTGGAGTGAATACTGTAAAACCAGGGAGAAAGGGGATGGGGCGGGCCGTAGGTAAGGCAGCAAACCTGCGTCACCCCTCTGTCCAAAAACAGACTGGAGGCACTTGCAGTGAGGATGCAACGAAGGACTATTCCTAAACTAAAGAAAGTAAGTATATACTAACCACAAGTTTAAAGTAACAACCTGCTGGAGGCCTCGGAACAGTAACAGCTACAGGCACAGCCCCAGTGAGAAGCATTACAATTTCAGCAAGCAACAGAAAGCATCTCTTCGGCAAAAAGAGGCATTCTTAGCTCCTACAGCAAGTGTCAAAATCACCAGTTTATCAGCTACAGGAACCTGAGCACACTGTTGAACTGCAAGAAAGCTCGCCCCAGGGAAAAAGCGATTATAATCAGAGAAAACAGGTAGCACCAAGCAGTTTTTCCACATGTACAGTTGTAACACAATCAACTTTGGAATTATTCAGGCGTGCTAATTAACACCCTATGGATAGCTTTGATACCATTAGCAACACTTCTAATGTCTCTGTCACTGACACCATCTTCCCTCTTTCCCCAACCCCAGCTTGGGCCTTATCTTAAGGAGCATTACATCATCTACCGCACCAAGGCCTCCTTGTAACAGACACTATTATGCAACTGAAGTGCCTCCATTTGGATTTTGGCGTTATTTTGGATTTCGGTGTTGAATAGAAGGCTTGTTTAAATTCCCTGCATGAACAGCAGCATTTTACAGCCTGAAAAGGGTGTCCGTGCACAGACACCAACACTGGCATAACAACGCGTCTGAATGTGTTATACATTTGTGAAACATCCATTCCCCACATTCCCTTTTCCCCTCGTCCAGGAATAAGTCCCGCATTGTTAGGGCTGATTAGCAATATCTTTCATCCCTAATTTCACACTACAAAGGGCTTTCATGCATGTGCACGTGTGGCACCATTCTGAGCCATATCAGCCAGAAAAAGCATTTAGTACTGACTGAGGAAACCACAATCCGAGGGTGCAGCTCCAGTTTAAGTGAAGGTGAAGGGGAGTGTCAGTTCTTTCCCTGGATGGTTTTAGCATTGACCAAAAAACGCTCGTTTTTTAAAATAAGAACTTAAAAGAGGGCTGGCACACATTACATCTGCTGAAGCAAGCAAGCTGATAAGCATGTGAAAGCACACATTATAGCAAATGTTACCCTCCTCTTCCAGTGCCTGCAGAAGGGAACAGCACAAGTATCGTGACCGAGTTACACCAACTGCTGTGGCCGTGGATTGCACGCTAACCTACTTTTCTATTTTCTTGCAAGAGAATAGCCTTAGCACACAAATGACTACTTTGCAAAAATGTGCACATTTGCAGCTTACCAAACCCTAAAGCTCACAATTACAAAATCAGACTCAAAAACTGTAAGTGGCTCATTACACAGAAATCTAAAAAAAAAAAAAAAAAAAAAGTTTGAAATGAAAGCCTTTGCAACATGAAAGTGCTCTGTGTTTTGCTCTTTTCTAGTTTATCTAACACGAAAACAAAAAAAGAAATAGTATCAGCATGGCTCTGCCCCACAGCCACTATTCACTAGATACCTGGAGACCCTCTCACCATGCAGCAAAAGTAATTTCTGATTTGAGAATAAATGTAACCAATTCCTAGTTTTTCACCACTGCAACACAACATCAGTCACCCCTTGAAGTGGAGGAAAGGAGAGGATTTCTAACAGTGATGACTTTTTCGTATTTTCAGACTGTCATATGAATGCATCCCCAGGACTAGAAGCCTTGCATGAACTTGATCCTCCTTGATTTTAGTTCATCTGTCTCGTTAATTATTGTCATCGGCTAAAACAAAGAACTGGTAGGATGACATATCCAGAAAGTAGAGAAAGCCTTGCCAACAGAGGAGCAAGGTTACTGGGCTTGGATATTATTATTATTATTATTAACAACTCCTCAGCATGCATCAGTAAGTCTCTGAGTATTTTGAGTCTTATTCATGTCTTAAAAGTGAGAACTGAGGTTCAGTACAGAAGGCAATCCTGATAATATTCCAAAATTACTCAGGTCTCATCTGAATCTTCGAGCAAATAAATTCACAGGCATCATGTCCCTTCCCCCAGCTATGGGAATCACATTCAGTTGAAAACAAGCCAAGTTCTCCTACTCGCTCAAGGGGAATGGGAAATCTCACCATAACTGGTGGAAAGGTTACTACTGAAAGTTAAAACAGGAACAAGAAGAATACTGACAGTCACCAAAAGGTTATTCCAAATGAGGTGTTGACTGCCCTCCACCCCAAGAAAATTAAGAGTGAGCACCACCTTACTCACTGCTTGCTTGCAGCCACCCAAACAAATTCACTTAACATCAAAGACAGTAAAAGAATGACTTCAGGAGAAGCTTTGCCCATCATAGTTTTGCCTTCAGCACACCCATCCTTACAGGTACAGGAGTGTCCCCTGGAAGGGGTCACACCAAGGTGACCGGGCAAGCTCTGCCACAGCACAGTCTTATCAACGCAAACATCATCCACTCTGGACGCTTTCCATCAGTAAGTGCTGGTGGGGGAAGGGGAGCAGGAGAAGAGGGGTAAAACTAGCCTTGTCCTAGAAGAAAAAAGAGAAGAAAAAACCCAAACCAAATAAAACCAAAAGAACAGAAAAAAAGACAGATATTCCAAGGGATTGGAGGGTGCTTGTTCCTCCAGCTGTCTCCTCTGAAGACACATGGCAAGAAACCTGATGTGACACAGGCCCATAACTTCCCTCTCTCTTGTACTCAATGGACAGGTTTTTGTTTACAGGTTCAAAAATAAATATAATACCAAAGTACAAGTAAGAGATCAAGAAGACTTATGGCACAGCTCCTTAATCCACCTTCAGAGCCTTGCAATTAAGTCAGAGAAATCACCTGACTTCCTACCCTTAATCTCCAGATTCATGCCTAATGGGATATGTTCTTCTGGGTGAGAATTTCTCACTTTCCCTAATAATGAAAAATAAAGAGCACTAAAAATCCACACCAACATCTGCTTTAAGCACTGCTTGCTTTATTGGATCAGCACTTAAACAAAGATACTTTGTTAACCTGGAGACCACAGATGTTCCTCTGCCCAAAAGGGCATTAAGAATTAAGGGGGAAAGAACAAAAAGAGACAAGACACTGTAACACTGAACTGATTTTGCTTACCCCTTTCTCCAGACTGCTAGAGATCAGGTTTTGCAGACTAGGAGTCATATGGTGTTACACTCATGTATATAAAAATGGAGGATTCTCAGGAAGACAAATGTTGTGTAGGTGCAGAAGCACCAGGGTGCCAGTGGCCGGCCACCATAACCAGACACGCATTTTAAACTCTGGCTCTACTCTTCCAGCTGAGAACAGCATGGTACCTTCAGAGCACCACATGCTGCATAAAAGTGTCTTAAGACTGGGAAGCTCACCAGGCTGGGCACCAGCATCTTCTCTGTGCAGGGTTAATACTTTCAGGATCCTACCCACAGGAAGCGAGTGTGGTTTACATCTTCACATACTCACTTGCATCTCCTTTCCTCCATGCCTCTTAAGGTGTTTCACATTTCTCCAAGACACCTTTTACCCCTGTGTACTCTGCTAAAACCACACATTTAGAACAGTTGGGGGTTTTTTTGACTAGAGTAAGGTAATCTACAGCCAGCGTTTCCAGAAACTGACAATTCTCAGGAGACCATCTGAAAACGTGGCAGCACAGCATGGGTCAGCAAAACAAAGCAAGGCTGCAGACAGAAAGCTGGCAAAGGTGGACTTTTTTCCTCTCTGTGTACCATATGCTGCTGCATGACTGGCTATATGGACAATGGAAAACGTTTAACATCTACCTTTGGTAAAAAACAGCCATCAAAAATTGTCTTGGTTCTACATTTTTGGTTACTCATTGTGATGCAGCTCCTTAGTAAAGGCTCTTCCAGATCAAACAGAAGAGTCAGAGTATAGCACCAATTTGCTGATCGGAGGCATTACTTCATGGTTACTCATGCAGCCGAGACTGATGAGTAAAGGGAAGAAGGAATTTACCAGCAGTTAGTAAAAAAATAAAAACAATTTCATCCAAAATCATTGGATTCTACTAAGAGGGGTCACTTAACCTTTCTGGAAATACAAGCAAACTAGTGCTACAGCAGGATAGCTGATCAGACCTTGGAAGAGGTCCATCTGTTCTTGAAAGAAAGAAACCTTCAGTCCAACCCCTTTAAGAAAGGCACATTACCCTCTGACTTTGAGCCAACTAGACAAAACCACGTCATCCAACTTGACTAATACACATGTTTCCAATTTACAGAAAGACTCTTGGTTTCAAAATTGAAATAAGATGCCAGTACAGTAGAGGAAGTTCTAAAACAATCTCTATAATCCAAGTTTTTTGGCAGTTTGGGCTCCATCATGTTTCTCCAGCCAAGAAATACTTCCAAAGACGACATTAGCTGTTACGTGTAGGGAAACAGCCTCACAGAGCCAGAAAGTACCTGACAGAATTAATTCCTTGCTGAACCTTTGGCTATGGGTTCAAACACACATGCCTTGGATTAGAGTCTGCAAGCCAAAAAAAGGGAAGGATCGTTGGGCTTACACAGCACCTTTCCCTGCTGGATCCCTTCTCAGCACACGTACAGAGGGAGAAAAAGAACATTACGACATGAAAGCACTGACAGATGTATGATAGGAAACTCCTGGGTGACAACACTGAAGAGAGAAGCTCAAAGCCAAGGACTAGAGCATGTCCCTGCTCTTATCGATGCTTCCTTCAGCACGATTCTGCATCTTAATTGGTGTGAATCAATCATCAGTCATTTTCCAAAGCACAAACAGCTGCCATTACACCTACTAACCATGCATCTGCAGTTCTGACTCGTACTGAGAAGGCACGAAGTGGTGAAAGGGAAGAGTTTCAAAGATGCTAGAGAATTTTTCTTTCCTCTAGCCTGACTCACACATAACCTACGCGTTTACATAGGTTTGTGTCAACACTGCCAGTTTCCAGCAACAAAGAAAAAGCAGAAACTCCAGTCAAAGTGCTCTGTGGCTTAGCTTTTACAGCCTCTTTTCTCCTTCACTGTTCACAGGGCACTTCTCAGTCCACAGTCAGACTCCAGAGCTGGAAAGCGTTGTAGTCTCCTTTTCTGTCAGCACACAGACACCCTGACTGGAGCAGATATCTCATTACCTGTTGCTGTGCTGTATTACAAAGCTATTCAGCTTTGCTATTTCCTTCGAGCACGTGACCTCCACACTACCTCAAGGCTCTTAACCAACTCTACCCTGAGAAAGAAAGTGAATTCAATGCCATGCAGCTAAGTCAGTCACAAGCAGAAGTACTTATATTGCTAAATAAATTAAACTAGTGACAGCAGCAGTCTCAGGACCATCTCACTGGGCCAATCAACTGAACTGAAAAGTGGACAGTACTGGTAAGATCATCATCATTTGTTCAGCAGCAAAAGGCAGGGAGACCAGAACTGGTATTAGCATGATGCTGTCAGAAGGAACAGGAGCTCTGCTCCATTTTTACATTCCCTTCACTCCAGAATTTGTGACTCACTACACAATGAAAAGGCTTTGCAGAGCACTGCAGTATGACTCAGATGAGAACACAGCCAGAACAAAGCTGTTCATATCAAGATATTTTCAACCCCAATGATTCATGGGAGGATTAGGAAAAGAACCGGTGTGATAAGATCCTCTGCAGGAAGGACTATGGAACAAGTCCTGCAAGCAGCACACTAAGGCAGCTCTGATAGGACTCACCAGCATGCCAAACCCCTGCAGAAGAAGGATCACAACCCCAGCTCATTCAACATGGAGGTTCACCTCAATTCCTCCAGAAAAAGAAAACAACTGGTTGTACTGCTGTCCACAGCTTGTTGTGGCAGAAGCAGAGCATCTGAAGGACATCAGGATACACATACATTTTTAAACAATCTAGTCCAGAGGGGAAGGATCTGTTCTGCTCCTCCACACTCACACACACTGTTCTAACCTAATGCAACAAGATATGCTGTGGGAGAAGATAAGGAGTAAAGTAATACCAAGAGAGAGTGTTTCAGAGCCCGACTCAGGTGAAGAAGGTATGCAGCCAAAATCTGCAGCTGCACTGATCTCAGCCCTTGGCAGCAACACTGCCATAAGCATTTCTCATGCTCTCAGACAAAAGGAGGAAGCCCTGGTAGGTTGGTACACAATGGCCGCAGCCACCTTGAGACAGCCCAGTGCACAGCAGGCGTCCCTGCTGCTCTGGCCAAGGGACTACACGGGACAGAACAGCAGAAGCAGCCACGAGATCTACATCCTGCTAGACATTCCCCATCACCCAGGGGCCCACACGACTTAACAAAGACCCAGACTTCAAAGACTGGCAGTGCATGCTTATCTGCCTGCCTTCAGAGAGGTTTCAGGGCACAATGGCTCAGCTGCTGCTTCAGGGGAATAGCAGCTTGGCATTGCACTAATCCTCCCTAGGTAGAGGTGCAAAGCCTCTTCAGGCAGCAGCGTCCTCACCTGCAGCAGCACGTGGCACTGCAACAAGTGACAGGACAACATCCAAATCCAAGCCACTGCATTCCACCTCTGCTTGGAGTAGAATGTTCAGCTGATGCACAATTTCAAAGCCCACCATCAAAACATGAGTACAAGAAACAGGTGGGTATTTACTAAGAGGTTACTAAAAAAAAGAGTTTTATAAGGAAAGTGATGCTTTCCCTTGGTCACGGGTTGGGAAATCTTTTCTAGAGAAGCAGTGAAGAATCAGAAAGGGTACATTGCTTCCTTCCTCAGAGCATGTCGGAATGGGACTGGACACTGAGCCCAGCTGTATGGCTATTTATGACAACAGTCCAGCTACCTGATGAACTGAAGTCATGGAGTTGAGCAAAGGTAATCCTTCCTTACTACAGCTAGGGACACCCTGCCTTTACCTGTCCCCATAAACATCATCTACCATTCCCCACCGACCTCTCCTCAGCCCCTGGGGAAACCAAATGCAGCATGTAGTTTAACAGTTCATACTTAAGCCTCAGAGTACCAATCACTAATGGAATAGAAAACAAAAATACACACAATTTGTGCCAGTGAGACCTACAAAGTAAAGAAAAATAAGCAGATATTAAAATTTAAAAATAGACTTCTTAATTTTGAGGATGTATATGATCTCTTCTGCTAAATATGAAAGGTTCCTAAAGATAAGGGAAGACAAAGCCAGCACAGGTTGCAAACAGAGCAAAAGGTGCAAATTCATTTAAAAAAATCTGGAATTCAAATCAAAAGGCCTTCAGAAGCATTTAAAGCACAAGAGCATTATAGTTCACAGTCCTGGATTAAGTTTCCCTGTTTCACTGCATTAGAATTAATCTATGTGGCCACGAACTCCAGAGTCAACTTGCAGAGCCACAGCAGCGTCGTTATATAACCACGACACTGATAGCACAGGCTGCATTGCTGAGCCTGCTTGCTACCCCTCACCAACACCAAAACCAGCAAAGCTGCTGCTGCTGCTCAAATCATTCTCTTGACGACAGACGCCTCAGTAATCCAGACATTCAAGTTTGGATTTGATAAGTTGTTTTCTTGTGAGCTGATGTTAAGACTTAAAAGGCCATCGACTGCTGTGCAAGAAGTCCTTAATATCATCAAGGGAGGGGAGACAGCTACACAGGAGGAGAACAGCAGAAGGCTTTAAGTGGGAATATGATTACTGTAGAAAAATTATCTGACAAACAAACACAACCCCAGATGGTTGCTAGGAATGCTTTTAAGCAATTTAAGTGAAAACTGGTACATCTGCTGTCTATTCAAAAGGTCACCGAGTGCTTATTTCATGATAACACACTCCCAAGAAGATCTTTCAATGAACTCCTAACTTCTGATCGCTAGGATCACATATCCCTTGTTTTAGAGGCAGCTACCCTCTGAGGTCATGGAAATACAGTTCAGCTGCTGTGCAGCGTTACATCTGCATGTGGCCATCTTGAACTCTGCTAAGCCAAGGGAACTAAAACAAATTAACAAATTGAAGCCTCGAAATACAAAGTTAGCTCAGAACTCTCTTGGATTTACTGGTATAAAGACGTTTCTTTGTATCTATCCATGGCTCTTTAAACACATCTCTCACATTTTGCTCTAGCTTCAGTCCTCAGATCTGTTCATCTGTTTAGAACAAAAAGCCAAAACATACTGCTTCCTAAAGTATTCCTAATACCTTCTACTTCTAGGATAAACAAGAACTGCTTAGATACCTTAGCCTCCATGCCTGCGTGCATGGTAGCAGGCTGTGTATATAGGACACTGCAAGTATGTTCAGAAAAGCAAAATGGTGTTTTTAAAACCAGAGACCGTGGCAAAATGAGGCAGCAGAGTCACTGCAGCTCTGTTCCAAGATGATAGCAGAGAACACAGATGTTGGAGGACACAGATTCACTCCACAATCATTTTAATTACATGCCTAGCCAACCAAGCACAGGATACAGGCTAAGCAGCATTAAAAAAAATAAAAAAAAAAGCTGCACACAAGTATTCTGCGAGCCATCCTCCTGTGCACTTGATGCTAACGCCGCTCTCGTGCATTAAGTCATCTGTTTTCCAGCAGGCAGGCAGCCGGTTTTGGAAAGGTACTGCTGGCCTCGCTGCGGGGCTGGCGGCATCAATGGGGATGGTCAGCGGAGCCTGCACAGGACTGTCACAGCCGATGGCGGGCTGGGGGCAGGCCAGGGGCACCAGGCCGGGACGGTGCCTTCGCCTGGGCAGCGCTGGGACCCGGCCGGGGCACCCACCCGGGCTGGCTCCTGCCCCCCTTCCAGGGGTCACTCCGCGATGTGGGTCAGCGGGCACGGCGGTATTCGGTCGAAGGTCGAGCTTACTGATCTTGGAGGTCTTTTCCAACCTTAACGATTTTACGAGTTTATAGTTTCACCTTCTCTCAAGAAGAGCTCGGGCTCCCGGCCGGCTGGGGGCAGTCGGGGTTGCTGCCCAGCCGGGGGTGATGACCTCCCGCCCCAGCCCAGCGAGCGAGACTCCGCACCCAGCCTGCCCCGGCCCTGCAGGGGAAACCTGCCCCTCGTGGGGCGGCCACGCACCTCGCGGATCAGGAGGGACACGGCACCCACGGAAACCCACCCGGCGAGCCCCAGCGGGGGCCGCACGCTCCCTTCTCCTTCTCCTCCCGCGGGCGGGCCGAGCCCCCCGCGCCCGCTGCCCAGCCCGCACACGCACACACACAGACCCCGCACGGACCCACCTGCTGGTACTCGGCGTCGTGCGGTCGGAAGTCGGCGGCGGTGAGCTCCCAGCGCAGGCTGATGTGCGGCAGGCGGTGCAGCAGGCTCACCCACCAGGGCGGCGAGTAGCTCACCCCCGCCATGCCCGCGCCTGCCTCACCCCGACCCGCCGGCCATGGAGCGCCGCCCGCCTCACCCGCGCCGCGGCCGCCGGCCCCGCATGGCCGGGTATCCCCCCCCTGCCCGCCGCCGGTCCCTCCGCCCGCTCCCGCTCCCTCTTTGTTCGCCGAGAGGCTCCGCCGCCCGCGCCCGGCGCCGCCCGCCCGCTCCCATTGGCGCCGCCGCCGCCGCCGCCCCGCCCCGGGCCGGCCCCCGCGGCTCCCCGGGCCCGCTGCCCCCGCCACGCGCCCTGCGACGTTGCGTTTGTTTTCCGACAAATATCCCAGGTGCTTACAAATATCCTGTTGCCATGAGTCTCACTCGGCCCTGCAGTTCTAACAGCGGAAGGCGCGTTTTGGGTTTAGCCTAAAACCCGGTGCGGTAAAAGCAATTTGTGCCACATCGGGTGGTAAAGGTATTCCTAAAGTCACTTGTTATTAGTCCCTCTTGAGTCCGTCTCAACGCCCATCCTAAAATACAGAGGCAGCAAGTCTGCGCTTCCTGAATTCACAATTCATAGAGGCAGAATGTTATCCAGCACCCCCTTGACTGGGCACACACATGACAACGGCAGCAACGGGAGCACAGGTCCTCACCTCTCACTGTGTGTCAGCATGTGGGGAAAAATTATAAAATAATCATTTGAACAGAGTCTTGGAATCTCAGAATATCTCAAAAAATGTGCAGGTATGGCATTTGAGGACCTGGTTTAGTGGTGAGCATGGTCATGGTGCTGGGTTGATGGTTGGACTTGGTGATCTTGGAGGTCTTTTCCAACCTTAATGACACTGTGACTCTATGAACATGGTGTCTGGGCACAGGGCCACATGTGGCAAAGGGTGGGTGTCCACACCCAGCACCAAACCACAACCCAACCCTTCACACCAAAACCTCTCCCTCCAAGGTAATGCCTAAGGGGACCCAACCAACACACGTTCCAGCCCCTGGTGCCACTGACAACACCAGTGCCTTCACTGCAGCTGATGCACTGTTCCCTAGCACTGACTGCCCCAGCCTGGCTTGGTTTGCCCAAAACCTGGGGGAAAATTGCTAGAGGTACCCAGGTGTCTAAGATACGGACGAGCCCTTCGTGTGACTTCCAAGTCTGCCCTCCACCTGTTCAATGGAGAGATGCAGTGCTCTGGTTCAGCTTCCACCCTTCTCTCTGCAGGCACAGGTTTGGCCTCATCCAAACCCTGACCCCAAGCCAGTGTGTTGCTTCATCAGCTCTAAGGGACCTACAACTCTCAGCTTGTTTTGATGACATCATAAATCAGAGCCATGAATTAAACACCTGAATATTTCAGCAATGACAGCATCTAACTGCTAACACCACGGAGCTGTGCATGTGGTGGGCTTCCCACAGAGGCACTCACACCATTTTCCCAAGGATTATACTCTGACCCAAAGGGAAAGGCTTTTCATTTCTTTCTAAACAGAACAGAAAGTATTTTTAGGGAAAAGGTAAAAAAAGATGAATATACCTTCTCAGGGGATCATGTCAGAAACAAGTAAGTACAGAAATACTCTGGATAATGCCAGGATAGTGAGGTAAAATAGAAAAGAGAACGATAAGCAGTGGCAATCCCAAATTCATTCACTTCATTACAAAGATTGTGCTGCTCCTGTTGCAATTGCAATGTATAAAAATATTTGCTGTTTTCTTTTAAAATGAATAGAACAAATAATTTAATTCCTGCTGTAAGTATGCTGGGTTCATGCAGGAGTTCCTAAACTCAGCCAGTCTATTCAGACCATCTCCCAGACTTTCAATCTCCCCATCCCAGTGGCCCCCTCCCAGCCCTGCTGCTGCACACCTCACCCACTGCTGATTGCTCAAAGCATTGTCTTTTAAACACCACTCAGCAAAATTTGGGGATGGAAAGGGAAAAAAGGACCATCCAGTCCTCTAAAAGACTTCAGCCAAATGATTTCCAGGTCTCGCAGGCTTGAGGAACTCTCATCTGTTTAGAATTAGAAACTGTGATGGCCCTTGAAAACTTAAAAAATATTGGAGTGCTGTGTATCCCTCTGGAAATAAAAAGGGTAACACCAACTGTTTTTTTCTCCTAAATGGTGGCAGATCAGTAGACATTATGGAGACATCTCTTTTGCAAGTATGATTTTATTCCTTTTCCCAAATGCAGCCAGGATTTTGTACTTCACATTGTCCTGACTGATGCATTTTATAAATAAGGAGAGCAAAAACGCTAGAATGGGCCGTTTAACCCCTTAGAAGAAAATAAACATATTTCTGCTAATGTTCTGAAATATAACATCCACTTTAATAGCTTTTGACAAGGATGGGATTTTCATGAGTATTATCAACACAGCTTAATAGAAGTCTTATCACTCACAAATAGCATTAAGATGCACGTCAGAGGGTTCAGAGGCACACGCTCTGTGCCCAAGTACAAGATATACAGGGGTACAAGGTATAAGACCTCAACTCCCTCCAGCTTTCTCCAAGAAAAGGGTTTATTTTTCTGCAGGAGGACAGCTGAACGTTGGCCAATTTGATTTTCTTCCTTATTATTTTCATTTTTTTTCACAGTGCCAGCAAGGATGAAGAAGGAATTATCTTAAGGGCCAACAGTCTCCCATGTTTCACCTCCAGTTCTAACAACCCAAAGACAAGGAGCAGACAGACCTCGCTGAGAGCAAGAGATCTCTGCATAAGCCACTTCTGACACAGAGTTTATGCAATTTGGCACTAAAACGCTCAAGGCTGGAATCTGTCCTGCAGATGTTACTGCAGCCACGGGCCTCTGGATGGACACAAAACCCCCACCAGGCTGCAAGTCCAAGTACCTCTGTCAGCAAGTGATGGACAGGGGATAGAAGCAGATGCAGCCAGGGCACTGCACCGAGATCTTGTTTGACAGGGCTGATGTAAATCAAACGGAACAAAATGTTTTGGAATAAATGACAGGAGAAGCTGGATGCTGTTCCATGGGGGTGGGTGTTTGAGGCACTGTATGGGGCCGGCAGTAAGTGGGAAAGGGAACAGCTCAGCAGTGCTGTGTGCATGCTCCCCTCAGCCTCCTGCTGCCGAGACAACTGGATTAAATTAGAGCAGAATGAGGATTGGGGATTACAGAGAAACAGAGGCATCAACAGTTTTCATTTCTCCCCCACAATTATTTATAATGATATGGGAAAATGAAGAGCAGAATGGATTCAGCAGACAAGGAATAAGAGACAAACCACAGGATCCAGCACTAGCCATACTTTCCATGGCACTTCTGCCTGTTGTACCACATCACAAAGAAGTATCTGCAATTCTTGGACGTCTACAATCTCTCATTTGATCCTATTCAGATAATTCTTGATTACATGACAACAGGTCAGCTATCAAGGCTCTCATGTTTAGATTACAGCAGCCTTTTTTCCCTCCCCACACAAATAGGTACACTGTTTTGCCAAAGCAAAATGAACAAATGAGACACTGTCGTGACATCCCAGGAATAAAATCTAACAGTAAATCACCCTTGCATGGAAAGCAGTTCTACAGTCAAGCAAAGCAAACTGCAATGTCAGCTTGTTCACTGGTAATCCTGCTGAAAAGTAACCCAAAGAGCTGTATTAGTGTTTGCTAACTTGCTCTGACAGTGGCTTTGCTAAAGAATCACTGGACAAAATAGGCAAATGAGAAATGTTCCACATTAAAGACAGCAAAGATAAAAAGACTGGTTTAAATCTCCAAAATAAGGCAGCCAGTGCTGTCCTCCATCCTCTTGAGACCACCAGGCAGTCTGCAGAAGCCCTCTGAGAAATGCAGCATTTTTCACTATTCACAAGCTTCTGATTCCAGACATCCCTACTGCTGAAGTGGTACTGGCAATGAGAGCACTTTTTAAAACAGCAATCTCCAAATCTCCCTGGCTTTTCTAATTCATTACGAAATTAAATAATTCAGCTTTTAATATACTGTGGAGCAAGGAGTCTTCCCCTTACTGTCAAACCTAATATGTGCTACAAAAGGTTTTAGCCAACAATACAGATTTTTAAAACAAAAAAAAAAAAGGCAAGTTTGCACTCCAAGTGCCAGCAGATGGATGAGTTACCCTCTTGAGACTGGGACTAAATTACGGACTGTCAGGGGGAGGTCAGCAAGACAACCGTGCCTCGGCACTCAGCTGCCACTGTCGGGCCACACCTCTGACTCTGCCGCTCCATAAACTCTGCCCTTACATCCAGCCGTGCCTCCTTCCCACTGAGCTAAACTCTGCCTCCATTAAAATTACCCTTCCTCTCCTCCCAGGGCTTCCTCTGTAATTTTCTTCTCAAAGTCAAAGGAAATAACAAAGCCAGGGCTGCTCTCCAGCCTCCCCCAGACATCGCTGCCCCCTCCATGACAGCTCAGTCTCCAACCTCCGCTCTTCCCAGCAAAGCCACATTGCCAGGGATCTTCCCAGCTGACTTCTCCTCTCAGCTTGAAGGATTTCCCCTGAGTGGAGGCATCTGCAGGCAGGAACACGCATTTGGGTTTTCATGGCTTTCTTCTGATACCCTCCCAGGGACTTTCAGGTTTACACAAAGAATAGCCACTACCAGGGCCAGCATATAAAGCTTTAAGCCAACTCAAAGAAATGATAAGAAAAAGGTTAATTCTCTCATTTCCAGTCCTGAGGCAATATTCTCTCTCTCTCATGTTTTACTGGTCTTTTTAAACTCAGTGAGTCCTGGGGAAATGGGTGGAAGATGTGGAAATCCTATTGCAAAAGCACCTGCCTGCTCTTTTCCCCAGAGAGCCACACAGAGAACATTCCATTATTTAGTTAATTGCAAAGAAACAATTACAAAGGAACTTGGCAAACTCTCTCTAATCACAGCAAGACCCACTGCAGTCCAGTAAGTTCAGCAAATTAGCAAATAAGAGAACATAAAAAGGAAAGAATAACACAGCTCAAATTGCACTTTGTTCGTTTGTTTTGTCACTCTTCATTTCTATTTAATTATTTAAGGTATTTCTTCATAACATTCTGGTACATTTTGTATAATAATGAAGGTTTACTAGCATGGAAACGTAATACGTGGCTATTAAATATCTGCCGAGAGAGGGAAGAAAACTGCCAATTCTCTGAGTAGACTACAGAGAGCCTGTTCAGGAAAAATTTCCAGGTTAGATAAATAGAAGGTTCTGCCACAATTTTTATAAGTTCCAAATAAGGATTATTGCTTGATAATGGCAATGCAAAGCAATGTTTGTGCAGAACGTTGTAACTTGTACTACAGGCATTCATGGTCAATCCCATTTATTAAAAGCTCTTCTAATTTTCCATGCATATACCTAGAGGCCATTCAAGCACAGCCTTTTTTTACAGCAGCACTGTAACCAAGTGACAGATTTTACAGTATTTCCTCCCTAAAGTCATATTACAGCAAAGACTTTCAAGCTGTGTTACATTACTGAGGCAGAGACTCAGCTCTGAAGAGCTGACAGGCTGAGGAGGGGAGAGGAATGAGATCCGAGTGTGGGATTATCTGGTTGATAGTGAGGGAGGTTAAGACAGCCCTTGAGGATGGCCATGATGTCCCTCCTGGTTCTCCCCAGACCATTTTGAGCATCAAGACTTTATGACACCTCTGTTCACACTATCAAAAATAGAAGCCCTAAAGGGGCCTGTGTGGCACCCAGTGCAAAGTGTCTGTGATGCAAAACCCTCCCAAAGAGACGGGGAGCTGGGACAGTCTGAGCAACACCTTGAGCTGGGATGTTGGTTCAGACACAGCTCTGGTGAGGGGAACAACACAAACACTGTCCTGCAGACCAGGGGGAGTACAAATGCTCTCAGGTTTGAAAAGGGTAACTGGGAGAGCCAGGCCATGGGATGGGCAAGGGGAGCAGGGTGCAACTTCATCAGTGGACTACACCAGAGTGTAATTCCTCAGAACACAGCAACATGCACTGTTCAAGGCCATTCCTTGAGCACAGCAAGAGTGGTTACTGAAGGCCAAGTGTATCCAAGAGCCAATGTGCCAAAAACACGCACCAAAACCAGGGCAGGCATTGGGAAGGTGATGTCAGCGCTGTCTCCACCAGCGCAGCACCACTTCAGCAAACATTAGAAGGAAACATCAGAGGAACTGATGCAGCACCTGACCACCAACCATGCCTGAAAAACCTCCCCTACTAACCTGGAGTCTAACATGGGAATTTTGCTCTTTGCAGATCTTAATGACGCCCCTTGAATGAAACTCTCTTCTCCCCTTAAAAAGTTCGTATGAGGAAAGCAATTCATTAGCTGACAAACCTACCACAGAGATGCTGCAAAGCTTGCAAGAGTAAGGGCATTCCAACTTCAGCTGAAGACAAATTATGGTTTAATACAACTAAGTGTAAATGTTTAATTGCTTTCAACTGAATTCAAGACTAGTCTGCTCCAAGAAATCATACCAGATTTTTCCATTCATGCCTCGTGGATTACCTCTAAGATTTAAAACTGAAGTTTTTCCTAAGAAATCCAGAGAATATGCCAGTAGAGCAGAGAGGAAAGAATAAAAAAAATGAAATTTAATTAATATAATCATCAAACACAGATTGTTTCATCTTGTACTCTCATAGCTGTTGTAGTCCTACACAAAGGACTCTGCTTGACAGGAGGATGACTGCAGGATTCCCATGTTTTCACAGCAGTTAACAGGGTCTTCTATTTCCATAAACAAGCATAAGGTCTTTTAGGGAGTTCTTAAAGGCTTTTTCAGTGGACCTAGAAAAGAATTCTGATGTCCCAGTTCCTTCCAGAGCTTCACAAGCAGCAACAGTAACCGAGGTGGGGGGATACACTGTCAGTAAACTGGACAGTTGAACCCTGTAGTCTCCCGCTCTCCCTCAGCTGCTGCCAGACAGTTTTTTAAAGCAAAAACCCATCACCTCTTTCAGTTCCACCAGGCTTTGGTCAGGAACATTGCTCATTCCTGATGGGACAACCTTGAACCTGTACTAGAAGAAATTTCATACCCCACATGTTTCAGAGTTATCTTGTTACTGTCCACGCAGGAAGGGGTAAAAGGTCAGCCCAGGTGTAAAGAGAATACAGGAGCATGCAGCAGAAGCCAGAGAGGCAATGAAAATATAGCAGCAGCAGCACAAACACATCAACATTCAGTTATAAACTTTATTCCAAAATTCAACAATTCAAAGAAAATACATTGCAATTGTTTTCGCTTTTCAGACATCCCAAAATAAATTACATAAAATACTTGCACAATTCTAAATATTAAAAAGATCATAAAAATGGTGCTCTCATGTGCCAAGATTAATCCTTTTCCATTTTGACTACATTAGAAGTTGCCTGTGCAGGGATTATTTTCATAGCTATGCAGGAAACAATACAGTTTTCAGGTCTTGATGCCTCAGTAAAGATTTACAGGCAAAGGCACTTAAGGGCAAAAAGAGATCAAGAGAGATAATGTCCCATTAAAGTCAGATCTCTGTACTCACACACAATTTCTAACTAAACACTGCTGTAAACTGCAGAAGGTTTTAAGTCAGAAACATTATTCCTTATCAACAGAATGGAAAGTGTGCTTTTAGATTACATAGGGTACAGGGGAGTTTAATTTTAATTCAAGACCTTGACACTCCCACAAGGTTTCCAGGGCTTTCTACAGAGGCATTTGTCAGAAACAGTGTGTTTGTATTGGGCCTATCTTGGCAGGTTTGAGCCATGCTGATTTTTACTGTCCTCAGCTCCCTGTTGAGGAAAAATGCCATTTATTCAAAAATTAACTTTTTCTTCCTTCTTTATGCCACACTTCTTCCCAGATTTCTGGGTGCTGGCATTCAGATAGATAACCACAGAACAAAACCTAGCATCAAGCACTACTCCCTTCAACACATTCCATCACAGTGTGCAACACAACAACATGTAGGGCTAACACTGTGGAGGTTTCTCTTCCTACTGTACCACACCAAACTTCTGATGTGTAGTGAGCACATAATTATCTTCCAAAGTAAAGATATGGGTTTGAAGCCCAGCTCAAGGTTAGTATCAGATAGCTAGGATAGCAACCCCAAATTTAGAAAGTTTATACACATTTTCATTTACCCCAGGAAACACTTGCTCCTTTCCACCCTGATTTCTGCCTGTGTCTGGGTCATTCCAAGGTACTATCTCCCCTTTATCCCAGAATTTGTCTACTGACAGTGCTACTGCTGGTCACATGCTCAGATCAAACACTGTATCAAGCTCTGTATCAACTTCCTAATACTGTCATATTGCTCATTACAGCACAGTAAAGTAAAAGAATGTTTTCTCTATTGTATTTGCTGCCCCAGTATTTCCCTATAGGATGACAGCTAGGCAGTATTTGGTAGCAGTCTTGGTCCTGACACATTACACACTCTCTCCTTAATGTGCCAGACCTCATCTCTGGTTACTCTCTGGAGAGATCCATGACAGAGTCACAGTTACAGACCTGAAATATTATACACAACAACACAGTCCAGCACTGCTTTTGCATTTAGCAAAATGACCTTTCTTCTTAACATGACTTCCAGAAAAAGAGGGAAACAGATCTCAGCTCCTACCAAAAGGATTCTAACCCTTTTATTTTATGTATATTTTTTTATCCTTCCTGCAGATGACAGTCACGTGACCAAAGCACCAGCAGGAAAAATTTACCCATTGGGAGTGCAAATGACATTCTTCAGACTGCTTTGGGTATGGAGAGCTCCCAAAACTGCCTTTGGAAATAGCACAGGCAGCGTTTCCACCGATGGGATTAAATGAAATCAGCTGCATTGTGCTGCAGCCATCCAGTTTCCTCTTTGGCTGCAAGTACTGGCACAAACTATGATAAGCCTCAGATAGTGTTTCATTGAAATCACAGAACTGAGACAGCCCTGACTTATTGGTATTCTGAGAAACTGTGGTGACTGATTTTTAATTTAGAAAAGAAAAGGAGATAAAAATCTTAAATATAAGAGTGTGCTTTCTGTTTACAGGAGACTTTATTACTCTTTGATGACAAAGAAACCATTAGTGTTTCCAGAAAACCTTCACTGTGTGCTTGTAAAATTAAATTCCCCTTTCAATAAGTATCATGATTTATCTGGTTCACCTTAAAACAACCCCACACATTTCAATGTCTTTGAAGGATGTTGGTACAACAGTAGGAACTATCCAGTCAAAAAGTACAGTCTGCAGAGAAGATCAGGAAAGACCCCTGTGACTTTATCCTCCACAGCCCATCAGGTCTTTGGTCTTTCCATGGATAATGATATTCTGAGTGCTTTTTCTGGATGCAGTCCTAATTTCTGTATAATCCAACCTACCACTTCTGCTCCCAAACCAAACTGCATGGATTAGGTATGAGCAATGTAGTCAGGTGAACGTTCCAGACAGTTCTATCTTCTAAGTCAAGTGTTTTCACATATTAAGAGCTGGCCCTGAAAAACACATGTAACTGTGTTTTGCAGGGTGATTTTTCAAGCAGAAAAAGCGCTCACAAGGGTATCCCTTCACAGCACACTCCTGCCCTGACAAATCCAAAAAGCTGATTATGTCATCAGACATTTCAGCACAAAACAGTACTACACATATCATCATACACACACGTGGAAAAGGTCAATAAATAAGAAATCCCAGCTGATACAGTAGGCCTAGAATAGCCCTATGACAAAGAAATGGCTTTCTAAAAGCCTTTACAAGGTCTGCACAGACTGTAAATGTTCAGTATAAAAATAAACAAAAAAGATATTAAAATACGATACAGTAAAAATTTTAAATTGTGAAGCACAGATAACAAATACCAGTTGAATCCCTTTGCATACACGGGCTAAAAACTGGAGTTATGTCATTGGCCACTTTCTGATTAAACAAATTATTTTAGTTGACCTGAAACAAAACTTTGTTTGACATGAAATAGCTTAAGGCTTTATTGCTTTCATTTGAATTTGACAACTCAATTTATAATCCACATTGTGAAACAAAACATTATTAAAGTGTTTTGGTTATGTTTTTAAATCCAAACTCTCTGTACCAGGAGGGTAAGGTTAACAGTCAGCCAGTGGCTTTTAGCCATAAAGTCTGCAGAGACAACCTGCCAAAGAATTACTCATTTATGGCTGAAATCACGTCAACTGTCATTAAAAAGGGGCTGATATTCCCCCCTTTTCCATCTTTGATATGCTTGATCTTGGTACAAATAGTTTTGTTTGTGAATCAAATAATTCAAGACCACCAGACCCTGTTACCAAACCTTAGAAGTGGGTGTAGCTTTTCTTCACCTGCAGCAAGGGAGGGACAATGACAACGTCATCGGAGTCATCGGAGTGAGCCTCATCCAGGGCCACGGAGGGAGCAGAGGAGGACCTGCCTGAAATGATTACAGCAAACAAGGTCATTAACAAACAACACTGACCAAAACAAGCCCTTGTGGCAAGTGTGGCATTTTCTGAGCCATTAAGTTTCCAAGCTTACCTGGAGTTATCCAGTTATGGATGACTCTGATCTATCTTTTTCTGCATGGAGCTATTTCTGTTCCTCTTTAATGAACCAGAGTGCACAGCAAGGGTTGAGCTGACACACTGACCATGCATGAGCTGTCTTATTGCCTTTAAATCTTTGCAAGGGGTTACACACACCAAGTAAAGCCATTTGATACCGAAACCAAGGCAGGTCACAACCAAATATTTATTGAATGGCCAGAAAAGGAAAATTGACCAAAGCTTTAACTAAGCAGAAAGGTCACAATGAGAACTTGACTCAGGTATAGATGGAACAAAGGAAAATAGATACAAACAAAGACAGAAGCTCTCAGTCACTGTCTTTAACCCTTATACATGTAAAATACTCCAAATATTGTTCACACGCTGCTCTACTGTAATGACAATAAAAATAGTGACCACACCATTGGGGTCTTTCCCTTTATTTTTAATTTTGCTTCTTTGCCATTTTTCTGGATGTGTTTCTAGGCATCTCATCTACTCCAAAGTTTGAATAAGTGTTCAGGGTGTGAACAGATATTCCTGATGATTCCAGTGAACACTGGACAATCAGAGAGGTAAAATGAATATGCAGAAAGTCCCTGACACATGAAGAGCAAAACCAGCAGCTTATAACCCCTGTGCAAGAGATGTAGGAACTAAATCATGACTGCTATTAATACCTTCTAGCACAATATCCTCCCCTCAGCTATTAATACCTTCTAGCACAATATTCTCCCTCAGCTCCACTTATTTTTCATTTTCAAACAGAAATTCTCTGAAAACACTCTCCCAGAGAAGAAAACAAATCAAGAGAATCAGTGGTAGAATGAGGAAACAGGCACGAAGCCATAGTCTGAGGTTCTGACCTGAACTGGGGGGCACACAGAGAATATTACCCAGGGAGAACAGACCTGCCATGGGTCTTGTAGCGAAATAAGAGATTCCTGACACAGGAAAAAGATCTCCTGGTATGGAAGAGCAGGCATAACACAGAAACTGGAATGTGGAATAAAGAAAGGGGACCACAAGTGGCCTGGGAATAGGAAAAGAGTGACAGACAGAGCCTGTGAATGGCAAGGGGGATGCAGGGAGGCCATTACATTGGCCTCAGCCTACAAAAGCAAGGAAACACATCATTTTCTAGTTAAGTGAAATTCTTCTCTGCACCAGTCAACACATAATGTCAGAGCTTTTCAGGGAGATTTATGAGACAGTAGTACTGGTGATACGGAGGAGCAAAAGGAACTGCCAAAACCAGGCTTGATAACCAGAAGAAGCAACTCCAAGAATAAACATGAATTATACATGAAACAGCTTAGTATTATCCAAATGACTCCTGATTATATCCTGCTCTTGACATATGATATTTTCTTGTCCTCATTTTCAGTTTGGTATCAGCTTTATCTTTGTGCTTGTGAAGGGTAAGCCCTGGTAAGAGTTAAGAGTTATATGTAAATTCACTAAGATTCCAAAAAAGCCTGAAATGAAGTTAACAGTTGCAGCCAGAGTGATCAGTAATATGCAAAGTAAAACACTGCCCTTAATCAAGATTGCTGTGCATGTACAGAACATATTCTTCCTTCCTGTCACTCCCCTGACAGAACAAAACACAAAGTTTCACAGACTGAATTGTTAGTACCTGTTTCATTTCATGGGAAATAGCAGAAATGGCTTTATAAAATCTTCAGGTTCTGAAAGCAAGCAAAGCAGCACTGAATAATACACTTATTTTTTTTTAATTAATTTTTTTCTTTTCCTAGAAAACACAGAGACATCTAACCTGATGCAAACAGTGAATTACAAGTCTGCAATGCCAGACCAGGATTATATACACTTATTCTAGCAGAGGTGTAAGGTATTTTAAAACACATTTTCATCTTCCCCATTGTTCTTAAAATAATGCCAAAAGGGTAGTGAATTGAAATGATTTATTGCAATATAGACATTGACTGAAAGCTTAAAATCATTTTAAGACCCAGAGGTCATGAAATGCAAGTTTGGACTTGGGACAAATGAAGAAAGAACTTGTTCAACAGCTGCATGATTTAAAGCTAGAAGAATTTGATTGCTTTTAAATTACTCAGCTACTCAACAAGCTCCTTGTCTCATGTCCTTTCCAAGCTGCAGGATGACCACTGAAATCCCAATTTACCATCAAACCCCCATTTTGCCAGCGGATTTTTGTATCAGTCAATGAGCTTGGAATGCCAGGGGTGGACTTTTAGTTAACTTTAGTTTAAGCTACATAAATCACATGGCAAACAACCAAACAGATCACTGAGGGGTTGCATTTACACCAGAATGCTCTCCTTCCTCTGGGAGGTTTTTCCCAATTCATCTTTTGGGAGAGTTTGGTTAAACACTCCAGTGCACCAGGACCTAACACTTGAGAGAGCTCAGTGCCACACAGTCTCTTGGGCAGCTGTGCAGTTCCAGAAGCACATCCCCAGTGTGCCCCTCCACAATCCACCTGGATACATTCTGTCCCCATCCCAGAGTTTGAAAACACCTCCCACATTCATAAAATCAGTGGCAAACAAAACCTGCTCTGCTCCCAATCGTTCCTTTTTGATATTCACCAGTAAAGGCCTGCAAGGAAGAAAGTTTGAAGTATGGTTTTCTCTCTCTTCCAGTATAAACTATTCCAGAACTTCTTCACTCATCAACTTGTCATCATAATCTGCAATAAAACTTAGCTTAGGAGACTTCATAGCTAGACAGTGACTGTGCTCTGCTGGTATTCATATGACTGTACTAGTCCAGTACAGCCTAGCTTCACCTTACACTCCTCTTTGGCTCTTAGAAGGACTAAGCATATTTATGGGATTCTTTCTCTTTGAGTAGAATTTCACAACTGTTTTGCTCTGGCTTTAGAGTGAGCATGCCAATAGTCACTACTCCAGTAGAGCTCAGGCAAAACAGGGTGCTGCAGCACTTTTTTTTTCTGGATACTATCACCAAACATAATTAAAGTCACTCAAAACTCAAACATCTTCAGAAGCAAGTACTACCTACTCCTTTCACAGAGTAGAACATGCCTCCGAACATGGAAATACGGAACACAGTGAAGTTTCTTAAACACATTTTCTTCCACTGAAGTGTTACCTCTGTTTTCACAACTCCTGCAAATCTGGCTTATTCCCCACCTATCTTAGAGAAACAGCCTCACTGCTTACAGCATTCTCTGTCTCTGAGCAAGTCTGCAGGGACTGGCAGCTTTTCACTGACAAAAAAACCAAGTCAGTGTTTCTCAGGTCACACTCAAAGTTGCTCCTTTTTTCCCCAGGTGGTCCATAAAAGCCTAAAATATCCCACTCTGGACAGAACCAGCCTTTTTCAATTTAACTCCTTTGAAGCTGCATGTCTAAGGCCATCTTATCTGCAGCATTGTTTTGCCTTTCTTACTCAGTACTTCTAACATCCTCCTTAAAAGCCTCTTTGGCTTTAACTCCATCTTCTCACAAATAAAGAACTCAAGAAGAAAACCAAATGGCACAAGAGCCATAAAAGAGACAGATTTTCTCAGTTTGTATTACAGTAGTACTTGCTGGCAAGGTTATCCAGGACTTCATTTTTCCCCTTACTGCAGCAACTGAAGACTGCTGAAAAAAACGTGACTAAATGCACATGGCTGCCTAGGATGGCTCTTTCTAGCAGATGTCTGTCTGTCTTCTGCAGAAACTAAGTCAGGGTTGTGGAAATGCTCTCAGCTTGTCTATGGCTAAGGGCCCAAAATGTGATGGGAAGTACCCTACTCCAGCTACAGGGCTGAAAAGGAAGCAGAGAGGCAATACAGGGGAACACCATGTTCCCTCAATAATTACCACTCACACCAGAGAGACCCTCCAAACCACAGCTGGGACAAACAGACAAAGCACTGTGAAGAAGCTGGTGCTGAGACTGTCAGAGCTTTTAATTTTTATGTAGGGAACTGCATGTGCCAGTAGAAGCAACATGTCACCAAATAAAGCCACACATGGAGTACAAGGATGCACTTGCACATGTGTGTGCACATGCAGATGTTCTTTACAAAACTGTGCATGCACCCACTCAAAACACCCAGACTTTTGAACACAGGGGAGGGACATTACCAGGAAGAGGAGAAGTGAGGACTGAAGGTCTCTGGAGTGCTGCTGAGACTGGTTTCTTCTCTGTGACGTAAACTGCAGGATCTGCTTTCCCACTGGGGGCACTGGGCACAGAGGGCCTGCAAAGAGACACACATTCATAACATGAGGCACAGAACAGCGTTCACAGAGTGTGCTGAGGAGTTTCTTGCATTGCTGCCTTATCACCTGCAGAAGTGACCCCAGACACTAAAGTGAGGTGACAGCCACCTAACTCTCCTTGTAACCATGGCAGCCAACATTAAAAACTTTCAGAGCAGTAAACCCTGGAGAGAAAGGAAGTATTTTTGAAGACAGAGTCACCATAAACCCAAGCAGCAATCAAATCACTGCACTCTGCCTGAGCTAAGTCACTTGATGGCATTGTAGCTTTTCCCTCTTCTTCCTCCGCATAACCCTTCACCTGCACATGTCAGGGCTTCAGATTCACACATTAAGCAAATGTATCAGCAATCCGTGTGATAGCAACAGTAACCTTTCTGTTCCACAGAGTAATTATTTTACTTTACTTTCACTCACTGCTATGGAACAGAACATGCAGCCGGAGAGGGGAAGACTCCTGCTGCCACAAAGCTCCTTTTAGTTGCACATCTTTTGAATCTTCTCAGGAACAAGCTCTCCCTTGTCTTTTTCGTAACAATGGCCTTGTTCTCCTTCTCTGTCAAGGAACCCACACTAAAATTCTATTAAAAAAACACTCCTTTCCTGCAATAAAAATGATTTTGCTACTGCATGTTGCAGAAGTATCTACTCCTCACTTACCTCTCCTGAAGCAGTCCTGTACGTGCTAAGTGAGCCCGGAAAATGGACTGGATGAACGTCACAATCTCAACTCTCTCCTTGCAATCAGAAGAAAAGCTCAAGGATTCTGATGTGGAAGACAGGCAGGAATTCTGCAAAGCAATCAGATTAAAGAAAACTGACCATTTACAGATTGCACAGAAGCTCGATAGAACCTTTCACAATCTCACTCTTGACTATGTAACTGGCAGTAGAACAAACATCCCCATCTTTTGGTCTGCAGTTTTTAAGGTTCTGTAAGACTAAATCAGCAGGAAATGCAAATCTGATCATCACATAAGCTTTGAAGCATCAGCATTCAATTAATGAAACAGCAGACACCTGCAAGGAAAGTTCATTTATTTTCCAGGAAGGAAACCTTTTGAAGATTAAGTTGGTAAGAGAACCTTCATAATGGATTTATCTTCTGCTTGTATCAAGCCAAGTATTCAGTCCTCCTACATTGGGCCAGCTTACCAGAATCAAAGAGCATGTAAAGTGCAATCAGATGGACAATCTGGATGGAGAATTACAAATTAACTATAGCCTGCCAGAAGTCCAAAGGATATTTATATACTTGGCAAATGATTTACAGAAACTGAATGTTTTACTGGTAAGGAAATTTTTTCATATTCTGAACTAAATAAACTGGACATGAGAGAGGATGCCAAGTCTTGGACTGAGCATGCCACACCAAGAGCCCTTTACTTTTCAACCCAATAAAAGATGCTTTCCAGATTCTTACTTCTGAAGTTCAGTGAAAAAAGTTTATCTATTACTAGTGATGCAGTAGTGAACACTCGAGAGCAGGTAGTTTTCAACAGCACTCCAAATTAACCAGTTAAAGGGTGTGTTATCTGATGGGAGAACCAGGGAAAAACAAAAGGCTACAAGGCTGAGAAGTCACAGCTTTGCTTCTAAGAAAGTAAGAAGGGAAGCCAGGGAATGAGCTCAGTATCTTTCTAGAGTTACAGTGGTGTTGCCAACCAGCACACTGAAACAATCACCAGGTGATGAACAAATTAAGCCTGGAAGTAAAGTCCTTTACACTGCAAGATAAACACAGAGTGATGCTGGGATACCCATCTGCCCCCACAATTACCTCGGTGCGAGACTCTGCATCAGGCACGCTGTTATCCAGCAGCGCTTTCTGTCGAGCTAAATGTCCTCTGAAGGCTGCCTGGAGCAGAACAACTGCCTGGCATGGAGAGAAGTAGCCATTAGCTCCTCTGAAAGGTAACCCACAGACATTCCACCTTCAGGGTCAGCTCTGGGGTTTAAATTCCATCTGGGAGACATTCAGGGCTGATCCTATCAAATGCAGTGAAGTTCTAGCTGCCAACACCAGTCCATATTGCACCAACACAGCACCATGCTCCCATTCCCACATTAGATTCTGGCTACCCAGAGGGCTCTGAGATGCTCTGGTACAATCAGAAACCAAGCCAAGCCTGGCAGACCTTGTGGTGATTACACTGAATGTAAGGCCTTTCACTCCCCTCAGAGATTTTACTGGGTTATAATCAACAAAAAGCATTTAGAACAGCATGTTTGTGTCACGTGGTTAGATTTAGTTCTAATTTCTGAAAGTGGGATTTTAAATGTTCTGGAAGAAACAAGGGTAAGATGCTACACCATGCTATTTGAAAAAAACCCAGTTTAATCAAAATCTTTCTGCAAAAGATTTATCAAGAGGTGAATTTGTGTGACAAACTTGTCAATGTCTTCATAATTCTCACAGACATTTCTCCTTAGCAAAAGTTTTCAAATCCTACTTCAAGTCTTTCTGAAGATTCATCTAAATGAAAATTAAATCATGATTAGAATTAACTCATTCAGAAAAACTTTCCTGTCTGTTGGTATCAGATTTTGTTCAAAATTTTCAGAAGATTTCATCTTGCAGAAGGTACCAAGTATGGAAAATTGGAAACCAAAAGGCAAACACTGACAAAACATACGAAACAAAATCAGGATGTCAGAAGGAAGATTACTGCCAGTGTGAAGAACAAATATTATCTTGGTAAAACATCTTTGAAGTTATTTGTTTGCACTTTGATACAAATTAAATCTGTTGTACTGTTTTGTTGGGTGTCATAAACACACTCACCTCATCCAGAGCAATTTCTTCTTTCTGAAATGAAAAATGCCCATGTTAATGCCACAAATATATAAAAGCTTTAGCTATTAAAGATTTTCCAAATTTTCCCAATAATTAAAAGACACAGAAACATCTGTCCCAATCCTTGCCAAACTCAAGGAAATAAAATCTTTTAATCTTTCAAGATGTGTGGATAGATGCTAAAACAACAGTCAGATTCAGAGGGGGATGTCCTTGCTGTTCCCTGATAGGAGAATCTCACCTTGTTTTTGTACATCTTCCAGCATGTCTGGATGATTTTGGCTGCTTGTTCTTGCCTGTGATTTTCTTTGCCTGGAACTGTGCAGACTGGTGGAGCCTGCAAAGGAGAATCTCTGAGTTAGTACAGTAAAGACACGGAGCTGTGAGGGAGCAGATTACAATGACTCAGGAAAATCAGCACCAGAGCTCATCCTGCCTGTAGGGCAGAAGGAAGTTCAAGAGGAAACTCTGAGTTCTGAACCCTGCTCGTATTCAAACTCATCATGGAGATGACTCCTAGAGTGAAACACATCCCTGCCCTGCTTTCAGCCCTCAGCAGGGCATGAGAATGGAACAGCTTCCATTTGCACACTCTATTATTTTTCTATGCATTGCTAAGGCACTGCTAACCCACTGCTTTTTTGCTCAGAAATGATTTTTATGTTACCAACAGACTGAGAACAAACATCAGGTGACCTCATTTTGCAGTTTTTCTCCAGGAAAGACAAGTATCAATTAACCAGGGAGGTCTCTAATGCCTCATCCTGGCAACTGTGGCCCCATAATCATCTCTTTATGCTTACTGAGAGCTGGCCATTGTATGACACCAAGCTTGCGTAAGTTGGCATAAATCTACTCTTCTATCTTAATGAAATTAATTAGAGGAAAAAGAAAGAAACCAAGAACAAAACAAGATTTTGTTCCAGTAATTTCTCCCGAGGTGTGGTTGCATATTCCACCTCTCACCATTTGATCCTTTTGATCCCTAATTATCCCACTCTAATTGTCATACCTCACTTGCCAACCAAAAGTTAACTGCAAGTTTAAAAGACTAATTTAATTTGTTGGTGTAAAATTTTAACTAGAGGAACAAGAGATTTTATAGACTCTGAAAAAAACCTCTTGATTCTGTGAAAAGGATTTATTTATAACCTAAAACCACCGAGCTACAGGCTTAAGTTTAGCAAATGGATCATGTCATATTAAAAATGACAACCTACTATTAAAATGAAAAATTGGTAGGAACTTAGTGATAATTACAAATAATGGGAACATTTCAATAAATGGATGGTTACTGGCCAAGAATATATATAGTCTGCAGAGGGAAAAAGGAGCTGTTTGTTGGCTGTTTTTAAAGACTCCAGTTATTTGGTATTCAAAACATCCTCCAGCATCCATGAGCCTGTAACACACAGAAAAGAATCTACAGAATGGCACAGTATATCAGAAACCAGAACCCTCTTAAGGCACTGGACATTTTCATTAGTATTTTTTACTATGTGTATTTCAGGGTCTATTTATTTTTAAGTGCAAATCAAAATCCCCAGTAATAATTTCCAAGTAGTATTTAGTGAAATGAGATTAACATGGCCAGAGTGCCTCTGAAAGCAGCTCTGTCAGCGCCCATCCATCTCTACTGGCCAAGTACCACACTTGGAAGGGGGACAGAAGATTGCAAAGATATCAGATTTGGACGTATTTCACAAAACCCCCAACAGATTACAGAGCCACATTTAAGACTGTCCAGGATTAACAGATGCACAAATATATTTATTAGGTATCAGAAAAACCAGAAAGAAGAGGTTATGAATACCTCAACTCCAGGAAAACTTCACTTGAAAGTGAGGTTCACTTACTTATTTCATTGTATTGACATCTTCCTTAATTCCTGACTTAAATATTATGTTCCATCAGCAGCAGAATTAAAACCCCCTCAATTTCCATGATGATTAGTCTTCTACATCCTGTAAATCTTCCCATGAAAAAGCACCTCACTGCCATGCTAACAGAAAAGCAAGTGAGTATTTTCTGACTGGACAGCACTTGTGCCCTAAGTGACCACCTGGCCAGCAGAAAAAAACACTGAAAAGGGATTTTTATCTTTTGCCAGTCTGCCAGTGAGCACATTTACCTGTATCTCCATCCTTTATCTAACTGTCAACTCCTACAAGACCTCCCTCCCTCTACAAAATTGGACTGAAATTAGGCACTGGCCTCAGATGCTATAAGAAGATAAAAGCAACCACAGATTTAAATTTTTTTTTAAGTATTCGGAAAAGCCCCAAACACTTAAGAGTTTAAGTCTTTGCAACATTACACTGAACAAGAAAAAAAGCAACAGCAAGGCAGAGAATTATTAAGAGAGAACAGCTTCAAAAAACTCCCCAAGTTGCAGTGGTTATTACTGAGAAAACTTATTTTCAACTAATATTGGGAGTTAACCATCATTATCTCTATGACAAGGTTTAATGTTTCTCTCCAAAAACAAAACTAGCAGCTCTTTAGACTACCAGCTCCATTTGAAATCTGTATCAGGCAGATACAGGAAAAAGAGAAAAGAAAAAAACAAACAAAAATATGGCTGTACCTTATTAAGCTCTTCCACTGTATCTTCTGCCATTTTTCTTTTCTCTTCCTCCAATTTTAACTCCAGTTTCCCTACTTTCTGTGTCAGGTTCTGGATTTCCTCACTAGGGTTGGAAAAGCAAATATATTTATAGTTTACAGAAATTTTCTGTTGACCCTGCTTTGAAAATACTGAACCTATTTCATAACACTTGGTTGCTTTGGGTTTCTTTTTTAAGGGCAAAGAGGGAAACTGCTCAGGATGATACCTGTTCTCACAGTAAGAGACACATCAATTCTCAATCTGTGATAGCCTTATGTTAAAATTAAGAAGTCTCAAGGTCACCGTGGTAGCCTTGATACTATTAATAATGTATTTTGATCTGCTACAGTTTCATAGTTGTCAGTCGAAGTCCTTTCTCACAAAACAATATTGAAATCACTTTTTTTCTGCTTCCCTTGCACAGGATTGTCACTCACAGTTATACAGAATACAGGGA
The DNA here is from genome assembly GCF_020740725.1 of Corvus hawaiiensis. Classification (NCBI taxonomy): domain Eukaryota; kingdom Metazoa; phylum Chordata; class Aves; order Passeriformes; family Corvidae; genus Corvus; species Corvus hawaiiensis. The sequence goes on from NC_063228.1 coordinate 4,977,815, forward strand.
GTAACTGGAATGACACAGAGGCAATGGTCTAGAAACACAGGCTAAGGTAAAGAGAGTACAACTTTTTCCTAGAGAAAAAATGTCTGAGCCCAACACAAAAGCTTTTTCCACTTACCTTATGGATTTTTATTATAATTTAAATCTTATTTTTGCTATACTACTTAGTCTTCCTCTAAAAGCACTCTATAGAATTCTTCCCCTAGTAACTTACTCCATCCCTCCAAAACACTTCTGCTTAAAAGAATCCCCAGCTTCTTGCAGTTCAGAGGAACTCCTATAGATTCTGAGCCACTTCAAAAGAGAGTTATACTTTAAGAGATTTTTTTTTGTTCTGAAAGGATCTATTAATACAAAATATTTTACCTTAAAGTCTGCTCTTCTGTACTCTTTTCTTCCATCTTATTCTGCCACTTCTGCAGCTCCAGCTCCACTTCAGCCTTAGCCTGCAGTAACTGCTTGATATCTACTCTACAAAGGTACAAAAAAAAAATCTAAGTGAGACTTAAGACATTCATACTTCCACAAAGCAGATCTTTTTTCTTTAAATTTCTAAATAAATTGGGTTTTCTCAAATTTGTAAAGTAACTAAATGTTTAATTTTTCCTTTTAAACAAAACAAAGTGCATGCCCGTGCTCACAGTGCTCAGATTAACCTGCCCCAAGGCCCTGACACACCAAACCAATCCAGGCAATACAAACTGCAAATCAATCACTTATGGGAGAACAGAAGCCACAGCATATCTTTGGGCAGAGGGCAGGTTTAAATGGAGAAAGTGGGAGATCAGGACAAAGTACGTTGAAAAAAAACCCAAACCACACACAAATTTTTACAGCACAATATGAGCAAGAAGTGCTGCATAAACATATAACCCTTCAAAGGGTTTTCAGTATGGTTGGCTGAAAAATAAGCCTTGAAAAATGTGCTAGAAGCAAGCAGAAATTCTCATTTTCCATCCTCTGGCTTTTTTTCTGCAATGTAATTTTACAAAGCAAGTAGGATTAGAAAGAAGCTTTTGAAATAAAAACTGAAGGGATTCTCAAAATTAATTTTTTAGCTGAACATGTGAAGTACTTATTACATCATAATATCATACATCATAACAGGATCACAAAAAACGAAATAATTCACACCTACAGAAGGACATCCCAGACAAGAGTCTCACTTACTCTTTACTGAGTAGAAGATTCTGAAGTTCCTTCCTATCACTCTTCAGTTTCTTCACCAGCCTTTGGAGGCGACAGCATTCTTCAGCCTGGTCTAAATGTCGGGATGCTGGATGATCCAGGTCTACAGAAGGTGAAGATGACACAGCAAGCACTTGTGATGCCTCACTGTCAGCTGATGACACCCTGGTACTCTCCATGGCACACACTTTCTAAGCAGGGTAAATTTACATGGAAAACACAAAAGAAAAGGAAAAACTAAATTTAGCACAAAATTACTTTATTTAGGCCATGATAAAAGATCAAATGGAAGTGAATTCTAAAATGTGCATTCTATCTAAGAGGTATGATAAAAGAAAACAGGGAGGGAGGGCTCATGCTACAGGCAGCAGTTTATGTGTATGAGGCAGAATGCACAAGGCTGAGACACTGAAGGACAACGTGCCAAGAGCACAAGGCAGTGGTTCTGCATTTTCTGCTCCCAGACAGGTAAGAAAACCACTGAACTATGTGCACTTACTTTTTCTAGATCCGAAATCCTCCTCACCAGCCTCTGTCTGCTCCACTCGCTGTAATCTAAACACAGTAACAAAGTTTTAAACATGTAACTACATCCATGGGGCAACATTGTTCTTGCTTTTTGAAACTTCTGGCCATATCAAAAGACCATTTAAAGATCTCTGAATCCCAGCTTCAAATATCTACCAATGAAAAAATGAGAATGGGCTTAAAATACCTGACTTCTAAACTAATTAGCTCTGAAATCAATATAAGTCATTCACATTCACCAGTTTTCAACCACTGAAAAGCAGTTTTCTGGGTTTTCTGAGTGAAATGTTAAATCCTCTACCAATTCCAGTTTGGAATTCTCAGGGACAACAATAGAGGAAACACAGGTCTGACTGGAGAAATCAGAGAGAGTCCTGAGAGAAAGTTCTCATTCCAACTTTGCCGCTCCTGGATCTTCACCTCTGTAACAACTCCCTTATATCTACTTTGGTGGGGTCAGGCTGTCCCACACCTTTCAGATGTACCCAAATCCCTTGCCCCAAATTCACCAACTTTCCAGCACATACTTTTTTTTTTACTGGGAGGAGGGGAACTGCTCAGCACATGATCCAGATCTTCCTTCAGCTTCCGATTCTCAGCCTGCAATTCCTTGATGTTCCTGGACAGTCTCAGCACAGCAGCATTCAGTGCCTTCAGTCGTTTTTGGGTGTCTCTGCCCTCTGTACTTGGAAAAGGGGTCAAAACCAGAAAGTTAACTTAAAAGCAGAAAACAAAGAAGCAGCATTAAAAAGAGTGGAGCAGCCTCACTATTCAAGTCAGCTGGCTGAGTTGACAGCCTCAGTTCCCCCATAATAACATTTCTCAACATTTTTACTTGGGGAATTACCTATTCTTTTCTGGAAAAGCATGCAAAGACCATCTTGCTCAACACTTTCGCAATTGTTTTAATTTGTGTCAAAGAAAAAAGATACTTTCAAACATCAAAAATTCATTTACTACTTTTACTTCCTCCCCCACTCTGTTCTATCCATCTTTGCACAAACAAAGGCACTTGTATGAATGTTATCTTATTTTCTGTTTGCTTTGTTAACCAAACTTACAGTGCTTTACCAGCACTCTGAGAACCTCTGATTTAAAAAAGACTTCAGCCAACTGTGAGACTCCTCCAAAAAACTGTCCAGCATAGACAGCCAACCTGCAGGCTCTGAATTGCTTTTGTTCACTAACAAACATTGAGACTGGGGGAGAGAGAGAGGGATAGACAGAGATGGAATAACGCTCGAACAAATCCAACAGCCAAGAGTATTTTCAGATAACTACGACTGCTGCTCTGCTGTAGAAGAAACTATCCTTGTGTCTATAAACCCCAGAGAGATTTGAAACAGGTTTGAAGAATAAATCTAATATGGAAATGAAAGGCATCAGAAACGGGAAAGCCTGTTAGGTGTTAAAATGACTTTAAATATACTACAGGGATTTTTAAATTTTTTCTAATAAAAGGGGCAAGAAATCTGAGCTTCTAGATGTGCAAAGTTGTAAAGTTTGTTCACAAAACAGATTTTTAGTGAGATGAAATATTTTTCCTTTATTGCTATGAGAAAATTCTTAAAAACTTACAACTGGAAACAAAGGCCTGAAGTAACTGATGGACTTAGGTTTTGAACAAATGCCACTGCCAGTGACAACCACAGAACAGTTTGTGAAGGAATCTTACATCCCATCCAGTGGAATAATCACAAGGTAAAAGGGGAGACAGCCTACAGTTAGTGTCAGAGTGAAAAGCTGAATTTTTAGCTGATCTTTTTAGAAATTAAAATGAAGAAAAAAACCAAACAAAATAAGGCTGTCCAGATGTCACGAATGACTATTCCACAGCTGTCCCAGGCAGGAGGGAAAAAAAAAAAGAGTAAAAACCAAAACAAACCACCAAAACGGGACAGTGACAGAAATTATAGAAATCATAAGCATACCACTCAGGGACATTATTTTAGGCTCATCTAAACCTAAATAAAAAATTTTATTTCAGTTCATTTTGATGGCTTGAAAAGTTAGTTTCTAGCTACAACTGTTTACTAAGCTTCACATACAAATAACCATACCTCAGCATTAACACTGAAAAAGAGGAACCAAATGCCATTCACTTCAGCCAGAACTAATGAAGACAAGCATCATGAAAGAAATACTCTCAAACAACTCTTTCAATGTGCCAGAGTCCTGACCTTCAACATGATTTATTATTTCAGTGCTCAGCCTCTCAAGCAGAGACTGACAGTCACGTAATGGAGAGAGACTGCCCTGACCACCAGTTTTTGAAGCTATGAATAAATGAGGACAAGGAAGAGACCTGATGACTTATTTTTCACCTGTAAATAAATCAGGTGTGATGGCTTAGAGCCTTGAGAGGCTGGTCACTGCATGCCTGAGCCAAAGGATTTATTTTTTTAAAAAAGTGACAAAACAAATTGCGGTTTTCAATCCACGAGTGACAGTGAATTAGGGAACAGGAGCAGTACAAATAATGACCCTAAAGAGTTCTCACATGTTTCTATCAATCTAAATAATTACACCCAGTGTTAAGACAGTTGTCTGTACTTAACACTAAGAGGTCAAGTATATTCTGAAGTGGTGTGGTAACGAATTTTACTATCCTACAAGACACTCTTACCCTCTTCTCAGCTCAAACAACACTCACTTGCAGTGATGCTTTTAATTTGCTCTTAGCGGAGCTTTGCTTCTACCTTTGTGCTTTGACTTTTACTGCCTCTATAAACTGTTCACCCTCACCACCACGCCCACATTTGCACACCAGTGACAAGTACTAGAACGAGCTCCTCTGACAACAGCTTACTAGTCTGCGTCTCTGTACTAAAGGAAAATAATGTTTACTCCAAGAACATTTTCTTTGCAGCACACACTCTAGAGCAAGATGCAGAACTGACTCACGTATGAAATGCCAAACATCCAGGGAGTTTGTTTCAATTACCAGAGATGCCAGAATAGGTATGATTATGAGGGAAGATGTAACAGAGATAAATTTACAGTGCTATCATGTACTTTTTAAATAGCTCTGGTATTTTTCCACATCCACAAAATGATCTATCTACAAGCAAAAAAAATGTGACTAAGACATATTTCAAGGCTGTGAAGCCAACCAAAGCAGTACCAAAAAGCAACTCCAGCAATCTAAATGACAAAAACTGTTCCCATGTAGTAGTTTTCCATCAGTTAAAGTAGGACACGAATGGTGTATCAAACATGCATGCAAACATTTGCCTCAGAAGAATTAAACATACTTTTTCCTCATAGTCTCAGACTTGGCCAGGAGGACTTGGAGGCGATGAACCTGTGAAATACAGATTCCATTAAGGAGCATTAGCAAGGTCAGCTTCCACAGCAACACATTTGCTCATTAGGTGAAAATCAGAACAAGACTCTTTGGGTAGTAGCAGAGCTAATGATGCCACCACTGAAAATCAGGCTACTGTTGTATTTGCTTCCGTCTCAACACTACACTTGTGGATGTACAGTAAGGTTCTTTATTTGCCCTTCTTCATTGACACACTCAACTTCCTGAAGAAAAACATTTTTTAGTACATACAGCTGGAGTTATGAAAATATCTATGAAAACCCACCAATGACAGGTGCTGCTAAGGTGTAAGAAACCTGTCCTGCATGCCCACTGAAGGAGCTGTCAGACATACCTCTTCATAGTAGGTTTCCATGGCTAACCTCACTTCTTCCAAATTACTGGTCTTCATGTCTGCCTGGAATTCACTGAAAATAGAATAATACAAAAAATAATCCAGTCAGATCAGCAAAGACACTGCAAGACCTGGTGGCTCACAATTTCTGGGTTTATAATTGCCGATACGTTCTCAGGAGCTTATTAAAATGTCTTAAGGAATAGAACACAAATGAAAAATAACATGTATTTCCAATTCTCTTTATTAGCTCATCCAATACAAGCCTCTATCCCCCTGCCCCCTCAAAGTCATACTTAATAGTGTTGTCTTTCTCCTTGCACTGCTCTTCGAGCTTGACAATCTTCTGCTTTAATCCAGTAACCACCTACAGAAAGAACAAAGAGCTCATGAGTCCTTGAATAATCTGTTTCTTCACAGAAGGTCTATTCCAGTCTGCCCTGTCTATATAAATTGTACCTAATCAGGTACACTTATTTCTACATATTTCAGTACCTAGTAAATCATACACATCTGCTACGCTGTGGAAAAGAGAACACTGATGAAATCAGATGCCTGATTACATAACCAGCTTAAGAATATGTATACACAACCATAAAATAAAAACATTACCCATTACCATGCCAATTTCAAGGCAGCAAACAACAGGGAGAATACTTCCTAAACAGACTCAAGACAATGACAAAGAAAGCACCCCAAAATAATGTTCATTCTACATCTTTGTTACTGACTCCTTTCCTGATTTCAGAGATAAAGGTTACATGATTCCCTAATTGATTATTCTTTCTGACCTCATTTTATTTCTTTAGCAGTGTTTCACCTTAGCAAGAGGAAAAAGGACAAATGAAAGCAGAAAGTAATGAAAACACTCTCACCCATCCATTATCAGTCTTCTTCTCTGACAAAGCTCGTGCCAGCTCAGAGCCCTGCAACATAACACAGAGAAAGCAAGTGACCAACTCTGCTACTTTATTCTACTGCTGGCTCTTTCCACAGAATTTTCCAACCTACTCAACTCCACAGTCACTTCACATTCCAACAGCTGAAATTCTGAACTCCCTATGCTCACAGCTTTCTACTAGCACATTTCTCCCAAGATGTAGGTCTGCACACAGCAAGTGATAGCCACAGGAAATTCAGTAAGATTCAAGTCTGACTATAACCACAAACGCTTCTTGTCAGGGCCTGACAAGGCTGCTCTTCTGCCTCCTGGCCAGGTTTCAGGACTGCTTGAACCCATCACCCTGCAAGAGGTTAACTCCCTTCTACTCCCAGGCAAAATATTCAGAAAGTGGCCCCCTAATGAGACCGCATTTTCATTTTACCTTCAGGAATTAAAGTTATCTGTGCTAAATGAACTTATCTGTACTGCATGGCACCATCTTCCTTTGAACTGAGCTGCACTGCTGGTCTGAGATACACAGACCAGAAATCCCATCACACCACCTCTCATATTCCAGCTCACCACTCCTAGGAGTCACCACACTACAAACTCCTACTCTTTTGCCTCACTTTTATCCCCACAAGGAATATCCACCCTGGAAGGATCCAGCAGTTGTTCAATCTGTTTATCCTTTCTATTGTTCTCCTCTTCCAGTCGACGGAGCTTCGTTTTCATTCGATATCCCTCATTCTTCTGAGCCTGTATTGTCTAAAAGAGGGGAGGAAAATCTTAAGCACATTTCAGAATTAGGAAGACACAGAGTTCTCACATGAAAATACATTTTGATGTCAAAAGCAATCCAATTATGATGGCAAAGATGATATGAAAAAAGAGGAAGAAAATGCCAAACCACAAAATCATCACAGTAGACCAGAACAGTCACCAGGACAGGACAGCTTAGGGAGGAGACAGAAGAAAGATAAAAGGAAAAGATCTAACAGAAAGATCTAACAGAAATGATCAACCAGAGCCAAGGTATTTGTCTATAGGTAACCCCAGTGTTCAGCAAGCCCAGTCCTCACCTTTCATACACTGCACTAACCTCAACAGAAAGCCTACTCTGACCATATCACACCGTGAGAACAGTGAAATTGTCTTAGACAGACACAAGCTTTAGTTTAGCCTTACATTACAAATGCAAAAAATGTGGTGGATGTCCCAAGTTGTAGAAACTAAAGTATTCTGGATCGTTAAGGCCACGACATGTACAGGTGGATGGAGCAATGCCATGACTTTTTATGTAAGTATCAGAAAAACTGTACCTTTTTCAGTTCTATAATTTCATCATACATATCTTCTTTCTCTTTGTAGTCAGGAGTTCCAGGAATGTAGCCTACAGAAAGGGGTATGTAAAATAAGTAGATCCAAAAGAGGCATTTTTAACCAACCAGAAACTTTACAGTTAAAGAGAAATATCTAGAACAGCACCAGAGTGGAAACTAGGCCTTTTTTCTTTCCTTGAAGAAGAAAAATCAGCAAGGAAATTAATTCTGGAAATGGAGGTGAAATGGAAGTGTTACTGTATGAAACTTCTGCCAGATTTTGTAGCCAATTTTTTTCCTAATTACTTCTCTTCTCTGGTGCTATATTAAAACACCCATCTCAAGAAAGACACAAACTTTACAGAAGACTGCAGTCTTCTCATCCCAATAAATCCATTATTTACAAAAGCTTTCTAAGAATACAGTTTTCTATTTATGCTTACCATGCACAAATGCATCATCTTGTAAAGTTGCCAGAAACTGTGTATTACCAGTAAAAGTATAGGTGTCATTTTAAATGGAAGTGGAATTTTAAAGTTTACAGTTCTCCTTTAAGAAATGCAGAATAAAACTTTTAAAGTTTGCTCTTCTCATAAAAGTCATTTGATTTTAATGTCACAACCACATGATAAAACACTTTCTAGACAAGAAGTAAAAGGAGTCAATTACACAGAATTTCAGGCAAGCAGATGGTTTCTATCAATGGTTCCTAAACTATGTTTTGAAGTCACAATAAATTGTCTACAGCTGTCCCATTGAACCATATTATATTTGCAACCTTTTCAGCTGCAAATGCATGGCAATTTGCAAAAGTTCTGAAAGCTAATAGTGATTCATTGCTCAAAAAAAAAATTGGAAATCCCTGCCTTAACCAATTTAGGAATCTCAAAGAAGCATCTCATGGATCATATTTTGACACATACATTTTAGTAAACTAAAACGGCTCTTGCTTTACTGGAGCTAAGATCTTAAGCAATATGTGTTTTTAGAGGGGAAAAAAGATCATTCACTTTTATCTACCACACCAGTATAGAGTTTACCATTACTGGAAGAACGAGAATGTTTTGGCTTTTTCATTCCTAGAGCTTCCTTCAAATATTCTGGAGTGCTACTGGAAATGTTAGCTCGCATATGCCCCGTGTCAGCATCTGATTTCAGAGCATGGCTCATTCCTGCCAACAGAAATGGAACAAAAATGTGAAAATCAGGGATAATTGTGAATTAAATTTGTGGAGTTATTCTGAGCAAATGCAACATGGAAAGCTCCAGATGCTGTCAATTATTCTCTCTATAAATTCCAATGCTCAAGATCAGATAATTCCAACCACCCAAATAAATAACAGTGCAATTAATTCCTATGTAGCCTTTAATCAAATACAAATCTATTTTTAATAGTTTATATGTTAAGCTGTCCACAACAATGAATTTTATCCATCAATGCAAACAACATTTCTATACTAATACCTTGTTTCAGAGATCCCAGCCACATCTGCCTTGGGTTTTTAACAGCTGCATTCTCAAAAGAAGCATGGCCCGTTCCCTGCAGAGATCGCCAAGCTGCAGCTTTTTTAGGATACAGTTGTGTGCTCGAGCTGTAGGGAGACTCTACAGCAAAAGAAAATATCTCAGTGTTGCCTTCAAAAGCTCAAGGTCACAAAAATTCTTGTTGTCTTGTTCTCCAAAGTTCTCAGACTCAATTCTATTACTTACAAAAATAGAATTTAACAGCATATTCCATACTGGCTTATATGGAGCAATGGAGCAGTCGCATTAAAAAAACCCAAAAAACTCACTATAAAGAAAAATACAATTCCAAAAAATGAAGAGGCTTAGAAAAATGCATAGTGACAGTCGCATGACTCAACACATGTGGGAATATTTACATGTACAGCTTGGATAGGCATCATTAAGATACCTGCACATCTAAATATTGTTATTAATGACACTTTAAGGTAAAGTCTTCTCTGAAACATTCACTGGAAGCCTAAAAAGGAAGGTAAATGGAAATATATATCAAAAATACATAAACCCCAGAAAAAAAGGACAAAACCAATATTAAAACTGCAGATCTAATAATAATAACGACACTGTACTGTGAAAAAAACCCAACCCAACAAATGAAACAGAGAACTGCTAAATGTACACACAGAGATCTATGACTCGATGGGAGAGAGCTCCAGTAATTCCAGAGTCCCTCTACACAACAAGTATCAGCATTTCTCCAAAAAGACAAGGAGAAAAAGAAATTCAGAGTGGTTGCCATCAGAAGGCATAACATGAGGAAAAAGTAGTTTATGCTGGAGAATCAGGAGTTACAACCAACCCATAAACTTCAATATTTTAGCCTATACAAGCTGGACTTCACAGGTCACTGAAAAGATCTCAAATAGGTGTGCTCTGCACACAGCAGTGAGTAATTCTGAAGAGAACAACAAGATATTGTCTCAAGTAAATCTTCCAGTTCCTGTGTCCCACAAATGTATCTGGTTTTCCAATTGCAGAATAAAAAATTTTGGAACACTTACTTGGTGACTTTGGAGGCTTGTGAAAAATCTTCTTCCTTAATTTCTGAAAGAGAAACAGGTTCTTTTATCTATTGAAAATATTCAACTCTTAAGGTTTCACTATGTAATCTCAAAATTGGCTCAAATCTCCATTTTCCACGAAAATCTTTTGTTCTAACAAGAAAAAACCTTTTCTATAGAAAAGAAAAATAGTAGCATTAAGCATACGCAGATTTGGGCACAGCAATGGTCACCAGAATTAAGGTGGTGCCAACTTAAGTCTGATTATACAGATAAATTGTCAATTCTTGCTCAGAACACTACAACCTTTCCCATCAATATTAAATATGAGTAGCAGCAAATTCAAGATGATCCCAGAGTAGAGGCTGATCTGTAGAACCTTTTAGCTAAAGGAAGGAGTTATTTAATTCCATTAAAACTCTCCAAAAGGATTACTTAAGTTCATAACTTGATAGAACAGCAAAATAAAGCCAAACATCATTTGCAGCCCCAGTGCTGAGAATTGAGAAGCCAGAATTACATCTGGAATTAGAGGAGGTTTGTGAATCAAGCCCCATTCAGTGCCACTGTTCACTCTACTCTCTGAAGGGTCCTTGGTGAGCAGGAGGCACCACACAGATGCAGCAGGAATTTGGGGCATTAATCAAAACTCACCATTTCTGTATCTGACTCGCAGGCTATCACAGATAGGCTGTCATCTCCCTGGGAAACAGAGACAGGACATTTCCTACTGAACATCTGGTAATAACACACATCCAGAAAACTTTTACAATTCAGCAAAGCTGGAGTGCAATAAATTCAAATAGTAAGAACCATTGCATTGCTCAAATGTCAAAGGAGTGAAACAAGCATTTTCAATTACTTAAGATAAAAATAAGCCATTTTTCAAAAACACTGAAGCCACTGAAAGATGGTGAGGTTCTTGCTGCAAAAGCCAGCATCATTTGCTCTAACACAAATGGTTTTGGGATATTGTGAAAGTCACTTCAGAAACAAACCACCACAGAATGGTTTGGGTTGGAAGGGACCTTAAAGACCATCCAGTTTCAACCCCTGTGCCATGAGCAGGGACACTTTGCACTTGAGTCACAGAGACTTGGCACTGCAGTGCACAGCATTACACCAGCTGAACCTTCAGCTGGTTCTGCATTAATTTCTGCACCATTTAAGCTGCAACTCACTCAGCTGTTCCCTTCCTCACTTGCTCACCCTACCCTTGCTGTGCTATGGGATTGTTCAGTTCCTACATTGAAATGGAGAAGTGATTAGGCTGACAGAAAAAACCTCAAACCCAAGGAAGATGACAAGTTTCCCTACTTCTCAAATGCAAACATATCCACAGCTGAAGGATAATTTCCACTTAGCTTTCAAATTATCTGGATGCTGCCATCACAGAAAGACCTTTTCCACTTGCTGCTGAGCCCGTGGCACTCAGCACAAATCTTTAGACAGATGCTGATCTGTGCCTGTAAGAGGCAGGGGAGCGGATGAAGTATTTTTGGAAACCCTGGCTGGCAGAACAGGAGGAAGGTTAAACAGCCTGTCATGCTGGCTGAGAGCAAGCAGGGATGTGTCCTCACACACCAGGCCATACAGTTTTTCATTTCCTGAGGCAATGCTCCTTGCCGCACACAGATTAATTTTGTTATTTTAAGGCCTCTCATTCTAAAATATCTCTCTCCATAACTGCAGCTATCATGTTTGGAATCAGAGAACATGGGGGATGCTCAGCCTTGATAAATGGTAACAACAAAACATTCGCCAGCACACAAACATGCAATAACAGCCCCACCACTGTCCTTGGTAACCTTCACAGCCCCTTTGCTCCTGCAAAACTGCCCAAACCAGAGCCACCTACAGCAGGCAACAAAAGAATGTGAGGGCTCTCAAAGGGGCTCAAAACCTCCATCTGGCTGCTGAGGGGGTGGGAATCAAACGCCAATACAGAATCACAGAGTCACAGAATTACTTAGGTTGGAAAAGCCCTCCAAGATCCTTGAGTCCAACCTATGACTGATCTCCACCTTGCCAACCAGACCATGGCACTGAGTGCCACGTCCAGTCTTCCCTTAAACACCTCCAGGGACGGCAAATCCACCGCTTCCCTGGGCAGCCCATTCCAATGTCTAATCACCCTTTCTGTGGAGAAATTCTTCCTAATGTCCAACCTAAACCTTCCTTAGCGCAGCTTGGAAGTCTGTCACCTCTGTGCCGTGCTACGGGTCACTCAGGAAAACACAGGCAGAGCCCAGAGTCCCGCAGGCTGGAGACGGCAAAAGCCATCCCACTCCCTCTCCGAGCCACCGTCTCGCCGGCCTGGCAAGCCCGGGGGTGCTCCAAGGCTTTGCCCCGACCTCGCGGGAAAGTTTCGTGAGCCGAGCCCGGGGCCGAAGCAGGCCTAGACCCGGGGCCCTCTCCTCCTCCCCGCCGCTCACTCCTTACCAGCTCCCCCTCCGCGGCCGCCTCACCGGTCCCCCGGGCCATAGCGGGAGAGCGGTGGGAAGGCCTCACGGGGCGGCAGGGCCGCGGGGGCCCCCTCGGGCCGCGGCTGCCGGCTCGGGGCTGGAGGCGGCCATGGCCCCCCGGCGGCACTTCCGGGTCGCGGTAACCGTGGCAACCACCGCGCAGGGCCGGCGCCCCCCGGCGGCCCGGGGTGGTGGCGCATGCGCAGAGCCGCGGCGCACATGCGGGCAGCGCCTGGCCGCGGAGCGCGGGTGACACCAAGCGGCCCCGCAGGGCGGCGAATCCCGGCGGGCGGCCGAGCGGCCCCTGCGAGGGCTCCGCTCCGCCTCTGGGCCGGGAGCTTCCGCCCAAGAGCTCCGGGACAACCTAGGCAAGTCGCAACGCCATCCTGCCAACCGCGAGCACCGTCCCGTACCCACCGCCTACCCCCGGAGCGCGCCCGGGTCACGCCCTCTGCCCGGCCGCTGACCACGCCCCCTTTGCGACACTCGCGCTGCGGCCGGGCCGCCCCCGGTGCGGTGCCGGTGCCTGTGCCGGTCCCGGTCCCGGTGCCCCCGGCCATGTCCGACCCCCAATCCCGGTTCGTGGCCCGGGCTCGCCGCCGCTTCGCCATGACCCGCGAGTGCGCCCTGTTGCTGCCCGGCGTCTGCGCTGCCCTGGCCGACCCGCGGCAGCCCGGCCTCGACGACACCTGCCTGGAGAAACTGCTGGACTGGTTCCGCAGCCTGACGTGGTTCGGTGAGTGGCGGGGGCTAGCAGGGGCTGGTCCGGCGGGACGGAATCGCAGAATAGCTTGGGTTGGAAGAGACCTCTGGAGATGACCCAGTCCAACCCCCTGCCAAGGCAGGGTCAGCTAGAGCAGATGACCCAGGAACAGGTGTCCAGGTGGGATTTGGATGTCTCCACAACTATCTGAGGTGCTGTGACACCTGAAAATGCTGCGGGTAAACCCGAATTCATCAGTTCTAACAGCTGGCAGGGGCTACCTCAGCTCAGGGAACCGCCTTGGTGAGAGAGGACAGTCCTGGCAGTGACCTGCTGTTTTCTGACCTCTCGTGGGCAGATCCGACTGTGGAGCTGCTGCAGGACAACCCGTGTCTGACAGAGCTCATCACCTCCGTGCTGGCCCTGCCGGATCCCAGCCCCAGCATCCTGTCCTTTACCCTGCAGTTAGCTGGGATCCTCGCCTCTTCTGAAAGCCGTTTCCAGCACCTGCAGGTGAGTCGGCCACCCAGGTACCTGCTGCTGTGTGTCTGTCTCCTCCTTCTGTATGGATGACCCCTGAAAATGTGCATATTGTAAATATATGGCTTACATTGAACAACTCAGCAAAAGTGATATGATAACGAAGACCTACAATCACCATTTCTGTTCACTTCTCATGTAAAGTTGCTTCTCTCTTCTGTCTCACCCCAGCAGGACTGTGAATGCTGATGTGTAGTGCTTCCCATTTTTAGTTCAGGAGTGTACGGGATAACGCTACTTCACAGCAGTCACTGCACAGTACTGTATCCCAGGACAGATCCTGTAGATTTAAACTGCACTAACAGATGTCATTTTCCCTCCATAGTAGGTTGACAGGAAGTTTCTGATTCCCTGCAAAAACACAGGAGCTTTTTAAAGCCCTGCTTTCTACAATAGGATACATTTACAGTGTAAAACTCAAAAGGCTTCATTCAGGGAAGAGATGTGTACAGGTGTATAAAGTAGTCTAATGGAACTGATATACATAAGTTGTCCCTTAGCACCTGGAAACAAAGCAGTTTTGGTTTTGAACACTCTAGTTTGTCCATTACGTTTAAGCATGAGATTCTGAAAATTGCCCATTTTAGCGATACTTCTAGCAACAGGAGGTTTCACTACAGTACTGATACTCTTGACTCGGACAGAGCAGCCCCTTTTGCTCACTGTTTACTCTGTGTTCTGCTCTGGCCTCGGCAGGAGAAGCTGCTGGGGAGGCTCTTTGGCCAGGAGGGGCCGCGGGGCGGTGCGGCGTGGGAGGACGCGTCGGTGCGCAGCGGCTGGGTGAAGGGTGTGCACAGCATGGTGCACCACCAGCCTGCCCTGCACTTCCTCTGCTCCACGGGTGAGTACTGCTGGGGCTGGGGGCTCCCCAGATCTCCTGTGTCCCTGCCATTCCAGTCTGTTGCTCAGATGTCAAATGAGCAAGATGGGAGTCTTTGTTTATTTAAGATTAAAATAAGCCATTGGTCAAAAACACTGAACTCATTGAAAGATGTTGGTTAAGTTAGCTAAGCATTAACTTCTGTTAAGTCAGTTATACATTTGGGTTTTTTCTCCAAACACTGAAGATGGTGCTCGTTATAAAGGAGAAAGAATCTTATAAAATTGCCCTTACGAAATCAAGAGCTATCTGTATTCTTATTTGTAACTCCTACTAAAGGGTACATTTCAGCATGATTTTAGTGCAGAAAAACTAAGCAGAGGCTCATTTATCTCTTAGTCCTTGCACACATTTGCTATCCTGGTGTTATTATGCAGGTATGTAAATTCTGCTGTTAACACCACCTTTAGATCCCATGTACAGAGGGGCCTAAAAGACTGGATTGGTATTAAAGTACAGCACGTGCTGCTGTCCATGTGATGGAAAAGTGGTACTGATACTGCTGCTCATGTTTTTCCTACTGGTTATGTCCAGAAATGGTACAGGCTGTTTCCATAAATACACACTCAGTGTGCTGTCAACTCTCCTGATGTTACTGATGTTATATTGAAGTCTGATCCTGAGTTATTAAACCCCTGAGGATCTGAAAACAATTTTATTTTCTTCTTCTGTTTGCTTGTTCTTAAGGACTGGCTGACTTTGCGTAGAGACTACAAAATAAAATATAAGAAAACCTCACCACCACCATTTAAAGCTGTGTGGTACCTGAATTAGAGTCATAAATGGTTGTTTTTTCCTCCAGTGACTTGTTTTGTTTTCCCACAGGAGGCATGGATGTGATCTTCGCTCTGCAAGGGGATCCCAGCCTGTTTGTGGCTTCAGCTGCCAGCCAGCTCCTGGTGCACATACTCACCTTCTCCCTAGAGTCTGAAACATTGAAAGCTCTCAGTGCAAAGGACTGTGACTGGCCAGTATGTGCCCAGATGATTGTAAAGCACATAGAAGAGTCACTTCAGTCCAGCTCTGCCTCTCACATCGAGCAGTCACTGAAGCTGTTGAACAGTTTGTTCAGCAGCTATTTTGGCAGTTGTTATGCTGCATGGACTGAAGTCCTTTGGTTAGACGTAGCAAAGCAAATCGAATCCTTTCTGCTGGAGGAGACTGTTCAAGCACAGCCCGTGCTGGCCAATCTTTTGCTTAACGTGGCACGGTAAAGATCTTCTGGCACCTTGGAGCCCGTGCTGACATAGATCTGTTTGCCACCATGTGATAGGTTACACTTACACTTCTTTCTTCTCAGGTCACCTGTGTTTTGTGGCTCTGAAGGCAGCTTTTGGGCATTAATAACTTCTGCTCTGGAACACTTAACCCCAGTACAAGCAGGTCCTCTGGCAGTGGGACTTCTGAAGCTCTGCAAATGGTAGGACTTAATGCAATGAAATTTCTGCCCTATGCAGGTGTTTCTGCTCCGTAATTCCACTTTAGGTAGTGAGAAAGCACCAGGAAATCACCAGATGAATATGGCACATACAGATATTGATTTACAGGCTAAGTAACATGCTTGTTTTAAGATAGAAGGACACTCTTTTGTTGACAAGATATGCCTTTCTCTCAGCCTCCTTACACAGGATCCCATTCTCTGTTTGCATGGCTTGATAAAGCTGCTTCTAAATTCCGGTGCCATTTCTCCTTTGCTTTCAGTTAGCAAGGGAAGCTTGGAAGAAGGCTCAGATTGTGATACTGCTTTTGTTGCTCTGTCATTGCTGGCTTGCTTAAAAGCCTGCATGAAAATCATTACCCTGCTCAGCATTTGGGGGCAGGTATTTGGGAAGGAAGTGAAGTGTTCTTGTTTTGGTAACTGCTGTTTCCTCCTTGAAGCCCACAAGATGTCAGGATTCAGGCACTGACTGTTCTGCTTCAGCCAATGGACTGTATTTTGAGAGCAGCCTCCCAGCCTCTGGAATATGCAGGTACAGTTGTGACAGAAAAGTTAGAGGCCTGCTTGCCAGTGTTTCAAGTGTCTGGTGCAGACAAAACTGGAGGAAAAAGAGTAGGAGAAGTCAAGGAGGGTAGCAGTGTTTGTGGTAAATCCTACTGCCAGTGGCATTTGAAGGGATATTCACACATCAGCTGAATACCTTGGTTAACTTTACAAATCACAGTCTTTTCTATTCACTGACAACCTGAGCTCTCCCCTTCTTTGGGCCTCTAGGTTTGCTGGATGAGTCTGTTAGTGATCCTGTCACTGTTGAAAGTCTTCTGTCCTCCAAGACATCTTGTGCTGGTCTCCTATGTCAGACCCTTGCTCACCTGGAGAAGCTGCTGTCTCTGGTAATGTTCAGAGAGGGAAATAAACCTGGGAATCAAACTGGTCCTTTAAAGACAGTGTTAAGAGTGGTTGCAAACTTTCACAGTAGAGCACAACAGAACATGGAGGGGAGTTGGCAGTGAGGGTTTCCGTAGTTTAAGGAAATTAAGCACAGTAGACTCTAAATATGAAAACAGAGGACTACTGAGGCTCATGAAGAGGGACTGCACTTAAGTTTTAAATGTCTTGATGAGCTTTGCTACCATACCTTACTTGTATTGCAATTATTGATCCTGAGAAGAAACACAAATTGAACTGCTTTCCCAAGCAGTGAGAAGAATCTCCTTCCATCTCTGCAATAGTTCTTGGAAGAGAGGAAATTAATTTATTTTTAGTTATTGACATAGTGGTACCTTAAGAACTCACTAGAAATTGCAATTTTTGCTGCCTTCTGACCAAAAATTGCTCTGTACTTGAGACTGTTGCAGGAAACTCTTTTCTCTTTTTTTCTTTCTCACTCATTAGAAACATTTAAGAGTGGATTTACCCTGTGCGTCCTTGCTGCGCTCTCTCATGACAATTTTACAGTTCTGCAATGGCTTCTTGAGCCCAGCTTCTCCTCTGGGAAGAACAATAAGCCAGAATTTGATCAATTGCTTCAGAGTGCAAAAGTCAGCTCTTGATGTCCTTGCGGCACTCTCAGAGAAGAAAGGTGAGTTAATCTTTGCTTTCTTATCCAAAGCAGTTTTACAGTCCTGTGTCTTTCTGTATTTCAGCAGGGATTTTGCTGCTCCATCTCTCAGTATTGGTCCTTTGGGTTTGTTTTCTCTGTTTCAGACTGTGACACCCTCATAGGAAGTCTATTTGATGTTCTTCTGGCATATCTGCACAGTCCAAACACCAGCCCTACTGTGAGTATAGAACTAGGGAGAGATCCAAGTCTATTAGCTTGCCCCAGGGGGGTGTAATTCTGAGAAATGATCTGACCACAGTTGTTTCTTAGCTCACTTTGTACTAGAATATGTAGGAGACTTCTCTTGTCCTGTGTGGCTTACAGAAAATAGCTAAAATTCTAATGAGCAAGTAACTGACCAATACACTGAGAGTTCTTGAGAAGACAGGAGCCATCATGTCTCAGAGTAGCACTGACACTCTCAACTTGACACGGCCATGAAGTATTGAATTCTTTTTATTAAGGGGGTTTGGTTTTTTGCTTTGTTTTGTTTGAGTGACTCTGGTGGCAACTGCAAATCCAAAGCTGGAGGTAATAGAACTTCGTAATACTTAGCTGAACACAGGGATTTTCTAGATGTTTGTTAGAAATTATTTTTAGGCACCATTTATTTGTGGCTGGCTTCTTAGTAAGGAGGCATATGCACTTGTTTACTCTGAGAATTTCTTTGTAAGTTTTAGGCTAAAATGAATTTTACCTTTAAAGGCATAAAGGCAACACCGCCTCCTCCTGTAGTAAAGTAAATCTGCTTTACTTTGCTTCAGGTTCTAAAGAAAACCTTTCAAGCTACATCCAAGTGGTTGGTGCACTTGCAGGAACTGTCCTGCTCCAACAGTCAGTGGCAACAAACTGAGAAGATTTTGGAAGGTAACGAAGCTGTTCCAGCTGGGACAAACAGCAGTCAGTGGCACATATGAAATCTGCCCCTGCCTGCCTTTCCTGCTCAAAGCACTGGATTCACTTGTTCACAGTTATGTTGAATTTACGTTTAGCTGCCCAAATAGTGCTTTGCAGAACTCTGGGAGAAGCACACAGCAGCAGCAAAAGGGATTGTATCAGATGAAATGATGCAGGGTTTGTACAGTGAGTGCTTCAGTAAGGCTTGTTGCCTTTCATGTCTGTTCAGGTTTGTCACTTGCCTTTTACAGATGTGTTTCTGGTGCTGCAGAAGCATTTGTGCAGTCCTTGCTGGGAAGTAAGAGATTCTTCCCTGGAATTCCTCACTGCCATGGTTAAATGCTTGAGAGGTAGGTGCAAAGATTTGACAGTTCAGACTGGAGCAGTATTTCTTTTAAAGCTGTGAAAGTCAGTTGGGCTGGTGAAGCATCTTCTGACCTGTAACTGGAGGGCTGAGAAAAGAAAGAAGTGTCAAGATTTTTACTCTTAGAACATGATCAAAATCTGACAAAAATATTAATAAACTTACCCTGTTTTTTCTGTTGAACTCAGATTGTTGTACCTGCCTTAATGGCAGTTTTGGTGAGTTAAACTGAGGGGTGTTGAGACATGTCTGTCAAGGCAGGTGACAGTGCTTAATGGCAGATAACACTTTCTGTTTTTCAGTTTGCTCTGCAGCAGAGTCTGGTTTCTTTCAGCAGGCTGGGGGCTGGGCTTTAGGAGGCTAAAAGCCTAGACCTGCTTTGCATGCTTGGGATTAATTACTGATTTTCCACTTTCCTGGTGGCTCAGGCTTTGCAGCAGGTAGCACTGAGGCAATGCTGATTTTCCTACCATAGCTCTGCAATGTTGGAGGAGGGGGGATGTTGCCGACTGCTGTTGTCCCCAGGTCACAAAGGAGGTATCCAGCACACTCAGCTGCATTAGCACTTTACCCTCCAGCCACTTTTGTTTTCTCTGCCATGTGCCTGACAACTGGAAAGGAAGACTGTTTTTTCTCCTTGAAGCAAAGGCATAAATTTGATGAGGCTGAAACCATGTCCCCGCTTGCCTGCAGAAAGTTTTTTCTTGCTGCTAAAACAACTGTAAATGCAATTTTCTAAGTTCCAGTGTCTGTCAGGGCTTGACTAAAAGCTGCTGGGAGAGGAGAAGCCTGACACAGAGCATCTGTGCTCTGGTGAGCAGCTGCGTGGTCCCTGCAGGCAGTGTCCATCCTTGTATGAGGCAAAGAACAGTTTGCATTAGAAACAGTTTCATGCTCTGAGGAAATAAAGTCCCACTTCTCTGGATTGCTATCTTGTTTACAGACCAGAAGGAGTTCAAGCAGTGTCTCCTGTCCCCAGAGGTGCTAAGGCTCACAGAAAACCTGCTGGAGGATCCAGAGAGCTACGTGCGAGCGAGTGCTGTGACTGCGGTGGGACACCTGGCCTTCATCACTTGCTTTGCTCCAGAGTCACCTGCCACAGGCAATCTGTATAACAAAGAGGTAGGATAACTTCTTCTGCATGAGCACAACTACCCATCAGTTTCCTGCTGTACTGCTTATAACTTTCTTCACAAGTTACCTGCTCATGCAGGCAGATTGCACAACCAGTAATGACAAGATTTTTTACCTTTGCTGTTCTTGTTTCTTTGCATGTTCCTCTCCTCACTGTGCTTTCTCTTTTGTCTTTTTGCATCTAGAACACTGTAGCAAAGCTTCAGGAAATCTTGTCAACAGACTCAGAGGGCTTTCCTAGGAGGGCTGTGATCAGCATCTTCACCACGTGGCTGAGAGAAGGCTGCACGGGTCAGCCTGAGGATACAGAGCAGTTTGTCTCTAGAGTCATCCAGACCGTGGAGCATGACTTAGACTGGGAAGTCAGACTTGGTGGTTTGGAACTGGTTGAAGTTTTCTGTAGTCAGACCATTTGCCAGCTTTCCCAATGTCCCTATGCTCCTGTCTACTCTGCAGTCACAAGTTCCACCCCTCAGAATGAGCTGCTGCAGGTGTTTTGTCGAGCAAAGCTGTTTGGGTTTTTGTTTCGATCTTTGTGTGACTGTGACAAACCCGTGGGGCAGAGAGCCTGTGATGTGCTGATTGGCTTAAGAGGTCATTTCTACCCCATGAGTACTTTGGAGAATCCACAGGAGATTGAAGATTCACCTGCAGGACGTGGCATTGCCTGGTTACAGAGGACACTAAGACAGGGTTCTCTGGCCCAGAACTTCCCCACGGATGGTGGTGATGGGGTGGATTTCCAAGACCCAGAGAGCATGATGTTAGCTTTGGGTGCAATAGACTTACTGGAGCTACATGATGAGCTAAATAAAAGTAGTGACCATGTGGAAGAAAGCCCTCAGTCTCTCTTACAGGACATCCTTGCTACTGTGGGGACCATAGAGGATAATGAAGTTGACTGTTACTGAACTCATCTTTTGCTCTGAGGGAGCAGTTTTCTTCTGGAGGAGAAGGATGGTTTTGTTAGCTGTTAAATGGGTTAGAAAAGCTTTGCTTTAATACTGATGAATTTTTTTCATTAATGTGTCATTTCCAATAAACTGTTACTTCTTTTTCAAAGTAAAAACATTAAGTATGGCATTTGTTCTTTTTTTAAAGTTGTTGTCTTTTAAGAAAACACCAGACCATGCCTATGTAAGGAAGCATTTTAAAAAAACAAAAGTGACTGAAAACAAGCTGTTGCTGGCTCCTTTTAGAGCCAGAGTAGCTAAAACTGATGGAGACTGGTTTTAAGGGACACTTGTTTTGACCTTTCTGTATTTTATTCTAAAAACAGAGCTCTCAGCTTCCCTTGTGCATTTTGAGGTCTAGAGCAGAATGTGCCATTTAAGGAGTCAAAAGCTGATCATCCTTAGCATTACAAATTTTCTCCTATAGATCACAGACTTGTTTGATCTCAGCAGTGACACCAACATGCTGACTTTGGTTTTAATTGAAGCCAGAAGCAAGTCCATTTTGCTGATTTTTTTTTCCAAGTGCTCCTGTTTTCCATTCCTGAAGTACTCAGATAGTTTCTAACTTTTGAGAGAAACTGACACCTACAGCTTTTTCAAGATGAATTTGATCTATGATTAGTTTTGGTAACAATACGAAAACTGCAGCCATAGTGTGAATGGCAACATGATTTGCTGAGAAAAAAATACCAGTGTTTTAAAAACTTGGGGAAGACTGCAGTTTGCAATCTACTCCAGTATTGTGCCATGTGCTAAGAAGCTTTCTGCAACCTGGAAAAAAACCCAAACCAAACAGTACCTTTAGCAGTAGATCAAACCATGGTGTGTTCTTTTCCAGCACTGAGGTGTTCCTGAGCATCCTTTTTCCTCCTGCAGCCTGAGGAGAGGCAGGAACATGACACTGATTTTAGGGCAGTGGAGGCTGTAGCATCTAAAGCAGTGAAAGGACTTGTACAACCTCCTCCTGCAGCTGTACAGTGGGGTGAGATGTAGTTTGGATCTCTTGCTGCTGAAGCTGAAGGTTTCTCTCTGCCTTTTGAGGAAAGCAGCACACTTGCCTATGGCTGTATGCACAGCTTTATGTGTGGCAGAGCCCTTGGGTGTTGTACCAGCAGCTGTTTTTAGGAGAGAATAGCTCTGCTGCTGACTCTCAATTCTACCTGAGCAGGGTCTACACCTGGCAAAAGACAGAACATACTAAAATCAGGCCTTTTCCTGCCACTGCATTCATCTCAGAAATGGAAAGGGTTAGTGAGAGAGCAGGGATGCGCTTTTAAAGAAGCGTGGAGTGTTTGTGGAGTTCCAGCAGTCCTGTCTAGTGAAGGCACCACAGTTCCAAAAGCAGCATTCTGTGTTGACAGTAGGTCAGCTGTGCTCCAGGAGAGGAGACAGCAGGTTGCTGGGTGAATGCCTCCCTCCCGTTCAGTGCTGGAATTCGTGTCATTTCAGAGCTGCGCAGTTTAGGAGACTCCAAGGAATTATTCAGATATCAGCAAATTGAAAAAGTGAGCTGTTACAGAAGGAGAACTCGCTGCTTATTACCAAGGCCTCTCAACTCCCAGACCTATTAATTTTTCATGGAACTCTTTTTTCTTTTTAATCAGCTGGGGTGAGAGTGACATAATGTTTGTAGCATCTGCCTAATTGCAGTCCAAAGTCATGTTTTTACGTTTGTACAGTAAAAATCAAATGTACAACAAACTGGGGGGAGCTCCTTATCTTTAGAAGGGGTTTTAAGGACTTGTTTCCTCTTTCATTAAAAACAGGCCTCCACCTCCAGCAGCTCTGTGACAGTGCTGATTCTGTATTTCTGTCCTGTCTGAGCTCCCTGCTTGGCCTTTTGTTTTCTCTGCTGCTCCAGTGACAGTGGAGTCCCACTGACACCGAGGTGCTGGCACTGCCATCCCACACCTGATAACTGGGAGAAACAGGAAGGGGCATGGGCATCTGGGCAGTGTGCAGAACAAATGCGTGGGACTAAGATTAAGGGAGAGGTTCAGAGAGATGAAAACAAACTAAAAACTCCACAATTCTTTCTACAGAAAACAATGGGGTGGGATTTTTGAGCTGGAAATGTAGCTACCAAGTTTATGAACACACACCAACAGCTACTGATGTGGATCATCCCTCATGCTGGGATGCCCTCCGTAGGATGCCCATCTTCACACACTTGAGGACTCATACAAGCCCTACCCCACTTGCTTACACTCACAACTTACTTTAAACACACTTCTTACCTACCCAGACTTTTTTTTGCACCTCCACAAGATCCTTATCCCAGCCACACAGCTTCCTGCTGGGTTAAGAATTACACTGTGGTAAGTGTTCCCACGGAGCTGTGGTCATGCTGCACCTCGGGGAAAGCTTGGCTCCCAAGGAGCCAACTCTGAGCAGCTCTGGCTGCCCGCAGGTGCATCCTGAGCATTCACCTCAGCAAGTGCCATTGTTACTTAACCACTTCACAACAACAGTTGTCCCTCCAGAAACCACCACCAGTTCGCTCCTGTCACACAGCACAGAGAAGGAGGGGGCTGCCTGACCTGCTCTTACGGACATTTTGGGATGGATTTCTCTGGAAACTCCAGCATTCACCCCATCAGAGCTGTAGCTGTGCTCAGTTCCTGCAGGAGGCAGGCACCACTGAGAGTTTTTCCAACACCCACCCACACACAGAGCTGATTCTGGCAGAGGCTGTAGCCACACATGGGCTTCAATGCAAGAGGCAACGAGGCTCGGGACTGTCCTTAGCTTCTAAGTGGGCTGTGAATAGCAGGAAGGAGCAATACAGGTGGTATTGACACAAACCATCACAGCTTAAAAAAAAAATTGTATCTCTCCTGGCTGGTGCTGTGAAAGAAGAGAATTTTAAAGCTCATTTCAGCTCCTTATCTGCACTGGGGCAATGTTGTGTTGTCTGATCTGTACACAGGTAGGAAATTCCTAGAGTTGCTTTCAACACATTTCAACAAAGCTCTGAAGAAAGGATTTATCCTTTAACTGCTCAGACTTGGACACTAGAGAGAATAAGAATCTTTGGCTCAGCCTTGCACTAGCAATGGCTTTATGAAAGCTGCCAAAGAAATGGCTGTTAATTTTCTGGTTTAATACACTAGACATTTACAATACAAAGAATATTCTTTCCCTAATTATACTAATTGCACAACTTAGTCAAAAATGGCCCATAAATGTCTAGGGCTGTTGCTTCAGCTTAGATATACATGATCTGTGATTACAAATCAATTTGTGCACATCTTTGCAATTCCTTCTGTCTTCCTCTGATAAAATTTGCTCTACCTTTCAATACATATTCATCAAAGCTTCTAAAAACCAGTGTGCATTGGAGAGGAAACTCATCAACCAGCTTCACTGCAGAAGATCTCAGCAATTTACAGTGGAAAAATATACCAGTAGCAGCAGCTCTGTGGTCTGTCTCATTTCCCCTCAGAGCAGTGGGTTTTGTCCTCTGCAGAAAAATAAAGCACCACTTCAACAGGGCCAGACCTCAGCCTGCGTCAGCTGTGCTGCTCCAGAGGCAGGACAGGTCCTGCCTTTAACTGTGGAGCCAGCACACACAGAAATGGGATTCAAAGGAGCAGTGTGTTCATCTGGACAAGGCAGAGCAGAGATGGGGATGTGCAGCTGTGAGGAAACACATCCTGGGTGCTCTCCTAAATCCCACCCCCGATGGAAGGGGGATGAGCAGACCTCACCAAGGGTCCCTGCAGAGCTACAGGTACAATTACACAACAACTTCAATAAAGCAAAACGAAATTAAAGAAAACAGTGTTTCTATCTGTGGTATCAATACCCAGCCTCTGCTCAGAGCGCAGCAGCTGAAAGGGTTTATTTACATAATAATAAACATATAACAGGGCTGCAAAGATGCCTTTCACACTTTTGCCTCCAAAACAAACCCATCCAGACCAAGCTGCTTCCCACCTGCCTGGTTATTAACCTCCGTGGCAGGGCAGGAACCTAGTGTCTGGGACAGAGGGTGCACCCACCTCTTTGAGAGACATTTCTTGGTTAGATCAGATCAGGTGTTAAACCACGACCTTCAACAGTTCCTGTAGAGCGTTAGAGCTTGAACTGTTGTAGGTCTGACCCTTTTCACTCATTGTCAATGCAAAATACAGGTGGGAATTACCCTCAAGAGATAGAGATACCTTCAATCTTCAGTTGTGCCATCTCATTGTCTTTCACTCCTCACATTTCCAGTCTCCCTTGACCCCATATTGCCTGGGCCAGAAGAAGGGAGCAGGGATCTGGTGCTGCTGTGCTCAGGCACATCCAGGCTTGCCCAGGCTGGTCCCTCATTTCTGCACTCAGAGCTTTGGCCTCAAAGCAGCTTCTGGGCTGGGCTGTGACCAGCACGGAGGAGCTGCAGAGCCAGGTCTGGCAGATGGTGAAGGCAGGCTGTACATCTTGAAACATGACTTGGCCCAGCCAAGCCAGCTCCTAAGCAAACCCTTACTAAGCTGCATCACACATGAAATTTTCTGATTTAGCCCTTATAGTCTGGGGCACAGGTGAGTCCTAAAACCCATCACTCTCGATAACAAACATCCTTAATGGGACTGATCTCGTGATTACAATTCTCATTACGTGCCAACAACAAAAAAGCTGCAGTTAAAACACAAATGGCAGCGGTTGCTAAGTGACAACATCCGTACAGGCTT
The DNA here is from genome assembly GCF_020740725.1 of Corvus hawaiiensis. Classification (NCBI taxonomy): domain Eukaryota; kingdom Metazoa; phylum Chordata; class Aves; order Passeriformes; family Corvidae; genus Corvus; species Corvus hawaiiensis. Next base: position 5,003,579 of record NC_063228.1, read on the forward strand.
GTCACAGCCCTGAGACAAACAGCTGTGGCTGCACAGCAATCCTGTCTTGTCCATGTAACTGAGGACAAAAATGCTGTATTCATTAATGCTGTCTAGTAACCCTAACTTTGACCCAACAGAGTATTTTGAGCTTTAGGTTCTGACAAAGAGCCCTGTGAAAACAAGGCTAAAGCCTCCACTGAAACCAGTTGAAGTGAGTTTGATTCAAAATACCTTTAACATTGCATGTTCTTTCAACATATTTTCTTCCCAGGGAAGTAGTGTATAAGACAACAGGGAGCAGTGACAGTATTTTCAGAGAGGGTCATGTGAAATAACAACAAAATCAACAAAAAAATCCCACCTGTCAGCTTCTAAAGGGAAGCTGTGGGCTGTGTTCAGCACCGAAGCTTTCTGCAATATTTGGAAAAGACGATAAGATTTCAGATCTGTAAACAACATTTATCCTCATAAATAAAGTATTTAAACTGTAAATTTCAAATTACATTAGATGATGGTTGAGATTCAGCAAGGCACAAAGGGGTCACTTGCTCAGGGAAAGCAGTGGTGGGACCAAGGTATTTAAGCACCATTTAGCCTGGGTGAAAATCCCTAGAGTAGAGAGACACTAATTAGCACAACTGGCAGCTCAATGCATCTGAGGAAGATTATTTAGAAAAAAAAAAAAAAGATGAAAACCAGTGTTGCACCAGCTACACACAGCAGTTCGCTCACCCCGCACACGCTGCAGTAAAACCTGTTTGGGGCCGTGCTGGCAACAGAGACAAAGGGACGGATCCGTCACTGTCCTGTGAGCAGATCCGAAGTGACCAGGGAAAGCCACCAGCCGGGTGCCCAGCGGAGCGAGAAATGCACCAACAGGCGTGCCCAGCCCGGCACGGAGCGCTCCCGGGAGAGCCGAGCGGCAGCTCCAACACCGGCATCATCTCCCGCTGCCAGCGCCGTGCACCGCGCCCCGGAACGTCCTGCCGGAGTGCTGCCCCGAGCAGCAGCTCCCAGAGACTACTGCTGCTAATTATACCCTTCCCTAATGAGTTCTCTTCTGCTCCATCCATGGAAGCCTCAGTTTCCAGTGCCAGCAGTAACAGATCCTGCCGACAGCTCTAAGAACGCACAAGTCACTGGCGTGGTCAAGGCTCACCCGTGTGGATAAAGCCAACTTGAGTGTTGCCTTTGGTCACTATCCCCGTATCAACATAGCAAACACTTCTATTTTGCACATTACACCAGAGTAAAATGTGATTTTTTCCCCCCCCCTCTATATTTTATCCATAAACACAGCACTTTTCCTGGCCACTCTCATTCCTCAGATTGCTTCACCACAGTCAGGAAAACGAGCATGCCTCGCAGTGGTATTAAAGCCCTGTGTCTCTGTTCTCCAAATCCTGCAGCACAGGGTGAGTCTCCAGCAGCATTAAATCAGGCAGCTCCAAGGTGCAGCGTGCCGTCTGTCTGGCTGCATGAAAGGCACGTTTTCCATGTGCGCTGGCGGGCACACAGCTCAACCTCCCTGCTACCACAGACATGGCATCAGGGAGGGGATAAAAAGAGAAGCCTTCCATCACCCTAATTCCTGTTGAGAACTTCTGCCCCGTAGGAATCAGCCTTGCCTTCCTCCCTAGTTTGGGAGCATCTTCTCCGCCCCCTTTATTTACTTCAGCGAGATCAAAGATTCATCTCCATGGTAACGTCTGAGCTCAAAGAGTTTCTGCACTACAGCTTTGCATCCTGCACGTAGGGTTTGGCACCATTTGTTTGAAACAGAAGCTTTGAGATGATCAGCAGTCGGGCTTCTCCAGAAATGGTTTGATGAGCAATAGTCAATAACCTGAGCAGTGTGGGCATGTGCGTCACTGACACAAACACTGCTGAGAGGAACTGCCTTTCCACTGTGGAATCTGTGGCCCATGAAGAGCACCTGAGGGACGCTGATATGACTGCTCTTCAGCAGCTGGCATTTTGTACCCACATCTGAAATTTGGTAGCACTTCCAGGAGACCAGAGCCATGTGGGCAGAGCTGCTGGAGCCCACCACTGCCCACCCTGTGCTGCATCTCATGCCTCAGAGGAGGCAGCTGCAAAGCTGCTTGGATTTACCCAAAGGAAACAGCTAGCGGCCCAACACCCAACCCGGCAAAGAGCTCATGAATTCTGCATTCAAACTGCTGCCTCTGGGCCAGCAGTGTCTGGGGCACTGGGTCTGTGTCATTCCAATGATTTCCCTCCCAGTAGCACCAAGCTCTAATTCCTTCAGTGCAGTCACTCCAACTAGTTCCCAGGAGAGGGAAAAAAAAAAAACCTAAATAAAACAGACATGTTAAGTGCTATTTTTGTTCCCTTTTCAGCTCACCACATGGCCACACAAACTGTTAAACTGTTGTTCTGGGGGCAGGAGCAACCAGCCAGGAGGAAAACTATTCAGACATCCACGGCAGCTGCTGCTGACAGAAAGGGGCCGTGGAGCTGCAGCCTCGCAGGAAATCCTGAATTCTACTTAACTCTCACATGAAGAAAAGGAGGACAAAAAGGAGTGAAACAGAACTCATTTGCAAGACTCACGTTTTCACAGGCATGTCCTAGGAAGGGTGGGCAGGGAGTGGAGAGTGCGTGGGGCTGTGTTAGCACTGGAGCAGAGCTAATAGTATCCACCTGGAGAGCATCAGCCAGCACCTGGGGCAAGAGGAAGCCTCTTCTCTCAGCACTGCCAGGGGCACAGATTCTGCTCTTGAGGAAGTCAGACCCCACCTCAGCACTGCTTGTGGCAGTACAGAGCCCCAAGTTGCCCATATGCAAGCAGAATGTGATTTTTATAATCATATTAAAAAATTTCAGAATAGCAACTGTGCAGAGAGCAATCCAGCTGCCAGCATTTAGCCTTATCCCAGGGCACAGGCAGAATACACCAGCCATGAATTAATACTGCATAAGCTGCACCATGCTGAGTTTCATGGCTTAATTATAAAAGAGAAAGCAATAATCAAGGGATCTGTAAGGCTAATAAACGTTCTGAGAACACCAAATGTGACACCAGAGCCGCAGCCAGTGCGACAGGACATGAATGCATTTAAAAAGCACATTAATCACACCCCGTGTATTAATTCACAGTTGGTTTCCAGTGACAGCACTTGGCCTTTAGCCGCCTTTGTAGCGTCACCAGGCTCAAGCAGATCCTCACCCAGCCCAGAGCAAACTGGGCTGTGGTCAGTTCCTGAGCCAAAAATCACAGCCATGCGTCAGCCCAGCGAGACACAGAGATGAGCTCTGATTCAAGGCTCTGCAGCCCTGTGGTTCTCCTCTGCCTTGTGCCTGAGCTCAGTTCAGTGTCCACACCTGTCCTGTTATCCGAAGGTTTCTGGGTCAGTGATGTGTCCACCTGGCTGTCTGGCACGAGTCACCTGCTGAAGGACAGCACAGGGAAAAAAATCAGGCAAATTCTCCAGTCACCTCTGCAGCAAAATACTTGAAAATGCTTCTGTTTCTCAGTGCCTCCAACTATCTCTGCCCTCCATCTCATATTTCATCTCACCGGAGTGCTTTAGTTACGCAGACAGCGTGTTGCAGGGCTTTGCCTCTCAGTCACAGACCTCCCTCCTTCGAAGGGGAGAGCCTGCTTCAGATTACTGACCATGTGAAACTTGATGTCTCTGCATCTCAGGGAAAACTCCGACAAATCTTAAAACTGAGGTGCCACCACCAAGAACCTCTCCATCTGCACTATCACACAGCAGTCCCCAAATTCCTGTAGGCTGAGATGCCAATGCAGGACACAACCCAGCCCTGAACTATTGACATCAGCAAGACACTCCCTGAGCTGAAATGCTGCAGGACACAGTGCCAGACAGAGCTGCATATACAGAAACTTGAAATGCTCCCAAACATCCATTTCTGCCCAATAATTTATTGGAATCAGAAAAAGTTTCCTATCTGCAAACATCTCATCCTCTAGCTCTACAAAAGGCAGCTCTTCACAGTTCTCTGCCCAAAGTTCTATTATCAAAGATCTATTTCAAAAGAGATAGCTGCCCTTCTTCCCTTACTAATATCCCCAAATTTATCTGTGTCCTACTTAACACCTCCTCTGAAACCAGGAAGCGAAAAGCTATTTCTGCTGGACTCAATAAATGGACTCTGCTGAATCCCAGGGAACACACAGAGACCAGATACCAGGCTGAATTTAAATCCTGGGATGGATTGGTCAGGCAGCAGCCTTCTCCTTCCTCAGTGTTCCTAAAGCCTAATCAGGAGCCAAGAGGAAGACAATCATGAAAAAAAAAAATATAATAATCATTCTGTATATTCCCCAGATCTTCTAAGCCAGGCCAAACTTGTTCACTGAAGCTGCATTCTCCTGGCTGTAAAAATATCTATCTGCCTCCTCTTCTGCCTCTGCAGCCATCTGGGGACCTGAAATCATGCTTCCTCGTGGGAATGAATCATGGAGCAGCCATACTGCCTTCCTACAGAGACACACAATCAATGGTAAAAAGTGAAGAAGACCCTTAAACTTTCCTTAGATTAGCACAAGACAGACTTGGACCAGCCACTGCGTAGACATGTGGGTTTATGTCTCAAGAGTCTCTGACTCCAGTCAAAACTCTCAGCTCTGAATAAGCCCATAGTACTAGAAGCTGCCCAGATGCACATGAAGCCTGATCTAGCAACTTATTTGCAAATAAATGGCTCCCTTTCATCCGCCCACAGATCTTCTGCCCAGTGTTTTCATCTTCACTCCAGAGCTGTTCTCATTTTCTCTCTCTTATCTTCTCCCCCAGCATCAGCTGTGGCAGCAGATTGCACTCACTAATCAAAGAGGGGCTGGGCTCTCTCTGTTTGTTCCTTCAAGTCTGTGGCACTACAGTAGCACCAGCCAAACATTTGTTTTCATTAAAGCTCCTCCCCAAGTTGCCAGCAGAGCCTGGACTGTGCCAGGACACAGCAGAGAGGGACAATTTGGCTGGTCTGGTGCTGCCTTAGGGACACTGATGCCCCCACTCCATCACCTACCAGAAGGTGCCTGCTGCTCTCTGCTTCTCTTCTGCCACCTCCTCCAGAGGGAAGGGAGCTGTCCTTCACTGCTGCTGATCTCAGCTGCCTCAGGTTTCTCACGGGAATCACGGAAAACTGTGAGTGCCATGCTCACATTGCTGTTCATGCACACCTCCATGAGGTTCATCCGTAGGGTTTGTTAGGGAAGGGTGATGGGTGGGTGTACTAGTTTGAAAACCAACCAGTGGGAGATCGCAAGTCAGAATTATAATTTAACAGGAAAACTAAAATAAATGCGGTAGCACAAGAACACTGACAGGGTCAGGATACAACCTGACACCCTGTTAGTCAGGGGGGTGGTAGCAGTCCAGATGAAGTGGTCCTGTTGAGGCAGTGATCCTGTAGAAAAAAGTCTGTTTTTCACCTGAAGGTCCAGTAGTAGTAGCTCTTGTCCTCTAGGAACCCAGTAGGTAGAACTGCTTGTGCTGTTCCAAACCCCAGCTTGCATCCAGGTGGGAATGATTGGCTCCTCCCCCTGGGTGGAGCATCTCACAATAGGATGTTGTAATTGTATGAGTCAGGGGGTGTGTCCTTGATAGGCCATTAACAGAAACAAAGCCCCGAGGGCATTATCTGGGATGAGTCATGGTAGGAAAAACCAAAAACTGCCCCACCCAGTTAACAGCTTGTGAAGGTGATAATAGAATACACACTATTGGCTATATCTTACATTGTAACCAAGGTCAATGATGAAGCTTAGAGTGCATTTTAATTAAAATCAGTGCTTTCTTGGGCAGGAATGTGACCTATAGACACAGTTCCTGAGTCAGGTAAAGGCTGGTCTGCCTGGCAGCCTTGATGGCACCGTGTGTGTTGAGTGAACCACTTTCATTCATAGGATCAAGCTGTTTTTTTATTCCAGCTCCACTGAAAGATGCACATCTTTTCTTCCAGCTGAGTGGAGTGCGAAGTCACTGCTCTGCTCTGCTCTTCATTTGCATTCACTGTATCTAAAAGCTGTGTGCTGATCTCAGTAAATAACTGACAGCCATAAGGAGTGCAAAGCAGCACTGTGGAAAACAAAAATAAGACTTCCTGCATGTGCTGGTGGATCCATGCAATCAATCCACAAGGAACATATCTCCTTAAACTGCACGTGCCTGTCCCTGTATTTATAAAAAAAACCTGTGACAAGACAGGCTGCAAAACCCTGGAGTTCTGATTGTATCAACAACAAACAGAAAACTTGAGCAGATCAAGGAACCATCCTGCTCCCCACCAGTTTCATTTGCACCTTAACACAAGCAGTCCCACTTCAGGAGTCACTGAAAAATCCAATCCGGGTTTTCCCCATTCCATATTCTGAAAAAAAAATCCAGTCCGGGTTTTCCCCCATTCCGTACTCCGTGAAAAATCCAGTCCGAGTTTTTCACCCATTCCGTACTCCAGAAAAAACTCCCGTCCGGGTTTCCCCCCATTCCGTACTCCGGGAATGTCCGGTCCGGGTTTTCCCCCATGCCGTACTCCGTACACCTGCCTTGGTCTGATTAGGAGAGCACAAATTAGGGCAATTTTTCACCAGCGATGCTGCCAGTGCCTCCAGAGCGATGCAGGCTCCGGGCACGCAGGCTGCAGCAGTGATGGTCTCATCCCGGTGCTTGCTAATCCTACAGCACGGCACGTGGTCATCTGCCCACTCCCATGGCCACCGCGGCTCTGGCAGGACATTCTGCTGGCCCTTGCAAGGGCCCGTGGTTGTGCTGGACCTGCAGATGGCATTCGGGCTTCCAGGACCACTACAGCTCCCGAGGTTGTAAAATATATTTTTTTTTCCTAATTTCAGTTTATGTCACTTAGGGACACGCTTGAGTCCCACGCAGGGTATTCCTTTTTCCTCCCATCCAGGGATGGCAGAAATGAGGGATCAAAGCACTGAAGAGGATCAAAACCTGAAAGGCAGAAAAAATGAAGCCATGAAGAAACGGGAACAGAGATCCACTCCTTTAATGTAATCAACCTTTCCAAGAACAGATAATATTCCCGAATTAAAGGACATTGTGGGACACAAAAATGCATCCAGGTCATGTGGGAGCGATGCCGTGAGCGAGGCATCAGGAGAATTGCAAACACGGCTCGCAGGGCGGGGATGGCACCAGCCACCGGCACAACCAGACCCCAGACACCCGCTCCTCGCCCAGCTCTCATTAGAGCGCAGATTAAAGGGTTTCCACCCCGCGGCACTGACGCGCTGCTCAGCCCCGGGTTCTTTTGGGAACGCGCTTCCCAAAACAAGGGCTGCCTGCGCTCCCGCTCCCCTCCCAGACGCCAGCGGCCGAGCCCGTCCTGCTCCCCCGCACCCCGTGTCCCCTCCGCACCGTGTCCCCTCCCGCACCCCGTGTCCCCTCCGCACCGTGTCCCCTCCCGCACCCCGTGTCCCCTCCCGGCCCCGAGTCCCCTCAGGGCCCGGCCGCTCCCTCAGCCCGGCTCCGCGGGCGCTCCCCGGCGGTTGCCCCGCGCCCCGGCAGGAGGCGGCTCTGGGCGGCCGCTCGGCGAATCCCGCGGGCTCCCGGCGCCGGGGCCGAGCCCCCCTTTGCTCCCCCTTTTCCTCCTCCTCCTCCTCCTGCTGCTCCTCCTGCCGCCGCCGCCGCCGCTGCCGGGCTCCGCTCCGCCTCGCCAGCCCCGAGCCGGGTGCCCCGGCCCTGCCGCTCCTCCCGGCCTCCGCAGTCCCGGCCCGGCGGGCGGTGAGTCTTGTCCTGTCCCCCCGGGCAGGTCAGAGGGTTCGCGGGGTCGCCTCATCGGGGTAGAGCACGGCCAGGCGGGAAGGGGGGTCCGAGCGGCCCCGGCGTGCGGCGGGACTGGGGGCTGGGGCATCTGCCGGGTGATGGGGCATCGCCCCCGGGGTGACGGGCACCGCTCCGCGGGTCAGTGTGGCCGGGTTCAGGGAGATGGGCAGCCCTTTCCCGGCGACGGCATCGCTCCCCGGGTGATGGTGGCCGTGCTCGGGGCATCCTCCCCCGGTGGCGGCGGGTCACGTTTAGGGCATCCCCCCTCCGGCGGCTGGTGACCGCGCTTGGGGCATCTCCCGCCGGGGATTAGGGACTGCGCTCCGGGCATCATCCCCACGGGCTCCAGGGGTCCTGCCCGGGCACTCTTGGTGCACCCTGCCGGGGGTTTGCGGTGCCGGGCGGCTGAGCTCGGTCTTCGCGCTTGGTGCACGGTCCCAGAGTGCTGGGGGACTTGTTCCCTCTCTGCACGCCCACTCGTGGGATTCCCGCACCGGGGACCAGAATCAACAGCCCCTTTTCCACATCAGCGGGGCCGGGGGTGTCCAGGTGTCCCAGGAGCAGCACCTGCTTCTGCAGCCCTTCCAGAGCACGCCTCGTACGCAGCAACCCTCCGGCTGGCAGAGCTGGCACATCAGGGTACAGCCGGCCCCTACGAAATCGTGGATTTGGGCTCTTTGTCCCCCCTAGACATACTGGCTGTAGTAATACCTTGGACCCCCCTCCTTCTCCTTGGCTATAAAATGCCCACAAACATCCCCGACCTGGCGGCACCATTTAAAAAGCACTTGATGTTTTGGGAGGAGGAGGCGGGATGAGCCACTTTTATAACGCCCGTGCTCCAGGGAATACCCACCCTTAGCTATACCTGTTTGGGAGTTCATCCGTATGGAAAACGCAGCCGCTTTCCTGGCTAACACTGGGGTTGTCTCGCAGAGACCATTTAGTCTGTCTAGACAAGTATGATGAAGAGCAAAGTGCCTGGAGCTGTGAGTGATTAGAGCTCGGGTATCTCTGCAGTGCTACGTTTGTTGCACAGCTCTGATAGATGCTACTCGGTGCTTTCGGGTCTTTGGTTAGCAAGTGCACAGCACGCACACACGGATTGTGGAGGATTATTTCGTGTCAGAGCCAGGGAAGGAGAACACAGCCAGCCCTTCATCACATGTGTGCATGGGAGAAGCATCACAGGCAGTTAAACCAGACTAAAATGAACAGAGAAAACAATGAAAATAGTGAATAAACGGGTGATGAGGGGGAGGAGGGGGAAAGGCACATACTGCCAGCTTACTTTCTAAAGGGTAGTACAGAGAAGTTCATGAATGTTTGTGTGACACTTAGAGAGCCTCGAATAGCAGGCACTGAAAAATAGGGTAGCGCTTTGTACAAGCATAGAATAAATAAAATCCGTAGAAGAGAAGGCTGAAACAAGGGATAATGTATGTCCTCAGTACATATTAAAATGAAGCACAGTGTAGTGGGAGAGCAGGCTTTAACATAAAACAAAATCAAGGGCAAAGTGGATGTGTATGTCTTCTTAAATACTTAAGAACACTTAAATAAGAATATTTAAATAAGGACAGATGGAAGCACCTGCCTCCATCTTAAGTATTTAATGACCTTTACAAATCTTGTCTTTCACCTTGCAAACCTTTTTTGCATATTGTTGAGCTGTCCATCTAACTCGTCCCGCAGTCCAAGTTAATTAATGAGGCAGATTCCTGGGAGGACAAACTTCCAGGACTGAGCCTTGCAGCAGTAACACATCAATCACATTTCCAATAGGACAGGCAGATTCCCCTCCTGGTAAATGCACACGTGAATCCCTGAAGGTTTCCAAAGCACCAGGAATGACTCTTCTCGAGACCATCTGTTTCTGAGCCACAGACATATTCTAGAGACACGGCACACAAATATTATTGGGATCTGGCACTATGTGAGGCCAGAAGGCTTTATCTGAGTTTATGGGCTGGAACACACACAGATCTGACTCAGTGCTTTGTGGCCCTTTAATGCCAAGCGAACAGAGGATGCCACAGCTCCACAAGTAGAGGGCTGAGCAGGTCCAGAGTGGATTTTCTCTGTGAGCAGAGGGGATTGATTCTGAAAACTGCTGGGTATCTCAAAATACTTGCACCTCAGGTCTGAACCTGGCCAAACAGATTTGGTGTGACCCCAGAAGCTGAGCCTACTCGGCAGGCAAAGCCTGGCTCCGTGTGAGGGGCTGTGTCGAGCTCCTCGAGGAAGGAGCTGGACCAGTGAGAATTTTGTTTGGAGCAGAGCTTCTCAGTCAAGAAAAATCTCTTTCTATACACGTCAACAAATAAATTGAGAAAATTGCTTTCAGGCTGTTGTTGGTGCAATATGGGGAAGCACTGGGAAGGAGAGGCTGATCCTGGAGCATCAGTAGCAGACACAAACTGCAAATCTCAGAGAAAGAGCTATTAAGCAACTGGGGCATGTGTTGATAATTAGTTATCGCTCGTTATGTTTGCTCTGGGCTTTTCATTTCTGTTGACTGGCAATGAATTTTCTGCACTATCACTGCTTGTTTACAGTACAGCACCTAACAAACGTAATTAATCAGCGTTAAGAGACCCTGCTAATGTCCCTCTGACATCCAAAGAACCGGGTTAAGTCAGTTTGCCTCCAATTACTTCACAAGAGCTGAGAGGGGAAGGGAACAGAGGGAATCTCCTGTGCATCTGCAACCTGCAGTGCCTATGGGACAGTCAGAGTTAGAAATTACTTACAAATTGGCTTATAAAATAAATAACTTTAGAATGATCAGCTTAAAAAAATAAATTTAAAAAAATACAATCTCTGCAATGTTAGGGTCAAATTCTATACAGTACCAAATAAATCCATTATGCACTGAGTGCCCTTTCTGTACAACATGGAATTTCTGCACACAAGACCATCCCTGTCTTGTCAGAATATCCCAAATGAACTCACACTGTATGATATTGCCTTGGCCTTTGAGAATCACCCTGATAGCCCCAGGCATATCTATCCAAGAAAGCAGTGTCAATATATTAGAGAATAAATGACATATCTATGAATTACAAACAGAATAATTCATAGGTAATTTCCAATTACAGAGAATAATTTATATGTGTCTGATTTGCAAAGAGAATAATTTATGAGTAACCTGAATTACACATGAAGCACATTAACAGGTTACTGTGGGAAAGGGAGTGTACAGACTGCTCGGGTGACACGTGCTGAGCCTGGATTTTGGGACGTTTCTTGTGAAAACACTCCCCATGAAAATAAAATCTGTCAGATGTCATAGTAAACAGATTTGTGTAATGTGCCCAATCTGATCTGAAACCTCTGAGAGGTGCTGAAAGCCAGAGACAGAGAATGTATTGGAGCTCTTGCCTTGTGGAGCACCACAAGCAGAAAGGCCACAACTGGGGTCCTACAACAATAACCACTGGAAAAGGCTGCTGCCAGGAGCACACAAAGAGCCCAGTGCCAAAACCTTTGGGTTCTTTGTGTCTCCTCTGCACTGCGTGGATGTGGTGATGGACAATATGAAATATGCAAATAACAGAAAAAAAGAGGAGGGTCTCCCTGAACTGGATAAGATTCCCAGCACAGGCTCCTTCCCTGCCCCTGGAGCCTGCAGGTGCTGGAGCACAAGCACATGTTCCATCCCACACACAGGGACATTGCTCCTTCGTATCATGGAACCACTGAGGTTGGAAAAGACCTCCAAGATCATCAGGTCCAACCTTCATGGACTTCTTACGGTCCAACACAGGTGCTCCTTGTTTAGGAAAAATTACAGTGTTAGTAAATGGCTGTGAGATGGAATGACAAAATGTGTACTGGGAAGAGGATGTTTTCCTAATAGTAAGGTAGAGAATGGCATGGAAGTGGACGTGGAGAGTGCCTCCAGTTGCAGCAGATCTCTACATTATTATCTTGCTTAAAGCATTTCTCAAGTGCAACTACAAATTATTAGATTTTTAAACAAAAAGAGTTAGTTTCTCCTTCCCAGGACTTGCTGGTCAGGTCCTACAGCTTGTCACTGAACAAGGGGCCAAATTAGCTTCTTTAAAGGCAAGACATCTTCTGAAATACCTGAAGGGCAGAAGGATGCATTGGTGCTTCCGCTTCTTCATCTGCACCCTGGCATCTTAAAAACTGAGTCGGGAAAGAAACTATCCAAGCCAAAGTGCCATTTCCTCCTGAGGCACTGCCCCAGGGAGTTACACCAGGCACCCTCAGCACAAGAGCTAAAAATTGTAAAGCCCTGTTGCTCTGCTTCAGTTAATGAAACACCATATCCATATATTAGACCAAGACAAATAACATCTACTATGGCTAATGTTGTAAAAGAGCTGCTTTTTTCGACCACTAAAGTTGGTCCATAAAATTTTTCTGAAGCATTAATTTTCTCAAATGAAATATTTTAGAAAAGCTTACTGAAGAGAAGTAATTGTCCTGGATTTGGAGAGTGTAATGGGTTGCTGCTGTTCTGTTGGAAGCAAAGCCAGACTCTCCAGGACAATGAGGCACATGTCACTGGAGACTGAATTCCTACAAATGAATCCCTGAGCTTTTGAACCACTAAAGCGTCGTCATGGGCATCCTTGGGCATGGTGAACATCACAAAACACCCATGGTCACAGCTGGGAATGTCTGGAGCTGGGTGAATGTCCCCTTTTAGGAAGCCTTGGGAAACAATGTATATCCCATAGCTTTGGGCTCGCACTATATTCCATGAGGGACCCCGGGGGGAACACTTACTACAAGACTGTGCACTCATTGTATTTGCTGTCACATACATCCACTCTTTACTGCTTCCCATTTAGCAGAGAAAAATCCATACATTTTAACCAGCTGCTCCTCCCCAGACCGACACTCCAGTTGTTGCCCGGAACATTAATGAAGGCAGCTCATGCTTCCAGAAACTTTAAAATTTAAATCCTTTAACATGATTGGTCTCAACCTGGAGCAAGTGCAAAGTCTCTTTCCTAACTTCTCTGGGAGCACTAAGCAGGCAGCAGCTCCTGGGATCACATCCTTGGGGAGTTGAATATTGCTAAGAGTTTCCCAGTGAAAGTTCTGCAATCTCCAGGAAAATGATCCTTTTATTTAAAGGCTGTGCAGAACAAATGAAATCTTGTCCATTAGGAAAAGGCAAATCTTCACCCTAATCCAAGGCAAAACTCCTGATGACCTGCTGGGGTCAGACTCTCACTTTGTCCTCCCAAATCTAGAAGCAAGTCTGAAGTGTAGAGATTTGTGTCACTAAGTGCAGAGTAACCTCACACAAACTCTTGCTGCTCCCTGTAAAAACCAGCTGGAGCAATTTGGACAATTTTTGGCAGTAAGAAGAGCTGAGAAAGTATCACAGATTTTTTTTTTCTAAACTTTCACTGGATTAGAGCCCTTGTACACTTCAGATCCCCCGTGCCACCTGCTGTCAGCCTTTAATATGAGTGAAATACAAAGCTCGCAAAAAAATGAAAGAAAACTGCTTACCCACTCCCTCTCCAGGCTACACACCCTTAGAGACAAAAAAGATCACACAAAATGAGCCCTTTTAAGGACTACCAGTACATACACAGCTCTTCCCAAGGGTTAGATGAGAAGGAATGCAGTGTTAATTTTAATGGGCTGCCACTTTCCTCTTACAGTGCAAACCACCTCTGCATAACTGAGGAAAGGCTTCAGCTCATGTTGGTACTATTTTTTTAAATATTGAATTTTCTTAATCATATTGATGTCCTCAGGGGCCACTGAATGCCACTTACCTGGCAGAACTAGGCTGCAGACCTACTTAAATTATAGACTTAACCAGTTCTTCCTTAAAATATTTAATTTCTCTTTTTTTTTTTTTTCTGTGATTGAATGCTGCTGTTAGAGCAGTGATGGTCAGCAGCTGAAGCATTTGGTATCCACCCAGAAAGCTAGTCTGGCTCCTTTTAAGTTACTATTAACTTGCCTAGAAGAAGAGAACACTCATTCCTAGAAACCCTGTGTTTTTGTGCATACATACCCTGAATTCCTCATTCTGATGTGTACAGGTGGAGCACTTACCTGTGGTGGGCAAAAAGCCCAAAGCACTGCTCCAAAATGCTCCAGTTCTGCTTGACAAAAAATTAGTGTCTTTGGAAAAATCCAGACATAGATTAGTCACAGGGGCTCTGCTTTTCTTCCTCTTTTTCTTCCCTCTCCCCAAGGTGTTTACTGGCACCTCCCCAAGTGCATAAACTGCAGTGGGAAATAGGTGCCTGACTTCTGCAGCTTTGGAGAACACTGGCCTTAGAAAGGAGCCTGGAGAGGACATTTACAGGATGCTCCAAATGAGCTTCTTTGTGCTGCAGGCTTTCATTTGCTCTTTATTTACCACTTGACATCATCCCCAGCGTTGCTGATGCTAACACAGTGTGGCATGAAGCCATTCACAAAGGGACACGATGGCAATGGGCCCGAGCGTGTCCTGCTAGAGAGGCACCACCAGCACACATGGCCCTCGCACAGCAGGTCCCACCTTGGCCGGGCAAACCTCCCCAAATCCTGCAGCCTGACAACAGCACTGGGAGCCAGCAGATGCCCTGGGATAATACCCAGGATTAAAAGCTCTTAGAGGAAATTGTCAACAGTCAACAGCTGCTTTCACTGGTGCCAGGTAAGTCAGAAGTTTAGGCTTCTGATCGACAGATGAAGACCGATATCGACCTCTTAGTTCCTGACATGGATCTATTCCAAGGAGTGTGGTTTATCCCAAGCAAATAGAAGCACCACCTTTCCACATCCTACAAGGTCCAGTGCAACCAGTTGCACAACACTCAGAGGCCTTTCCCATCTTATTGGGGCTTCAGGATAGAGCACCAAAAAAACCCCCAAACGAGTCAAGCCATCTGGTTTACTCCAGACACCCAGCAACTTTCTGGAGCTATGCATTCTTGAGCACCATCTGCTGGCACAGGGTCCCTGAGCCGGTGACACTCAGGGGATGTGGAGAACTCCGCAACCGCCGCTCCCACGCGACACGTAGGGCTCCAGGCCAGGGCAGTGTACAGCGTCCATAGCTCCCATCAGCTGGGATATTGGAGCAAACTGCTCTGAGGGCCGAGCGTGAGAAGGTTGCCCGTCCCTGGCGAGGCCGGGTGCTGATGGCTGTGTCCCCTTGCGCAGGCAGTGCCCGCCGTGGGTGCCCCGGCCATGCTGCAGTGCAAACACGCGCAGGAGTTCAGCTTCGGGCCCCGCGCTCTGAAGGATGCGCTCATCTCCACCAACCCCGCGCTGCAGGAGCTCTATGCCAAGGCCTTCTCCAGGGCGGAGAAGCTGTTCCTGTCCGAGGCCTACAACCCCCAGCGGACGCTGTTCTGCACGCTGCTCATCCGCACGGCCTTCGACTGGCTGCTCAGCCACCCCGATGCCCCCGAGGACTTCGAGACCTTCTACCATGCCATGCTGAGGAGGAAGCAGAACTTCTATCGAAAGCACATTTACCTGCAGCCTATAGGTAATGGGGGAATCTTCACTGGGCCGCCTGGAGAGACACAGGGAGGGCAGTGGGTGGTGCTGAGTGCTGCTAACACCCTCCTCTAAGGACTCACCTGCAAAGGCAATGGCCATAGCAAAGAAAAGTGTACCAGGCAAGGCTCTGACATGCTCTCGGCCCAGAGTCACAAGCCATGATGGTAGACCTGCCATGTAAATGGTATGTGTGCCCCTGGGTGAGGCTCGCTATGAATTTATGCATATATGTATATCAAAACATGAAACAAGGCTGGAAAAACCAGCATTTCTGGAGGTCTATCTCTGGTGGTTCATTAAACACAGCCACTCATTCCCACATTAATAATTCTGCACAACTTAAACAGGAGACAACCTTCCAGCACATCTGCTCTGCTAATGAGAGCGTACTAATGCCTTGAGCAACCTCTCAGGAAGAGCTCCCTCTTCTCCTCTATATCCATAACCACCCAGAGGTGTCCACCACATCCCCAGGTAGGCAATTACCTCCAGAATGAACCAGCCTGCCCCGTCCCCAGTAGCTGTGGCCAGTCCCACAAAACCCCTTCAGACCCTAATGTTCACCCTGGCTTTAAGGGACTGATAAGGAGCTTCTCTCCTCAGACTTAATCGAAGGGCCTGCGGGACTCTCGCTGCTGGATTCCCTCCAGAGCTGTGTGGAGTCTTTCTTCCTGGGTCTGCGTGTGAAGTGCCTTCCCTCCATCCCAGTCTCTTCCATTCACTGCTGCTTCCGCCACAGCCAGGACTCGGACAGGGTGCAGCTCCACGCAGGTGAGGAAGGACCTGGCAGCAGGGAGCCCACAAACACACCAGCCTGGCACACAGGCATGAGTGCTCCCGTAGGAAATGCCTGACACAGCCCTTCATTGCCTGAGCAGGGAGGGGATGAGGAAGGGAGTGAAAAGGGAGAAATCCTGTTCCCATGGAAAGCCCAGAGCTTTGAGGCTGGAAACAGGAATAAAAAACAAAGTGACTTTCATCATCCTTTCCTCTGCTGTTTGTATTTTTCAGTGCTATTATGTTTAGGTCCAGCTCTGCAAAGCGATCGGATCAGCTCTGCGGGAAGGCTCTGTTGATTTGGTGCACTCCGAGTTCTCCCATCTCTTGTCCAGAGCCAAAGTAAATTATTGGCCTGGGTGGTTCAGGGGGGGAACTCACAGGCCTTTCATGATAGGAAATTTGGGTTCAAGTGTCACACAGCTCCCCAGGGGAACAGGTTTGCCAGCTGCCAAACTCGCACTGCGCAAACATCCACCTGGAATGAGCTGTTTGCGGGTACCATGGGCAGCACATGCTCAGCACAGCCCCAGCACTGCAGCCCTGGGGCTGTTCCAGATCAGTTCTGAAATGCCTGTAGGGGAATTCTGCTCCCAGGTGCTCATTTCCATGGGTTAGTACTGAATTCACCTGCATTTCTGCTTTGTTTTAACTCTGTGCTCAGCTCCACTTCCAAAGTTAAGTCTTCTCTGATTTGAGGGATGGGTTACACAGCCATGGTTCTCTCAGTTCATGGTTCTCCATGATGAATCCAGCAGCTCTGCCTGTCTGTGGCTTGGATTACATCCTCACCACCATGAGCAGTAGAAATTCCGGCTCTTTGTGCCTTCCAGGGATACTTCATTTAAATTAACATCGCTCTTGTATTTGTCCAGATGGGATCCTGAATTTCCTGAAGAACAATAAGCCCATGGATGCCCTGTGTGTCCTTGGACTCACTCTGCTGGACCTTTACCCATGTGAGACCTGGAGCTTCACATTCAGCAAATTCCTGCCAGGACAAGGTGGGATTGGTGTCCCATGATGATCTAGCACAGCGTGTGAATAAGGCAGCACTGTACCAAAAGCCTTCCCTGGGAGACTAGAATAGCCAAACCTTATCCTTAACATGTTAATCAACCCCTGATAAGAGGAACTAGATTTTCCCCATTTAAAATTAGGAGGATCAGGGCTCCTGATCCAACCAGAGATAACTGAGGTGATACCAACCTTTTGGGGAGTGGGTCTCATCACACCCTGTGTGCCCAGCTGGACTCTGCTCCCACAGCTGTATTTTCATGCTGCATAAGGTGAGAGACAGTTGTAAAAGAGCAGATGCCTGACTTGTACTCCCCTCTCTTCACAGAAGTGGGAGTCTGCAGCTTTGCCAGGTTTTCTGGGGATTTCCCCCAGGCTGGTTGTAGCAGCTTGAACCCACCCACACAGAAGGAAGAGCTGTGTGAAGTCAGCAAGGAGGGCAGAGACCGGACCTTGCAGTTCAGTGCCCAGGAGATGGTCCAGTGCTGTAAGGTAGGACCAGCAATCTCCTGCACCTTGTTTCTTCCTGCGTACGGTTAAATATTTCAGGCCAGGGCACAATCCATGCTTCAGCCCAGTGAAGCAGCCATGAGACTACTCCCAGAAGCACAGGCAATCACAGCTAAGTCCACACCAAATTCAGACATAGAGAGCTTGCACTTTAGTGCACTGCATAGACAACTCCCACTCCCCTTGCCACTGGAGCAAATGACAGCATCAGTTATGGGGAGGCTACAGGACTTGCCTCAATACAGAATGGTTTGGGTTGGAAGGACCTGAAAGACCATCTTGTCCCAAACCCCTGCCATGGGCAGGGACACCTTCCACTAAAGCAGGTTATGTCATGGAGCAGCACTGAAACAACTTTGCCCAGCTCCCAGGCTCGTGCCTGGGTAATCCTGAGTATTCTGCTTGTCAGGCACAGCAGGGCTGATACGGTATTTGGAAGTTAATCAGAATATCTGGTGGAGCTGTGTGTAACTAACAGATGGCTGGAAAGGGTGACTCTGTCCTCCTCAGACATTGGCACCTGCAAGGGGAGGGGTCCCTGTGCCAGACCTGTCACATGGATGGATGAGAATAATACCTCAGCCAAGTTTGCACATTATATGCAGATGCCCTTAAACCCCCTCACCTCCAACACATCCTCTTCATGAGTGCTGTCCTCCCTCATCCCAGCATCTGCCAGATTCCAGCTCTGCTTCCAGTGTTCCTCCCAAAGCTGGCCCACACAGAGCAGTCCCACCAGTACCTTTGAAGTCATTTCCCTTTGCTCCCCTGGTATTTGCTCAGGATTTTCTAGTTTCAGGTCTCTTTCTGTAGTAATTTCAAATGATATTAAGTGGCAATGGGAGGAGGAGAGGAATCCTCCATCCTCAGCCTTTCCACAGTTGCCAATTCCCAAGTCAGTCATGCTTGGCCAGCTGACTCCAGCTCAGTCTTTTTGCTTTGGCACAAATGCTGATGGAGTCTGTTCTGGAAGGACCCAGATCTGTTATTGCCAATAGCTTCTTACACATTTCTCACCCAGGCTGTGTTGCTCTTTTCAGGCCCAGTGGGACTGGTTTTCCTCTTTAAAAAAACCCTGAAACAACAAAAAACCTCCAAACACCACATTGTCCTTGGGGAAGAGCAGGAGCAGCATTGCCCCACAACTCCAAACACGCTGCCTACAGAGCTTCCCACATCTGCCTCACCCACACCCACCCTTCCTTCTCCACAACACAAACATGGAACTGGGAAGAGGCAGCCAGGTTCTCTTATCACCTTGGAAAAGCCTAGGCTGGAGGAGTGCCATTGCTGGGCAAGAGGTTGGTTAGACCGTCAGGGAGCAGGGAACGTGGAACAGCAGAGGAGGAGGAGGAGGGGGCAGCAGAAACAGGAATGACCATGCACTGCTGTGACCTTTGCTTCCCTGAAAGGTGACCTGTCATGAGATCTGCCACCTGATGGGGCTGGGGACGTGCCGCTGGCTGCAGTGCATCATGCAGGGCGCCCTGAGCCTGGACGAGGCCCTGCTGCGGCCCCTGGAGCCGTGTCCCATCTGCCTGCGGAAGCTGCAGCACGTCGTGGGCTTCAAACTCATCGAGCGCTACAGGGTGAGACCCCATCCCCCAGGCCCTCCTGGAGCAGGGGCAGGGCGAGGACAGGGTGGCTCAGCCCAAACCTCAGCACTGAAGGTGCTGCAGCAGCATGGTGAAGGCAGGAGCTCTCAGGAGCTCTCAGTGCAAGGTGCTGAGGCACAGAGGTGTTGTACACGGGCTCTGACCAACAAAACAATTCACACAAGCTTCAGGGCTTTTGGCTTTTCCCAAGAAACACTGCCACAGTCAAACCACACTTTCCTACTCCCACAAACAAGGTGGGTAGGGCAGGCAGATTGCAAGCAGGGGCAGCAGCAAGCACAGGGATTCCCACAGCTACGCCCTTTCCTGTGCCACCCAGGATTTTTGCCTCTCTGTGGCTGCTGGGAACAGGGAGGACATTGTAACTGTGTACTTTGCTGCAGTTATTCTGTTTAAATTTATGAGAAAGGATCCCAACTTATTACCGCCAATAAGTGGAAGGTCCCAGACTCATCTTTTGTCTCTTCTCTCCCACCCACACATGTTTAGACAGATCAGGAACAGTGCTAAAACACCCTTAGCTCCTGAAAGGGTTTTCTACCTCTGCTGTCTAAAAAGCAGGATTCAGTACCCAAATGGTTGGTGGAATAGAAATAATGTCACCATTCTCACTCAGCACCCATCTTCTCCCTGGTTGTGATTCCTGTCTGACACACATGATGTTCAGAGGCAGGATTTTCCACGGCTGCCTATTTTAAAGTCTGTGGGTTGTATTTGTAACAAGATATGAGGAGAATGAGAAAGGGGATGCCTCTAGTTTCATTCAGCTCAGAATCAGATACACAGAACATGGCAAAGACTGTGGGGAAACACACATTTTTTGTGGTTTTCCTACATATCTGTGGTGCTGCCAGACCTTCCTCTTACTCTGGCTGTTTGATCCCTGCTTCTGTCTGAGA
This sequence comes from Corvus hawaiiensis, assembly GCF_020740725.1. Taxonomy (NCBI): domain Eukaryota; kingdom Metazoa; phylum Chordata; class Aves; order Passeriformes; family Corvidae; genus Corvus; species Corvus hawaiiensis. Next base: position 5,023,670 of record NC_063228.1, read on the forward strand.
GGTGTCTAAATTGCCCAGACCACCAGAGGAACAAATCCTGATTTATTTAAACACCCATCCTGTCAGCATCCAGCCAGTGCTTTCTAGAAGAGAACTGCCACCTGCATTAAGCTTTTTTAGAAACATTTTTGCCTTTACACCTGCAGCAAATACTGTAATTGGCTCAGCATCCTCCGGTGACAGGGAACACAAACCTGAAGGAATGATACACTTGCCAAATGTCACATCTGCTTCCTCGAGAAGGCAAAGCTCCGCTAGATACAGTACAAGCTGGTGTAAGAGAGCTGTGATAATCTCTGTAAGGGGCTTTGCCATAATGTTGAGAGGAGACATAAATACCAGAGATGAATTAAATAGTTAAGGAACCCGACAGAAGAGAGCAGAAAGCATTTCGAGACAATAACAGAGAGCAAAGTTAACTTGCCAAGCACGTTAAGTGCAAGTCTGAAGTCACATTTCCTCTTGGAAAACTATCACAGATCCCCACCTGCCACAAAACAGCTTCAGACACTCACAATAACCGCAGGAAATGCCAGACCCAAGCTGTGCTTTGGCAGCAGCAGCAGGTAACACTGCTCAAATCTGCAACTGAGACATGGTTACGGGCAGAGGAGCACGTGGGGCAGGAAAGCAGTCCTTATGCAGCAGAAAGAGCCCCTCAATCTATTTATCCGAGTTGCACTCAGAAACACACTCCATTTTTTCATCCCAGCTGCTTATTCCAGCATGAGTCATCTTGAAAACTGAAAGCAAGTTAATTCTCCTGGTGTTTCCCCACCACAATCAACATTTCCACATTTCCACCTGCTGCTTCTGCAGCATCCCAGGCTGTCCTCACTTCGTAGCTGGATGAGTTTGCAGTGGCCACACACACAGAGACAGCAGGTCCCAGTGACATCCTTGGGGTGGACATCCACTTCAACTGCTCTTGCCTGCAGGTAAACAAAACCCACACAGAGCTTATCCCTTCCTGGTTAAACAGGAGAACATAAGAAGCTGCAGCCCTTCAAACCACCCAAAGTTCAAAAGAATAAGCCACCCAAAGAATGAGAGACTGAAGAGATTCTGGGAATTCAGGTAGTGATCTTGAGTTGATCATCTCCTTTTTCTGCCTTGAATAAGCCAAATGTACTGTTGGAACATCTGCATCTCCACAGCCTTTTTTCTTCTTGAGAATTGGGCTAAGTAGCAATTGGGATTCCTTCCCAGATTCACTATTCTTGGGAATTTAAAGCCATTACAAAATCATGGGCTGCTCGCAGCTCTCCAGTAGCTTTGCTGTCCCTTTCACTAGCCCAGCTCCCACTGCAGCTTCTGGAGCTGCCTTTGTTGGATAAACCCAGAGGGAGGGAAGGGCCACTGGAGGTGGGATGAGGCAGGAGAAAAGTTGTCCCTGTACAATTTTTCTTGCCCCAGAGGGAGGGGGCAGGGTGGATTAACTAAGCTGAAAGAGTCCATTTTATTCCTGTACAAAATTCTTCCCCGAGGCTCCATGCTCAGACTGAAATGAGAAGCAGGGCCGATTTCTCCCACCCACTCAATTTGAGCTCTTTATCCTTTCTGTCACTTGCCTGAAGAGAGAGCAATAGAGGAGGGAAGGGGGAGGGAGCAGCAGGGTGCTGTGAGAGAAGGGAGCTCTGCAGGGCTGGGAATCTCCTGCCTGCTCCTCAAACACTGCAGCTCCCCCTGAGCTGGGCAGGGACGGGCCCAGCTCTGTGCCTGGCACACCATGGGGACAGCCCAGGCTAATCCTGTCACTGCTGAGCAACTGGGGGCTTTGCAAATGGATCACTGGGAGCTACAGAAAGTAAAGATGAAGAAATGGGGCCACAGGGGTGTGAAAAACTGCAAAACACAAAAAAAAACCCCAACACTGTAAACAAGGCAGACAAGATCCACTTTTACCCAGGGATGACTGGAGTACTGTGGTTAATTCCCTAAAGCATAAGAAATAAATGTGCCAGGAGCAACCCATCATATGCCTCATTGTGGCATTTAATATTTTAAAAGGAAATTGTCTCAGACATTTTCCTTTCATTAATTCTTTCCTGGAGCCAGCCTTCCCACTTGTTCATTTCAGCTCGGGAGGGGAAGAGCTATTCTTGGGAATAAAGCACACGTTACCACAGGCATTAACAGCACGATGAAATGCAATTCTTCACCACTATCTCAGGAGCTTTTATAATGACACAGTTTCCTCTGGAGAGGCATTGGTTTGCCTCTCCTGGAGACCACATTCACACAGCAGGGAGTGATCTGGTGAAGTTTTCTCTTACCATCTTCAGTAATAAGGCAGATAAAGTCCACATCTGACTGGAGGCAGCTCTGCCACAGTCCAAAAAAATGGGAAAGAAAAGCTCCTGCTTTGTAGGGTCACCAGGAGTAATCTGAACCCATCATCTGGCAGAGAGGACCGTGGCAGCTGCAGCTGAGCCACCCAAGATAAACAGGTTTACCTGGCAAACACTGGGAAAGGTGTAACTGGTGTCTCTCATCCTCCACAATGAAACCTTTCTCCTCTCACCACAGAAGCTCTATTCTTGGACACAGACTGTGCTGTCCACGTGGCCAAGGCAGGAGTCAGCAGAGCTGTCTGCCTCAGAGGACATCCTCCCGTTCAGCTCCGACTCTGGGATGTGCTGCGAGAACGACTCCGAGGCTGTGACCTCCCTGTCCGAGCCGCTGACCCCCGACACCTGCAGCCAGGGCCTGTCCATCGGGCCGGAGCTGGAGCAGGACGAGCAGCCGAGCTTGCTGCCGGAGGCGCAGGGCCAGCCCCGGCTCCCCGGGCACACCAAGGCCACGGACACCATCAAGGATTACGAGCTGTGGCTGGAGATGTGCATTGCTGCCCTAGAGAGGAACGTCTCTGAGGAGGAACTGGCTCAAGTGGACAGGACCGTGGATGCCCTGGCTAAGTGGGAAATGTTTACAGGACAACTGCCTGCTATGCGGAAGGACCTGCCCTTTGCTAGGGACACCACCGGGCTACGAAAAGTTCTTGGAGACAAATTTTCCTCCTTGCGGAGGAAACTGAGCTCCAGAAAACTGTCCAAAGGGGAATCATCCCCTCATCGCTGGCGGTGGGAGGACAATTAGGCTGGGGCTGCCTTGGGCTGGCTTTGTTCACGTCACTGCCCTGCTTCCAGCCTTCCTCACCCCAAGTTGTTGCTGTCTAAGAGAAACAGCAACTCCCCCCAGGAATAAAAGGTGTTTTGTTTTCTGAGATTGCTAACACAGTTTTCATGTGATTGCTTCTTCTCTAAGGGTTTTTCCTGTGGTGGTCTAAGTGACAGCACCACCCCAAACCCACCTCAAGTCCCATGTGGGTGCTTTTATTTTCTTGGTCTGAAGTTGGCCAGGAAGAGGTCAGCCAGGTCCCCACCAAAGACTGAACATGCTCACACAGAAGCTCGGGCCATCTGAACAAACAGATGCAAACCAGGGCAGCTCTCCCACACACAGAGCTCTCCTCTGCTTAGCACGTCAGTCCCAGGCACAGATGAGATTTCTCCCTGTCCTCTCCCCCTCACAAACACTCAGAGTGCTCTGGTCGCTGCCCCATCAGCTGGAGGTTGTGCTGAGCACAGGAGCACAATCCAGGCTGATGGGCTCTCACTGTAAGTTGGGGGAAGGTGAAGGAGATGGGCAAAGAGTAAAGCAGAAAGCTCCCAGGCAGTAAGGCAGAAAGCTCCCTGGCAGCTCAGCTGGCCCAAAGAGCAGCGTTAGTGTGACGATTGTCTTCTGGCAGACTCTCAAGAGGATCTCCAGAGCTGCCTCAGTTCAAACAAAACCAGGCTTAGAGCGTGAGCTGGAACTACTCACATCCTCTGTAGATTGGCACAGGAGAGGAAACCTTTGGAAACATTCACAGACTCATTGATTATGAATGTAAAAGAGGGAACTACATGTGCATTCCTCTTTCTGCCTTGGGAAGTTAGCACCCTGGCCCTTCCCTCTTCCCTGCTCCATAAGGCCCCCACTGAGCAGGACTGGGTGCTGTGCTGGCACCCAGAGCAGCAGTGCCTCCCTTCCCATGGCCAGAGCATGCCGTTCCTCCCAGCTATTTATAGCCAGAGCTCAAGAGGCTGATGAGTTCTTTGCTCCTGCCAGGGGAAGGCTGACCCTCTCCATCCCCTGCTCCCTCAGCCCTGAGCACTGATAACGCTCCCACAGCTCATGGACACCTGGCTGAGCTCCAGATTTCTCCTGTCTAAAAATATCAGCAGGTAGGATCAGATCCAGTGCAGCTGGGAGAAGGGAGAGGATGTTTCCGTCTGAGAAGGAAACAGCTCTGGCTTTCCGGAGCACTTGCCCTGTGCACTTTGAGGCCTCCAAGCCTGCAGTGTGATTCTGGAGCGGGAAGCAAGAGGATAGACACTGGATAAACGCCGGAGATTTACACACGCAGGTGAGTAGCAAAGATGGTCTTACAGTAAATTCAGCTGGATTCCGGAAACACAAGCACTTCACACCCGCATGATTCATACCGGCAGAGAAAGGGGAGTTTGGCTTCGGGACTGATGACAGCAATTCCTGGAAACATTTTTCCAGGCTGCGCGCCTGGACCGGGGCAGGCGCGGAGCAGCGGAGCCGCTGCTGCCGCCCTCTCCTGGCAGCCACAAAGGTGACGGGTTTTCATCCAAGACATTCTTCCCAGCAGCAGAAACTTTCTAAACAAGCCCCGCTTGAATTACAAATCCGAGTTCTGCCCCCGAACGCGCTCAGTTGTTGCCCGAACACATTTACTATTTTAAGCAAGAGATGACTCTCTGTTCAGCCTTGTTTGATCTTCCTTGGTTCCATACTCAATTATTAGGCTGAACTTTAGAAACCTTCCAGGAAGAGGCTCAGGATGACAATCCTGCCTAAGGGAACAGAGGCAGCTTTCCATCATAAAATTCCAAAGACAACAGAGGAGTGGGGTGGCACAGAAGGGCTGGAAGAAGTCACAGATGGGAGACTCCTTGTAACACTTGGCTTACATTTGTGCTGCTGCGAGAGCAAGAACTTCAACTGAAGAGCTGTTGTGACTCCAAACAGGTATTTTTGACACCATCACTGCCAGAACCACCACTTACCTGCTCAGCTTGTCCACAAGTGCTCCAGGTAAGACATAAATGAGATGGCTCAGCAGTGCCCACAGGCAACAGGCAGCTCCACAGTGAGAGGCACAAAGTGGCTGGAAACCCTTCAGCAGCTGGAGGAGAGGGTCCCTGCAATATTCCACTGCAGGGTTTGGTCATGTGAAGACATTCCTGTGGAGGGGCTCCTCTTCACACCAGCAAAGGTTTCCAGTGCTGCTGCAGCACGTTAAGCACAGGGTCTGTGAGCAGCTCTTTGCCCCAGCCCACACCAATGTAAAGACTGGAGGCAGCCAAGGTTACACCGAAAATGAAGGTTATAACCAGAACTAAAGCACAAAGGCACAGCTGCTACTCCTCTCTGCAAGTAACAGAGTTGCAGGGGGCAGGAAACAGCTGACACAGGAATAAGTAGTAGACCAAATTGAAGGTAAGCCCCTAAGTAAGATTTCCCGCATTTTAAGCGGCAGGTTCCTGGGGAAATCCTTCTACTTGGAAAGGTGTGGGAACATAACTTGCAGCTAATAAGCTGCTGAGTAAGCTGTGAAACAGAAATACAGATGAGATAATTAGGAGCCACTTTAGAAGGTCAAGCTGTGGATCAACCATCAGCAAGAAGGAGTGTAGGGTGCTCTATATATAAATCCAACACCCTGAAGTCACTAACAACGCAGCAGCCAAGATTGGGGCTGGTTACAGCAGGTCCAGGAACTGTTCCTCTGTGTGGCAGGCAGTGGGCAGGAGACCTGGGTGCTCCCTGTGCAGCACCTCAGCCACAGCCTGGGGAGCCTTTGGCAGAAGACAGGCAGGGGAAGGAACTGGGCACTCAGATGGGAAGGGACAGCAGGTCCCAAAGGGACACAGTGCCAGCAGCCTGCCCCGAGCTCCCTGGGCACAGGCCTCTGGCTGGCAGCCCTGGAGGGCACCACTTGTGTTTCTGTGCCTGGTGGCCTGGGGGTGCCTTGTGGGGACAGGCAGATGCTGTAGGAAGGAATCCTGCACATGACCGACCGTCAGGAGACCCCCCAGCAGACCTTCCTGCACCTCCTTCCTGCAGCTGCTGTTGGTTTCCCTGGAATACCCCTAAGGCACAACACAGATCCATGTCAGACTCCTCTGGCTCAGAGCATCTCCCAAACCACACCATCTTGTTGCCACCTGCAGCACCCTGCACCACCAAAGCAGCTCCCTTTCTGCCCCAAGCTCAAGGACACTTGTTTTGAAGCAATTTCTGAAGTCTAATCCTGAACATAGTAAAAACCAGTCTTTTAATAGCTTTACGAGCTCATAAAGACAAATATCTTCTTCCAAGAATAAACAGGCAGAACATTCCACTCCTACTATGAAAAGAGGGACTTGCTGTAGCTGAAGGGAGAGGGGAGACAAAGCAACTGTCCAGATAATAAAAAAAATCCCACAACAAAAAATTCCATGCTCTTTACTAGTTTGGGATGCAATTGCCTGCAACAGCTTGCAAGGGTGGGAGAGGAAAAACCAGCACCTTCCACAGACATTCCATCAGCATGATCCAGCCCTTTGTGATTTAACAGTGGCTGTGACCACCTCTCTCCTCTAAAAATGGTATTTCTCACTGAAGTCTGCTTCTGCTGAGCAAAATTGAGGCTTTAAGGGAAAGCTACTTTTGGTAAAAATCCCTGAACACTCATCCTAATTAACTCTTCCTGCCTTAACACCACACAGCTTCCCAAGATGCCAGTCAGTCCTGGGAAGTGGCAAGAAATTTGGTATTAGTAAAAAACTGAGTAAACTTCCTCCCAGGTCTGTAAGGATAATGGCATACCAGGCTGGAGCTAGAAACCACACAGATTTATTTAATTTCTCTCCTCAAAGAGTTCTAACAAATACTTAAATATTACTATAACCACCCCAAACCTTACACCTTGTACACTTGAGCAAAAATACAAGCTATACTTTGCATTTTAGAGCAGCCTCTCCCTGGGGAAAGAGCAATGCTTTCCCTTTTATATTCAGTTTGGATTACTGAAATTGCACAAGAGATACTCTGGTTCTGAACAGGGAGTTGTGCTGATCCTGGGAAGGTAATTCCAAGTTAATACATGGAGTTTAGGCTCTCCCTGGGGCACAAGCACTCACTGGCACTGAACAGACAAACCCACCTGCAGAACCAACTGCTTCAGCTCTGCTCTTATGGAACAACATCTGTGCAGCAGAGTTATGAAAGGAGCATCTCACAGGAACACCTGGGCCCCAAAAGGGCCAGTTTGCCTCACACAGCTCACCAAGGGGATCCCCTGGAGCTGCTGCTGTTGCTGAAAGCTTTTCAGATTACTTCGTGATCACACCTGGGCACCTTCTACCAGAGCATACTGGATTTGCAACTGGTCTGCCCTTGTTTTCAGAGGTGCAGAACACTGGCAGTACACGTAACCTGGAAGTGCTCAGCAACTCCAGGGACAAAGAGTTAGCCATTCCCAAAGGCCTGATGCAGCTGAAGTGCTGCATTTCCAATTACTAGTAGAAAGGACAAAAAATGCTCCATGAAGTGTTTTGAGTTGTGCACTGCCAGTGGAATTGGCATTAATAGTTTACACAAGAAACAATCAAGACTTGCCACAAAAATCTGCCAGATATGACCTTTTAAAGTGAGGGAATGTGAGGAAAGGTTATGGCATTCCTGAGGACTGGAGCCCGAGTTCTGGCAGCACTGGTTGCCACGGGATGGCAATGCTGTGTGACAGGGACACTGGTGACCCTCCAAAGGCTCTGCAGTGCTCCCAGAGAGGGGCCTGGCCCTGGGAAAGCAGCAGGCACAGTTCCCATGGCTATTTATTATCAGATGCTACACAGCACTGAGGAATCTCTAACAGGTGCTCCCATCCCAACAGGCCCAATTATCTTCCCTTGCTGAGCTTAAAATACATAAGCAAACTCCAGCTGTGCCTCCCCTCCCACTTCCCATCAGTGCTAATGCCCCAGTCAGCCCCAGGAATGCCACAGATGAACGAGTTCCAAGTTTCACTCAGGTTAATGTGTCACCAGCCTGAGCTCCTGGACACACTCAGAAGAATGACTCCAACCAGGAGTGGAGAAGTGGGAGATACCCAAATGTTACAGACTGAGATTTCATGGCATGACAGCTGCACTTCCGTACAGTCCATGCTGTCATTTGTCCAAAAAGCAACTCCCTCACAGAAAAAAATTTAAGAAAAAAGTCACTTCAGACTCTTGTTGAAAGACAAAACCCATAAAGAACAGTATAACAAGTCAAGTTTTAATAGATTTATAAAATTCATATATACAAAACAGTAAACTAAGTCACCAAAGCTATAAAATACACTTTTTACACATCACAATATAATTTTATCTAGTACACAGTTTTCGTAAGTTGAAACTATTACAGCAAGTAGCTGCTTCTATCACGGATGCTGTTTTGGTGCTAGAAAGACACTTATGTGAGCAGTCTGGGACTGTGCTTTTACTTTATGCATTTTCCACCTTCTTTTAGTTTGTCATTGTTTTTAGAGTACTTTCCTGTGAATTGTTAAGAAAATTAAGGCTAAACTCAGGCCTTTCTTGCCCAATGTAGTGAACTGGTTTAAAAAAAGACTGATATTGCATAGTATGTGTGTTAATGCATAGGCACCAGAGAGCAAGTACATTGCAGAATAAAAGATATAACATCACTTGGCTTCCTAAGCTACGTGGTCATGTCACGGATAACCAACCTGGTGTTCTGTCAGTTTGCTTTCATACATTTTGATTCACAAACAAGACAACTCCTCACTAGAGCAAGAAACACCAGCACTGCTGTTCAGTGGAGTCTCCAGAAATACTTTTTCATGTGTATCATCAATTCAAGCCCATTCCACATTCCAGACAACACAGCCTGGAGGAACACTCCCTGTCCTACAGAGGGTTAATGGCTTCAGCGCAAACAGGAGTTTGAACACACCTCTCCAAACCTATGTCCCCCAACCACCTTCCCCAGTCTCGTGATCGCCCAACAGATCCTTTCTCCCCCACATCCCCCTGCTCCCTGCTATCTCCTCTCAGCCTTTGTGCCCAACCGCCTGCACGAGAGATTGACGGGAAGTAATAGCAGAGAAATTGTGCTACTCAAAACCTGTCACTTCCCTCAAAAGATGCTCTCTGAGGTCCTAAAAATGTTGCTCTCCATCAGTTGTAGTTTTTATTCAAACAACAGAAACAGCCTCTTACCTTCTCATGCTCTGGTATCTTGAAGAAAGTTTAAGTAGCTGTCAGGAAGGAGTAAGATGCACTGTCTGGCCAGAGATCTGCATACTGTATTTTAGTCAAAATAGAGTTTCAGCACCCAGTGATGAACAGATGAAGAGAGATTTACAATGGCAGGGCCAGCCTTGCCAGCCTGCTGCTCTTAATTCACAGCCAATGGCTCTCTGGAGTCACTCAAAGCTTTTGGGTCAGTGCAGATGGCATTTCACCTCAATACAGTCTTCAAGCACCATCAGCTTTTGGGATCTGTTTAGAAACTAGCTCCCCTCTCCTGCTCCCCTCCAACATACTTTGGCTTTTTTTTTTTACCAGAATGCCCACCTTGGAAGTCAGTGCTGCTCTTTTTTCCCCCCTCTGACTATTTTCACACCAGACCTTCAGTCACAGGCCAAGAGCTGTGCTGTGACAGCTCCTCCAGCCAGGCACAGAACCACCAGCACTGACAATCTAGTACCTCCACACTCTCCACCCAGTAAGAACACAAGCATATCAACACACAGACAAACTTCAACACTGCTTTCCAAATGCCATTAGAAAGATAAAAACGTCAAGGATCGAACTAAACTGCCCAACCACCAAGATGAGCAAAGAAGCAGCATCACCTGGTTAGCAGATAGGCAGTTTCAGCTCCAAATCTCCTGGCTTTACCCATTTCCATCTATGTAAAAAAAGATTAGTGTTAAAACAAAGAAGTGCCCACGTCACAGCACAAAGCAGAGATCACCCCAGCTAATTACAAAACAGGTATTATTAAAAAGCACTAGGTCTTGCATTACCAATTATTCCTCACTAGGCTACAGTCCTCACGTAGAACTGTGTGGAGTCAGCATTAACTCAGGCCAAGTCTGGCCCAGACCATGCCAGTCTTCCTGATCCATAATGGATGCTCCCTAAAAAACTGTTAAAAGCTCATTTACAGAAGTAGGCACAGATGTTTTATAGTTGCTAATGAAACACCCCACCCACCACTTCGTGTTACAGAATTAAAGAGTATGAGGTAAAGAGTTGGCAGTGCTATATTAAACCCCTGACTACACCACGTGATTTTATACTAGAAAGAGAATATAGAAAAGAGGCTGCTACTAAACTTACAGTTCTCATCGTAAGATCAGTGTTTGGTTTACATGACAAACTGCACTGTGTGGAGGTGTTGCTGCATATCGTGTTTGTCTCTCAAGCTGGCACACATCAAATCATCCATTAATCCAGCACGTACTCCTGAAAATTTGATGACAGAAGCCAAGCTAAGTCAGGTGTCAAAACTTGAAAATCAGAGGGGCCTTTCAGAGAAATCCTGTAGGTCCAAGCACAGAAGGATTTTTTCCTCCCCCAGAAATAAAGAAGTACACACATAGAAAAGACTCCAAAACATAAGTTAATATAAGTTAAAACATAGTTAATACAAAGGCAGCCATCTAAAGGCAGCAGAGGACTTGTTTTCTAGAATGCTGTTCTGTGGAAGGTAGCTGTCTGTCACTAAAGGCGGCTGCAGGTTTCTTCAGTGGTACCATGTCTGTTCTTTTAACTGCTTTAATTCTACGTTTCTTTGCAGATCACAGTAACCAGGATGGGTGAATTCCCAGAGGGAATGAGGCCATGGGGATGTGGGGGCAACACACGGACAGGATGGGAAACACTCCAAATGCACCATTTTTCACACCAAATGCCACTTCAGCTGTCCTAAGGGAATTATATTTTTGTCTCCAGTGCCAGTACCAACAAACTCTTCCTACTCCGTTTCCCTATAGTTTCTTTGCCATTACTTTTTCTGCCTGCTTGGCTGCAGTGCAGCTTTACCTGCCTCAGAAGGCCTGGGGATGGTCATCTTCAGGAGCTTCTTCATTCTTGTAACATGCCTAGTTTTAGGTTTTACAGAGCAGCAATTAAAAAATTTAAATACATTAGCAAGTTAATAAGTCAAATAATCTATGCTGCTGTATTAAATAAAATAAGATCCATTCTTTGCATGAAACTGAAAGCATCTTTGAGTTGTAAAATTGAGCAGGCAGTAATTTCAATTCCATAACCACCATTAATTAATTTTCAACATTAAGAACTATTTAATTCCTTCAAAGTGACAAGTGCCTATTGAATATGTCACTTCCAGAAAACCACTCTTCCTTTTTAACTTCACCGAGGCACCTTGCAATGCATCTAAGGATTGTTCAGAGATTGACAGCACTGCAAGCTGCAGGAATGGTACTGACTGACACACTCAATTAGCTTAACACTTGTTTTTGAGGACAACAAACACAAAGTAGTGTTGGATAAATGACTCCCATTTAATTTTTCTACTTAAACTCCAAGATTACGTCAGTCTCTGCCCCAAGCACTGGCTGCAAGAGCTTCCTCTCTTTGTCCTCGGGAGAGACAACCCCTTTGCAACAGTCTGTCACTGGCCCCGGCTGTCAGAGCAGGGACAGCAAAAAGCTGCTTTTTTCTTAAAAAAAAAAAAAAAAAAAAAATAGAAAAAAAAAAAAGAAAAAGAAAAAAAAAAAGGTACTTGTTCAAGGTCTCCATCTGATGATCATCCTGCCTGTGACCCATTTCCTGACCAGCCAAATGAACAATAAACCTATAAAGCTAACAAAAAAAGATGTTCTCTCCAGCTGTGTTTACCTGCTAAGTTCTCCAGGATGTCACTTAAAATAAAGTTTTCTATTTGTTTCTGGTGAAAGGACTAAGCAACCAACCAGGCCTGTCCCGAAATATGTGAACAACCTCATCTACCTAAGCTCTGCTTTAGTAATTCACTGATTTACCACAACATGACTTTCTGGCTTTATTATACTACAACTCACCTTGAAAAAAAAAACCCAAACCCACGCAGCTGTGGCAAGAAGAGGAGCGTATTTTGCAGAGAAAGCTGACACTTCAAAAAGACCCCCACATCCTTTTTACTCACAGGCCAGCTCATTTGCAAACTTGGGAAGTGCTTGACTTTTGCAAGGAGTTTCCTGACGTGGGGTTCCTGGTTTGATCCATCATTATCCAAACCTGACAGAACTCTGGGCCCACAGAGCCAAACCACTGATTTTCATCTGCAGGCTGCAGCCCCACACTTAGGCCCATTTCATCAATGAAAACAAGAAAGGCAAGAACGGGCCCAAGGTGAACAAACTGGTTCCCTAAGACTTAGTGTGCAAAACTGCCATATACAAAAAAAAAGCAGCTTGAGAGCTCAGTGTGAGATCTCTCATGCTGTTTCATTTCCAGGTGCAGATTTTAAGTTACTTATATTTTAAGTTGCATCATTAGCTCTGTTGAGAGTTTTAAATCCATAAGGTGACTAAGGATACAAAATCATGGATGAGTATCAAGAGAAAAAGAGAACAGGAAATTCCATGCTATGCCTCCAGGTAAAACTACAGTAGATTCAGACACCAAACTGAGGTAATTCTCTAGAAAAAATACAGTTGAAAGGGAATGTTTAACTAATTTGAGAAAACAAGCATTATATTAACCCATCTGGAAAATTCAGTGAAAGAATAAAGCTCACGGCAAACTAAAACTAAAGTGAAGTCAACCTAGAAGCCAGGTGAGCCCACAACTGCCTCCTCTTTCCCAGTGTCTTGTGTGAAGTGAAAACCACTGCCAAGAACTCAGAAAACATCTGAAAGCTTTGAAAGCAGCCTTAGACTTCAGCCAGACAAATGGGCTTAGAGAAACCAACCTTAATGTGATGAGTAAACTTGTTTGCATCACGCCAGGGTGAAACATTTTCCTTTTCAAATGTAATAATCTTGAGATTTTCCCCCCATCTGAATATTAGTCACATAACACTCTTCACCTTCAAGGTTAAAAATTAATAAATATTTAAAAGACAGAGTTGGTCCTGGCAAAATAAGACTTGTTACAAGGAAGCTAATTCCTGTTTAAGTTTGCTGAAATTTAAGTTAGATTTTCCCATCTGCAACTTCTCAGCTGCTTCTTACCTCGATTCTGTGCCTGTTACAGGCATGGAAACAGCCACAGCTTTTCCACTCTGAAGCCTGCACAAAGAAAGCCAGGAGGCTGCTGCATCAGGAAACTACACAAAAATACTGATATGAACATCTGCAAGCTTCAGAGGGGAAGAAAGATTCCAGATTTTATCCAAATTAACATGAAAGGACGACGGAACAGGACTTTTCTTTGACCACATTTCCCATGGGACTACCAGCTGAAGTAAAACTTTGCTTGTTTTGACATGCCATTACAGGCTCAAAGGGGATAAGAACTCCAGGGAATCTGCTGACTTTTTATGGGTACAAACAGCCCTTCAGGTTTTATTCTTGGACAAAAACTATGACAAAAATTGCACAGTAAACTATGTGTGAGTTACCTAAAGGATAGCACTACAATATCTTCGGTTTGTTCATGTACCCCACACTGTAGTAGAAAAGATTCAATGTCTGTACGCAGAAAAGGCACCTGGCAGAGATTGAGAGCACAAGGAAATTCGGAGTTCACATCCAAATTATTCACAGCCTCTTGCCCTTTTACACACAAACCACTGCCCAAAAGGGGCGACTCCAAACTTGACCGTGCTCCGGGTTCCATGTGCATCCCTACAGGCTGAAGATCCCATTAAGACACAGATTAAAGCCTAATTTTACAGCAAGGTCTTGCTGTCCAAATACATCAGTGCAGCTGGAAAGCTGGGATCTCCAGGGTGTTCAGTCTTCCTACAAGGTCAGCTGTTGGGAACTAATCAAGCAGCTGCTGTGCTATCAAAACCTTTGCTTAAGAGTTTAATCAGCTTTCAAACTTTTGAGTACAGACGAAGCCCTGTCATGTGAGACACTGAACCTTCACAAATTCTGCCCACTGTGGCTGTGAGGACAGTGCTGGCTTGCCATGGAGCACATCTCCCTCGAGCACACACTGTGCAGATACATGGCTGGGTGCTCCAGCACAGGCTGCTGCACCAAGGAAATCAGCTTTCCCACGATGTAACACCCTCCATACATAGTGCAAAATAAACCCTTCTTCGTATCAGCAAGGCCTTAACTCCCCATCCCATTTACTCCAACATGAGTTTCCTTACACAGTTTTAGACTTCTGCCTCAGGAGACTCATGCAAAGCCTTCAGACAAGAGCTGTGCATCCACCTTGGAAGGTGGATTCTAGACCCTCAGCAAAGCTGAACACACACACAAGACCTGGTTATATTCCTAAGGGTTAAGAATGGAACTTCCATTAACATTCTCCAACACAGCTGCCAATCTCATCATGTTTAGATTAGTTTGATCGAATCAGCACCTCCAAACTACAAAAAAAAGGCAGTTTGTACAACTAGAGTTTCTGAAAAATGAGCGCATTCATTTGAAACGTGTCTTCCATCCATGGTTTGTCAGAGATTTCTGTTCTCAAAGAAGGCAGACGGTGGTTATGTCATTCAGCGTTCCAAACTCGGTACAGAACCTACCATGGCCAGGTTTCAGTAGTGTTTCTAGTCCAAATGATTCAGTAGCTAACATCAACATGACTCCTCCGGCCTATAGCTCCTCTGTTTGGACTGGCTAGTGTACAGCATTCCTGAGCCAAGGAATTCGCATGGGTCCTACACCGCATGCAAGGGCCAGAAAGAAAGGATAAAAACTTTGATCGAACCCTCCAGCGAAATTTCAACAGAGCAGGGGCTGCTCTCCTTCACTGCAGCATGATATCCTTGAGGTTCTCCTGCAGGATGGTGTCCTTGACGGCGTGGAACACAAAGCGGATGTTCTCCGTGTCGATGGCCGTGGTGAAGTGGTGGAAGAGGGGCTTGCTGCGGTTCCGCCGCTTCCTGTCGAAGCACTGCACCAAGTAACGCTGCACGTCCTCCAGCCGGTGAGGGTCGCCCTTGAAGTCCGAGAAATACTTCTTAATGCTGACAGTCTTTACCTTCTCGATGAGAAGATCCATCTTGTTGAGGAATAGGATAATGGAAACGTTAAAGAAAAGCTTGTTATTGACTATTGTCTCAAAGATATTCATGGACTCCACGAGTCTGTTTGTGCGCCTGTCTTCCATGAGGACCTGGTCGTATTCACTGGAGGAGACCATGAACAAAATTGAAGTTATTCCATCAAAGCACTGGAACCATTTTTGACGCTGAGATCTCTGTCCCCCTACATCCACCATCTTGAAAGGAATTTTTTTAATGATGAAATCATGCTCTACTATCCCCTTCGTGGCTTTTCTGGCCAGCAAAATATCTTGTTTGCTGGGAAAATAATTCTGCAAAAGAAAGGAGAGATGCATAAAAAAAAAGTCCTTCAAAAATGCTGGCTAATGTCTGAATACTGAAGTAAATCACCAGGAGCTGCCTTTTTAAACCATCACATGAAGAATGAATACTCAACTCTAAAACATTGGCCTGTTAACCACTTAGCTCAACACTTTGGTAAGCAGCTACAGATCCTGAGACACACAAGAACAAAAATAAAGGACTAATTCACTCCTTCACATTTTTATCCTTCAAGCCTCTTCATTTAAGGCTGAAGTGTATTTTTTCGTCATGAAATTCTTAGCTACAGTGTTCCTGCCACTTAGGTACAATAAAGCAGATCAAGTCATCACTGTATTTTTTTTTTAAATTTACTTTTTCCACAGTTCATTACTCTTACAAGGACCATCTTGAAAGCTTTAGTGGAAATTCTTCTTCCAGGTTCACACTCCATGACCAGCGAGTACAGCAACAGATTCTACCACAAGCTGTGGCCCAACCTACCACTGTAGAGAAATCTGTTCTTCAGAACCTTATCACTGTTACTATTTAGGAAAATCAACCCTTTTTCCTCCAAGTCTCCTGACAGATGTTTTCATTACAGGTTTTGAATCCTACAAGTGTCAGGAAGGGTTTTTATTTTGCTAAGGTTTCATTCTGCTACCTTAAGTAGCACCAGCCATCAGAGCATCAGGAAAAGTGAATGAGATCCAGAGACTGCATAGAAGGGCTGATAAAATATGTGCACAAATACAACTTCCACTTGTTGTCTGTCAAAAAAGATTACGCAAATACCAAGCTTCAGTTTCATAAAGCTGGAGTTTACTATTTCTAGAGAAAGAAAACTGAAATTATTTAATGCATTATTATTTTAAAAAAATCAACTGAAGAACCCAACCAAACCCCATTAATCACAGCACACTCAGGCTTTCCCTGTCTCTTGGAGCTCTCTGGGTCAGTAGAAGGTTTCTTACCAGCTGACCGATCCGATCCAGGTTATCCAGGAAGTATTTCACCGATTCACCCTGTGGAAAAGGAAAGACATGGGAACTAAGCTTGTTTCTAGGATAGCAAATCCAACAGAACCAAGGACTTCTCACTTTCCAACATGCACTGAGGTCTAACAGAACAGTATCACCAGGCCTGGAAAAATCAAAGTTGAGTCGAGATTTGAACAAATGCTCCAATCTATCCAGTAAATCTTTACAATAAAAAAGAAGTGTTATTAAGTCAGTTCTTTGACTTAAAGAATTAGGCTTTTTCCCCCTTGTAAGATAAGTGCAGTTAACTGACACTGAGTGGGAGTAAAAATGAAACACTTTATAAGAAACCAATGTATTTTGTTTAAAATTCATAACAGTGAACAAAAGCATATCCTAGACTGGCTGGCATATCTTTAGAAAAGTGAAAGATTTAAGTCACCCACAATTTATGATGACTTAAGCTAGACTTGCTTGTCACAAACAAATGAAAAAAGGAACATTCTGAAGGACTTGCTCTTCTACAGATAGCTTCCCTTCTGGGCTCAAGACTTTTAATAACAGATTTGCTCATCTTATACAAAGCCCTTTAGCAGTTATATTGAGAAGAAAAGAGGAATATTTACAGGGAAAATTCACTCTTGTGTGAAAATTTACTCTTGTATAAGAGGATTTGGCCTTTTATCACACAAGCTCGCCTGTGTGTCACACTCAAATCAAGGGCCCCTCTTTGCATTAGTGGGGACAAGAAGCCCTGCACTTACTTTTAAAGAAGTAACAAAATTGTTTCCCTACAGATGCTGACTACTCTGGAGTGAAACTCTCCGGCAAACACTTCCCTAGCACACAGAAGAAATTCAGTAAGTCTTCTTCACTGTTCAGGATGTGTCTTACAGTTGTAGCCATGTGATGAGAAACAATCAAGTGGAAAATCCTGCTGCCTTTTAGTGATTTTAGGCAGGAAAACCCATGCCTATCACAGAGCAGGGCTGTCAGTCATGACCAAATGACAGACAGTAGGTGCCCTCACCAAGTCACCAATTCAGAATGGAACTTTCTCCAAGTACTGCCCTGGACTCCAGCAGCAATATAAACTCTTAAACCACACATCCTCCTCTACACCATGGCCCTGAGACAGCAGAATAGAATTATTCCCCCCAGTACAACTCTAAACAGATGCCAACACAACAGTTCATTGTGAGGAATCAGACTGGAGATCAGAGGATTCAGTGCTGGACAAGGACACACTCCCAGCATAAGGCACACACAAAAGGAGCTGGAGCTTATTATTTCCTAACATTTAAAACTGGATGTGTCTTTTCATAAAGGAGAGAGAACACTTGGATTTGCAAAAGACTACCGTGTATCAACAAAAGATTTACGATGGATTGCTAGCAGAAAAAAACCACTTTTTTTTTTGGGGGGGGAGGGGAGAGGGGAAGTTTCCAAAGAACAATTGCTCTAAGAGCTTCCTTACAATCATGAATTTTCATAAGGTGAAAGTAATTTCCTGTATTTTTTGGCACTCTGTGGATCAGAAGAGATATCACAGACTGCATGAATAAGAGAAAAGGGCTTCCTGTACAGCATTAGTCATGTTCAGGAGATGGGAGAGCCCAGAAAGAAAAGATCACTGAAGCTACAAAAAACCCCTTCTCTATCTATTGTGCTCTGTCCCACACAGTGCCTTCAGATATGCAAAAATACTGCAAAGGGGCCATCTCTGATAGAGATTCTTCCAATTTTCTACCCAGTTGCTTTAAGAGTCTCTGCCTGTCCATCCACCCGCCCACGCTGGAGCAGGGAACAGCCGTGTGCCTGTGAAATGCAGGGACACACAGGCAGGATCACCTGATTTACAGCTTCTGCCTCCCCTATTTCCCACCCCACACATCCATCACTCTGACATTCTGCACATTGATAAGGAGGTAAGAAAATAAACTGATTAATAGAAAATATACACATTCATTTCTGCAGTGATTTAGGGAAAACAGACTTCTCCAGGTTCTTATCCAGCTCTTCCTAATGTTGCAATTAAGCCAGGCAATTTGTTCAGGGAAATTTTAAGCAGCAATGGCAAAGCACTGGGAGAGCTGGGTAACCAGTCAGGTTACAAGTCAGGTGGCTGGAACAGGTGTGAGCACCATATGCATGGTCTGACAGATCTGAAGGAATCTGAACATTCTCCTCTAGCACAGAATCCAAAGGCATCCAGTACTTAAGTCAAAATATCTGTTTCCAGCCAAAACAACAAATCCTCAACAAGCTCCAGAGGGTTTGAAGCTAAAAAATCCTCAAAATGTTAAAGCACACAAACATGACGGGAGGAAAAACACCCACCAAAACCCTCCCCGAATAATAACCCCAAACCCAGTGCACACACTCAAAAACCTCCTGGTTTAATGATTCCCGACTAACGATTCCTGTGTTACGTTCTACAGAAGTGTGGACTCAGTTCCTGCTCTGAAGGCCTCTGGAATAATCTTGTTCTACATCTTAGTCAGATTTACAGAAAACTGGAATGTTCTGGGAAGCACATTCAGCTCCTCGAGCCAGCAGCACACACAAGTGCACGGAGCATTAACTGACTCGATGAGTAACATGTAACATATTAAATGAGGAAAATATGGCAACTCCAGGTTTCACAACTGTTTGCTTTTAGTGTTTTTAATTAGAACAATTATGCTAACTGAACATTCCTTTCTAGATTCATTTTTCCTTGCCATCCAGGGAAAATAGACAGCAATATTAATTAGATCTGGAAGTCAAATTTATTTAGCTTTATATCAAGCTGCACTTAAATGGATTTTTGAATTCCACTAATAAATTACTATTTATACAAAGCTGTCTTATCCTTTGCAATTATACACACATATACAAACAAATGCTTATGCATATAAATGTATGTATATAAAAATACACAAACAGAATTTCTAAATCAAAGTAGATTTTCCTTTCAAGGCA
The DNA here is from genome assembly GCF_020740725.1 of Corvus hawaiiensis. Classification (NCBI taxonomy): domain Eukaryota; kingdom Metazoa; phylum Chordata; class Aves; order Passeriformes; family Corvidae; genus Corvus; species Corvus hawaiiensis. Next base: position 5,043,127 of record NC_063228.1, read on the forward strand.
AATAATTATTGAAATGAAGTATCAGCTGCCCCTTTTGTGTTGAAAATTTTTTTTCTCTTCAAGACACTGACCATAAAGAAGCTGGTTTGACTTTTTCAGTGCAAATGTTTAGTGTTTCTCCAATATCTATCTGGCCACTCAGCTACATTCAAAGCTGGCTTAGCACTTCAAGTGCTCTCCTTCCCCAGATCTTAGCCAGTTATTTCAGGTCCATGACCATGACTTCCTATAAAAGTGTCAGCAAATATTTGCAATTGATTCATCAGATACTAAAAATATATTTATGCACATTGGTGACTTCAATTTCAGTATTTTAATGGTTATCTTGGAAAAAAAAGGTTATTTTAACATCACAATCTATTTTAAGATATGCTCGCAAGCAGCAAAATAGAAATGAAAGCTGAAGTTATTTATAATATATGTGTATTTATACGCTCGATGTGTATTTATACTATGTGTAAATATCTAAATATAATCACATTGTGGTGTGTTCACTTAAAAACAAACAAAAAAGCTCCAGATCAGATCCTTCACAGGCTGATGTTGCAAGAAAAACTGGCAGCTCCGGAAACCTCCTCAGATCAATGATGTTCATAGAAGGTTGTTCAGCTTCTGCCTTTCAGGTTTAAAAAGATTCACATCTTGCATTGTCCTAACAGCACACTATTTCCTTAAAAAATATTCTAATTATATTCATAAATAATGCTGTTAAAATATGAAAGACCATTTAATTTCAACCAGCACTATACTGAGATAGGAAGCCCCATTCCGTCACAGTCCCAGCAGAGTCTGCCAGTGTAGATTTACACACTGACATTTCTTACTTATTTTTGACTAGTAGTCTGTCAGTTCATTTCACATTGGAAAGTTACAAACCAGTTAGCTATTTTTATGGATTTTCATCCCCCTTGATAATAAATCAAGATGCTTCAGTGGTGTCTCCTGCACCCACACCCCGTGTTTTACGGGACAGCTGTGGGGGAGGGAAGAGTGACCTCTGAGTTATGAGTTTTATGTAACTCAGTTGGTCCTTTTTTAGTGCCCCAGGGTACAACAGTGACCATTCGTGTTCCACTCCTTGCTCACCACACAAGAGTGACCACAAGGCTCGGGTGACTCATTCTGTCACTGCTGATCTCTCCTCCCTCTGCAATTCAGATCCTCTGAGTAACAGTTTTGCCAACTGGGACCAAGAGAAGGAGTAAGAGATGCTGTTCCCATTGTTCAGAAGGATGAGTCACTGCACATCTGGGAACTGGGGGAATCAAGAAACACAAACACAAGGCCTCAGATGAGCCCACAATGCAGTATTGCTATCGGATTATTTTTTTAAAAATCGTTATTTTTTTAAACTGGCCTATCTGCAGTAAAAAGTTTGGTGAAGCCAGAGAAAATAGTACAATTTGTTTAAAAACTGACTGGTGAGGGAGAAAGGGAGGAAAGTTGAAATGTAAACATATACTCCTGCTTCCTGAAATAGTCCTCTAAAACTTTTTATATGCTAGATTATTTTGACCACAGCATTCTCAAGGGGCAAAAGCCATGAAACATAGAAATTTTTAATCTACCTATTTTGTACTATGTGAATGCCATCTTAACATTAGCTCCAAATAAGTCACCATGAAAATAACTGATTGAATTCAACATCCCTGTTCCTTCAGGCTACGCTCAGAGCACATAGGAAATCTCCACAGAGAAATATTATAACTAATCTGGCATCACTTCCTTTGCCATTGATAGCCTCATTTTGGGCAGAGTTCGCAAGCAGTATTTATTTCATGAAAATAAATGCACAGCAATCATATGCAAATTACTTTAAAATACTCCCAGAAACTCAGTAATTGGACGTGTTCTGCAAGGCCAGAATTTATCAACTTGTCACTGTAATCCTCAGTTATTCAAAGTGAGCATTGGTCAGATCATAAAGGACAGTGAAATATCTCATTGTCCAGTTCCCTAAAATACTGGCTCATTTCAAACTTTTGCTTCTGAAAAGCAGTTCCTCTAAATTCTGCTCTGCACTAAAAGACTTGAAAGGGGACCCTCTGTTCCAAATTGGCTTTTTTCCTTTCCTTGTCCCAAGGCCTTTTTGACATAATAATTATTTAGCCCTTCCTGATCATTCTGTCTCTGGCTGCTAAATTTAGAGTGCACAATTTAAGGCAGACCTGTCAGTCTTAGCTTGTTTCAGATGATGAATTAAACCACAGAGGAAGGAAACGCTGTACTTCAAGGAAGCATCTAATACAGATCTAGCAGAATTCCCATAATACAGATCTAACAGAATTCCCCTAACAGCAAAACACCCAGAGAAACAGATACTGCAAACAACTGCCACAAACTGCAGCAGAATCTGCAACAGGAGAGAACAGTGACCCGGATAAAACATCAGTGTTGGTCACCTACCCTCTGCTCAGGAGCTGTAAAATATTCAGCAGAAGGGCTGAGAAACACAGGAAATCCAGGAGATCCCAGAAAGATGGTTGGGAATCTCCCAGCTCTGAGATCTTGGATACACAAATGGGATGGACTTAAAGCACTGACACAATTTACATAAGGAACCATTCCATAAGGGCTGCTGGAGACACATACAGACAAAAAGCAAACTTGCAAGCAAAATCTTTGTTTTCAAACACTGAGATCTCCTCTTTTCCAAGCTTCCTGGGACGTCAATCACCTTTTGACTGTAAGGGGTCTGAATGTTACCATTTCAGATGTTTCACAAAAGCAAGAGGCCCAAGGGAAGAGCAAGGTTACAAAATAACCAGGAGACCAGTCTTTGAAAATGTTGGAGATCTCAGATCAGCCAGGTTTTTGGGTACTGAAATTAGAACCAAAACCTCACCATCAAAAAGCGATACAGCAAACGCTTTCCTTAGTGAGAGCTACTGGACACAAGCAGCAGGTTGCCACCCTGTCAGCTTAACACACATCCTTTGGAAGCAAACAGGCTCAGGCTCTGCCCCCTGCTTCTGTCCAAGGGCTAAAATTCTCCTGAGGGGCAACTACAAACAAACAGCTCCCCCTCCCCAAGCCCACAGGCTCCTTCAAGAGCTTACTTCTATTGAGCCTCACTGCTAACAGGGCATGGATTTACTGCCGCCAGGAGCATGTTCTCCCCTCTCTGACAGCGGATGAATTCAGTATTATTTTCCAAGGAGGTGAGCAAGTCTGTGCTTGTTAAGAATTCCCCCAGAGGATGCTGAAGTAACCTAAATTGCCCCGAAATGCTGATGCCCACTGGACACTACAATTCTGTTCTACAGATATTCTACATCCTGTCTGGGCATCGAAATTTATTGACACAAGACAAACATTAATTTTTCATTCAATCACCAGCTCCAATGCAGAGACCAACCACTTCTCCTTATTTAAGCTGTACAGAATTCCAGCTATCAAATCTCTCCAGTGTTATTTAACTTCCTCCTTAACAACAGACTGAGCTCCTGGCTCCCATCCAGCAACTCCAGTGCTTATCCAAGTTGCTGCTATCTGGACCATACAAACATACCAACTACAAAAAAGTACCATATGGTTCCAAACTTCTAAAAATTACCTCTCCTTTCTCCTGCCTAGTTACACACGGTAGGTACCAGACGTTGAAGTCTGAGAATATTTAAAAAATTCATTATTTGTAAGCTCAGTACAAACAGGCAATGGAAAAATTTATTTGTACACGTCAGGGTGGGTTTATATAAAGTCATCTACATGATCTACATGGCCTAACTGTGCTTTGCAGCATATGAATAATAATAGGTGATAATTATTTAATTCTCCAGAAAAAGTTTAGGCTAATCAGAGCTTCCATATCAGTACTGAGATTTGTGGAATCCTGTGACTGAAATTCTAGCTTTGCAGCTAAGAAACACTCATACAGGAGCAGAGTTCTTGTGCTGAAGGGCAACTCTTAACATGCGTTAGCTTTTTCCAGCAATCAAATACAGCAATTCTTTCTCCCAAGTGCTGCAAGGAAAAAAACAAAGTTACATTTTTTTCCTGAAATTCTAGGTATTTCTACATCAACAGGATGTAGATGAGATAAATTACTTTTGGACTAGGTTAACAATTCTGTCCATTTGTCTCAAATATGCACACCAGCAGCAGTGCCTCCAGGAGGAAAGGAATTTTCTGTTAATAGACTAAGGCAGGCTCCATCCTACACTCAAAGCTTCAAGAAACATTAACAAAAAAATCCCTGTAATTTTGATTTTACTCATACTTACTGTCCTAATCACTGCTGTTCCTGCTTCACAGATTTGCAGTGGCTGGAAGAAAAACAGGTGCAAACAGCAGAGAAAACAGCACTGGCCACAAACAAAACACAAAGTTGCACAGTGCAACACAGAATTTTAGCTTTAAAAAAACATAAATCTAGAAAAATCCTTAACCAGACAGACCTGCACATCAGCCACAGTGATTCAGCATGTCCTACCCTTCACTGACCAGCACCTAGCAAGAGTCAAGCAGTGGATGCAAGGGGATATAGACCAAATTCATGAGGAAGAAGCAGTTATGTTTAAACAACAAAAATAGTTTGATGACTGCATCCAACATCAGCAGCGAGCCCGGCTCAGTCCTGGCACGACTGGACGCCAGACCTACTCCTAAGCATCCCATGGAAGGATTCCTTCCTGTTTCCCTGCCAACTGTCCAAGGGAATACATTGTCTGCAAGGGCTGCCAGAGTCCTTTCATCTCCCACACCGGAGGTTCTCTGTGGAGCCGAGCGAGCGCACACCAGGCTCAGCTTCTCATTCCAGGCACAGCCAGCTCAACACCCCAAAGGCAACTGAAACAACACTCCTGCCACAGTTAGAACAAAGTCCCGAGCTGTAGAAGGAAGGATGGATCCAAGATTCTGGCCCATCACAAGCAAATTATCCCATTTATTCTCAGTAGGCAGCTGCCACGGAAATACGGGCATTTTCAACTAACACAGCAGAATTTAGAAGCAACTGGATGTATTTACATCCCCTGGAATGACGCACAATCCCGTTATTCCGTGACCCCAGGCCCATGCTTTGTTCCCAGCAGGTCAGAATGCAAACCTGAAAATTGCTTTGTTTACAGGAGACATCTGCAGAACCAGAACAGACAGTGACAAAAAAAAAAAGCACCTTCTGAATTAATCTAGTCAGCAGTACTGACTATCTGATCAAGACTAAATCACAAGTTTACCAGCAAGTTTCCCTTTCAAATCTTATCAGATCAAGGGATGGGAAATAAATATCTTAGATCTTGTGGGCTGAAAAAGCAGCTAACACCAGCCATGAGAGAATGTTGAGCTTGGACTTTTCCATGGCAGGTGGCCAGCTGGAAAGCTCAGCAACTTGGATGCACTTACAAGAGGCATAACCTTGAGTATCTTGCAGAACGATGCTTCCTGCTCCACTTACACACCAAAGATTTGCTGCAGCGTCCTAATGCTCCACTTTCTGGGGAAATATCAGCTCAGACACGATGTACTGAAATTTGTCTGTTGTTAAATGGTGACTATAAGGATTGAAAAGCATCACTTATCCCTCGTATTTTTTAAAAATTTTGTTCTAAATAATTATTTTATCTGTATGTATACAGCTGAGACATTTTTAGATGGGCAGACTAAAATGATGGTCTTGCAAAACCCAGAAAGCTGCTCAGTATCTGAAAGGAAGGTTAAATGTAACCTAAGTCTTAGCTGCACTCAGGTGTGCTATTTAACAGTTTGATTCCTAAAAATCAAGCGTGTAGAGAATAGAGTGCAGAAAGAAATGAAATTCCACCTCGCTTAGATTACTCTGAAGTTGTGCCCCATGCCCATTACCTCAGCACTTGGCAGGCTCAACAACAACGAACACAAAGTTTGCAAGTCTGAGGGACTCCTCAAAGCAGCTTCACATCTGATTTTCAAGAATCATTTGCCCCAGAAACAAAAACCTCCTTTTTAATAAAAGTTTAGTATTTGTTAATTCTAAGAGACTTAAAATTGACCAGCTCCAAACTCTGAGGTGCAGCTTCTGCCACCTGTTACCCTGCCTGCCCTCCCAGTGCCTTTCCAATCAGTGGAAATTCTCATCCTGCTCTCTGCACTTAGAAGCTCCTCAGCACCTTGTGTTCCGCCACTCACACCAAGACTTGTATCTACCAAGGCTGACCTTCACACATACCTGTAAATCCCCCAGATCAAGTTGTCCCATGTCCCATGCCAAGAACACTTATTTCATTAGTTCCCAGCTGCATTCTGGGTCTGTGAGAGGGTTTCACCCAAGCGGTGACTGCCCTCCCCAAACCTCATCTCTCCTGCTCCAGTGCCAGTGATAGCACTGTGTGTTGAGTCCAGGAGATGAATGAACCCCAAAGGACCTTTGGTGACCTGAAATAAACTTCATTTTCCATTCACAATCAAGTCAAGTTCTCTCTTATGATCGTATTTATAGGCATTATCTTGCATGGCTTTTTATCTATTCACATCAAACCATAACAGCTATTCTAAATAGTCTCTCCCTTCCTGATGCCTGTTTTGGCATGAGGAGGAGAAATTCTCCAAATCTGCACTTAAATCTTTACCCTATTGATACTGCAGTATGAAGATTTCACGCACCCTAAGGTACTTTTAATTTAATTTCAGAATTTGTTCTCTTTCAGGTCTGAAAACAAATCTAAAGATGAAATATGTGATTAGAAATAAGTGACAGCTTCCATCCTCAAGGCCTCATCTACACATAGAAATGAATCAAGCCACAGTGGAAAATGAAGTGAGTTTAACAAACTTTTCCAAGCTGTTGGGCAGACTAGCCTATTAAAAAAAAATCCTAATTAAAGCCTCAGTCACATCCTACTGAACCGGAGAGAGGGCAGCAGTCCAGCCACGTGGACGGCCAGCTGAACTCCCTGCAACCAGGAATGCACGTGCTGGGCTGGAAGAAAGAAACCAGAAAAAAGAGGATATAGTAGGTGGTTCTTTTGTCTCCTGCCCACGTCTAACACCATTACTGATTCACTACTGTACTTTGACCAGACTGAAACCACACGGATCAAGGTCTTGAATTCAGAGGTGGAATTAAATGGGAAAGAGTTCCATAAATAAACCAGTGCTTTTTCAGTTTGAGATTTTACTGAGTTTTCCAAAGTAGAATTAAGCGAGTATAAAGGAAAGCAAGTCAAATTAAGAGCTTTGGGGGCGGGGTGGAGAGCAGACCTTCTAAGGACAAACACCAACAGTTTGTTCAGGAGGAAAGCCAAGTGAAGCACAAGTCTGCCACAGTCTGACTGCAGGAATCCGTGTTGTATACAGAGGAGACATTTGAAAGGTGTCAATAAATTACTTCTCAGAGCAACATGTTTTCCACTTTCTCAAACAGAAAATCTTGCATGATGTTTCCAAGAAGTTTTCCTGCCCTCCCCCAAATCCGAAGTCAATAATAGAGCGAAACAGGTTTACTCCTCAGACTTGCTTTAGGTATAGCTGCAAAATCATGAGAAGGTGGGGACCATGCTGCCTTCTGCCTTTGTGACAGAAGCCTTCCCAGCAGTGCAGCTGAGAAAGAACTGAAACACAGCTAACCTTACCCTTCTCTGGGAAGGGAACTCAACAGCTCTGCTCCCTCCACTAGTGTCTGCTTATCAGCTGGTTGGTTTGTGGCACTTTGGAGCACTGAGATATTTCCTGGAACAGTATCACATTCAGATGCATCTTAAGTCATCTGATCTATGAAACCCTCCCCTGTTGCACAGCTACCACTGCATACAAACCCAGAAGCCAAAAGTCAAACACTGTTTCTTCCCTTCCTCTGCTCTCCTCCTCCTCCACACTCAATACCTGTGAAACAGAGCCTGGATTTGAACAGTCCATGAACACTTCAGATACTCTGCTAACTCGGAACACTAACATTGAAAAAACTCATCTTTGAGGTACAGGCATCTTATTTTGGCATCAGGAGAAGAACCATTGCTTGGGAGAAGGATCAATGAGATAAAGACACTGTCATCACTCCTTGACAAGCACCAGGTTAAGGCAACTCGTGCCCACTTGCAATGCCCATTGCTTGTTCCTTCCCCAGCAGCACAGTGTCACCCCCTCAGCTGCGCTCAGTCACTCCCAGGCTGCATTCTGCCTCTTCTCTAGAAGCTTCCAAAAAACCCACTTGTGCCAACATAAGCAAGAGCACAATGCAAAGCAGAACTCCCCAAATCACCATTTCCTATTGCTCACTGGATTACTCTGTCCCAGAGCTATAGCCCAAGGTAAGCTGAAGCCAAGACTGGTGTGCATTTAGTAAAACTCTTCATGTTTTAAGGCAAAACACACTTGTTTTGAGAACAGCAGGAGCAGGGGAATAGACAGAAGAACAGCAGGTTAAAGACATTACACTCTTTTTGAGAGGTCATTGCAAAAAGGGCAGGATCTGGATAGGTAGCAAGGGTACAACATCACCACCTGAGCAGGTTATTGCTGCCTAACCATCCTACCTGCATTTTCCTTTTCATCTTGCTGTCAGGTCCCATCTTTTAAAAAACATGGGCTCATTAACCATAATTCACTGTCAGTGTGACAAGTAAAGAACAACTTCAAATATATGTTAAGTATAAAAATACAGAAGATATGCCATTAAGACTTTCTTGTAAAAACAGACCTAGTTTTTAATGTTTTGCTTATTTGTTCATCTGTTCTTGTTACTTGTTCTTGATCCTACATAGCTTACAATAAACTGGGATATTCAGGAAAGCCTGAAAGCATTCATTACCCATTATCCTATTAAAATCAGTGGCCCCATTGAAAAACCCAAGCCTTAACCTCTTACGGTTTTTTTCTCAAGGGAACCTTTTAGAAAATTTTTAAAGGCACTGAAAACAGCCTTGCTGGCTGTCCCAGTTCTAGGTGAAAAGCGCAAGGTTTGGTACCAATAAAAAGCTGAATGGGAACCAAAGGAAAGCTGAATCACTATAAAGAACATATAAATGAGGTACAAAAGGCTGACTTGTAAAACTGGAACTTTCTGAAGTGCACTGTCAGCACTGCTGTTCTGAGCAGAGAGAGCCATGTCAGGGAGACAGGCTTAACAAAACCAGTCACCTCCTCTTGGACAGTGCCTGTTTTTTTCCCCCAATTTCCTGAAACCAACCACAGGGTCAGAAAGCTGCTAATACAGCACACAGCAAGTAGCAGGAGCTCTCTCTTTTCCTTCACACAGCTAAGCCAGTCCTTGCTGGATCTTTAAGTAGTGCACATAGCTTTCATACAACAAAAACTTTCAACTCCCGTATCATGGTAACACAAATGTAAAAGTCTCCTTTTCAGTTGTATCTTTGAGACTGAAGGGATGAAACCAGTCTGACAAGTGGAGCCCTTCCACTAGAAACAATATTCTTTGGTTTTAGGCAGATAAACATTAACATATATGTCTCTGCATAATGAAGTATTTTTGTAGCAACTAAAATAAAAGTTGTCCTTGTGCTACCATGGCTTTAACCTATGCAGATGCTCATTACTGAATATATGAGTTCTCTCCTGCTTCCACCAAATTTCAGAAGGAACCCTTCATCAGACTCCCTTTGTCATTCACAGGGTGCACCCTTAAATGTGTCTCACTTCTCAGATTTCTGGAATACATTCTCATTACTGGGAATCTCTAAGGTGATACTAGTTGCCAATTTTAAAGTCTCCTGAATGATTGAGGTCCATTAGAAACTTTCTGAGTATGAAATTAAACAGCATAATCAAAAGCTGAAGGCTGCTCACTGGGCTGGATCTGCCCAGACCTTTCCTGCACACTAGAAAGGGATAAAGAGATTACTTCAGTGGTTTGTAGCTACAGTTGGGTACTGGCTCAGCCTGAACTGAAAGTTTCCTTCCTTGTTTCTCACAGCATGTGCCAGCATTTCTTGATGGGAATGCAAAGATTAATTACAGCTGTACTTGCTCTGAACAAATCCTCATATTCAATACAGTCCTGCAAGATTTAGAGTAGCACTAATTAGGGCTTAGAACAACAATTCTGCAAAGACAAACATACTGAGTATTTTTTCTAATTATTTTATGCATAATAAAATTAAAGCTTCTTTCCAGAACCAAGGTGGCATTTATTCTCAAGAGCTGGGAGCCAAAAGGACTTTTCCAGCCTAAGAACATTAGATTTAGTGTTTCAGTGCTGTTGTTGAAGGTAAGATATCAAACCATAGCCACTTCCATTCGCATACAGAGAGGCAAGGGTGAGTAAAAAAATCCTTTGGGACAACCAGACAGTTCTCTAAGGGGCTCAATTACAAAGAGGTAAAGACAAAAAAAGTCTGTACTTAGTAAAATACACATAAGGAAAAAGAAACCTTTCAACCAGAAAAATGGCAATCATTAGGCAAGATGCAAACTCTTGCAATGAATTTTCACCGCGGGAGCTGTAAATATGAAGTTGCTTCCCTCATTTCTCTTAACCACACCAAAAATACAGTCAAGATGTATTGGCTTCCAAGGGCCAATAGCAAACAGCTCCTACAGGAAGCCTTACATAGTACCAGACTTTTTAATCTGCCTCCAAGAACCTGAACGTTAAAGGTAGGACCACACTAAGTCTGAATTTCAGCCTTTTGGTACCCATAGAGAGCAGAGCATTAATGAAGTGCATTAATTGTACATCTTACAGACTTTAGAGGTGATTTTGCACCAAGTCTTTGATCTTCAAATAATGTAAAAATTAAAAAGTTGTAGAGTGCTCAGAATTCACTACACAGAATAGCAGGAAAGCCAGTAGCACAGCTCTCTTTATTCAGGTCCATCTCAGCTCCCATATGGTAGGCATATCAATTTCTTGTTATCCACTTATTTATTATGTATGATCTGCTCATTACTTTCCAACTTATCCTCCCAATTCCATGCAGGCTACATTTCACCCAGCTGTTGCACTTTGTCATAACCTGAGGTCAGGAGAAATTCATGGCAAGAATCCTTCTATTTTTCCACAGAGCATTTAGCACTCAATGCTTGGTTGAGGCTTCAGGTAGGCACAGTAACAAACTGCTGTTCTCCAAGAATTTTCCACTTGCACTGTTTTAAAAAAGTCATAATTCATGACCTTTATGGTTCTTCTTATTTCTCTCCAATAGCAGACAGTATTTAAGAATGGCTAATGACTGTTTTACCCATCTTACACAGCTTTCTGTGATGGTAAAGGTTGGTTCTGCCTCAGAGAACAGCTCCTATCACTGAGAAAAGATATTGCAAGAGCAGGTTTTCCTAGAATTCAAAATGACTCGCAGTGATTCTCTAAACGGTTGTGAATCCAGCCTAATTGAAATGCAAGTTCTTCTCACCTCTTGTTCAATGGCACTTAAAGCAAAACTGAGAGTACCAAGTGCAGCATTCCTTCCTGTGGGTGACAGCCAACATCTCCAACTGTGCCTCCTGCTCCAGCTCAGTCCTCAGGCTGAATCCCTGACTGTCAAGACACACTGGCACAGCCAAACCCCACATTGCTCCAGGAGCTCTCTGGTGGCAGCAGGCCCATTAACATATCTCATTTTAACATTTATTTTTAGAATATTGCAAATATAATAGCAGACTGAGGATTTAACTTCTGCAGATGCAAACTGATGAACTCCACAGCCTTAGCCAATATCCACAGAATTTTGTGTGAAGGTTTCCAGCTGCATGTTGCTTTGTTATCTCTCAATTTTTAATGAAACCTAAACTGTAACTCACTAACTTTCACCTCCTTTAACAAAATGCCACTTCTGTTTGAGGGTTCTTACTTGAGACCTTGCTCTGAAAAAAATTTTCCTATTTGGTTATAGAGACAGGATTAGAAGCCAGGGACTCCAGCTGCTAATCCTTCCTGCTGCAGAGCAGCCACCAGGCTTTGCAGTATTACACTTTAACAAGCAATTAACTTCTCCTGCTGTACAAAGATGAGTCAGACTCCATAACCCGACCATAAACTTTGGAGCTCTTGGGACTGGAAACAGAACTAGAACTAAGAATTTAAATCTGGATCTCTGGCACTTAATTGCCATGACACCGGCCTAAAACCTTGCTCAGATATTTAACTAAGAAACATCTTCTTAACTCTCCCTTCTGTACAAGTCCAGAGCAGGGCATTATTCATGCTGCATTGATAAAGTCTGCAAGTCTGTGATCTTTCGGGTTAATACAACATCTCTTGTCAGATAAGGCAAAGTTTCAGAATTCTAACATAAAACCAGATTATAAGGGACTATTATTGTATTATATATATATATATATAAAATATAGCCGCCTTATCATTCCTTACATGTACTAGCTGTATTTCAGACAAGCCTATTTACCATCCACAGCTTCACAATTAGCTTTAAAAAAGAAATAAATCATAGAATATTGTTAGAAACAGATATACTTGACTTTCAGCACTAATAGTGTGCCAATACAAAAAATTAAGGCTCAGCAACAGCAATCGTGAGTTTCTGCACTGTAGCTCTACTGTCAATCCCTTGTTTTGTAAAAAATGTTGTGGGTTAGAGTGGTATGTCCCATCCAGATCTAGAAAAGAAAACAAAAAACCATGTAACTTCCCAGAAATAATTTAGTTTCACAGGAGTCCTGCAAGCTAGGAAATACCCACGCAGAGCTCAAAAGTAATTTGGCAAAGAGTTGCTGCCTAGTCCCAATTACATGCATTAAATGGTAACAAGATTTCTCAGGCTGGCCCTTTGAGCAGTGTGGTTATTGCCTTTGTATATCTCACCAGCATTGGTCAAGCCTCAGCGGATTTCACTGATGAAATATGAGAGTTTCACGGCTCTGGGAAAAAAAAAAATCATCCTTGCAGAATAGGCAACATTCAGAGTCTCTTGTGTAAGCTCATATTCAAACAGTAGTTTGCAAAGAGAAGAGCTCATTTTTGTGTTACAGCCAATTGTATAAGATGGGCTTGATTTGACACTCGGTATTTCCTCAAGTGCATCAGCAAGTGTTTTACAGCGATGCCAGGCACAAGTATTCCTGCATTTCAGGGCTGTGCCATATGTGCTGAAAGAGCAAATTGCCCAGAAACATGCTTTTAGGGCTGCCTCTACTCTGCCATTGCATCTTGAAGAGAAATAAACAGTTGGAAAGTCCATACTTCAGGATTCAGGAAATCTCTGCTAAAGTGCACTGAAGAACTCTCACAAAATACAGCCCATTGCTGTAGATTTCATTGCATATGTCACTTCAAAAATCACCTACTTCTCACATTAAGTCAGTTCTCTGCTGCCCCATCTCTCAATTCACTTGGCTTCAGTCAAATGCAGCCACAAAATCTCCCAGTGCCTCAGGGCCAATGTACAGCGCAACTCCTGATTACATCACTGCTGTACTGAGCATTTCTGTAAAAAAATAAAGACATTTAAGCCACAGTTTGCCTACTCTGAATCACGAATTAGTGTGAGTAACTGGTGCCTCCCCTCCACACTGCTCAGAGCACACAGCTGGCTGCCTGTGAGGCTTTGAAGCCATCAGCTCCTTGCATGGGGAGAATGCAGCAACAAAGCTCTCCTACCCCAAGGAGCAAGCTGTTCCCTCTGCAGTGTTCCAGCACACTGCCTGTCCTGGCAGGCAGAATTTAACCAATTCCAGGGTCTGCTTAAAGGAAAAACAACAAACCCCACATCTAATTCTCAGGGGAGTGACCCACGTCCTATTACAAATACCCCCAATTCCCCTTACCTCAAACACACACAGAATGGTGAATGAATATAAAAGAATGGGTCTTTAAAACATTTTCCAGAGTCTTCCCACATCCAAGGCTTCAGAGGCTCTCAGTATTTGAAGTATTAATGGAAGCGTTCCATACAATTCCCTGTGCACACATCTAAAAATAGCTATGGACACAGTAGTAAGGTTTTGTCTATATTTGCAAGAGTCTTACTTCCCTCTCAGGAACCACAACTTCCCATTAATGCTGACATTTATTTTTTCTTTTTAAAAAAGCTATTAAAACACCAGAAAGTCTTTTAACAGTGCAGTGAATGTCAATAATAATATTAATAGCAACAATTTCAATTGATATTCTGGTGACGGATCATGAACATATTCTCTATATCAACAATGTCAATTTTGCTCTAAGAACTGATGAAGCCACATGATGGCCTTGGCAGATCTGCTCATCACTATGCATCTGTTCTGCCCGTGACAAAAATATAATTTTTTTTCCTCTCACAAGCCCTATTTATCCCATCTTTACCCACAATGACATCAAGCACACCAAGCTGCAAGAAGTCAAAAGAGTATCTAACCTTGTGTCAATACTTTTTGCTCTGGACACATTAAAGAAGTGAATGGCTTCTCACATTCTCACACTAGAGACCTGAGAGGATGGAAAAAACCAAAAAAAAAATCCCAAACCACAAAATGGAACAGAAACCACATGACCAAAGCAATTCCTATCTTGGCCTTGGTCTCCACCATTTACAGCATAAAAGGAAATGTCATTTATGGGTGAAAAAGAGCCTGCAGATACACACACCCAAACTCCCAAGTACACCCAAGTACTTGTCATTAGGCTCAAACTGAAGAAGCTTCCACCCTCGCAGCTAAATCCTGCTGGAAATCCCATAGCCCTTTCTCGAGAAACCATTCCCAGTGGGATTTGTCTCCCCCTGCTGCTAATGGGGGATTTCCAGCCCCTTGCCCAAACTACCACAGGCACCCTCCTAAGAACAATCGTTACAGGACATTTGGAGACTCGTGACCAATGTATTCCCTTCTAACACACAGACAGAAAATGGGGTGGGGGAATAATGAGGGCAGGCGAGAAGGAAGAAAAATCCCATTCTGATTACAAAGGAATTCCTATTCCAGTAGTTAAAAAACGAGGACAGACGTGACAATGGAAGCAAACATACAATGAAGCTTTTGTCCCCAAACTACTTGGCTCCCATACAAGGAAAAGAGGAACTCGGGTTGGTGGGGACTGGCTGGGGCAGGGGAAGAGCGAGAGGCTGATGTTTGCGAAAAGAAAGCAAAATTGGTTAGTCTGCTTTAAGAAAGGCTGGGAAGACAAAAGCAAAAAAAAAAGCAGCCTGCTATTGTAGAATCCACCCACTCACTTCTGAAACGCTCTAAGACCCAGACAGGGATTTACAACCAGCACTTGTAGGCACTGAGTATAAAGCAGAAAACACTCAAATGCCTAGAGGCAGCTTCTCTGGTGCCAGAGAAGCAGCTTTGAGATTGCACAGGGTTATGGTCAGAGCTGTTTTCTTTCAACAAGTTTGTTACTGCTGAGTCAGCCACTGAGCTGGGCATTGCAGACCATAGGAAGGCACCTGTACACTGCAAGTTTCAGCTCTAGTCAACAAACCAACGTGTTTTACTTTTTAACAGTCACACAACTTCCTGGAGAAACAGAGCATTCAAGAGCAGACCAATAATCCTACAGCTTTGAAGCCAAAATAACAATGATTAAAAAGAAGCTGGCGTTCAGTTGATGCCAAGACCAGGGTGAAGAAAATGCCAAAGCTGAATGGGGTTGTTTTTTCAAACAGTGTCAAGGCACATTCAGAAAGATCACAGTAATGTAAAGCTGCAAAATTTTGGTGATGGTTTAAGAACTATTTTAAAGATAATAAATTCAGTTTAAACCCAGCATATTCCATTTAATAGCTCGCTTATACTAGGGAAGAAAGAGAGTGCTGATGCAGAGGTTTTCTTTAGCCTGAGTTAAAATCAGTTCAGAAAAGATTTATTTTCTCAGAGTCCACTATATCTGGCTTCTATTTATTTACACAAGTCTATATCCAGCAAGGGTTTAAACTAAATGAAGGTATGGGTTTATACATATCATATGCAATTACAAATTAGGCATCTCCTTAAACCACCTCTTTCTTTAAAATGTTATGTAGTTTTAAACTTTTTTTGAAAAGGAATAGTACAGTTGCTTATTCCCATATACTCAGGCAATCAGACATCTACTGAACTGAGAAGGAAGCAATGGAAACTTGTTCAAGTTACTACAGTGTTAATAATTTGTTTAATCCAAGCAGCATTTGTATCCTTGAGACCAATGTACTACATTTAAAAACCTTTTATGCAGCCAAGTGCTTTTTGCTAGTTACAACTGAGGCAGTTTCTAATCCCCTGGTGATGCAGCCTGCACAATAAAATAACAGCACCCAGATTTTCACGTTGTCAGTGCCACAGGTGCAGGACTGGGATGGAGTCACAGTGTTTTCGTGACACTCATGGTTGCACTACTGACAGGGTAACAGCCCTGGTGCCTGCAGCAGCTCCAGCTGCTCCAGCAACACTACACAGGTTCCATCAATGGCATCCAAAAGGATGCACCACGGAACTGTAGCACAATGTTGAAGATGACAGCATATCAAATGATCACTTGCATGCCTCTCTGCTTTGTTTCTCTGGGGCTTTTTTATTTTTTTGGTATTTCCTGTTTAATCCTCTAAGCCAGGGAATGCAGAGGTAGGCCTACTACTTTTGGAACACTATTTATTCAACAAATGGGACTTTTTCCCCCCTCCCCAGTTTGATACTACTTTATTGCTAACCAGCACAGGAATGAACCTCCCACATGATCCCCATCTGAATCTCCCTCGACAAACAAAATCCATGCTTGACCACAGCATTTCCCAGGGATAAAAAACAAACAATCTTAACAGGCTGCTGATGCCACTATTGCTTACTATACTGGATTCTCTTAGCAGTTGTTTCATGGTAAATTCAAGTTCCCCGTGGCACAAACCATTTCTATATTTCACATTTGAACAGTGCTTAGAACAGCAAAGCCTGTGTCTACAGACGCTAGGAATAATGGAACAATTAATCCATCCTCTCTCCCCCTGCACATCCTTCCCCCGCCCCCAGTGCTGTAACATGGAAATTGTTTCATTTTTAGCCTAAGGAAGTGAGGTTTATTCAATCATCCTGTGACAGTTTTACTTCACCATTTCATTTATTCTTCACCTATTTGGCAGTCTCATGATACTTCAGAGACAGATTTCAAAGATATGCAACAACAAGACTCAAACAGGCATCTTATTAGTGGAGACAGACAAGTACCCAAGGGCTGCAACATGAGTTTAACTACAGCATCAGACACTAGAGAACCCACACAGAGAAGCAGCATCAGGGAATAATCAGAATTTCACTATCCAATTTCTCTAGTTCTCATTTTCCTTCAGCTGTATCTACTTCCCTTGTGAGAGAGTCTAAGGGAGACTATACAAAGCCACGTTTCTATCCTTTAACCCCTCTAATTAAACAATGATAACAGTAATTGTGCTACCAGGTTGTTTGGATCAGTATCCTGTTCCACAAAACAGGGAAGAAAAAGAGAAGAAAAAAAAAAATCCTCTCTATCTTGTACATACGAAGAAAAATGAGTGGATTATGAACAGCTGTCAGAAACATATCCCATACCAGAAGTGCAGCTATTTTGGCACAAGAGCATGAAGACCCAACAAGAAAGCAGGGAAGAGAGCACATTTTTACTCTGTCATCTTTCAGTTGCTTATCCAAGTTTCACTTGCAGACGTCAGGATGAAAAGAAACAGCCAGGGAGCAGCAGCCGGAATGGGTGCTGCATTCACTTCAAAAGAGCTGCATGCAGGAAGAGTTCGCCAGTATCAATACAGTGCAGGCTGGCAGGACTGGAAAGTTACAAATTAAGTGTGCCTTCATCAGTGACCTACTATGAACAGATCTACTGAGCTGCTAAAATATTTTTAGTTCAACCAATTCCTGCCTTTTTTGGTTTCTCTTGCTCTTCCAGTTTATCCAGTCATGCACTTTTCCACTCCCTCTTACTGCCATGTAGTTTTTCAAGTTTGGATCCAATTACCACTTGTTTCTGCTGCTGAAAGTGCTCAGATTTACAGCACTCCTACAAACAGCTAACAGGGTGGCTCCATCTTGCACGTAGCAAGATGTCTTTCAGCTGAGGCGAGATTTATACAGCAGAACTTTCTCCTCCCACCACAGAGACGGATGTACTCACCAGCTGATACTCGCTCCGACGGCTGAAGGCTTCCTTGATTCCCGAATCCCTCCAGAGCGCACCCAGGGCAGGGACATAGAGCTGGAAGGTGGCAGGCTCGATGGGCATTCCAGCTTTGTTTTCAAAGGCCATCAGAAACATTCCGTGCTTCTCATTCTCTGTGTACTGCCAAGGGATCCCCAGTTTGTCCCGTGCATCAACCAGAACCCTGCAGCCCTAAAGAATGATTCAGATAAGAAAGTCAGTGATAAAAAGATTAAAGTGTAAGAGAACAAGGACTTGAAGGTACTTGAAGATTATTTTTTTGACACTGTTCTGGTAAGACTGAACTCAGGAGAGAATCATAAACACTGTTTATTGCAACATCTCCAACAGAAGTAAGATAGAGCCTGCTTCTGTAAGCAATTTAGCCACAAAATATTTCCCCAGGTGGAAAAAGTATTAGCGGCAACAGCTAATGGCAACAAGCAGTGCTACCAACAGATAATGAAAGTAAACATCAATGAGAGTATGAAAAGTGTCTGGGAATTAAGAAAACTGTCTGGGAACTAACGTGTGATCAACATAGCTCTAGTTTTAAAAGTAACACCATGCCTGAAACCATGTTCTTCCATCTTTTTCTTTGCATTTGGGTTTTAGACACCAAAAAGGACATCCCAGCTTTCTCAAGCATTAGGGAGATCAGAAGAGCATTAGAGGACTGAAGATACTGCATAGATTCCAAAGCTACCAGGCTGAGGAAAGCAGATCCAGTTTTCCTCAGAATCAGCTTACTTTTTGAACTTGCCACACATTCGCTAAGCAATGTGTGACAGGTAGGTTTTGCTACTCTAATACTGCAAGAGAAATCTGGAAGCAAACCTACCTAGTTCTCATTTCAGTTCAGGATTACTGAGCTGCTTATTTTCACATTTTTGCAGTTTTTATGGAAACTTAATTTCATATTCATGGCAACAAGCCAAACACATGAGGTTAAGGAAATTCTAAGCTTCAGTCTTGAATCCAACTTCACCTGCAGTAAATAGCTTCCAATGGCCAATATTTATTTCTCAATAGCAAGCACCATTTTAGTAATGGATAGAACTGCTAATGGTGACTCAGCATCTCAAGTACCATCGAGTTCACAAGTAAAATCTGTGGGTTATATTGAATTACTTTTCTCATTGTGTTGATCTTTGGATTTAGAGATATGAAAATAAATAAAATAAAAAAATCTCCAAAACTGAAGTTCTGTTTCCACAGCTATTCACATGAGCCTCCACATTACTGGACTGATCTCTCTTTCTGCATATTTTAAGCTATCAAGACTGCATGTATGTTTTCTTAACACTTGAACCTTTCTGCTCTCCAGTCCTTTAGCATCACCACAACAGCAACTTCCCAATAGCAACTAAGATTAGAGAGGGAAGTGAGAAGCAACTTAGTGGAGTGTCACAGAATAGGAATTCAAAGAAAAGTGTCGTGGTTGTCACTGCCCAACAGTGCTCCTGAAGTGCAGCTTCCCAAAAATGTAAATATTTATGATTCTCTACTGATTGTTACTTCTTTTTATAAAGTAGAGAATATATCTCCACAATACCACAAAAAGACTAAAATCAAATATATTTACCAACTGCTGCTTTAAATCCCAGACATAACTATTTAGTAACTCCATCATACAGACCAAAAGCCAACTCTCATTCCTAGTTGCAGAGTTGATCCCTTTATTAACAGAAGTCTTTAGATCGTTATTTGAACTAACAAACAGAAGCATGAAAAACCCATGTAGAATGCTCTGTCTCTGAATTGCAGATGCCTCCACGACATCTCACAGCTTCAGACACTTTTGCAAACCATCCCTTGCACACACCCTCATCTTGGCTGCAACTGAAAGGCAGGGTCAGCTCCCCACTATGCCCAGTCAAGAACTTGGGAGATTTTTCCAGAGCATGGTGGTGACTTGAGACCAGCAGTACACAGTTATTTCTAGGTGTTTCATGCCAGGTTTGTCTTTGCTCAGTGAGAACTGGTGTGTATAAAATGGTGAGTCAGCACTGCGGGGGGGACAGTGATCACCATCTCCCTGGCCACTTCCCCATGGATCACCATCCCCCACGGATCACCACCTCCCCACACTGCCCCGGGCCCCGCACAGAGCTCCCAGCCCACGCAGCTCTGACCTTTCTCCTGCCTGGGCGCAGCTCTGCAGGATCTCCCCCAGCTGCTCAGCTCCAGCTCTGGGGCTGATTTAACTCTTCTCCATCTCACAGCCACTGCAGAGCATCTCAAAGGAATGGCTGCAGGACTGCACAATTCCTGCTTGGATAAAAGAGCACTGGGACCTCAGTCTAAGTGCACTTCCCCACACTATCACTCTGACTTTCCCAGCTCCCACTGGAGACACAGAGGTTCTCAAGAGACTGTTTGTTATTAGGGAAAGTTTCATTGTTTGTGTGGAGAAAACCACAGAACAGTTTCAATCAAGGGCATAGAGACTGCTCCAGTCCCAGAATAGTCACTTATCTGCTGGCTGCTGCTCGTTGGAAATGCAGGTCTGACCCTCCCTGAGGCAAGAGAAGGAACTAAACTTAGGTCCCACAGACCCTGTGGGAATGCATTAACTACTGTAAGGTCACCCATGGGGAGCACGTGGCATCAGCACCTTCCTCTCAGTGCTCTAGAGACAGAGGTGTTGCCACCAAGTCACATGTGGAGCCTGATCTGGGACAAAGTGATTCAGTAGTAGGACATCAGCATCAGCACTGACAAACAGACACACACTGAATGAAGAAAATAAAAAAACAGGATAGAGGTTAGCAGGAATCCTGTCCTATGCACACCCACAGGAACAGCACCTCTCAAATTTTTTAGAACACATCTGCTTCAAGATGTGTCTCTAAAACACATCAGGAATAAAAGCTTTACATAATGAGTAAAATAGTCAATGTTTCTTCCTCCCAACTCTTAGCAGTTAGAAGTGTGACTCAGCAAAATCCTCAAGAAAGTGAATCTAAACTTAACATTTCTCCATCTCCACAAAACAGTTCCATAAATGCTACAAACAGATGTCAGAAAGATGAGGAGAAACAGAGAAATCACTAAATTTAGATCCTATGTACTGCTCTTCTCGCATCTCAGACTTACTGGTAACACTGTATTTTGCAACCTCATCAAGCATTTGATAATCCTTGCCTCATTAATCTGCAGAGCAAGCTACCATAGGAAAGGTTTCCTCTCACTGGAAACACCAGCAAGACACTTTTCCTACCCCTTTCCTGACAGTTTTTCTCATTTTCTGCTACTATAGAAAATGTCAATTCACTCTTTCATTCATAAGGCTGAACACCATCAATTACCATTCTGTTTTCAAATTTGGAATATGGAAAAAAAATGAAGCAACAACTTTAGATGTGGAATAAACTTCTGAACACTTCAACTAATTTAAAGCTTTTATGCTGCAGGACCCAGAATAAGCACAGATGGATAGAATTAGAACTCACAGATGAGGATAGTGTCAGGCATTAGAAAATAGCAAACCAGCAGCATAATGGAAGCACCAGCTAGGGAGGAAAAAATAGGAAATTCTCTGTTCCATTCCTTTCCTAATAATTTTTAATATATTCAAGTCACTGCATAAATCCCTGGCATGCACAAAGCCTGAATGGAATCAGGGTAGAAGAAAAAGATGTAACAAGAGCGTGATGTGATCTACTTCATGAAGTATTGCATCTTACACAGAAGAAAACATTAAATCCAGAAATCCACAGATTCAAAAAAAGATAATTAAGGCACAGTATACAAGAAACTTACAGAAATTACAAACCACTTGCAGAAAGGAAATAGACAAAGACTGTTTTTCTCCTTCCCCTTGCTAGACAAATATGATTTATCAAACAGCAATTTGAACTAGAAACCTACACAGCTCCGGCCAGACAAATGCATTTACACAGGATGTTGGCCAAAAGCAAAAATGGACTCAAAAAGCCATGAAGACAAATAGGTAGAAGGAAAGTCCAAAGAGGACTATTCGATTACATTCCAGATGCAAATCCTGGCTCAAGAAATTTCCAAAACCAAAGGCTGCCAATAACTGGAAGAGCACACCAAAGGATTACATTGCCTTGTGCTCGTACCCGTTTTTGGTTGTGGGTTGTTTTTTCATGTCATAGACAAAGCCCGAGCTCCTTGGCCTGACACAACACAGCTGTTTGGAGCATGTTTGCTACTCACCAGCAGTAGGAAGGCTTTAGGAGCATTTACACAAATGCTCATTACTGGGACCGGCTCAAATATAATTTTTCTCCTTTACTCTTGAAAGCACCCTAGCTTTGAAAAAAATCCAGGTTCTCTTGTATTTTTAAATAATAATTAAATGAATTTGTAGGAATTATTAGAAAGGTTATCACGAGCTAATGTCAATCGAAGCCAGAGATATTTGCCCATACAGGAAAAGAAGTGTTGCAGTATCTAAAGAGCAGCATGATTTAAGCACATCTTGTATCTGTACTTAGACTGCTTCATAAAACACAACATTCACTTTTTAAATTATTCACATACTCCAATACTTGGATTCATCATCCTTAAAACCTCACACCTTTGACCAGATGGACCAACACAGAGGCCAAGTGAACACCCCTCAGTTAAGCACCATACACAGAATTGGCACAACAGGTCTGGGGGGCACTCACTCACAGGCAAGGCCAGGTTCTTCCATGCACACACCAGCAGTCAAGTGATCAAAAAAACTGATTATTCCAGTCAGTGTCCAGAGAGAAGATGCAAACCTGCTCAGAGTTTGTATACAAATAGAAGAGTCTCCTACAGTGCATTTTCTCAAAATAATTTTAGGGAACTGCTACTGGGTCTGAGATCACAGACCCAGCAGTAACTGTTACACATGAAATACTACAGCAGCTACTTTTTACACTTTGACCATTAATACACTGTTTAACCTCACAGCAACCCCCAAAATCTCCAGCATCTACGTACCAGTTATGGACCTTATTGTCCTGAGAGAAGTGCTGATCCCTGCTGAGTACTGCCTGGGGGACTCCAGGTCACAGCTAACAGGCACTGCTGTCTTCTCCTATGGCTGCAAAGCAACAGGAACACTGCAGGCACAGGGAGATTCAAACTTGTTTCCTACTGAGTGCTTTTCCT
The DNA here is from genome assembly GCF_020740725.1 of Corvus hawaiiensis. Lineage (NCBI taxonomy): Eukaryota > Metazoa > Chordata > Aves > Passeriformes > Corvidae > Corvus > Corvus hawaiiensis. Next base: position 5,066,204 of record NC_063228.1, read on the forward strand.
GTTGTTGACAAGGAACTGGCAAAAGTCTGGGGATCTCATCTCACAGAGACCAATATAAATCTGAGCTACTGCCAACAGGATTGCTCCCACCTCAACCTGCAGATATTCCTTGGAGCCAGAGGAACAGTACAAGGTGATGCAGCCACAGGAACACAGGTCCAGCTGCACAATTTTTAAAAATAAAGTTAGCAAATATAATCATATGCACTGTTTGTAAATTGCCATCTGAAACACTGCAGAGAAGGTGACCTACTACAAACAGAGTGATAGCACGACAATCAGATTTTTACAGCACACCATCATAAAAGCATTAAAAGAGTTTTTCTTTGATCTATGTCCTTGGAGCATTACAGCCAAGCAGTAGTAGAGAACCCAGTGTTATTCAGGATAAGGTTTCACACTGCAGAGCAGTCAAACTACAAGGTACCATCAAAAGGGACGTCTTTCCTGGCAGTGGAGTTCCACCCTGTCCTGATAGGTTTGTCATTTGCCTGAGCCCACAACCCAGTGAGCAAACATCACTAAAAACCTGGTCATTTATATAAAAAGTGATTTCCATTGCCTGTATTAGTTTGCTGTGAGGTGAGACACAAGGGTAGGGGTGGGAACAGCACCAGTTGGCCCAGTTAGACAACGAAAAGGCTCCCCAGTTATGCATGTCCTCTCACCACTCATATTCCAGTACCACCCAGGTGAGAGCAGGGCAAACAGCAAAGATGACCTACCTTCCAGCCCAACATACAAATAAAAAATGAGAACAAAGGGGAAGTGTCATTTACCTCGTCCACAGGAACACAAATATTAAAAAACATTTGGATTAGCCACTGAGTCTCTGGATTGGGAGCAGCAGCGATGTCTGCTTGTCTGGAAACTCTGAAAAGAGTCCTTGTCTTTGACTGAACCCAGCAAAATGACGATAAATGCAGCAGAAGGAAAATACTCAGTGCAAACTTTACTTGTAACTCAGCACAGAGTAGACAGAGGATGACCTCAGAGATGACGACTGGTGCAGGACCTCACAAAAAGTTCCCAGTTAATGCTTTCAGACTTGTACGACCAGCTTTCTGCTTGCCCTGAGACCATCACACCAATATCAGCTCATAGTCAGTTCATGCTTTCTAAGAGAGAACAAGTAGCATCTGCAGTTCCAAACGTATCCCTGCCATGCTGCCCTCATGGATTCAGTACCCAGCACACGTGCTCAGACAGGGCTTTCAGTGCCAGGGTGAGACCAGCTCCCAACCTTCACTAGGCTGAAAAATCCCAGGCAAGTGGTGGAAACTCATATGGAAACTCTGCAGCCTCCAATTTTTTTCAGCTTTTTCCATGTTGGAATTTGCACTGAACTTACTTTTTCAGACAACGTGCACTAGGGCTTGCTCCGAAGTTTTCCTGCAAACATTTTTAACAGCGCAATTTGCTAATTTTTTTGCCAACACTGTTTCCAAACTAATTAGAAAAATGCATGTATAGTCAACCAAGTGAATATAATGTAACCTCCCAAATTTAGTCACTCCAGTGACTAAACTTTTGTCTGGAAGACATCAAAGTATGTGCCTGCAGTCTCCAGGGACTAAGTCATGTTCTGCAATACTAATGACTACATCTCAAGAGCATTGTGAGCTCCATTTTGGAACAACTATGAATAGTTATCATTTGCTACTGATCATTACTCCTCTTCCAGTATCTGCCATAATGAAGAGAGACTGCTGTCTCCTAGCCCAACCAAGAGACACCCCAAATGCAATGGGACCACCAGAGTTGACAGAATTTACATTTAAGACATAGAAAATACTGGAAAATACTAACTAGAAGTTAGTAAGAGGTGCATTGATTAAATGAACCCAGAACAACAAGATCAACAAGACTCATCAGGGGTTTTTGTCTTTTCTACATAATTTAGTGAATATTATTTTTCTTAATAGAATAAGCTCAGAGCAGAGATAATCAGAATTAAAAAGCTGTTCTATTACAGAACTTTAGCACTTCTATATTAAATTTAAAGGAAAAGGTTCTAATTAACCACAGTTCCTACACTCTCCCTGCCATTCCTCTGAGAAGAGGCTGTTCCAGCAGAAAGGAGATTGACACTGTCCTGAGACCAACTACTCAAACAGCTGGATCACAGCTCTGAAGTAACAAATGGAGTGTCACCATCATCACCTCCTAATGGGCTTCCAAATTCATTTGCATGTAAACCCAGGGAAGTGTGGAGTAAAGGTAATTTTAAGAGTAACTGGGTTTTACATGATGTATTCCCCCTGAGTTTTTAGGCTACTGGAAGAAATATGCTTACATTATAAATGAGCAGTAACTTGGTCACTTTCAAGTGTAGCTCCCAAACAAACTGAGGAATAATCTGTTTCCATATCCCAGAGTTTGCATCTGTACCTGGCTGAAACCTGAAGGTTGCAAAAGAGTTTTCTTGGTTTGTTTGTTGACGACAGGAGGTACAACCACCTTACTTCAGCCACCATAAACACAACTTAAGTAAATTCAAGGTACACAGAGTCCCAGCAACAGTCCAGATTTAGTATTAATTGCAGAAGTCTAAAGTTATTCTTAAAACTGCCTTCAGCACAAGCCACTTACTTTGCTTTACTGCCACTTATATTCCTGCTATCAAGGAGAAATGCTCTCAGGTATCCCCTCATGTATTGCAGCTGCACTCAAAAGTCCCAAAGGACTGTTCCTGAAAGATCTTTCATGTTCAGAATCTTTCCTTGTTTTTTCCCCACTCAGAGCTCAGAAATGAAATTACACATAACTTCCTCTGCAGTCCTTCCCTCTGCAATTCCAGGCTTTTCAATTCCACAGTCAATCATTACAGCTCAAGCCACAAACAACAAGAAAACACTCATGGATGTATTGAAACCTTGAGCTGGTCTTTCCATTCTCAACAAGAAAACTAACATTACCAAAAGAGCTCAACAGATTATACTTCAGGCTTTTAAAAGCTGAACTTTTTCTCTCTTCAGATCGAAATCTCCTAAACAAGCTGGTGCAAGTACCACTCTGGTGCTTGTAGATTGCTTTAATTATTTTCTTATGCAACTAAACCAGGTTTTTTTAAGCAGCATGATATTCACATACTTGAAACAAAAATACATTTAGACAAGGAACATCAGAGTTGTGACTCGTTGAGTGTCTGAGCTCTTTAACTTTTATCAAAGGAACCAAGTAGAGTAGCAAGGCCAACCCATCTGTTTTGGATGGAAGGTATCAAAAGACTCCTGTAGCCACAGTTGAAAAGCATCAAAATACTCATGTAATACCACCACACACTGCTAAGATTTGAAATTTAAGGTACATGAAAGTTTTCCAAGTTTCTCTGCATAGCCAGGAGTCACCTTAAAATTCACGCCTCAGCAGCCAGACAGCCCTGTCCTAGGCACTTTCCTTTTCCAGGTGGGTGTGCTGAAGTCCTGAAGCCTGTGTACTCATACCAGAACATTAACACTACTGCTTTTCACTTCCATCATCAAAAGTTCCAAAAAGTTACTTTGAAACTTAGCCTGGATTAACAAGCAAAACCCGAGTTAACCGATGACTATTTACCTTAAACCAAAGCAAAACTCCTGTATTTGAATACCATCCCACAAATGCCAGAAAAAGCTAGCAAGGCCCTGAACCATCACCTGTACTAAATGGAAAAGTAAATTCTGTATCATAGGTTTATTTTACTTCAGCATTTTGTTTCTAACTAGGGTTTCCCCAAAATGGGAGATGAGAACCAGAGAGAACAGGGTAAGCAAAGAACGCGGCATTAAGATGATATCAGAAAAGCAAGGTGAAAACTCAAAATAAAGTGGAAGCTGACACTAATGTCAAATTACACTCAGCACTGTTATTTTCAAAGAGGTTTCACATCGTGTTCTCTGAATCAGTTTCTTCATTCTCCATAAGCTGTACAGTTGCCTAAACACTACTGCAATAAGCATTTTAGAAATATCCAGCACTGTTAAAGAGAGTAGGAATGCTCCTCCTTCAGAGTTTAGTCATGGCTGGAAAATGAAAATTTACCATTTAATCCCAGAGATTTACACTGCATTTCTAACTCAGATCTCAGTGTTGCAGAAGCTTAGCAGGACCATTGTTTGATCATGCTGAGGACTGTGTGGAAAAAGGGGCTAAGGTTGCTGCAGCTGTACTTGACAATGTCACACAGATTTATATGCTACTTGATAGGATCACTTCCACTTCACTTTGTCCACATACAGTATGATAAAAATTCATCCGAGATCTTTTACTGTCAGCTAAACACATGGTGATCTTGGCTTCGTTAAGTCGTAGTGGGTGATCATGGAACTTCCTGAAAAAGTAAAAAGAACCTGTAGTCTAAACACTGTTACAGAAAGAGCAGCAATCACGTGCACTTGACAATTTATTTTGTCAAAGAAGCTAAATAAGTTTACTTTAAATACTAGATGTTTATCCACAGAACAAAGTTTAATGCAAGCGAGTATTATACAATTACCCTAAAATAAATGCACTGACAACATCACTCTGTTTTGAAAGCCGTTATTCTGTCTTGGTATTTGATTTCTTCCTGATGAGTATGGCAGAATATCAAGGTGTTATCAGGTTTCTTCCTGATGAGCAAAAATGCAAACAAAACATCTACTGCCTTCCCACCAGAAAACTCTTCTAGTTCCCTTTGTTTGTTCTCCCTCCTTCTGCCTACTTTTTCCACAGTTACTATTCCCAAGCTATTCCCCAAAAATTTATGGGGGGAGTGTAAACTGTATTCTTATATGCAAGAGCCACCTGTGTCATCTGGAGAAGCAAGGGAAGGAAGAGTCTGACATGTACCAAGAGGAGAGCCCTAACCTAACCTTAACACTCCCAAATCACCATCTACAAGGCCAAAAGAGCAATCGATCCGCTGAACCATATTAACTCACTTTAAAATTACTTCCAAATTTTATTTTCAGGATTAAAAGAGTTTAAAAGATTCAACTGACATAGTCCAAGAAGTGCTGTTAACTATCAGAACACCTGACTGCTACCTCGAGGACCCAGATTCTACTTTGAATTCTGCAAATCTGCCCAGAGCCATCCAGCAAACAAGTGTTTCAAGTGTGTGACTCTGCCTCCCCTACTACAAGAAGGAGACACTTTCCTTTCCAAAGCACACTAAGTTCTACTGCTGAAAGCTCTACACCTTCTGCATACATAAAATATTACATCATTTTACCATAACTGCTACTGCTTAGACAACTTAAAAAGGAAGGAGTCTCAGATTTTTCCATTTTCACAAACTGCTTCCCTAAAAGCTTTTTCTACTACTTGAAACTAGTAGCAGTAAAAAATAAATCACAGGCAGGACCACAATAAGCATTAAGACCTAAAATAAGACTCCTTATTTCTAGGCATATAGATTTAAAAAAATTGTAACACTCTCTTTGCTCACATAGCTACAATCAGAGAGAAGTTTCTGAATTTCAACTTTCATGCAGTTAATGGGCTCCAGCCTGAAAATGGACAAAAAAAAAAAAAGGAAAAGAAAATTAGACAACAATTTTCCTGTTCATTAACAGAAGTGAAAGCCCTTTATGGACTAGCAGCGTTCTTAGAAACAAGAGTCATTGTATGCATGCACTTATTAAGTGCACATAAAGCTTCTATTTAAACACAAATCTGGAAACTCAAAAGTAACTCGTTATCTTTAACTTGCACAGTTCCCTTTCCTTTAACTTTGTATGAAATCTCACATAACCTCACAAATCCATGCCCGCAAAAGAATGGAGACAGTCCTACAGAAAAATATAGGCAGGAAAGCAGCATTTCTTTTAGGGAAAGATTATGAAGATGAAGAGAGAGACACTCCTGAGTGAGCTTTTTACGTATCTTCAGGTATTTTCTGAAATGTGATCACTTCTACCTGCACAGGACATCAAAGCTTGTAACCCTGAAAGAAACAGTATTTGCCAAGGTTGATCTTCCCTAATTTGGGAAATATGGGTCTGTAGACCAAAGGCTCTACCAGCAAGTTTTATATTCTCCAGTCAATACAGAAATACGCTGCCAGCACTATAAAGCCTGCACACACACTGAACAAAAACTTTCCTGCAAAGGCACCAAACCAAAGTTACTTCCCTTTCAGCTCTAGGTTTGATAACGGCCCACACTGCCCAACTCCGCGGACCTCCACTCCCCCATTTCTGAAAATGTACCAAGGAACAACCACTTGCAGCCACAGCATCCGTACAAGGACCCCTTTCTTGTCCCATCTCGAGGTACGCAGACTGGGGATACTTTGCAAAAGTAGAGAAATTCCTCCTAATTTCTTCAAATCTTGAAGTTTCTCCAATTCCGACTTCGAGGATGCTCTCATAATGTTTTTTCCAGAAGGCAGGCCACACCTATATCCTCTTTCCTCTGCGTTTCCACAAAGCTTTTCTCAATCCCCTTTGCAGGGAAATTTTCTTTGAGCCTTTTTCCTGGAAGCTTTCAGCCGGGTAACGCCGGAGCCCACATCCCCCGGCCCCCCGCAGCACAAAGGTCCCCGCCCTCCGAAACACCTGCACCGAGACCCCTTCCCGGGAGGAGGGAGCACCGAGAGCCGCGGCGGGGCAGGCGGGGGGCGCAGCCGCCGCCCCGGCCGAGCGCTCACATCCTTTTCCGACGGCGGCTCGGGGCACGGCCCAAGCTCCCGGCGCTGCGGGATGTGCCGGCGCCGGCCTCCATCCCCCCTCCGCCGCCCCTCACCTTGAGGATGTTCTCGTAGATGGTGGCCCGGAACTCCAGCAGCGCTTTCTGGTCGAACTCGCGGCCGTGGATGATCCGCATCTGCTTGAGGAAGGTGGACTTGCCGCTCTCGCCGGCGCCCAGCAGCAGGATCTTGACGAGGCGGCGCACGGCGCGCCGCTCCCGGGCCAGCATCGCGTCGATCTCCCGGCTGCGCCGCCGCGCCTCCCGCTCCGCATCGCGGCTCCGCTCCTTGCCGTCCCTCCGCGGCTGCTCCCCGGCGCGGCCCGCGGCCTCGGCCGGCAGCAGGCAGCGGCTCAGGGTACGCACCACGCCGGACATGGCGGCGGCGGCCCGGCCGGAGCGCTCACAACGCCGCCGCCGAGACCCCGAGCTCCGCCAGCATCGGGCGGAGGCCGCCGAGACGCTGCGACCGGGAGGAGGAGCAGCCGCAGCCGGGGGCTACGGGCCGGGACCGCCCATTACCCGCTCCGTCTCGGCGGAGGGAGGGAGCGGCCGGCCGGGGGAGGGGTGGGGGCGGCGGGGCGCGGCCCGAAGGCCCTGCCCGGGGAGGGGTCGCGATCGCCCCGCGCCGCTCGGAGAGGGCTGCGCGGGGCCGGGGGCGGCAGGAGGCGCCCGGAGCCCTCGGCGCGGGGTCGCGGCGGTGCCGCGGCGGGGCGGGGGACGCGCGGCCCCGGCCCCTCACACAGCGAGCACCGCCGCCCGCGCGGGGAGGAGCCCTGGCCTCTCTTACTGGGCGACAGCGCTGTCGCTCAACACCCCCGTCCTCCAATTGGAGATGGTGGCGCGCGGGGCGGGGCCAATCCGGTGACGCGGCGCAGGGCAAGGTGGGGCGGGGGGCGGGGACAGAGGCGCGAGCACCAATCAGCGGAGAGAGGGCGTGGCCTCGCTGGCGGGGGCGGGGCCTGAGGGACCGAGGGAGGAGGCGGGAGCCCCGCCCGGTGAGTGACGTCACGCCGTGCCCCGTGTTACTGGCGTGACGTCACGGCGGCACCGGGATGACGTGCGGGGCAGCCGCGGCGCCGGGGCCGGGCCGGCGGTACCGGGGCCGGGGTTTGTAGCGTGCGGGGAGAACCCAGCGGGGTTCGTTCCCACCAGAGTGACCGAGCGGCCAGGTCATGCAGTGACGTAGAGAAACGTCATCGCTGACGTCATCAGAGAACACATGTGCATGGCGCTGCAGCATCCTTAGATCCTTACTCAGCCAGATTAAACTGCACAGGGATTTGTCTCCGCAGACCGGGCTGCCCCTGGCAGCTGATCCCGAGTGGATCTAGCCTCTCCTTTGGCATCCGAACTCCAACACCCAGGGTGAACCTGCTCGTCTGGGACACTTCAGTCCTTGGCTGACATGGGGTGTAATTCCTTGCAAACACGCTGGAGCAAACCAGTGCTGGGCTGATGGCGAGGTGAGGATTAAAGTATCAAAGTACATGTTTGAAAGAGAATCCCCCTGGTCTCGTGGTTAGGTACTGGAGGGGAAAAAAAAAAACCATTTTGGGAAACAGTTGGTGTGTGATCACGGAGCAGTGGCTGGGATCCCAGATCTTCTGGCTGCAGAATGAAATCATAAAAGACAGGCACATGTCCTCTGTTCTATGAGATTATTTGTCCTTTCTGCATTACTTCTGTCTGTACTTCCAATTATTTATGCCATAAACTTCTAGTCCAGTTTAAGTTTCCAATAATTTATCCTCCCCAGGCTTGCTCCAAACACCGGGGCAAGTGACACAGAGAGCTGAGGGAAACTATTAGGATGACTGGGATTTCACAGAATATTAAGGATGCTGAGAATCACAGAACGGTTTGAGTTGGAAAAGACCTTACAGATCATCTCATTGCACCCCCTGCCATGGACAGGGACACCTTCCACTATCCCAGGTTGCTCCAAGTCTTGTCTAACCTGACCTTGGACACTTCCAGGGATGGGGCAGCCACAGCTTCTCTGGGCAACCTGTGCCAGGGCCTCCCCACCCTCACAGGGAAGAATTTCTTCCCCATATCCAATTTAACTCTACCTCTCTTCAGCTTAAGGCCATTCCCTCTTGTCCTGTCACAAGCCCTTGTCAAAAGTACCTCCCCTGCCTCCTTGTAGGTATTGAGACATCTCAAAAAGTCAGGGAGTCACGATTTAAAAGAAAAACAATTAAAGAAATCCTTTCATGGAAGTGAGAATCCCGTGTGAGGATCAGTCTCACTGAGATGCTATTGTCAGCTCTTTCCCAAAGAACAAGTGTTTTTCCCCCTGGCAAGAAGAGACATTTCAAAACACATTTAGGTATTGGAGATTTCAGGAGACCAGCACAAGACTCTTAGTCCTGAGCCATTCACTACAGAAGCTTTCTTGAACAGTTTCCCTGCCATGATCTTACTGTTCAATTGTAGTTTGAGACTCAGGAGCTGCTCATTCCACCCATAAAATGCTGCTGTAGTTCAGGAGTTTCCCACTGGATGTCATGATTGCCCTGCCAGAACCCAGTAACACCGGCGGGGTGGAGACAAACAACCCAACCCCGAACCCCCCGTTCTCTGATTTTCCAACAGCTGAGCACTCAGGACTCCCGCTGGAATCCACAGATGTTAAACTGCCTGGAAATCGGGCCCTATGCAGCTGTGGAGTGCCCAGATTGGCGATTTCTGATTAGCTCGGTTTCTCCTGCCCCACTGGCTTTGTCTGTGCCCTACTTGAGGTCCTCTTCTGACTTCTGAGGTGCTGAGGGGTTTTGGCAGTGAGCTCAGTAGTTATGAAGTCCAACTCCAGCGACAGACCTGTTTCATGCGGGAGAGGGAAATTGTGCTATACAATAAACTAATGACATAAATCAGTTGCCAGACGTCCTTAGTTCTCCATGCATTCATCCATGAAAGCAGCTTTCAACAGCTCCCATCTAATTGTCAAAAGGAAAAGGTCCACCCCTCCCTCCCTCCATCCCCCGCAGCACTGTTGTTCCTCATGGAATCATTGGGAAGCGGCTCCCGGAGCAGGACAAAGCAGAATTCTGTTTGCTCCTGCAGCTCTGCAGCAGCCGGGGCTGGTGCTGTGCCCGGGGCCCGGGCAGGGCTCACAGCCACGCGTGACGATCCCACATTGATGGCCCTGCAGAAGTTTTGTCGTGAGCGTAAGCAGGAGGTGAAAGCGGCCCTGATGAGGGACAGGTTTGTACTCAGCCTCAGAGAATTCCCTTTTCCCCTTTATTACCTGCCCAGCTCTATGCGTCAAGATTTCTGGTTCATCTCCCTTATTTGGGCTTAGACTGAAATTAAAACAATTTATATTGATACAAAATAAAATAAATCAACATCAATTACTTCCTTTTTCCGTTCTTTTACTTTCTCAGTTTTTCATTTTTTCCTATTATTTTTCTATTTCTACTCTGTTTTCTTCTTCCCTATCTCTGTTTCTTCCTGTAACGCCCGTTCTCTTTCTGCTGATTGTCCAGCTGCTTCTATTCTTCCTTCTTTCATCTCCCACAGAGAGAAGGAAAAGACTAAAACATGGAAGAGAACAGAGAACTGGAGGATAGAAAGACAGGGCTGTTGAGGGCAACATTATTTCCACTTCCCCCCTTGGCTATGAGCAACTGAATTATGAGCAGAAAGATGGGGAGCTCTTGGAGGAAAGGCTGGGGAATAAACTTCTGGGGCTCTGGCCCTGAGAGCATCTGCAGATTAAAGCTGGAAAGGTGTCTGGCAGCTGGAGAAGGCAGTGGGCTGCTTCTGCTTGAAGACCTGACTGCAGATGGGAGTGACAAGAGGAGGCCCAGTGGGAAGGAGCTGCTGCCTCTCGAGCTGCGGGTGCAGCTGATGGACCCTCAAGTGTATTGAAAACTGTTTGCCCATAGCTGGGACATGGCTGCTGTCTCCCTGAGCCCCACCAGACACCATCACTGCCAGGAAGAACATTTTGCTCAGTGAAATTGGGAAGCAAATAAACCACAAGGAGGATTTGCCCCCACTGCAGTAGTAGCGCCTTGCAGCAATACCAGAGCTACTGCAAATGCAATCAAAACTCCAGAGCTTAGGCAAGAAACTGGAGGTCTTGACAGGACAGCAGGAAAAGGTGTGCAGTGATGGAATCAGCCAAGGTGATAAATCACCCTCCTTGTGCTGGGTGAGCAAACTGAGTCAGAGTATTGAACTGTTGCTACCACAGGGCAGGTGCACTCCTGGCTTAGCCTGGGTGATTTGAAGATGTCTGGGCCCTTGAATTGCTCATTGTGCATTCAGGCAGCAAAGCTTGTAGATCTGAAGAGCATTTATGATCTAAACTCCTTTCGCTGCTTCTCTGTCGAGACTGTGACTCTCTTTGCCTGAGGAGGTGCAGGAGTTTATGTGCACTTCAAGCCTTACCTAAGCTGGTAGTTTTGTCGTGTTAAAAGTGCCATGTTCTGCTTATTGCATTCTCGAGGTTTTATATGGCTTTTTCAATGGCCCTCTCTCTGCACACTCCCCATGGCAGAATGAAAAAGTGGCGAGAGGCAAAGGGAATAACATTCTCCTGCAGAGGAATGAACAAGAGCAGTTCAAACAGATCAACCACTTTCTAGCAACATCATTAAGTATATGGGAACCTTCTGGTACTAAAGTATTACTTTTTGCTGTAGGTATTGAACCCTTGGCTGGTTGTTATCTGCAAGACTTTATGATCCCTACTCTATTCTCTTTCTGAGAGATCCCAATTTTTTGAAGTGCTTGCAGTCTTAAAACTCGTGAAGCCAAAGAAAACTGAAGTAGTTTGGTACCTCTCAAGAAAAAAACCCACTTACTAGTGAATTTGTATCTCAATATTTGCCTTGTCCCTTTTAATGCCACTGGAAGGGGTGAGAGAACTGGGTTTATTCAGCCTCGAGAGAAGGTTGAGGGGAGAACTTATCACCATGTTCCAGTATTTAAAGAGTGGCTACAAAGAAGAGGGAGACTCCCTTTTTACCAGGAGTCACATGGAAAGGATGGGGGGAATGGGTACAAGTTATTCCTGTGCAGATTCTGATTGGACACAAGAGGAAAATTTGTCACAATGAGAACAATCTGTCATCAGAATAATGTTCTCAGAGAATTGGTGGATTCCCCAACATTGGACACTTTTAAGGTTCAGCTGGACAGGGTGCTGGGACATCTTGTCTAGACCAGTCTTTCACCAAGAAAGGTTGCACCAGATGATCCTTGAGGTCCATTCCAACCTGGGGAGGGATTCTATGATTTCAGTGTATCCTGATTTTTAATTATATTTTCTTTCTCCTTCGATAGCTCTGTGAATACAGAGGCTGCAGAACCTTTGGTGCATACTGTTTGTGAGTTCTCTTGCAGTGGATTCTCTTGCAGTGGCGCAGCCCAGCTGCCACCAAGCAGTAAAAATGCCATATTATGTCAAAGCAATTACTCCTGCTTCTCTTATTAAATTGGCAGCCGCTATTTTTTCTTTTCCGTGCGGTATTTTCATCTTCTGTCCCACAGAAGACACATTACTCATATACATAAAGTATGTGAGTCGTGACACTTCATGGAGTTAATTTTCAGTATTTTCAGACTGCTTGACAGCAGCCTGTTCTCCTTCATTACACACCAGCCAGCAAGTGGATTAGCTTACTTTCAAAACACAAAACCTCATATTAATCCACAAACAATTAATTATTGAGAGAAGACAAGCATATTTTGAATCCAGTCTGTGACTTTCCTACTTATTTCATGCAACGAGGCATGATCTGTGTAATTCCAGGCATGTCCTGCCAAGCATTCTGCAGCTCTTAGTGAAGACTGGATAATAGGAAAAAATCCTTTCCTATGAGGCCCTGGCACAGGGTGCCCAGAGAAGCTGTGGCTGCCCCATCCCTGGAAGTGTCCAAGGCCAGGTTGGACAGGGCTTGGAGCAACCTGGGATAGTGGAAAGTGGCCCTGCCCATGGCAAGGGGTTGGAACCTGATGGTCTTTAAGATCCTTTCCAACCCAAACCATTCTGGGACTTTGTGAAGTTACTGTGATTACATCCCAGGATGATGAACCTTGGTTCTGAGAGTGAAGAAAGATCAGAAATTGAGGTTCTGCTCCAAGGTGTTCCCTCAGAGGGCACAGAACCTGGGGCTGTGAGACCTGAGTGGGGCTGTTTCAAGTTCTGAGCTCTAAATGTGGGGACACATTCCAGCAGCAAAAGGGACAGAACTGTCCCTGTGCTGGCTCAAGTGTTCTCGGTGTACAGAAAGACCTGGCATTGCAGAAACAACTTAAAAGCAGACCTAAGTCCTGAAAGCATTTGGACCTCTGATTTTGAGTACAGAAGGCTTCAGCAATAAGGTTGAGGGGATTGAGCTTTGTCAATTTAGGTGCATTTTGTTTAGTCATCCAAGTCATGAAAAGTAATCGGAAAACAAGATGAGTGACATTAAGAGGGAAAAAAAGGCACAAATCTATAAATTGCACAAACAAAGCCAAAGCCCTGGGAGCAGAACCTCATGCATTTGCTGCCAAGCTATGTCCATTTTTTTCTGCATTGTTTTTAAAATGACTTTTCATCTGGTGGTGCAGAGCCAAATATCTCCACGGGCAACATGTATCTCCCCAAACTCGTTGGAAATTAGCAAGCCTTAATAAAATTTATGCATGGCTTGCTATTGCAGTTCCACAGCTAAAGGGAAAACAGATGTTCTCTTTAGTTATTCTCTTCATGTCCAAAGGAAAGCTGTTGGTTACAGTTTGGTTTTAACAAGGCTGGTGCTGAAAAGGTTACAAATGATGCAATTTTTGCAATCCTACTCCAAGACTCTCTGTGAACCTGAATTGCTGAGGTGACACTTGCAGATGCCTGTCACCCACTTACCAGCCTCATATTTCTTAACACCTCCACTTTAGGATGAATAAATGGAACAGAGTTCCCAGTATTTGCCTGAGATCACTGACAGGCTGGCGGGCCAGGCTCCGAGCCCCTTGGCTCAATCCACGGTGAAGTTCCTCAGCCTGGGCTGGTTTCAGAGGTGAGGCAGAACGGATGGATGGCGCATCTGAGAAGTGTCATTGGACATGTCACTGAATGGGCCTCTCCAGGCTTCAACAGGAAGAAGGGAAGAAGCCTTGATTCCTCATCTCCCTCAGCTGGCTCCCTTCGCTGAGCACACATGCACCCTGCCCACAGCATTCCCCACTCACACTGCAGATGGGCAATCTTCCCTCTTTCCATTTTTACACAAATATTTTCAAGATGTGCAAAAAATGATGTCGGCACTTACGGTGAGTGTTTGCCATCTGAAAGAGTTTGCCCTTGCAAACATGGAAGCATGTGTGCACATATATCTGAAATTCGTATTTTACTTTGCAGATGTGTGGCAAACACAGAGACTTTCAAAATGCTAATATTTGTTTGTTTCTACAGCATATTTATTCATTGCTCCCTCAACAAAGGATCTCAAGCCTTCTTTATTCCTCTGCAGCTACCAAATGGACATTGATATAAAAAACCTTCTCTCTATCCACAAAAAAATGTCCCAAATAACAGCAAATGCAGTAAATTGTAGACATTGGTTTAATACCCTTTCTAAGTGTTTATTCAAACAATCCTTTTTAGTCTGTGAATATTCATGGTCTTACAGATAATATGGAAGATAAACACTCACGCCACACCTAAATGCCACGATCAGCTAATTTAGGAATTATTGCTCTACCAAAAATGGAGAAGGAACAGGTCCTGTCACTTAAAGAAACGATAGCAAATGATGCAAAACCCAGGTGGCAGGAATGCAGAGAGGAGCTGGCAGGAGCTAACCAGATGAGTGATCAGCATTTTATTCAGACAGTGTTTCAGCGTCCACCCAGAGGAGATTAAGTATCCTGTCCTCTCAGTGCAGAGAAGAAGAAATAAATCAGCTTTTACCACAAGCAGGGTGGCAGGGAGTTAATTAGGAATGGAAAAAATATATTTCAGTTTGAAAAGGAATAAAAATGGACAAACGAAGGAACTAAAAGACACTGAAAACATGTTGGAACCCACCTGGGAGGCTGACTGAGAATCCTGCCCGGGGATCTGCAGCCACAGGGGACTGACACAACAGGTGATGCCGACAGCTCTCTGAAAGCTGCAGTCCAGCAGCCAAATGCTGCTGCTCTGAGTTGTTATATGAAAGCAGACATTTCCCATAACCTGTCTCATGTCAGAGTCTTTCCAACCACAAAGCGTAGAAAAAAGGCAAGGTTGCATAAAGAAATAGAAAGAACCTTCGTTTTCTTCTTAACGTAGTTTTTAAAAACCACAACCCTTGTTAAAGTCAACAGGAATTTGCTCCACATCTCTTCTAATTTGCCTCCCAGGATTTGTGCAAAACTAGATGATGACAGATTCTACTATTAGAACAAGCAAAACTACACCAGAAAATTAGCAGAAGCCACAAGCAGTAGAACAGTGGTGAAACCACCTTATTGCCCTGTGTTCAGTGATTTCCATTAATGATTTAACAGTAAAGGTCAATTAAATGAGTGGTAGATACTGATACCCGCTGGCCGTGGCTCTGCTCTGTGTTGTTGGAGCACATGGGTACGGATATGCTAAAGCAGGAACAGCTTCCAAAGGCAATGCACCATCTCCCCCCAGCCTGATCCGAGGTTAGATGTGCCTGGGGCATGTTCCTCTGCTCCTAATGAGTATCAGTTCCAAACTAAGGCTGCCAGTCCCCTTCTGTCAGCCGAAGGACAGTGTTCTAGGAGGGGTAAAGACTTCTGTATCCCTCTGGGATTAAACCCCGGGTACCAGGGGGTTTGGGGCATGTTGCCTTGCAGGAGGCAAAGTCCTGGTTGTCAGCTGAGGGGTGACACACACCTCTGTGGAAAATGGCACAGGGCCTGCTCCATGCCATTCCAGAGCCCTTCTTGCCAGGAATGCCGTAGGCTGCAGGTCACTGCTCAAGAGGAAAGCTTGGATGTAAATGAATGCATGAACATGGCTTCTGGCTGAAATATTTAATCAATGTGGAAGTGCCACCAGTGAATATCAACATTCCTCATTTTGGGTAAAAGCTGGGAGTCACATTCCAACAATATATTCAGAAAGCATCAATATATTCAGATTGCATTGGCTGATGCAGGAGCACAGGCTGTGGTCAATCACCATCCTGGTAATTTAGGAGAGTGCAGAAGAAGGAGTGCTGGCTTTTGAGTGTCTCCATGTCTGTTATTTATACACTGTGTCATCTGGAGCTGGCTGTTTGCTTGTAGCTTTGGGCTGACAGTTCCCTGATTCCAAAGGCAATTCAGCCCCTGACATAAAGCAGAGGAACAATGCAGAGTTCCTGTAAAACAACAGTGCTCCCCCCACTGCTGTCAGAATGCAGGGATTAGATGCAGAATAATGCAGTCCCTGATCAAACCTGCAGCTGTAATTCAACCTCTGGACAGTGCTGATGTCATAAATTTGGGAAGAAAGTGCAACTCAAGCGATTTGTGAACAAGAGCTGGTGAGTCCAATTGAATTACAGTTGTGGGAGCAGCTGGGATCCCCCTGCACCAAATCATTACTAATGAGAGCCAGAGAGTGATTACTTACAACTTTAATGAAATTGAATTTTAATTTATAACCTTGGCTAGGAGAAGGAAGAAACATACACTGAATATTTGGGGGTGACAGGGCAAAAGTAAAAAACAGAAATCCAAAATATATGGATGGACAATGCATCCTCCTGGAAGAGAGAAGATAAAATTTTATCCTCAAAAATAAATTCATATTTAAGGAAACAGTTGTGATACAGTGAGGACTGAAGAAAGCTATTCTATATCACAGTTGATGATGAAAGACCTCAGAAAGAAAATGCTCAGATGTGTTTTCTCTGAACCATTTATAATGCTCAGAAAAAGGGGAATCTTTAGCTGATTCTCAAGCCATCACTGCCCATTATTTTAGCATGAAATCAGGAGAATGGTAACCACAAGCACCACTGACATATTCTAATCAAATAATCCCATGGAACTCTTTCTGAGCAAGTCTTCCAATTTCAGCACTGAGTGATTCACTACTGGAAGGAAAAGCATAATTAACATTAAATACTGGTTTCAATAGAATTCTGTTTCTCGCTGCTTCCCATCACTCTGGAGGTATCACTCTGCTATTTTAATACCCTTTTTAATATTGTAGCTTTTCTGCTGGTGCTACAGGAAGGCCTAGGGAGGTTAAGAAAAGTGGTTTATGAAGTTTGTCTCAGATATGGAAATGTGAGGAGAGAGAGGAAAAACGGAGAACTTGAGTGGAGGAACACAAAATGGATGAATAAAAGAGCACATGTGGCTCACGACACAGATCACACAAGTTTTGCAACTCAAAATATGAATCTGCAATTCGAGGATGATTAGGAAGGTGTGGGATGGGTTGTGGAAGGTCTGAGACACGGGGCTTGCAGCCAGGGTCACACCAATCAGGCGGAGTATGGAGAGGTGGTGAAAAATGCTCCGACTTTTGACTTTACATTTATTTTACAGAAGGTAAATCAATATCTCTTCACCCCAGTGCACTTGTGTCATATGGCTTTCTGTTACAAGGTGACCAGGGCTTGGACATGTCTCTTCTGAGCTGAAAACAGCTTAATCCAAAGGGATTTTTTTCTGCAAATATCTGAAGCACTGTACTACTTCATGCCATGGGGTGATGGGATCCAACCCAGTATTTTATGTGCAACTTGACTATCATCAATAGAAACTATTACTACTCAAATAGTGAAACATGCAAACTGAATGGGAATTCAGTGCTATTTGCATATATTAAACTATTTTGTTAAAAGGGGTAGTATTAAAAGAAGATTTGCTGGACAGGAGGAGATTTTCAAAGATACAGGGAGGGTTCTACTGGGAGAAATGTTATAAGAAGGGGTGGCTAATAGTGAAAGGTCTTCAAAAATGCTCCAAAAAATTATTTCCCATCGAAGTGTTTTGCGGTGCACGCTCATTTACCCAGCCTCACATGCCCTCACTGATGTTGGGAGCCGAAGCTGTTTCCTGCCACCACTGGAGGGAGACCTCATTCCTTCAAAGAGCTGTAAAACTTCTGCTGCCAGACTGCACTTCACTAAGGAAGACTGAAAAATAATCTGGAGAAATACAGCTGCTGAATTTGATCCAGGCTGGACACGGTGAATCACAGGTTCTAATAACAATAATAATGCAGCACGAGTGAAACAGTGCCAGATTAACAGAGGTGCTTAATGTTTCCACTCTGATCAATACTGCTCAAGTGAGTCTGCTCCAGGGTCTGAACTCAGTCCTGGTTAAATCCACCACCATTCCCCTCCCTCCTTCCTCGCCCCCTCCCCTCACTCTCAGGCTGTGCCTGCAGAAGCCATTTGTGATGTTAAATTCTCAGGCTGATATTTCCTAACCCTTTCTCTCACTGTGACCTTAAGTGTGACCAAAAAATATTTCCGTCACTGGCATTATTTTCATTTTCACTTAACCCCTACTGGCCTAGTGGCCTATTTTACAATCATTCAATTACCCCCACTGCTGCTGAAAAAAAACAACCAGGGAGAAAATAATTTTTTGGTGCACCTCAAGGTCGTTGACAGCAGGAGGATAGAGAGCCATCAGGCAAGGTCCAAGTCACTCAGGCACTGGTGGCCCAGTGACAAGTGCATGGATGTCCTTCAGAGAGGGACCAGGACGTACAACTCAGCTCTAAAACCCCAAAGCTTCTGCTGGTGGAACAAAAGAAGCAGTTCTGCTAGGAAAAAAAGAAAAAAAAAAAACCAAACCAAAAAAAGGGAGCAATTCTCCCCAATGCCATGTGACATGTTCCCAAAAGGATGATGTTGCACATGTCTGTATAGACACATTCTGCTGGGTGGTGACACAGATGTGTGTTTGCACATGTACACACTCACCCACTCTGCCCAAGTTACAAAACAGCATCTCAGCAAGACAAAACTCGTGATAAGAAAGAAATTCCTGTCTGAAGGACTCTCACATTTCCAGTAACAGTGAAGGGCCCACGGAAACTTTCAGCTCAGCTGACTGACTCTGGTTTGTGTTTTGAACTTTATTAATGACACGTGCTACCACCTGAGAGCTGCCTCCTCACTCCTTAACTAGGCTACTTCTAAAATTAGTGCAGAAAACAAAGCCTTTGTTGAACATATATTCTCATCACCTCCCCACGCAACTGCATCTGACACCTACAGTTGCAGCCAACCATGAGTTTCCTGTTGTACTCACTGAATGGGGCAATTTCAGAGTAAATATAGTTCAAACACTTATAAATCTCTAGAGTGAAATCCCTGCTGTGCTGAAAATAGGAGCTTCACCACAGATTTTGATAGTTTTTCAGTCAGTTTTAAAGTTGCTTTTGGTTCTCAGTGAGCCTTGTTACTGGCAAGGGGACGATTAATGTAATCTTACAGCGTGTGCCACCCTGTGTCTTCCTGCTGACCCACACGTCAGCTTCCATAAAGCACCATGGACTTCCTGACAGGAATCATCTGCTCTGCCCTCATGGCTTAGATGTGCTGGCTGGAGACTGAAAGATCCAGCTTGTGAACAGTGACCTAAGACATTAGAGAAGAGATAGGAAGGAGCAGGAAAAAACCCATAATCACCATCAGCTCCATTAATTTTACTGCAGGACAAAACCTCCCCCTGGTACAACCTGCTCGTTCCAGCCTAAGCACAGGTGCCTGTTCTGCAAGTCTGTACCTCCCATCTGCTTCAGCTCCAGCAGTGGTTCTGGCCAGTGCTAAGCATTTGTAAGGTGTCATCTTGGAGAGATAATTTATGCTCGGTATCCATGATTCTCATGGATTTCCTTAGGACTCCACCTGCAGGACTTCACACACTGCTGGAGTCTCATTATCACAAAATCTCCATATGCTGTTTTATAGCGGAGAAGGTCATGGCTTAGTTGCTGGAAGAACCCACTGTTCTGACTATCACCACAGAAATAGAAAGGGCTAAAGAGAAGAGCAATTCAAATCCCTATCCCTACTGCACAGTGCAGTTCAATCTTCCCGAGGCATACAAAGTAAATAGTAGTAATAAAATGTGATAGGAAAATCAATTGGAACAAATGAAGCACTGTCTGTGCTGTATTCCAGCTCCTCCGTCCCATTGTTACCGCTTTGATTAATAAACAGCAATCTGATAATGAGCAAATCACCTCAGCACCAGGATATGGGGAAGCTAATGCTGCAGGCAGCCTACAATGACAAAGCTGAATCTTCCCAGTGTAAGGTTGTGTTTGGAAGGTGCTGGGCTGGTCCAGGAGGTTGGGTCAGAGGAAGCACGACCACCACAGGACAGGCTCAGAGGGCAGAGCTCTTTGGGAGAGGAGCTGTTGTAAGCCACTGGATTTGATGTTATATTTATAAACGTGCACTTAGAACCAGGCATCAATTTTTCACATTCATTTAATAGAAGTTTACCCCACTGGCTTTCTCTAGGGTGCAAGAATGAAGGCAACAGCCCAAAATTGGCTCTTAAAACAGTATTTTAACAATACAGTAATGTTAGTGTAGGGAACTCCAACTAGGTCAGAGTTGATATCCAGCTTAGTTTCTTTCTGGCGCATATTTAGACGGAACTGCATGCTAATGGAATTGTGTCCATTTCTGCCAGGAGTAAATCAGTTTAATTATGAGTTATTCTTTATTTCTTACTGTGTTTATTTCTTTCCTGTTCTTTCCAAATGTTCCCATGACCATGGTTGGAGATTGCCTTGTGCAGCCCTTCCTCAGCAGTGTCCTAACCTGCTCTGGTGCCTTCCTGAGCACTCTGTTAGGAGTTACTCTGACTGCTGCTGTTTGAGCAGGGGGTTGAACTTCAGCAAGTGTCAGTGCCTGATTCTGTCTCCTTGCTGTTTTGCTAAGCCTTGGTAGATGCAATCACTGCAGGCTGTGCCAGAGATCCTTGTTAGTTCTCCACCTCTGTGAGCAAAAATTATCAGATTCACTGACATTTCAGACACAGAGACGAGGAGCAGTGTACATAATTGATGTGAGACCACTGATTGCAGGGAATTTAAATCAGAAGTAGGGATCTGTTGTCCAAAGAACTGGATATACCCAATACTTGTCATCAAGGAATGGTTCCAAGAGCTGACTGCTGGCCACGAGAAGGCTTTTCTACCAACATGGGAAAAAGAAATTAATGGGACAGGGGATAAAGGAGAAATCTTAGTTCTAAAGTGGAATTTTTCCAAATGCTACGGTGTTAAAATGGTTACTTTGGTAGTGCTCTGAAATGTCAGGATGGCTGCTGTATCTGAGGGAAAGACAGGTGGAGTAGTAGCTATTGCTGCTCAGATTGCAGCAATTAATTCACATATCCTCTGAAAACAGCAAGGGAAGCAAGCTACATCCCATGTCTCTTTCACATTCCATCCCAGATCCACTACTTTGCTCTACTTCCCATTTTCCCTGGTGGGAGCAGCCTGGTCCTGGCCCCAGTCCTGGTTCCTCATCCCTGGGGTGGTGTCCCTCCGTTCTGCACAGGCTTCTGACAAGGCTGCAGCGTATCTCTCCTGTGTTTCCCCCCAGAACCTCTCACCTGCAGGCTGCTGCTGCCCTGATGATAGGACTGGGGGCTGCAGGTCTTTTCCTGCCTTGTCTTTGCCCAGGCATAATGGGGATCCTCTGAAAGAGCCATCTCTCCATCTTTGTCTTTCTGCATCTGCACTTTGGAAGAAAATCAATATTGCTGTTTGTTGCTAAATTGTCAGACAGCTTTTGATGCTAATATCTGATGAAGCAGACATGCTGTTGTAGATAGTTACACTCAAACAGGTTCTCTATCATCTACCATCTGCTTTTAAAAGGTCTTTTTTTCCTTTTTTCCAGTGACTAATGGTGTATTTAACCCTGGAGAGCCTCTGATCTGAACATCAGACATTTCTGCAGCACAGGAACAGAAAAGAGGAGGTGGGGGAGGGAGAGTGAATGAGCTTCCTGTTGTTCTAACTTGGCTTACTGGTAGGGTTCTCAAATCAAACTAGAAATCTCACCACTTAAGGCAAGCCCCACTCAAACCCTTGATCCAGCTGCCAGATGGCATCACCTCCTCACCCAGAGTCTTGAGACAGAGCAGTGCAGCCCAGGGGGAGCCAGGCCGTGTCACTGGCCCATGTGGACAAGTGCCCTCAGTTCTCTGTCACCTGCTCCATCCATACAAAGACAGTGACAGCACCTTCTTCTTAAAGAAGCATTAGTTCTGCAGGTGAAATCTGCAGGGATGCCAGGCCTTCTGTTTGCTTCTGCAGCCTCAAAATTTACAAGGAATCAATGAAAAGTCTGTGAGAACAGATTCCTCAGTGTTTGGGTCCGGGATTGTCCCTGAGAGTCAGACAAGAGTTTTACAGAGATATCAAAAGTGATGCCTGGGAGCATGGCAGAATTCTGCAGTGCCTGAAGGATATGGAGGAAATCTCATGCCACAGGCTTTCAGCAGTGCCTTGGCTGAATTAGGTGTTCTTCCCAGGAAAGTGTTGGACAGAATGGTCAGCCCAGTTGCTGCAGGTTCTGTGTGGGCAGGACTGGCACAGCAGGGTCACTGTAACTCTTGCTGTGCCAGGAGGCTGTCCCAGGCACTGACTGTACTGCCACCCAAGCTGCCAGTGCTCAAGAGCCCCTATTCACTGTGCCTGAACCAAAATTCACACTGGATTTGGTCTCCAAAGCCAAAAGCCACATGGCCTTGGATCCATGGGAGAGCCTCCTTTTTGTTCTGCAGAGGAGTCTGGAAAAGCATAAGGTTTTCCTGGAATTACAGTTTCAACTGACACCTGTTCCTGAATCTTGTGGTGCTCTGGTGAGGGACCTCAGGGCTGCACACCCCAAATCAGCCCTTGTGGTACACAGGGTGCAGAGCAAGCAACTCTGGGAACTGAGCAAGCAGGAGAAAGGGGGGGAGACAACGTGACTTAGCAGCAGTGAATCACAATCTCCTGTTTGATATTGTGTGTCTCTCTGTGAGATACTGTTCAATTCTCAGAGCTGAACGAGAGCAAGGGAGACGGAAACTGCACCAAAGGGGAGCACATTTTCACGGTCTAAGCTGATTAAGGCTGAATGACTTGGAATACACAATACAAATAACTGCAAAATCCAAGAATGCTGCTCTCCCAGAAGCCCAAAACTCTTGTGTCTTGCTTTTCCAGTCTCCAGGGAACAGTTTAACTGCTGCTTAGACAGCCCAGCCCAGACAGAGCTGAAGAAGCTGAGAGAAGCTCCAGGGCTCAGCAGTGCCCGACTTCACCATTGTACTGAGCTCTCGAACCCTGGGCCATGAAAATAGCTTGGCACAAAGAACACAGAAACCTCTAACAGGTTTACAGGCATTTTTCCAGCTTTGGCATCTATCTCCACTTCAAGTTTGTAGGCACAAGCCTGCTTTGTGTGTGTTCCTACCCCCCTGTAAATTGTGCTGCCAGAGATGTCTGTGCTGCAGCCGGACCTGACTGACAGCTTTGCCTTCAGCCAGAATTCTGATTCAAAGGAATATCCAATTCTGTGTCATAAAGTTTGCATGAAATTTTTACCTGCAACAATTCCCCAATGTGCTGAACTGCATGATGCTGACTTATACAATACATCATTTTAGCAGCAGAGTTAAACAAAACGCAAAGCCAGACTCAGTTTGATTTTTCTCTTGTGATCACAGACATAATACCACATGTGAGAACTGTAAGCCATTACTTCCATTATTTTGTAGTATAAAAACATCAAATACAAGTGTTTCAATCTAATCAAATGTTTAAATGTAGACTTTTAAAACTATTTCAACTATAAAAATTAAAAATTAACGCCAAAATTTTCTTCAGATAAAAGATTGAAAGTATGTGAAATATTGAAAATGACTGCTTCAGTATTATTGAAATACTTTAAACTTTTAGAAAATGAAATGTTAGAATGGAAGAATTTCCACCGACATTTGATTTAGATGAAAACATGTTTTCTAACAAGACAAGTTAAAAAATTTCCAATTGCATTTTCTAGTGGGCAATTTTTCAATGACATTTTCAGAAGAACATTCTGCATGTGAAAAATTTTCCAACAAGCTCTTGTGAGCTCTTAAAGGCAAGAAGAACTAGTTTTCAAATAACCCATTTTGAAAGGCACTTATTATTCTATGTTTTACGCCTTTTACAGCAGAAGCAGCAGACCAAACATAAGGCAATTTTGGGCTTTCTGTTACCTCCTTTCTAACTTAAAATACAAATTGCTGTGAAATGTTCCCAGACCTCAATTAAAAACCATGAATGATTTTAAAATGGGTTGTGCTGAGAATGTTGCTTACCTTAGGTAGGGATGTACACCTGGGATCCACACACGGCAGCTGGGCCTGAGCTCTGGTGTCCAAACACAGCCTCCCGTTCCAACTCAGGTCTGCAGCTTGAGTCTCCCTCTTTAGACTGATTCAGAGAATGTATCTGAATTTTGGGGGTACCTGCAAATCCAGTTATTGCTCCCAAACCTCATATCATGTGCTGTCTAAAATACAGAAGCAACCAAATCAACATTAAACTTGTCCCATTCTAACCCTTTGATGAGATCAGGTGGAGAATCTGCTTGAGATTTCATTGTGACACTATTTACAAGGAACATTTACAACATTTCCAATTCCCACTTCGTTTTCTGAATTGTTCTTCCCAGTTTTTTGACCACACAATCCCTACTGAAGCTGGCTATGCCTGGTGGGCTTTTGTGTCTGTGCTGAGCCCAGGTTTGTGTAAATGGGATGTGCATGTGAGGAGGGATGTGGCCTAAGGTGATACCTCACAAAGAAGATTTAGCAGAATGGAAAATACCGCAACGATCTACAGCCCTGCACCTCCAATCTCCCAGTTCAGGACTTGGAATCCACACTGATTCCAGCACTCTGACATTCAGGGAAAACCATGGCCTCTTTTCAAGATCTGAAACAGTTTTTCAAAAGGTGCAGGGGTTAATTTCCTTCAGTTGAGAGGGAGAGCTCTTGGCTCCAGAGCAGAAGCATCTCCCAGCCAGTGTAAATGACAGTGGCCCCTTTTACTCTGTGGCTGTTGTGCAGCTCCACTCCAGCTACAGATCTGCTCTTGGAGTTCACACCCAGAAGGCAAGAGGGAACTGAGTTTTCAGTCCTTCTCCACCGACTCACAGAGAGATGAGGGTTATGCAGGCTACAGCACCCAGCTGTGCCATGAACTGCACTGTGCAGGGTCTGGTTGCATCACATGAGCAGGCAACCACAATGCCCTGTAGTGTCTGCAGAGCTGGGAATTTACAGATGCACTTGGATGTGAGAAGAAAAGCCTGTTCCATGTATCCATTCCTCTCTTGTTTCACAGAAATAATTAGATCTCTTGTTCTCTGCCTCAATCTCTACTTCCACTTTTCCCATAAGGTGGTTTAGCTGTCCTAAATTACAGATCAAAGAGCTAAATGCTAAAGGCCAGGCTAATTCTCTCGTTTCTTGCTGTAGTCTATGAAAACCCCAGACAGTTCAGAGGGCAATTCATCTCGCCCTCAGATAGCCATCTCCAGTAAGCCAGACATACAGCTCTTTGGAGGTGTATCTCTGCTCACTGCTAAAGGAACCTCCTCCAGAGTTTGGCATATGCCTTTCCTGTGCCAAAAGTGAAGTGGGACAAATCACATCTGCAGCTTTGTCCATGCAAAGAGACATACAGCTGTGGGGAGGTCACTGCAGAAACAACAGCAGCATTCTGAGATAGTCCATCCCCTCTGCCCCACCAGCCATCTGTTGCAGCCATTCTAGCAGATGGTAGCGATCCCTGTGGCACAGCCAGTGGCACACGGACATCCTCCGCGCGCTGTCCGGTGAGCAGTCAGCTGGTGGCTCCTGGAGGCATCTGATGCTGACCTGGCTGAACTTTTTGCTGAAGCAGCTGAGAAATGTTCCTGCAGTTCCTCCCATTGCTCAGCTGCGGACTCAAAAGCTTTCACAAGAGGGGCAGGAACAAACCACAGGCAGCTGTTACACAAGGTTGCATTATCAGGACATTAGGAATGAATGCAAAATGCCCCTGAAAGGCTTAGTTCTTCCAACTGATGCTTTCTTATTTCTGCTTGAGCTACAGAGGATCTCTGAAGAATCATCCAATTTGTTCTATATATACCCTAACTGGTTGTTATTCCTTGCCCTGGAGGGAGTTGAAAATTGTGTGTGTAGCCTGTCCTTTTCGTAAAGAGATTGCACATGGAAGTTTCCCCCTGCTTGCACAGTCCAAGCAGATGGCACTGGGCAGGTAAAAAGCTATTCTCTGAGAAGTGCTAGCTATGAACATTCTTTCAAACATTAATAACTTGAGAAACACAGCGGCAGCAATTAGATGTAAAGTGACATAAATTACTTCTTGAAGATTCCATTAGTTAAAAAATGATGTGCATAAAAGAGAAGAGCATAAAAGAAAAAAGAGCATCAAGTAAAAGCGCAATCCCACAAGCCAACATACACTGACCCAGTCTACCTGAGAGACACCCCCAGCAGAAGTTTGTTGCAAAGACTAGGGAGCAGCTGATCTAACGAAGGCAACCAGACCAGATGTTTTATTTAGATTCTGATTGGTTTATTGCCTGCTGCAAAAATCAGTCCACACCACCAAGATGGGGGACTGGGGATGAACACAGAAGCAAAAAGTAAATCTGTTATTAAATGCATCTTAAAATGGAGGGATATGGCAAGGAAAGAAAGATCTAAGGACAATGGGATGCACAACTCTTTATCTGTAGGTCAATTTTTATTGCATTTCAGATCAGCAATTGCGCGAGTCATTATTATCGGGTCAGTTTTATTGGATCAATTTGGCAATCTCAGTACAGCGTCTAATGTCGAGAGGAAAGGTTTCAAAGACTGAAGAGATTTAGGAGTCTAAGTCACACTCATGAACAGTGGAACTTAAACTCTCTGAGGACTTAAGTGCTTTTGAAAATGGGACATGGTCTCCTCAGCCCTATACACACTTCTGGAAGTGTGCATTATCCCACTTGGCCACAGCACAGCGTGGTGCTCGCCGGTCTCCTCGCTGTCAGCCACGGCACACAGGTCAAGGACTGAGTGGTTCACAGAAATTACTGGCTTATGAAATTCTCCTTTTCTTCTTCTCAGAATAGTCCCTCCTGTTGAGAGCAGGCATGTTGGCAGGCAGTGATGTCATAGAAAAATATTTCAGTGAAGAAACAGAGAAACCTGTTGTCCAGAGAAGGCACCACGGTATTTTCCATGAGTAAAAAAATGTTAAAAACTGAGAGATGTACAAATGAATATGATGCAGAGGCAGGGATAAACTAAATGAAATGTTGGCAGATCTGGAAAGATCTGATGTGCCACTGGGACAGTGAAGTCTGTTTTCCTGTAAGTGCCAGGACTACAAAGGAAACCTGCAAAACTGTTAAATAAAACTGGGGTTTCAAAAGGAAGGGAAAATTTTCATTTTAGTTAATGCCAGGAAGAATAGCTGTTTTCTTCTCTTTTCATTAAAATGGCTGTGGAGAAACAGGGCGACAGAGCTGCTCTGGCCATCAGCAGTTGTGCTGCTGTTGCTCCCAACCAGCCTCCAGCTTCCTCAGCTGGGTATGTTCTCACTTCAGGGGGGTGTGGGGCACATATCAATTCCACATCCTGAAGCCCAATCCCCATGCCTTATCCCTTTTAGGTTCCACTTATTTGGTCTCATCAGAAGTTTTCAATGAGATAAAAGAAATCCATATTTTGAACATAATAAATTACCCCAACCTCCCTCTCAAGGTCTTTGTCCTCATGTGTTAAACAGGTGCTGTCCCTTAAGAAATGCCAGCGGATCAGAAATTGTGGTGGTGGCTGTGGTCTGTCCCACAGCCTGGATCCCAGCATCTGAGACATGGGCTCTTCAACACAGCTCCAGTTCCATTCCAGACATGCATCCTGCCAGCAGGAAGTGCCCAGTCAGCAAGGGTGAAACAGGAGTGAGCTCTGGGCACCTCATCAAAGAATTCTGTGAGCCTCTGCTCCACCTAGATGTGTCATTTGCTCACCAAAGAGCTCCATGTTACTTATGGCTTTTTATAGCTGATCCTCATCTATCCAAATGGTTTTCCGCTGCTCTTCCCCGATCCTGTCTTTTATTGTCCGGATAAGATCCTCAATGCTGCTCCATGCCTCTGCCTCCACAGAGGCATAAAGGCAAGGCAGTGCTTCTAGTTCTTTCTCCTTCAGGCGGCACATCCGTAAAAACTCATCCTCAGCCTCTGGCTTCGGCAGCAGCTTCCTGGATCAAATGAGCAGACCAAAAATAAATGTCCTGCATTCTAAGTTAATCCTGTAGTCCCAGCTGTTCCATCAAGAATTTATTTTCTCCTAACTACATACAAGCAATAAAAGCAGTGAAGAATGCAGCTACTCCAGGTGTGCCCTCCCCCTACCTTCATGCTGCCCCCAAGGAGAAATATTTGCTATGGGGAAACAATTTAAGAGCATTGAATGGAGGGAGAGTGCAAATGTTTATGAGCTCTCCTCTTCCAGCTTGCATTACCTTAAGAAATGCTGTGGGAGTGCTGAGCATGGAGAAAACCACATTTTCTTTGGTCTCATCCTCCCACAATGCTCATTGCCACCAGTGACAGTGAAAGAGTGCCAGATTTGGGGAATTCCTGCTTTCTCCGGTTGTAAGATTTCAGGGAGGAATCATGGGAGGAAATAGTGCACATAGAAGTACCAGATGGAGAGGGATGAGGTTCTTTATTTCTCTCAGTGAGAACATTATTGGACTCAAGAATCATTCACTGAATAAGACGGAATATCAAATATGCAAAAGGTTTGATATGTTACCTGAACCTCTTGATGTTTTTCTCTGAGACTCTTATAAAGAGAACAATAGGATATATCTTGGCTTTGATTAAATCCTTTGTGCAGCTTATTCCAGCTTCCAGGAGACAATGCTTGTTCTAAAAACAAAGTCATAACAGTGTCACAAAGGAAATTCACTGCTGTGGAATCTCAAGATAATGGTATCTATCCCTTATGGGGTCATTTAGAAAGCTCTCTATTTACCATTGTACTGATTTAAAACCTTTTAATCAAATACATTTAAAGTCCAGCTCCTCCTACTGGTTTAAAACTAGTCAGTCAAATATCAGCTGAGCTTAACAGCTTTCCAAAAAGGTTTAAAATGGAAATGGATTGTTCTAAAGATGAAAAGTATGATAAAATACCAGTTTTACATAGAGACACAAAACACAGGCTTGCTTTTTGTTCAGAAAGAACATCCGATGCAACTACTTGTGAGAGAAAAAACCATCACTTTCATTCTCCTTTTTTTTCCATCAAATCTACTCTATTTGACATCAGATCTCTGTCTTGGGCATTGTTATCTTTCTTCTGTACACCCCTGTGTCTGGGTTTCAGGCTTCCCTCTCCTTTGTCTAGGTTCTTGTATCTCTCACTCTCTCGTGTATTCATATGTACTTATGATATGGAAAGGAAATGACTAAAGGATGGAGTACAGAAAATGAAAGGATACTTAACTGCATCTATGTGGGTCATCACAGGGAATGAGGGAGAATATAAAAGAATATGGCTGAGGATGGGAAAGGAAAGGAAAACAAGAGCACAAATAAAAAGCTATTTGGGGGAATAAATACAAATCTGAGATTGAAGGAGGGCAGGATAGAGAACATGCAACTTTAAATTGGTCCGTCTCTTATGCAAGACATGGCAGAGAGGTTCACAGAGAGCCCAGGGAAGGGACACAGAGGACTGGGAGCACCTTGGCAGTGACAGCCTCAATGTTGGCAGGTACAATACATTCGTATGTGTTCAGATTCTTTTCTCTGCTGAAGATGACAGTCTCCGTCCTTTGCTTCCTTAAGAACTCTTCCTTTGTTACAATATCTAGGAAGAGATGTGGTTGGGGATAGAATCAAATTTACAACAGCAGAACATGTAGAAAATATCCAGTAGTACTTCGCATGGGATGTAAGGATGGTTCAGGGAAGGAAGATGAGCAATGAATTGTCTTAACAGCTGCCTCATTTCTTCCATTGAATTCAATTAAAGCCTAATCTGATCACAGCTGAGCATCTCAGCTATATCCTACACCAATGAGTCCTTGGGCAATTACTACAACACTATGAAGGCATTAAATTAAAACAGTAAATACAATTCCAGCACCTAATGTTATGTAGTAACAGTTCAGGGATGGAGGATGCTGAGAAGTGCTAAAAAAAGAAGGTCTCCTCAGCACAGGATCCTACAACAAGGATTTAGTGTTCCAACACTTGTGTTTAAAGTTTCAAAAAAATTTGGCTTAGGTTGCAATGTGTGATACCAGCCCCCTTGTGAATTGCAGCTCCACATCAAAGCTTTTGTTTTATGTTGCAAGACAGGGGATATTTATTATAATACTTAACTTCTCAGGTTCTCTGTCTGGATGACTGTAAGGCTGCATACTATGCTGTGGGTATTCAATATTAGTGTAAAAATGAAACGTCAGCTCTGTTTAATGCTGGGTTGTATACAATCCTGCCCTGCGGCCACCACGGCACTGCGTACTGCTTTAATAGTAAATACTTAGCATGGAAGAAAATCAGTCTTTCCAGTAGATCAAATGCACAATCTTCACAGCTTGGATGAGACAGAAACCTAAAGTCGCTCTAGGGAAGATATGCCTCATAAGAGCAAATACTAGAAACAAATTAATCAAAATTTCACATTGCCTAGATATGCAGTATGCAAACAGTATGCAAACAGAAAGAGCACTCACAGCATTTCAGTCTCTGAGGGGCAGCCTAGCAACCACACAGCATACACATGGATAATATTTATAGACACAGAATCTCATAACCATGTGTACTGGCTGTCTCAAAAACATTCAAATATCCCAGATAGTCTCAAAAAGCAGGATTTACAGCTACACATCACTCTGATGTGACTTGAAGTACCTCAAGCAGCTCTCACATGTGCATTCCCCTACGTGTGCACGCATATATATGTTCGTATTTCCAACACTGAGGGTTGACAGTCATGGCCCTCTTTTATCCCATTACCTGGCTTGCATATGTTGAATTCCAGGGCACCTCCAGAGTTGAGAAGCTTCTGCACCAAGGGCTTGGCAAGCATGGTGGGGGTGAACAGTACAGGGCGCCTGCGCTCGCAGTGGATGGGTCTCACCAAGCTATAGGGGATCAGACTGAGCTTCTTATCGATTTCACTCTCAGAATCCAAATCTGAGCAAAGAACAAGACATTTATCATCTGAGTTCCCCTCCATCAATATTTGGAGAAAAAAAGGAGACACACATGAACCAGAAATGGCATGATTAGTCATACTGGTCCTCCTTCCCCTTTTGCTGGGGTTGTCTTTACTATACTCACAGCACTATGATGTCCAACCTAATACTAGATTCAAGTGCCTTTTGCTTTCAAGAGATTATTTCTTAACCTCTTCAACACAACATTTGCTTGGAGACTTTCTGCTTGTTAGCTTGACTTACTCTAAATTAAATGTTTTGGAGCAAAAGGCAAGAAAGCACTTAGGAAGAACTGCCAGTCAAACAGGACATTTCAGCGTCCTAAAGCTGCCCATGAAGGCTTAGTGGCCCAAGCACTTTTAGCAGAATCAGTTTTGGTCACAAATCCTGTTGAACTTTTGCAGAGTCAACCACAAATGCAAGACCTATGATACATTTCGTAGCCATGCTGTTCTGTAGATGTTTATGTAGGCCTTTGTGTCAGTGCTATGTGTGTAAAGGCTGTTTTAGATCTGCACCTTCCAGTTTATCAGGCAGCTGCTTCTTCCCTTCGGATGAGCTCAGTGCCAGGCCCGAGGGCCAGCCCGTGACGATGCGGACCCGCTCGTTGCTGTTCATTCGTTTGTATTTGTTCTCAGACCTACTGACAAACTAAAAAAGTGAACAAAAAAAAGAGAGATTTGACTCTCTTGCATTATTTACCCTCCCCATGTATTCATCAGCTGACACCCATTAACTATGAGATCTGAATCACCTGTGTCTATCAAAGACAGGACTCCATGGATCTGTGGACTGACTTCTAAGGCTCTTTAAATATCATAGATCTGTTTCAGAGCGGGTGTTAATCCCCTCTGGGATTTCTTGTTTTGTTCTCTGCTCTTAAGAGGCATGTTTTCCCTTCACAGAGCTCCCTGCTATCACCAGTACAAGCACTGATGTGTACATCATACCCAGAGTATGTGCACAAATGTATCACAAGTTATACCCAAACTGCCTCTTCTTTACAAGAGAGACTTAAAAACTCCCAAATGGCATCTTTTTACAGTTATTTTACATGAGAAATGGGCTTCATGCTTTCCTTCCTCATCCACCCGACTATTCCTCTATCCAAACATTAACTCCTCCTCCTGTGTATTTGCTAACCTTTCACAACCTCCTTCCTTCACAAGGTTTATCTTTCACCCACAAGTCTCTGTCACGCTCAGTCACTGGCCCACAGTTAAAGGACTATTTCCTGATGGAGCCCTATCTCACAGAGACTTGGAGATTTGATCCAGTCCATTGGATTTGTCCTTATGGTACAAGCAAAGCACATTTCAGCCTCTGATGGCAGACGTGGGATTCCTCAAGGCACATCCGTAATGGAAGCTATGCTCTTAAAAACAAACACCCCGCATCACAACAGAAAACACAACCCATCCTTCTCGTTCGTGCATTAAATCTCTTTTTGATAGGAATAAATTCCAATACAACCTCTAGACCTGAGCTGGGATTTCTGGGGGAATTAGGATAGCCTGAGAATATCAGCTGTTCAGATCCACTATTTCAGACATTGCACTGAGGATTTGAACTTTATTACCTGCAAAATCTGGCCCAAAAGAAAGCTTGCTCTGGACAGGCGAGGGCTGGTTTTTGGGTCGCTCTGTGGGGCAGGCTCCTCTGGCTGCAATGTATTCTAGTAAAAAAGAACACAGGCGTTTTTCTCCTCCACCCTCTTTTTTGTATTTGTTTTTTTAAATCATAATATTTGGGAAACAAAACAAGCCAAGACAGATATTTTATATTTCCAGTAAAAGAGGAGAGTGATCGATACCTATCCCAAATACAATGTTCTAAACAAACTGTGGACATAGCATGGCTTGTGCCAAGAAGCACTGCTTTTTCACTGCTCTTCACACTCCTTTTTTCACAGACTGCTCTCCACACCTAAGAAAGAGGTAATTTCTGCACCAAGAAAGATCATGCACAGCTTTTTCTTTCACAAGCACCTCTTCCAGTGATCTCTGTCCCTTTGATCAGTGGGGATGCGAGCACAGAAGGAATGTGTGACACTTAACCTTGACTGAAATCAAGCACAAGCACCGTCTACCTGTCCCTGAAAAAGTTAGAAGCATGAATGTCTCCCAGACTCTAAAAATAACTTACAGCAACTAATACACTGGGAAGGTAATTTTAATTTTGTAAAGATGGAATTTTGGGGTCTAAAGAAAGAAAAATCAAATTACTTTTTGTGATGGAAAAGGAGAAAATAGAAGGGCTGTTGTGTGTGAAGGCCTGATAATCCCAATTCTCTCCACAACATCTAGGCTGGAAGAGACAGGTCTTTCTAAAGTGGGACAATAGACTCTGTGGTTTAGAGGCTTGTTCACAATCGGAGAGAAATAACTCTGATTATTAACTCCAAGGACACAGCTTCTTCCTCATGTGTACATGAAGATGCATTCAATGTTTACAGGCAGAGAAGCATGAGAAGGGTAACTAAAGCACAGAACAGTTTTGACTTTTAAAGTGTACTCCCTCATAGCTGGAAGGGTTAATAGTGAGCCAGAGCTGGGTTCATTCCCAGGGACATTATTTAAAGCAAACAGAAGGTGCCCATTGCCTGACACAATCAAAACCTACAGAGAATGTAAACAGGAATTTCTGTAAAATGATGATGAAAAATGAAAAATGAAAAAACAGTAGCAGGGGAGTATGAGGTGTTAAAAAGACTTTGTTTGTGGATACTTACCCGCAGTGCCCGAAGGGTATTGTAGGAGTTTTCTGTCTCATCTTTGCTTCCTCTGTGCATCAACCGCTGCAGCTTCACCAAAAGGAGTTGCTGGGCTCTGAAAGAAAGGATGGATCACGTAGATCAAGATAGTTTTGAAACCACTCACAAGAAAGCTGGATTGCAATGGGTCTGTGCCTACAGAAAAGATTAAATAGAAATAGCAGTGAGGACTGACTGAACCATGAAGTAAAGGCAGGAACAAAATAATATGGAGAACTGCATTGCAGTTAAGGATTAAAGAATATCCATGGAATATTTGCGTATTATACTTTTTGAGCAACCCACTTTATTTTTTCAGGTGACATCTGGAATCTCCTTTCTTAAGTTTTATAGCTATGTTGTAGTTTAACATCACCAGATCTTATCTCAAAATTTAAGACAGATACCTCTTTCCTTACAGCCGTAATTAAGTTCCCTGTTTCTAGATCCCTGCTCTCAGTTGTGGCCACTCAGCATCACCCTCACCTGCTGTAGCTGGGAATGGTCCCCATCTCCAGGTCCCTGTCAGTGAAGGGATCCACCCTGGCACACAGCCACTCACACCTGCCCTGGTACATGGTGTCGAGGATGTGGACGATCTCATCACATTTCACTGACAGGGAGCAGCAGTCCAGCTGGCTGGAGATATTCAGGTTCAGGCGGATGTGAAATGAATCCCCTGAGGTGATGAGCCCTTCTTCCAGCTCCGACAGCAGCTTCCGGTACCCTGCAGCAGGGAGGGAAGGGGTGAGGCAGGATCTCACACTCTGCTCTTGCTGCATTCCCGGGCATCCTCTGGGAGAAGCCACAGCACAAACTCCTGGGGCTCCTCCGAGAGAGGTTTGTACTTCCAGAGCGCTGCCTGCAGTAGTTCCAGCAAGATCATGGGCCTGCACCTCAGAGATACTGATGGGGCATTGCCTCAGGGACAGACCATGCTGCTGCTGTCAGGCCTGTGGGAATATTCTCATTATAATGCTGCTTTTAGGTAACTCCATTCTCAGTACTCCCCACATAACCTGTGGAACAGAGAACTCACCAAAGATGCAGACACAGCTATAGCTCTGCCCTCTAAGTACAGTGTGAGTTCTGCCACCAATTTTACTGGCAAGCTATTCCCCTTATTAGCTCTAATTGGCACTCCCAGAATCTATAACATGCTTTATCTGCAGTTAAGTGATGCTCAAAAAATTGCAATAGTCTTTTCTACCGTTGAAAACATCAAAGAAAATCAAAGGCATCACTTCTTGTGTGATCTATGCAGCTGAAATTCTCTAACCAGCGTAAAAACATGAACGCCCATTTATACACACCAGTAAAGAATGGATTTTGGAATGTAATTTTTGATCCATAACCTGAAATTATCATTATAGGCCCTGAACACTAAAATCAGATTCTGTTCGCCACACATGAACTCCATCTGTTAAAGATAAGATAAAGCCACAAAGTAATAAACAGGGCAACTCCATGAGGTAAATGCTAAATTGACCAGCTGGATAAAGATCATTCAGCTCACCACGTTGTATTGCAAAAAACTGTACATAAAAATAAGCTTGAACGTGTTTCACGAATCATGTTGCTATTGGCCACCATGTAAATTTTTCAGAATACTCTTGACAAGCACACGGGCTTTTTATTTTCTCAGTCACCAGGCTAAAAGCTGAAACAGTTCCACAGAGGTGCTGTAATTAACACCAGTGGCATGCTCCAGATTTATCCCAATACAAAGGATATGCTGGTCCTGTCACTTTCTTCCAGACAAGTTGCTATAACAGACCATATGAGATGAGAAATACTTCCGGTCTTACCTTCATGATTTGATTTATACTGGAGTGTTACTGGACCACTGCACCTCTGAATTGTCCAGTGAACTTCTTCCTTTGTGCAAGTATCCAAGGGAACACTTTGATTTTCCCCTTTAATGCAGCCCTCCAGCTAGATACGAAAGAAATATCACTCTCCAGCGCAGGGTCAATATCTGAGTCAATTATACCGTTTTTTTTAAAGTGTCATAATCTTTTTCTTATTAAACAATACAGACACTTTGCTATCAGGATGTAGATTATGTCTTAATTATATAATTGTTTTTCTCTCAAATTAGGAATGCCAACAGTCAACAGAACTGCAGCACTTGGACAATCCCAGGCTTCCCTGGGAGTAAGGAGTGCAGGAATATAAATTGTGGGGGGTGTTTTTTTCCCCTTGGAGGCATTTTAATAGGAAAATGGTCTGGCAACATTGGCAATGGAGGGAAAACTAAGTAAAGAGAAACTTGGCAGAAGCACTGTTGAACTTGTGCTCATGGGCTGCCAGGGACAGCATAGGTGGGTGGGCAGACACCCTGTGCCACTTGGTGATGATTTCATGCTCACCAGGAGGATCTGGTGTCCCTCCCGAAGGCCAGCTTTCTCTGCAGGGGAGCCTGTCTTGACAGAGCTGATGAAGCTGCCCTTGTCATTGCCCCCGAGCAGGGTGATCTCCGAGTTGAGGCTGTCCCCGTTGAGTGTCACGCGCTGGATCGTGTGACACGAGCTCCTGATGTGGCCCACAGACGTGACAGAGGGACGGAAGGGTCTGGTCCATGAGAGGAAGGGACAGTTGGTTATCTCACTCTGAGTTAAATGCATGTATGATAAATGAAAGATGTAGAAATAAACCTCCCGCATTACCAAGCACTAGGATCTAAGGACTCTAAAAGAAATCCTCCTCGTTACAGCACAAGTTCTGGAGAAGAGCATCTGGATAGATCCCAGTGCTCTGGCATCTCTGAAAACTCAGCATACAACAGTTCTCCACTCTGCAAGCTCTTGCAGCGAGATAGCAAGGTCACAAAGAGAAATTTGAGCCTTTAGAACGTTTAGTCTGCCTTGAAGTTTTTGAAATTTGAGGATGACCTTCATAGGTTTACGGGACATGAAGGGGCTCCAAGATAACGTTATATTGCTGCCACCATAATCACTCCTGCCACTATAACTTCAGCAACTAATAAATAAATAGAGAGTTTCTACCACAGCACCCTTTCCTCTCAGGTATTTGAGATGCCAGTTTACCTACCTTTCTAGAGAGAACTTTCTAAATATGGAGTTGACATGCTCAAGCTCATAGGCATCCAGGCCTTCTGACTGATGAGAAGAAGAGGAAGAGTGCACTGAAGGAGCTCCATGTGACTGCCTGTCATGACTGTCATCTGGAAAGAGTAACAAGAATGATAATGAGTCCTAGATAAAGTGACAAAGATGAAAAAGAGGAAAATTAATTTTAATTGAACCCAACCAAAGCTGAAGTAGGAAATTCCTCAGGCAGAGGCATGAGGACATGGCACGAGGAATGCCTCTCTCATAGAATAGAAAGTGGGAAGGGACCTCTGGAGACTGTCTAGTCAAAGGTCAGTGCAGGGTCAGCTCAAGGAGATTGCTCAGGACTTTGTCCAGTTGAAGGACATCTAAGGATGAAGAGTTTGACTAAAACTCTCTGGACAACCCTGTTCTAGTGCTTGACCCCCCCTCACGGTAAAAAAACGAATCCTTTTCCCACTTAGTTCTTCAGGAATGACCGCTTTCCCCTTCTTAACACTGGCTGACCCTTTGTTTTCTCAATTTACTCACAGATTGTGCGTCCCATTTTCTTAGAGGGGGTTGGTTATCTGACAGTCTCTGTAGCTGGGGAGCTGATAACATATTAGCTCATATTTCAATTACACATTATATCCTCTTGCTTACCATCCAGCTCCAAAGCATCACATCCAAAGCTGTCATTGTCCTCTTCAACCAAGCTGGAACTAAAAACAAAGCATGAGATAATGGAAGAGAGAGAAAGTTGCACACTTTCCAGCTTTCAGCAGATTTCATTAAGTTCCGAAGGAGGAACTTCTTCTGTGAAAAAGGAAGATGTTGGAGGCGTTGCATCAGGCAATGGTGCAGATGCAAAAAAATAAGCAAGTAACATCCTTGAGAGTCCAGGGGAGATACAGAAAAGGGCAGGAAGACAACATGTGTCAGCCAGCATGGGAAGCATGTGAAGCAGCAAGAAGGTTCAGAAGGAAGAAATGCCAACAGCAGTGAGGGAATGAAGATTTTGCTGAGGACAAAAGGAAGCTGCTGACTGATGGTCTGGTGTGTGACTCGCACCACACTTGGTTCACATGGAGATAAAGGGCTGCACAATGCCTGCTGTGCATGCACTGCACCATGGGGGTTTTCCATGACAGAGCAAAAAGCCAGAAGTTCACTGATGGACAGAGTAAATGCAAGGGAAGTTACTGAGGTGCAGCAGTAAGGAGTAATTTATCTGCTTGATTTAAAGTGCTTGAAGTTTTTTATAGCAGTTTCAGGGTACCTCGCATGGCTACTCAGGTACCTGCAGTACAGAACAGCAAAGTGCTCCAGGCTTTGGGAACTGCCACAGCTCTGCTCCCAGCCCAGCTCGTACAGCCATTCCTGGTAGAGGTGACTGGATTGGTTGGCCTGAAAACCACTCAAGATTCTCTAAAATTCTGCTCTTACAGGGGTATTGGGGCTGTCCAGCCAAATGAGTGATCTGTCAGCTTCACTAGAAGGACTTCATTAAAGCATGTCCTTTGGTTGCAAAGCTGTTTAAATAACAGCTTGTTGTTTTTCCCATTCAGAATGATTTGTAGGTCTCCTGTGGAGCTGATATTCCTCATATTTGGCTGTAGCTGAAGGGTGAATTTTTGCAGCCAGGCTGCAGAGGATCAGCTATTTTTACAGCATGCATAAGCAGGGAAATAATGTACCTTTTCCTACATTAAATGATGATCTCACCTTTTTTATTCACACAAATTAAGTTGAGATGAACTGTGAAACCTGCAACTTGGCTTGCAAACAGCAATTATTCTGGATTATGTTCACAAATAAGTTACAAAAACTTATCATGCTAATTATAAAGTTATAAACTACAGTGAATTTTTGGGCAGGCTCTTGAGATACTTGACTTTAGTGATTATCAGCTCAACAAAGTAAACCCACATTCAGACCTTGTTCCAGGATACCTTTTCTTTCCACACAAAGAATATCTAATATGAGGGAAAAATTCAGATTTCAGTACAACTCAGTCTTCCAGTGCCTTAACACATGGAACAGAATACAGTCACAGTTACAGTGAAATAAGTCCAGAAGATGAATAATCTCTGTGTAATCTCTACTGTGTTCTGTAATACACTGCAAATATTGAAAGGTTCAGGCATGCCAAAGGCTTCTCAAGCACCTGAGGCACAAAACATTCAAATCATTAATAAAAAAGCCTTTTCTCATCTTGTAATAAAACACACTTTAAAAAGGGACTTGGAGGGCAATGTAGGAGAAGCCAAGGGAGACTGAAATAAACACTGCTTAAAGCCTCAGCAGCCTACAAAATTATGTGGGAGGACCAGCTGAGGATGCCCTCAGTGGAAAGCTGTCTTGCAAAGCTCTCCAGAGAGAGAGGCAAAAGTGGCAGTCTGCCCAAGATCAGATTGTTTTGAAAAACATAAAAATATGAATAAAGGTCTAATAAAGATTAGATATCAAAAATAGATCTAATAAAGATCTAAACCCTCCACATACATTGCTTTCTTCTAAATTGGTCTGCTCTGTTCTTTTCTCCTTCTGCTTGGGACCTTTAGGGAATGAATTTGTATTTCCTGATATTTCTGATGCAGACACTGATGCTATTGACACCACACCAACACAGCATGTCTGAGTATCACATTGCAAAAAACCTTTTAGAAAAGGGGTCAGTGCCCTTTAGGGAACTGTGAGGCAGGAGAGGTCTCTCTCCTTCCTGCCACCAACTTCCCACTCACCAGCTGATGAGATTTCACTGCCAGGGGAAGTCCATGGGGCCCTGACCCGACAGAAGTGGAAGCTGCAGCAGAAGGTGAAGCCAAGAGCAAAGCCTCTCTCTCCACTCCCTGCTCTGCTGAGAAGCAGACCCTGAGACTCAGAAAAACCACCTCCCTCCTCCACTTCTCCCCTCCACTCCTCGCAGACATGCAAGCAACTCTGCTCACTTCGGCAGCTTACAGAGAAGAAGGGCGAGCTTTGAAAGAAGGGGAAAGAACAGGGACACAAGGGCAGCATGGAGCTGAGGGGCAAAAACTGAAGCTGGATCAGTGTACGAAGGTAGAGAGAGCACTTTCTCCAACAGCATCAGTGCCAAGTGATTCCAGTCCTGTTTCTGTTTCTGTCCATTACAAAGTCAGTGCTGCAGTGGTATCACTGTGTCATTCATCCTGGCTGAACCGTCAGGCACTCCTGAGTGGTTTGGACAAAATGTGGGATGAAGGGCTGCAGCCTTGAGAAGTTAATCCTGCTGCTTTATAGAGGCTCTTCAATCAGAGGCAGACACAAGGACCTCTACAGCCCTTTTTCCCTTGTCCTTGTGCCATTGGGCTCAGGACAGGTTTCCCCACATGTGACCCACCTGCAGTGAGGGGTGTCCTCTTTGCAACGCCGCACGATGGAATCGTTCCCGGGAGGCTCGGGAGTGGTCGACATGATGCTGTCGTTGCGATTCCGCAGGGTTTGCTTTGAACAAGAAACCAAAAGGTTTCAGAAAGGTTATCTGGTTGAAATGTGCTCTCACCTCTAAGTCACAGCAGCATTAGCAGTGGTGCTCTGCACTGGCCATAGTCTGCACTGAGAAGCACACACAGAAAAAGAAGAAAAGTCGATTCTAGCTGTGCAGAATCCAAGAGCACTCATATATCCCAGTTTTTAGCACAATGCCCAGCTTGTGTGCTGGCACTGCACCTTCTCCTGTGACCACATAACTGCCTGATTTACTAAGCCATTGTAACTTTACCCTTGATGTGTGGTGTATATGTTGCACAGCTGACACAGGAGGAGGATGAAAAGCAGTATGTCTACTTATATAAATATATATATAGTTGGAAGGAGACAGAAAAACACAGATCTTCATATGTTAAATAATCTTCCAGTACACTGGAAACTAAAACCTGAATTGCACTAGAGGGAAGACCAGTATAAGGCATCTAAACATTCAACAGATATTCCAAAAAGATATTCCTAACCCAGCTAAGCTTATCATGAGTGGCAGCAAGTTCTTTCCTGGCTATTCTTGAGTATAATTTTAATTTCCTGGGGGCAGCATTTTTCACGGTGTTCTAGAAAGATGTCTTGTTCTTTGTTATTAACACTCTGCAAGAGCACTCTCTCTATCTGCCTGTCCTGCTGTGTCAGTGCTCACATATGTATAATGGAATATCTACCTTGGAAGATTATGGGGATACAGCAAGCAGGGAAGAAATGGTTTGATTATGGTATGCAGAAATTTCCAACTGTGATCTGCACCCCTTTTCTCACTTGCTGTTACTTATAGACAGGAAAAGCATTATAGAACTCAAAAAATCCTTAGAATTTTCCCAGATAAGTTACAAAGCAGTTTTAAAGCAAATCTCTTTCTTCTAACAGTAAATGTTAAATGGCATAAGGAGACAGCAAGAGGTCATAAATACCTCTGAAATATCTTTAAATAAACATAAACCAATTCTGTGGTTTTGGGAAAGGCTAATAACATAGTTCTAACAAAATGCTGGTAAAAGGATTAAGGGAGCTTCTGACAAGGGCCTTGAATGTGATCACAGCTGGGATGCTGGGGAAGTGCTAATACTGAGCTGTGAAAGCGCTGAACCACATTAGGAGAGACAGTTGTAGACAGGCAAGGGGCATCCTTACAATCCTGGTGACTTCACAGCTGCTGATGGAGTTACTGATGGACACAGAGGAGCTCGTGTCCGTGCGGCCGGTGCTGCCCTCGGCCCCGTCTTCATCCTGTGCTCTGACTGCTGCACTCATGGGGACACAGGGAAACACAGACAAAACACACGAGAGAGAAGCACGTCAGAGCACTTCCAGTGCAGAGTCTTTCACAGATGTGCCACTGCACTTATGTTCTCTTTCCATTTCAGCTGGTCTTGTACTGGACAGGGGCCGCAGACACGCTCCTGCTCTGCAGCTCTGGCTCCCACACCTTCCCCAGCAGTTCCCAACAAAGCACGGAAATTCCCACCCCTCTGCACAGACTCCTGCCCACTTTGTCTCCCAACTCTGTCCTGGCCATTTTTAATAGATCTGTGAATGCTATTTGACAAATAAAGAAAGATTGTTTCGTGAATTTATGTTCTAACTTCATCACCTGAACCAGGCGATCTGCAAGGTAGGCTCATTGAATTACACATTTTTACTACAAAAAATTTACAAGGATCAGGAAGCCTGGGATCCCTCCGCAGCCCCAGGTAACACAGAGTGAATGTGGACTCCACCCCTTCCTCAGCACCTCTGATTGGTACTAATGTTGCACACTGCCTGCTAGCAAAGCTGCTGTTTAACATGGAGTACCTTGGAGCGGGAGCCGTGTTTGCCATGGTGTTTTGTCCAACAGAGGCACACTGTAACACACAACAACTGAAGGAAGTGCTGCCTCTGATGGTGTTTGTTTCAGGGATAGTGTTACACAAATAGGAGGAATTAGCAGTAACTCAAACATGAGTGTACAGCAACAAATTTGGTAACTTGGCAGCTGGCTGGGGCGTGGGTCAATCCCCCTCTCTGAGCTTTTGCAATGCTTTAGATTTAAAATTAATTCTGTTTTGCTGAAGGACAAAGGAACTCATTAGACAATCACTAGATTAGGGCCTTTTCAGCTTGAATGATTTTTCCAACAGCAAAAAGAGAATGGTATGATGATTTTTAGTGCAGATGTTACACAAATGACTTTACAACTTTTGTAAACTAAATGGAAAACTGAGAAAACAGAAAATTTAGCTAAGCTATGGGATGCACATCTTGTGCCTGTGGAGGCATCTTTGGATGGAGAGGACAGTGAAGTAGAACACTTGACTA
Organism: Corvus hawaiiensis; assembly: GCF_020740725.1. Classification (NCBI taxonomy): domain Eukaryota; kingdom Metazoa; phylum Chordata; class Aves; order Passeriformes; family Corvidae; genus Corvus; species Corvus hawaiiensis. The sequence continues at coordinate 5,108,697 of NC_063228.1, forward strand.
CTTTAAATTATTACATTGGTATCTGTGAGAGAAACTGGTTTTTTTTTACTGACTTGGACTTGGTTAACAATTTCCCTGGTTGGCATATTTGCTAAAACAGCTTAAAGAGATTAAGTGAAAGAGACAAAGCAATGGAAAAGGAATAAGGACATGGGTGCTCTTTCTGACCTTGAAACTCTGATGTTTTGTTCATGCTGACAGGGGATTTAGCTCTTGGACTTATCTAAAAGTAAGAGGACAAAAATCAGCACAAATGCAGAATATTTGCCACACACTGTAAACCAGGTATTTTTACCACCTTTTTTCACTGCTACGTTGTAATATACTTGCCCTCCTTTAAACAACAAGACCCAAAATTTGGAAGATATTTAGGTATCTAAATACCACAGCAGTGATGGAGGGTAGCTACCTGACTACTTTTGAATGTCTGGCCCAAATAACATTGCAATTTACAGATTCTGCTGAGGAAACAAAGAGACAAAAGGTGAAGTGGGTGCCTTGGGACTGGTTTCAGGCAGCTGTTAATACAACAGGCATCCTTTTGGAGCGTGCAATGTGAAAAATGCAGCTCTATCGCCATAAGTAATAATGACAGTCAGAGCTCAGAAAGGTTATGAAGGGCAGGGAGAATTCAAACGCAGATGAAAGGAAAGAGAACCTCAAAAGTCGGAATGTTAGATTTTTGTGGGTTTTCTTTACAATTCATGAATACAGCATCAGATAATAGCTGTGTGAATGCAGCTGGTTGGGAAAATCATGAACCTAACTCATGCTACCCCTTCCTGTTAAGGGTGAGGAAATTGCCATAATTTAATTCTAAATTAGACGGTTAATTTTGCTCTAGATTGTGTCCACTTCTTTCTATTTTTCCTTCCAGCTGCTGAGAGCTTTTCCTCCAACACTTTGTTTTTCACCTTCAGTGTGTGTTGGACCTCAGGCATTATGTCATTTTTTTTCCCCACTAATGTTAAGGAGGCAAAGAATCAATTTATTGACAACGCTCCAAGAATGTGAATGAACAGCAGAAGCAAGAAGAAAACAGAAAATGGGGAGAAGGGACAGAAAACAGTCTATAAAGCCTGATTAGATCTGCTCCTCAAGATGCAAATCACCACAGGGCAAAAACTGACAGCTCACTATCATACACAAATCTATTACCTTTACAGCAGTTTCAGAGGCACTGCCACAACATGTGTTATGTCTGATAGTTCTAACAGTCCCTGCTCTGTGTCATTCCAGCCTCAGATTCAGACACACCTGGATCCCCTTTAGGTTCACTCTTCTCTTGAGACGAACTTGATCAGGCAAGAAGAATTTGTTGTCTTCTGGAGAGTCTTCAGAAGTGGAGGAGTCATCGGCTTCCTGACCATTGGCTTTTGGGCCAGAAGTCCCAAAGGCCTGGGAGATAACGGTAATGGGAAGATTCCGTGGCAAACTCTAAAGGTCACAAGGGAACACTTTTACTTCTGAGACCAGTTTGGTACAACACATGACCTTCCTTTAGAGCAATCCGATTGAACCTATTGTGACTCTGTGCTTCCGAAGTTCATGTAGAATGTGGCTCCAAACCCAATCAATAATTTGGGTTGAGATTAGAGGGGATTTCTGTTCACTGCCTGAATTCTGTTTCACTCACATTCCTAAAAATATTTGTAGTTTCTAACCCAGTTTAGAGAATAATTGGTTTTCTGTATTTCTTTCCCTACCATTTAAAGTCAAGCTGTGGAATGGCAGCCTTTGGGAAGGCATGTGCATGACAGACAACCTGAACAACACTACAGCAAAGAATTCACAACACTGACATTTAGTAGGAGGAGATTATTTTTTTCAGTTAATTCATGGAAAGAATTTAAAAAGTCCCCTCTCCCTTCCAGACCAAAATGTTTGCAAAAGCAAGTCTTAACAAAAGAGATCACATCTGTTTTGCTCAGCTGTACCTGGTCAAGGAAGTTGTTGTCCTTGGAGAGGCGCCGGAGTTTGCACTCCAGGTTGACGATGCACGCTTCCTTCCGCACCACCTCGATTCGGAGCTCGTCGTTCCGCTCCTCCAGCTCCCGGATCTGCTTCCTGTATTTGTCCTTCTCTATCAGACAGTGTGAGTACTGCGTCTGAGCCTCGTCGCGCGAGCGGAATGCCTGCAGCGGGGCAAGAACCCTCTGTGGCACCTGGGCACCAGACCCTCCTCCTGCTGCTTTTGTTTGTGAAGTGCTGGCAACGGGCACTTCAGAAGTGGTACCCAGTCACCCATTAACACAGCAATCAGGACCAGGATGTGCCACAGTAGCACCATCAAAAATTATGATGATGAGGGTTTACATCTCCCTCTGGGTTGGTGGGAAAATGTCCCAGAGTGCAAACGGGGTGACTTGACACTGACATAAAGCCTTGCAGGAGCTGTTGTTAAGATCCTGGCTCTGCCTGCCAGATGCTACACTGTGGAAACAACCCAATATTACCCTGTGTTTAATTACCCTAATGCAAATCCCAACAAGTAATTCTTTTAACTGCTTATTTTATAATGGTATTTTGGGCCCAATTACCCACAATTCCCCAAAGTGACACAGAGGAGATAGAGGCTTTTGCTACTGATTTCCCCCACTTTAACTGTGAGATACCTGGTCCCGCTCCTTTTCCACCTCTTCCAGCTGTATCATTACAGTGTTCATGCGGTGCTTGTACATCTCACAGTCTTTTCCTAGTGTTGAGCACTTTAACTCCAAATCTTCTTTCTCCTCAAGATACTGGAAATGACAAACTGTTAACCACCACCACTCCCAGAGGCATTTTGGGCACCAGCCTGAGATATTCCATCTCTCAACCCTTCCATTTCTCACCTTGTCTCTCAAGTCCTCCACATGACGAATCTCCTCTTGGAGATTAAAGATCTTGTTGACCAACTCATGACGATCCTCCAGTGCCTCCTTACGGTCGTGTTCCAGAATATCCAAAATGGCTTTGTCTGAATCTGGCAAACCCCTCTTGTCAGCCTGAGGAAAGACATTTTTTAGAGCCAGGCCAGGGAAACAGAAAATAGTTTTGCAGGGAGAAAAGTATCAAAGACAGTAACAGGCAAGAGGAATAGCAAATGAACAAGGTACTGCAATGGGAAAGCAGGAGAAGAGATGGACATTTGTTCATATTTTAAAGCATTGTCAGAAAAGATGAATAAAATCCGTCTTGCTGTCAGAATAATCTGATGAAGGAACTGTTTTACTGGTCTATTGTACTGGCTGTAATTTGATCTGGTTTGGATGCAGTGACAGTTCTTCACTCCAAGCCCTGCATTCAAAACTCTTTTCTATTAATCAGCTCTCACTGAGCACAAAAATCACCCTCTTCCAAAGAGCAGGGCCTAAGAAAATATTCAGGAGAATTTTTAAGTCATGCACAGGCTTTGCAGAGCTGTGCTCAGAGAATATTAAACATGCCTGGAGTACCTTGTACCACTACTTCACTTCCCACACTGTCCAGGAATATAATTTCTTTCAGATTTAAAATTAAAAAGATTACCAAAGCAGGTTCCAACACATAATTGCCATCCAAAATTAACCATAAATGGAAGATGAAAAAAGCATGAAATGCCAGCAAGGAATATGCATATTTTTTTTTTTTGAAATACCTAGACTGAATTGGAGATTTCAGGGACATTTCGGTTATCCAGTATTTCTAAGCATTCCTAAGCATTTCTAAAACAACCTGGTTCAAGTTTATTTATACTTTTGCTTAGGAGAATTTAAATCCTATTTTTAGCTATTTCTCTGTTTCTTTAAGTGCTGTAAGACCATTTCAATTAATATAACAGACCTACATGGACCAGAACTCCCAGAATCTTCTATCCTACACTGTTTTTCAACCTTTGAATTGGATTTGTGTTAGAACTAAGAATCGTTAGGCGCTGCTAGAGGCTACAGCCATTTCTGAAAGGCCTTCTATTGATAATTTTTAAGTGTCATTTTAAAATGCCACAAACATTTCCAACAAAGTGCTAAGCAGTCTCATATATATCCCATTATTTGGCTAAGCTCTAAATGTGCTGCACATCATTTGTTTTCCCTACCTACCCAAACACACATTAGTTGAGCTCCCTGTGCAAGCAGGATTCTCCAGGGCACCCTGGTGCTTAGTGACCGCTCACGTACAGGAACCTTTGTTACCCTCTGCTTCATTAAAACCTTTTTGGCAAAGATATGACAACAGCCTGACACAGGGTACACAGAGCCACTGTCAGAAATTTCTGGACTGGCTGTTTAACAGAGCTTTGCAGTGACAGGCTGGTACAATGTTCAGCAATTCAACACTGCATTCTTGGAAGAGCCAATTTCTCATGTACACTTGATTTTTTTTAGAGGACTATTTTTGTAGAGCTCCTCCTCATGCATGTGTCTGCGCAGGGAGCACTCCAGGCAGCTGGGAGCTGTACAACCAGCCTTCTGTTTGTCAAACTTTGCACTTATGCTGGTTGAAGCTTTGCAGGCAGAGGTTTCAGCCAACACTTCCTGCACTGTAACTGGAATATGCTTGAGTTTGGATTTAAAGGCAGCAATCTGCTTTTATACCTGAATGATGGACTGTAACTCTTGGATTTTAGTCTTCATCATCTCATTTTCCCGCTCCAGCTCCAGAACCTGTTCCTTTTTGGGTCGGTTTTCGATATCATTTTTCAGCTTCAAAGACTGGTTCCTCTCCAGCTTGCACTCCTCTTCCACCTTGTTCAAGCGATGCTTCAGCTGGTCAATCTAGAGCAGCCAGGGAGAGTGAAAAGGAAAAAGAGGAGAGGGAGAGAATCCTTCCTAGCTCTGACATTTAGTGCTCTGAAAAAGCTCTCACTTCCAGGTGAAAACATAGGGGGAAAAATAGTTTAAACTGTGAATGCTAAGGAGGAGTTGATAATTGGGTGCTGAATGTCCACAACTGAACTGGTGAAGTTTCAAGTACAAACCGGCTACTTGCCAGCTGTAACTCATATGGGCTGATTGTGAATATTTAGAACACCTGGATTAAAAAAAAGTGACATGTCCCCAATCCTTCAATAAATAAAGACGTATGAAACAGAATGAACACTGAAGAGGCTGACCACACATTGTGCTTTTTGCACGTGGACTATTTGGATCAGGAAAAACAGGAGAAAATTCACGATATGTTTCTGAATAAACCCTCAGCAGCTGTAGTGCTGCTGGATAACTGTACCAAGATATTACTAAGCCTAAAAAAGCCAAAATTATGTTCTTAGTAAGGAAGTATGTTTTAAATTTTATTTTTACTTGCATTCTGTTAATTCATTATCTGCCATTAATACACCTCACTGCAGTTGGCATTTCTATACATTGATGCCTCCAATCATCTGGGTAATGTCTTGGGGTGACCTTATGACGTGTATCCCATATCAGCAAGCAAAAGAGAGCTCTACACCTTTCTGCTTCTCATTTTCCCAGATGCCACTGGCGCTCTCCATTGCTGTTGCTGACTAAAGCACCCCAGAGCATTTATCTCACCTCCAACTGCAGGTCCCGGCTCCTTATCACAGCCATGCTCTTCTCGTCACTCAGCTGGGCATATCTCATGGCCAGATTGTAGTTCTCATCTTTCACCTTGACCAGCTCATCGTTGTAGTTGTTTCTCTCCTCTTTCATCTTGTTGTACCTCTCCTGGAAGGTCAGCAGCTCTATCTTGTTCAGCTTTAGCTGCTTTCGCTCATCCTCCAGCTGGCGGGACTTGGCCAGGAGCTCACAGCGCTGCATGTCTTTTGTCTTCACTTGCTGCTGCAGCTTGATGATCTCATTCATTAGGAAATGGGTTAGGCCTTCATGTCCCTCCTCCACTGAAAATGTTTGAACAGCTTATCAATGTCTAGTGAAGTACCTTATTTAAGTTACTTTATTAACAAGTAGGATCAGAAGAACTAAGTAAGAAACAAGGGGCCAGAATATGTACAGAGGTGCAGAATTTGCACAAATTCATACACATCTGTATGTCTAACAGTACAAATATTACACAACACACTGGTATCAGAATCCCAATATACACACATACAGCTTGTCTAGATAGAAGACAAAGCCTTTACATTTGTCTTGTTTCAGCTGAGCCCGTAGAAATAGCACAACCTTTGTAAAATGAATCTGTACAAGTTCAATTAATCTGAATGCATCAAATGTGCTGCACATGTGTAGGTCATCAGTGTAATTTAGTTCACTGTTCCAATATAGCTTCTCCTGAGATTTCTGGCAATGTCTATCATTTCATTTGAAGCTCTTCAGCTTCATTCAGACAGCTAGGATGTCCCTTTGCTTTATATATTACCTACCACATTTTGCTTTGAAGGGGACTGAAAAGCTGCAGAATGCTACAATAAGATTAGCTTTTATTTCCACTTCTTTCCCAAAAAAAAAAAAAACAAGCCAGTCTTCCAGATAGTCCTTAGTTCAACAGGCTCCTTTATGATTGATTCTACTCACCAACAATAGTGGAAAATCTCCGAGTAGGTTCTTTCCCTGTCACCAGTTTGTAGAGTTCAGGGTAGTAAAACTCCAGGCTCTCTAAGAACACCACGTAGCCTCTCTGGCCCTTGGTGTGGAGGATGTCCAGCAGTCGGCCTGGGTACAGACAGAAGAGAGGAGACACATCAGCCCCATCAGTAGCATGAGCAAGTACCACATCCCTGAAGTCAGATCTGCCTAAGGTTCATCTCTGCCACGGCAACGAGCTGTGCAAAATCTGGCTGATTAACTGAGTTCAGCTGAGCCCATAAAGTAATGCCACCAATTCTACATGTTTGTGCTGATCGTTATTCTGAAGGAGTAGAATGGGCAAATTGGTCTGGAAATTTCAAAGGACAAGTTATTCAGTGCAGCCTTTACCAGGCAAGGATGGCAGATCCTCCAGTGACAAATCACAAAGTACTGCAAGCTGAAAATTTGCTCCTAGAATGGCACTGGCTGCTGCTCATGTTAACTGAAATATTTGCCAAGGCCTTGACGGGAGTTTGAACCCCATGAGCTCCAGTCTGCACAGCACTGGAAAGAGTCTTTGTGATCAAAATAGCACCAGAATCCTCCCTTACTTTAAACCTCCTCTAAATAAGATTAAAGGTTTTCATTTGGTGATGTGCAACTTGATACAGCTCCCTCCAGACTTAGCAAAGCAAAGCCATTCACACAGGGATGCAGATAGAGCCACTGACCAGACAATTACCTGCTCTGTTAATTTTGGAGGGCAGCATAAGGGAGTTGAGAACCTCATCCTCATCCTGCTCATCGATGACTTTGCACTGCCGTAAGTAGGGGGTAAGTTTGGCTGGGTTGATGTAGCGGCTCAGCATGTGCCGGTTGCATTCCACATTCTCCCACAAAGCCTCCTCTTCATCTTTCAGTGTCTCCAGGCAGTCATCCATCTCTGGCTCTGCTCCTGAACAAGGGAAACAACTGGCAAATGAACACCAAGCAGGAGAGCTTCAATCCCAGTAGTTTTTTGTACTTCCACGTCATATGGGATGAGCTCAGAACCACTTCTGACTAATGCTGAATTTGCCCAATATTGAAGCTGTTTGAAGTGCAGCCTGTCCACAGCTTATCTGGGAAATGACAGTTCACAGAAGTGCTATCTTGAGTCTGTGAACTATTGCTCATCGCTCTCCAGTGATGAATCTGCACTCACCCAACTCCACCAAGGTCTCTACAAGTCAGAGGATCCCTCTGCTCAAGAGAGGCAGTGGCAAAGGGCACAATGCAAGGCAAGAAGTGAATGAACCTGCAGAGCTCAGAGCAAAGACAAATACTGGCTGCAGGCAATGAAGGCATTTATCCTCACCTCCTTTGCTCCTCTCAGCTGTACTGAGGTGAACCTGTGCAGATGTGATGAGCCAGCACCTGTAAGTGGCTGCACACAAGAACAGTTAAGGCAGGTCTGTGTCTGCAGCCGGCTGTGGATGCATTGAGGGGTGTGAGTACAGGTACCTGGGAGCTCAGACCTTGCCTTTGCCTGCAGGAGGGGGGAGGTAACAGCGTTGTGTCACTGCAGTCTGAAAATGTTCTTGACTCATGCAAATGCTGTCACACGGTTTCTGAGTGCTTGCAAAGCAATTTCCTGCCAGCTCCTAATTTGTACCCACCTCATTAGAGAAGGTTATATGGCAGGCTACAGTGAGGCAAGAAAACTTGTACTGAAGTTAAAACAAAAGAAACTTTGCAAAAAAACCAAAAAAATCTTTCCTTCTTTATTTTGTAATAAATATTAACTTTTCACTTAGTGCTATTTTGCATTCTAGCTTTCACAGAATCTCGTGATCCAGGTGGCACGTGGAACATAAGCTTCTATTTCAAGTTCAGAGACCCTGGTGGAAGAATATGCAATTCTTGGATCATATGCGACGAGAGCTGTGCTTTATGAGGCTTTGCTGGTAATCAGTAACTAAAGACCTCAAAAGCAACATGTTGTTTTCCTCAGCTTCCAGCTGTAGGAACTGGGGAGCAGCCTGCGTTACACGGAGCATCCCTGGGCAAAACCAGCTCATAAACTGCACAGCCAAGGGTTATTAATTCTTCATTTTGAAAACTAAAGCCAAAAGTGCTAATCTGCTAAATAATGCGTTTGTCAGTGTTCTCACATAATGAAATACAGACTATTCCTACAAAAACAATGCATGCTCTCTGCTTGATGCTTTTAAAAGCTTTTTCAATTTGTCAAAAATCCTAGTTGGGGTTTCAATATCTCTGTGAGAAAAATTTGGATGGTTCCTCACAGTATGGGCAAGTTAAGGGAGTATTGCCAGGGGCTTTGTTCTTCTCCTGTACTCCAGCAGAGTTCTTTTCAGTTTCACATCCTAGGAGCCACTTTTTCCAGATTTGCTTTGATGCTTGCATGTGGATTCATTACTCTAGTTCAGAATATCGAATATTCTGGGAGAGACAGCAGTCCTCAGAGGGCCAGGAAGAGCAAGGCCGTTCAATGGGATCCAGAATCATGGGGCAAGGCTGTAGTTAGGGGAAAAATCTCCCTGATCTTATGAGCTCCACACTGGCTGGGTGAAATTCTCACCGAATGCCAGTATCTATGTGTGGTAAAACTGACACTGAAGCAATGAGCAGAATAAAGGTAAAAGAGTAGAGAAAAAGCTTTACAAAGCAGGTTGCAGTGGGAGGAATGCTAAAGGGGAAAGAGCTTCATCTGAAGTCCTCACACATTCTCATGAGCCTCATTCTCCACCACTTATTCTGGAAGTAACTGTATTTCACTTCAAAGGTGAATTTAACAAACGCTACATAATTGGAGAAGCTGGACTTTGGGGAGTAGAAGGCAGTGAAGCAGAAGGTCACACAGTACCTCAGTCAGCTCACAGCCACAGCCATCCACTGCAGCTGAGAAAAGGAGAGTCACAGGCCCTTTAATTTCTGGGAGCGTACCAGGGAGCTCACAGATGGACCTCAGAGTGCAGAAGAAGCACTTGCCTGAATTTCATAAAACGCAAGATATCTTGTAATCTGCTGCACTGAACCAGAAATTATTGCACACTGTCAGCAGTTCCCTCAGGACATTAGTAAGGGATTTCTCCACTAAATGATTCAAAGAAGAGTTCACTCATCAGCGTAATTCTCAACACAAATACGCTTTTTTTTTTAACCTGACATTAAAAAAAATCTTTACCAAATAGTCCCTTGTGTATGGGCATAATACATCCATACTGTTATTTTGGGGACATAATGTTTAATGGGAAAGCAATAAGTATATTGGATGGGTGGCTAAGAATTTTAAAAGGAGATTTCTGGTAGCAAACTCCTGCTGAACACAGTGTATTAATAAGGAGAAAGCCCCGAGAAATGACACTTAGTGGGGTGGTCCTTCACTGCCATGTAGGAATGTCAGACTCTCCCTTTTGCTTTCTTCCTTGGAATTCCACCTTGGAAATGCCCTGCCAGAATCACAGCTAAGATCTGTCCTAACTTCCTGTGCTGTCCATCAGCTCCCAGGGGTGTGAAACAGGTATCTCTCTTCCCCTTCCTGGAGCTTGAGGCGTTGCCTTTGTTGTGATTCTTTGGCCAGGCTGGTCTAAGAGCAGAACCCCCATGGAACTCCAGTGTCCTGTGGAGCTGTTCCAGAGAAAATAGCAATGAACAGCTGATTTTAGTGCAGAACCCCTCCTACTGAGCAAATAATTCTTTGATTTAGTATTTAATATAATACTGAAGAGGAAACAAAACGCTTGCCATTGGTTGAAATTTTGGTGTGCTGGTCAAAAACCCAGATGTAACAACCGAAACTCAGTGGGAAACCAATAAAGGTCTTGTATTACTGGCTTTAATTTTAGGAGTTTTTTAGCAGTACATGCATTTTCTAGGCATTTAATAGCCCTTATTCCCTGCTTCTGTCCTTCCTTTCTATGATGATATTGCAGAAAAGTTGTTTTCACCTATAAAATTAAAAATGACAGATTTAAAATGTTTTCAAATGTGTAATCACTTATTAAATCTGATCTTTATTACCATTATCTACTTTGTGATTCCAGCACCTCTTGAGCTGTAAACTAACACATCCAGGAGTTGTAATACTTCATAGAAATACTATGGCATCCGTTACAAATCACAGGTGTGAAGTCACAGACTTGGACTGACTTCAACAGACATGAAGCAAAAAGAAATCAGAAATCACCACAGCAGTTAAAAAATTGCTCTCCTGCTGCTCCTTTCAGTAGTTAGTATACAAAATAGCTTTTAACTTCAGGAGAGCTTAATCCAGTAATAATCTCAGCTAATTCTATCTATTTCAAAGGTCTCTGTAGATGTAGACAAATAAAAGAGAGAATCCCTTTTTACATTAAAAGGAACACTCTGCTCCCCTCGTCTCCTTTTCTCTCTCAGGGACTATCCTTCTGCTGGCTGTTACACACAAATGAATTGTTCTGTATGTTTGCTGGTTTTCTTGTGGTGTATTTTTCAGCTGAACAAATCACCTTGCAGTTAAAGCTGCTCTCTGTTCTCACTCAGACTCCACACTCTCATATGTCAGTGACACTCTCCACTGATCAAGGGAACAAAGCCTGCAGGCTTCAGACCCAGGGGTTCTATAAAGTGCTCATCGTCAGGTCACATCTAAAGCTTCATTTTTGTTTTTTGTGCTTCTTTGATGATGGTGCAGAAATTAACCCTTCAGCTGTTTAATTATTTGCATCCCCGTGCTCTCAATTCCTGCCAGCCTGTCAATACTCAGGAGCTGCTGTGTAGCCAACTGCAAATGCAGCTTTTAGCTCAGGTTTCTGATTTCCTGATATCACCTTTGTGAAATATGTAAAAGTGGTTTTGTCTTCATACTGAGAAGCAGAAGAAAGTTTATTTTGGAAGAGGTAATCTATTGTAATGTTTTGAATTTCTGCATTTGTCACAGATGCTTGCAGACTGGCAGTATTTGAAAAGAAATCACAGCACACAAAATGTTTTGCATATTATAAGTTAATAAGAAACAGCATTTTATGTTAAATGCTAAGTATGAATGAACTACATATAAATCATCATACTTTAAACCAAAAATAAAGATGAAACCAACACTTTGTGTATCTAATTATCCTCAACAATTTGAGGGTGTTGTTCTACATCCTCTTTCTCTGCACATCTCCAGAGTCCGTGGGGCAATGTCTTTTCTCCCTGCAGTTTGTATAGCACCTCACATGACAAAGTGTAACAACTGGGTGATTTTCTCAAAAGCTGCTTGTGTGGATATGTGCAGATTTGCAATATCAGAGAACCACAAAACCACAAAGGGATTTAGAGCTATTTTTACTTTTAGAGGAAAGTCACAGTTTAAAGTGTGATAAGGAAATTATATTCCTTTGCTTAAGGACAGGAGAGCTCTGTGTGCCCTCCAGGCTTTCTGAAATGCTGAATACCAGCAGTTTCCAATTATTCTGGCTGCTCTCTGGATGTTCTATGGTACTGAAAACCACTTTTAAAAGGCTTAAACATTGATAGAGAGGACTAAATTTGATTACCTATCCTTGCAATTTTTTTCGATACAGATGTCTAAATCCAGAATCCCAAGGGAGACGAGACAGTGTCTTCATCTGCCTTTAAGAATTTGCACTTTCTATCCATTCTTCCTACCTCAGTGTCCCCACCTGAAAACAAGGCTGGCATGGGTATGTTTATGACAAGGTAGGACTTGTTAATTAGTGACTGCAAAGCACATGGAACCACTGAGATGGAAAGTCCCCAGAAAAATATTTATTATTAGTGCAGTTTTATTACTTCAGACTTCGCAGGCTTCAGAACACTTTCTGAAGGCAGCAGCACTGTTGAGTGGGCTGTGTTTCTGTTTTGGGTCATAATGATGCACATGAAAAGAACCATTCTGTGTATCTCAGAACCCCTTCTTTATACAAGAGATTCAACCAGCTTACTTATTTCAACAAAATATAAAAGAAAAAAATTGAATAAGAGATACCAAAGTAATAGAAGAGCAAGAAGCTTTAAACACAAAATAGGATTATTTTTGCACAAAAATGTCCTATTCAATTCAATTGAGTCAATCTTCCTGTTCCACACAGCCTACAAAAGAAACCTCAAACACCAGCAGACCTGCAAGGCTTCAGGGAGGCAAAGCTAGATCTTTGGTAGCTAACATGAGTAGTACTCCCATTTTCTGAATAGAAGAGAGGGAGAAGGAAGCAAACCAAACTCCCTAACTGCTTCAGAGAGCTCTGGAGGCATCTTCATCTGGCTTCAGAAGGGAGAAAGAAAATTCCCTTCATTTTCCTAACTATAAGTTCAGCAACCAAGTGAGAGAAAAAGAAATGAAGGGTTCTATTCTGTTACTCTCATTCAGTACTTCTGCCCCCTGGAAAAAAACCAACCAAACCAAGCAGTGGAATAAATCAGAGATTTATGTCTAATCACTATTCCTGTCCTAACAGAAGGGGTTCAGAAGAATTAATACTCTTGGAAATCTCTTTAACCATCACTTTCTTTGCCTTTATTTACTTTCCTAAGAACAGATCCATATAAAACCCCATCTCAGGGAAAAAAAAAAAAGGAAGCATAACTCATACATAAAGCATGGATCAGTTATTGGTGGTGTCAGTCAGGACAGCCAACAGTTTGCTTAGAACCACCTAAACCAGAAAACACCATGTGCAACAAAAACAGACAAGTGTTCAATATTGCAGGACAATATTGCCTAAGAGCTGAACAATGAATGAACTGAATGCCACACTTACTACATTGAGCTTTTGTGTATTTTGAAATTGCAAATGAAATTCTATACAATTCCTATTGCTTTCTGGGGGAAAACACTATTTACACATTAAGAACATCCTTTTGCCCCATGCAATACTGTTGCAAAGACCCCAATCAGTGCAGCAATACTCCTTAGGATCCTGCAACGATTTCTGTTTCATACAAGGCTGAGATCTGCGCTTTTCCATTTCACACCCCACCTGCTGGCAGGATCTGGTGTACCTCCTCCTCGAGTCTGGCAGCTTTAGAGGCTCCAAGCTCCCATCGCTTGATCGCACAGGAAGGAAGTGACTCATTTTGCTCAATGGCCAACTGACAGCAGGTTGTGCTGCCTCGAACAGGCAGCATCCAATCAGCTTTGGTTGTAGCACACACATTATTGATAATAAACAAAGACAATGGAAAAATCCTCCTCTGCAAATAGCTGAAATGATGTTTTGACAACTGTCATTTTCTGTGTGTCACTATTTCCTACAAACAATGAAGCTACTTCCAGCTCTGGCAGTAACACACAGTTTAAGCACTACTGAGAGAGGAGCAAATTTTGGGGGTGGATTGATCTCGCTGTTTTGAATCAGGCATGAATTTAAAAATCCAGTACCTCTCTAGTGAATGGAAAATGCTCTGCTCAAAACTCTTCATTTCACCATTTTATACTTCCACCTTGGAGTGCTCTCCAAACATTAGTTTCCAGCCATCCTGAGCCTCGGGTTCCCTCTGGGGTCCACAGAGAGAGATTTGTCCTCCTGATGCCAGTATCTACACTGGTGATTAGATGGGTATTATTCTGTTTCCACATGTTGTTTGAGAATCTGGTACCCAGGCTTCAGAAACTTCCATACTGCCATTATTCAACGCTAATATGTGTAAAAGTAAATGAGAAGTGAGAGATATGAACAATGAGAGATGCAGAAAAAAAAAGTGAAGAGGGGAGAGAGAGAGATGAGATTTGAGGGTGAAAAATGGTGAGGTCAAGGGAAAAGAAAATATAAAAAGGTAACAGGAAAAGAAAAAGAAAGAGAATGAAAGTGAGGAACAAAAGTGAGACAGAGATGAGAATAGGAAAGGCCTTACTAAAGGCAAAGGCAAGGAATGTGGGAATAAATAGGGAAGGACCTTCCACAGATCCTGAAACATTAGAAATCAGCGTTACTTCTGAGCATGCAAATCAAGATAATGGCACAGTAATTAAAAGAAATAATTTACCACAGGCCTTCAGTGCATCTATTTTTTTGCAAAGTAGCAGCGGAGAGCTGAGCGCCTGACATTTAACAAATGCTTTAATCTACACATGCTCCGTCCTGTTCCATAGTGATGAGGAGGGCAGCAGAAATCGCTGTGCTAACGTAGTACAAATATGTTTATATAGTTGCCCTTCTGTTCTGGAGAATCAGCTACTGACACAAGCATTTCCTTTCAACTAATGTGTGCTAAAAGCCAAGATCTAAGAAAGAAGCTGTCATCCTCGGGCTGCCGAGGCTCATGAGAATGCTGGTCCAACAGACGCCTTAGAAGTCATTACTGGGTCCCAGGTTAATTTTTTCTTTAGACTGACTCACTTTGTTTTTACAATTGATAATGAGATTCTAGCCAGCTCAAGAGGAGGAGGAGGCACAGCTGGGGGCAAGTCCTGCGTGTTTAGGAGGAATGTTGAATTAAAAATTCAAGTTGCTCAAAGATGCAATTGGCTTTGATGACAGTAGGTTAGGTCCCAGTAAATGTGTGCTCAAATTACAAACCCCAGCACATCCTTTGGTACAGAGAGCCAGTGTTTGTGAGGGATCTCCACAGACTGAACTACATAAGAACCTGGTAAGGACAAAGGTTCATTAACTGGTACATATGAAACCCACACAACCCTGGCACAGACAGCCTGATTCTTATCAGGGCTGTTAACATTTCACTTCTATTAATACAAGTCACATCAGGAAGAGAGAAAGAATTGTAGCTCTGCCAAACAAAACTCCTACTTAGTCTGTTTCTTGAAAAAATTGTCATTTTCTACAAACTCTTACATTACAAAAGTTTTAAAAAATAACAGAGAGAAGAGCACTTTCCATCTAGTCAGTTAATGACCCTCTGTAGGTGATACTCTCATCTCCAGACAGTCAAAGGATAACGCAGAACGCATTCAAGGAGAGGACTGCACTCACTTAATCTCCACATTCAGAAACAATCGACAGTAAATGTGTAGGCCATTCTTAAAACAGAAGAGGTCACACTCCAATCTTGAATACTGTCAGATAATCTCACTGTAATTCACCATGACCCAGGAAACTTTGTAAATAATATTTCATATAGCAGGCTTTATAACATGGTAGGAAAGTAAGACAGAGATCTATACGGAGAATCATAGAATTATGGAATCTTCTGAGTTGGAAGGGACCCACAAGGATCAGCCAGTCCAGCTCCTGGCCCTGCACAGGACACCCAAAAATCACACCCTGTGCCTGAGAGCATTGTCCAAACGCTCCTGGAGCTCTGGCAGCTGTGGGGCTGTGCCCATTCCCTGGGGAGCCTGGTCAGTGCCTGACCAACATCTGGGCAAAGAACCTTTTCCCAATATCCAACCTAAACCCCCCTGACACAGCTCCAGCAGTTAAAGAATCCCACATCTAGTCAAAACACACTAAATACAAAGAGAGGCAAATAAGAAGCCAACTCTCATAACTCCCCTATTAAGAACAACCTTAACAAACTACTCCAAATACATGAAAAACAACCCCCATGCAACCATGCAATACTGCACTACAAAAACAGCATGCACTGATTGTGATGAGAATGTGATTCAGTTAAACATCTTAAATATTCTGCAAAGGTATAATAGCTCCCACCGAACTCTGTGAAGACTTACCCAGTCGTGTTGAGCTTCTAATTTCCAGCAACATATCCTGTTGCATCAAGCACTGGCTATTCTCCTGAAGCTGATGACTCCCATGGTCCACACATCCATTTTGATCATTTTATGTAAATGCATAGGTTATGTAGATTGACCAGATATCTACACTTTATTCCTTTTTGTGACCTCTTTGTAACCATTACTTTAAAACAGACTCTAATTTTAAAGCTCCACTGTAGCTGGAACAATGTCATACATACCTTACACAACCAACAACTCACTGGAAGAGGTGAGCTTCACTCCTAGCCACAGTCTGCCATAGTGCTGGATGCTCTGCTCATTGGCCAAATCCTTTCACCTTGCTCAGAGCTGCAGGAACATCTCAGTCAGCAGCACACAACACACACAGATGACAACTGGATGCCATTTGATGAGAAAAAGCCTACGATAAATCACAGCAGCCTGGCCTAGGAAGGGCAAACCCTCAGTGGGAATCAGAAGGAGCTTGATATTTTACTCCTTGCACATGGAAATGGTTGTGCTTGTTTTATGAATAGATCTTCCCTGCTTGTGCATTCTGGTCACCTCCTCTTCTTGCTCTGTGCCTTCTCTTTTTTTTCACCAGTGTTGTGGGGCTGTTTCACGCAGCTCCGGAAACTTACACCCACCACCCTCTCTCTCAGACTTACCGTCTATATATAGCAGGCAGAAAGGTGCTGGGGGCTGCCTTACTTCCCTTTTCTTCTGAACAGAGCTTGTGGGTAACTTTCAAATGTGATACCACTGCTGAGGAAAGTCTTAGAGGAACTTCTCTCACCGCTACGGAGAGCTGGGGGCTTTGCATGGAGCAGGAGGAGGACCTCAGATAGGTCCCTTTTTCCTGCAGAGAACCCAGCTGGGTTTCCTTAGCCATGCCCTGTCACCAAAGGCCTGCAATTAAGAGCAGGAAAGCAATCTCTGCAAAACAGAGAGACAATTCGCTCTCCGTCTTCCAGAATGGCTCCTATAAGTCACTTCCGTAGCAATCTAAAGGAAAAATGGTCTGTTTGTACATTGTCTGTCCATTATTTCTGTAGTGGTAATGTCTCCATGACCTTGTCTTGCTGTCTTGGGGAAGAGATAATGCCAAATACTTGGCAATTCTATATTTTCTAGGTTCAAAGCATTGTAAGGAGGAATTAAGCATTTTCTGTTTCTCTCTCCATAACTAAGCCCATTGCTCTGAAGATAGAGAATAAAATACTGTAAAGCTTTCATGTGGAAAATTTATCCCCAAAGAATTAACTAACCATGGGAAGAGACTAAACTCTGGTCTCATCAGCAAACTCTGGCCAGTTCAGTTCACGGTTAATGTGTATTTTTTTTGAAGAGACTAAAGAAACAAACTACTAAAATAGCAATAAATCTGGCTATTTGCCTTCACCTGGTGTGGTTCTTGACCATGAGTCAAAGTAAGAAGAAGTATGAGAATTGTATTGAATTCTCCGCTGACTGTGGAAACAAATATTTGTGAAAATAACAACTGTAAAGTGATGCCAGAATTACATTCTATCTGTGAGCATCCCAGCCTTTAAGGATGGGCAGCTGTTATTAAAACAACATCTACAAAAACTACTACAAAAGCAATATTTGCAGGATTATTTGCACCCAAACCCTGATCTTCAGGAGATGTTTAACAGTACAAAGGGTGGTAACAAACTCAAAGTCAGAGGAAGTTTGTTTTATTCTCCCATCTTAAGCCTTGGAGCACAATAATTCCTTAGAACAGGCTGACAACAAAATCATTTGCAGAATGTGCAGAAAAGCCTTTGTTTTAAATGCAGCATTGCATTTGTGTCTGAGGTGAGGTTACACACAAGATGAGCACAAGCAAACGGCTTCCACTCGTGAGGATTGATTTCCCCTATTTCTCATTCCTGCTCCAGGGCACAGCTCATAATTAGGGTCAGATTTTCTAAGAGCACAGGGGGTATTTAGGCATCAAAATAAATGGGCAGATTTTTGCAAGCCTTGCCGTGGAGTGTGGGATAAGGTGGTGCTATGAATCACGGGCCTGGTGAGTGTTAAGCACTTTTTAAAATCAGGGCTTCTGTACACACTTAAATTGAAGTTGAATGCTTTCAAAAATCTTCTCACAACTGGAACATTCTTCAAATTCTAAGTATTGGAAAAATGGGCCTTTAAAGCTTTGTGAGGTGCTAATTTTTACATGAATGGGGAACTGCTCTCTATAGCACCTATAAATCTGGCTGGCAGCAGTATTTAAGTAGTTCTGGTTCTCTAGTGTTGTATCAACTCTCCAGCAGTGCACATTCCATGGGGAAGAGGGCAGATGCTGTGTGCCAGTGCTTACCTGTGTTAATTCTAAGCTCTGAAATAAATATTTTGCTAGCTAACAGGTGATGACAAACATTGCTGATGCATCAATCTCTTTTCAGTATATTGTTTCCAGCCACAACTGAGTTTTGAAGAATTAAATGAAATTTTAAGCTTTGAACCCTCTGAGACATAATAAAAGAAGGGTTCTTTCTACATGACTTTCTAGAAGGAACGAAAACAAATTTATTTTTCTTATGCTCAAAAGCTCATACAGTGTAGAAACTGTATGAGGTTTTAGATTAGACTCTCCTTTCATCATTAGTTGCTCTATTTATCTTTTATTTTCAAAGCCGGTGAGTTCAGCCTTGCAGATTCCATGCTGCTGACTCAGCTAACTGAGCCAAAACTCATAAAAATCTATTTAAAAAAGGTCCAATGATTTTATTTTCTAATCGTAAATATGAAATTTAATTAGCATCTCATTGCTAACGAAGTCACCATGGAAGACAAGACTGAGGAATTAGGCACAGGGGTGGAACATCAAGCGTAAGACAAAGCAACTGTTATGCAGGAGCCAATTTAACTCCTGCTTTTCTCCACTCATGTTTCAGAATTTTTAGGAATGATGCACAAGTTTCCTTCTCCGAGAGCAAGGCCCTTTGATCCTCTCTGTGCCAGTAATTAGTCCAGCATGATACCCCATCACAAAAAATACAAAATAACAACAGATAAGGTTCACTCTGGATTAGGAAAGGAAGCAAGGCAGAGCAAGTTGGATCTGAATTCAAAATCCTGTTTTGTCATAAGCTACTCAGGTCAGCAAGTGTTTCAAATCCTGTAAAAGCAATAGACTCATCAAATGAGAAAAGAACTCTCATTATTCTCCAGGGTACAGCAAACATCAGAAAGATTAAAGGAATTTTTTTAAACGAAGCATATGGAGAATTTAAAAAGCCTCTTCAAATAGGAATGTGTCCAGCCTTTTCATTATCAGCAGTTTTAGAAGCTGTGTCCTAGGCTGACATGAGCACTGAGGTCGGCATTACTGGGTGGAATTCAGACTACTGGGAGCTTCCTCTGCCACCTTCTGCCTGAGTTCTTGAGAGGTTGGGAGTTCTTGCTCTGGCTTCACCCACCCAAGCCTGCAGGAGGGGGTTTCACAGGTGCCTTTCCCTGCACAGCAGCACAGTTACCTGAGCTGAAGGCAGGGACAGGTGCTCTCCTGGTGCCCCACTCGGTGCCTCGGTGAGGGAGCACAGAACACAGAACGTCACAGGAGAGGGGACTCAGTGTGATGTGGGCAAGTGCCGTGGGAGAGCTCTGCAAGGGGAACTGCAGTAACCACAAAGCTGTGCTTTCTCCCCACACTCACACTGAAATTGTTCACAGCAATCAGTGTGGGAGGAAGTGTTTACAGGACCTTTCCTGTGAGCAACTAATTATTAATAATTCCTGGATTGCTAGAAGAGCTGTAGGAGTAACTCTGTGAGTGGGCAAGCCCCTTGGGTGCTCTCAATGACAACATTCTCTGGGGTGAAAAGCAGTTTAGTAGTGGTGGTCCTGCTTACTTATATACATCAGGACAATTTCATATCACTGTTGCACAATCCGTTACCTGCAATAGCAAAGAGCCACACCCAGACATGTTA
This sequence comes from Corvus hawaiiensis, assembly GCF_020740725.1. NCBI lineage: Eukaryota > Metazoa > Chordata > Aves > Passeriformes > Corvidae > Corvus > Corvus hawaiiensis. The sequence goes on from NC_063228.1 coordinate 5,128,718, forward strand.
TCACCAAGATGGACTGGGGTAACACTGCACATTTTATCAGGAATGCTGGTCCTGAGGTGAATGGTGGAGTTGAGGTGAACTGAGCAAGGACCAACAGCTCTCTTCAAACAACTGATGCGCAGCTCCTGGTATCTTCAGTGGAGTCGTGATGGAAGTCTCTGTGAATCAGACTTATCCCAGTTCAAATTCCTGAAATAACTCTGTTTGTTTCTAGTACTTATGATACCACTTATTCTAGCAAGGGAAAAAAAAGGGAATTAAACTTTCTCACTCCACAGTTAGAGGGTCTGAAATGGATAATTCTGGTAAAGCATATTTTTAAAGAATAAGGCAAGTTTAAAGCAATGGCCATATGCTCCTTTTGGATTCTTATATGCAAACCTTTAGCACTTAGCCAAAAATGTTGCTGTTCCTTTTCAGGACAGAATGGTCCAGCTGGTGGCTCAGAATCCACATTCAACCATCAGAAGGCACTCACCCCACTCACTGCTTTTTCTCGGAGGAATTAAGGATTGTTGGTATGGGCAGCATATAACTGTACAGTTTCTCTTGGGCTTGTGTAAGGCCAAATTCACAGTAGAACAAATTTCTGGTCTGAGGTTACAGAGTTCACTGCCTCCACGTGAGGGGAGAGGAGAGGTGGGCAGGAACCACTTTTAGCCACAGACAACATAGTACAAAATGCCAGGATGTGGCATTGCCCAGCCCTCAGAAGCTGATGCTCTGATCTGAAACCCAGCACAGCAACCAGAACAGCCTGGATTACTACAGCCAACTGTCTGTGTGAAACGTTCTCCACAAGAGAAAAGAACTGGAAGACTATCCCAGATGAAAATTTGACCTTGTTTAGAGAGTTTAGAGCTTGCTAAAACACAATGGCCTGTCTCTGCTTTCAGGCAGGTTTTTTTCATTTGCTGTACTTGGTGCATTGCTTCATCTCCCTCAGTCACAAACTGGAGGTGAGTGATGCCTTCAGCTCTAAAGTCTGCTGTAGAGAGAGGAGTTTGCCAGATGCCTTCTCTCATTTGACAGGACCCGCATGCATGGGCTGGGAATCAGAATCAGAGAGGAGAAGGAAAGGAGATATTAAACAAGTGAGGAGAGTCAGACAAACTGGTCAGGCTGAAGGGAGAGAGGACTTGAGATGTCCTGTGAGGACCAAAGGAGCAGTAACAAACCAAACTCTGCCTTTTCTCATGTTTTTTCCTCGCAATATTTGAATGTGCAAATAATTTTTACTGTTTGGTCCCTTTGTGCAGAGACTCTACTCAATCTGTGCTGATGGCATTGGTTATTCAATAGCCAGTATTTCTGAATTCATTCAAGATTTCTAATACTATCCTGCTCAAGTAGCTTTGGATTTCTGCACTATTATCATGTTGCAATGAGTTTACATTTTTCTGCATTGCAGCACATACTACAGTGTATCAGGAGCTTGTCACTGAATCCACAGCTTTCAAAGGGGCATTCAAATTCTGATCATTACTGTCTCAGACCGAGTGTTTTCCAGTTGTTCCTTGCAGGTGGAATATTCTTCCTGATATTGTATTCTCACCTGGCTTCTAAGGCCAACATGAAGCCAGCCCCACACTCCCAGGTGTGCAGCCTTGCTGGGCAGTGATTCAGTGAAGGTGCTGCTGTCAGTAGCGTTTAATTCAGCAAAACTGCCTGGATGCTGCTCTCAGTGTGGATATGGATGAGTCACAAAACCACCATTCTGTAGTGTAACAATCCTTATGAAAATATTCAAGTATCACTTTTCCTTCATTCCACAGACCTGCAGATTAAAAAAACCCAACAGATTCAGCGTTTCCAGCCTTTCGGGAAATGTAAAACTCCTTCACTTTTTTTGAACAACTCAAGCAAGAAAAAACCACATTTTTTTCAATCCTGACACAGAAGTTTAAACAATTTTTGTTTCGTACTACCCTGGTATCTTTCATGGCATATATTGCAAAAAAGAGAGAATAAAAGACAGAAGGAAATTAAACCTTCTAAAATAAAACATGTTAGTCTTGGGTCTTTCTGAAAAATATGTAACTGGAAATACAGGGATATGTTACTGGAAGGACGAATCACACACAAAAGATTCTTAAATTTTGAGACTTATTCTGACTTCCTTTGGCAGGAACTGTGAAGGAAGACCAGCAGAGTAGTAGCAGGGAAGTATCGTACCTTAAGCTTGTTTTTTTTCCTCAGGCTCAGCAATAGTAAAGAAAGTGGGAAAAATTTATGGAATTTTCTATTTTCAGTCACTGCAAATCATTAGTGAAAAGAGTTTGATGATCTCACTAACTACCTCATTATAAACTACAAAAACCGTATGGAATGTAAACTACTTCACGTGGTGCTCAGAGACATGATTTAGTGCTGGACTTGGCAGTGCTGGGTTAACAGTTGGACTCAGTGACCTTAAAGGTCTTTTCCAACCTAAATAATTCTGTGATTCAGAAAAAGCCAAGCAATGAGATGCAGGAAGCAGATGCTGGATAGACACTATGACTTGTTCTTGTAAAAGACTGGGATGCACCAGTAGACTTTGGAGAGGATCCACACAAAACTGCAACCAGGGAGGAAAAGTTCTTTTAAACACAGACTCCATGCAACAGAGTTTGGTCAGCGAGTAGTGTACGTCACTGGTATTTGAATTGAGTTGTTGAAAGCCAAAAGCCTTCAAATGATCTTATAAATGTGATAATTTTTCAGTTCATGATCAAAGAGAAAAGTTGCAATCACCATTTTCACTGTAGTTGGAAATGTACTTGGTGTAAAAAGAATTGAAATACTCTTTGGGTGTTTTCCCAGTTTCATCAGGATTCAGAATCCCCAGAGGGAAATATTTGAAAGGTGTCTTTATTAGCGTTTCAAATCTTGGAGGAACTTATTTTTGTGCTCAAATATATTAAATGTGTGTAACAACCTATTAAGTACACTCACTTGAAATCATACACTGATTTCAAGTATGGGCACAGACAGACTGGAGATGTTTATATACATTTTGAGCTATAAAAATGAAGTGGAAACAATCCTTCAACTGCTAATGATAACCATATATGTACTGCTACCATACAGCTTTTTCTGCGTGCAGATGGAAAAAAAATCCTTATCCCATTTTAAACAGAAACCTTATGCTACATTTGGTCCTCAGCATCTCAATTACAACCTAAGGAGAATTTGCGCAGTGCTCAGAGGGCCAGTGGGAATCCTTTCCTTGGCTACACTGAAGTTGATTCGTCCCCTGAACTCCAAAAACCAGGGCTGGCTTGAGCAAATAACAAGTACCTTTGTGTAAGGCCAAGCTGGCCTCAGGGACCAGAACAAACACATCCCTTAATACTACACGAAGTTACTTCACAGACAAATTCACTGAGGCAACAATTACTACAAATAATATCACACACACAGCTGTATATACATTTATCCTTTTGACAAAACCAGAATGCTACAGCATTTCATTTGACATTTCTGATAGATTTCCAGTGAGATTTGACAAATTTCTCTTTCCTCTTGAGCTGCTAAACAGATTCACTGAAGCAGACAGCATTAGAAAGTAATGCCCCATCCAGCCCTGAAGGTAAAATAGGTTTTGCAGGACTAACGTAACAGGAATATTCTCCTCACTACATGTTCAGCACTGGGGGCAGACAGTGTATAACACATTGCCAATTTTGGGTGCTATTAATAATGTACTTTTGTGAGCTGTGAAAACCCACCCTGCATGTTCGCCTTACATATATGAAAGCACAAAGTTCTTACCTGCTGGTAAAATGTTACATGTAGATCACTAAGGTTGTGAATTCATGGTACTCATAAACTATCACCCTTCCTAGAGCCCAAATATTTGGCAGAAGGTTATGAAGGGAGGTGTTTGAAATCAAAGTTCAGAGGAGACCTTCGTGCTTAAGTCAGTGTGCAAACCTCAGCCAAGGGAATCCACTGCCCAGAGCTGGGACACCGTGACAGGGAATCTGGCCGAGCTGCTGCTTTGTCAAACTGCACTTTAAACAGCCTGGCACTGCATTCTCCTCTTGCCTGGGAGGAGCAGAAGTGAGAGGGTGATATAGGGAGAGAATACAGACTAAAGCAGCAGAGACAACGAAGCTTTTATCACTCACTGGATGCGTGCCACAGACACCAATTATATACATTTGACAGCAACCATTATAATTCCAGAGTCCTTGAACAAATCACAAGCAGAAAGGTTACCTTCCTGAAAATGTTCTTTGCCATTAAATAAGTGACCCAGACTAGAGGGTGAAGGCAGCTCCTAAGAGAAAATTTGGGGGAAGGGTGGAGATGGAGAATCTTATTACATGTAGACCTATAAAACCACATCATTTGTTCTGAAAAAGGAATTGCAGATTCACTGCAGATGCTGGATTCACAGCAAAGCAGACAGGGTTCTGCAAATGCAAATCCTACAGATAGCAGTGGCAAAACAGACAAGAGACAAAGAATTTTTCTCTTTTATCAGTGGCAAAACTTGACCAGACTTGGTGGGGTTTATGGTTTTACCCTTCAATTTGAAAATCACAAGGCCTAGTTCCATATTTCTTTTTAAGTTTAGATTGCTATGGAGGCTACTGCCAAAGAAAGCTGCCATAGGTCAAACTCCACCATCAGTTACACAACTTAATGACCATATCTAAGTGAAAGATTTGTATTTCATGAAAGATGTATTTCAATATCAAAGAGAGAGCCATCTGCTAACAAGTGGGTAGCTAAGGATCTCTATAAATTTCATCCTCTGTGAGCAATCTTCCATATATCTGGTGAAAACTTTTCACCAAGCAACTGTATAGAAACCAAGGTCATTTGGTATATGGCATTCTGGTATCTTCAGCATATCTGGGATGCATCCTTCTAGAGAAGGTCCAAATTACCTTTAACTGGAACAAATCCATGCAGTCAGATGGTTCTCTCTTGTCACCCACATTAAAAGCTTATTGTTCTCTTAATTCAGAGTTAAGTCTAATTGGAAGTAACTATTTGCATAAGAGCAGAGAGTCAAACACATGATTCTGAATTTCTGTTCTGGAATTGGCTCTCTTGATAGAGCAATTTGTTGAGTAGAATAGAAAGTTTCCAGGCTCTTTCCGGCTGAAATTTCTCCTCTGCCAGACACATGATTCAAGAAGCTGGACATACACACAAAAATAAAATTTCTGTCTCCAGATCCCCTTGCAAATGTCACAACACACCTTTGACGATGTCCATTTTTAACTCAACACAAGCAAACTATGTAATGCAAAAGAAAAAGGAGGTGGAGAGAGAGAGAAAAGAGACATTGTCTCAGCCAATTTATTTCTGGGAGACATCAAGTCTTTACCAAAAGAACCAGTAATAGGGTTCCAAATTTGCCAAAAATATTTCCAAATTTGCCCAAACCAGCACATAGGGGGCAAAATATACTAACAAAACAAGGCACAAAATCCACAAGTTTGGTAGAATGACTCAAAGGAATACAGATGCTGTTCCCGTCACAAGGTGAGTTACAACAGAGTAAGAAAGAGCCATATTAGACCTGTATGTATAAAATGAGCATCTCTTATTTTATTGTTCTAGGCTTGTAGTCTTTTTGCAAGTTCCAAAAGGCAAAAATATTTTAATGTACCTGTTTCTGTATTGAGAAGAGAATGCTCACAGCTCAAAGGCCTTTCTGAATCAGAAAGGATATCTTATAACTGCAAACATAAAATTGAAGCTCCTTTCATTCATAAGGAGACAGACAATTTGAGAGAGCAGGACAGATCGCTAAGAGAATTCTCCCACATAATAATTCTCTTACTAATTCAGTTGAGTTTAGTAAGTGATCCATATTCAGTTCCCAAAAGACCACAACAGAACATCCATAGAAATAAATCTTCAGTCTCAATAGTCCTTCTTAAGAAGGTGAGGCTAAAAAGCTTCATCAAAGAAATGCACTTATTTGTCATATCTGATTCAAAGCATACAAATTTAAGCAAGGAATAATACCAGATATTGTCCTTGAATGCAGTTTTTAGCCATGCCTGATCTTGGTGACTCACCAATATGTCTGGTATAAAAGACATGAGCTGTTTCCAGATCCTAGGAGCAAAGTTACTCCCACTACAGCATTAGAGTTGAGAACTTCTACCTCTGAGACTTGGAATCCCATAGGAATCAACAGGACAAAAACTATGCCAGAGTCAGATCAGAAATTCTGCTGTGGGGAAGGAATTCCAGAAGTTTATTAAGCTTGGTAAAAAGATTTATGATCAAATAGCACTATTTTTATGGTTTTCCAAAGGCATTCTGCATTGTGCTCTCCCATTTTTTCATCCACCTTCAGTCCCGTCACTAAGCTCTTCCTCTACTCAGGCTGCATATTCTGCAGAGGAAAGAGGAGCTGAGAGACTGCAATACTTCCTCTGGTTCCCCCGCAGGCTGGCAGCAGGGATCGTAAGGCAGCAGTGCAAGCCCATCTGCATCAGCAGTTCCTCCCAGTTTCAATGCAATATAAAGATAAAAACAGATAGAGAAACCTGGTGGAGAGCTGTGGTAAGGAGGTAGGAAGGAGTGGGATGGCAGAAAGAGAAGGGATAGAATACACAAAGTCAGGGCAGGCTGTATTTGAGAGTGGAGAGGAAGACAAAGGAGGTTACAGGTGTTAGAAAATGCTGTCTGTGAGACAAAAAGAAACAGAGAGACAGGATGACAGTGGTTATTTGTTGTGAATGACTAACTATGAGTCTGAGCACTGGAAGGAAGCTATGCAAGTGTGAAAGTCTCTTATTTTGGGATGCATCCCCCAAAACCGTAAATATGCAAATCCTGCACATGTCCATGGAAGGGAATGACAGCAAAGAGACATGTGTGTAAGGACAGCCCAATGGAGAGGCAACACCTCTGTGTGGGCAAAAGGAACTTGCCAGGGCAGCAAACCCATGAAAGAGGGGATGGAGCAGGAAGTAGGAGCGTGTGTGTGAAGCTGGAGGAGCAACAGGAAAGGAGAACACAAGAACAAGAAGGAACTGACAGAGGGGAAGGAGGGAGAGATTAAGAACCTGAGGGAGGATGTACACTCTATTGCGCAGGCATGAAAGAAGGCAGAGGGAAAGGAAAGGAACAAACAAGGGAAACATTTGTCACACAGAAAATACTCTTGATGAAAAAAAGGCATAAAAAGATGGTGTAAAAGATAATTAGAGATAGAGTTGAGAATAGAATAAAGGAAGTGAGAAGAACGAATGAAAAGAGGAAGAAAACCAAATAAGAAAGATTTTACTAGTTAACAGAAAGCATAAGTCTCAGTGAAGAGATTTAAAGAAAGGGCTAGAGCACAACACACTACGGGCAGAACCAGAAATTCCCTGGAGACAAGTGCTGATGATCAGTCCTTCATCTCCCCTCTCCAGACCTCCATATCAACTCTCTTTCCCAGTGCACCTTTGCACCTCCAGCTACAACCTGTTTGCCTCCCTGAGCCCTGGGCTCCAAAGATCGGCACATGCAAAGTACCAGACCTGTTGAGGGCAAGGAAAGCACGAACGGAACCATTTTCAAAGAAACTCTTGAGTATCAATGCAAAAACGGTCAAAGTGGAACTTCAAGTGATCAGAGCCAAGTGCTATGGTAGCCAGCAGGGAGGTGGAGCTGCTCTGACAGCTGCTTTCCTTACCTTGGGTGCTCATGAGTGACCGGCTGTCTCGCTGCAGCTCTGCAGGCTGCACTCTCTATGTCGCTTCCATGCAATTGTCAGCGTCTCTCCAGGAGTCTTGGAGAGGTTATTTGTGCTCTGCAGCTGTTGAAAAGTAAAGGAAACACAAGGAGTAAAACACCCCCTGGCTCCCAAAGTGCAAAAGTCTTGGAAGAATCAGGAATGAAGGAGGCTGGGGCACTGGGGGAAGAACAAGCAAAGAGCTGCACAGAAAGTAAGAAAAAGTGTGTCAGAGACTGGGAGGGGCGGAGAAGGAAAATGCAAAGACCTGACAGGAAACCAGACTATAAATCTGCTTCGGGTTTGAAAAAAACACATTTCTGCTCCCCAGCGATGGAGCCTGTTTGCAAATGACTCTGCAGGCAGGTGACAGCAGAGCCCTGTCGCAGCAGGCAAGCAAATCAAGAGGCACCGTTGCCCCTTCCCCAGGAAGAGCAGAGGGCAGAGGTGGAGGCAGCGCAAATGCCCGGCTCAGGCAAAAAAAGCAGCCCGTCTCCAGTGCCTCACTTCCAGCTCCACACGCTTCCAGGGCATGTTTCCCTCGGGCACAAGGGGACGTGCTCAGTGCCAGCCTGGCTGGTGCTGTGCCTCTCCCAGCACAGGGCAGCAGCCCTGGTGTCTCAGGGCACTTGATGGTAGAAAGCAGGTGGGAGAGAAAAAAGAACGAAAGAACTGAAGAAAACAGAGTTTCAAGAATAACAGTTCCAGGCAGAAGGAGTTCTGGGTTTTCCCAAGGTTTCAAAGGTTTTTCATTAAATCATCTATTTTATTAGTAGCTTCTTTTGCTAAAAAGGTAGTCAACAGGGCTTACTTTAGATTAATACATTAGATTATTTTACAGTTGAACGATACTTTAAGCAATGTGTTTCCAAAAGGAGCTTTTGCTGACACAAAGAAGCTGCAGTACCTTGTATTTCTTCAATGTTGGATTTCAGGCTTTAGGCCAACATACAAGCCCAGCCCTGGTGGATCTCACAGAGAGCATTTACCTCTAGGATGCAACCATGAGCCTCCCTACAGCCAAACCCACAGGAGCAAAGTCACTCAGTTCCTGCCCTTGCTATTGTCGTGGTCCTGCAGGACCAGGAGTCACCATCACTTCTAGAAACATCCTTCAGTGCTGCTGTCACCCTGCTCAGGGATCCTGAGCCTGAACCCCTTGCGTGGTGTGCTGGTTCTTGTACAAGGCACAGGTAGAGATCTACTCCCAGTCACTCCCAAGGCTTTACCTTTGCACTGGGCAGATGTGCACAAGTGAAGTCTCACTGGAATCAGGTCCTGGATGTGTGAGGATCAGAGAGAAGAACCCTTGAAGAAAGGATGAGTGTAATAAGGATGCCCGTGTGCAAGGGTGACTGCAAAGGTCATCAGTCCAGCTACAAGTGCAAACACATCAAATTACAGGAGCAATAAGGGGGAATTCGAGCAGAGTCATCCACAGGTTTTGTTGCCTGGAATGCCTTCTGCTCCCTCATGATTTTTGCAAGGTTCAGTTTTTCTTTGAGGGTGACTAGAAAAAAACAACTATGTACATATGGCATGGCCATGTTTTTATTTCCTGAGAGAAAATAACAGAAATAAAATCAGAAACACTAGAAAAATAAGCATAAGCGACCTATGAGAGATAGGGAAAGCATAATGACAGTAGTGGAGTGAGAGAATAAGAAAGGAAAAAATATTTGGTGAGAGAATAAAGAAAAACACAACAAATGGAAAATAAGTACAAAAGAACAGTGGAAAAATTATCAAAGGATAGAGTAGCGTCAAAGAACAGAATAGAGGAAGTGAGGAGATAAAGTGAAAAGAAGAAATGTAAAGAAAATAGAGAAAACACATGGCTCAAAGTGTTGCTACCATAACACATAAAGTGTTCTTACCAAACTGAAAACCAGAACCCTGCAAAAATTGTAAGGGTGCAGAATATATTCCAGGCAGCAAAATGTGGTGGGCAGCTCTGCTCCAATCCTCCCTTATTTCTGCTCTAATTTCACATGTTTGTAACTGTACCTGGACTGGTGAGGGTCTAAGTTTATCCATAGTGATGATACTGAAAAGGACTCTGGAAGCAATTCCAGTTCTCTAAATCAAGAGCTCAAAGCCTATAGAAGGTAGGGATTTCTGTCTCCTGCTGAGCAATAGCAGAACTTGCTACTACCCTACTAATTTTTTTCCAGTGAGGACTATACTGTGATGTGCTACTTACATTCTTGTGCAACGTTATCAAAATTCACTGCTGAATCAAACACTGCTGGAGTTGCATGTGATGAGGTGCAGGAAAACCTCCTGCTCTGAGCAGCCAAAAATCTCTCCATGTGACAACTGCACAGGTGAGGTTCTGCAGTTTCTGAGCAGGGGAAAGTCAGCAAAACTTTGGGGAAAACTACGAAATAGAACTGTAAGAATCGTGGCCAACAATTCTTCCATCAAAACCAATACAAGTCACTTTTGAGTTGAGCTTTCTGCTGCTTTCACAGAGGAAGCTGATTTGTGCATGCAACAGAGGAACCATTTTAAGCACAACCAGAGAAACTAACTCTGCTGGCAGGAGGCTCTGTGGCTTCACTTCAATTTTAAAACCACAGATCTTCCACACATAGTTCCTAACCTGAAAGGAAAAACATGCTAAAAATTCAAATCAAGACTCACCAAGTCTCATTACAGCTTTCTCCTTCTGTCCTTGATTTCTTCAGCAAACAGGGTATCAGCCAGCCCACTCTGAAACTGCCCTGGGGAGCCAAGCAAGGGGTTAGGTTTCATTTGTTCCTGTTTCTGCTTTTGCTTTGTTTAATTCTGTAGATTACAAACAGATCAAAAAGTACAGTAACTGTTTTAAAGAAGATGCCACATTTCCCTGGGCCGAAAGTGACGCTCTAGAGATGAAGCAATTATCCAGCAAAGCCTGAGCAGCTTTAAGGAATCTATCACAGAAATCAAAGGACCTAAAATTCTCATAGTCATAAAGGCTTTCCTGGCAAACTGAGATTAGCTGAGCAGGATACGGTCATCAATCACAAAGCCACATGCAACTGAGTATCAACGTTCTTTTATAAGAATTTACAATCTTAATCCCAGTTTTCAGGTGTAAAAAATTCTCTCAAGCTATAAAAGTGTTATGGTGAGGTTGCAGCTCCTTGAGGCTGGCAGACTGAAATGTGTTTCACACAATGTAAGTGTAGAAAATAATTATGTTCTATTAGGCAACCAGAAAACGAGAAAATTCAGATGCATCACCTAAAACACAGCAAAAAGCTGCAGAGTTTGAATAAGTGGCTTTCCTGGCCCAAATGCAGGGCTTAGTCTGACCGGTAGAGTTCTAAGCAAGAAATGTTCCATTTTTGTTTTTTGGGGGTGAGAAAACTGATTTGCCTCAAAAAAATACTGTCTCTGTCCTCTGTTTCTTTTTTTGTAATAATAATAATAACAGTAGTAGTAATAGTAATAATAATAATAATAATTATAATAATTTCACTGGAACATTCAGTTTAACAAGCTGTCCAGTCAATGGGTAACAATAAACAGTACTTTTTTGTTATTGTTGCTGGTTATGGCTTCTCAGATTTCTTTCATTAAACTTGGTGCAGGAAACAATAAATTGCACCTCTGCTTTCAAGGGAACTCCCCTCACTTGAAAGTCCCCTGGAAGGACACACCTGGAATGTTTTCTGTCTCCCTCTTTCTCAGACGCTTCAGAAAAGAAGAGCATATTTAGTCCCTTCCAATTGGTCTGATTCTGCAGGATCTGAGCCCTGGTGGTACAGCCTGAATTTCAAGTGCATCTTAAATCCTTTGGTGGTGCTGAACCTTCCCTTCCTCCAGGCTTTTGCTTTGGGTTCCTTGCATAAAAAAGCCAGCAAAATGTCAAGGTTATTACATCAGGTGATCAACCAGTGAAGAAGACTTGGAACCTTAGATAGTCCTCCCCGTTTTTGCTGGCCTCCTAACTATTTCTCCCACGGGTGACTTTCATACCAGAACATCGTTATTGGTGTCTATAGGGAAAGTTGCTCTTCTTTGTCCTTCTGTCTGTCTCACAGGAATCATATATAATTCCTATGAGAATAAGCTTCCCTCGGTGTAAGGTTCTCCTTGTACACCACAGCTTCCTGCAGAAGGTCTTTTTACAAGGTGATTCATCAGCTCTAAGTCAGAACTGAAGCTGCTGCAGAGTTTTAAATATCTGCAGACTGAAGAGTTAAAAAAAAATCAGCATTTGGAAGTAAAGAAACACTAAAATGTCCAGCTCTTAATCTGCTGCTCCTTTTCTTCTGTTCTCTTTTTCTCCCAAGAGAGCCATCCCAGCCCATGAGGAGACTGCCCTTGACTCCTTATCAGTGTAACAGTCCTGAAAATCCCTGGATACTAGAAACGCATTTCACAAACTACTGATTTGAGAACTAATATATTGCATTTCTCCTGCATGCCTGAGCACAGCAGCACCGTATATATTGTTAACACAACCCTTCCAACTCTTTAGAGCAGAGAAACAGAAGTATTAAATATTTTCCCCGTTTTACATATTTTATATTATCAGCCTTGCTCAACTATCCTTAGAGACTATCATTCTTACTTAAGGATGCTCACAATTTATCATTTTTCTCTGGAGATCTGACTTCCAGAACAGAAGGATTTCCCTATTCAATTCACCAGCCTGTGCATAAGCAGCTGTTACTGTTCATCTGCCTTTTCTAGGCATTAACATCAAAAATGCCCCTTGATCTTAAAAAGTGACACACAGTGTGGTTTCCTTAACACCTTTGGGGGTAATGGTTTAAATCCAGCAGGGAAATGTTCTCATCTATAGGTTTATGATACACATTTAAACAGTGTTTCAATTGCCTCAACTATGAAATAAGATGACAGCCAAACATATATCAGAGGGGGACAGAGAGCATAAAATTCCCTGTTTCATTTGACAGTGGTGGGACTTACGTGGTTTTGCACAAAATGTACAGTCTCTGTCAAGTTTGACAGTATTATGGGATTTATCCCAGTCACCTGTTAGCATATTCACCCATTGTGGAAAATTTGGGTTCAAATCCATTCTGGGATCTGGGTTCTCAGTCCATGGCACGGAAGACCAGCCCTCCACTGAAGCAAAGAACCAGACCTGAGCTTTTGATAAGATAAAGGTGAATAGATTTAAGCTGAAAGAGGGTAGATTTAGATGGGATATTGGGAAGAAATTCCTCCCTGTGAGGGTGTTGAGGCCCTGGCACAGGTTGCCCACAAAAGCTGTGGCTGCCCCATCCTTGGATTGTTCCAGGCCAGGTTGGACGGGCTTTGGAACAACCTGGGACACTGGAAGATGTCCCTGCCCATGGCAGAGGGTAGAAAAAGATGGACTTTAAGGTCCTTTCCAACCCCAAGCACTCTGGGATTCTACGGTTCTGCATTTCTATCACCAATTCTGCCCCTCCTTGAGGCCAAAGAGGGGGAAGCTCCAGACTCTGTGACGCTCTTTGCAGCAGAGTCAGAGTTAATTTAGTGGTTATTCTAACTATTCTCTTTCCCTTACACATACATCATTCATCAAAATTGGGTATGAGCCATAGTTCAGGTGCTTATGCTTTTCCATATGTTCTTAATTACATGTCCATAGGGCTTAAAATCCAAGGATCTTTAAACCTTCCAGACAAATGATTTAGTTTCACAGCAACCAATGAGTTATGTATTCATATCCGTCCTCAATGGATGATGAGACAAAGTATTGGAGAGGTAAAAAAAGGAATATTTCCTCTCTCTTGCAAGTGGTAAAAATAGTTTTTTCACATAGTTCAATATTTTGGTCTATTAAAAAAAAACCCCAAAAAACAATACCACAACTGGAAAAAGTTAAGAGATCAAGGCAGACACTTCTAAAACAATATTTTTTTCTTAAAATAAGGAGGGACAGGAAGAAATCCAATCGCTCTTACGGATAAAAGAAACATCGATATAATCCAGATCATTGTCGTCTAAACAAATACTGGAAAAAATAATTTTAGTTCAACAACCTCTGTTGAATTTTTTCCTAAATAAATTAATCAGTCCCATATCTCTTCTTCTGCTTAAAACACAAGGTCACCTTTCCCCATTTATGTGATAGTAGCACTGTCAGTATGTATTCTGAATAGTGCCCTGAAGGATTTAACATATCTGGAATCTGAAGGATAATCTATCAAACTTGAAATTCAATAGATGCAAGGAGAGGTGAGTTACTTTTGTTTGTTTGTTTGTTTGTTTTAAATTGGAAATTTTTCTTGTCTTCTTTATAGGCCAGCATTTATTCCAATTAAAAAAGTATGCATATTTTAATAGAGACAAATTGAAAACAACTGCCGAGTTTTAATGGCTTGCATTCTTCAACATTTTATCTTTTTGAATCTATAGAGATTTTTGAAAGGTCAGGAGGAGGAAAACTTGTGCTGAGAGCACAAGATACCTCACAGATACAGCAATGTTAGGGTTAATTAATAATATGAATGATGTAATTTCTAAACCAAGAGTTATATATTAATCCACATAGCTTGAATGGTAAGGGATATTTTTCACAGTTTAAATATCCAGGGAATGCAGCACAGACCTGGAAGTTAAGGATTTTTACCTTTCATTACAGGTCTTCTGCATCCACTGTGGTTCACAGAATCCACCAGTGCTTCTGTCTCCTCATCTGTAAAAAGAACCACGACACCTTTGAACTTGAAACTGTTCTATAAATGAGATGTGTCAAAACCAGAACATGAAACTTCATGTGAGCATATCATCAGTACACATTAGAAAAGCAAGAATTACTGTACTGAGTCACACCTAAGATCCATCTCTGCCAAACAACAGGAACTGCACATTCCCAAGGCTGGAAGCTGAAGCCATCCTTACAGATACACAGCTCCACTGCAGGAACAGGAGTTGGTTCATTATAGAGGAGAACAGAGATAAGCTTATGAAACAGGAATTTGCCAAAAGCAACTTGTGCTAAGCCAGTAATTTGATGGAAAAGTTATCAGATCCCAGAGGTCGGACTGAGATATTACCATGTTATGCCTTATTTCTCCTTATTGTTTCCCTTAAATAGAACAAGCTTTAGCCAACATCACATTCAGAGTTATTCTGCCGAAACGACAATGATCATTTCTGAAAGCAGAGGATTCAGAGGCAGGTTACGAACATATAATATTTTCCAAGCAGGGGAAAGAGGGCAGAAGCAGCAGGTAGTGGAGAGTTCTTGTGAGAATGAACTGGCCCCTGTGACATAGGGCACGGCCCAGAACTGACAGAAATCTTGATGTCCCACTTGATCAGTATGTGGCATTTCTCTATGACTTGCTGCTTACAAATTATTTTTTCATCTTTGGATGTACTTGTTCTCCCAAGCTCTCATGTTCATTTTCTTTTTAACTGTGTCGGTCCCAAGGGAAGGACTCTGAGCATTCCTGTGGAAGAGCTCTTAGGATGCATATAAATAGTGGTCATATATCACGGCACATTTTACATATGTGAGATTAAATATAGCCATAAAACTATATGACTGCTATTTATTGATCCATAAATGAATACCTGGGTCAGAATTTTTAATATTTCTCTTTGAAACAGTAGTGTAGGTTTCTAGAAGCTGTGCTTTCTCACTGCATGACAAGTCTGTGTTAGAATGCCTTTACAACTATAGGACTTTCACTTCATTCCAATACCCACATACCCACACTCATTACAGGCCATGAAATTTGTAACAAACATTAATTCACTTGTCATTCATGGAGTTACTTCTGATGCACCTGATGTAATAGAATGCAGATAACTCATCTCAAAATAAGTAATGGAAACGAAATTAATTCAAGCACACATAGGTCTAGGTTTTTATCTGTAGATCTAAATTGCCATGATTTTACTAACTTCTTAAATTTATTGCATTAATAGATAATGATATCTAATAAAACTGAAGCTTGATTTTATGAGACATTGCACTAATTACCTGGTTTGATGTGTTAATCACCTGATTCTTGTGTAAAACATACCAGACCACTGCTGAGTTTATTGACCCCCATTCCTTCACAGAAAGGTGCCTACGTTATATTTTGTATAAAGGAGAGAAAGGACAGAGAGATAGGCACAGTCCTTTCATATAAAACTGAAAAAAACTGTCTAAAATTTACAGCACTGCATAGTGCTTTAGACTTATTTAAGAGTCTAAAAAGTTTTGGCGAGAACAAAGAAACCATATTGTCTATTTCTGAAAAGACATGAAATTATGCATCTATCCTCTTTTGGCTCACCAAAATATGAAAAACTGCTTATAAAGTTGCAGGCTTAAACTTCCAGAGAGTAAAACCTGTAAATTTTAAGAAACCCCAGCGACTTCTAAATTGGAATTTCAGTGAGACAAAGAAGCAATAATCTTAAAAGTATTGACAGAAAGAGGGAACTACCATTTTATATCAGGATTTAGGGAATGATATATTCCCTTTGCAGCTATGGTATCCAATTCTTATCCTTACACGGTGAAACAAACTAAATTCTCTGTTCTATCATGGATCTATTGAGCTCTCTCTCTACACCAGTATAACAGAATCCTGAAAATTTATCAACAACGAAATAATTATTTCTCAAAATACACCACCAGACAGCCTTTTGCTAATTACCTCCCTGTTGTTAGGGCCTGTCCTGCCTTTCTCCTGAGCAGAAGTCATGCCTGTCTTGTACCTCAGATTGTTGTATTTCTCTGAGCATGAGAAATGAAAGCATGCATGGAGTGTATTTGGTCTCACTGTATTTAACCACTCACTAATAGGCAATTCAAGGTTTGTTAGCATCGTCCACTTAATGAACAAGACAGGACACTTCCTTCAGGAATGGTCAGCAATCCATTTCTGGCTGTGCAAGCTTCCCAGGAGAAAAGTCAAGTGTTTGAACAAGACTATGGTTTGGGTCTTAAGAGATTTAACACATCGACAGCAGGCTGTCATGAAGGCCAAGAGCTGCTTGGAAAAACATCAGTCTTCCACTGACACGGCAGGGAATGCATTCCCTATAAACATTCTCTGAAATCTTTGTCCTGTGCTGTTACAGAAGTTGAAACAGGGAATCTGATGTTTTCCCATTTAATTTATTTTTAATACAGAAGGTCTGGAGCATGTTTCACATTTGGACACAGCCTGTGTCTGGAAATACGACCAAAGTAACTAAGCAATGATGTAATCAAAGTAATTAAGCAAACAGGGTTTGGAGACGAGGGAGGAGCAGTGAAGACGGGTACCTAAGTTTCAGAAGACTTCACTCTTGCAAAGACAAAAGTACAGGATGTTAGTGGCCAACAGGTGAAGATCTGCTGGCCAAAAGCTGTAGCTCTCCATAGTTCTGTATGGACAAGGAAGTGAAAAAATCCTAGTGGAAATGGAAGGGTAATGAAATTGTCTTAAAAGTGATTTCATACACACAGAACACTGCTCTGGTCCAAAAACTATACATCAGTCACTGGCCTAAGGTCTTCCTGAGAAATACTCTGGTAGTTGATGGCTTCAGAGAGAAGAAAAGAGGTGACAGCAAGGAAGAATAGAAAGCTTGTAATTTGAAGGGAATAAAAAAGCTTGAATCTAAAAGGAATAAAAAAATCATACATGAATATTGCACTTGGGATGATGAAAGGACAGAAGGGAAAACCAAACCTTGGACATGGAGTGTTGGTGGAAGAAGCTGCTGAGCAGGTGTGGAAGGATCAGTAACGATGAAAGCACAGATATACAGACAAAGGGGAGGTTTTGTCCTGATTTCTTGAAACAGACCAGGAATTAGTTTACGTTTCTAAAGACTGTGGTAGTGTTCTGCTTTCAACAACAGCTAAGAAACAGACATTTGCTATCAATAGTACTGTACACTGCTACAATACCTTCATCTGGGGTTCTCAGTAGTCACTGCCTCTCCCAAAACAAGCAGCTCAGTAATATTCACCTATGCATGCAGAAGAAACAGGACTTGAAATTTTCCAGCACAGCCACAGACATTCTCACCAGAGGCAGACAAGAAGTGACCTCACAAGACTTAGCACAACTTGATCCTTATTGCATTAAAATTGAGGTCCAACCTTTTTTTCATATGAGAAACCATTGTGGATGCCTGGGGTATAAGAAACAAAACAAGTATGATAGTGAGTACCAAAAGCCGTAATAAGGATGAATTAACAAACAGGAAGATGTGAGGAGATGGATTAAGATGATGATACAATGCTTTCAGCAGAGGCTTTCACTTTGCTGAGTCTAGTCTAAACTGACAGCCCTGGCTGGGAGCAAAAACTCAAGTGTTCAGAGGAGTGGAGAAGGAGAGCTCACTTTTATATTTTGCTGAGTTGAAAAGTGTCACTTTTCATTTCACTTTTATAGTTGCTGGAGACCATTACTGCTCAGGCAGGATTGGTTTTCCCTGCCCTGGAGAAAGTAAATGCCATGTGAGAAGGCAGTAACTGTGTGGTTTATTGGCTCATTACATGGTACCCCCACAAAAGCACTGCAGGCTCATCTGCAGTGCTTCAGCTTCACATCACTTGGGTGAGGCAGTGTACCAGGCACGGCTACTTTTGTTTATATAACTCTCAGCAGCTTTACAACAGGGGAGCAGGAACACGGTGTCTGCTCTGACAAGCCCAGAGGAAGCAGGATCATGACAAGAGACCTTGTAGGAACTTGCTGTCCTTGAAGAGAGGAGGGGTGATAGGGAGAACTATGAGGAGATGTAGTATGGTATAGACATATGGCAAAACTTGGTATAGACATTGGGCAAAACTTATTTCTGGAATAAGACAAATACATCCTTTTCAGCAGAATTCAGAATGTCTCCACATGCTGTGAGGGGGTGAAGGTGATGCAGTAAGGACAAATTCTTTCTGGCATGACCCTGAGAGCAGAGGAAGGGGCACTACAAAGCCCAACTTCTTCTTTTTGGTTACAGAATTTAGATTAACCCACTGTGAGGCTTCTGAAGGAGGAGACAACTGTGGGTGTCATAGTATCTCTCTTTTTTCTAACGAATACTCAACGCTTCTGTGGATGAAAAGAAGAGGAAGAGGAGGCAGCACCCAGCTGTGCTGCTGGAATGGTGAGAAGCAAAGGGTAACTCATTCTGTCAGGGAGCAAAAGACAGTAAGAGAAAATCAGAATATTCATTGTCTGTATGTTCAGTGGCTGGATGGCACTAGGGTTGTGAAGTCAGACACTGTAGGATCAATGCACAAACACAACCTGCTGCTCTGCAGCTCCCTATAATTGAGGCAGCTGGCAATTGTCCCTGGAAATAGTGCACTGTTAGAATTAAGAAGAAGACTAAGGCAAAGTTAGTGTTTTGGATCTCAATTCTGCAGTCTCACGTAGGTTCTTCATACTGTGAACAGTCCTACTGAAGTATCAGTGCTTAAAATTAAGGCCATTAATAAGTCTCTGCAGGATCAGAATCAAGCATAGTATTTTTCAATCCTGTGTTAGTCCTGGAAAGGGGCTTCATGAGAAAGACATTAGAATAAAGTAGACTTGAAAGCATATTCCATAAATTCTAAGATCCTAGAACTCATACAAGCTGTGCTATTCATTAACATTTCTGGTCTTCCCCAAAGTCATCAGAGATTAATATGATTGCTGCAGCAAAGGGCTACAAATACTATAGAGAAATAAAACATTTACATACATATAAAGCCAGACTAAATTTGATTGCTTTTGCATAGCATCTCCACATTTGTATTGATACATTTGCTATCATAAAGTGGGAAAAAGAAGACAATAATTTCTCTGCATTATTTCCAGTGCTGAATCCATCAATAGTGTGAAACATATGTCATAAACAGCAGTGAAATCCAGCCTTTCATCCCATCAAGGGTAAGACATTAGCCAGGTTATTATCAACGTAATGTCACAGAGCAAAGGAGAGGGTTTCAGGTGGGGTTTTCACATGAAAGGTAAAAAGATTCTTTCCATGGTGAGTTTCTATGACTGTTCTAACTGCCTCCAGCAAGTTTCATCAACCCTCCTCCCCCCCCACCCCCAGTAACAGATATCTTCCATTACCTCCACATGGATGCAGAGAGGGTTATCTCATACATCAGCTTTTTATTCAGGTAGCTAATGACTTCAACCAGACTGAAAGTACTAAAAATAAAATGCAGAAAATTTGACTGGAATGTTTTCAGAGTTTACAAACTCACAGGAGCTAGCAGAGTTGGAACAAAAAGTGAACTTCAAGGCTCTGTACAAATTGACGGATTAAAATATACTTCAGCTCATTTCTTTTGTATCTACAGTAGATTAAATTATCACACTTGGTTCTTTTTGAAACTTTTTTCCCCCTCCCCAAGTGCCCAACTCTTTTCCTTGTTCTTGCATTCCATTCCTTAGTTCCCATGCAAAATTATATAAAGAGGTCTGTGGTCATTTAAGAAATCTTTGCCTCCAAACCCAGGTCCTCATTTGTTTGCCAGTGCCAACTTGAGAGAGCAGGCAATGATGTGAAAATGTGGAACCAGAGAATGTGCACACGTTGCAGTTTCAAACTTCTCATTCCTGTATGTGCTCAGTCACTCGCAGCCTTTGCTGTCCCTGTTTAACTTCCCCAGGAAGAGCAGTGCAGCTCCCTCAGCTGCCTTGGTGTTACTTGTTCCTGTGCCATCTGCATGTGTGACACTGATTTATTCAGCCACTCAGAGAGCTCCCAGGTTTGGCCAGGAGGACGAGCAGCAGCTTTGCTCTCCTAAGCAAAACACTTGTACAGTGCCCAGCTCGAGGTGCTCGGGTCTGATCTGCACCTGATGTGTCACTTCCATCTGACAGCGCCAAGAGACCCCAAATGTGCAGATCACAGAGTCTGTGAGTGCAGTTGTTTCCACACCACAAGGAAACAGCAGCAAACAGCACCTTCCTGTCCCCCTCCCCCTGCAGTGGTCAATCCCCACCATACCCAGCTGGTGCGAGAGCTCTACTGTGCTCTGCTACTTCAAAAACTTCATTACTTCTACAAAATATGTTGCAGCACATTTAACAATGCACTGTGAAGGATTATAAATAATTAAAACTAAACCATTCATGTCAGAAATAAATGAACAAAGCCCATTTTGCAATGCACCATCCCTGATTTATTTTTATTGCATTCATTTAGCTCATTTGTTAATTCTCAAAACCCAGCAGCCCGCACAGAGTGGGTCTCACACATGGCAGGGAATGCTAGTGAGGTTGTGTCTTCTCTCATAAAGGACCAGATAATTTTGGGTCAATAAAAACCATACAAAATACAGAAAATTATCAACCAACTGCTCCTGGATTTCACACTTGCTGTTTTCCAAGTGTCTCTGCTCTGAACATCTCTTTTTAAGAACCTTATCTGCACACTGCATTTGCATGGGGGTACAAAATATGCAGAATCACACTCCAATTAGAAATAATTTTAAATACAGCTCTGGCTAGTATCTACCCTGTGAGCTACTGATATTACCTTGGCTGCTCCCTGACTTCCAGTGGGCTTGTTTGTGAGCATCATAAATAACATTGCTTCTTTTTAGAGCTGCAGTTTCATGAGGTGAGGATTTCTTTGGGGGTCCAGATTATGACAGTGGGGATTAGGCATTCTTCCCTTATTGCTGTGCTATTCTTATTTTCTGTATCACTGATATATTTAACAAAAAAACTTTGATCTCACACAGAAGAGGATAAATAAGCATATCATCCCAGATCTACTGCAATAAGAACCCATAATATAAAAAAGCCCCTACTTTTTTGCTTCATCTTATTTTAAAAGAGATTCTGTGTGGAAACATATGCAAATCTATAAACAAATGCATATATTAAACACTGAAACAATTCCTCAATGAAATCGTAATGGGCTTAAACACTACTTCAAGCTATTTTAGAACAAATATACATGCACCTGCAGCAAAATAAAATTCTGGAATAATATTGGACCCTTCCAATTCCATTCATTTAATCACAAACCTGGGTTTGTCTTTATGGCTCAGTCCCTGACAGCAGCGACTCCTGTAAAAGAAAGAGCTGTTTGGGCTTTCTTTGCTGGGAGAATGCCCAAAGAATTTGGAAAGCACAAACTTATGTGAACCAGGAGAAAGCAGAATGCTCATCTCTCTTAAGTGTCTTTTCTTATGATTCTGCCAAAAAATATTTCAAATTCTATGCATGTATTGTTAATACTATGCTTAAATTAGTTCATACTATTCCAATATTAATTATCCCACAAAATTTTGCAACCACTGCAGAGTTATCTTTGGTGAAATTTCACAGGTTTATTGATTGTGTGTCAATACTTTAATCATAAAGAGTTTCACAGATGGAATATTTTAAATCCTTCCTAAGGTTTCCATGTGTTTCTCTGGGCTATTTTTTCTTGCCATTTAAAGAAGAAATACATTCTCAGAAGTTAAAATGGATTTGAACAGGTAAGAAATCAAAGGCTTTGCTTCTATTCTGGTCTTTTCTATACTATTCTATGCTGTTCTGTTCCATTCCTATGCTTTTCACAACACTGGAAGTGGAGAGCTTTGTAGACCCAAGTTGCTTCTCTTTTCTGGGAGTTTCCCTATTCATGAAACTGTAGAATATCCCTGCCTGCATTCCAAGTGTGCCACAGAAATTAGAGCATTTAATCTTGCTGCCTATTTACAGCAAAAACACCTACAAAAATGAACAGGATGCAGAATTAGGTGTCACACCCTTTAATTCTGAGAACAACTTGCTCTTATGCCCGATGTTTCCCAGCACAAGCAGCTCCTGATGCCTGGGCAAATCACCACCTCCAAGTGTGCTGCTCCCAGCGCAGATATGGGCACACAGACCCCTACAATCTGTAGAACAAAGTGTACTCAGTGTGGCATTAAAAAGAGTTTGAGACAAGTGTACTCCTTGCTGATAGGAGTCCAGGTGCCCCCCAGGGATGGGGCTCTCCTGCTGTGCCAGGGGGGTTACACAAGGAGGTGCAAAGCACTGAGTGTTTGCTGAGTTGACGTCCAAGGAGAGGGGAGGAAGCAGATCCTTGGCTCTAATTCATAGTGAGAGAGGAGCTTCTGCACAACATCTGTTGTGAGAATCTTGCAGGAACAGCAGCTGAGCTCACCTGAATCCCTCAGCAAGAGATTCCTGTGTCCACACCTCCACAGACAGGACTGGGACAGACACCACTAATTAATAAACAAACCCCCCTCATGTTCAGTAGGATGGGAACAGGCATTCACTGAGCACGAGCCCAGCTTCTCCCAGAACGTACCACACTCGGGCTGAACTTATGCACAAAATGATTATTCTAATCCATTCATCTTTATGCATGAACTGGATTTATTTTATTTTTCTAAGCCATTATTTAATACAATAGGCAATGCAGAAAGTAAGAAGCTAATACAATCACTTCTGCTGTGTACTGCATGCTTCTCTGGCTGAAAATGTAAAAATGTCAGAACGCATGAAGGATATCAGAAGTGTCACTAGGTCTGTTTTGCATGCAAGAAAGCACTGGAGAAGTTATTTTATTTAAAAATATATATTTACTCCAAATTAAATGTCTCCTACTATACCTTTAGTGCTCAACAACTAGTTTTCAAAAAAATTCTGATTGGTTTTTAGATATTTATATGTAATGCAAACCAAATGATTAACAAGACTCAGATCCAGACTGAGATGTCAAGATGCACAACAACCTCAACCTGAGCAGCCTTGTCATCCCTGAGCTTTTAAACAGATGTGAACAGTTAAGGTGCCTCCCAGTTCCCACCAAAGGAACAGCTCTGAAACCTATTTTGCATTGACTAATGCTGCAGAGACCGAAATCTTCTCAAAGGAGCCACGTTACAACTAATGCTGCTCAGTTTTAAACCTGAATGCCCCTTATGTTTGGTATCTCTTACTTTCCACCTTACACATAATTTTCGTCAGAAGGAAGCAGCTACTGAAGGAACTGTAAGTTGAGCACTGTAAGTTTTTTTATACATGTGAACTTTGTCAGGGATTGCAGTTCAGTCTCGGTTCTGGGGAAACACAGTTCTGTTACTGTGATAGTTAAACGATGCCGTGACATTTGAACCAGCAACAAGTAAAGCAGAATATGTGATTCTTCCTCTTCAGATGGAGAGCAAATAGGCAGAGAGCCAGTCATGGACATAGTAGGGCTTACTGGTGCCCTTCAGCAGTGCTCAGATCCTGTTTGTCCACACTGGCAGGGCAGAGAGCTCCATCAGCATCGTTGTGAACAAGAGTGGCTGGAGGCCAGGAGCAGGGCTGGGATGCAGGAGACACCGAGACCTCAGCCTGTCATGTCTGTTCATGAGTGCCTGAGCCCCTCCAGCAACAGGCAGCTGAGTATTAACACCATCACCAGAACAATGATGACTCTTTATTATTGAAGAAACACTATTTTAATCACCCCCTTTTTCTATTAAAACATTAACAAAAATCCCCAATAAGTAATCTGCACTTCACAAATGACAGTGACCTCGGTCTGCTGCTGCTCCAAACACAGCTTGCTTTAGGGCAATGGGCTCTTAACAACCGTCAGTTTACAGCAAATGAACATTTATCTGATTTTTTTTTAATCTATTGCATTGTATTTCTGTAATGGTGCTTGAAATTAACATTTTTACTCTGTTTTTTTCACTTTTTTGATCATTAATGTAGGAAATTATACTAGCAAAATGACTACAACAGTTTCGTTTGTGTCCTAAAAACCTATTAAGTGTCTGAGTAGAAATTGTGGAGCTTTTGGAGGTTGACTGTCTTATTTCTAAGGTCATATTTAGCCTATTGACCTAAACCAAACTGACTCCGCCTCAAATATTCACAAGAAGAACCTTATAAAATTAAAAACGTGAAGTGAAAGAGGAAAATAGAGCCTAGACACATGGTTACATGATCAAAGCTAAAATTATCTGTAAGTAGTCAAAATGTTCCAGAGATTTCCATCGGCTTTTTCTTCCTGGGAGGCCTTTGTTGTATTCTTCAGATTTAGAAAAGCTTGTAAATTGAGGTATTCCACAAGCTGCTGGATATAATTTATCTTACTTTAATTTATTGGAACATGTTTCTACATCACTGTTCTTATTTTAACAAAGACATTTTTTAAACTGGTAAAACTAAATGCATATTTAATTTATTTCACCCAGTAAAGAATCCTGGAGAAAATCAATTTCCATTTACAAAGGTATCCCAGCAGGCTGGATGTCCCATTACCGCAGTATTGTGCCTCTTACATCCAGGTTTATGTGACACATGCTATCATTTCTTCTCCATGATTCTATTACTTCTGGAAAACTATGTTAAAACATAATATAACATATAATGTGATTTCAGACTGACAAAAGCTGTGAAAATCAAAGGTAGTGCTGATCACTGGCAGGTTGGGTGATAGCACAGCCCATGATCAATGCACACATTTTCATATTTCTGCCACCACGTGACCAAGCAAACTTCTTATACCTCACCCACCCAGCCACTGAGGTACTACCACTAGCAGTGTTTCCAACCTGCTGGGGCATGCAGTGAGCACTGCTGCTGTGTTATTCAGGCATTTACCCCGATCCCAGGACTGACAAACATCCCACTGACATGTTTCCACAGCAGCAGGTACTCAGCTGGATGAGCTGGTCCCCTCTGAGGTGATGCTCTCAAAAACAGCAGTGATCTATCTTACCCTTCCTTACCTAAAGGCCACTTCCCCATGCTTGGATCAAGGAGTGGGTTTTTGTGTTCTGATATTCTTGCACACAATATTTTGCAATCAATGGGCACAACTTCAGCAGGAATGATGATTTAGGTGCACACAGGCAGCCCCAGGAATTACGAGGGCTTTTTCTGGGACTGCAGTGTGCACAACACTGCAATGAATAATGCTGCACTCCCCAAGCTGGCATAAGAAATGGCTGTAAAACTAATCACCTCCTAGCCCAAGAATGACACAGCTGAGGGTGCCTTTGCATCCTTGATTCATCTGAAGGTGTATGTTGCCCCTCATCCACACTAGCACAGGTTTCAAAGGGAACTTAGGGAATCAAATGCTCCTCTTTCACTGAAGTTCCAAGGAATGTAGCTCTGCACACAGTTTTAGAAACTGTTGGAAACTATAATTTACTGTATTTAATTATATAACCCTTTTGTCTTCCACAAGGATGGATGGTGCTTATAAAGTCATGTCTGAGCAAATGTAATCAAGTTCTTAAATTTTAGTATATCCTTAAATCCCATTTCCTTTAGCAGGAATTTAATGAATCTCTGTTCTGATGAGGTGTGATGTTTACTTTCAAATAATGTCTGAATGCAGGAGAGCAAACTGTCTCATATCTAAGCACTTTCCTTTTTGGAACTGCAAGAGGACTCAGAAGTGAAAAGAGGAAGAAAAAAATGTGTATTTCTTAAGATTGCACATAACAACCAAAGGCAAAAAGAATGGAGGTAAGATTTCCAAATGTGGATGTTGTCTCTTGCTTATTCACAGAATTAGTATGTAGACTACACAATAGAAATACATTTGTTCAGTATAAACACTTCATTTGCTAAGGCAAAGTGATTGAAATTTGGAAAAGGAAATCACAGGTCAGACAGCAAACATTCCTGTCCATGGATAATAACCTACCCATGTGACAGGAGACATTCAATTTTTATAACCTGGATCTATGTCAGGTGACTGGGATCAGATAATAGAGGGCAATTTGTTCCTAACACTTCTTTGTTGCACATTTTTTACAAGGTTTTAACCTCCAGCAACTCTGGGATTTGAAAGGAGGAGGTATCTCCCTTACACAATATCCCTACATCCCACATCAGACTAAGAGTAAATTCCAGCATGTCATTAGCTGAGTGTAAATCAATAAAAACCAACCAAACAAAAATAAATCCCAGAGACCAAACACATAAGATCAGAATTTCCAAGAACTTGCCTGATTTATAGACTCTCTTTACTAATTCTGAACCCAAGCCTGTTATCAGCCCTCGAGCAGTGCATCAGGAATGCCACACAGCCACCAGTCTTTATCCTTATCTTCATCACCATTTCCCCTCTGCCACTTCAACACAGCACAGAAAAAGCAGCAACTCCTCTACTTTTGGATATCACTACAGAAATTTTTGCTCTTTATTTGAATATTATGTACTGGATTGCTGTGCACAGATTTGTTGTTACAAATATGGTTGTTGTCTTCATGTTTCATTCTTTCATAAGCTGCTGTTAAAAATGCCTTAAGATGCCCAACATAAACAGAGAAAATACAAATCACAGAGAAACTGCAAGGGTGTCCTGCAATGCATGTGTGTGCACACATGGAACAAAGAGAAGGCAGGAAGCACTTCAAGAACTTGTCCTGTTGGAAGACTGTGCTGCAGCACAAGACAAGGTGATGCTGTGCCATCACTACACAAATCTGCCCAACAATTCACCAACACTATGTCCAGAGGCAACCACACTGGGAGGAACTGCTGCGGCAAATTACTACAAATTGAAATGAGCATGGAGCTGCACATGCTGACTTCTTCCAAATATAGCATAAGAGTATGGTTTTCCTCTACAGATCTCTTTGAATAGTTATGAGAGGTTCAGGCTTCTTGTGAGCAGTCACAGAGCTTTGAAAATGAGTATTTTTGTACCATGCTGCTGGTGATAGCATCTGTGGAACAATGTCATGGCATATGCCATAGGAATATAGCACTGAGATCAATCAACAAAGCCTCCTTCTTAACATGCTGGAAAAAAAAAAAAGGTGAGACACAAATATTTCATATTTAGAATTGCATATGTTCAAAGCAGGCAGTTCTTCAGGCGAGCTGTGCTCAGGCAGCTCTGGCTCTCTGTGCTTTGCAGAGCTGCTGCAGCGCTCCTGCCGCAGTTCATCCCAGAGCTTAGCACACACAGCCAGCACCGAGGGGATTCACTTCTCAGCAAGAGAAGGCAAAATGCATCCCTGCTCCCAGCATGCAGATTGCAGAACGCTCACATCCAAAACTGAGTTGGTTCTGTCCATGTAACATCCTTCATCACAATGGATGTTACATGGACAGTAAATATATCCTTTGGCAGGACTCAAAAAAAAAAAAAAAAAAGCTGTCACCTTTCTTTTGGCACTGAGGTACCTTCATACTGCTAGGGACGCTCTCAGGGAGTGATCAGAACAATTAGGACATTATTAAGTAATGAAGCTCATACAGCATAAATCATCTTCTCCCTGATATCTGGGTCTCTGAAATCTTATCTTCTCAGAGGATGAAACCAAATCCAGCGTCCTCAGCTGTGCTGCCCTGTAACACACCAGACACCAGCACTTTGTGACAATTACTATTCCCTAGAAAGCTGCTTTGCTGTAGCTGGAACGCTCAGCATGTTTTTAGCATATGCTGAGTCCATATCAAAGGCCAGCTTGGATGGTGCTTGGAGCAACCTGGGATCGTGGAAGGTGTCCCTGCCATGGCAGGGGGTTGGAACAAGATGAGGTTCCAACCCAAATAATCCAGTGAGTCTCTGGTTCTATGAAATCAGGTGTCCTGCTGGCCATGTGCAGGGAGAAAGTCCTACAGGAAAAGTTTCGGAAGCAAAGGTGGGGAAGCGCAAAGAGGCATTTAATTCAAATGCAAGGGGTGGGGGAGGGCAAGAGCTCATTCATGAACTTTTCTCCTGCTGTCATCCCAGGTTTTGTAAATATTAGCTCTGTGAACTGGAATAATGGCTCGACTGTCTGAGAGGATGACAAGGAACAGTGAAGAACTGGGTCAGGATCAATCCCTATTTGCATACCAATTCATTAATGTTCTTTCTTTTCTCACACAAACAGAGGAAAGGGTAACATTTCTCAGTTTTAGAATAGAAAGCTTCAAATGTCTTTCTGCAATAACTTGTGTTGTATTTTCAGAAAATTTGTTTAGGCCTCAGAGCTCTGCTAAAACTCCTTAATGCTCATTTTAAACTCATCTAAGTCCCAGCTTCATCAACTCAGCTAATGTATCTTGTACCACTCACCTTTCCAGTAAACCTATATGCTTAGCAAAGGGGGTTTTTTCTGGTTCTGGAGCACTCACTCCTATTTCACTCCCTCTTATAAAGTGCTTCTTTATAACTCCTGTGTTTTTCAGTGTATTCCAAGAGTGATGTTTGTGGCTTTCCTCTTATTCAGGCCATAGGCTCTCTGTCAACACAGCAAACCCCAAACATGTGGCACTCCTGCAGATTCCCTCTTTGGTCATCATTAAAAGAGAGCTTGAATTCCACCCTGTTTCTGTGCACAGCAGATTTATGGTAGAAATTACAAGAATCATTCATCTTTTTCAGGTTTATAGTGGAGCTCACTGCTGGACCGTTACCTCTCTTAAAGAGGCTGCTTGCAGTAAGGAAATTGGAGAGAGGAGCAGCTAGATGGAAACTTTTATCATTTGGACATTGTTCTTGTCCTTATTGATCCTTGCCTTAGTTGAGCCAGTACCCCCAGCTCCAATAACACCTTATTTCTAAAGAGGGCAGAAGCCTCAAAGAGACTCAGAATGGTGGATTAGTAAAACAGTCACTTTCTAGGCTTATTTCTTCAAGTATTTTGATATTTCAAAGAATTAATTCTAAATGTTTTAAGAGCTTTAAATTAGTAGCTGTAACCTGATCATAAATTAAACATCTCCCTTCCCAATGCAAAGTGATGCCAAGTTATTTGTATACTTATTGTTTGTTTACACTCAGCATCAAGATATTCCCTGGAAACTGATTTTTATTGCCAAAAGAATCTGAAAAGACAATACAACTTCCATACTAACTAATCTCCTATTATGCCTTCATCAAGCAACTTGAGCATTTCTGGTCATGAACAAACATCCACCCAAATCCATGAAATTTTAAATGTAAATAAATATCCCAAAATCCACATAAGCAGAGCCCCTAATTCTCACATCAGAATGCAGATAGGTGAGAATATATGTGCAATCATAGCCAAGTGGAATTTCAGGTGATGTAAAAGCTTAAACGAAGAGCTCTGGCCAAATGGAGGAATCACAGTAACTCCAGCTTCTCTCCCTCCAGACAAAATGGAAACTCAGAGTCCTGGTCATGCTCATATGCTAAGCCTAATACTATTTATTTATTTATTTTACTTTTTAAAAATACAGTACACTTCAAGTCACATCTGGGTGCAGCCCCACTGCTCTAGATGCTGCATGGCCATATGGCTTAACATTAAGCCACAGGAAAGCTAAAGTGAATTGGACATAAGGTCAAGATTAAAAAAAAAAAAAAAAAAATTATGTGTGCCCATGATGACTTCCCTCATTATGGAAGGCTTCTTCCCCATGCTTTTTAAGCAAAACTTTTTAAAAAAAAAACTTAAACCTTTTGGGCTTCTTTCTCATTCCAGAGACATTCCCTCCAGTAGACATTCCAGGAATACACTTCCTTTGATTTCATTAGGAGTCATTCCCAGGCCAACAGCCAGCAACACAATGGATCCTTCAGATGTCATTTCCGCAGCTCATTCTGTTATTAATGAAAACTGGAAACAAATTCTAACTTGAGCAAAGTCATCCCAGAGCTCTACTTTCCTATCGGTGCTGCAGTGCTTAGAGAATAAAAAAATCCTTGTTTGTGAAATCCCAGGTGTCTGTCCAAGGTTCACACCAGTTCTCTGGAGTTTCACATCAGCTGTCTGGGAGCTGGGTTACACAAAGTGCCCATATGCATATTCTTGCCTAAGGTGAATAAGTAATAACAACAGTTAATTTACCTATAATTAGCACCTCACATGACAGCTACATCCCACTGGAATAAAAAAACTGTCAAGCCAACTGAAGGGAGCTTGGGCGAACAGGAAACAGAAATTTAAATTGAGTTGGGTCTCTGGAAATCATTAGCTATTGGAATGGGATTTGCTAAAAGGTTCATAGGTACAAGTAAAACACTATTCTGTATCAATTGCTCAGTTTCATCACCTCAGAAATTGGTTGACTCAAATTCCACAGCCCTCAGAAACACTCAGCCCTGTATAACAATCCTACATTATCCGAAACATGTATTTTTTTACAGTTTTTCTACATTTTTACATAAATCCTACAGCACAGCCATAACAAAAATATACTTTCTAACTGGAGAAAATTGAAATAATTAATTTCTTATTGACTCACTGGTTTTTTAAAGAGCATAAACAACAGCCCTTTTCTAAGCACTTGGAGGCTCTCACAAGTATATGTTTATGTAACTCACATTAGTTGTGCATTGTGTACCTGTGTGCTGGTTTGGGCTGGGGGACAGTTACTTTTCTTCACTGAAGCTGATATGGGGCTGGTTTTGGGATTTGTGCTGCAATTACACAGTCAAGGCTGCCTACCCCAGCCCACCAGTGAGGAGGCTGGGGATGCGCAAGGAGGTGAAGGAATGCCTTGGGTTGCTTTATTGTGTGTGAGGCTTTCGCTTTACCTCTTAAACTGTCTTTATCTCAACCCACGAGTTCTCATTTTTACTCTTCCAATCCCACCAGGGATGTGCGTGAGTGGCTCTCCGGGGCTTAGTTGCTGTCTGGGATTAAGCAACAACAATTTGGGTATGCTACAAAAGCAGTAATGAAATCCATACAAGGCTCCTGAAGACACTCCTTTGCTACTGCCCTAAACCCAAAGATTCAGAAAGATCAGTGGTTTCCAGCTGACAGAATATTTACAGTGTCTCATGCCTAAATGTCATTTTATTGCATTCTTCCTGCTTCATCTCCTATAAATTAGAAGATGTTTGATTAATCACTTGCGCTTTGGGTTCCACACACGAATTCATGCCCTGCCAAACCCACAGCCCAAGTGTGCCACCTAATGGCCCCAGAGTCAGGAATGCACCGCTCCTACAAGTCCAGCAATAAAATCTAAGGAAAGCATCGCTTCTCTTGTTGAGGTGGAGGTGGAGCTTCATCATTCTTGTCCTGCAGGACCTACCCACCACATTTCCCTAGCAATTCTGCAGGTCAGATGAAATAATTGCTTTAAGGCACCTCAAAATATTGAGATAAACAAGAATTTGAATGTGACCATGAGGTTAAAGAACTGCACAGAGCTTTAACCTCACAGTCAAACCTCATAGGCTACATGCTGCACAAAAACTTGGGCAATGCCTGGCTGCCTCCAAGCCTCACTGCTAAATGATCACCATTTCCAGTGAAGTTGTGGTGAGTGGCAGCAGTGGATTCAACCCGTTAAATGAATGTGTTACTCATCTGTTGAAGTACTTTCAGAGGGCAAGCTTAATTTAGCTGATATCATCTCCTTAAAATGCAGTCCATAGTCAAGAGAAGTGTTTGCCTTAAGAAGTATCAGGGAAAAAGATTACATAGAGAGTTGTGGAATAACATTTGCAATGGTGATACATACAAAGAGAATATAATTCTGTTATAAAATAAACACCACAGTAGCACACATTAATGAAGTTGTCAAACAAAGTTCTTAAAAATACTACCCACCTAAAAATACTGTTAAGGAATAAAAAAGAAATACAGATGCAATTAATTCATATAACATTTACTATTGGGAAGCATAGCTACTTTATAATCATTTACAAAAGAAAGCATTACAAACATGGGGCAGAGGTTATAGATTAAGGAAATGAGTTACTGATTTGGTTATGTACTCAGAAGCTGAACACCAGGAAGGAGGCTTGGGATTTACGTTTACATTTCTTACTGTCACTCCCTGTTTTCTATTGCTTGAAAAGGAGATTCAGAAAATGCTTACATTTGCATGGGATTAATGATTTATTATAAACAGAGTGTGCCAGCAGACGAACAAGGGATGGAAAATACTCCTTGACATTCAAATTATTTTCATATGTACTCAATGCTTCCTTTTCATTATCATTAACTAATAACGTAAAGTCTAAACCTAAATATTGTCAGATACAAAGCTGCACGACAAGACAGTGTTTATATTATTTATTTTGAAATAATTTATAATAAA
Source organism: Corvus hawaiiensis (assembly GCF_020740725.1). Lineage (NCBI taxonomy): Eukaryota > Metazoa > Chordata > Aves > Passeriformes > Corvidae > Corvus > Corvus hawaiiensis. Next base: position 5,161,283 of record NC_063228.1, read on the forward strand.
TCCCCATTTCTTTCCAAATATGCCTGAATTCTGTGCCTTTCCTTCCAAGCTCTATTTCATCACCTTGCTTGCTTTAGGCAGGATGAACCATGTGAGCCTTTTGATTCTGATAAATTCATCCACACCACAAGATTGCTTTCTCTTTATCTAATGTTAACAGTGGTAAAGAACAATTATATCTGCTTTATGGAGCTGTAGCAATACAGAATATCTCTGTGATACATAACTGTGGTGCCTTAGGAGGAGTAATTACTGAACAAGTGTCTTGACTATATCAGTGGCACAAGTACAGCAACAAGGAAATGCTTGTGCCTGCGGTGGGCTCCGACAGACCCCATGATCCAAGGTGCAATGGAGCTTCAGTCATAGTTAAGCACAACAAATCCTAACAAATCTATTATAGTTCCGGAAAGAGATTCTACTGTTACAATTTGAGAAGAGGTTTCAGATAGCTTGAGCCTGAAAGAAATAAAAGTATCTTATTTAGTGGGGTATTTAGAAACCCTGCAATACACAGCTAAATTTATGCAACTGTCATCTAATTTGTTTATAATTTGCTTACAGCTGCCTCTTAGCAGCTGGTAAGATGTGCCAGCCATGTGGAGATTCCAAACTCCAGTGGAAAGGGCTACTAAAGGAATGCCATGTCGGAAACCATCAAAACGGGGATTTTAGGATGCATTTATATCCTTTAGTCCAACTATGCTATTCCTAAGGCAACCTCCCACCAAATGTTCGAGCAAACATGAAACTAATCCTTCCATTGTGATGGAAGCACCTCTATTCCATAGGCTTTAATTTCTATTCCAGAAGCCTTCTGGGAACTGCCTGTGCTGTACAGAACTGAACTTGTTCATCAAAGCAAAAAGCTTTGTGAACAGGAGAGATGGTCCTACCAGACAGATTTGTCTGTCTTTCTAAGATCAGAGTTGAAGACATTTTTCAATCAAAGTGTACTTTTTCAGTTTCACTGCCAAATTCTCCACTTGCTACCATGGAAAGAGATGGAAGGATATGAAACAGAAAATATTTCTGTCTATTTTCCTGTAAAGTCCTGATTTCTTTTGCCATAATGCTGAAGCTGGTAGAACACTCTGCATGTTACTTAAGCCAATAGGAGTAGGAGGCAAGAAGGAGCTGAGTGAGAGTAAATGGCAGAACTAAGTAGTTGGGGTTTTACCTCTCTTTTCCTCGTTTCTCTGTATTCATGCTTGGACAATTCCACACAGAACCAGCTGACCCTGCCCACCCAGAGCTGGAAGGTTCTTTTCATTTCAGATCTCATTTCTCTGACAGGCTGCCAAACAGAGAGAATGTTATCTCACAGTTTGTCATCTCAGGACTGCTAGTGATGCAACAAAAGGAAAATAAAGACAGAAAATAGTCAAGACGAATACAGGCACTCATAGCCAAGAGATTTCTGAAGAAGTGAAGTTTAGAAAAGGTATGGTTCATACACCGTGCTTGTCACAACCTATGCTGCTCTGTGCTGGCTACATTAATGCTGGGAATGGCTGTTACTCATGGAGCTCTAGTATTTCCTTTGTTGGGAAAAGAACAAGACATCCCTCCTATCCCATTCCTTTCCTTATTTACTGTGTTGTGCAATCTATTTATGGAAGATGCTTTTATTCCATCTCCTTACAACCAACACTGACCAAAGGACTTAGTTTAGATGGAAAGTTATCTCCATTGCAGGTGTCAGTGATTAGCAAAGAAGGAATCACTCAATGTTTATAGACACAGCCTTTCCCACTTTATTTGGAGATAAACTTCCTTAATGTATGGCGCTCTTAATGTGTGCATATAGCTTAAGACTGTAATTCTGTATAAATATTTAAATTAAATCAGCGGCAGCTTTCTCTAGTAACAAAATATAAATGAAACTTGCAAAGAAAACAAAAAACCCCCAATGCTTTCACTGAACGCTACTGAAAACTACATAAGGTTTTTATGGAAATTTTTCACACCACTCCCCTTCTCATTTCCTCTTGTCATATAAATAATTCACCAGCAAAATCCTCATTCTGAACAAGAAATGAAAAAACTAAACAAACAGAAGATCTAAAGATATGTATGGGCCCTGCACAAGGCATACTTTTGTTTTGTTTTTTTCAGCTGGGTAAGGAGTTGTTAGCAAGCCGTCCTGCCACACTGGGATGAGAGGGGGGACTGCAAAACCTGCAGATAGATAAAACTGCTGGAGAGGCTGGAGTCTGATTTCCTTATCAGAGTCAGAAAGTTGGCTGATGCAAAGTGGAGTGCAAACACTCACCTCTTGGGTTTTAAGCATGCAAAACAGAAATGGTAATGCACAGTGATGGCCCTGAGTTACAGGCAAAATAAGTCACTAAACCAGGTGAATAATTTGAATTAGACATAGCTGCCAAGGTAGGGGAATGGCCCAGGTTCTTCCTATCAACAACAAATAGTAGATTTTCCTCCATGCCTATCATGCTCCAAAGATTTTTAAGTGAAAGAATCTTGTTATCTGAATAATCCAGTTTTAGCTCAGTGGAACAGAATTTGCAATTGTAGAATGCTGCTGTAAACCTTGACATCACTCATGTAAATGGCATTCATCCCAACGTGATCTGTAAGCTCAAAAAACATTTCCAAAATCAGGATCTCAGCGCTTTAGGGTGAATCTTGCCTCATGCACTTGTTGAGCCTGCTGATCCTTTCAAGACTATTCTTCTGGATGGGGGACACTTGAGCATCTTAGTTTGATAGTTGGATAGTTTCTTTCCAAGAGAAAAAGGGAAGGAAAATTGCAAACCATTTCTCATTCTCATTATGACCTTGCCTGGGTGCACATCCCACGGCACCTACACTGCTCTGTCAGCAGCCACTGTTTGCAAAGAGCAAAAGCCCCATTTCCTCCAACTTGTACAAACACTGTTGTCAGTTCAGGGGAAAGCCTGCTGAGATTTCTGAATACAAAAACATGTGTAGTCATGTTAGCAATTCTTCCAAGAAAGCAACAATTTGCCAGCATTAAAAGTCACTAATCCTCTATTTCACTCATCCTTCCCATACCACCTTTGTGGTATAGACAGAGCAGGTGAGCAGGGGTCCCTTGGCTGCAGGAGGCTGGTGACTGCTCAGGAAGAACAGTTCCTTGCCCATCAATAGCAGATGGTGCCTGGAAAGCAGGAGAAATATTTGGCAGCATGTCCTGAGAACAGCCTGGCATCCCAAGTGCTCCCAAGACACTGCAGCCAGCCTGGCCAGCCCTGTTCTAGCTGCTCTTTGGGGACAGTATCTCCAGGAGTCCAGGCCTCTACAAACCAGGCACTGAAATCTGGGGGTGATTTTCAGTGCTGCTTTCAGGAGAGCCCTGTATGAAACCTGAGCACAGCTGTGCACGTTAAGCTGTTACTGGATGATCATTAAAGGAAAGAGAATAGTTCTCAAACAGAGGTGATGCCAGCAGGAAGCTCCTCTTTCAGAAATAAAAGCCTGATGCATCCTGAGAGTTTACTTGAGTGAAGGAAAACAAGGGAAAGAGCAACACAATCATTTCTCTTGATGTGATTCCAGTAAACTACAACACAAAACATATATGAACACAGGATTTTTATCTATGTGCCAAAGTATATAATAGTGTCCTGTTTCACTTATGGCTTCAGGGTGCCCTAACTGCAGCTTTCCAGTACCTGAAGGGAGCCTAAAGAAAAGAAAGACGGAGACAGACTACAAGAGTGTGGAGTGAGAGGACAAGAAGAGTGGATTCAAACTGAAAGCAGATTTAGATTAAATATATGGAAGAAATCCTTTCCTGTGAGGGTGGTGAGGCCCTGGCACAGGTTGCCCAGAGAAGCTTTGGCTGCCCATTGATCCCTGGAAATGTCCAAGGCCAGGTTGGATGGAGCTTGGAGCAACCTGGGATAGTGGAAGCTGCCCCTGCAACTGGAATGAGATGAGCTTTAACGTCCCTTCCAACCCAAAGTAATTCATGATTTCATGGTTCTATGATACTTTCATGGTAAATTTAGGGAAACTGAAGTCATCAAAGGGTAACTGTCTTAATATCACAAGAGATTTGAGGGGGCATGTTCTGTCCATAGTACTTCCAGAAAACTCTATTTATGTCAATACATGTGCAAAGATGTAACTCTGGGTAGAATTTGATCAGCAATTTATAAATTATCATGTGCTGGAGTCTGCAGCTGGGTTGAGCTGATATTTAGCTGCTTTATTGTGAGCCTCTGACTCTGATATGAATAAATACACCAATGACAGAATTCACAAGCAGTGTAAACCTCAGCAGGACTGTAAATGGATTTTCTTGTTCGACTTTTTTTTTAATCATTCCAATCTCTTTATTTGGAACAAAGGATTTTCTGGGAGGAGGAATACAGAAAGACCTTATGAAAATACCATCTCTAGGTATTTCTGAAGTTGGGTTTTCAAGCAGCCTGTTGCAGGGTAGTTAAACTTACGTCACACTAACAAGTTCTGTTTGTGAAGAGCAGCTGTGAAGAAGTTTGTGGCAGAAACAAAATAAAACCATTAAAAAGAAGATTTTGAATACTGTGGAGTTTTTCTGGAATTTCTGGAGACAGGGTCCCACCTTTCTTCTCCAGGCTGATGGGAAAAGAATACACTCTTTGCAATTCTGACTGATACAGTTACAGTTCAGTCCCATACACTGACTGGGATCATTAGCCAATTCTATACATGGAGAGGGAAAATATAGGACATGTCTAAACTGCAGACAATTGTGTGCTGAGCATCCTTTGTTCTCGTCGGGCTACATAATGAACCAGCTGTGATCCAGAGGCACTTGGACATGCTGGGGGTGGTGATGTTTCTGTTGTTCCCAGGCTCTTGCCCCGTCAGCCCTTCCAGGAGAACGGAGCCAGCCTGGCTGTGCCACGCCAGGGCAGAGCGGGAGCAGAGATGATGCCACAGCTCCCTGTGCCTAAAGATGTCTGTGGTCCCAAATCTGCCAGCCCGTACTGGGTCAGAGATGGAAAAGCTGCCGTATATTGAGATAAAGCATATTCCTGCCTCAGGAAAAGGTTTTTAAAATCCAAGGCAAGTTGTTTCACATTCATTCCACTGAGCTTCAGAAAGCAAAGAGTGAATGAAAGGGGAAATTCAGTGTTACGTGGTTTGCATTAGCACATGTGTGATTTACCTTCAAGATCAGTGGAAAGAACAATGAATCTGTTTGAAAATTCTTCTTTAACATCAGTATGGAAAAAAACACAAAAGTAGGCATTTTTTTGCTTCAGACAAGATAGTCTTTCTAGGTCAGAGTTGCGGCTTCACTGCTTAACTGAGATGCAGAGAATTTAGGACTAATCAAGTTTACTGAAGGGAAAATAAATGTCTGAACTGAGGACTGAAAAATACAGATCAAATAAAACTAAGTAAGGTTCCTCTTTTTCACCGATGAATTTAAATTTTGGTCCAAACTGCAGAACAATAATTCTGAGTACAGAATTTGAAAACAACGATGTAGGCAAAACGTATTTTGCAATTTACTTTAAATGAATCCACTGATTCTACCTTCCAGGGCAGCATTAAACTCTCATGTTGCTTAACCAAAATCAAGGGATTACTCTGCACTATTATCCCATAACAAACAGAATATGTTAATAGCTGTCATTGCCATTTCTAAAAAGAGAACTCCATCATTATGCATTGTTTGAGCTGCCAGGCTCACATCCCTTTTATAGCACTCCTGTAACCTCACACAGTAACAGCAGTGATGTTTTGCAAGATGTTTAGATATCTGCGGACCTTAGGAGACTTTAGTAAAGGTGGTGCTTAGGTTAGATAGGGAGAAAGAGAGCAAACCTAGAAATGTTTTTCTTCATTCTAATTTAATGTTGTTTCCTGCACAACTCTTGCAACTTTTCTGACATATGAGAAATGCCTGGAGGAGGCCAGTCTGTCAGCAAAACAGCCAGAGAGAAATTTATTTATGGAAAGAACAGAGGTGCAGTTAAAAAAGAAAATAAAAAAATACTCCCCTTTGAGAGGAGATGGAAAAGCACGTATAGAATAACAGGCCTTTCTTGATCTTTCCTCCTTACTTAAAAAAATGTCCTAAAGAAGTCAGACTTGCAACACTCAGAACAGAACTGGAAATTGCCATCCAGTGTTTCCCAAAGCTTCCTGCAATATAATACATGCTTGCTTAGGGACTATTTCCCACGTTTCTCCTGTGGAAGACAGCAGTTCCCACACACAGCTGGTGATATTCACTGGAGATCTACGAGACTCAGATTTGAACTCCAATTTCAAGCCAGGGGTTTGATCCCTGTGTCAGACACTACCCCATCACTGCCCTTAATAATGGCTGTTCTGGCTTTTTAGTCTCTTGACAATGTTTTTGAAAGACTGGAATTCTTCTCTTCTGCCTAACTGTACTGCCCGGCATTTTTTCCTTATAAAACATGCGAAGGAATTGCAGAACAGACATGATATGGATGGTAAAATTATTGTACAGGGCAGTAAAACGTTATGACCAAAATCAAATTTCCTTTCTTTAGCTAAGGCAGTCCTAAAATGATCTCGGACAACAAACCCATTCCACTAAGGAAAACCATGACACATTGTAATGCAAAACGTATTTATAATATAGTTGTACTTAAATCCATGAGTTAGCTATTGGCATTTTCCTGTGAGTGCCACTGTCTCACTTGGAATTGCACCTACTGACAACAGTATAATTTTATCTACAGCCTGTTTGGAACACGGGCAGCTTTGTTGCAGGGAAATGCATTCTCATATATTCCTTTTCTCAATCTATCTTTCTTAGTCATTCACACCATATAAATGCTTTTGGTTTCACATGTATCTCTTGCAGCATACTAATGAAATGTTTCAAAAGGCTTTATCCATGGTTAAGTGACGATAAAATTTTAATGATTTAATTAGCAAGCTCCAAGAAAAAAATAATAACGAACAGAGATGGGTACTTTTAGTGTCTCTTGCTCTCATGTTCCATTAGAAGCACAGGAAGATGCAACATTCAACACCACTTTTCCTCATACACCCAGCAACAGAGAACATGGTCTATACCATGACAGAAGGGAAGTGTGGAACACAAGGTAAGTGAATTATGCCAGTTCTCAGCTACATGTGTGAATGGCACTCCCTCAAGGAAAGAGTGCAGTTTTGTGGGGGGAAAACAAATCAACTAGCATTTGATCCCTAATTTTTGAAAGCAACTCAGAAAAAAACCAATACTAATTTCAGAAGACGCACTGAAAACTGGTTCACTTTTAATATTTCCTCATGACTTTGTGTTTCTCTTGTCAGTTTGCTCCTTTTGTCTCCCAGGCCACTGCATTTAGGGTTTGGTAGAACTAAAATTCTGTTGTTCTTTATCATATGTTGGAGAATAAGAAGCTAATTGCTCTGTGTGAATAACTTCCTATACCAATTTAGAATGTATTCTTCTACTTTCCACCAAGATTAGCCTATTATGAAAACCACTACCCAGACACCACATATCAATGACAGAGATCACAACACCATGGCAGTTTGAGCCTGCCTCTGAGATGCAGCCATTCTAATCCCACCACTTGGCTCTTCCCTCCCCAATGTGATGAAGTTGGTTACAATATTCCATTTCATATAGACCATGATGCCCTATGCTCTAATTCACATACTGAATATCAAAAGGAGATTAAAGGTAGCCTGGATTGTTCTTTCATTATAAAGCATCACTCATTCCAAGAAGTTAAACGCATCAATAGGCAGCTGCTCCCTCAGCACGGTTCAGAGGGATCAACAGAGCATGGAGCACTACTTTAAGAATTAGAGAGGAGGACAGAGCAGAAGGAGGGCTCAGAAAACAGGCATTTAGCTGCAATTAGAATTGCAGCCCATTGTAATATAATCATTGTTTTAGTTCACAAAATTTGCAGTTGGCAGCGATCTCACTCTGTCAGCCATCACTGAGCCTGCTCTGCAAAGACCAAGAGCTGTGCTCAATATCAGTTCTTGGCAGAAGTGGTCACCATGCAGTCACTCAAAGCAAAGTGATATCTATATTCTCATCTCATTATCATTATTCTTCTCAGCCAGGATCCCCAGTAAGAAGACAGAGCTGGCCAAGTTCTGCAGAAGGCTCTGCACACAGGATAATAAAGCTGTGAAAGCTACGTGCAGAAGGAGGGCATGACACAAATGTGCCATGCAGAGGGAAGGCAACTGATAAGGGATGTAGTGAAGAAACTGAGGAACTGATCCCAGCCAGGGAAATCCTGCAGAACATGTGACTCTCTAAGAATTTTGGTAGTGTATAGTGCTTATTCTATGTTCTGGTTCTTATAAACTCAGTATATGGGCACTGCTCAAGCCTTTAATCTGCAAATCCCCTGGAGCAAGGATTTACTTTTGTATGTGTAAGTCAACCTCTTGTAAATCACTGTGTACAGCTAACAACACTATCAAGGACTGCAATAAAAGAGTGCTAATATGGGTGGCTGAGGCACTGGGAGACAAAAGTTGCAGGGAGCAACTGTACAACTGATGTGGATATGAAGAAGCACTCGGGGTCAGCTTCACATGTTCAACTTAAAATTCAGACTTGTCTTTCAATTAAGAAGTTAAGAAAAAAATTAAGTGACCTGTACATATCAAAGTCCCATTCACTGGACATATTTATGCTGCTCATTTGTGCACAATATGCTCCACACATTATTTGACCTCCTTCCTGTAAATCTGACTAACCAAAGATGACCTGTACTGTTGTAAAACACTCAAATTTAAATTGGTTCACAAAAGCAGGTTTGGGGGACAGAAAGAGGAGCAGAGAATCTGAACCATTCACTCATGAAAAAGCACCATCCATTCACAGCTGGTATTTTACAGCTGATGTGTTTTGTTTTGCTTTCTCTGCAAAACAAACTGAACAAGGAAATAACAGTTTTGAACTTTGAGCTACATTGAAAGCAGATATGGAGAGTTCTGCCCTAGGCCAACTTAAAACAAACCCCAAACAAAACACCACTAAGATCCCTTACAAATAGACTTTAGAGATTTTCAATATTTAACTGCAATAATTTGAAAGAAGTGCAAAATATAGTACCTCAAATATTAAATGTAAGTACACCAGTATTGTATTGTCCTTGCTCTTGCAAATGTCAGTGAAAACAAGGGATGGTGATTCAAAGTGTGAGGGTTTTCCACACTTGCCACTACTACAGAATGCAGCTATATTCCTGGTGAAGCTATGGAGTACTACCAAAACTAACAACAAGGGAAAACTTGTGCTAGAGACGCATGAACACTTTGGTTAAAATCTGGATAAAATTATCATAGGCTTCTAGGAAGCAAAGGTCTGTCTAAGTCAGCTGTTCTTGCCTGGCACCTCTGCAAATTTGCTTATGAGGGTCTTCAAAAGTTCCTCGATAAAGATTAATTAAGGAAGAAAGAGTCTATGTTTACAGTCTCTTAATTCTCCCAAGCAATGTAAATGTCTGAAAACACTGTGAGATTGGTTTCAGCTCTTTTTCAAATAGAGAAGCTTCACTGGTGAGATCAATGGTTGGATGCAGGCACAGCCAAGAGACAGATCACAATAACCATTTTCTGTACAGCTGATCAGCTGTTAACAATTAAGCTAGACAGAAGCAAATCTTCCAGCTGCAGCAGTATCTCAAAAAAACTTCTACCAGGGATTCTCACGTTGGTGTGGCTGTAATAAAAAGTCTATCAGTGTTAAAGTTATAAGTCCTGCTTAATTTAACTACAAAAATTTGCTGGAGGCAGAGGTTTGTAATATACATTTTTAGCCTGACAGCAATTTCCACTTTACACATTTTGAAAACAAATGTGGCAATGTTTCAGTTAGTGGAGAACGAATAATGTCGTGGAAGTCTATCTGTTAAAGGAGTTGAGAAGAGGAAGATTTGCACATTTTAAAGCTGACAAACTCCCATTACTATCAGTGCTGACATGTGCTTGGTTAATTCATGCTTTACCAGAAACTGCGATCAAGTCAGGAAATGTGGAATGACTACAAATGTTTCATAAGCATTCACAGTGACAAATCGTGTTGGAATGACTTGACCAGTTTAACTAGAAACATTTAGACTATATTACAGAAATCCTTATGAACACACACCTGTGGTTACTTTTGCTCTTTTGTTCCATGAGTGTCGTATAATTTTGGCTGTAAATATGTCAATCACTACTTTTCAAACACTCTGGAAGTATAATAAGACATCACAACACTGCAAATGACAGTTCTAGATAGAAAACATGAGGCCAAAAAGAGACAAAGAACCCGGGATATGGGGCGGAAGTCCATTCAATTCTGGAAGTGAAACAGAGAGTGATGCAAAGCACAGATCAGTGTGATTCCAGAAATACCATGACCCTGAGAGTACCCATGTGTGCACAGTTCCAGGCACACCAATATTCATTTGTCCACAAAATAGGCTCTAATAAATCCTGATCAGCAGTTGTGCCTGCTCTCTATGTAATTAGCATTTGTGTGCTTTTCACTGCCCAGGACTGTCATCTAGAATCCTGTAGATTACTGCTTTCCATTTCCCCTCCAGTATTGTAATTTCTGCCAAACTGCCTTCATGCCAGAGAATATAGTTGTAAAATGATTAAAGAAAAAAAGAAATGAACAAACTCCTCATGTTTGATTTTAACTGCTTTCCATGTTCATTATGTGATACATGTTTCTCGCTCAGGCTTTGTGGAACCACTTACCCCAGGTACGGCCCTGCAATCTCCACTGAACAATGGAAAACTGACTTGCAATTATTGTCATGAAATTGGAAGGATGGTGTGAATTTCCATAACAACTTAATGGATCTCAGTTCTTCATCTGACAAGCAAGTTTGTGCTTATTTCTTAGTAGATTTACCAATTAACTTCCTGGTAATCTGCAGTAGTTTGAAGTGCATGTGTTTTACACAAACTGAAAACAGAACCTCTCCAGTCAAATCCACGGAATCCACTGCAGTGCCTTTTAACCAGCCCCTGGGAAAATGCAGGAGTTCACTGGATGCTGTGAAGCTTAATGTACCTATGCTCTGATGGACCAAGGAAATAAATTAATTGCCTCTCAATGGAAAATGCTCTAGTCTGTGATTCCTGATAGACACTTTTTGCTTCTAAGGTTATTTCAACTGAGTAGATAGGACTTAAAAAGAGGTGTTCCTGAGGCTATGTTGGATTAACACTATTCCAGCCACTGTATAGATTAAGTGTACTCAGAAACAAACTGGAAGCCAAATAGGTCTAAAAAGAACAAAGATAATTTGCTTTACCAAGCAGCAAAACAGTGGGATTCTACATTAGCTGAGATTTCAGAGTGATCTTTTAGTATTGCTCCAATGCAGATTACAAGTCTACAATTCTGGACACAGCAAAATCATGGATATCTGCAGTGGAGATGGCTATCACTAAAGCTCAGTAAACAAAGAAGTTGATGAAGCAGGACAATAGTTCAAACATTGTTTTAAATAAGTATTTATTCTGCAAAAGCTTGCAAAAATTTTATTAAAAATAATTTCATAGGAAACTCGATTTTCATTTGGACAGAGTCATTCCGGAGAGTAAATTCAATCATTAAAGTGTAAGTCTTGCTTGGTATAAAAATCTCAAAGCAATCTCAACTGCCAATTTACTGCTGATAGCTCTGTAGTATGCGACTTTATAAAGCATTGTCCAAGATTTTTAAAATTAAGTATTTGTACTCCTAAATCACTCCTGCCTGAAAAATACTGGGTATTCAGCAATTTTGAAAATCCATGCTTTTGCATGTCCAAATACAGATGTAGGATGTTCTTGATGACTAAAGCATCACAGAATCCTTCTCAGCTGAGAGAGTAAATATTAATACTACTCTGAGTCCTCGTTCATCCCTCTGCACAGCGCTTGGAGATCTTTGGATGAAAAGAGTTACATGTCTATTAAAGGACCTTCTCCAGAACTCAGAATATTTAAGAGCTCTGTAAATCCATTCCTTCTTTAATAGGACTTACAGCACATGCTCTCCAAAAAATCTATGTACCATTCCCTTTTATACATTGGCAATTGGAATTCTGTCAACCGGAGTTTTTTTGCCTTAACCTCTTCGTTCTATTTTTGTTTTTCTGTGCCACATTTTCCTCTTATCGACGGATGCTGTAGCTGCACTAAAGGATGTGCACTTTTAATGGAAATAAAATCACTTTTAGCTTGCTAGCTATGCCATCTCCATTAGTTTCTGTACACAGGCTGTTGCTTATTAATTATATGTATCTATTTAAAGATAGTAAATGCTGAAAAATAAAATACATGTATGAGGTCTGGAGCCAGTGAGAAAGTGAAATAACAGCAAGACAACCTTTCAGCAATGCTCCAGCAAAAGGTAGGCTCTGGCTTTTGCTGCATATTTGATCTGTTCAGAGCATTTTCATTTATCAGAACAGCTGGATTACAGCTCTAGTGCACAATTTTTAAATAATGGTGCATTCATTCTAACCCTATCAAATAAACAAAATGAAACTGCTCTTTGTGATGGCAGAGGGTTTAGCTTCTTTTTCAGAGGCTTTCTGTACATTGGAACTAGCAGGATTGCTTTTTAGGGAAAAAAACCCCATGCCTGTTTTGAAAGGGTCCAATTAGCAAGTCTGAGGATGCTCAGCTTACAGTGCTGAGTGAAATTGGAGCTGGACTTGTGCAAAACAAGACTCCAGTCCCCTGCTCACTGGATAGAAAAAGTAGTCATCTGAGAAGCAGGAAATAAGAGGAACAAAAAGGAAAAAAAAAGGAAAGTGGATGATAAAACCCATTCTCCCCACATGTTTTCATTTATAGAGTGTCATAAAAGCCTGCTTAGAGGCTTTTGTTTACTCTTAAGCCAGACACTGGAGTTTTCCCTGAACGTTCAATATCCCTCAGTAGGACTAGTAATACTATTTTTCAGAAGGACAGAAATATTTCTTGTTGATTTTTATGAAATTATAATTTTGTAAGTATTGGAAATGATGCACAAATTGATGAGTAGTCTGGGAATTTCAGAGCAAACAATTACTTTCTTTTTTGTGCAAAGGAGAGGGAGAAGAGGAAAATATGCAAGATTAGTAAATATATGAAAACTGTCCAATTAGTGCCAATGGAAAGAAAGGAAATCACATGATAATCAAACCTCAGTATTACAGATCAAAGAAGATCCTAGCAAATTCTATGAAGCTGTTCTAGTTTAATCGAAACCAAACTCATGCCAAAGCTTTCAGTTGCAGTACAGACACAGATTCTCACACACAGACATTTAAAATGAAACTGTTCTCCCATTCAGCATTAAACACCAAAACTTATATGGATCTGCCAGCATGTATTTTCTGTTTTGCAGTGGCAAATAATAAACCAGGCCTACATATTACATGGAGTACAGTGGCACAGTTAAACCACCAATTTCAATTATAAGCCTGTTCACTGTTGTCGACCCCTCTAACCATCTCAGCAGCATCTAATATATCCTGAGGTCTCTAAAGAGGCTACGATCAAAACATTGCAAAAAAGCAATCAGAAGGTTGTGTGTGAACAAAAAGCAGCCAGGCAACAACAAGCCAAAAATACCAAGCAGAGCTGCAGCTGGAGGCTGCCTTGGTGCACAGGGGCACGAAAGGGAGAAAACCTGCAGGGAATCTTTGGCAATTTATGTCCCAAAGGGATGTTCCCCAAGACAGGACAAAACCCACAGAGCAACCTCCACACCTTTCTGGGACTGTCACACAGAAGGGAGTACAAAAGCTAAGAGCAGCATTGTTCTTAGCACTGGTGCTGGCAGCTGTGCAAACACAAGGAGCCATCTGCTGTCATTTCATAAGTGCAGGGGTGATCTGGGACAACAATGGGCTAAAATATGACCTTCCTAAGTAAGGGAGGTTGGCTCAGTTTCTAACATTTCTGTCAACAAATCTGTGGGCTAGGTCATACTCTTGAGACATTCCCAACTTAGCTTCTACATGGAGGTGTTATATCAATGGGTTTTATGACCATATTAGTTAAGCCCTCAGGACAATGACTGCATTTCATGGATCTTAGGGGATGATATGCTCCAGCTTGGCTTTATGGTAGATGCTGAACTCCTCCACACCAACCACTAGAAAAAGACAACACACAGGAAAAAAAAGAACAAATAGTATATTTGTGCAATCTAATCTACAGCAGTGTCCATCTAAAATCCATACACTGGGGGGGTTCTGCTTTGCTGGCACTGGCTTGCATTTGGTGTCATGGCAAACTATACTGTATGAAAAGCATTGCACACAGTGTTGCAATTCCTACAACAAATACACAGTTATCTTGACCTGACTATTCACTGCCACTTCACCTGCAGGAAATGTTGGCTCCTGAGGAAGAACAGAGCTCATGCAATGAGCATGGAATGTTCAATGAGCAATGCATGGAAAATAAAGGTTTGGTTGTTTAAAACATACAGCAAGAAGTCACTTAAGTATTATTATTTCTTGTCAGTGTTGTCTTGTAGTGATTACAGCAAACACTGGCCGTGTATTTGTGAAAATACACTAAAAAAATGAGGTACATAATGGAAAATCATGTCATACAAAGGAAAGAATACAAATTTATAGACCTCAGAAAGCTAAAATTCATAGCCTAATACTGTGACTCGGTACTTCCATGCAGCTTTGCATTTCCAAAGAACTGTACAAATTGCCTAATTGATCCTTATGAATAATTTACTGTTTGAAATGACACTGTAACCCTTGCCTTTCAGTGTATCACTGAACCTTCTGCCTTATTTTAAAACTGTGGATTCTGCAAGGCATACACATAAGCATGTTTTAATCATTTAATGGAATTTCAGTTGGGCAATAGTCCACCACAATTTAGTGGAAGTGGACTCATCACAAACTACTTGTTGATTCCTCCCCATGATGAAGTGTTCTGCTCACATAAATTAAATGCTTATCTAACTGCCTTGAATATGCTACCTTTGCATGTGCATTTTGTGTGGATAAGTATGCACATAAAGTCCACAAAATCCTTAGATTTTTTTAAAAGCACCTCCCCAATAAAACGTTGTGAACCTCTCATTAGTATCATGGTGATTTATAATGGCAACACATGGAAATCATTGCTACAGTGAATCATTGGCTACATGAACCCTCTACACTCAATCTTAGTCCACAATTTCAGCAGAATTCAAATAAAGGACCAGACATTTAGAGAGAAACATCCAAAACTACAATGGATAGAATAAAGTTAATTATCAGGGATATAAACTCCTTGTGGTGGTTTTTTCTACCTATCACCAATATATTTTATACTTGCAGATGCCTGATAGATACAGCCTTGAATGAACAAGCAGTTTGATCTGCCATGGCAATTCTTATCTTCTTAAAATGTAGAAGAGTTTTTGCAATATTCTCTGTGAAAGCCCAAATCAATTGCAATCATGTAGCACCACAGTAATTATATTTTTGTTTAAAATGAATGTGCAATAGCATCAATGGCATGAATAATTTAATTTAATCTCTAATCTGATTTTAATTTTTATTATTAAGCATGACAGTTGTGTGCAACACACTTAATTCACTTTTACCTAGTTGGTACCTGAAATGTAATAACTGTGTTACCACACAAAACTTTTTATATGGCATTCATCACATGTTCTTTAGTGCACTGTATATTTTTTGAGCTCCATGTATATTTTAATAATGCTGAGTAAAAAATTTATAGGAAACCTTTTTGCATCTTTTCAAGCATGAAACTGCCTTACTACAGATGAAGAACTATCCTGCAAATGTGCATAATGCTATGACAGCTCCAGAACTGCACAGACCACAGTGCAATGGGCAAATACAAAAGCAAAAAAGAGGAACATTCTACCTCATGTTCATATAATCCACAGATTTTTCCATTAAACTATAAAATTCCTTGATTCTGTCTTTCTCCCTCCTTTCTACACAAAGGCACAAACATGATTTCACACACACATAGTTTCTTGAACTATAAACGTTTTCCACCTGCAAAGTAAATTATAAATTATAGCCCCTGAGGGCTAACTACTGATATTCTCTTAACGCACATGGCCAATAACAATATAGAGTTTCATGGCTAAATAGTAACCCTGTAATTCAATCACAGGCTCCTGCTGCCATGTATAAATTGCTCTGGCTTTTATGATGCCAGCATCACACCTTCTTTGGAAATGCAGAATGGGATTCAGACATAAAACTTGTTTTATTGTACCAGTACAAGGACTATAAGGCAGTGTCCACATAAATGTTAACCCAAGGGGAATATATTCTTTCTGGTCAGAGCTGCTGATGCAGTTCACGAGGTTGAGACCTGTTTCCTGAAGGAGGGAAAGGCAGGTACACTTACCTTATACTTAAATGCTAAAAAACTAGACAAAAACCATCGTGGATCAAAGGTCACCTTTCTCTTCTTGCTCTTGCAAGGCCTTATAGTTTTACTGGGAGAAAAGGGTGTCAGAATTCTGGCAAGCTCTGTAATGTAAGGCGGCACCGTCCCCATGAAGCTGAGTTTTCATGTGACATATTCAATTTTCATATCCAACGTAAAATTACAGCTGGAAACCCATATGCCCACAAGTTCAGGGAAAGCCTAAAGGAAACAAGTGGAAAAGAATTAGGCCAATAAGGAAGGCAAGAAAAACAGTGAAAAGGGAGAGGTAGGTGAAAGGAGTAAAAGAACATTTCTTTCCATTGCTGTGGATTTTTTCTCCATGGGTCCTCCAACAGTCAGAGTTCAGCAAGTGTGATGTGCTGTATTATAATATCAGCCTCCTTCCAAGCACATCCTGGCATTGCCAGCTGACACCACAGGACAACTATGGAGGGCAGGGATTTCAAATGTCCTTCAGAAAGAGTGTGATATGCTTGTAACAGATTCAATACATTTTGTGCTTTTTTAGTAAACATTAGGTTTGCTAGACTACTACCAGAATAATCATTCTTCTAATGAGGAACCTCTAGTGAGACAAGTTGAGAGGTTCTTGCAACATGGACACTACTTGGTCTTTTAACAGTTAGAGGACATGAAAAAGATGGCACTTGGCACAGTTCAATAATTTCACTGTTTTATTTCTTTTGGAGTTCACACTGACACCCTACTGCTCTTCAGGGAATTTTTTTCCAGGTCAATTCCAACATAACACTTCAACATCAGCAGAATTAGCATTGTCTGTCTCTCACCCTCCCTTTCCCAGTGACCTTGGACACTTACGATAGAATCTGTAAAAACTATAGAAGGGGGACTACACTGAGAACTGTGATCACCAGGGTTTTAAAGAAAGTTTCCCTGAATATAAATGGATTAATACTTCAGATTAATAGCCAAGTAGAATGAATGATGAAGGGATGCATTATGACTGTTGCAATTGAGAAACTGAAGCATAACTAAAAAAAAAATGAAATCAGGTTAACTCTATGTGGCTACCATTGTGGTAGGAGCAATGGGAAGCACAGCCTTGTGCCAGATAAAATATCTCTGAAGGGAAAAGCATCACTCAAACTTTATACAGCTCCATTCATCCTGCCTGTCTTTGAGGGGACTGAGCAGCTGACCCACCATTTGACCTACTGAATTGTAATTGGAAATACATATCTCTGCTTCATTTTCTGTAGGGATGTCTGTTCAGGGCCTCATATTCTGTCCTAAATCTGAAGACAGTCAGGATACACATTCTGCATTTAAATATCTTGGGTATTCCACACAAATAGAATAAAATTGTACCTAAATTGAGATAAATCTGATTATGTGTAGCTTAGACCTCACTCTCACTGCCTGCCACAGGCGTGCAGAAAGGATTGTAAAATTGCTACTGTAAAAAATATCAGGACTCCATTGAATCCTACTGAATCTCTCTATCTCAGCATATGTATTTACTCCACACAGGCACGAATGACTACAAAACCAAGAGGCAAAAATGACTGGATAATTAGTTCAGTTGTTATTATCATCTACAAATACTATTCCCACTGCAATTCTCGTTTTCTTCAGTACATGCACTTACACATACAGAGCTGATAGAAACATGTCAGAGAAAACCTTTCTTTACTGAAATCAATCTTCTTTCAAAGCAGGCTCATAAGGCAGTCTTCCTAGCACACATCAATGACACAAATTGCCATGTTTCACAGGTTCATTGATACCCAGTAAAGACCTTTCAGCTTTATGTCTAAGGCAATCACAGAATCATGGAATATCTCGAGTTGGACAGGACCCATAATGATCATAAAGTTCAATTCCCTGCTCCTCACAGGACTACCTGAAACTAAACCATATGACCAAGAGTGTCATCCAGATGCTCCTTGAACTCTGACATCACTCATCTCTCTGTTTCATAGCGCTGTTTTGGGTTTTGTGTGAGCTAACATTTTTATTTTCTTACGGGCCTGTGCAGAAACAAGTAAATCCCCACTGCTCCCATTCTAATCTAGTGCCAGCTGTTTTCACGTAGCCTGGCTGTCAGCCAGCCTCCGGATGGGTTCTGCTGTGCTTTGGATGAACAGAGGTCATGGAGTGAAATCCTGGGGAACACAAGCACATACTTCAATATATGCTTAACAATAGAGCACCAAGGTATTTGAACAAACATTGCTCTTTCCATGTGCCTCAAGACCATGAAGGTGAGATGGCCTCAGTATAAATTCTGAGGTTCTAACTGGAAAGGCATAAGTTAAAGTTTTCCACAATTTAGGGAGTTATTCTGAACTTGTGATTCTGTTGGTAATAAAATTCTTCTGTTCTTCTCTTGAAGTATATAGACAAGATTCTTTAAGTCTCTGATGACTACAACACTTTTAAATATGCTTTTTGTCTTGCTTCTCCTTTTCTGATTTAATATTTTTAGACTCAAAATGTCTTTCCCAAGGATGCAGAGTGAACAATGGAAACCTCATTCAATCCAGCTTGCATACAAAGATTGACTTTGTACCACTGACACTGTAACAGGTTGATGTCACTAAAATTAATAAATTCCATCCAACAGTTGGACCCCAGCCATGGAAAAGGGTTATGAAAATGAATGATGTAGCAGATGTCATATATCAGGGTAGGAAGAGTCATTGTTTTCCACTCTACACAATGCCCATGATAACATATTTCGGGAAGGGCATCAGATTATCAAGAGGTTTTCAGCGCATGAGAAAACTGGACAAAATGGTCAAAACTGGCAACTTAACCATGTTTCTAAGTTTATAAGAACTATGTTTCTAGCATATTCTCTCTCTTTATAAATACCATCAACCCATTTTTCACGCAAACTCAGAAAGCCAATGACTTAGTTACACAAATACAGAACCCGCCAGTTTTGTTTCTTTGATTATCTGAGGTCAGTGGGAACGCAAAGATGAACTAGAATAAAACTAAGCCTTAAAAATTACATTAGACACCATCCTTATGCATAAAAAAAATGAAGGCATAACTACCTCCTCAGAAATTATTATCATAATATATCCTTCCAAAAATACAATTGAAATGGGCATGTAGATTATTTTCTACAGCTGCATTTTTTCAGGCTAGAATAGGAGATATACCCACTAAATATTCTCAGGTTTGCCCTGCTTTTTAAAGTATGGGCTCATTCCATGCTACCACATCTGAGCCATTTCAAATAGACAGATTATTGTGCTTGCCCATTTTTGTGTAAGTTATTTACAAGTAAGACAATTACAAACATCAAATTATGGCCAGAAGAACAGACAAGTCATCTGAGTTGCACACAAACACTATTTTATATACCAAGTTTCTGAGGCATTTTGTCGTTCCTAAAGCCACAAACTGCAGGATTAGAGGAAAGATGGCTGGTGTTTCTTACTGTACAAAGAAGTCAACTGTGTCATCTGAAGGAACAGCTTAAGCTGCACTGATGAAAGAAATCAAGTCATTTTAGGTTTAACCATCAGAAGGCTAAAACACTCAAGCAGTCAAAATTCCGGGATTTTTTGTTTCTTTCTATTTTTTTAAACTGGGAAAAAATATTCACGCCTGATGATCCTAAATGTCTTCCATCTCTTTGCAATGAAATCACCCAAAGATATAAATAAACTATTCTAAATAAAGTTCAGACTGACTGCAGCATTAGATATGTCTATTAATGTATGTGACTGTCAGCCAAAATAAATTAACCTCCAATAGAAGTCATTTTCATAAAATTAATTATTCCAATGTCAGCTAAAAGAGTCAGGTGCACTCTCTCTGCTTCTTCACCTAGACTTTTTGATGAACTTCTCAAATAGGCTGCAGCTAGAAAAACTTAAGAATAGATCTATATTTGAAGGTTTTATTTTGTTGCTCCTCCTAGGCTGTGAGCTTGGTTGTTAATTTTTTTTTAAATAAACCAAAGGATCTAGCAAGAAAAAGAAAGGATTACTGAGCAATTTATATATAGTACAACAAAAATATAAGGGGAAATTCAATGACGGAATGAACATTAAGCCTCATGGACTAGAAATGGGACTGAGATACTGGCAAGTACCCATAAGTCACCTCAGGGATTTAGCTTTTGCCACTCTTCTGAAAATTTGCCCAAATTTAGTTGCTGTAAATCTGAAAAACTGAGTTTGTATAGCTCAGTGGAGACTTTGATTTTAGCTGTCAGTGCCTGCAAGATTCAATCCACACTGAGAACAGAGTAGTTCAGTAGGAAGGGACCTACAGCAATTGTCTAGTCCAAGTGACACACTGAGTACATCCCAGCCAAATATTTCCAATTCAGCCACAGCTCTTAGCTTCTGTCAAGTGTTTCTAACTTCAGGCACAGATGTCTCTCCAGAGCTTGCATGGGGATTCCTGCAGACCAAGTTACTGTGCTGTCCAGGCAGACTCTGAGCATGTACAATATTCATAAAAGAAAAAAGAATGTGCTTACAACTCAGGTTCATCTAAACCAGTGTTACAAACATATTTTCATTGCCATTATGAACTTAATGTAGAGGTTCTTAACTTTAATTTTTGCCAGGGTGACATTGTTGTTTCTTTGCTGCAGCACTCTTAAGTAGACTGAAGAACTCTACATATATTTTCCTCTCTGCTGGCATTCTTAAGTTTCCCTGAATGGCATTGCTGACAGACCACTCAGTCTCTTAACTCTCCCTCCATGCCTCAAAGATCAATTTAAACCCAAATATACTAATTTAATTTTCTAGCTTAGTAATTCTTGGGTTTGGACTAGCTATTACATTTTCCTGACGTAAACACATACCTCTGTTTGTGTGTTTTTAAGGATGCTAATATGTATTCTCAAAACCATTTTCTTCCAGGCTTAGTATTTTGTGGGGGGGGTAACAAAAACTGCTTAATTAACATAACAGAGTTTGCAAGGGATAGCTGAAAGCTGGTTGTCAAGCGGTTTGTCCTCACAGCAATTTGTATATAAGGACACACATTAAACATATGGGTAGGGAAAAATCATAATGCTCTAGGCAAGGCTTTGCTGTGGAATAAAGATCCATCTCCTTCTGCACAGAAACACAATAGTTTCCTAACATCACAACATTCCAAGAGAGAATTGGAGCATATACTATTCAATTTTACAAAACTGTTGAATTGTGCACTTGAGACAGTAAAAATGGACAGCAAGATAGACAGATTTTTTATTCCAGCAAAATTATTTTGTGTTGATATTCCGTGTCCATGATGCATCCAAATAGCTGCCCTGGGGCAAGACCCCAGTGCAATCAAGCTGTCAGATTTAATATATATATTCTATGAAAATAATTTTAATAAACAAATTAAAGATCATGACTACTTGCAAAGAAGGCTATTTGCTCTTTTACTGGCAGTTCAGGCATTTTTTACCTCTAAAATAGCAGGTAGCCATCAGATATTTGGAGCATTAGTTTCATCACCAGCAGGATAAACAAAATAATGCTCCCCAGCCTTTAAATCCTTCTCCTGTCTATGTCTTAACAAATTCAAGACATATCAACTACTTGTACTGTCAGCATGGTAGATGGAGTATGAGTGCTGTCAATTTGTTGGAATAAACCATTCTGTGCACACAGATCCCAGAATGCAGCTTCAGGTTTACCTGAAGTGAATAAAAAAAGTTTTGGTGAAATGAATATCTAACTTAGCAAAGTGTAAATTTCATGCCACAAAAATAATATTTTCTTATTGTAGAGCATTTACATGCTCTTAATTCATTTGCATCACAAAGGAATAAAATTATTTTAAAGAAATAGTCCCTCAACATCTTAAGGTGCTGGATTCTGCTGTTGTTCTGCCTAAGCCGATACAACTCAGCTGGAAATAAAATGTAACTTAAAAATAGAGTATTTTCATTTCTCAGTTGCTATAATTTTCCAGCAACAAATATCCAGCTGTACTGTATTTCTCTGGGCACTCAAAGGAGAACAAAGGCATGAATTGTAGGTGGGATGTAAGAATTTCCCAACACTAAGTATTTGGGCTTTGTTGGTTTTATAGATGGAAAAGTACAGACAGTGAATACCAGTAAAGTTTTGTTTTCTGGAACAAAACATGGAGTCAGATTCCCAAAGCACTCGCCTTTCTTGGAGAAATGAGGAAACTGGAGCAATAACAGCCACATCCTGTAGGTTCGATGGACAGCAATGGTGCAGAGCCCTCAGTCATTTGGATGTTGTTATGGAAACTACAAAATCAGAGATCCAACAATTGCAGGCATCAGTAAAAAATGCCATTTTTCTCCAAATTCATTTTCGTTGGTCACTCTTCTCAACGCTAAAAGTCAATAGGTACTCAGTAAAGAAGCCACATCCATTCCTTTCCATGTGATGCAACCCATGGCTTATATTTGATACCAGACTAATGTAAAACCTTATTTCCTCTTCTGTGTGATACTGTCAAAACATTTTAATTCTAGGCTCAAACACAGCTTTCTAAATAACCTGCATTTGTTTTTTCTTGTTCTGAAATTAGAATAGTCTATGTCAAAATGACAGTCTAGCAATTAAGGCATTACTCAACATCAGTAAGATTACAAGGATCATATCCTTAGTATGTCTATTTGAGGCATGAATTTGCATGAAATGGAATAAAAGAAGTAACAGTTCAACCAAACTGCTGAACACATACTTAACTTTAAATGCATTCTTAAATACTGTGCAGCATTTAGGCCACAAAAATATAACCAAGTCTTATTCTGCAGCAATATCCAGTTTACAAATTAGTGCCCTATAAAATCAATTTACAGTAAGAGGCATAGTAAAACACAGGCAATATAGACTTTAATTAAAGCAAGACTGTAATGATGTCATCAGTAAACCACAGTTTGTGCTTTGTAAATAGCAATTACTCCAGAACTGCAGAATTATTAACTTAATCCTATTTATCTGCTCCTTGGTATAAAGTTTTCCTGTTTAAGCTGTGAGTTACAGTCCATCATGACTTTAAACAGCATAAGCATAACAGGGACATCTAAATTCAATCACACACAGAAAATAAATAAAGGCCAGTTTCTACCTCAGTCACATTGTAAATATCGAGTAACTGATTTCACAGGGATGAATTGCAGAACAATTCAAAACACAGAGAGTAGCAGAATTCTTATTAATTGCTATTCCCCTTAAACCAGTATTGATTCCAAATGCTTACATACATTGGGCCACATCTATGGATGAAAACTTCCTGATGTTCTGTCTGTGTGTGAACATGTGTACAAATGTCACACTTTGATAATTTTGTGTCTAATTAATGCACAACTTGCAAACCCATATCTTATAATTAAAGTTCTTTGTCATTAGAGACACGCTTCCAAGACACTTCACAAATATGTCCAATTTCATCTGCAAAGAATGACAGACCATAAGCAGCACATTAAGTAATTTGAAAATCACTTGGGGAAAAAAATCAAAACTTAATTACCGAGTTCAAATTATTGAAATTGCTCATGCCAGTGTTAAAAAAAACCCCACAAACCCTCGAAATTCTCCAACAGAAAATATTGACCACTAGTGTAAAGCTAATCTAAGAAATACAATTTGTCTTGAGGCTTTTCTTAAGAAAGCAATAATTTAAAACTCTGCTGGTCCCCAATAAGTAAGACTCCAAGACAGTTTTGATCCATTGATGAATCCTTCCTAATATGTTCCCTGAGGTACAGTTTTCCTAAATCTATTAGACATTTACAGTCTTTCAGGATGTGCTGCCTGAGCTGCTCTATCACACTGTATTAACTTGACAAGGTAATGCAGCACTATCTTTTATTTCCATGGAAAGAACTAAGGTTTGACCTTGGAACTACTAACAACAGTTTATTACCTCTAACCTTACTAGAGGGACATGCTGACATACTCCTGCAAATTATTACCCCTGACATATGATACACATTAGATGCATAGAGGAAGTTATATAGGGGGTTACTCAGGGCAAGATCCCAAAATCACAATATTATTTCTACCTAATACCCAGTTCTCCAAAGAAAGGCAAAACAAAACAAAAGCAGTCCATGACGGTCTAGTAATTTATGAAACAGCTACCAAAAAACCCCCAAGTCTCATGTGTTACTTACTGACTTCTCTAGGCTCTCTATCAGTATGGAATCATGGCACTGACTCCTCTTGAACCCCAGATACAATCATTCCTCTTCCAATATACACACTTACATGTTTGTGGTGGTAAAAGGAATGTCCAGGCCCTTCTCCCCTGTTGTGCACTGCCCTCTGGAAGAGTACCCTGAGTATTACTGCACTGATAAAAAGATCCCAGCTACACTGAGCACAGTTGTAAACCCTCCCATGCAACAGATTTTGTGAGTTTATGCATCACAGTAAGCTTCCAGGAAAAAGAGTTATTTGTGCATTAATCTTCATCTTAATAACCCCTTTGTGCCAAATAAATTAGCTATACTTAGCTGTGTCATAAGACGTTACACTGCAATGTGCTGGAAGGAAAGCTGCTCTTCCATTTTTCTTTTTCAGAATTACTCTCCACTGCAATGTTTATCAGGGAGCCAATGCAAAGTGTGACTACTCAGCACAGGGGCACAACTAAAACAAGGGTTATTTTTCACCCTTTTGATATTTTTCTAGGGACAAATTTATGGATACTACTTAAAAATATACCTTAAAGTAACTAAACCCAGAATAATTTAAAATGCTTTGTAACTGAAAAATTCTACTTCTTAGATATTTCAACCAGCAGTTTAGGATGTATTGTTCTTTCTTTGTTCAGAGGTTCTGTAATCACTATTTTACAGCATTTTAGGATGCCTTTTAATGAGTTTTTGCCTAAATAATGAACGCTAAGTGACTGGAAGCCCCTGGGACTTGTTAGAGATCAAGCAATAACAGCAAGCAAGGCACAATGTCTCCAACCAGCACACCAAGCTCTGCTCCAGGTGACATCCACTGAAACTAGAAGTGTCTGCTTAAATTAAATCCTGCAGAGATATTCATCTGCTGCAAGTTAAGCATGTATATATCACTGCTGCAATATATGGGATTTGTCTCTTGCCTGGAGTACATGCACTAAGTCCTTGCAGTATTAAGGCTTTATTTTGGATTTATATCATTATGACAAAGGGCAGAATTAGTCTCAGTATTATTTAGCATAGATGTATATAGTGAAAGTAGAAAGGCCACAGCTATGAAAGCTTTTCTTGATCTACTACAACTCCCTGAGACTTCAAACACCCATAGCAGGATTCAGACTCCATCCAGGTATCCAACTGATTAAAGCTACTAATTTTGTAAAAAATTAATTACAGCCAAATGAAAGAACTCTCTGAACATATGGTTTTGAGATTTGCCAACATCCAAGGCCAATTTATTTCTTGTTAATCTACGTATGTAAGATTTCTGAGACAGTGCGTAAATCTCCTTTTGAGAGGTTGGAGTCAAGAGTTGAGAAAGAAAAAGCAAGATGTAACATTGTTCAATGAATGTCACAAAGCAAAGTTTCTCTTGTCATATATAAGAAGTATGGAGACTCCAAGCTAACTTTTCTTTGCCATGAATTTTAGAAAGAAATGTAATTGGAAACTTTTTTTAAGATTTAATTGCAAACATCCTTCCTTGCTGGCTTTGTTCTTGTCACCAAAGCAACAAACACATTTTATTCTTGACAAGTCTCTCAGAATTTGGAACGCTTTCTGGTGTTTTTGTTTTCTTTCTTGCACATTAGAGTAATTCTTTGGCTGCTGCTGTGATCAACAAAGATCGTTGGATTCAGGTGAAACCAAGAACAATCAACCACCGTGCAATAGCAACTTCCTTCCCTGTCTTCTCCCTAAAACTAATGAAGAGACTTCCATGGATAAGGTCAGATTTTTACCCCAGCTTGGGAGGCAGCTGTTTCTCTAAGGTTTGATGAAGCAATGTTGGTTTATATTGCAAACTCCCATTAATTTTTAAAGCTAAATCATGTACACAAACAATTCTTTTTAGTTAGCATATTAACACAACTATTATTTCTATTGGAAAGCAATATTGAACATTAAGAAAAATGTAATTTGGAATAGCAAAAAGACTATTTACAGATTATTTTCTAAATAAGCAATGTCTTCCATGGACAGAGAGGCCATTGCATTTCTAGGTAAAGAATGTAAAGACCAGTTACCAACAGGAATGGTCTGAGTGGATGGATCAGGAAACTTAAGCTGCTGAACACCGGCAATAAAATAAAACAAGTTAAACTCAGTGGTGATTATCTCATTTCAGATGTTAAAAATCTCTTCAATTCCAAACTCCAGCATGCTAGAGTTCACATTACTCAGGAATTATGACATCCACAAAGGGATTTATCATTCTTCAGTTTATGTTCTCTAATTTCACACTTTCAGTTGCCTCAGCTGAGCTTTTTCTAGTGTCACCATAGAGATGCAAATTCACTGTTGACAACCTCTACTCTTATTTGTGGTCTGAAATAATTTAGCATCACTTTTCAGCTGTGGACTTTTACTTCCCAAAGCATGCTTTTCCTGACAGATGAAAGATGTATCAGAATGTCATTCTCCAGGAAAGATCCTAAATAACATCAAGCCTAAAAATAGATCTGACAAAGTTCCCCCGAACACACACTTCCACACACCTTTCAACCCGATGATGATTTTTTGAAGTTTGTTTCAGTTTATCATTCCAACCTAAAGGGCTGAACATCAGATAACCCACTTGTTTTTAAAACCATAATCAGGCAAGATATTATAGCCAAATGAAGTACATTAAATGAAACAACGGGAGATTATCTGTCAAGGCTGTGATGTCATCCACAGCACCAGCATTCCTGTTCAATATCTGTTTTCCATAAAAAACAGATCAATCAGCACTGATTGTTAATTTTGTTTCTGCTGTTTCCATCTTAAGCAGTCTGTTAAGTGCATGAGAACTGATCTTCAATTAACATGTCTGGGATTACTTGTGGCGTCATTAACTTTAAAATATTTACACAGCATTGGGTTTTCTTTCCAGTTTTCTGGAAATTTTATTGCTAAAGAGACACTGACAGTTCATAGATCTTGTTCAACAGATGTTATAAGAATCCATGGTATATCCAGGCATTATGTAATATAAAATAATATTTATATTATTCAATCATTATAAATTTGAAGGTATTTTGCATTCATCTTGGTGACTCTTTTAAAGTATTAATTTTGACTAACAAGGAAATATATTGCTATTTCTCTACAAGCACAGAAGAAAAATATACAACCTCCCATCAGTTTCTTTTGCCCTTGTTATTTTTATTTAGGCTTTTAAGGTTATAAATTTCATAACTGAGTTCAGTTGTGTGTGAATGAATCCAAGTTACAACTCAATATTGAAGTTTCACCCTTATCTACTTAATTTTCATCCTTGTGAGGGGGCTTGAAAAGCTCCTCTATAAGACTGTCAGGAAAAGCAATGATAAACATTCTCAGCAAAACAAAGCAGCTCTTATTCTCATCCTACATGTCTCTGATCTGGAATCCACTACAGTTCTGGGGGAGAAAAGATGGTAACAACACATAACTTTGTTTTTTTCCTTTGTTTTTTTCACCCTACCAGTGAAAACCAGAAGTAGTGACACTAAAATGTATAGGGCTGCAGCAGGTGAATAAACATGCTGGATCAGAATTAAGTTCTATCTCTTTAGGGAGATCCAGACTAAGCTGAACTTTACTTACTTCACTGTTAAGGCAACAGGAGTCCTGTTCTGATCACTGAGTGCTAGTCACCTCACTGTGTAGTTTGTACCTTTTCCTCTTGGACCTATGAGAACCCTGTGGAGCTGCTCCCAAAGGGAGGTCATATTAGAGTCATCTTGGAATATTTAAAACCTGAAGATATGCATACAAAATCAGGAATGAGATCAGATTTAAATACTAATTGAAGATTTATAGATTTTTTTACAGTATATTCATTAAAAGAGCAAAGAGGCTGCAGCGTTATTGTATTGCAAATGCCACTCAGTTTAAAGTTTATAGTTTTCCTTATTTTGCTAAACTCATTACTAAAACAAAAATCTCCAATCTCTTGCTGTACTAAAACTCTGTATTAATAGGATCACATGTATGTATAAACCAGCTACAAGAATCAGATAATATTATAGCTCACTAACAATTATTTTAAAAGTGCATTTATATTCATCCCATAGAAGCATAGTGGATTTTTTTCCATTACTGTGAATTATTTACATCAGAAGTGTTGATTCACGAAGCTGGGGTTTCATCAAACTTGACCTATGCGAAACGCATGCACCTGATGGAGTTCTCTGAACTATTGATTCTCCTGCATCCATCAGTCTCACACTCACTGTGCTCTGAGTACTCTCTGAAGAATAATGCTGGCATCTGTTTTAAGTATAAGCTTTCTAAATTACTGCATAGATGCATTACAAAGTAGTTAAGAAAAATCAATGGTTTCTGTGTAAATAACCACAAAGCTTTCCTACTTTCTTTAAAACATAAATTTCTTCAATAAAGATTGTTTTATTTTATTTTTACTCCAATATTTCTACTTTACATCAGCTATGCTGTCAAAGCTATCCTGATATTCTGCTGCTGTTTAAATTTATCAGTGGTGTGAACTCATTTGTTGTGGGTGTTTTTTT
Source organism: Corvus hawaiiensis (assembly GCF_020740725.1). Classification (NCBI taxonomy): domain Eukaryota; kingdom Metazoa; phylum Chordata; class Aves; order Passeriformes; family Corvidae; genus Corvus; species Corvus hawaiiensis. The sequence continues at coordinate 5,190,266 of NC_063228.1, forward strand.
CCAAGGAATATGCATTTCATATTGTACGTATTACTGAAAACTAATAGTGAAAAGTGAGATTTGGATTCTGAATCAAGACCTTAGTACACATTTAAATACATTTTCATTGCTTTCCTAAAAATGGTGCAAGGGTGTCACCCAAGTGGATCACTTAGAAAATATTTCAGATTAGCCTTTAAAAATAACATTTAATTGCTGTGGAAATTAAGATAAAATGTCTGTAATTAGTATGCACTCTTCCCTTCTGAGCACAGAGCAGCAATAATAACCTTGAGGTAAAACTGTAAGAATGGTGAAATGTACTGTCCGTGCCCAAGCCTGGATTTCTACGAAATTAATTTCTGTTAGCAGAATCATGATAAGAGACCTGTGGAAAGGAAAGCTCTTCAGTGCTAATCTGAACTCTTGTCCTGTCTTGAACAGATTCAAAGATATATTATAATTGCTTTTGATCATCTTAAAAAAAAAAAAGAAAGAAAGAAAAGAAGAAAAAAGAAAAAAGAAAAAAACTCGGAAAAAAAGGAATAATCACAGAACTGAGAAGAACCAGTAGAAAAAGCTGTGAAGCACTGTGTAGATGCCAGTGGAATAACAGTCAGTCAAGAGAAGGGCTGAGTCGATGTACACAAGATACAGCCAAGGAGAACAGTGATGACAAATAAATTATTTTGGCTGCTAAATATAAGAACCTGCTGGTCAGAATCTCTGCACCAGATATCTGGCAAAAAATATTTTGGGACAACATTAATTTTATGCCAAAATAGCAGTACTTGTAAAAACCATCTGGCACAGTGGCTCACTCACATTAACCCTCTTACTTTATCTCCCTGAACCAACAGTCTGGTCCATTTTTTATTTTTGTAATCCAGACTTACAGGAGCTAAAATTGATGGCTCAACTTCAGTTATCAGTAAATCCGGAAAATTCTTGGATACACAAGTGTTCAGGCCCAAAAGGCTAATAAAGCCAAAATGTCCTTAAAAGACAAGCCATGGTCTCATTATGGCAGAAAAGTATCTGGTGAAATCTCCACAGTGGCAGATTCCTCTGGATTTGAATCTTAATTTAAAATACTACTAATCAATATATGTTCATGTCTTATGGAGGAAAAAATAATTTATAGCCAAGGTGACCAATCACTGAAAATACCTTCTATTTATTCTTTAAAGATCACTTTGCCACTTCATTACCTGTTTATTTTTATATGATAGGCAAATTGTAGACTATGGTAGCAGCAATGTGGCCAAGATATTCGGTTTTGTCCCCTTTAGTAAGTGGAACTGCTCAAGCCCTTGTGGTAATTGTTTTCATCCTCCTTCTTGTCATCTGTTTATCACACTGGGATTTTGCTTCTAAGGCTTTTCCATTGAGTCATGTCAACCAATTCAGAAAAATGTAGGGTTGTAATAATGAACTAACTCATCACATCTAGCACTTTGCATTTCTCAATTACAGGATCTCAAGAATATGCTATGTTTTGGAATATGATCTCCATGTATACATTTAACACTGTTCTTCACTATAATAATGTAATCCTGTCACAAAGTGTCTAACAGATGTCTTTGCTTACTTAAGACAAGGTGTTTATACTGCATCTGAAAATAACCCATATCCCTGACAAAAACAGTCTTCTGCACTGTTCAGGGACTGCAAGACTTATCTTTGTGAATAAGGATATGGAAGACAATAACCAGTTCACTAATCACTGAACTAGCACCCTCTCTGGGAGAGACCATGGGCATATTACAGAATCTTAGCCAGGAAATTCAGAAAATTGTAATCAACAGGAATCACAATGGATCTTGCATAGGGTACAAGGACTTCAGTTTAGGATTTTGTGGGGTTTTTTATTTGCTGGGGTTTTCATCCAAAAGCTATTGAAAAATGGAAACCACCATGAAATCTAATCTCGTTTCAAAGTGTTTTAACATTTTATGCCCTACCTACTGCAGAAGCAGTACTTTTTAATGTTGTGAATGGGTTTTGGTTTAGTTCCATGAAAAAAAAAGGAGAGGGGTGAAAAAAGAATGCAGCTAACACCGCACTCCCTACAGTGTGATGTATTCTCTGGAAGTCTTCTGCCTAGTGTGCTCAAGTGTAAGCTGATGTCTTAATGCATTTCACTGCTAATATTCAGCTGCAATTCAGTAGATTTCTTTTCTACTTACAGTTTCAGATTCTGCTTCATTTATTTTTTCCTGATCAACTAGAAAGTTGAGGAAGTCCCCAAGATGGCACTCTTAAGTACAAAGGTTAAGTTCAACGGACACATTTAGTCTTTGTCCAAAGTCTGCCCCAGTATTTACGGGCAATTTCAGACAGTTCTCAAAGTGCTCAGGTCACTCATGCCTGGGGCATCATCAGAATCATGAAAGAGCGATCCCGGCAACCCATGGCTGGGTAGCCAGACCCGCTGGTGTTTGAAGGCACAGACTTCTTAAGAGAAGATCTCTCTCTACATTCTACCCCAACTTGTGTGGAGTAGAATCATTATAGCCCCTGTAGACTTCCTCTGGCAGGCTCTGAGAATGTTTTCAAACGTGTACATTTCAAAAATCAGAACCTGTTGTCTTGGTCCTTTATGTTACTTCGCTAACTCTCTACTCCATAAAACACAGCAGGGCAACATGGCTGGGTCATTGTGAATTTCTTCTGATGGCTAAATGGGAAAGCCTATCGTTACCTTGAGATGATACAGGAGATGGGATAATTCAGAAACCACGTTAGCCCCTTGTCCTGACTGCACAGACATTGCTTCCATAAGCTTAACTGTATTTGAGCATAAATACAGCTGTGCTACAGCTCTAGCAGGATCGTTCTCAGGCTCACAAAAGCCATGAAAGATTTCAATATATTCATTCTGCCCTCATCTTTTACCGCTGTGCCTTAGAACTGTGCCTCGCCTGTTCCCACACTCCTGAGCACAATCATATTAAGCAGCAAGAGAAGGAATTTAGCTCTGAATTTGCTCACATTTCTGAATTTAAAATCAGACCTAAGAGGTACATAAATCTAATTCTAATTTCTTTTATGTAAATTCAAACCACATGGAGAAAACAAAAATTTGTCATTCTGTTTGTTTGGGGGCTTTATAAACTGACACCATATTAAGTTATTTAAGCCCAGTAAAATGTAATGGGAGTTATTCTTGTTCTTGCAACAGCATTTGCTGCAGGAGATACTTCCAGACGTGTGGTGAAGTCATTGCCCAATGTCTCCCCTGAGACTTCCAGCATATAATGGGATACTTTTTCCCTTCTCTTCCAATGTTTCTTACTGACGTAGAAGCATATTTACTTGATAAAAGCAGAGCAGCTGGCTACTGTCCCTTGGGAATATAACCTTGTTAGGGAAGATTTTAGCCCCCTCCCAAAAGTTCATTGAATTCAGGTTGATTTAATATGCTGAAAAAAATTCCCACTTGAAAGAAAGTTACTTTCAACTTGCAAAGTCATTGTTTTCTAAAGCACTGTCCCTCTTGGGAGAAAAGGAAAGGCAATATAAAAACCCTTTGGGACTATCATGTGGTAGTCAATAAAATTGCTTGTCTCAAGTTTTGCACTTTAAGCTTTTGAGTGAAGGAAAATGGAAGCGTAGGAACAACTCATTAAACTGTTTTCAGGATTCCAACAAGATCTATACCTTCTATCCAGGGAATTAAAACTATTAATTTTTCTACATTACTTATGATGAAGACCTTACTAGAATATTAACTTTTATTTTGCCTGTCATAATGTTTCTATTGCTCTCCATCTAATTTTCAAAGGTTTTGGTAAAGACTTTTTCTTTACCAGTTAAATTTTCCAGGTAGAGTAAATCATCATCAAAGAAAGTGCGCTGACGAAAAACACCATATAAAAAAAAATCCTGATTAATTTTGTTGGGTTTTTTTTTCTATAATAGAAGAGAATGCAATACAATTACTTGGCTTACAGGACTAAAACAGCCAAACAAAGCATAACAATTACTTGGCTAAAAACCATCACATTTGGTATTATCTAGATGCCGGTTGGGTACCACCCATCAATGACTGCAAGAACCAGAGACTGCATGAGGAGATACAGCAGATCCCAACAACCTGCTGCATTGCTCAAAAACAAACAAAAAACCAAAGCCCCCAAACAAATAAAGCCTTAAAAAGCCTATAAAATTATATGCATATGAGAATGCTCTGTCTATAGGAGCGCAGCTAGCTCCAATGGTTAGAGTCAATAAGCTGTATCCCAGAAGATAGAAAGTATTGTAAAAAACATTGCTGAGATTTTCCTGTGGAAGTAGTTCCATGATTCCACTTTCTTGGCTAGAAGGCCGCCTTTCATTAAATGGCCTCGCTTGAGTAGTGGTGCCTTTTCCTCCTTTCTCTTTTGTCTCATTATCTCACTGCATTTACACCTCATTTCAAAACACAAAAGTAATTGATAAAAAGACTTTTAACCTTCTTGTTTTCCACCTTTAAATAAAACTAACTACGTTGCTTCTTTTGTTCCTGCGCTTACTTTTAAAATTCCTGAAAATCCATCCCGTCCTTTTTTTCTGTCTTTATGACCGTCAGATTTGTTGTTTCTGCTTTTTCAGGTGAGAGAGCTGTTTTCCTACCAATATTCCTGCTACATTTAACTACTGCATGCACGCAGGAGGGAGAAGTGGTAAAAAGCTTTCACTAATCTAGATAACAAGATTTCAGATAATTTTTTCAGGTATGAACACTATTAAGTATGTTTACTGTAACCACGGTAAATAGAAAAAAAACCCCAACCATGAATATTGTCCTCTTAAACATGCTCATTGTTAAATATAAGGAAATAACAAACTGCAAACGTTCCTCCCAAAATGTCAAGTATAAAAGACACAACCATATTTAAGTAAGAAAGCAAGACCAAGGAAAGTAACCAAATAGGTTACTTTCCTATGTTTATGTTTGTAAGTTACCTTCCTATGCTTCTGTTTGCATGCTGAACACATTAAAAGGCTACGAGGAAAACATGTTAATTTCAAAGTGAAACAAACTTTCACTGAAATTGAGCAATGTTACAGAAATGAGCATTTCTCCTTTGTAGCACCTTGGTTTTAACAGTTTGACAATGACTCTTTCACCAGACTTTTGACAATACCATCATAACCACTGCAAATTGCCCCCCTTAGAACTTGCGAGGAAGCACTGAGGACTTTCTTAGATATCAAACTAAATTTGAAATCCTAAATTGAAATTTCCTTGAGCAGCCCCATGCTCCTTTGTTAACGGTGCTTAAAAAAATACCAAAAAAAACCTGCCCAACACACAATTAAATATATTTTCCATTTCCAGTTAAGGTAAATCAGTCCCACCCAAAATTACGGGTTAAATAAAAAGGGTTTTTTTCATGCTGCAGTAAAATAACTACTGTTAATGGTGCAATAGGAGTTAAAAACAGATTATTACTTCCTTGAGGTCAGTTCTGAACACAATCTGGGTTCAGTTTGCATTGTTCTCAGAACGGACGTATTGCAGGGAAAATCATAAGCACTGAGTCCTGATATGTGTAGATAATTATTAATGTGGTCTATGCACACAAAAAAGGAAAGTGTGACGTGAGAGGCACAACAGAATCGCTATTTTCACTTTATTTACCACAAGGAAGAGGCGGCTGGTGAATACACCTCGTATCTTGTACCACGAAAAGATGCCACAATAAGGAGGATTTAACTACAGCAACTTCTTGAACACAGGAACAAGCTGGCACATAGAGGGATAAAGGGTGGGCAGACAAGAGATGTCATAAAACTTAATAACCTGTTGGATACTAGAGGAAGCAGGGACTGGCGTAGGAGGGAATCTGGCAGACAGATGTACCCGTGAGATAAAAACGGAGCGTCGGGAGGAAAAGCTGCCCAGCAGCTCTGGATGCTGACGGATGCAATGGCACCTGAGGGGCAGGTGTTAGGCACAGGAGACACTGCCAGGGAAACCATTCACCTTGTTGGAACCAGGGAAAGTATTCACCTGTGCTGGGGTGTAAACTGTGAAGCTGCTTTACCTTTATTTTATGCTGTAAAATAACAAAGGCTTGAGAAAAAAGTGCTTTCTTGGGTAACACACCTCTGTCAGACACCTATCACACCGGCAGTTAGTAACACAAATGACCTTGTGTTTGATGTGATAATGTACAGTGTTTGCTGCACGGCTCCATCATCACACACCGCCTGTCAGAAAGGCAGAAGGAGCAAGAGCCAACCTCCAACTTTGGCTCTGCCAACCTGCCCTCAGGGGCACAACCGCACCGCGCTCAGGAACGCGGCAGCACCGCACACCTCAGCGCGCAGGGACGGGGTTAACTCGCACCTCGGGGCTCCCTTGGCTCTGTCACCACATTCCTGCTCCTCGCCCGCCGGCGCACGGGAAGCGCGGCCGCCGCGGGCGTGCCCGGGATGAGGAGGCGGCGGCCCGGCCTGTCCGGGCGGGCCCGGTGTGTCCCCGCCCGCGGCATCGCCGCGCGGGTATAGGGGGCGCTGTTAGCGCGGGGACGCGGCGACGGAGCGCCCCGCCGGGACTACGGGAACGGGGATGGGAACGGGAACGGGGACGGGGACAAGCGACGGCGACCGGGGGCCGCGTCCCCTCAGGCCGGCTCGTGCGGGGCGGTGGTGGGGGGAGAGGGGGGCGCGAGACACAGCGCCGCTCCCGCCCTTGCGCGCGCGCGCTGCCCGCCCGCTCGCCCGCCCAATGAACGGCCCGGCCGGGGGGAGCGCAGGTCCCGCTGCGCCGGCGGCGTGTGAGGGGATGGGGGTGGCGGTGTTTGTGTCCCCTCTCCCGCGGCTGCGGAACCTGTACTGAAACCACCCCCCCGCCCCCTCCCGCCCCGCACCGCCCAGTCCGGACAGTGGCACACACGTACAGATACACACGCCTCCAGATAAACACACATGCACACACACACACACACACACACACACACACACATCGATATCCCCTCAGCCTCGCGCAGGATGCGCCCCCCCCCGCCCTTCCCAGCCCCGCTGGTAAGGTGTAGGTCAGGGGAAGGTGGGCTGAGGAGCTGTGGGCGGGAGAGCCGTGCGGGGAGCCGGGAGGTGAGCCAGCAGCGCCACTGCCGGTTCGGAGGGAGCCGAGGGAGAGCCGGGACGCGGGGCGGGGACGGCGAGGTGGGCGCGGGGGGATGGCGGGGGGCGCGGGCAGGGTTGCGCCGCGCTGCCGCCTGAGGCGGTGAGAAAAGTTGAGGAGGCTTTCGGGGGCAGGGGCGAGCCGGCGGGGCTCGTGTTTGATCAACTTCGCGCTTAGGTGCTTTGTTTTTAACTCGCCTTTATCCCGGGTGCGCTTCTTTTATAACTACTCCTATTCTTTCCTTTCCTTTAACAAGGGGGGAGGGAATCTCCCACGAAAGTTTTCCCTTTACGGAAGGCGGGACTGAAACAATACTCGATGCACTGTTCAAATGTAAAAACCGCCAGCGCTTTCTTTTTTTTTTTTTTTTTTTTTTTTTTTTTTTCCGGTTGGGTTTTATTGCCGCCGCCGCCGCTGTTGTGATCGCGCTTTCCCCCTTGTGTTTACAGCGCCTGTGAGGGAGAGACGCTCGGAGGAAGGACCGGGATCCCTGGGCTGCATCAGATCGGAGAGCAGGAGCCCGGCTCAGCAGAGCTGGGAGGATTTCACCTTGTTGCTGTTTGTTTCGAGAGATTTTCGCTCCCCCCGCCCCGGACACTGTCCAGCTGAGGGTTTGCTTCCTTGCTGCGTCCACAACCGGCCAGAGAAAAAGCGCTTTCCCTGTTAGAGGTGATTTTTGTCGTGGTCTCCCTGGAAGGAAAGGATCGGCACCAGCCTTTGAGGAGGGAGACAGGATCAACTGAGGTTTTCCCTACCTCCCGATGAACGTGAGAGTTCAAGTGACACCGGCACTGGCCTGTGGCTGACTGACTGCACAGCGAGCTGGAATCACAGCCAGAGCTGCTCGATTTACCTGCTCGAGGACCCTTCAAACCCTTCTATTGACGGTAGAGATTTGTATCCCAAGGAAAATCGGATTAATATAAACTATGCAGAGCTTTGCGGGGATATCTGGAGACTACTCTGTCTGCATGGCTAATCTTAAAATTGTCTGAAATAAATCCTTAGCGCAAGGAATAACGAGATACTTTCAATTAGGTTTTTTTTTCCTTGTCGCTTTTTTTTTTTTTTTTCCTTGTACGAGAATTTAACACTTCCATCGCAGTGCTTTTACAACAGAATGGGACACATGCTGGAGAACTCACCACGCTTCATAAAAATGACGGGGGTAACAGTTTCCATCACCGTTGCGGTATGAAAGGTTCTCTTTGGATTGTCTGCTGGTGGCTAAAATGGATCAGTTTCTCCCTGCCCCTGTTTGAGATGTGCTGAAGGATCCGGATTTACTGAAATACTGACGCCCATGAACTTACTCCCTCTCTGCTGAAGGCATCGGATGTGACAGTGCAGAGAAACATGTGTTTCACATTTCTGACTGGTTGTTTTGGTGCAATCAATACCTCCACAAGAAACATTGACTTAGGTGGCGACTGTCATAGCGGGAGGCACACGGAGTGCTGCTCTCGGCTTGCAGGCGGAGTGAGCACAAATCAAAGAGCCCGCCGATCCTGGCAAGTGGGGGCTTCGCTTCCCCCCAAAGCGCGGGGCACAGCCTCCCGACCCTCCACAGAGAGCCCGGCCCGGGGGTGCGGAATGAGCGGTGACCAAAGCGCTGTCAGGACTGGCAGCCAGTCGGATCGGATGGGGATCAGTGAGGCAATACCGGTTGAAAGAAAGGTGGATCGTGAAATTATTGCCCGAAGGAATAGCAGGCGAGGCGGAAAGATGATAAAGTTAAACTTCTGTTTCATCTTCTGTCGGGGATGGTGGGCGTTTCTGTTGCTTCAGCTCCACATGTTGCAAGCACTGGCACAAGGTAGGGCTAGAGACGTTTTTGTTTATAGAAATGCTGCATCTGCCTTCTGAGAGGAAGGGAATCTTGCTCGGGTACAGAGAAACCCTTTTACTTTTATCCTTATCAGAGATAAACTGCAGAATTCGCACTGAGCTGATTCATGTAGGAATGGTCGTTCCTTACACACAATCGTTTCTTTATGGAGCAGGGATTTGCAAACTGTACCTACATGTTTCTCTCTCTTTCTAGCCCTATCCTTACCCCATCCCAACCTCCCACGGAGAATCAAAATCCCTATCAGCACCAAACCTCCTTTTTAAATTTACTTAAATGCATCTGTGCTGTTCTTTCAGGCAGCAAAAGAGTTAACTGCTGGTTTTGTGTGTGTGTGTGTCTCTGTGACTGTGTGTGTGTGTGTTTAAAAACACTGTGCTCTGAGATAAGTTATTAGGAGAAGGGGAGTCATAAATCCTCCGACTAGAACTAAACCAGGCATGTAAAAGGAATTCTTTAAACATATGAGCACTATTCTATGCGAGCCTCGGTCTCAGCATTGTTCATTTCTTTTGGATTGCCAAGTAACATTTACCCGAGACAAAAACTGCAATTGATTCGTATCTGAGCATTTCCACATCAGAGATCCTTGCAGTCAAATGAGTCACTTGTAAACGAAGGGTCAGAGTCGACCAATAGACTTTAAATACCAAGTGTCAGTCACTTTGCATGTAAATTCCCTTCTCAAAAAATTGCCAAATGTAGCCTAATTCTTAATAATCCTTTGACAAAGTAAACAATAAATGGCAGGAATGGCAGGCAGAAGCATTACAGTTGGCTGCGCCAAATAACACGCTGAACAAACGCAGCTTTCACTTTCTTTGCTGGGTTGAGTTTTATTGCTGTGTGCATTGTCTGGCTGAAGTGGGGTGTGCTGGACAATGCCGAACTGTATCGTGTGGGACCAGGAGTTAGTTATTAAAAGCGGAAGTTAATACTCCATGAAGGGGAGCGGGCTTTGTGTTTTAGCTCTTTGTTTTCAAGTATTTCACGGGGAACAACGGTGCATTCAGTTGTAATAAGTGGATGGGGCTCGTGCATTGAGGAAGAGGGGTTGGAAGCCAAGTCTGCTGTAGTTTGTCTGCTCAGGGTTTACTGCTGCATCCTCGGAAAGTTTGGAGCCGCAGGATACAGAAGAGATTTAATCCAGTATTTTATATGGACTCCACCCTCATAAACCTTTCTCAGTGCTTTGTTTATGCTGTCACTGCTATTCCCAAATTACCTCTGCTGAGGCCTGCAAGCCCTAACAGGGTATTGTTATCCTGAAACAAGCCATACCTGACATAATTATCTCTGCAAATTAAAATTCACATCACTTTTTGGTCTTTTCCTTTGCTAGTTGTTGTTGATATGTGCCAATACGAAGCTTCATGTTGGCAGATAAATGCTGATGATTCTTGCTCTTTACATTAAAATGAAAAAAGTATCATAAAAGGCAGTTTTAGGTGCCAGGGATTCAGGAATCATTTGAGATGCCACGTAAAGCAGTTTTTCTATGGTCAGTAGTAAACTAGCCATTTTACTGGAATAAAAAGTGAATTGAAACTTTTGTTTAGCACATAGTAGAGCATAATTTTTCAATAGTATGCTTCAGATTACTCAGCATTTGCAGTCGTATCAATTTCAGGTACTGTATATCTCAGGGAGTTGTGCAGTGTATACAAACTATCCCAAAATAAAGTCCTTACACTAAGTTAGTTTTAAGACAAGAAGGGGAAGGGAAGAGAATAAGACACATTATTTCTGAAAAATATTTGTGCAGATAAAGGTATGAAACGTAGAAGACATGAAACAATGAAAGATAAAACAATTATGTAATGCAGAAACAAAATACATTTTAATTTTTACATAATGCTGAAGATTACAGTTAGTCCCCTTAAGAATTATTTGACACATAAACTAGTGTGGAGGTCTTAATGTAGAGGGCTTTTATTGGGATTTCACAATATTTGTATTAATTTATAACTTACGGGTCTTTTTTGCACTCTGAATTCTAATGGATTCTAAGACATTCATCATTTTAATGCAAAAATTTGCTTTAGAGAGAAGATGACAATTCCTATAAAAGTTCTTCATGAAAATGGAAATTCTGCTACAGCCATAGAAGTTTCTAAAAGGAATGATGTGGTCATATGCATGAGAGAATTACATGACTTCAATCTTTCTGTAAGATAAAAAAATTAACATTCTAAATATATGGGCCATGGCTCTTCTGAATGAATCATAATACAATGCTATATCCAGCTAATGTTTCTATAATAACTATTCCAGCATTAAAGACATAAGAAGTATTTCAGGTATACTGAAATGCAGGTGCTTCATTTGTAGGAAACAGATCAGGTAAAGTTGTTGAGTATAAGATACTGCAAGGTGAATGGAAGAAATGAGTTTCAGCTGCAACAGGTTGGTTGAGTATTCTCTAAACTTGAATGATCATCCATGTGAAAGCTGATCTAGTAGTGAACTGTAGACAAAACCACTTGTAAATTCATTTTGTGCTCAGCTCTTCAGCTGTTCTGTCTTCTGGCAGTTGCGTTACGTATTTCAATACAAAATTTATTTGATTTCTTTTTCCTTTTTAAAGTGAGTTTCATTAGTCTGAAATGTGCAGTGGGTTGTTGTCCTGAGTAAAAAAGGATTCTCTTTGAACCTTAGTCTTGTGCAGACCTTCTCACCATGGGAGTGACTTCTGGGTGGAAGAGACGTACAGGAGACAGAGGTTGTGGCCTGTTCCATGAGCACAGCTGGGAATGGTGCTCCCACTCCTGTGATGGCCAGAGATCTACACAGGGTCCCCTCACACTGGGGGTGTGACTGCATTGGCCCATCTCTGAACAGGGCCTTGTCAGAAAAATTAACCTTTAAGAGTCCCAAAACTGTTGCAAATTCCTTTGTTTACTCAGCTCTTTCTGCCTGCTGGCTTCTGCCACCAACCCTCTTTTCGTGGCATTTTTGTTAAATGTGAGTACAAGATCCTAGTTAGCCCCAAGTCATCGTGTGTCATCAAATAGTGATGAGATGCTAATTGATAATCACTATAATTATCGAATTAGAATTTGTGAGGTGATGGTAGGAGTGAATCATTTGGCCCCAGTCGCTGCCTACTGTACTTAGAGGAACATCCCCCTGCAGAGACGTCTAGCCCAGGGGTCTGCATGCCTGGGCAGAGTCCTGGGAATACACAGGGCTCCTGCAGGATTGGAATTTATTCTTTATGTATGAGATTAACAAACATTGATGCCTACTGAGGTACAAAATGTTTACTAAACTACTGGAATATTTGTATGGAAATAGAAAAATTCTGCTTATTTAAATAGGTTGGAAGTTGCTAGAGGCTACTCTACATGCATCTTAATGGATTTAAGTACCTTCCCAATGTCTGTCTTTTGTTGAGGAATGAAAGAATACTTTGAAAATATATTTCTTCAGATTGATGGCTGTTGTTCAGAAAGATTTTAAAATAGATAAAAGCAGTGCAAATCTTTAAGCTTCTCCAGCAGGAGCCTGGTATCTTTAAATATTAAGAAAGAGAAGCTCGTCTGATTTTTCTTAGTTTTACAGCAATGGAACTGTAATCTTTTTATGCTACTTAATCAAATCTGTATTCAGAATTCTACAAATACCTGAATGTACATTTAAGGTGGTATTGATATGCATTATGCTTTGAAAGAAAGTAGACCCAGTAGACAGATAAAAATGTTTCTGGGGCCCAACTTCCTTAATTCAAATATTTGATCTGGTGCATTATAAATTTGCTGAGTGTAAGAAGCCTTTCCAAGCTTCAAACTTCAAACTGCATAAGGTGCAGAGATGATAAACAACTTGCATAGAGTATTTGGTTGTTAGGAGGATGGAGAGATGGTGAAATGTTAGGGCAAAACTTACTGGAGAGTGAAAAAGATTCTGAATTAAATGTAGAAGGAACCATTTCTAATTGCAAAAGACTGTTTCTGTTTATTGGAAACTCAAGATTTTGTATTGGCTTTGCCTTTTGTGTTTCTTTTCTTTAGATGAACATTTTAAGTATGTGCTAGTTTTTAAACAGTTGATTTTTTGTGTATATAATTATAATAATTAAACAATTGATTTGGAGGAGTAGATCCAGGCCTAGTCTAAATAGAAGTGAGGTGGAGACAGTTGGCGTTTTCTGTGGCCAGATCATGCGACTTCTCACTCTCTCTACTGTGGTAACTCTTGGTTTGCTTTATATGTTTATGTTTTGCTGGAAAAGCACTTATTCTCAAGACTTCTTACAGCAAGTTCAAAGAGCTGTGAACACATAATATTAACATTCCAAGTGCAGTGTTTCAGTTGATTCCCTGAGAGTGCAGGGTAATTGTCCTCTTAGAGCTGAAGGGAGACCATAAGTAATGGGTGTTTATCATCATTGTGTTCCTGCACTGCCAGGAGATGCTCAGACCAGGAGTGACCTGGGTGTGGAGAGAGGCTGGGGCAGTTCTGCTCTGTGGCTTTCACCTCACTTAAGAACAGAAGGCAAGTCTGTGTCCATGACTCCTAGTTCTTGAAAAGTTGTTCTGGAAGGTTCTGCCATCTCTGTGCATAGTCATGCATTTTGAATAACAAAGGCAAATGTTATCTAATATCTTAAAGATTGCTTAAACAAACCATAGAAATACTAAAAAACTATCTTAAAGTGAATTATTAGGAAGCTGTTAAGTGAAGGGATTGGGCTTTTGTATGTCTCAGAGGGATTTTTTTTTTATTGTCTTATTGTTCTGACTACTATACATGTACAAGTCTGGAACACATTCTTGACTCAAGGAAAAGATTTCCATGAATTTTCAACTTTCTGTACAGCTTTACCTGAACATCACATTCTGGATGGACTGGTTATTTCATCCAGCTGGACCTTTTTGCTGTGATGAATCTGTGGGCTGACTAGAGGCAATTCGATTCCGCATGGAGCAGGATCTTGTTCATGCTGAGTTTATTAGAGAAATAGGCCTTTCCTCTTCCCTCTGCATATGTACATACATAATATTTATTTAAATAGCTTTTAAGGAACAAATTGATGATATGTTGGTATTTTCAAGATTGTGTTTTCTTGAAGTTAAAACATATGAAATAGAACAATTTTCATAAGATTTGTGCAGAGATTATAAAATGCCAGAAGGTGCCTTTGCATCTTTGATGCAAATTCCTTTTGCATGTGCATGATGATTAACTTTAAATTGATACCTATTATTTTTCCTGTCTACACACTCATAACTGAGACCGAGAACTGCCCACTGATCAGTTTTTCAGTATTTTGTTTTCTTGTCAGTGCTTGGCTCCATCTTTCATTTGCTTGAAATGTTTTAAATTCAGCACAAGAAGACTTTTGTGTGAACCAAAGGAAGAACTGTTAGCAGCTATAGCATGGCATTGGATTAGACTACTTACAGTTTTTACAGCTGGAAAGCAAGTAATTGGTGAGATTTGGGTTCTATTTCTGGCTATCAAGTGAGTATCTTCTAGTGAATAAAGAATCTTTGCTGCACGTGCCTCAAAGATGACCCTTCACCACCCATAGAGCTCATGCAGAACAAAAATGTAACTTCATGGAAAGGCCTGTTCCCAAAGAACTTGGGGTTTCTGAAGTTCTATCTGCCAGTGGAGTAAAGCAAGACTTCGCAATTCCTTTATAGACATGGCCTTTGGATTGTCACAGCCCCAGAAGGTTCTGTAGGAATTTGCTCATGTAGCACTTGCAAGTCTGAGTTCAAAGGGTGACATGGCTGAGAAGGGAGGAGCCTTTTATTTTAAAGTGATACCACCTTCTTTGCTTTTAAACATATATGACTGGGTTTATAGGATCTGCTCATGGCACAGATTCTTGACTTCTAGATATATGTGATATTTGTGTATCATATCTTGAGCGTTTGTATTTTTGGTTTACTAAGAGAGATTTTTTGTTCTGCCTTTGCTACAGAAAATAACAAATCTATTCCTGGAGTAGATGCTAGTCTGTTGCTAATCGTGTTTTATCAGTGAAATGCCCCTGAGGTGTAATACAAATGGCACCCTCACTAAGATTAGGAATGTAGATCTAGGCTTTTTTAGGGGAGTATTTTTAAAGTTAATTTTCATCTGTTCAGCTCCCTGAACTAGCTCAGACTGGGGTCACACAGGCATCAGGGACAACGCAAATGAGGTGACAGAAAAGCCTGGCCGGGGCATGACCCTGGCAGCCATCGTAAGATCAGCTTAAACTGGGAGGGAGTTTTCCGACTGTGACAAAACACAAGGGAATGTACGTGGCCTGACTTCTTACAAATATGTGGAGGCTGCTGCTCATGGGGAGACAATAGTTGGGTGAGGTGGTTTAGAAGACTTAACTTTAGGTTTTTTCTCTGAAAGACCTTTTCAGTGAGTTTCTCCCTCTGTTGGGTGGAGTCTTCCCAACCTGAGTTTGTAAGGTAGATGCTAAATTTAAGTAATATTAAAATTGGTATCTCAATTCTGTAGGCTGGTGATAGGAATAGCACTTTTTTCTTAAAAAAAAAAAGGAACTTTGTAGCTTCAGTTGCAAATTCCACCAGTACTACTTTTTAGTGTTTGTATCTAATGCCCAGATTCAGTAGGTAAAAAAGGGTGGTGTGAGCTCAACATTAGGAGGAAGTTAAAGGAAGTCTTTAACACCACTTAATGCAAGATGTGGAAGTGGATTGTACAATCTTACATCACACCATTAAGATATCTTTTAAAGTGTCATTTTTATAAACAATAAAGCATTAGAGCTTTTTATGCAGATAATGTGATTATTTAATCCTGTTTTTCTCATTTCCATGCTCTATTGTGGCAGCCTGAAGAGAAAGTTGATTCTGGTAGATAAATCAATGTCCCTTAGGTCTCTTTAAACCCCTTTATGGTCTTTTAAGCCCAAAGCCATATATTTTTCCTAATAAACTCCTTGGTCTAACATATTACCTAAAAAATAATTTGTTGGGTATAGCTCTCTTGGACCAGAAAGTAGAGAATAATGATAACATAGCTCCAATATGTGCTGCCAGAAGGGTCCCATATTGATTCCAGGCTGCAATTGAAGTTTGTAACTCATTATTACACAAAGAATCAGAAGATCTGGTAGACACTGCGTTCATCCTCATATTTGTCAAATTTTGTGTATTTATTAGCTGAGAATGTTGTGGCTTTGATACGTGGTTTTGGCATTGAGTTCATAGGAAATCAACTTAGTAGCAATTTTGCTTTATAAGGGAAGGTGCTAAGGAAATAATGGAACTATAGTGCAAATATTTAAAATGTTTAGACACTTAGAAAAAAATGTATTTTGTTAAACTAGTGCTGTTTGCTCACCTAACATTTGTGTTAAACACTGACTCAGTACTAACACTGTCATTGCAGTCTTCCTTGTGCATTGGGGAATGAATATCCCTTGCTTCTTATTTCTTATCTGTCAAGAAGTGGAAAGGCCATTCATGACTAAATACTTCTGAAGTAACTAAATGGTGTATGATTATTGGAAAAGAAATATATGGTGCAGTGCCATACCTGCAGTTCAAAGATAATACATTTATCATAACATGGAACACATTTCTGGAGTATTGAAGTGGTTGGGAGGAGGTGAAGGGAATTCTCCATCAGTATTTCTAAATGTGTGTATTGCTAAGTTTAAGTCCTCTTGAATCTGTGTTTGTAGAAGATGTACAACAAACTTTTCTTGCAGATTGTTCATGACTGTTTCCTTCAGGATCAAGAGGTTGAATAAACCCAGATTCTACCTATCATGTGAATGTAACATTTGCAAACCTTTGTGCTTTCTTCCCCGCTGTCCCTGTTGAGGAGAAGCTCACTGGCACTTTTTTATGCTGTGATGCATAAAAAACCTTCTCCAGTAGCTTTGGTGAGAGTACTCTGGAAATACTGCTGTCCAATGGAGAGGGCAGTCCTGTTGTTTGTGTGTACATCCATCTGTGTGTCTCACTCCTCCCTCTGTTGTCTTTATCCCTTTGTCTCAGGCTGCCAGAGCCTCTGTATCCATGTGCTTCTGGTCTCAGATTAGTCCTCCTCCGTGCTGTTGTCATACAAGTGATGCCTCCTGCTAGGGACAGGCTGAGAAGGGAGCTTAAACCCTCTGATTCTACACCTGCAATGTGGGACAGATCCCACCATGATCCTCTCACTGGGCACAGAGTGGTTTTTCTAGGACGCTTGCTAAGCAGGGCTTTTATTGTGCCGGAGGCCTTGTTGAAAGCAGATGAGCAGGAAGATTGTTTAATGGTAGATTATCTCAGCTTTTCTTTTTAAATGTTAGATAAATCTAAGAGGCAAGAGATCAAGAATAGTAACTCCTGTGTTCCACCTTTTGCTATTTTTATTGCCACGAAGACGTGAGATTTGTTTTGAAGATGGAGTAGCTGGAATTAAAAACCATTTTAATGCTGCTTCAAACACCAGGTTTTAAGATAAATGTTATCAACTAATTTCCCACTTCTCTTTAGAATTTGTTTTGTTTTTAAAAACATAACTGTTTACTTGTGAACAACATCAGATGTGTCTTAAATGAAGAAAAATATGTGGATTATTGATAAATTAGTTTTTTGCATTGGCATATGCAACCATAATTTTCTAAAATGCCATATTTATACTAGAAAGATTATTTTCTTTTTATCTTAAATTTCTTGTTTAAGGTTGTGTGTTGTCTTCTCTCATGGAACTGCTATGCAAGATTCTTAGCATACCTCTTCTTAATAAGAGGTCGGTGTTTTGTTCTGGGGTTTTTTCCCTGCTTGAAAAGAACACATATTTTATATAGTAACTTCATAAAATTAGTGGACTGAGAGAAGGTGTTTCCTGTTCACAGAGCCTAATCATGCTAGTGCTCATTATCCATAGAACAAGGCTAAAATTTCACTTTTAGGTGTTTAGTTTCATGGAAATGGGAGAATAGGTCAATTGACTCTAGCTTAATTCAATTACAAGATAGGCCAGTGATGCTATTGTTTAGTGAAATCATCAACAGAAAAATTTCAAGTGACTCTCAATATAAACCTCCCATTCATAAACAAGTTTGAAGCAGCAGTGACTAACAAAGCAAGATCTGTATTTTGAAAACTTTTTTTCAAGCTGTTTATGTAGTATCTAACATCTTCATTTCAAGTTTCTTTATATGAGTTTTGAAAGCACTCTTACTCAGATTTAATTAATTATATATGACTTATTATTACCATTTAATGGGTCAAATATTTAAGCATCTTTTTCTGAATCTTCAGTTGAGGATTCTGAGTCAATGGCACTCATGTCAAACTCAGAATTTTAAGTGCTGGTAAATTTAACGTTACATTCACTATGTAAATGCATCATAATTAAAATGATGCCTTGTCAATCCCATTCAGGTTTCTTGTGAGTATAATTTTCAGCTTTCATATACTGGATGTAGCTCTGTCTTTGCTACCCAAAGCCTGAAAAGGACATATTTATGGTGTACTGGTGTCAGTCAAAACCTGCAGTGTTAACTGTTGTGCCTGTTTAAACTCAGAGTGAAAATCTTATTGCTTCTGTTAAGGAAAACCAGGTCAAGTCTAAAACTTAATTTTTTTATATATTTTTCAAATTGTTGAACTCCAGTATATAAAAAGATACTGGAGCAGCCACTTAGAAAAGACAAGATGGCTCTGCAAATGATCCATGGGCAGAGATGGACACTTTTCATCCATATCATTGACAAGTGAAGTCAAAGTTTTCATGTAGTATATAAAAAAGGAGGTGCTGAGCAATTTTGGATTTCCACACTTAACATGTGAACAAATGTTCTTAAATGTCATAACAAATGTTGAAAGAATTCTTGATGTTCTAAGTGCTAAGTGTCGTTCCATAGAGCTGCAGGACATTATAAACACTGATAATCCAACTTCTGTGCAAATGTTCACTAGAGTGGAGTAAGTGCTAGCTGTCACTTTATTAAAACTAATGGCATAATTACTCATGTTTGCTTGAAATTTCTTGCAGCGTGAAGTGATTAGGCATTGGTGCTTTGGTAAATTATTGCATAATGCACATTTTTCATAACCAATTAGTGAGTGTTGGTGTTGGGCACGTGCAGTGCACCCACTTGTCACTCATTTCATTAACAGTCAGATCTGTGTGGTTACAGAAGTCTTCTGTTGGAACTTTTAACATGTGACAAAGGCAGTGGGGATTTTACATAAATAAATAAATGAAACTCAGGAAAGACAGTAAATAAGTACAAGACAAGATACAAGTTACAGAGGTACAGTGCAGTCCTGAGGACATGACTGCCTTCCCTGACTGAAAAGCTCCCCAAACGAGTATCAGTGTTGCCAGATACAGCTTTCTCATAATTCAGTCAAATCTTATATTCTGAGTGAAAGGCAAATGTTGCCTTCATACATATTTGCAGCTCTCAGTCACTCTTCCAGACATCCAGCAGTCTTAGCTGTCTCGAAATTCTGGAGAATTCAGCTACATGCTGAAAAAACCGTGTGTTTGCCTGGTTGTTTAGATGCTGCATCAAGGCAAATAGAACACCAGACACAGCTTTTCAGAGCTCATGTAGTAAGTTGGCAGTAGAATGTACTGTACATATGAAGAACTGTCTGTAGTGATTGATATATTGGGGTTTTTTGAAGTCTTCAGTGTGTTCAAGGCTTCTGAAGTCCTATTTCTGATGCTGGTCAGAAGTTCCTTTATGGTTCTGTTTTTTGTAGACAGAGTATTTTTGTGATTTAAATGCATATATTGCTGAATTTCAGATTTCTAGGCATGATTTGTGTTTATGACTTGTTATGATTTAAGCCCAGCTGGCAACTGAGTACCATGAAGCCGCTCACTCCCTCCCCCACCAGTGGGATGGGGAAGAGGATTGGAAGAGTAAAAGTGAGAAAACTTGTGGGTTGAGATGAAGGCAGTTTACCAGGTCAAACTAAAGCTGTGTGTGCAAACAAGGCAAGCCAAGGTGTCCCTTCACCTCATCCCCTCAGCAGGCAGGTGCTCAGCCATCCCTGGGACAGCAGAGCTCATTAATGGTGATTAATGATGGCTGGGAAAGGCAAACGCCATCATTCCAAACATCCCCTATTCCTCCTTCTTCCTCCAACTTTATATGCCGAGCATGACACCAGATGGTCTGGAATATCCCTTGGGTCAGCTGTCCAGGCTGTGTCCATCCTAATTCCTTGGGCTCCTCCAGCTTCCTCACTGGCAGGGTGGTGAGAAGCCCAAAAGGCCTTCACTCTGTGCAAGGGCTGCTCAGCAATAACAAAATCATCTCTGTGTTACCAGCAATTTTTTTTGCAGCACAAAACCAAAACGCAGCCCCCAACCAGCTACTGGGAAGAAAATTGACTCATCCCCAGCTCAAACCAGCGAATGACTGCATCTGTAAATGCATTTTCATTTTGTACCTTGTATATTGACTGAGAGAAACTGTATGAAATGGCATGATCTTAAATGGAGATCTCGAATCTCATAAATCTGCATTGTGAAATGTAATCGTGTTAGAGGCAGAACACTTGTGGTTTTTCAATTACTTAGTGGTGCTTTTTCATATCACTGTGTGTGAAGCAGTTCTGCCAGAAACAAAGAGTTCAGAGCTCTCAGACATACCATCTTTGAAGAAACAGCTAAAGGCAACAGGTTTCAAGCTCTTTGAAGCCTTTTCTCTTTGAGTCCTTGTTAAAGGATGGTCTCATAACTACTGGTCACTTACTAAGTCTGTTTTTAAATTTGTGGGAAAACACATGAAGTGCATTATTACATACTCATGTAGCACAGAAAGGTTTTATATTTTCCCTTATATAGCGCACATTTTCATTTTATAACTTGCAAAAGTTAAGTTAATTGCAGTGAACCCTTTCGGTAGGAGGAGACTAATGACCATCTCAACTAATATAAAAAGGAAGGTTAAGATTTGTATGACTCAGCTGAACATGATAACAAATGTAATTATACTAATATAATAACAAGATGTAGAAAAGTAAGCTATTTTAATTTTAGCCTTTATTCTGTAGAGTTTACATGTTAGAAGCATTCTCTGACATGGTGCTTTAAACAGTTTTGAAGAGTTACAAGCTTGAAAGATGTGTATTGCTGTTACATGATTCTTAATTTTCCTTTAGACATTTAAAAGCCTCAGTTGTTCTGCAATGTTTTTAAAACTTGTTTGGTAGAAGAATCAATGTATACAGTGGGGGTTATTAATAAGTGTTACTGAAGTTACTCAGATTCATTCCAAAGTGGTTCTTTAGTGTCAATGTGTCAACTCTTTCTGCTTCTTACTGTCACTCTGATCTAATTTTTTTTGAGCTTAAGCAAGTGGGGGGCATTCTGTGTGTGAAAAAGGATGTACTTCAGCAGGTTTCAGGAACTGAAAAATTGGTCTGTCCCCTCAGATTGGTAATGGAACTAATACACTTTCCAGGTAAAAAGCCAGTTGAAATGTAAGGATTTTATGATGAAATCCTTGACTTTTGAGATATATAGCTTTCATTGCAGTTCTTAATAAAGCCAAGGAGTCCAGTGTTTTGGTTTCAGTTTTAGTTTTGTGGGGTTTTGTTGCTTTTTTGGGTTCTTTCATTTCATTTCATAATCTGGCTCTGTATAATGGGTTTAAGAAAATAAATAGAATCAGGTTGTTGACAAGATCAAAACCACGACAAGTTTTTTAAACAGAAATTTTGTTTGAACCCCGACAAGACAAGACATGAGACGGTATCTTCATAGGTGTAGTAAGGAAAAAAATGTAGTACCTTTTGACTAATATTGCTTATCAAGTTGCACAGAGCAGTGTGATGGCTCCTCAACTTAGTAAAAGACAGCCATAACCATCAATTTTCTACTGAAGTATGTGTGAGCTATTGAATGAAATTAGATATTTTTTCCAAGTCTTAAATCTTACTAGTTGTTTACAAAGGTGTTCCAGACAGAAACAGCAATACTGAATTGTGGGTTGCATTTGCCTGTACTTGGCTATTCCAGGTGTGTAGATCCCCTAATCTCAAAAAAGCAGTATTTATTCTAAGCTCTGGCCTTTCCTTTAACTAGATCCAAAGGAAAGATAATCCTCAGTAACACAAATATTTAGAGTTGTCCAGCTTTTAGGTATTTCACAGTCCAGAAAAATGCAAGTAAGTAAATGAAAAGGATTTCCTCTAGTTGCCATGATTTTAAAAATCACTGATAGAATTCAAGATATTTCATTATGTATCTTTTTTGTTTCTGTAGAAACTTCTTCCTGTGAAAGCAAGCATTCCCAGAGCTTTCCTTTACCCCTGCTCCTTTTTCTTTTTCCTGCCTTTGAGTTTTTTGGTGCTGTTGGGTTGGTTTTTGATTTATTTGTTTTGTGGCTAGCACGGGGACATTGGTTAGCAGAACGGATGTCCTATGTGGGAGAAAACAGAGATACTGCATAAATGGCTTTTTCCATGTTGGAAAATGAAGGATCTTTCTTGAGTTCTTATCTATAAATTCCTGATACCATCCACCTGGGCAGAGAATAGAATACATATCTCACAGCTGTGAGGTACAGGGAAAAAGAAGTTCAAAAGGAGAACCAGCTAAAAGCTGTGGGCTCTTGCAGAGGGTTTTCTCTGAGCAGGTCTCTGGGAGCTGTGGAGGGCAGAGCTCTGCTCTGATCCTGAGGCCTTTGCAGTTGTCTCTCTCACCCTGGAGCAACTCTGGTGCCAGGAAGTCTGACCTGTTTATCTAAATCAACATGGAATCTTTGGGATTGCATGGAAGCCACAAGTTTCTGCACATCAAACAAGGATTAGTGTTTTTACACTTTAAAATTGCACATCCAAAAACTTTTTCAGAATGGTACCTACTTAGCACAGACCATCTCCTGGATCCTCTCTTTTTAACACTTCCAGTTTATAACACTGCCAGTAGAAGAGATTGATTTGACTCCTGTGGTCAGAATGGCAGAGGAATTCTTCACCATTTATCTTCTATAGTGTCTTGATCACTATTTGACCATCTTGGATCCTATTTTCTCTTCATGCATCATCTACAGAATTGTTTATTAAGTTCTGAACAATTAAACAATGCAAACTCATTCAAGGCAAAATAATTGGAGCAAGTGCTGGTGGAGCACTTACACAATGTCAATATTGCGTTGATATTGCAAATATCACTCGTTCATTCATTTTTTGTATCTATTTGACAGCATGACATAATTTAAGAGAAGAAAAATAGATTTTAATTAGCATATTTCTGTATTACTGAACAGCTAATTAGGGAAATTAAAGTACTTTCTCAGCTATGAATAGTACGTTAAAAGAACTGTGCAACAAAAATACTCTCGTAGCTGTACTGCTGACTTCCTGGAAAGTATCCATTTAATTCTATTACAGATTATTAGTGGTGCATCATAAAGTGAGAGTGCTCTCAGTTGAAGTGAAGAGAATTATAGAGACAGAAGAACCAAACCATTGAATATGTTTGACCAGAGTTTGCTAGAGACTTTATTATATTGACTAGTTGAAAGAGCAGTGCTAATAATACAAAAATCTGATACTCATGGCCTTAGGTTTTTAAAATGAATGCCACAGTAATGGGGAAAGTCAGCCTCATCATCCAAGGGAGTTTTACAATTCTTTTTTTTTTGGTATTTTTAATTATTAATTGAAAGTTATTTTTAGTCAGTTCTCACATTATGAAAACCTTTTCTGAGAATTTTCTATGAGGACTCTTGTATAACAAATCATTTTCCTACTAGGTAAAATATATATTTAACTAGCATATGGTTTTCTCTGGCCAGCTATTGTAGGAAGAATTTCTTCACTGGAAGGGTGGTTAAACATTGGAAGGGGCTGCCCACGGAGGTGGTGGAGGCACTGTCCCTGGAGGTGTTTCAGAAACGAGGAAAGCACTTGGTGCCATGATCTGGTGGTCAAGGTGATCAGTCAACAGTTGGACTCAGTGATCTTGGAGGCCTCTTCCAACCTCACTGATTCTATGATTCCATTTTGACATTGACATTAAATTTGGTTTGCTAAATAATGTATTAGCAACAGAAGGAATACAACAAAATTCGTGAGGAATACATTGAAGTTCATGTTGGTCCCTCAGCTTTGCGGAGAGCCACGTCTCTGGGAGGCAGACAAATATTATTCTGGTTTTATTGCTGCTCTGAGAGTTAATGACCATAATAACGATAAGCATTTCCTGCTAATTGTCCACTAGTTTTGGTTTTAATAACATTTTAATTTGCATATTGATCATCTGCTGAAAACACATGGTTTTAATTGTTCATCTTCAATTAGCATGGCTTTTCATATTTTTTGAATGGGCTTTTAAAAAGTTTAAAAAGTGCTGCTTTAAAAAGTTAGTCAAAACGAATTGAGACAGAAATGTGAAAAATTAAGCTTCTGTAAAAAATACTGGATTTCAGCTAAAAACTAGAGTTCTAAGTTTAGTCTTGCCCTGCGTGGTTTTCAGCTTGGAATGTTTTGGGCTGTTATGACCATTACCAGATTGACTGACTTCTGTGTTTTATCTTGGACAAAATGGATTATTGCTCAGAGCCTAGTATTACAGTTTGAAAGGATAAATTATTGATTGTTGGCGTTTTGCACAGTATCAGATACTACTCTCTCTAAGATCTTTCCTAGAGGATGGGATCTAATTTCTTTGATCTCATAAAAGTGAAGTAGAAAAGCAACTTTAGCTTGATTTGGGAAAAAAATGCTTTTACAAATAAAAAGATGTTTTCATATTTGCATTATTTAAAATGCATTTTTTGTCTTATAAATATGCTAATCTTTATAAGCTGCTTCTGGTGTGACATATGGTTTGTAATTTTCAGTTCTTTGACATCAACCTAGTTTCTATTACATAAAAATGTACAATTGGCAGGGAAAATTAGTATGTTCAATGGCACCATCCCTAGAAGACTTTTGAGAAGTATCTGGGGTATTTATCTGCGTTATAAGCGGACAGATGTTTGAAGAGGTCTTGGAGGTTCTGCTAATTGTGTGTTTGTTCCTTTTCTTTGGGGCTTGGTCTGATGGAAAAACTGCTGATAAATACTTGCGAATAAAAGAGCAAAACTCAGTTTAACATATGTTTGTATTTTCAGTAGTTTTGTATATAAAAAAGGATATTTAGCTTATAAATAATTAAGATTATTTTCTCAGGGGGATGGAGCAGTGTCAGGAAAGAAAAAAAATCACAAAACAAGTTTAAAAGCTTGATTGAAGTGTCCCCTTAACCTATCAACCAGGTCTTAATCACATATATCCTGTTAGGAAACTCAGGAAAATTAAATGATAAATTCAAATTCTGTAGGTTTTTACTATTATAGAGCCAATGAATGAAAAGCTTGAACTAAATTAACTGAAAAAGCTACAGGAAAAAAAGAAAGTTACTTTTCCCACCATACTGCTGTTTACATGGAAGAAGATTTGTCTTTCTTTTTTCCTTTTTTGAAATTTAGTCTATGAAAACTGTCTGTTGGTCTCTCTCTGTTCCCCGTTTTACAGGGCTGTGCAGAGATAATTTCTGAATTGAGAAGCTGTCTTGGGTACCTTGCAATAATCTAACAGTAATGGTGCAGAGTTCAAGTGGGAGGTTCCATGATCTTGTCCCTACCCTCTGGATCATGTGTACAATTTGAAATATTCCAGCTAACCTTGCATCCAAGGTTTTCTGCTCCTTGTTGTAAACAGCTGCTGAGAATCTCGAGTGCTCAGCTCTCCTCAAGTGACACTGAAGCAGGGTTTGTGATTTGAACTGCCTGAAGTAGATGTCAAAGAGTTGGGTAGACCATAGACCCGTTTGTTAGATCTTAAATGGTAGAATATGTTAAAAATAGTTGCTTTTACTGTTAAGTGTTTTCTGTTCAGCTTAGCTGCAATTAAATGTTGTTACGTGTACACTTCTGCCTTTTCTTACAAACGTTTTTCTTCATCTCAGCAACAAAAGAGGTAATTGTTAAGCCAAGGCAAGAGAGCTACAGGCAGTTTTACCTGACTCTTGGTGTGAAAGGGTTCTTTGCTAGAAATTGATACTGAAGAACATTTCCAAGAATTAATTCCTAATTTTTGGTTTTGGAAGGCTGCTTTGATTATGGTTTTCATTTAGCTAGGTCCCATCCTCAAATCATTGAGCAATGATTCCATACAATTTTATTAAAACTAATGAAATGAATACTCTTTTCATAGGCCAAATTCAGTGGGGTACTTCAGCAAAAGCTTAATTTCAGCTACATGAGAAGTGATATTATTGATAAGTCAAGCATGCTTTACCCTACTGAATTATATCATTGCTTGTATTAAAAAAAAACCCTCTCAGTCATTTGAGGTCTTTCATAATGAAAAAATTCTGTAAATTATTCTTAGTAAGTGAAAAATTTCCTATTGGTCTTGCTTGGCTTTGTTTGCTCTAGATTTTTTTTTTTTTTTTAAGATTTTTGAGTGGTGGGCATAATTTCTTGTATTTTTGGGCCAGTAGTTTAGTATTTATACAAAAACTGTCAGGAACTTCACTGAAGTTTTATCACATGTTTTTGTTCTGTAGTCAGGGCACCTTCTTTTGTTGTACTAACATCTCTAGTCTTGTTTTGACTTAGCATAAAGTGGTCTCCATTTAGTAAGGTAAAAGCTTCAGCTGGTCAGAATTAGCAGCTGTCTGGAGTAGTTCTGTTTGGACTGACAGACTGTGGAGCTGTGGCTGCGGTCCACCTGCCACCTTTGCTTCTCTCAGTGTACACAAACGCCAGGTTTGAGCCTGTCAGGGCCTTGGGGACCCTGGGTCACAATTTCCCTGACTGCCCTCCACCCACACCCTCTACCCCTGGGCCCCCAGCTCCGTTTTGGCTCAGGGCTGTGTGTTTGGTCCCTGCCTGCTGGAGGGACCCCAGCCCTGTGTGAGAGGTGCCTGCTCTGGATGGGCCCCTCGGATGTGCCTTGTGCTTGGTGCTGTCCCTGTGCCCATTTTTTTCTGTCTCTGCCCTGCCTGGGTGTCACTGTCCCCTGTCCTGTTCTGTCTGGGATGGTCACTGAGTTCCCCTCTCTGTTCCTCCCTCTGCCTGCTGTGCACAGGTGCTCTGGGGCTGCACCTGGGTGTGGAGGGAAGTCCCTGTCCTGGGGTCACACTTGGCGTCTGCTTTGCTTTTTGGCAACAGCCAGCCCTGGCTGCTGCTGGACACTGCTTCAGTGTCCTGTGATGAAGAGTCTTCCTCAGCGCTGGCAGCCAATCCTCCCCTAGTTGTCCTTTTCCATCAGTGGCAGGAATGGCAAACACAGCTCCCTGCCTCAGCTACAGTTTCCTGGCACCAGCACACCTTCCCAGCCCTTCGCACCTGCCACTGAGCCCCTTGCCTTGCTGGAGTCTCCCTCTTCCAGGCTCACTCTTCCCCACCATCGCCACAAGGCTGTGAGCTTTTTGTGATCATCTGCCGCTTCATGGCTGAATTAAATATGTTTAATTTTGAGTGTGGTTTTAAGAGATAAATTAACTAAAACACAGTGATGCAGATGATGCAATTCAGTGACTCAAAGAGAAGAAAGCAGGGGGGCTGGAAGGGGATTCAAAGGTTCAACAGTATATTCTCCTGGGCTATGGCAGGATCAATCATACCAACACAATTTCTGACAGATATTTATTTAATCTGTTTTCTAAGCACTTCAGTAAGGGAGATTTCCAGAGATTCCATTGTCAATCTGTTCACTATTTAACAATCCGAGCTGTAAAACCCAAATTTTCTTGAGTTCAGGGTCTAATTGCTTTTGCTGCTACCAGTACTCCAGATTGCTAAAGTAGATGGTATTTTGGACACCTGCTATCCATAATCCTTTTCTGTTTCATGGGTTTGATGAGCCTATGCTGCTTGCATTGAAATTTGAAAAGAATGGAACTGATCTGTCCTTTGTTAGTGAAATAAAAGCATATCCAAACTGTGTCCTCAAGAGATTACTCAGCCAAGTTTTGGAAAACTGCTTGGAAAGTCATAAGAGTGCTGAGGAAGAGTTGACAGTTAGGACTTTCATTTGAAAAAAAAATCACAATAAGAACACCCACAAGAAAACAACCTTCTGTAGGCACTGGCACTTTAGCAGCCTTCAGTCAGGAGTGATGGTGGAGTTTTATGCTCGTTTCAGACTTGATTCTCTGCAATCTGCTGTGTTCTCAGTGTATTCTGATGTTGAGATCAGTCACCTTTCAGGGATGTCTAATGACAATCCTTTTTGAACTCATTTGCTAAGTCAGACACCCTCAGCATTCCCCTCAGTATAAATTCCTTAGGACTGCTCAGCTCGGGAGGAAACACCATTAACTTACTTCTTAAGATAAAACTGAGTTGCAATATTTTGGTTTTCAGAGTCTAAAGTCCAGCTTCCTTCTTGCTTCATAGTAGTTGCATTAAATGTTGCTTTTGCAGGACTGAATGCTTGCAGGCCAGTTACAAAGTAAGTATCCTGGAGTGTAGAAAAAATGGGGGATTTCAGAGTTGAAGGAAATATTACCTGTGGCTCAAGCAAAATTCTATTGCTTTGTTAATTGGACTTGTAGGGTTTGAGTTTTTTTCCCCAAGGAAATGCCAAAGTTATTTAATTTGGCAGAAGACTGTTTGGATGTGCTTAGCTGTAGGGAGAAGGAGGAATTTTTATTGGAGGAGGAAAAAAAAGGTGTTGGGGTGGGATTTAAAAAAACTGAAATGGACTGAAAGAGAAGAGCAGGAGTGTAAGATTTTAGGATGGGATTTTTTGTTCAGATAGGAGCTCATACTTTTGCCAAAGAAAGCTCTTTGGAGGACCAGAGTCCACATTTCAGGACAAGCCAGGAGATCAGAGACCCAAGGTGTGAAGTTTGCAATCCTGAATTCTCACAAACGCTCAAGAATAGAAGAAAAGCTCAAGGGAACTGACAATTGGAAGATAATTTTTTTTTTGCTTATCTTGTCATCCTGCATCGTGTGACTTCTTTTAAATTGCGAAGTTATTTTGTGCTTCTTTTCCCAAATCTCCTAGAGTTAATAAGCTGTGTATTAGGCTGGAACTCTGGAAAAGAGAGGTGTCAAAGGATCTGCAGCCCGTGGGTGTCCCGAGCCGCCCGCGGGGCCGCGGGGCTGCGTCACCCACGGAGCCGCCACAGCTACCGCGAAGGTTTGAAATCATCACAAGAAGATGAACAGCCAGTGGTGGGGCATAATCGGTTGAAGGCAGCCTGAAAGCCGCTCGAATCGAGCGCGGCGAGGCGGGGACGGGCCAGGGGTCCCTCGGGGCGAGGCGGGGACGGGCCGAGGGTCCCTCGGGGCGAGGCGGGGACGGGCCGGGGGTCCCTCGGGGCGAGGCGGGGACGGGCCGGGGGTCCCTCGGGGCGAGGCGGGGACGGGCCGGGGGTCCCTCGGGACGAGGCGGGGACGGGCCGGGGGTCCCTCGGGACGAGGCGGGGACGGGCCGGGGGTCCCTCGGGACGAGCCCGCAGCGCGGGGCTACAGGGACCGTGCGAGGCCGCGGCGGCACCGCCAGAGGGCGGCAGAGAGCGGCGCAGGCAGCGCGGGCGGGGCGGCGGCGCCGCGGGGCGGGAGCGACCCCCGGGAGACCCCTGAGAGACCCCCGGGAGACCCCCGAGAGACCCCCGGGAGACCCCTGAGAGACCCCCGGGAGACCCCCGAGAGACCCCCGGGAGACCCCTGAGAGACCCCCGGGAGACCCCCGAGAGACCCCCGAGAGACCCCCGAGAGACCCCCGGGAGACCCCTGAGAGACCCCCGGGAGACCCCCGAGAGACCCCTGAGAGACCCCAGACCCGAGCCCGCCGTCAGACACCGCCCGGGACCCTCCCCGCAGCCCTGGGTGTTAATTGAAATTGGCTCGTTTGATGTAGGGCGTCATCCCCGTTCGCGCACGCGGAGGGAGCGAGAGCAGGCGCTGCTCTGGTCCAGCGCTAAGGACCGCGGGATCCAGGCATGGACGTACAGGAGAATGTCTGGAGTAGCAAGTGTTCAGTAAAAACACCTTCGGTGCCTTGGATGAGGCTATGTGTGTTTCAGGTTGGGAAGATGAAGGATTTGATGCAGTTTAATGTATGAATAAGAACTTAAAATTTGAAAGAGATCACCGAAGATGATGGTTTAACATTCCTTTTCCAGTTCTGAAATGGATTTTTCTTCTCCCTTCGGTCCAAGAGAAGTATAGGCTAATCCAACAAATAATTCAAGATAATCATAATCCATCTTATTTTTGTCAGAAAAGCACATTTGATTCAATTTTCTTGTTCAACCTGTTGAAGGATTTGATGAGCTAAGAATTACAGGAAGCTTTCTGTAAAAGTAATAACTTGTTGGCTATCCAGCTACCTTCTCAAGACAAAATGATCCCAGAAAATAGCCTGCACATTTGAAGGAATATTTCCTGCAAGATCCTCTACTACATTCAGTATACAGCTGAAGCCCCAGGAACTTTAACAGGGTCAGGATTTTATGGGAACTTGTCTTTTGTATTATCCTTCATAGATCTCTGGCTGTCTGGTAGAAGCAGGAAGGAGATACAGTGCAGTTTATCTACCTGTATAGTGGTGTCAAAGTGAGCAAAGTGTTGTGCTTGGGAGTTCAGTTCAATTAGTTTAAAAAATAGTTTGTTATAGATAAACCTCAAAGCTGTGATTTTTAAGAGTCCCCAACCATGAGAAACTGCATTTATCCAGAGTACGTCAGTTTTCCCAAATACCTTGTGTTTCTTAAATTGTCACCAGGTATCCAATCTGATTACCTACCTCCTGCCTTAAACTAAAAATATTGATGTTAAATGAAATGGTTGAATAGAAATCTCAGCTTCAAAACAAATCAGGAGAGTTTTTTCTTTCTGGTAAATAGATTGTGAAGTACTCAACTCCAGGTACCTCTAGCAGGTGCTGGACCTCAGCCTTCGCCTACTGGAGGATGAAGCAGTACTTCGTGTGTGGCTGGTTTGTTTTGTTAACAGGAATAGATTAGTCACGTCACTTGGGTGGATAAGAAGGCTGAGTAATTCAGCCTGCTGGCAGGAACTTCCCCTGCAACAAGACTTGTCCTGTTTTTTATATAATAGACAATTTAATGTGCCTTTAGCTTGGTAGGGGAATTTTTCTCAAAGTCCTCGAAGTTTGGATTTTGAGCTTTTTTTAAAATGATGTCTTAATTATATCAGTATTTAACTAAACTAATGTCTTGGTGTTTCATAATTCCAGTTCCCTGATTTTCAACTCACAAAGCTTTTGCTTTCAAGAAAAACCCTTTTACTCAATTGTCTTGGAATTCTTGGGGTCTCTGTTTTATAACAGGTATTTGGGCACACAGTGTTGTTTGTCTCATGGCCCTTCTCTCTCTTTGGTGAGGAGCTTCAGGAAGCATTGCTGGGTCTGTAACTAATCCCCAGTATCCCCAGTATCCCCAGCCCACGTGTGTGCAACACTTAACTTTCATCTGGGGAGTCAAAAGACTTGTCAGGACACCCAGCCAGCATCAAATGGCCTTTCTTCACTTGCACAAGAACATTTTAATCAATATAAGAATAATTTTTATAAGTTTTTCATTTTTATGGAAATATTTAGGAGTGTGTATTTCAAACTAGTATATGGAATGCTTAAGTGAACTTCTCACCTTTAACAAAATTAAATTCAGAAGCCTCAAAAGCCTTCTGCAAAAGACAGTTTGTCTTAACCTTTTTAAGTAACATCACAGTGCTTATGAAAGCTCTTATTTTCAATAGGAATTCTGTTGATATCTAACCTGAGGATTTTTCCTCTACCAAGAGAGAAAAGAGGAAGAAAGCCTGGGTTTGCCACTGAGTTTTTAATAATGTCTGTTTTTGCATTGTACCTCCTTGACATATCAAAGGTAGATCTCTCCTGTGCTCTCCAGTCAGTCAGAATGTCTTTGAAAAGCAGAAGAAGGTGGTTTTTTTGGGTGCTTTTTTGTGTTTTTAAATGTGATAGCACCTGGTACCTTAGATGAAACTTGGTAGTGGTGCAGTTCTACATTTTCCCAGTCTCCATATTCTCATCCTTAACTTCTGAAGGAGAAGGCATGAACTGACTTTCTTGGTGTTTTCAGGAAAGCAATTGAGGGCAGGAAGACTGGGATATTTTTGAAATGTTACTGAATTCTTTAACTTCCCAAGTGAGGAGAGGATTATTAATAGCTGTCTGGTATTCATGGTGCAAAGATGATTCATGTATTGGCATTCTGAATTTTTACTTTACAGTCCTGATACTGCCTCTCACACCTGTGAAAGTTCCGGATATGGGTTTTATCTGCCTAACTAACCAAATATCTTGTGTCTGCTGGCAGTGTTCCACAGAATTCAGCGTCTCAGGTTTACATCATGCTCTTTTTTAAACACATCTTTTTTGAGTATCATACGCGTGTGAGACCATGGAAAAATTTATTATAAAACAACACAATATTTTTTTTTTCTACATTTAATGCAGAGTGGTGTACCAATGAAGAGGTTATAAAGTGGTGTGGGTTTGAATTGGGAGCTGTGGCAGATAGCAAAGCACTGCTTTGTGTGGAATTAAGATTTAGCAATTCAACATCACACAGTTTTGGTGGGTTTTTAAAAAAAAATTGTCAAAAAAGTATATATTTTAAAGCCAATACACTTTCTCTTTAGTTTTCTCATCTAGTGGGTTTCTTTGACGTGGTGGGGGTTTGGGGTTTTCTTTGCTAGAGTGAAGCTGACAGTATTAATGAAGTGCAGAAGCTAATTTGCTGTATTTTGTCTGAATTTAACCTGGTATCCGCTGAAGTGAAGAATTAATCTTGGATATATGATGATATATAATAGTGTTTCACTTGGGATCAGTGCAGCAACATTTCTCTTATTTAATTATCATGTCAGAGTGAGGAGAGTGGTCTCCCTTTTCATGTGGTGTGGTAAGGTTATGTTGTGAATTTTTCAAGCATACAAATCTGAGCATATTGCTGCTGCAGGATTGAGAAATCAGAGGACAGAGCACAGTGTTGGAGCAGGAAAATTAAGTATTTCAGTGCTGAAATTTTCACTCGCTATTTGAAGATGGAGAGGAGCAGATAAGTGTGTTGCAATAGGGAAGGATGCAGAAGTGAAGATGAGAAGAAATAGTCTGGAATAGCATAATAGCTTGTAATTAAAAGGGGATGGAAAGATAAGGAAAGAGATTAGGTTCATAATTCTGGGATATTTTTACACTCTATATTAAATCTGTGCTTACAGGAAGTATCCTCAGACTGAGTGGGACACACTGTTGGATCTAGACAGAATACTCAAGATGGAAAATTATGGGCTAAAAACCATTTTCATGACTAATGGCTGTTTATTTTTCTGCAATTAGTAGTTATAAGGATGATGTTTTTATATGTACAAGCTGCTTGCCATTTTTGGAAAAAGAAATTCTACAATTTAAGCTATGCAAT
Organism: Corvus hawaiiensis; assembly: GCF_020740725.1. Taxonomy (NCBI): domain Eukaryota; kingdom Metazoa; phylum Chordata; class Aves; order Passeriformes; family Corvidae; genus Corvus; species Corvus hawaiiensis. Next base: position 5,223,574 of record NC_063228.1, read on the forward strand.
CAGACCAACTTTCTTCCTTAATCTAATGCCTCCCAACACTTCGTCACAGGATTCAGATGGAGAATTACTACTTTGCATTGAGGCCTTGTAAAAAACAAATAATGCTCTGCAGTCTTTTTATTTTCTTTCTTTCTTTTTTTATTTGTTCAGATTAGTCCTGCTTGAAACACCCATTGTTGGGACAGCAAAGAAATAAAAGAGGGAAGTAGTTTCACTGCCATTTTTACATATGCAATAGCCTTTTGACTGGATTATTAACAGTTTTCTGAACTGGTGTTCAAAGGGAATAGTCCATTTAAGGATGTTTTAATTTCAGATACTTAAACTGATTAAATATTTTTCCTTCTAAACATAATTTACCTGAAAATACATGAGATATTCTGAAGCAATAATAGAGATTGTTTTAATACTACACAGTTGCAAGCCCATTCCCTAATTTCTTAACCTTTACAGTCATGAGGTGTCACTGGGTCATTCAGAGTTATTCAGAGGAGCTATTAATGCCCTGTTTAATGATAATTGAGACAACAGAAAACACTGCCTCAAGTACAGGCTTGTGTGAGGGGTAGTTTGAGAGAGAAACTGTGGAATTTTGTGTTTCATGAGTCTGAAAACAATGCTCACTACTGAGTTTTGAAAAGAAAGGCTAAAAATTGTGCTTTAGTTCAGTCTTAAACTTAGTCAAGTGTAAAAGCTGAGGATAGCTCAGCTATGCACAACTGGTCCTTGAGATCTCCAGAAGATGAGGGCGTTGAATGGATCCACCATGTCCCAAAATTCTCTGCTACCTAAGAAAAAATTTTCCCCATTCCTTCTTTTCAAAAGGAATGCTGTCCCAAAATCTGAGCTAAAATAAAAAAAAATTTAAAATGAAGCCATTCCTTTGGAGATGCTTAGGAACATGTGGTAGTTTAGTATCCCCTACCCACTCTTGAATTAGTCTGAACAATAATTGTAATGTTTGGAAAAAACCTAATGAGGCCAGTTGGAAATTATTTACTGAAGAATAGAGTTTTCTGATAATCACTCCATAACATGCTATTACTACCACTTTATAGACTTTTTATTGAATTAATTTTTACACACCAGAATTGTTATTACAATATCATACTCGGATCACTTGTTCCTTGAGAGCATTCATGGTCATGCTGGTCATAATCACACAAACTAGAACTGGATTAATTGAGTTTTTTTAAGGTAATTGCTCTATTTTATGAGCCAAATTGTGAAATTTGCAACTCCTGAAAAATAGTATGTCATAGAAAAGTAAAGAGAAACATCAGAGCTCCAAACCAAAATTAAAGTTTCAGTGTTTTTTATGGCTTCCAAAGGTGTTGCTCAATAGCCTGGTTGTTAGCTGTAAGAAAAGGGAATTGGTTTCCTTCGTTCAAGGAGTTTGTGAAATGTTTATTTTTCAACATGGGAATTATCAGACAGGGCTGGATTCCAGACAGCTGGGCAGATGGTTCTTTCTTTTCAAATTGGGTTGTGCCAACAAAGAGAGACAGCTATACAAATGTTAACCCCTAAGGGATCGAGAAATCTCTCTCAATACCTCCCTCCATCCCCACTCAACTGTCTGTTTGAAAAGAAGAGCAAAATAGCAATTCTGATCTAATTACTGAATGATATTCTGGGTTTTAAATTCAAGTTTTCAAACTTTGCCTTTCCAAAAGTACTCATGTATAGAAATGTAATGGTGTTGATTAGCTGGTGTTTAACACGTGGTTGTGTAGATAATGAAGCATGAAAAGCCCAAATTCGCCTCAGGTCATGTGTGTATCAATTGCAGCATCATGGAGATGCTAATATATATTTAAGAGAAGTGGTTACTGACTTGCTGCAGAACTGCTTTGTGCATGGACTGCAAATAGATTTATTTTCTGATGTTGGAAGTAATTTGGTTTATGTTCTTTACCACGACTGAATTTTAAGTCTAAAATTATTTAGGAAATAGACATAAAACCTCATGATCTTAGAAAAAGAATTTTAATAATTACGGAAATCCCCTCTGAGCATCAGGATTTAGTGTTTTCTGTAAGGTAATGACTTAAAAGCAAAACTTTAATTGTTGGACCTTTAAAATAAATTTCAGATGCTATTCTGTGCACATTCAAATTAATGTTGCTTTTATTTTCTGGTTTTGAAAATCAGAAAACAGTTTTCTTATCTGTATTTTTGTGTGGGCTTGTATTTAGATAATAAAGGCTTGACTAACAGGTGTAGAAGGGAAATTTAATTTTCTGTCAAGAAAGAGGAATTCTGAGATATTGCAGACAGAACAGACAGTTATTGTTTGCCTTTATTTGCAAAACAGAATAAGAGAGGGAAATGATTCAGGCAGAGGTTGATGGAAAGTTTAGTGGCTCAGAGCAGGGGGTTGTGTACAGCAGTTGAGAAATAAATAGAAATAAATAACACTCATTCCTCTTCTGGAGCATCCACTCACTGGGTTTGGAATAAGCTATGGCAGAGCCCTCAGAATGTTCTACAGAGCCTGAGCCCCCCTCCTTATGCAAGGAAAAGCATCCTTTGTACCCAGAATTGTTTGTTATAGAAACATTATGTCAGAGAATAATGTGAATGAAGGACTCTGCAGTTCATAAATGTGCAATTTAGTGCCCTTTTCAGGTATTCTTCCCCCATGGCTCCCATGATGTCCAGGTAAAATTTTTGAGTGCAATTCAAGAGCAAGAGGCTGTGATTCTGCTGTCCAGCACGTGGCTGGACTTCTTAAAAAGAAAAAATAATAAAAATAATAACATTCTGTGGCTGTCATAAGGTGATAGATCAATATCATATCCGAATTTCTGATGTCTCTATATTGAGAGAGTAACCTTGAGTTACATTGGTCTTGAAAATTTTTTTGAGCCAAATAGCTTAGGAAAATTGTGACTGTTGTGAAACTTAAAAAAATAGCTGCAGCCAGCTCTTCAAGGTTATTTCACAGTAAAAAGCTAAATTTGAAATGCTGAAAACAATTAACACGGTGTGGAAACTGCAAAATAATCTTACATAAATGTTATTTACTGTTAGTATGAGAGAGGAGGGCTTACTGTCTAATTAAATAATGATATGGATGCAAGCTTAAATGACATTATGTATGTATGCAGCAAAGTTTTTTGAAGGACAGATTAAAAACACGTAGTTATTAAAGTGTTATTTACAGAAATTATGAACAGTACAATACATAGAAGGGAATTTTCTAGTTCTAGCATCATGTTTGTTATGTAAATGTGCAATTGTCATTCTCACTGGTACCTGAGTTTAATGTTTCATTTAAATTTTCTTTCAGTGTGCTGGTTTCTCATTTCTGGATTCTGGTAGCCTCACTAGCAGGATGTATATATCCATAATATATGAATTATAATGTGGTAGGAGTTGAAGACAGCAGGGGTAGCTTGTCAAATCCAGCCAATTATTTAAATACAAAACCCATTCTGAATTGGTAAAGCTCATCTGCAGTGCTCATACTCTCTTGGCTTTACAGCAGGGAAATTAGTCTTGTAGCTTTTGGGCGTTTCCAATGTCCCAGCTGAATCAGGTGCTGTGGGTAGATTGGGCAGGCAGCTCTTGGATACTCTGAATTCCTGATTTCTGAAGGAAGTGGATGGGCTCATGCTACTGAGGCTTGATTTCACTTGGAATGTGCCCACATTTCACCTCCCTGTTTACACCTCCAAGAATGTTTTCCAGTGTTGTTTTCATACCAGGGCTTCTCTTACTCTGAGCAGCACCAGCACCACCGGAACTTTATAACCTCCAGTAAAACCTTTCTAAGACTTTCCTGCTTTGTGAAGAACAAGCAGTTGTACCTGCAACAGCTGCATCCTTAATATCCATGTGATCATTTCACCTTGATAAATTAGCTTTTTAAAAGGTGTATATATTTGATTTGATTTTTTTTTTAAATGGAGGTTAATCTGCCCCAAAACAAACTTGAAGATATCCTTGGATAGAATCAGACTGGGCTGGAGGGGAGGGAGAAGCCCTGCCCTGGGACTGTGCAAATGCTCCACAGTCATCACAATTCCTCCAATTCCACTGCAATGTCAAAAGCTCCCATCAGAGTACAAAGAAAAGGAGGAGAAAAGGACACCTGGGGAGAGTGAGCCACTTTCTCAGATCCTTTTCTTTAATGCAGTAAAAAATTGGCCCAGAAATTATGAAAGGTATCTCATATTGAGGAAAATGTGATTTTTTTTTTTGGTGCCATAACCCACAACAGTTACTTGTACCTTTTTAATTTGCATATTTTAAATTTACTTTAGTAGAAGATGAATCCTAAGAGTTCCATCAGCTCATTTCCAATTTTATTTGGTTATGTTGGTTGTAACTCTGTGTTTATATGTAATGTAAGACACATTATAAATGTTAATAGATTTTTTCTGCTAGCAGGTATTTCAACTCAAAATGTTCTCATTTTGGATGTTCCTATATCCTTGCTTGAATATATAGGAGCAACTATGCATTGTCCCATTAGAAATACTGGAGTAACTTGTGAGTATGACTAAAATAGAATTTAATGCATTATCAAATATCATAGAATATTATTTTATTTCCAGATAGCCTTAGAGTCTTAAATGACTTCAACAATAACTGAAGCTTTTCTTTTTTTGGACATTGCTGCTGGACTGTTTTTATTTTTTTATTTAAACAGCCAGCTTGACGTCAGTTTTGGCCTATCCACTCACTTCTTACTGCATAAGTGATTTCTGCAAACTGTTGGTGTGTAGTAACCAGTAGACAACCTTCCTCATTCCTGACCTGGTTTCAGTCAGTTTTATTCTGTGTATGCAGTTGACCCACTGGCTGTGAAAGCCTTTTTAAGATCAACTTGTGTCAACTCCCTTGCACTTGAACTTTTCTCTTCTGCTCTTGGTCTGTGGTGGAAGAAAGAGTCAAGTGGAGCAAGACCGGGTAGTATTTGTCATTTATGTATATTTTTTCATTCCAATGCTGCAAATAAAGGAATCATTTTGTTGCTGATGGAGTGGAGTTCAGGCCAATTTTTTTAGTGAAATAAGTTAGTTCAGGGCAGTGTATAGCAATTTACATTGGCATAGCCTTCTGTACCTAGAATAATTCTGGCACCTTTAGCAATCACTAATTGTATTTGAGAGAAAATCAGGCATTTTCTTTCTAGATTATCTTTTTAAACTCCTTTCTCTCTAGACTTCCACTTTTTGTGAAGTATTCCCTACTTCAAGCCTTGGTTTTACCTTTTTTTCCTGTGTGATTGTTACCAGGAGTCTCTAGATTTTAATTTCTTTGATCTATCCTGAAATATTGAGAAGAAGCACCTGTATGTTCTTAAATAGAGGGGCAAATTGATCCTACTTTTTTTTTTTTTTGGTTGGTTTCTTACAAAGCTTTGGTTGGAATCAGGAGACAGGTGGTGGAATGAGTTTGCTTGTTTTTCTTCAAATCATGGAAAAAGAGATTTTTGTGTTTTCTTCAGTCTTGGGAAAATTATTCCTTGATGTTGGGGATGCCTGGTTGGGTGACTTTTCCACAAACACCTGCTTGTTAAATTTCTGAGACTCCCCTCTCAGGGCTTATCCTTGGCCTAATCACAAGTAGTCAGATGTTGCTCTTGGGTTACCTTGTTTTGATGCAGCTCCCAGTCCAGTATGCAAAAATTAGAGAACACTTTTTCTTTCAGACCCTTAGTTAAAAATAATTAATAAGTTAAAATCTCAGATCATGTTGGTTTGATGCATGTGTGTCTCTTCTGTTTTTCATGAAGGTCAAATATTGCGACAGCAATTGATGATTGACTGTATTGTGAAACAGAATTTAAATTGTTTTTTTTCACATCTGAACACAGTATGAAATTAGGGCTGCTCCTTAGAAATCTTTTAGTATATTGGAGAATGAGAGAAAATGGAGTTTATTGGACTGTGCTGGCAAGTCAGTTAGCAGGAAAGCTAAAAATCACCCTATGCCCTCCAGGAAGGAGCCTTGACCTTCAACCAAGCCAGTGTGATGCCTTTCAGCCAGCTCTGTGACTGGCAAAGCACTAATGAAAGATTTCTCTGTACCTCCACTTTTCTGTAACCAGTTTGTCAAGTGGATGTTTTCCTTTTATTTGTATAATTTCATGTTATATCTTTTTTTTTTTTTTTTTTGTGCTCTTTGAGTGTCAGGACATGATGAACAAACTGCTTTGTTGTAAATAGAGCAAGACTTGATAAATATAAAGGGAGTTTGATTTTATTTTTTTCAAAATTATGGGAATAAAACTGAAAAGTAACAATTCACCACATTCTTACTGTGCAGAAATAGCATCCCCAGGACAAGGGAAAGGAAAGTTCATGTCCTAGGGTGGTTTTGATTGAATACATCTAAAAATAAGGTCATGAAAAGGAATAGTGTCAAATCAAGACTCAGCTATATTTCAAGAAAAATAGTTGTTTTCCTTTGATGGTGCTGTAAGTTCATGGAAGCTTTTCATCTACGTGTACTTTCAAAATTCTCTGAGTTATCAGATTGGCCATCTGTGGATCCTTTTCAAGAGGATCCAAAAAGTTAAACATCAAATATGTTAAACAGCAGGTAGACCAAATTTTTCACCTCCAACCTGGATATTCAAAAAAACTCCCTCCAACTTCAAAAGTTTTGTCATTTGGTAATGTGACTTTTTCAGTTTTGCCGTGGGTGTGATTTTTGTCACGCATTAGTTTAGTGGACTTTTTTTTAGAATTTTCTCCTTAACTTTCAGTGAGGGATAAGAAGGTATGGAAATCCATATGGTTTTAGTTTGGTAAATGAGATAAACCTAAAATTATTGTGTGCAAATGTCATCCTGTACTAAATTTCCACAGTTTTGACATTACACAGAGAGAAACATTTTTGGGGAGAAGATTATCCTATTTCTGTCTGTCTTCTGAAATGTTAATGTGTAAAAGCAAGGCAGTTTCTGAGCAACTCTTGATCTCTTAATAATACAATTGCTTGGAAAAAAAGATCCAGGGAACACATTTTGTGGAGAAGTGAGACAAATCAGGAAATAGCACTGGAGCAAGGGAAAATGTCAGTTCTAACCATGCTTTGGTGTTGCTGGTTCTAGGTCCATATATTTCCATACATTTCCTTCTGAAGTTTTGTGCTGAATGCTGGAGGGTCTGGGTGAAGAAGAGTGTGATGCTCCAAGGTATTCCTTGGATAAATCACTTGTGGTGGTGTGTTCTTGGTGGACAAAAATGTCTGAATTATCTACACAGTGTTCTGATTTGTCCCTAATTAAGAATCCAAATACGGCATGTTGCTCTGCTTTGGGTGTTCCATCAGACTTCACCTCTGCTATAAAAAAAAAGCAACATTGTTATTAAGTGTGCATACAGTCCAGGAAAAGACCAAAAAAAGCTAAAATGAGATATGATAAACTGGAAGCCCAGGCAAGGTTCGAACTATGTAATTATAGGGGAGATTTTCCCCCTCTTTCTTTGAAAAGCCTGTTATTTATTTGAGTGCACAATACAAAGTTGAGTTTTGAATGAGTAGTTTTTGGCCAAACGTTGATTTTATTACTATTTAAAATATCACAGGGTTCAAAATGAAAACGCGTGTTCTACGCAAGTAACAAGATTAGATGAAACTGTTACATCTCAGCAAAGGACACAAATATATTTGTGGAGAGAAAGATTTCCTCTGAAGAGTGCAATCTGACAAGAAAATTAATTCATCCCTGACACAGACTCATGAGACTTTGGCAGCAAAATGTCTTAAAAACTGGAGATCTTGAAGATGCTTTGTTTACAGGCAGTGAATCTGTTCACCTGAGCCGAGTGCTTTGTTCTGCAATCAGAGCGATCCTGAGGAGAGGTGGAGAGGAGAAATTCCCCAGACAAAGTCATTTTCCATTCCCAAGGGTTTGAGTGTACAATCAGGGAGAGAATCATCCAAGAAATATATTTTTGGTCAGTAGAAACACAGGAAGTCTGAAAGTCCTTTGCCTGCTCCCGCTTTTCATTCCCTTCTTTTAGTGCAGTAGAGGTCGTTAAACTTGTTTGTGCCGAGGAGAAGCTTAAAACCTCAGTAAACACATGAAACTCCAGATGTGAGGGAATATCCTGATTTTGTAAAGTCACCTGCTGGAGGAGCTGAGCTCTGCTGGCCTCTAAACACAAATCAAATTACTCTATGTAACAAAAATCATGTCAGGAAAGTGCCTGCGACACTTGATGGAAGCCCCCTGACACTGCATGGATCTGGGATTATTTGAAGGTGGGGGGGCTGAACAAATGACAAGCTTGTTTCTACATTAGAATAAATAATGTTAGTTTATGTTGGTGTAAATTGAAAGAGAATTTATGTCTTTGAGTGGTTTCAAGATGCAAGAAGGAGGGACAATATGTGAGTTTGGTGCAGTTGGAGTAAAGGAATCGTTAAAAGTGTTTGTTGTAGAGTGAGGTAGTCAAGGATTTGTGGGAGTATGGAGCTGCTGTTTGTTACCTGCTGGCACTGGACTTTTATTTGAAGATAATAATTAAATAGGCTTCCTGCCTTAGGGTTCTTCACATTTATAGATAGATATAAATGAATAAATTGCATCAACTTCTACAATCACAGTGAAGAGGCTTTGGTAGCCCCCATCCAGGGACCTCAGAGGTTTACATAAATATTAGTTGGCAACATGTGATTAAAAAGTGGATCTTGGGACTAGAGGCATGGGATGGGAGGGAAAATTCATGTTTCCAAGACATAAGAGCTTACTTTATGATCAACAATGAGTATTTTAACTGAACTTGGCACTCATTTTTTCCTCACTCATAGTCCTAACAATAATAATGTGATGAAAAATTGTTAAATATATAATTGAATTATTGCTCCTTATGATTTGCTGACACTCAAAATGTCCTCTCAGTCTTCAGTGGAAGGCTCTGGTACTACTTTATAAGAAATTCCTGGTTTATATACCTTACATATAAATGTTTTGCGTGTTTTAAAATATTTTTTTCAAACTTAAGAGACTGAATCAAGATTAAGTTTTAATTATGTGCAGCAAGTCACTGCTGCTTAGCAAGTGTTCTGCCTGATATTGTGCTGATAACAGAGGAAATCAGGGTCTTGTAGATGTCAATAATCTAGGAATGAATATGCATTTCACTGTGAAGTGGGCAAGGGCAAAAGGCAGAAGACATGGTGGGGATCAGATCTGGTTGATTGTAGCACAAAGGAAATGGAGGTAAAGAAATGAGCAGATGCAGGAAAGCTATAAAAGGTCACAGGATAAACTCAAGTTCAGAATATATTGCCTTTCAGCAGAACATTTCACTGAGTGTTTACTGGAAGGAAATTTTCCTTGTTCAATTTGAAATATAGCAAAGGTAAAGGAAATTGGTGACTCGTTGCTTGTAAAGGAATTCTGTAGGTCAGTCCAGCACTTTGCAATGTCTGCTTGAGGAGGGATCCACAGAGGTTCATCAGATTGCAGTGCTGATTTTAATTACTTAAAAATGTGGAAGAGGGATGTATTTTTAAGTTTGAAAAAACCTGAGGCCAGCACACCTGTCATACTTGATCTTGTGTTAACCTTTAAATCAACTACAGAACCAACAAGATACAAGGTGACAATCTTCAACCTTTCTGTATTGTTAATTTTGGGGCTTGAAACTCAACATACAACTGTATGAAAATTAATTGTGTTGTATAGCTTTGTCACTAAAAAGTGATGGCTGTAAAGCTGTGAAATGCAATTTAGTGTTTTAATAGGAAAAATTACTACAAATGGTATTTTTATATTCCATAGAAGAGAATGCCCATAGCAAATCATGGACCCATTATTTTCTCAGGCAAATACCTATGTAGTTGATGATTCACTTTTAGTTATAGTAGCACTTAAATATTTTTTACTGTTATTTGAGTAATATCTCAATTGTTTTTTTTATTCCTGTAAGGTAAGAAAAAAGCTGTTAAAGTCTGTAACTTAAATTTTTGCTATGTTATTTTTTAGAAAAAGCCAAGGCAATGTTCTTTCTTGAAATACTTTTCTAATGAGGTCTAAGCAATGCTTGTTTCTCTCCCCAGTGAATTTCAGTTTTGTAGAGAATCTTGAAAAAATGGCACTTTAAATATGCAATGGAAGACCTCAGTTGGTTTCTTTTCTTGCAGAATTTTCTCCAATTTTATAGTATCAGATCTTCCCTTTCACATCTTTAAAACTGAACAAAAAAGCCTCCCCAACCCCCCACCACTTGTAATAATCTCTTGAGCCTGTAATATGATGCTTCTTAGTTAAACTCTAAGGTGATGTGTTTGCCCTCTGGTTGCCCTTAAGCCATTTGAAAATATTTACATTGTTGCTGACCTGCAGTGTATGAAACAGTCCGTTTTCCACTGTTATTTATGTAATCTGAATTAATTGCTGATCCCCTGTGTTTTGGATGAATGTCTGTGTGTGTCAGAGCGCACTCCTGGAAAGTTCAGGTCATGGGGTTTATTCTGTTTAACCCTTACTAACAGCCAGTGATACCTTCTGCTGAGTGTTTGCAGCACAGAATAATTCCAGCCTTTTGGGCTGCATGGATATGGGAAAACAAAGTAGCTTCTTGCGTGTTTCAGTATTAAATATTGACATATTGATTTACTCTCCAGTTTTTTACCCAGAGAATTTTGCTGTCTTTCGTATGCAGCTCTTGACAGGGCTGCTGCTCTCCTGTGTTTCCATCCTTGCTCCTGTTCGGTTGCAGAATTTTACAGGAAACATCACAGTTGTTTTTGATGCTTGGAAAAATCTTGCCAATGTTTTGAAACATTTCTCCAAAATTTGCATGTTACATCAGAGATCGTTTCAGCTGTTGTTTGTTCCGTGGAATAAACTCCTAGTTCAGTTTTATAAATCTTGCAACTATTTAGGTTTAAATTTCTATTCTCTCTGCTGTTTCAAGAAAATAGATACTACAGGAGAAGGGGCTCTTTTTTAAAGTAATTGCTGCTTTTACTCAATAAAGAAGTTGAGGTGGAAATTACTGGTGTGGTTTAAATTCCATGTTTATTCCAGAGAGCCTGGTGCTCCAGTCCTGGAACAGTGGCTAGGGCCCTGATTTTATATATTCTTTTTCACGATTGGTAACTTTCTCATTCCTATTTCTAGACTATTCTGCTTCTAACATGGAGGCCATTTAATTTTCCAAAGAAAAGTTGTGTAGTTCTGTTGTTTTTGTTGTCTTCAAGTCAGTTGATGGAATCCAGGTAGCCTGTGCCACAATATTGCCACAAGCGGTTTCCCTTTGTTAGCTAAATTAACGCTAACACAGTGCTCTTCTGGAGTCCACACTCATCATTTACCTTCCTCTGGAGATACTCCTAATCATCTTTGGGCCTCACTACTTATGAAAAGAAGTAGGAACACCATAATTTAATGTGCTTTAAGATTACCTTTCCAGAGTAGTGATTTTAACATTTCTGAGCATTTGTTTGCAGAGGTGTATGAAATACAGAGCGGTTGAGTCTTATCCAGGTTGATCCATGTCTTATCGTTGGAGCTATGTTTAGTGAGCTGGTTAAACTTTGTGCTTGCTGATCTTTCTAATGCCCATCACTTCTACCAGGGAGCCCCATTAAATCTTCTGTATAATGCTCTTTGTACAATAGCAAATTGGATGTGGAAATGCAGCTCCATTTTGTAATAGATTCCAAAGGCAGAATTTTGCTATGAAGTTGTTGTATGCATAAATAAATGAAAAAAGAATAAGTACAAACTTAACAGAAACTAATTGGAGGGACAAACCAAAAAATCATGTTTAGTTTTATGCCTGTTTCCAGTCTTTCAGTGTAAACTCATTGATTTCTCTCAAATTAGCATCTTCTGCTACAGAACCAGATATCATCTTCACGTAATTATGTATGCGGGCTCTAAATTCTTTTGGAAACTATGTTAACGACAAGATTTAGTTCTTCAGTTTTATTATAGGATGTACTAAATTATATATTCATAGAGATATTAAATTTAGATGAACATTCTCTCTGGGTTCCTTTACCCTTGTTTACACATCTTGACTGCTCTAAGGCCTTGAAGGATCCTAATCCAGCTCTTGAGCAGGTACTAATACCCAGAAAACAAACTGGCAGGTAAGCTTAAATCTAATTTACTATCATAACTGCGAAGGGTGGAACTCCTGCTGATGTAAATATCATGCTGTGCATGATCAGGATTCCTCCTTTGCCTGGATTTTGCTTTTCTGGTGAGAGAGATAGATTATCTATCTATCTATCTATCTATCTATCTATCTACCCTCTATCTATTCTTTATGTATGTGTATTTTTATGATGCATTTGCCCATGTTTCTGGACACAGCTCCTGCTTGGCAGAGCTGGGCTGCTCCTCACTGGACAGTCCCAGGCCTGTTCTCTGTGCTCACTGCAAAAGCTGATTTTACTTGTGGACACCACTGGACATTTCGTGCAACTTCAGTTGAAACCGAAGTCTGTGTAGAAAGTAAACATATTTTAGGCCTCTGTTTTATGGACTTCTGCCTACATTTGGGTGGTATCTACTGAGCAAGTTCAGAATTTCTAGGAACCCTTGAAATTGCTGCCTGTATTTCGTGCAATGGGTGCCTGCATCTTTCTGGAGCTTAACGGAGCCAGCTGTGCCCAATAACTGAAGTATATGGCTCACATACTTCACATCTTAAATTCTTAATTGAGGTGAAAGATGACAGTGAATCACAGAAAACTTCTGTAGGAATGCAATATAATTTTATTAACTATGAACCAGTATTTCTATGGAAATGTAGAGTCTAAGCCTTGTGCTTGGCACATCAATAATCACTCACTGTAAGCACTAAAGTCAGGTCTGGGGGAAGAAACATCCTTGGATATTTTCTCGTTTCATGGCTTGAGTCTGATATTTCGGCAGTGACCCCTGATATATCGCTTTTCTATGAAGATCATTTGTGTTTGTGTTACTTTTTAATGGCACTAATTAACCACAATCTGAGGTTTTTGTATGGCACATTGTACATCAGTTTTGGCAGCACCATGTTTTCCAAATTCAAAGAGGGAAGAACAGGTTTTACTACAACTTTGCCTTTTGTTTTGAACATTTGTTTATAATTGTTCCACTAAGTACATTTATTTTTAAAGGATGCTTTTTGCAATCCTGAAATGTGATAATTACAGAAGCCACACTTACAGCTGCATGAGGGTTTCATAATTAATGCATAGAAATATGCAATAAGCCCATGATAAAATATGTGAATAACTTTGCAGAGTTTGGAACAGTTTTGACCTTCTAGATACTAAACCTTTATGTTTTCTATTCCTGCTTTCATAGCAAATTCTAATCATATTCTCTAATTATGTTTTCTTACTTAAATATTGGCATTTGCTGACAATGACAAGCCACTTCAGAAAGTAAAATAGATAAACAGTTGCATGATAACAGTGATTTTGGCTATGGACAGAAATTCAGTGAAAGCTTTCCATACATTGTAATCACTCTAGCATGGTTTTAAAAAGCTGGGAGTGGTGGGAAGCAGTCTTCAGCTGTGTGTGGTTATGGAAGGAAGAAAAATAAGAGTTGAATATTAAGAAATCTCCCCTTCTAGTACCCCTTTGTTGTTCATGGGATGAACACATACAGGTATTTCGTTTGGGAGTAAAGAAAATATCTTTTTAGTAGAAAGAACAAATGGCAAAAATACTGTTGTAGGTATTTCTTTTTCAGATAATTAATTTAAAGAATACATCAAATAAGCAATATCTGATTGAAATACTGGAAGCTTGAAATTTAGAATTTCTGGAATGTTGATCAGTTTTATTCTTCAGTAATTGGTCCATAAGTGAGATTGAGCAGCAACCTTTGCTGATGCTATTCCATCACTCTGCTTCTGCCTCCCCACACTCACCTTGGCCCTGTGAATGTGTTCCCACAGCTATTTCTGGGAGTACACTCTGAACTGAACCAGGAAGCTGATTTGATTTAATTATTCCCTCATTTCTACTTTTTTTTTTTTTCTGTTCCCAACCTGGGTTAGTTCCCCAGTCACATTCACAATGCAGCCCTAGAAACAGTTGTGAAGGGCAGAATGGGGACAAGGATGGGGAGCAGAGTAGGAGGAGAGGAAAACCCCATAGTCAACATTGCTGCTGAGGAGAAGGTTTGTGGAGCCTCACCCTTGTTTTAGGTACCACGGGTTCTTTCAGCAATTGCATGTTCATAAGCCAGTCCACAAGACTTGCAGTAAAACGGGAATTATCAATGAGTAAGATTAGCAGTAGCTTTTTCATACGCCCATTCTGGTCACATGTGAGAACTGTAAGTATAGGGAATTATTTCAGAAAAGAAAAATCACTTTTTGATCACAAGGAATGATTAAAAACTTACAACAGCTTAAGCTAGTTTTTCCTCATTACTTTTTTTAGAAATTCACAGACTTAATTTTCATTTAAAAAGGTGATTTGAGCATTGTGAAAGCCCCTACAAGTATCAATCTCTGCTAAATTATTATACACAAGTACAAAATCTTTAGTAATAATTAAATATCAGCTGTATGTAACTTAACTGAGTAACTCTTGAGTTAAACTCAGTGGTTATATTGTTAATGCCCCTGAAATGAAGTGTTTGCAGTATCTTAGTCTGCCTATGCTTTCTGCACATTCAACTGCCTAGAAGCCAAATCTAATATTAATTTGTGAGGTGGAAAAGCATAAGTTTAACATTTGGCAGAATTGCCATTGTTTATGTGAATTGATGGAGTTTTCTATATAGTTTTATAGTTTTCCTGAAGTAAGATTGAATGTTGTATGGAAAGAAATTACCAGGAAGTTGTTATTGAGCTGAGACAAAGGGGCTGCAAAGGTCATACATAAAAATATAATTGTATTTCTTCAAATGAAACAAGAATATGCCCTGAGAAAGCAGAGCAGTTTGAAATATATTTTTTGAGGTAGGTATAGTTCACGATGACAATTTTGACTTCAACAGGAATCAAATGGATTATTTTTATTCTTAAGCTGTTTCTTTCCCCTATGGCCAATTTTTCAATACAGAATTTAGAAGGTTCAAGACATAGATCCACAATTGTTGTGGATCTATTACAGTTTGTTCAGTGGATTATGTTGAACTGTCCAAGAAATG
The DNA here is from genome assembly GCF_020740725.1 of Corvus hawaiiensis. NCBI lineage: Eukaryota > Metazoa > Chordata > Aves > Passeriformes > Corvidae > Corvus > Corvus hawaiiensis. Next base: position 5,238,662 of record NC_063228.1, read on the forward strand.
AAATAAATTCGATGGATAGCTCGGAATTCTAATTTTCCCTCCCCACTCCCAAGATGCCTAAGAGTGTCTATCAGCAATGCATATTCTGGAATGTTTTTATTTTGGAAAACCATATTAAAGAGGATTAATTATCTTATAGCAGAATTTTGGCTTGCAGGTTTTTTTGCCAGGATGTTTGCAAAAAGCCAAATGGAGAAGCAGCTTCACGGTTGTGTTCTTTGTTTGCTAAATGTGGTGACCCAGCTGAGCTATTACAGGTGGTACAGACAGAGAGGGAGCAGAACTGTGGGGCTGAGCATTCCTTCTGTATGTAAATAGTACTCACTGCAGCTGCTCTTTTAGTTGATAACTGTGATTACAGTTTAGGAATGGCAAATTGAATGGTGAAATCCAAACCTGGGACAGAAAAGCGACTGTTCATAGGACATTTGGGGGTTTTGTAGACTCAGAAGGACTATTGCCCAGTTCACAGTATTATTTAAATTTGTACTTAAGACCAGCTTTGGAATTATAGAGGAGCTAAAGGCACATAAACCTTCCAAATTAGTCCCTGCTTCCCTTTTCCTTGCCCTTCAGCACTGCTCCTACTGCAGCATCGTGGCTACTTTCCAGCTTCCCTACCTGCCTGAGGAAGCAAAGTGCTGCGCAAGAGTTCTGGGGTGTTATCCCACCCCAAATGAGAGCCCCGTACTGGGGGTCAGTGTGTGCAAAGCTGAACTTGCACTGGGGCTGTGCCTGATCATTCTCGTGTCCTGAGGAAAGCAGCTGGACCAGAACATTTTAGGAAAAGCTTAATGGATGGACTCAATCAAAGTATTACTCAAGTGTTACTCAATTTACGTCTTTTAAAATGGGTCTGAAAAGGCCTCCATTTAATTTCTGAGAATGCACTTTGCTCGTTATCTTTTGTGCTGTGTTTTTACACAGTGGGGCAGAGTCCCTTGTCTGATGGGGGACTTTTGTGTGCAGTGATAATATAAGATACTGAAATAATGAGGGAAGTGATCTCCTCCGGTATAGAGAGCAAGTTCAGTTTATATTTGTTCTTTGTGAGAAATTCATTCACTTAAATGCTTGTTCTCATGTATTTCTTTGGAATTATTAAAACTAATGATTAGCTTTAATTAATAAAATGGTGAATTGTTTTAATAAGCTCTCATAATAAATTTCTATATAATATTAATGAAACTAATTCTGGTCAGTATTTAGTATAATTGAAGCAAATATTCAACTGTTCTTTATTTCTCAGAAATGGAGAATTAATGCCTCATCCTGCTTTACACCTCTATGAAATGATCTCAGAGGTGTTTTCCAACCTAATTGATTCTGTGAAATAGGTGGACAACACTAAATTAGATTGTGGGGGTTTTTAATAATTGAACTTGTGTGTGCTTCACATAACTGAAAATAGCTGCCTAATCTGCAAGTCAGTGGAAAATTCACTCTGTTCTTCCAGTGTAGTTTCAGTGCAAACTTCAGTACCTCCCTAATTATGGAGTCACATAATATTTGCCATCAGATCCATTTGTCAACTCCATTTGCTGTCCGAAGTTACAGATGTCAGGAATTTGTACATGTCATCAATTCATTTGTCAGAGCTGTTGTATGTTAACATTAAAATCAACTTTGCTAATGCTGACATCTAAATTGCCATCTTTAGGTTTCACAGTCAATAACAGATTTCAATTAATTCCATTCTGATCTGAGATGTTGTGTCAGGGTGATATAGGGAAGTCAACACTCCTTTATACTTGCTTCACTTATTGGTTTTCCTCAGAAATAAATCATAATGAAAGCGTAAAACAAAGCAATCCCAAATGTAATTTCCACAAGTGAAGGTCTGTGTTGATGCTGGAAGGATAAGAAAGAGCTCCTCAAGTTGCAGCATGAATTCTGATTTGAAAAAAGAAAAAAAGGGGAAAAGTGATCAGGAAGAAAAGAAACAATTTTACCCATAACCTGTTATTGTAAACTTACTAAATTGTTACTCATTAGATAGTGAGCGCACAGTTTGGGAAGATTATCTAAACAAGCAAGCTAACAGCTACAGTTACGTGTTTCTTATTTCTTAAATGAAGATTTAAGATTGTTAGCAGGTTGTTATTTGTACTCATGCCTCAGTACAAGACACTTTTAATTAAGATTTAGGATACTGCAAAACACCATTTTGAATCACGATGTTTTGAACAAACATTATATTGATCAAACAAAGGGAAAGAAAAACAAATTTAGTAACTTGTATCCATAAGATTCATGATGAGCATTATTAAAATGTAACTCAAAATGAAGTTTTATGGTTGTTGTGGGTTTTTTGTTGTTATTTGTAACTAAAGTTGTGCAGCTGGAAGGTCCTCAGCTGGTGAAAGGCTGAAAAGTGGTTTTGCAGCCTGAGACTCAGCTCATTCTTGTCAGTTATCACATGAAAGGCATCAATAGCTGCACTATCCACAACTGCACACCCAATGAATGATGTGAATTTGGCCAACCATACCATGTCCAAGTCCTTTAAGTGTTGAGATAACGATCACTAAATTTTTAAAGTCAGAAGCAAATGTAAAAACTCTGCTAGAATTAAAAAAACCAAAACATTTAGCAAGGTTAACTTGCAAATCTTTCTTTGAAGTGTGAGGAAGTTGACTTTTCAGCTTGACTGTTTAAAAATGTGCAGACAAATCAGTAGATTTGTTGTAGTCTATCTTTCTCTGGAATAATGAGGTCAGAAGTTTGCAGAATGTCATGGGTTGTTTCTATGTTTGTGTTCTGAATGTAATTCTACCGAAGTTGTTATTTATATAAAGTTCTCCATAATTCCTGAAAAAAACCCCAATGAAAAAACCACCAACTCCAAGTGGCTCTGACGCACAGGGAAGGATGACACACAAATGGAAACTCGAAGTTGTTTTAAAGATGCCAGACTATATTTACACTTAAAAATGCACTTGTGCAATTGTAAAGTTCGAGTTTTATTTTCTGCAGAAGCCCAGGTGCTCATTCCTTGCTCACTGAGCTCTGCACAGAGTTCACAGGCAATGTGCTGGTTCTGGAATCCTGTGCTGGGCCATTCCTGGAGTGAAGAGAAGGGGGGTACCAGTTGTAGGCATCACAGGAGGGGTAGAGATCTCACAGCTCCTCATTTAGAGATTTCCTGCCTTGTGCTTTTCTTCTAATGGCAAAAAAATACAAACCTAATACTTGAAGTGTGGTCTGCAAAAGATGTATTAGCCCGAGAGGAGAACAGTGCAGTCACTCAAATTCTTATTTTCTGCTTCTCGGTATGTTTACTTTCCTACCATAACGGAGATTTATGGATCATGGGGTATTCTATAGTCAAAAACTGGACAGGGAATTGTCTGGGAAAGCTGTCAGTAAGGTATGGTACTTGTTTTTAAAATTAATAATTAATGAGTGAGGTAGTAAGAGGCTCTTAAGTGGGAATTAAATTCTACATTTCTGTCGAGGCCCATCTCCGTAGCTGAGGGAGGAAACAACAAATTGAAAACTGCAGTTATTATGTGTAACTTCTTAAGTAGAAACTTTGTTAGTTTTAGTCACACCAGCTCCCTCAAAAGTGTCTAAACACCACTGCAGCTTCCACAAGCTACTACAAAAAGATGAAGCCAGTTCATGAATAGTCACAGGGTTTTTTTGTGCCTTGGTATATAATTGTGCTGGATGAGTCCAGCCAGCTCCAACAGATCATCACCTAATACTCCCTGAGCTCCTGGTGCGTTCTGGTGGATCAGCATCCATCGGAAATGGCTTTTTATGGAGCAGGGCAGCTTGTTCTATGTCCAGGACACTGCTCTTACTGTTTCAGAGTAAATGTGTTGGTCTCTGGAGAAGCAAACTAATTTTTTTGCGCTTTTGTGTTCTGTTTTGCCCTCAAAATGCGATGTTACTTCAGGAAAAAAAAACCCAGTTCAGCTTTTTTGGTTGAATTGTGTTCCAGAATATTTTATATCAGTTGCTTTAAATAATAAAACAAACAAACAAACAAACAAACCCTGAAAAAGTGCATTGTTGCTGGATATCTGGGATTTTCTAAGAAAGCCTGTGGCTTTCCAAATTGCAGACTTGGAGAAATACTCTGCTCAGCAACCTGGAAGGAAAATCTGTATTCCTGTTTGGATATTATGAGGAATTCTTATGTAAGAAAAAATGTGTGTGGTTTTTTATATTCAGTAGTAACTGAGTAGGGCTCAGGTAATTTTGTGGGTGAAGAAAGGGAAGGAGAACAAAGAGTGAGAGGTTCTGGTCATGTAAAATAGCCAAACCCAAATAAATTGAGTGAATTAGAAAGAACAATCTACATGTGAATGGAGGTATATGGGGAAGAGAAGGAGGAAACAGTGACTTAGCTGCTGTCAGCCAATGGAAGGAATTAAGGTGAATTTATTATGGTTCAGATTGAAAAAATCAGATGATATGTTAGAAAATCCTGTTAAGTGACTTGCCTTCCAGGACAGTGAAGGAAATGCAAGCCAAGGCAGTGGCTGGGGAGGAGGATCCTGCAAATACCTGTGTGCATTTCAGTTTTCTGTTCCCTAAGAACACTCCAGGACCACATCCTAAACACATTACCAGGGCTGGTTTGAGAGATGTCCCAAGATGGGTGAATCTTTGGGAGAATTCAGATTCTTCTTGGCTCACTAGAAGAGCTACAAAGGGAAGCAGTTGCTGAAGACAAGAATTTTGAGTGGGGCAGCCCTGAGTTCTCTTGAAAATAATATGTGGGCAGAGATCCCAGTTCTTATGGTGTGCACTCCCAGGTGGGTACAGAGAGACAAAAGCTGGCACAATTCCAGAGGCAGTGGGGAAAATAGGTCCTGTTCCAGATACAATTTCTGTCCCTTTGGTTATAGAAGCCCAGAATTCCAGCTGTGCACAGGGAGTGGTGAAAGAAATGGGGGGAAAATTACCTTAATTGTCCAGACATTTTACAAGTTCAGGGTGCTGATAGTCCGTGATTGGAAGAACAGGTAAGTATCCACTGGTAAAGGAAATAATGGGTGAAAATAAACAAAAATTGCCTTACATGCCTTAATATGCCTTCCTAGTTGTGTTGGGAGCAAGTTAGGCTGTATCTAATTAGAAGTTAGCATAGCCCTGATTTTGTAAGGCAAGCATGTGCATGCAATGAGCTGATGTCTCGGGAAGGAAATGACAAGTGCACAAGAGCATAAATCAACCTCTAGCTGAAATCCCTTGTTTTTCAGCAGTGCATGAAGGCTCTATAAAAAATTTAACCCTGAAGTAGCTCTTAGTTTTCAGATTTTTAAGACAGTGTTTGTAGCCATGGAAGTTGTGAATTGGCTGAAAAGTAATTCAAGGTCTTTCAGTTTGTGAAAGGTAGGAACTCTCTGTCATCAAATGTGGTTGATCTGCATAAAGTAGAGGATTTGTACTTGACTAGAATGAAGTGAGCAGCAGCCCTGCACTGATTTGGTGAGCAGAGGAGACCTGGCATGTTAGTAGCAGAGAAAAGGATCAGTAATGTAAAAATTACATATGTCTTTATTAAACTTCAAGTTTTGAATGGAACTCTCAGTGAATATTTTAGTATTTGTCTTATCAATCACTTCTGCACTAAGTCTATAATTTTTGAACTCTGAGGGTGTACACTTGAGTTGACTTTTTGAACCTAATGAATTTTAAGCAAACAGAGCTAACAGGGAATAGCTGGAGTAATATTTACTTTTTGTTTGATGAATTACCAGGATGGGGTGCTGAAGGGTATCACAGTGCCAGTGGTTTCACTACCTTTGTGTTCCTTCTGTGTTTTTATTTGGAACTCATTAGTTCCTGTTAAAGCAGTAATTAGGTTTTGGATGCAGCTGAAATTCTTAATTCTTGGTGAACCCCTCCTGTGGTTTTCCTGCCTCTTTATTTCAGTGTATTTTAGTTTTATTACACGTCTCAACAGCCTGGTGTTTATCTTATGCTTGCTTAGGCTTCAAATTCTGTTTAAAACTATAGGTGTGTTTGATTCGAGAGTGGAGTTTATCTTTCACACTCCTTATTGTGTGAAATGAGGATGTGGGAGGCTGGAGTACCTTTACAATTCGGGCTGTTGCAGGATCTTTCCTCCTTCATTTCACATGAAGTACTTCAGGCCATTTATGTGGCAATGGAAAAGGTGAATCTCTGAAGAGCTTGCCAGGATTACTTTTTCCTGGTCTTCTTGTAACTCATTGTTTTATCATCCTTATTAGTGAGAACAGACCAAGGACATTTGGTATAGTTACTGGTTTTCTTTGTGCTTTTCCACTCCTTTTCATATTCACTAACCAACTATTCTAGTAAATCTCTAGGTCCTAAACCTCTGAAGTCCTTTAACCACCTTTCCCCCTTCCTTTTCTTTTTTTGCCAATGCCAAAGTAGCAAATCCATTGTCTGGTGTCATGGGGTAGAATCTGTTTTTTCCAAAAATGAGAAAAAGCTGCAGTTCTGGCTGACTCTTTCTTTGCAATGTGGCTTCATCTCAATTTCTTTAACCTGGAACTAGCAGCAGATTCTCCATGCAAATGATGTCTGGCACAGATTTAGGGATGTGGCTGCCAAGATTGCTGATGCAGTAGATGGAGAGCTACTCTTTTGCCATCATTACACAATGAACTGTACCTTAATGTTGGTAGCAGCCTCCTGTTCTTATTTCTAGGGACATGGGTTGAGTTTCAGGCAAAACTGTTGTTATCCAGCTTAAGCAAGTTGAAAAAACATTCTGCCTCTGGAAATACCTTAGGAAAACTCTTAATTTGAGAATCTTGATTGCTTTACATTATAGCAAAAATTGGTTGGCTGATTTGGGGTTTTGTTTGTTTTTTGCCTACAGTAAACCTTTTAAAGATTTTTTAAAAAAATATTTTTCACTTTCTTTGAGAAAGAAATCTAGATTGGACCCCAAGGAGCTACGTATTGCATATTAAAAAAATACCTAATATAAATGGTAAAGCCAGTTTAAATGCTTTCCATGTTGTTACTGGGCCATAAAAAACTCTAATCAGAACAAGCATGTTGTAAAAGCAAACTTGTGTTCAAAAGAATTCCTTTCTCTCAGTTCAGTAATTGTATTACTAAGCAATTATAGGGAAATCCTTTTTTGTTTAAAATGGTTTAGAAGCTTGAGCTAATCCTTCAATGGTCTGTGGAAATAAATGGAGGCATAAAAAAAATAAAGGGATTCTTCCAAAACTGGAGATTAATGACAGTCAGAACTGACAATTAAGTCGGAATTTTTAGTCTTAATCTCAGATCCTGTTTACCATTCTTCTGTGTTTTTAATATTAATAATTGATACATAATATTTGGTGTGTGGATTAATAGAGAAGGGTGTGAAAGCTTTTGATTTGGGCAGATTACACACAGGCAGCTCTTGCTCTTGGGCAGGAAGCTGCGAAAAAACCACTGTGGTTTGCATTGCACAAGGTTTTGTGTGAGTTGTTGGTGGAGTGGGTGGTTTGCCAGATTGGGAAGGCATTGCCAGTGATGATTAAAATGGCATCTGATATTCTTTATGCATCACTTCAGAGGGTACCATTCTGACTAAGAGAGATTTAAAAATAGGGGCATTTCAATGAACAGTTTGACACTGGCACATTCTCCAAGTCAGTAAATTCCCAGTGTTCTCCAGCATTTATAAATCATTTAGACTTGTACTGGATGTCATTGCCCACAGGTGTGGGCACCTTGCTGCAGTGCCACCAACCTCACTTCCCCCCAGCTGGTCATCTGAAATACTGCTCAGCTGAACATACTTTGCTGTGAACTGAAACCACATTATTTTGATAAAAATTTATGACACCAGATGACCGAATTTTTTCTACCATAAAGGTATCAGGAATTTAATGGTAGCTGACTTATCATGAGATAAATTAAGATGATAGTTTAATAAGTACAGATTAGCTGGCATGCTGTATAGATATCTGGAAAATCTCCTATCTCTATTGTCATGAATTAGTCTCAAAAATGCCCCATGCACTTCTTGTCTTTATAAAGAGAGATCTTAAGGTGATTCTGCCTTCTCCCTTTCAGCATTGAGGGGTGTTCTATCTCGGTCATGGCAGTTAACATTGTGTATTTGTTTTTGCTCATATTTAACTTTCCACTGAGTTTCATTACAGTGGCATGATGAGAATAAATAGCGAGAACACGAAACACTTCACTTCTCATTAAAATAAGGGAAGCTTGAAACAGTGATGGGAGGACTTTGGCTGGGTTGCTCTGGAGCTGTGAAGGGGAAAAGCTCGGTGTATGAACTTGCTGGGGTAAATAACAACCTGCATCCTGGCAGCTTTCACAGGTTGTGTGGGGCAGCTAAGGAAGGCCATAATAAAGTGTAAGACACTGGTTTTGAAGTCTCTTGCTCTCTGCCTGACAGCTGGCTCAGTGCTGTCTCTAAAATGCTGTAATTTGTGAGTAAGACCAATCAGTGGCCAGGAAGCTGTGAGTGTTTCCCCTGCCAGCCTTTCCTTTGCCATGTTCCCCAGAGCCTGGGGAAGCCAAGCACTTATGTTTAACATGTGATGACATTTAGAAAAACAGGTTTAGAACTGATGGTTACAGTTGTCCTTGTGCAAGGAGACTGATGTATTTTTCATGGTCTTTAATAATCTCATGAAAAAATTAAACTATCTCCTAAGTTCTGGGCTGTCATAGGGATCCTCCTTCCCGGGCACATGAAGCAGCTCTCTGTAGCCTGTCCTGGAAGCTCAGTGCTTCAAGTGCTGTGGATCTGCAGCACACTGAGTGGAAAAACATCATCCTGAGGAAAGTGACAGTGCTGATGCAAGATCTTTGATCCTTTCTAACTGCTACAAGATGTTCTGCTAAAGCTTGTGCTTCTTATTTTGTAAAGGCAGGTGTTCTGCATTCCACTGCACTCGAGTGTTCTGCTCATCCTCCACAGATAATGCTGCCACTTCTTAAAATAAAAATAACACTGGAGAACTTTCTTAACTTTCTTTTTTTTTTTTTTTTTTTTTGGTTTGGTTTTTTTTTTTTTTTTTGTTTGTTTTTGTTTGTTTTTTTTTAATCTCCTCTTTCTGTTTCATGGTAAGAGATTATTTTCTCAACCTCTTTCATATTGGCATCTCTTCATATCCTTTTTCTTTCTGGAAAACAGGAGACTTCAGGAAATTGTCATTTGAGAACAGACATGGCAATGGAGATGGCTGAAGTCAGATACAAGAAGTTCCTGCAGGTGCCCTGGCTGTGTTATAACTCACTGTCACTCTAAACTGCGTGTTGGAGAGTTTTTATGCTTAAAAGAGTAAAAACAATAATAAAAGAGGAATTGTGGCTAGTCCATGCCTTCCAGGCACTGTGCAAGGCTGGTGGAGTTTTGTTTTCTGATGGGGTTTTGTTTTCTTTTGTAGAAAGAAACTCCCACCTCCTCCCTTGATTTGCTCCTGCCACAAATGCTGCTGGCAGTTGACAATCTTTGGCTTATTCTAAATTCCAGGCAATGTTCTTTAACACTTCAAATTTAAAGGATGGTGTCTAATTTTCCTTTTATTTATGGAAATTGGTTTGCAACTAGTTGCTTTTAAGTAGCAATGAATTCAAGTGACCAAGGGAGGTAATAAGGCTGACTTAGCCATTTGTAATTTTTATTTTTCTCATTCTTATCAGGAAAATTCTCTAACTAGTACTTTCAGAGATCTCCCACTGAGATCAGGCATTTTAGATTCCCAGTAGGAAAAGAAATATCTCGATAGATAGAAAATAATGGATTTTTTCCTTTGCTTTTTCTTCCCCCAAGGGAGAGTAAGAGGAAAACTCCAACAGCACCAAGAGACTACCTGCATAATGCTAACGATGCAAAATCCTGCTTCTTTGTGGCTTTTTCTGTCAGTTTAAATTATATTTATGTGCAATCTCAGTACTGAAAGTATATATGTGAAAACAAAAGTGGTTTAACTGGCAAGAGATTTCAGCTCCCGCTTTGCAAGCAAATGAAGGGGAAGTTCAATTATAAACTTTCTGTTTAATAAGCCAGTGATGTGGTATTAGTTTTCTCATTTGTGTTGGACATAGATGAAAATAATTATTATTATTGGCAAAAAAATACTTTTATCTTTTGTAGAACTTTCATTTATTTAAAAAAACCCACAACCACAACATTTTTTGATGTTGTTAATGCAGAAAGAAAAGCAGTTCTAAGTAGAGGCTTCCTTGACTTTGTTTTGTAATTTTGTTACAGTTAATGTAACTACTTTTATTTTACATCAACTACTTGTGTTTCAAGATTATTCAGCTTGATAGTGGTAGGACTAGATAGTCTCCGTGAGTGTTTGAAGTAGTAATTACAAGTTTTGTGCCTCAGGGGGTTGGCATCCTTGAACCTGAAATGGTTTATATCAGTGTACTTTTACTTCCATGTTAAGAAATTCATCAAGTATTTTGGATTTGTTTTTAAGGCAGAATTTCTCATTTATTTACTAAAAACCCTAGTGACAGAAGCACACTATGAATACTGTTTTGCTTTTGGTTTTATATCCCAATTGCAAGTTTTACATCTTGTTTTATGGAGTAGTGTGATTTAATTTAGAAGTGATTTATTTTACTTTTTTTTTTTAATGCAGAATTATCTATAGTCTGTTCTGCTGACCTTTCACAGTTGTTTGAATGGAAGTTTCAAAAGATAAATCTTGTCATACGCACTGTGGCAGCCACTTCGCAATTCAGTGATCCAAAAAAATAAAAGTATTCTTTGCAAATGTTTTAGAGGACACGAAATAAAGAACATCAATAGGGACCCTCAGTCAAACTGATCATATCATAACTTTAATTTATACAACAAGGCAGTGATTGTGGCATCTGAGCTCTGCCTGGGCTGTGGTGGTGACTCGTGGAGCCTGCGTGGTACTGGGTGATGGAAGGTGTGGTGACCTTGGGTTCTTTGGTGGCAGAACTTCCTTAAAATGTTCCATCCAAGTGCTGAATCATTTCCAATTCATCCAAACAGGATATTTCAGAATTACATGTAAAATCACAGCTTACCAGCGAGGCTGTATTTTTTGTGGCTTTTTACTGTGGACAAAGGAATGTGATGAGCTCCCTTCCTTCTGTTGTGGTGTAGGATTGCAAATGATTTCAAATTTCAGCACGAATCCACACAGCAGCTTCTCATTTTTAACTTTGAATTTCTGAGTTCTGTTTATGACACTGATATTCAAAGACTGTTTTGATGTTTGAGGATGTGACTTCTGTATATAATGAAATAAAAATTGGCTTCCAAAATTTATGTCAGGGAAGAAGCTGAATAGAAATTACCTATTTATATTTAATCATAATAATCTACAAGGAAACCTGAATAATATTGCTTTAAATTACTGTAGTGGAAAGTGTTGAGTTTTCTGAATACAGACAGGGATATGAGGGGCACTAAGATTTTGTTAATTATTCAGTGCTTTCTTAGCAATCAACTCTTGAGGGGAAAAAACATCATTGTGTGAAAAAAAAATATGGGTACTACCATTAATTTTTTGGGGGGAAAGGAAGGAGGCTTGGAGACAGAAATGGGCTTCTGTGTGATAAGGGAAATTTTTTTAGCTTGTTCATAAGTTTATGTTTCATGTTCCCAGCATTCAAGGCCTCCCAGGTTGAACACGTGGGGTCATCAGATGGAATCCCTCTCTGTCCCTCTGCAGAAGTTTTTAGTGTGTACCCTGTATTCTGTTCATCCATTGGAAATTCATGCAAGTGGTAGAAAAGTGTTTTCTGAAGCAGAAAGTTATCACTGCTGAGGAGCAGGGGCAGAGCTGAAAATTTTGAAATCAAATATTTTTTTGTTCTTGTCAGTGCACTTAATCTCTCCATGAATTCCTCATGGTAAAAGAGAAGATTTCTCTCGTGATCACTCTTTGTTTCTGTTCGAGATGTGGTGCAGCTGATTGAGACATAAATCACAGAGCTACAATGTTGCTGAAATTTGCTTGCAAATTACTGTAATTAATACAAAATTTCCTGGAATGCTCTTCCTAGAAGAACACTATTCGTAATCCTGATAGTCAAGACATATCCAGTTGTTATATGATGCAGCAGAACAATTTCTTATTAATAATACGTTATTAACCACAAGATATAGGAAGTTAGGCCCTGTTTCCATCTGCATCTCCTACCTGAAGCTACCTGAAGTATTTTATTTTTTTCCACTGTCACAGAATGCTTTATTTTTCCAACCTAGGAATGCCATGCTCAATAAAAATTCATTAACTCTTACAAAGATTAGGGTATAAGATAAATTGATAGCAATACCCCAAGTTTCAGTCCAAATATATAATTTCATAAAGAAAAATAATATGCTGCATATTCCTGAATTTAGTATTAATAGTATGCCACTTTTTCAGCAGCAGCAGCTCCAGTCTAATAATAGTATGCAATAATCTAATATTAATAACAAAATATTGCATACTTTAAGTGTTCAAAAATGCATATTCTGACACTTTACCCATATCTGTGGGCAGATGATTACGTCTATAACAAGTTTAGGATTTTAGATGCAATTCCTTTGGATCTTTAATACCCAATTTTGAATGGCAAAACTCAATAATTATCAGCTGGATAGAAAGACAGAAGCGAGTGCAGAGCTCCACCCTTTTGGAACAGATTTATTGGAAAGCAGCATATCCTTTGAATCCTGCTGTAGGATTAATTGGAAAAGCTGTGGAGCTGTATGGGAATGTAGAAGTCAAAATCGACCTAATAATTCATGATGTGTCGATAAAATCCAACTTGGGGCAGTAAATGAGAACCAGTGCAGTTCCTGAGATGGGCTGAGTTGTGTTACACGTTAGAGAACAGAAATAGAAGGAAACAGAATAGAATAAAAGGAAATGTACGTTGTTTGTTTGTTTGTTTGCTTGTTTTTTACTCTTGCTAATGCAGCAAAACAGCTTCAACCTAGTTTTTGGAGATTATTTTTGTGGTTATAAGGTTAGAAAGATTTATTTTTAAATGAAAACTTTAGAATCTGTAGAAAATATTGCATCTTTCAAAATGCAATTTTGGGGTCAAGTCATGCATTTGGAGCATAAAAATGCTTGCCAGAAGGTGTAATTCTTACTGAATTCTAACCCTGCTTTAATTCTGCTTTGACTTTATCACTGCCATTCATATTTGGAATTGATGTACATTTGTGCCATGTCAAAAATAGATGAGAGCAGTTTTGCGGTTTTCTGGGAAGAGCTGATCTGTTTTTCTGAAAATAATGCTGATTGTTGTTAATCAACTTGTCAGAGCTGAATAGTTTTCTTCTTTATCAAAGTGAAGAAAATTGGGGCACTAAATAACAGCCTGCGTGGAACTAGGACACTCTGTTTGGAGACACCGCTCCAGACACTGTAGAGGATTTTTTTGACAGATAAGCTGTGTGCTTAAAGAGATAAATGTTAATCTAATACATTGGAAAACAGACAGATTACGGGGCACTGCCATGCATTCGAATAACAAGACTAAGTTGTGTGCCCCAGCTGAGTCTGTGGCATAAAACTCCCCAAACTTACTCAGAAGACCATGGCAGCAGCTGGTAAACTCTGGTGGACTCTTGATACATGACTCCACACTGGTAAACAGCAGCTCAGCTAACATTTTTAATACAGAAAGTAATTTTTTTTTAATTGGATCGTAGGGAGTTGAAAGAAGATGAACACAGAGCCTCTGCTACCTTTGTTATCAGTCAGAATTCTCTGTCACTTTTTTCTTTTTAAGTTTCCAGAATAAATATTGTCTATTCTTACTCTGTCCAGAATACTGAAGCTCGACAGAGTTGTATAAGCTGCTCCTTGGTACCTCATACAGCAGATAGAGATGAGCTAGGAGTCTGTCTGTCTTTTGGGTTTGTTTCTAATTGCTGATCCAGTAGGATATTCTACAGTGCTTTTTTTTTTTACTAAAAAGTAATGATTTAATAAACACGAGAACTTGGTTGATCTCACATCTCAGAGTAGTAGTTCTCTTATCTTTTCCTGGAATAATTTATGAACACGTGGATACACAAAATACAGCAGTAATTTTTTTTTCTTTCATATAAAATACAGGGCTGTTAGATATAACAGGAGTAGCACTTTGGCTGTGCAGCATCTTAGAAGTGAACATTGTAGAGATAAATGATAATGTTCAGATAAATACATACCTGTCTAAATTTAACACTGAAATAAAGATACAGTTGCCTGAATAAGTGACTCAATTTTTAAAGATGCTGCACAGTGAGAACTCACCTTGACTGAAGTGCTGAACTAAAATCACAGACAGCACCACTTCTGCATTTCCTCATCTTACTTCACTTACACTTCACTTCAAGATCATCACTCTCAGATAATCAAAATACACGAGTATTTGGAGGACTGGAGGTGTATTTTGATGTTGTTTCTTGAGCTTGGGCACAGATTTTTGAAAATCCTGGTCAGGTTCTTGTCAGCAGTGAAATGAGATAAGCACAGGTTACAAATTCTGCTTTGTTTCTGGTTAATTGGACATTTAACACTGGAGTACTGTTGCACCGTAGCATTTTCTGAACTTTATGATGTGGTTTTAAAAAGCACTAACTCAACTTCAAAAGGCTTGTTAAATGCAAGTTTCCCAGTAATTTTAAAAAGTAATGTAATATATTAAAACTTACAAAGAACCTTGGAAAGGTAAAAACTTCTTTGAGGAGCTGCTTTTGATTCTGTTGGTAGCTTAAAAATGATGTTTAGGCTTCCTTTTGAAGGGCTCTCATTAGCATTTATGAAATAAAACAGAAGTGGATACTGTTGTGCCCATTTTCTACAGAATATTTGGTGAGCATTTCTAATCTGTAGATTCATAGTTTCCTATATCTACCTTTAAATGCCTTTTTGCAAAGAATATTGAATAGAACCATTAGAGCTGAGGGATTTTCTTGTACCACAGCTAAAGATCTTTATGTAGCCATCACTAGCATTTCATCTTGGTGCATAAATCAAGGAAATAGTCAATATACTGAACAAATTGAAAAGATGTGAGAAAGTTCATATGCCATTCCAGTTTGATCTTTAACAAATGATGTCTATTATAAAAAAACCCCACACTGATATTACTTCATGCAACTACCTTGGAAAAATGGTGTTGACTTAGAAATATTAGTTTCTGTCACAAATGTTATTTATTTTTCCTGCAGGTAGAATAGAACTTAGGGTTCCAACAATGTTCTGGTGAAAGTTAAAATCACTCCTATGGTGACAGCAAGTGACAGATGTCACAGTGCTGCCTTTTTTAAAGATTTAAAGTTTCAATTTTAGCAATGTATAGAATAGACTTTTGAGGGGTGACAGAACTCCAGTTCTTGGCTTGATGTAATTTTCAGGAGAGTGTTTGGCTCCAGTGTGGTTTCCAGGGTGCAGCTGGATTTTTGTCTATGACAGTGGAATAGACCAGCAGGGTACAAATGCTCTTGTGGCTTTCTTTGCTTTGCTTCTGCAGTATAATGTTCCCCTATTAGAGGAGTAAAGTGATTTAAGGAGGAGAGGGAAGGGGAAAAAGGATATTTATATATTTTTGGAGCAAATATGTCAGTATTTGATGTTTTCACAAGGTATGGTACATTAATTATATTGTATAAAGAGTATAAATATTTAATATGGACATTAATTCTTGAGTGAAAAAACTTGATCTATTTTATTGCCTAAATAAATTCGTGGTAACTGACCTTGTCTGAACTCTGACTAGCATCTGAGAAATGATTATTTGGACCTGCACATCCATCCCAGACTGGAAAAGATTATCTTAGAATACATTATTTTAAGCTTATTTTCAATTTTGAATAAGAAATAATATACTGAGTATATTGCTGGTGTACTAGATAAATGTAAAATATTCTTTCTTATCATTAATACTTTTTTCTAGACATTCAGATTTAGTATTTTCATGGCCTGCTGACCCTCCTCGCTCAGAAATGTTCTCAGACTATTTTTCATTAAGTGGCTGCAGATTTATTTCAATTGATTGAAACTCATCTCTAATTACAGGTAATCATAAAGCAAATGATGATAAGGAAAAGGTGTCATTTAGTTGGACTATCAATCATTCTTTTTTAGTGCATTCTAATTAAATTACCAACTTCTCTTTCAGAAAAATCCTTCATAATAGGCATAAGTATTGATTACATTGCATGTTTGTTGACCTGTTTTTGTCTCTGCGTTTCCCTTGGTTTTATATACCTAAACCTCCATACTGAGTGCTGTATTATTTAAAGGCAATGTAGTGTGGACTACTGGGAAATTAAAAACCACTAAATATTTAATGTGTTAATTGTACTGTTTAATCTCAAAAGAATTTGGAAATATCTCTCGTTTGAGGCTGATGATTTACTGCATGCAAGTAGAAAGCTTGGAACACATAATTATGCTCTGTCATGGTGAAGAAAATTACTAGTATTTTAGGAGGTTTTACAGGTTTTTTTGTAGCATTAATGGTCTCAGTTATTAAAACAAATAAAAAGAATCCTCCCCAGGAATTACACCAGCTCAACCTCCCTCCCAAAAAACACCCAAACAGTAAAACAACAAAAAAGCCCAAATAGATAAAAGAACCTCGCCAAATTTGTTGAAATGTCCGTGTTAATGTTTAGCTGCTGCAAGGAATCATGGGTGGTAATTGATTGTACTGTATGGCCCAAAGAACTTAATGGTAAATATTTTATTGAATAAAGCTTTGTATTACAAAGGGACTATTCAGGTTGTAATTATCAAGCTAAAATCAATATCACTTTCCCAGATCAGTGCTTTAAATGCAGGGGTATTCTTAAATACAAAAGTATAATCAATAAACAACCGGACATTTTCCATTTTCTGTAATTAACTCTATCCAGTAGTTTTTCAAGGGACCTTCTTTCCATGCTATTAATAAGAGCTCTTCCCCTCAAAGTTACTAAATGGAGCTAAAAAGCCTGGACAAAATGATGTTTGGGTTGAGAATACATTTAGTCCTCACTACTCCACTCTCACTTCCTTGGGTGGCAAATCCGTCTGTCCTCGGTAGAATGGAGCTGTTAGTTTTTCTTTTCAAAAAGATAGATATCAAATGATTTTTTGGACAGGAATGGGGCAACCTTCTGCTGCAGTTTGAGAGAAAGCCCTGTTTACAGCTGAAGATCAAGTTTATGAACCTTTGTGGCTGCTGAAAGCACAAAATGTTTGTGTTTTGTACGGATTAGGTCGCACCCCCTTCTCAAGCATTAATTTCCCTGGTGCTCTGGGAGTGGCTGTTCAAGGGGTTGAGACACAGCTACTTCATGGTAGTCACCAACATCTACTCACTTTAAATTCACTGGGGAAGCAAATGGGACTTTTTCAGACATTTTGCAAGTGCTGCTGCCCGTCGTTCTAGTAAAATCGAAGCTCCTCATTTAAGGCAGGAGCTGTAGCATCCCATCTGAACAGCAAACCTCCCTCCCAGCCCCTTCCCATTCCAAGTTGTCTCCAATTTCCCAGTCCCTTGCTGGCCCTCCTGTTGCTCAGCTCAGACTTTTCCATGTCCCTCCTGCATGCAGGAATGGGAACATGGACCATGGTGTGTCCCAGGTGCTGATTAGAGCCAATCCTCACATCCCTCACCTCCTGGCCATGCTCTAAGCAGTCTCACCTTTCATTTGACACTTCTCCCTAAAAGGAGAGACAGACAGCAGAAAGGGCTCCAGCTGTGTGCAAGGATGAGGCAGTTTCCCTTCCCACCAGCATAATCAAGACTAAACAGGTTTAAACTATCTCAGTTGTAATAGCCTCATGTTCTTGATGAATTGGCACAGCAGGATGTCTTTTCTGCCTTGATAAAGGGTGCAGCTGTTATCATTATTGGTGTGATTGTTTAAGAACTAAATTAAAACTTGACTTCATTTTAGATGCTAAGTAAAGGATTCTTCAATGCTGGAGATACTTTATTTAGAAACAATAGTTGTAAATATTCTGATACAAAGCTGAGAGTAATATTTGCTTTGAACTTTGTATCAGTGAATGTTGCTATAATTCAGATTATTTTGCTTTAATCAGAGTTTGTTTTAGAGTGAACAAATGTGAAATTGTTGTTTTGAAAGATGAAAAGTTCTATGGTACATTTATATTCTACAAGAATTACATTTCTTGTATAATATGTTACAGATAATCCATATACTGTCTTTGAACCTGGAAGGAAATTGTTATTTCTCAGAATAAGCTCACTTTACTTCCAGGAATGGTAAAATAAATAGCTAAAATGGGGGGAAAAATCTTTATAAAGTAGTCTATTTATTAACTTTTAAAGACAAAGCCATTAGAACTCTGAGAGGTTTTTTTAAGAGTTAGTAAGAATGCAGTCCTGTGAATAGAGGAGTGCTTCTGTCTCCATAAAACCTGGGTGACCTGTCTGCTGGTTCTTCATGGTCCTGTTTGTATGGAGAAGAATTCCTGCCTCCAAGGCATTCAAGATACTTCCCAAGAGCCAGGTTCCCAACTGCTTGTCCGCCTGGCGCAGGAAATGATAAATAAAGTGCTCTGGTTGTTGTTTTTAAGAGACCTGGGCTGTATTTGTTAATAACGTAGAGCTCTGGGTGTGTGGGGACAGGAGGGTGTGAGAGCACAGCTGATGCCAATGGATTTGTGTCTCTGAACACCAATTTGGTGGTGGCCTTGGTGGCCTCACAGCGAGGTGGCTCTGCAACAAGGCCATTTGGACTACGTGCAAGGAATCCTAAAGGAATTGTGGAAACTGGGTGCTTCCCAGCATCTCCTTTGCTGTTCAGAAGGCACTGATTTAGTCAGTGAACATGATTTCTGCTAAGGACTGTGTTTGAGTTATTTTATTGCTGAGTTAGTTGAATAAATCTTAATACAATTTACCTCTATCCCTTAATGAAATTTTAAACATCCTTATGAGTCGTTCCGTTACCTGTACAACCGTCTTCTAAGGATGTGCTTAATTGAATTTATGTCAGATGGGATTTAAAACTTTCATAATATATGCAGAGTAAGTGTAATAGGTTTTGCTTTGGAATATGATAACCGAGGGACATTTTAATTCTTCAAGATAACCCAGCGTATATAATATTTCTGTCTCAAACTGGTGATATAATCTTCAGTTCTTCTCTCTTCCCCAACCAGGAAAAAAGATGAGAAGAGCAGAAGATGAGTATTTTACAGTGGCTACTACATTTACATATATTTCCTGCATATAGGAGTATAAAGTTTAGAAATGTCTAGGCAGGCAGGATGCTTGAAGAAATAAATACAGTAAACGCTTTTTAATGGTTCAACATAAATATGATGCACCTGACTCAGTACTGGAGTGTCCACAGTTCTTTTGCATGAATTTTAAATCTGTGGTTACTCTGGGGATGAGAGAGATTTCTATTGGTGTTCTTTGGGATATAGAAATAAGGTATTTTTTGTAAACTGCATTGCTAGAAAGAGCAGAACAAGATGGAAAACAGAAACTATTACTCATATTTTAAAAACATTTTTAGCCTTGGGGTTTTTTACTAAAATCACAGACAATTTTACTTGAAACTAAGAATTCTTCATTGCAGATTCAAGTCCTCATAGAATTTGCTGATGACAAGTGGAATTCACAGCAAACACTGACACTTGTACAGACAGGGCAGATGGAAAGAGGATTTTAAACAGATCTATTCTTATCTTAGGTATTATCTATTAATAACTTATGCCCCATCCTTTTGGGTAGTGGGATGGAGTTAATTTTCTTTGTAGTGGCCCAGATGGTGCTGTGTTTTGAATTTGTGGCTGAAGTGGTGCTGATAACCCACCAATGTTTTGGCTATTGCTGAGCAGTGCCTGCCCAGTACCCGGGATTTCTCTTCCTCTGCACCCTGGGGATGCAGCTGGGCAGCAGATCCGAACTGGCCAAAGGGACACTCCATCTCATAAAACATAATGCTCGGCAACAACGCCCCCACACACCCCAAACCTAGGGAAAAACACTGGGGGGGGGGTTGCCTTCCAAGGTGGCTGTTGCTTAGAGACTGGGGGGCACCACTCGACCTGTGGGAGGTGGTGAATGGTTGGCTTTGCATCACTTGTTTGTTCCCTTTCCCCACTGCCCTCACTTATTAAACCATCTGTATCCCCACCTGTGAGTTTTCTCACTTCATTCTCTGCCTCATCCTGCCATGGGGGGAGTGAGCAAGTGGCCATGTGGGTGCTTTTGCTGCTGTAGGGGGTCATTCCATAACCTACAGGAAGAATGGGGAGGGGAATAAAAGTACTCTTTGATTTTTAAGCACCAGAATGATCAGGTGTAATACATGTAATCCACTATCTCGTTCACTGCAATTGCTCCACTTGAGATGCTCACATCCTAGACCTGGCAGGATTTGGTTTTGTTCAAACTAGAAATGTTGTCTCAGCCTTCTTGTTATAAGTTACAAGATCCTGCATTTATCCTTGGAAGTAGGTGTAACCATCATAATTCCAGTTTGCAAGGACAGTGGGAGAGCTGACCCTGGCTGTTATGTGTGTTAGGTATTATTGGTCTTGCTGGTGTTTCAACAAAATGTGTGTAAGGCCTTTTTTCTAAGGAGGCTTTTGCATTAAGAAACTTGCATTATTCCTCTGATGGTAAAATACCCAGTGTGGCTGTGGGTGTTTGTGTTCTGCTGTTGACCAGTGCTTTGTATTGTTTCCCTTTGTTAATAAGCAGGTAAATATCTCCAGATCAAAAGCTTGCTGCTGAGTTCATTGATCTTTGGGAAGCCTTTGAGTCCTGACAAAGGAATCTTTGTAGCTGCAATGTTTGAAATAAAAATTCAAGGGAATTTGAAGTGTGTGTGTCTCATCATGCAGCTCACACATGGTAGCATAGTGTATCATTAATTTTAGCTTCTTTACCAAAATGGTTACTGAATAAATAAGGATGTATTTTCTTTCTATTTCTGATCAATTATAAAAGCCTGCAATTAATATACAATATTGAAAATAGCACAAATTCTAGGTTTAAGTATTTTATGCACTATATAGGTTACTGTTTCTCATTGATTGTTACTGACTTTCAGACTATTGGCCTTGCATGCTGAATTACTTAGGCTTTTTGTAAGAATGCATAGTTAAACTTGAGTCTTCTTTTGATCATAGGGCAAGGTAAAAGGCTGGCAAAGATTATATTTTATATATTGGCAAAAGCCTATCGTTACTACAGCTGATCCTGCGTAAGGTTAGCAGTGACTCGAGAATATTTGTTATATTAAAAAGAACAAAAAGCATCCTCACCTTTCGTGAATGTGTGTGCACTCTAGGAGTACACAGTTTATCGAGGAGACTCAGGCATTGTTTAATATCTTTACGAATGATGAGGAGGAAATGTGATGACACTGGAGGCAGCTATGACTTGCACAGTTCCAGGATCTGGGTGATGCTGAAGTGAAAAGCATCTGGTTCTGGCACTGGAATGTTTACACAGGTTTTGCTTTTTATAGTGTTTTGAAGTCAACAAATGTTAACTTTAAATGAGCAGGAGGGATCCAAGTTGGTATGAATGAATTATTTGACAATTTCATGGAGCTGTTCTGACCACGATCCAAGGGTTGAATAAGTTTTACTTATCTCTGCTTTGTCATGCATGTTGATGTGACAAGATGACGTCACAGCTGAACTCTTAAAATATTATGGTGATTTGAATAAAACTTGAAAGGAAGTAACTGGAAAGTCAAACTACTGTCAAATTGCTTAAAGTGTATGCAACAAAGTTATCAGTGTTGCTTTGGGTTTTCAGAAACTCAGGTTATCATGTTTGACATTGCTGGAGCAACTTTAAAACAAACTCATGGAAAAACTCCCGAGTTCCCTTCTTTTGTGTCCTGCCTAAAATCACGGCAGAGAATTTTCCTAGGGGAGAGTGGTAAATTCCACTCTGGTGCTCTTTTATGCTTCCTTTCTTTGGTTTACATTTTGTATTCCTGATGTATTTACTCATGCTTATCTGAGGAGTGCTTTGAGCTGACAACTGGCTCAGCAGGGAGGAGATCACAATAATCAGAGTAATTTAGCAAAATACATTATTTTTTTATTTTTCAACATAAATAAAACAGGTTAATCTACGGGAAAAACATGTGAGTCATCAGCTTGGAGTTCGCTCACTAGCAGCCTGCCACCCATTCTCTCAAGTGTATTTTTCTGTGCTTCTTCGAAGGATTTCTTAGACCTCTTCCTTTTTCAATTTCCTTCAGTTGACAGTGGCCCCACAAGGGCTGAGTACCAGAAGTTAAGTCCAGCTCAAGCCCTGGGAGATGAGAACTCAAATCTCTGCATTGTGTGAAGGAAGATGAGCAATGGGATTGTGTTATCAGAAGGAGACCATGAATTTGTATATTGCAATAACGGAGTGAAAGCTCATGGTGTCTCCTTCCCTTGCTCCCAGCTGGAGATCCAGCGCTGTCCTGGCAGAAGTCTGTGACATCCTTCCCTTCAAGACCTAGTTCAGTTCTGGAATGCAGGAGGAGGACATTAAGAGAAGAAGAAACAAGGAACTTCTGCGATTTTCCATGCTGTCTTGATTGTTGTTTACTTGTTTTGAGAGTTCTCTGAACCCCTGAAAGATCAGCTGTGCTGTAGAAGCCAGTTAATAATTACATCCAGTTTCCCCATCAGTAATTTTTGTTCCCCCTGAAATTCCTGTGCACTTCCATGCTCATTCTCTTGTGTTGCTTGCTCGCACTTGATCTCTCTCTCTCTTGCAAGCTGAATTCTTAGTTGAAATGCGATGCAATGAGGTAAACGCTATCAGTTCTGGGAGAGAAGGGGCTGAGGGACTGAGACTGGTTCACTCTGGGCTGCGGAGAAGTTTTGTGGATTAATGACGGGGTTGTGGAGCGCAGATGCCCCAGGGCTGAGTTGGTGTATGGAGCTGTGACTTGGGAACAGGGGTGGGCTATGGCAAACACAGAGACAATCCAGCAGCTGCAGAAGGCAGACAGGCGCATGGATACATTTGATTATTTTAACCTAGAAGGCTCCAGAACCAGAGAAAAAGGAGAAGCTTAAAAATTCTGCTCTTTCTTCACATTTTAGGGTAGTCCAAGGCGACTTCCTTGCCTGCCACACCTCTGGAGCTCATACCATCCAGGCTGTCACATAACCAGTGCTCAACACTCTGAGGCAGGTAAAGCTCAGGAACAGCCTTTGGAAGGAAAAATAAATATCAGCCGTGTCCTCCCTGAACTTGGGAACAGTCATTAAGCATCTGTTTTAATTTCTCTCTTACTTTGCTGGCATATGAACAAGGTTGCAAACTGTCTTGCAGAGATGGTGTTAATGTGTAACATTAGAAAGTGAACAACAAATTCAACAATGAATATGGTACAGGTTGCTCAAAACACGGGTTAGTTTGGATAAGAACCTTTCCAATGGGAAGGCCCTGCTGTTTTCACTCTGCTGCAGTGCACAGCCAGGGTGAATTCTGTGAGATATTTCCAAAGACAATGAATACTACCTTGTTTTTTGTCTTGAATATAAGGAATATTTTAGAAGAGAAGCACTGAATGCTAGAAACATGACAAAATTCCCGTTCAGAGCTGCCTGAATTGTCCCCAGATTTTTCAGTCTTCCTAGTAGTCAAAGAGTTTGTGCTTTGTGGATGATACTTGAGACTGAGTGCTGTTCCAGTAATGAGGCTAATCTCACCATTAAAATTAACTGTGAAGCACCATGTTTACTTTGGGATTTATTCTGAAATGTAGGAGTGTGTCTATGATGTAAGAGATGTGTTATAAATAGTTGTGCAATTAATTCTGATTAATCACATGGGCTTTTATTTCCCTAGTAATACTTACAAGCAGGGGTTTTATTTAAATCTTTTCTTTCTTGTGTCTTCCACATGTTGTGCCCGCCTTAGTTTTTCTGGAGTCACTACCAGAGCAGAGTAAAATGCAATGCAACACTCAAAAACCCACTCACATCTTGTTTTTATATCTAACTCCAGGCAAGCAAAAGAGAATTGTGTTCCAGGTCCTAAAACCAATGCTCTGAAATGGTTTCACACACTTTGACCAGATAAATACACAGAAAATTTTATTTAAAGCATCTCCATTAAGCCCAGGGAGATTCAGAGCCCAGTACTATGAAACACAACCCTTCTGCTCTGGCAGTGTGCTGGGGATGTAGCGAGGAGATGAGCCAGCCTGTGTCACCCGCCTGCAGGGCTGTGTCCCTGGAAAATTCTCGGTTAATAGAACGGCCAGGAAGGAGACCTGGCCCTCTGGTTAAGCTCCCAGACATAAATCTGGCTGAATTCTACCGTGACAGTCAAGTCTTGTGAGCTCTTTTACATGGCTGAGGTTCACTGAGAGCATTCTTAATGCTTTGTTCATTTCTAAGCTTGTGTGGGCAGTGGAATGAAGGGAGGGACCACTCTTTTACAGTTCTTGAGGTAAGCTTGGGAAGTTTTGGTTAAGACTGTTGTAATAGAGTGCTTTTTTAAATTTTAGGATTGATGTAAAGAACTGCAACCTCATCAAGTACATTTTGGCCTATATAGAAAATAGTCTGAAACTACCAGTTACTCTTAGTAAGCACTTTGCTTTGTCTTCATTTGGAACCTGTGGCGCAGAGTTTCAAGGAGATCTGTCAGGGATCCTGTAGAGCTGTCTCCTCCCATTTATCAGTTTAAACAGTGCTAGAAAAAGTACTTCTGCTCGTCATTCAGGTATTACTTCCCTGTTCTAAAAGTAATTCTGATGTTTCAATGAAAAAGTTGCTGCAGGACCTTTCACCATATCTCCAAATGAAAAGGCTGGTGGAGGGGACAAAGCTGGAAGTGCTCATTTGAGTAGTGTTGATATGACAGCAGAGTTTGTTGTGCCGATCTTGGAGTGTTAAGGTCACCTTTCATCACCTCAGAGCTTTAGAATAAAGCACAGGCATGTATGTTGTGTGAACTCACTCTTGGGGAGAGAATTATGTAACGAAAAATGCAAATGCAAATGGTTGTAGTTAAGGAATAAACACGTAACAACACACCCAGTGCAGGGAATGTAAATAAGCTGCTCGGGGATATCTCAATGTCATTTGTTTCCCTGGCCCCCCATGAAGGGCATGGGCTGGCTCTGGTGTCCCCCATTCCTGGTTGTACTGCACCAGTTCTCCTGCTCTGTCTGGAAATGATGTTTTTGTAGAAAGAGATTTTGGCAGCCGTCCATGTTCAGTTCAGCTTCATGGCACATGCAGAATTGATTCAGAATCACTGTGTGTGACCAGGCCGCCGATGCAGCACAATTGCCGCTGGCCTGGTGAGTTGGAGATGCACAGAAAATGATGACACAAGTGTTGCATAAATGCTCCCACAGAAATCCGGGGGGAAAATGAAGGTAAACAGCACGTGGGAGCCTCCTGAAAACAAATGGCAGTGCTAGGTTTATAAGATAATGTGGGGATGAGGGATAAGATCTGTTCAGATGGTAATAGTTGATATGTGATTAGAATTATTTTGTTAGATTCCCATTATACTACAAAAAGACAGTTTTAATTGATTCTTATGAAGCACTGTATATTTTTTTTGTTAATTGTTTATATTAAATGCATAGTGAGGTTAATCATTTGCTCAGTTGATTTCTTAATATCCTGAGGGATTTTTTGCTGTTGTTCTTTAAATATTTGCTTAAGCAGTAGTGCTAGAAATAAGAAACAAAAGGCATTTTATCTTGAGCAGAAACAGCACAGCGATTTGAATTTCACATGTTTCTTGTTCTTTCGCAGCAGTTGTTGCTTTCATTAACACAGTTCTTTATTTTAGAGAAATTAATGCCAAATACAGAGAAATTCCACAGTTGGCGCTTAACTCCCGGGTAGTGGAGTTAAATAAACAGAAAAAAAAAAGCCCCAACCAAAAAAAACCTTGAAGTTAATAGTCAAGATTTCTTATTCCATCTGCATTGACCTTTTTGAAGGTTTTTATACTCTGTTCTGCTGGCTGATTACTTAGGGATTCACTGAGCAGTTTCCTTGAAGGCCATTCTTTCTGCTGGCCATTGGCATGAAAATGCAGCTGTCTGAGTGAGACCTCTTTGATCTTCAGAGAGCTTTGTAAAGATAGATTAAAAGCAAAGCTATCAGGCATTTTTTCCCAATGCAAATACTGCCTGTGTTTTCAAGTCAGATAGTTTTTGGGGGG
The DNA here is from genome assembly GCF_020740725.1 of Corvus hawaiiensis. Lineage (NCBI taxonomy): Eukaryota > Metazoa > Chordata > Aves > Passeriformes > Corvidae > Corvus > Corvus hawaiiensis. The sequence continues at coordinate 5,264,768 of NC_063228.1, forward strand.
GGTTGGCTGATTTGTTTTTAGGGAATTGAGATTTGGAGTTGTGATCACAGTGTTGATTTGTTTTTTTTTTCTTTAAACAAAAACTGAAAATACATGAATGTGTGTTGTACCCTTTGGAGAGAAAAACAAACAAAAAAACCCCAATGCAGCTCTCTGTGGAACATTTTATGTTTGTTAAAATCCAGTGGGAGGATGAATCTAGCACCCTCTGGACAAAACGATGTTTAAAGAGACTTAAAAGAGGATTGATTCCAAAAAAGTAATTGAAACAGAATGTGTTTCTGAGCACTTTTTACTTTATATTTAGGTGCTGATGTTCAGATAAATCAAAATTTGCTCTTGGAAGTTAAAAAGAGTCTGCTATGCTCACAGACTGTATTATAATTCAAAACATTTAAATGCTACATTAATTTGCAGCACTCAAAATTACATTTGCATTGTTTTTTTCTTCCTTTGAGACCACACATTTGTATTGAAATTTCAAATAATCTGTGTTCCTGTTTCCCCTGAAATCAGTCACAATGAGATCAAAATACCTGTTGCTACTCTGTGTCAGAAACATGAATGAAACCAGCTGCTCCTTGAGTGGAAAGAGAGGTTCAAGAACTTTTAGGTTTACCTGGAGGGTCAGGTTAAGTCTGTACAACATCAGATTGGGGGCTTACAGAGCACATCATGTGATCCAGCTGTTTTCTGAGTCCTTATGTGTCAACTGGAGTTTCCTCTTTTCCGACAGAAATCCTTATTCTACTTAGCTTAGGATGTTTTGGTTGGTGGCAAAACAGTCTCACCCTCTGAAGGCTGGGGTTTGGCAAGATGAACTTTCCTCATCACTGGGAATTTGCCACTCTTTGCTTGGTGGCTTCTCTCCTAAATGTGGTGCAATGAAACAGGGACAGTCCTGGGACAGCTACAGAAGCAAATAAATATGGCTCAAAGATATTCCGTTTTGTCTTCCTGCTTTTAAACCATATCTGTGGAGTTTTAAAATAGTCTCCATTTGTTTTTCTAACAAAACCAATGTAATTTAGTCAGCTAAATCCCTCAGCTCATTAATCAGTCCCTCTAAATCACAAATAACTCACAACACTGGTTGAGGTACTAACTTCAGGGGTGCAGTGTTACAACATTTCCATTTTGAGGAACAGCCACTGAGATTTTGAAAAGGAAATGTTTTTAATACAATAGCTGTATTTTGCTTTCATTTCTCTGATATTGTTGTAATAAAATTGCAAGTTAGGGAAAGCTGATGATCCTTACTCACAAAAAGGAGGTTTTATTACTTCTAGTGTATTACAGGGTTTATTGTCCTTAGTGTTGCTAATTAGTTAACAGAACTATTTTGATTTTCGTGTACAAGTGCTTACTAATTATTTTATCATGAGAAAAACGAGTGGGGTCCAAGTGCCCTATTAATTCCTTTCAGCCTGAAAAGTTTTTTTATAATTAGTTTTGCAAGAGGAATGAGCGAAATTAGCTACTAATGAGAAGATAAGTGTAGTAATCTTCTTGTGATATAAAACTGTGATTGTCAGTAGGTAGTAATAGGAACCGGGAGTGTATTTCATGGGACCTTACTTGGTCCTGTGAAATCATTAACATCATCTGATCTCCTAAATTGGGTTATTTCACACCTGCATTTCCATCACTGCCTGCTAACCCTCCAGCCACAGATACCGATAAGTTTTTTGCTAATTAGAGAGTCATTAATGAAGTAAAGAATATGAGCAATCAATTATGGCTTGTTTTAGTAATCCAAACAAAAACTTAATTGCATAAATTTGTCATGTACTTTCAAGTTTTGACAGTATATTTGTGAAACATGGCAAGAATGTCAACACTTTGTAAGTAGCAGGTGTGACCTAGACAAGTTTTTCTCATGTTCAGTTGCAAATTGCTTGACTTGTGATATGCAGTGATGGATTAATGGCTTATTAAAATCCACTTCTTTCTGTAAACAAGAACCTTGCATTTCCTGCTCTGGTTCATTGTAATTGCAGCATTTATATGGTGAGGTTTGTGATAAATAACTTATGTATTTTTTTTTTTTTATTGTATGGATTTATATCTTAAACCAGTAATTTGTGAACAAAGTTAAGCCTTTCCTCACCACTCACTTCAAACTTGAATGTGCTTTTTTTTATGTAAAAACTGCATTTCTTGTGTTTTCTTGCTCCATTTCTGCCTAGGTCTGTATGATAAAATAAAACTTCATGTGTATGACCTCTTATTTTCATTTCTTTGCATTTCCTCTCGTTAAAAAGTAACAGTCTCATGCCAAAGCAATAAGGCTCAAAGTGAAATAACCTTGCTGATGAATAAACATGATGTGGGAGAAGGCCACTGTGAAGATATTGCTGGATATTAAGTTGGGTGAATTTGTAATTGTGCTTTTTCAATTTATCTCAGAGGTAAAAATGAGTAACTTTTGTATCACTGCAAATAAGTGTGGCTACGATGTGAATACACCAGGAATGCTGAGAACTTGTAACTTTTTCCATTTCTCAGAACTCTGGATATCTAGGTATGCAGTGTCAAATGTATGTCAATATTTTCCTCTAATAAGTTCTTTCTGCTGTAATTTGGATGCTTAAAAGGCTTGCACTAAGGGTGTAGGTAAATAAATACAAAAATTATTTTGAGGTCACAACACACTGGTATTGCTACTAACATCTGGAAGGGACTTGTACAGCATGAAAACACTGTTCTGTGGTGGATTTATTAACCTTACTTTTGTTGCTAACTGATTAAGACACAGGGGAGGACGATGTTCTTATCATTGCACAGTCATTTTTCAGAGCAGGATTTCACACTAAATAGCTCAGGTGAGAACGAGACAGCTTGTTCTGAAGCAAATGCCCAGAGCTGTCATAGGATGCCAGTGGTGTCCTTGAGAAAATGTCTTATGCATCAGTCCTTCCCTTCAAAAAATCTCTTCCCAAATAGTTCTGTGTGTTCAGCGTCTGCTGGGGATCAGCACTGGCACCCCTGACAGAAGCTGGCTGGCTTGGGGGTTATTTTGGTCAAAGAAACAGTAGATCTGCTTTCTGTTCCAAAAAAATTGTGTCACTTCTACATTGCCCCGAGTTTAAAGAAACAAATTTTGAAAATTACTATTTAAATATCTAACAGTACTTTTCTAAGAATTTCATGGTTTGAAGATTTTGATTTTTAAAAATTGACTCTTTTTTGAAATAAAAGGTAGGCAAAACTCTAGAAAAGCAACTTCTTTATTTTTAATGAAGCTGTATCAATTATTTACCTGGTAAGTATAAGGTGATGAAGATAATGAAGGGGCTTTAAATCATGAATACTTAAAATGAGACACCACTCTGTCTTTTAGCCAGAGATGCATAACAGAAATTTTAGCAAATTGAAAAAGTCATAAAATATTTTCTTACATGAATATGCTAAGCAGGAAGCTTGAAGAATGTTCTACCCTTAAAGCAAATTATATCCATTGGGTATGAAGCAAAAAACAGTTAAAGACCTAATAGCTGGGTGGTTTCCTGTAAATGCCATTATTTAATTATTTATTTATATTGAAGGAATAATCAGGAATGATACACTAGGCATTTCCATTTTGTCTTTTCTTCTTGTAATATTTGGGTTTATGCTCCAATTAGCTGTGAAATGTGCCTTCAGTGAAATTACCACAAACGTAATTTGGGCTCGTCAGCAACTGCTTAATCCTGTAGCTGCTGGGCTGCCTCAGTGAGGCTCAGCAACTGAGCTACTAGATGTCTTTTGAAGGGGCTGGGAATAACTTAGGTTAATATTCCTGCTCATCAATGGCAATTAGAGGAAAGAATAAAGATTCTGTGTACTTCTCCCTGTTATCTTTCAGAGGACAGCTGTCTGTCTTGCTGAGGTGTTTAAAGATTCCTGCTCCTTTCTTGGGTTATCACATCCCAATGTGAAAATAGGAATTGTATCACCATTTTTATGGCCTGCTTGTTTGCTTAGTTGGGCCTAAAGATATCATTATAGGTTGTCTTGTTTTCCTTGCCTTTTGCATATCAGATTTTTGAGTACTAATTTTTTTGTCCTAAAACACCAACAAAACTGATGGGTGTTTATCCCTGGAGAAAATAAAAGTCTCTGCCATTAAGGGTCCCTATTGTATTTGTCATCCCTGACACAGGCTGACATCTCTTTCCCCTAGAAAGTAAGACACGCAGAAGAGCTGCTTCTCTTAAAAACCCATCCTATAAAATAAAAACTGTAGGGATAGGAAGGTCTTCCAAAGCTGCCAGACCCAAACTTTTCACCGCCAGCTGGTCAGGAAGTCTCATACAGTGGTTCCGTGCAGGTTGAGCCAGAGCAAGGCAGTATTTAAAGCAAGGCTGTGCAGTATATCTTTCAACAATCCTCTGTTGAAGCTGCAGAGCTGATTGATGAATAAATACGGCAAGGTGAGTGTCAAAGACACCCTGTGTGTTCAGCTCACCAAATGCAAATGGAAGGATGGGGATATGCCTATGCTACAAACGGGATCTGGCCAGCACCACCTCTGAAGACTTCATGGGCCCAGTTTCATGCTTCAGACAACACCAGTTTAGCCATAAACAGGTCTATCAGCCCAATATTCTGCATAAGGTAGCCCCCAGGGCATATCATCGAGTTCTTTCAGGTTTTCCAAATCACAGCAGCCTTGTGCTCCTGTGGATGTGTTGTTATTGGTACTTGAGCACAAGTCTGAAGCTGTGGCCACATGCAGCAGTGTAGCACCAATATATCCCCTCCTGCCAATGTCCTTGGCATTCCAATTCCAGCTTGGAAATCCCCTTTTACATTGGAAAACTGAGAGACAGAGTGTGGAGAAGTCCCTTCAGCAGTGTCCTCCCCTGCTGTGACCTGCTTCCACAGAGTGCTTCAGCTTGTCTGACTGGGATCAAGCTGCTTCCTCTGTCCCATAATCTTCCTGAAATTTCAAGATCCTATCACTCTTTTAATGTGATTTAAGCCACTGATCTATCAAGCAGTGTTTCAGGATTATACCTGCTGAATGGAAGGGAATAAGGTTATTGACTTTAGAAAATACTTTATTCTTTTTCATTTCTGTCTCCCCTGCACATCTTCTGCATCCCCAACCTCTCCATTTAATAAAGTTAAACTACCTTTTGTGTATGAGCCTCATCTCTCCACCTGTGAATGAGTACTCAAACAGTTCTCTTTGTTCAAGTACCACAGAAAATATTTTTTTTCTTAAATTCCAGCTTCTCTTCCTGTGGAGAGAACTATATTAGGAAAGCAACTCAGAGAAGAATAGCATTTCCCCTTTGAAAAGCTCTTTGTGGTTAATACCTACTGAGGAGCTGAAATACTTGTAAGATTTTTTTTCCAAGAATAAACTGAAGTAAAAATAAAACATATTTCTGTGCTTTAGTCAGATGCAGTATCTTAATACTGACGGTGTGTTTAGTACTTAACATCCTCTGACCATTATGGGGCCCTAGACTGTTAAAATTCTTCCTTGGGGGGAAGGAATTAACACTATATTATATTATATTATATTATATTATATTATATCATATCATATCATATCATATATCATATATATTTTCTAACATGAAGAAATGGGAGATTAAAGAAAACCCATTTTGTTCAGGGCAAGTAGGACTAATCAATGGTAGCAACATACAACTAGAAAAAGTTTTGTCTTTATCTTGCTTTATATTGCATCGATGATTAATGGAAGCATGAAGTGAAGTAAGAAATTTGTATGTGTGCTTACCAAATTGTGCGGTGGATATTTTATTTCTGAAGTATTAGGAGAAAGGGTTAAACCGAAACTTCAACAAAAGCAATTGAAATCAGTGGCCATAGGTGTGTGAAGCAGAAGCTTCATTTGGCAATAAAGATCAGCATGAAATGTGTTTTTCATGTTTTCAGATCTTAACCACACTTAATGCTGTATGTAAGTGACAAGTAAGTCCCTGGTGCTGTCTGCAGGATGCCTGTGCACATCATCCACTTTGTTTAGACTTGAGTTTACATTTCAGAGCTGTGAAACCAAAGGCAAACCTTTCTCCTGAATTTAGCATTGTATATTCTGATGTAGTTTCCATCAATTCCTCCGAGTGGCTTTTATGCTCTGTGTGCTTTCAGTGCTTCCCTGTGATGTCCATCGGTGCTTCAGGGAGATGTTGGGGAGGCCTCCTGTGTTTTGTGTGAATCATCTTCTGTCCCTCTACGCTGCTGCCACAGAAAGGCCTTAGGCTCACCTCTCTGTTCAGTGCATGCACAGGTGCTGTTCCAGAAGCTATAAATTTAGAAGGCTGGATCAGTGGGACGTATTTTGTTCATTTTAAAGTGGTAATTTTAAATTTCTGCACAGACATGTTAATGCAGTATGAATAAAATGGCACAGACACATCATTGTCTTAGAAGGCATCCTGTTGACTGCCAGAGAGCCCAAACACTTTCTGGTTTTCTTGGATGAATTTTCTTCCTTACTTCAGATATTTTTAGCTGTTTGAAGTCAGTGAAATGAAAAACACCACCAATCTAGTTCAGGAGTAGATTATTTTGCAGAAAAAATTAGCAACTTTCAAAATTTTAGCCAAAGTGTTGCTATAATTCTCTCAAACAAGTCAAAAAAGATGCATCAGTCTCTTACCATTTTAGTAGGTGAAAAGTAGAGGAAATATTCTAACTAATAAATGGATATTTGCTTGTCCAAGGAATCAAAATTTGTCTTTTTGGTATTCTTCTGCTGGGAACTCAAAGCTGGGCCCTGAGAATGCATTTTCCTGGAGGATTCACTATTCCTGTTATCAAGGAAGGAACCAGCTGAGCAGAAAAGAAGATTTAAATGATGATTTAGAGTTTGAGATTAGGACATACAGTGAACACCTTTCCTAGCTCACATGCTCCTCTAAGACTCTCTAGTTTGCATGTCTTAAAGTTTAACAGTCATGTTTAATTTCTGATTATGAATCTAAAAGGTTCGCAGTGTCTGTAAATTTGAGATATTTTGTGTTGCAGACACACTGGATATTGAAGGTACTCTGCTGTTAAACCCAAAAAGTTCAATAAATACATAGCAGCTGGGAACACATAACTTTCTCTATTAGCTGGAAATACTAATGAGTTTTTTAACAGTGTGTTTACACCCGTGTACTTAGGAAGTGTAGCTCCCATTTACTTCACTTGTGATGGGAACATTTATTAATGTCAGAGGATGTATGATCCTAATTTCTTGTTTTCATAGTTTCTTTTGTTCTTTGCAACAATGAAGTAAAGAACATGAAGGGAAAACAATTTGATTGAGTAATTTACTGTATGTAAATTACGGAGTAAGTGTCCCATTCAAACAATCTTTGAATATTTAAAACTGCTTCTGTGGTAAATTATTTATTAGTATTCAGGCTATTAGCACAGAGCTACTAATTCTAAAATATCTTAGGGGAAAAAAACCACAGATTTGTCAGTTTCTTTTCAGTTGAGTCATGTAGATTCTGCTACTACTAATTATTGTATTAGGGAAGCAAAGTAAGGCTCTAAGGCTATCAGAAAAAAAATAAAGAAAAAAAAAGCATGGATTTTAATCTGTTATGATTTGATACTTATAACAAAAACTGACATTTAAACACCAAATAAAACATCTAGGTATTTCCAACCCTTCTTTGAAGACAGTTTGGTTTAGTTACTTGGTTTTAAAACTGTTCAACTTTGTATTAATTCTTTTCCCCACAATGATGCGGCGTATCACCGTCTATACAGTAGCAGGAAGGATGAAAGCAATGAACCTTGGTAATCACTGCTATTCTGGAGTGAGTTTCTGGAGCAGCAGGAGAGATGATTTTACAAGTGGCTGTACAATACCAGTTATGATATAGCAGGAACTTGCAATTTCTGTCCCCTTCAAAGAGATGACATTTAATTATGGTAATAGCTTTACTGATAGCTGATACACAGTATGGTGTGCATTAAAATTACACCGTCTGTGAGAAATTACATCCAAATATTGTTTGAAAATAGAAGGCAAGAAAATACCTCCCCACGGGGGAAAATTGTTGGCAAATTCTTCTGACTAACAGCGTAATGCAGCGGTTTTATTTCTTGTATCTCTCTGCGAAGGTGGTAAGAGATAATTTGACAAATGCTGTCAGATGTGGTAACCTCCTGTAATTCCTCCAGTGCACATCCTAATCCTGGTGCTCTCTCCTCAGAGAGCTGTGCGGGTGGGCAGCGTTTCCCCACTGACAGATGCAGTGACCTTATCGTGCAGACAGCTCCATCCAGCGTGACAGCCCGGCCATCTGCCTCCTATTGATCAGAATTGATTTAAAGAAAGTGATCCTCCAAAGCTTGGTGCTGTGGAGCCCCGAGCTAAATAAGCATTTTATGTGGAGGCCTTAACCTTTAGGATGTTTTTCCTCTCATTTCAATCTGATTTGTAGAACACAATATGAAAACATGGCTTCTGGTGGTAAAATGCTACTGTCTTTCCAAAACACAGCCTTGAGTATCTGAGGCAACTCAAATCCCAGAAAGATAAGAACAGAGCTGGAGTTCACCACGGTTGAGATAGTAAATAACTGCCCATTGGTCCTGAAGAGCGACAGGATCTTTTCAACAATTTTCCATAAAAGATAAATATTTTATCCAGTTCTCCAACTTTACCTATTTTCACATAAATATTATACGTATGTAGTTATATCTGTCTGCAATCTCACAATTTCTTTTATTTCAATAGCTGTAACTGACAGGCACAAATTGGTTGAATAACCCTGAGTATTTTGCAAACCAGAAGTAAATACACATTTCTTTAGTTGTAATGTTCTTTATGATGAGGGTGGGGAGGCCCTGGCACAGGTTGCCCAGAGAAGCTGTGGCTGCCCCTGGATCCCTGGAATTGTCCAAGGCCAGGTTGGATGGGGCTTGGAGCAACCTTGGATAGTGGAAGGTGTCCCTGCCCATGGCAGGGGGTGGAACTGGGTGATCTTTAAAGTCCCTTTCAACCCAAACCAGCCTGTGATATTCTGTGATTTCTATGTGAAACTTTTAAAAGCAGATTAATTTAAAGCTGTGTGTCATTTGTGTAAATAGTGTTTTATGTGTGGTCCCAATGGAAAGACAACAACACATAAAATCCTAAATCATGTAAATTTATACATGCAATGAATTACGTATTTTAAAGGGGTCATTAGTCAGCTGTGCAGAGGGAGCAGTTCAGGTTGGGTGGGTGGGCTCCAGAATGAATGCACAAGAAATGAAATAACCATTCAGCCCCTCGATTCAAGAAGAATCTGAGACTTTGGAAGGGAAGAGGTTTGGGGAGTATCACAGTTACACATCCCAAATGCCTGGCTTCAGCATGAAAGTGCTTGGCTGCCTGGGCTGAGTGACTTGGGCATGCATTGTGAATTTTAAGTGAGAGTAATTAAGTAAGTATTAATTGTAGGTTATTAGGCTGTGGATGAATCAGGAGGAAGGTGACAATCATAAGGCACGCTCTGTTCTGGAGGTGAGAAATCTGGGGGTAGCGTTGCATGTGAGACTTGTGTCCTGAGCTCCAGATAAACCCTCAAGTGTGAGTAGCCCCACCGAGTACTCATTCAATAAAATACCATTCCCTTACAAAGATGTCCCCACTCCCAGGTTATTTAATCCATTTCCAGGGCTTACTTTTACAGTCTCATCCAAAAATTGGCAATAAAATCCTTTCACTGCTGCTTCATATGTTCCTTGAGAAAGAGAGTGACCTGGGAGACCTCTGCAAACATTGTTTATCTTAACCATTGAGAAAAGGGAGTGGATAGTCCTAAAGGACATCATTTTGAGGCTGTCTCGAGGTTTCTCAGGAGTGTAGGCAAAATACACTCGTGCAAAACTAAAAGTTCTCTGCAAGATAAGGAGGGTGGTAGGAGGCAGGTGATCTCAGAGGGGTTTTAGGCTGGGTGTGAGGAGTCAGGTGCAATATTAAGATGCTGTCAAAAGAAAGGAGCACGGGAAATGAAGGGTCAGTTATGAGAACAGTGGGAACAGAATTTCCTACAATGCCTGTTAGTGTTCAGGAATGTATTTACTGCTGCCTCTCACACGGGCAGGTGCTCTAGGTATCACATGCTCAAAATACTTTACTTTGCCCCAAGCAGTCAGTTGCCAAATGTCAGTCACCTGTTTTGCCTGGTCCAAAAGTCACCTCTCATCATAATCCTGTTGTGCTGTATTACAGTTCTGCCAAAAGGTTTATCTGTGTGCGGATGTCTGAAGGTTTTAAAAAAGATAACTGAAATCACACAGTGTAGTGTCAGTAGGGATGGCACCAAAGGGGATGGGATTGAAGCAAATGCAGAATAAAACTTGCAAGTAAAACAAAAAAATAACTGCAAGTCAGAATGAAGTAGGGTTAGTTTCTGAGATGGCTTGGATGGCTAGAAGAGATTTATGTCACTTCATTGAGAAAGGTTTTTAGAGGAAAAGTTATTATTTATAATTTGAAATGCACAGAATCAGAGATGATACAGGAGAAGTCCAGATACCAGACTCCTTTGAAAATCTTCCAGTTGTTTAGATATATTTTTTTTTCTTTTTGAAATGAAGAAACAAGACCTGAGAAAAACAGCTGTGTGTAAAGAGAAATGAGGGTACAGTAAGATGTCCACTTTGTGAAGAATGTTGGACATATCTCCTTGTGGAAATTACTGACATTACTCATTTGTCTAAATTGAGTTAATGAGCATGTAGGAAAGCACTCGGATTGTGCTCAGTGGCTGTAATTGCCTGTACTCAAGGTTCTCTAGTTCTGCAAAGCCTGGAACTAATACCCCCATGCTGTGACACTTTGTTTTGATTGTGCTGTATCATCAGACTAATCATTAAATTGGCCATTGAAAAACGAGTAGGAAAATAACATTTGGTTTTAAATTCTTTTGCTGGAAAGTATTCTTAGTCACAGTGACTGAGTAACATTCTAACACGAAATTCACTTAGTTTTTATTAAAATGAAATATTTCAATTTGCCTGAGAGGAAAAAGGTGGAGATTTCTCCAGCCGGGTTTAAAAGGTTTGTGTCACACAGGTTTTTATTGTACAGATGCTATAGAATGAAAAGTTCAAGGAAAGATGCATCTTGGTGAAAGAGGCCAAAGAGCCACCGAAAGGAAAGGCAGAAGTTTTACTCTTCTTTGAAGCAGATGCCACTTACTTGTAATGTGGATAAAGGCATGAAAGTGTCTTGAAGATCTAACAGAATCAAAGTCTGTAAAATAGAGCTCTGAGAAGATGGTATTTTTCAATTACTGTTGATCCAACTTCTGTTTGGCTTGTAAATCAAATGTCTTTGTATTGATTGACATTACTTCCTGGAGAAGTTGGTATTAGGTACTTAAGGTACCATCAAATTTCGATCAATATAATAATATCGATCCAAACACGCTTTGTTTGAAAATTAATATTGCAGTTTGCTCTGGCTTATCTATAAAGACCTCAGAGAAGCTACAGTAATTTGTGTCACTCAGTCACATTGATGGTCAGCAATAACCCCAAATCCCACAGCAGTTTGTGGGATTCTCCGAAACAGCTCCTTCCCAGCCATTTTGGAGCAATTCCATTAAATTGCCCTATTCTGGCTGGATTTCAAAGAGAAGATGACTCTGTGGATGTGTTGCAGGCTTCATGTGAAAGGTGGGTCTTGTCATCCTACTGATCTGATTTCTGTGGAATGCCCCTGAGGAGCTGTTTTCATGTAGACAATCAGCAGTGAAGAGAGCCCATTCCTCTCAGCATTCCCACTCTTCCCTTTGGCTTCCCAGGATTTTACATTTTGCACCCAACTTTGTCTCCCAGATCCAATATTGCTTCTTATCTTAGAAATTACTGGCCTTTATTTCTCAGCCTGAAAACACTGTGAAGTACTTTAAAACATGCAAGAGTGAAAATTATTAGCTAAAAGCTAATGGTTTCTGTGATCACGTCCTTTTAAAATGGCTTTCAGTAGCTTCAGCTGCACGCAGTTCTAAATACTGCACATTTGGGGTTTGGAAAGGCACTTACTGGGGTTTAAGGTTTATTTTTAGAGATAAATAAATGTTGATAACATTTTCTGAAGATTGCATGGACTCACTAAATATGCATTTGCTTTGATAATGGTAGGCAAGTGTTTTTTGAAGCCTTGGACATGTCTGACTTTCTTCAGAAACATTGAAATCACCATTTATGGTGATTTTAAATAAGTTTAAAATAAGTTCTTTAACCATACAAGAATAGCACAAACTGTTTGGGGTTGCTGCTGGGATTTTTTGTCACTGTTTTTTCAGTTGCTCATTATTTTGTCACCTGAGTTTTATGGTATTTTTGAAAAATGAATAATATGAAGTCTCCTCAAAACTAGTAAGTTTTTAACTAACTGTGTATTAAGACTCTAAGGTTTGTTGGAGAATAGATTCTGACCAGGTATTTAAACTTTTTAGGCATCTTGGTTTTGTTTGTTCTTTTTAATATTAAAAAAAATTCTACATATGGAGTAGAGGGCATAAAAATACAGTGTTTAAACGCCCCCCCATATACCCTGTACTTGTTTCCTTATAATTCCAATATTGATAGCCATGGTTGGTGCATTTTTGGGATATTGATGGCATTGGTTCATCTACAGTGTTGGATTTCTGGTAATTAAAATTAGAGAGCATTGTTGGGAAGTTTACAGCAATCTTGTCCTCACTAGCAAATGATGAACACACATAAAGTAAAATATTTAAATGCTACATAATTGCTGGGTTCTTGACTCAACTTTTTAGTTGGCTCTGGGGAGAGGGAGTGAAAAAGGAAAAATGTTCATTAGGGCTTAGGGAGTCAGCCTGGTGTATTAGGAGGAATTGGATTATTCGGTTTACAGTGTTCTTAACAGATTCAATTTCGGGCAGAGATAATTGAAGTGTCGTCAGAGCTGTGTGCATCACTAAAACATACAGGGAGAGCTGCTCCCCTGGGCTCCCTAAAACAATATAGAACAAATGCAGGAGCTTTGCAGGGATTTAACTGCCCTCGTGCTGAGCCTGCTTTAAAGTATATTACAGCAAACTTCGATGAGTGCTGTTTCCAGAGAATTAATATTTAGATTGTTTTATTTCATTGTTGAAGGAAGCTGTTTGACAAATTATTATTTTTATTAAATCTAATGCCCAATTGTGAATTTGTAGCAAAATTTCATCTCTGTTTCTGATGAGTGTATTTCTAAACATCTCCACATTTCTTTCTTAATATTCACTAAAAAGTCAGATTTGAATTTTAAGGGATTTTTTTTAATGCAATGGGTGACACCAGAGGTAAAAATTCAGTTTAATTATTGTTTAAGGCTAGATCAAAATATGTATTTTTGGGAGGGATCTGTTTCAGAGTCCTTTAATCCACCATATTTGCATAGGGGTTTGTGTCCTATTTGAGGCAAGTTCCTGCCCCAATCTCTGCAGTAAATCCATCACTGCCCTGTGTCTGTATTTGGGGTATGTCCTTGTCAGCCAGGTTCTAACACGGTGCCAGAGCTGATAAACTCCTTCCCTGATGTCCTACAAAATGGACTTAATCATATTTACTTATGGTTATACTCTGGGGAACATTTGGAGAGGCCTCTCTACAGTAACTTGTGGCAAAAAAAACCCCAACAAGAACAGGAATGAAAATTCCATGAGATCAAGGTGGAGTCAGGATGGTAGCAAAGAGTTGAACATTCCAAGACCATTTATGAGAATTTTACATTTCAAGGTCCTGTTGATCCTGGCCTGGCTGATGTGAGTGCAGGAGAAACCATTTTGTCATGACCAGCTCATGCAGAAATCACAGGAATTTCAGGAGAGGTGCAGGCAGAAGCAGGTGTGATATAAGACAGGCAGGAGTACTAAAAGGTTTAAATAAGCTTTGGAAAAGTCAGCTGCTCATTTGGTTACTCGGAGTTTCTTTCTAGATAATGTTCTGTATATATTGCAAATATTTTGGTTAATTGTGGATCCCCTCCATATTTTATTGGCTTTTATTGGATTTTGCGTTCTCCTGGGTTTAAAACATATATAATATAAGTAGTTCTTATGAAAGTAACTATTTTTCTAGCCTGTGCTTCAGAACATAAATGCTTCTTATGAATTCCAAGCTTTAAACTTAAAAAAAAAAAAATCCAGCAGATTCCCACTGTATTTATGTATAATGGACATCAGCAGGGATTTAGTAAACCATTGATTTTTATTGTTCTTCAGCTCTGAACATGAGGTCATTAATTTGTATAGAAACTAGAAAAATATTTCACATTTTATAGTGATTTTTACAACTTTTAAACAAAACTTTATGTTCCATAGAATTGAATTACTTAATGTATTTTATGCATACAAAGATGTAAGGAAAAGCTTTTTGATATCAATATGGAAAATCATCCACTAGGGCCACTTCAGAACCATTTTAAAGGAGATTTTCATAATGAAACACATTGTTGCTTTTAGAAGGCTCCTTAAGCACTGTTCATCCAGACAGAGAAAGGCAGGGAGGAGAAGTATTAAACTCAGCACTGGGTGTGATATCCCAGGGTGTATTACATCTGTAAGCAGAAATACCTGAAGTGTTGGTTGAAGTTATTTTACTTTTATCATCTTTTTTTCTTTAATTATTGAAGTAGGCAGGATTATTATTGCAAAAGCTAAACTGATTTAAATGATCACAGTTAATTCTGCATGAGCTTGACAACGTAAAGGCAGTAAGGAATGGATGCACAAGATAAAACTTGGTGCTTTGTGCTGTTTTCAATTCACTGATTTCAAAGCACTTTACCAGGATTAATATTCTAAGCCTCCACACAATTCCCAGGAGGAAGTTAAGCATTATTCACATTTTTAGAGATGGGTAAATGAAATCCAGAGAGGTTATAACCTGTACAAAGTCACACAGAGGCACCAGGCCCCTGGAGAATGAGGGAACAGACACAGGAATTTTTGCATCTTGTTACCTGCTGCTACCCTGTGAGTAAAAGATCACTTGGAAGATACAAAAAAAAGCCTTTGAGACTCAATAGTTTAAGTCACTTTTAACCCATTTAATGGATTTGTGAGTAAGAAGCAGCAGTTATTTCATGCAGGTCTTTAAATCCTAGTGAGCTATGTCATATTGAATCATATCTACAAAGGAAGGGCTGCAAATACCGGAGGATCCTGGTTCATTGGCACTGAGGTGAAATGTCATTCCTTCTGCTCCTTTGCTCTGCAAGTGCACTGAGCTAGGAGATGAAAAAGCCTTTCTAACTCTTCTTATTACACTTGGTATAGCTCAGAATTTTAGGTCACTGTGGGGACAAAGAGATTAAAACAATGGAAAAACTGGGGCAATTTCTTTGTTGCTGGGTGCAAAATAAGGAAAATTGTTTGTACCCCCAGCTGCTAAATGCAGTTGCCGGCATAAGGAAACTGTAGAGTTTGGCAGGTGGGTTTGGAGTGGCTGCTGTTGTTTAAATATGCATATTTCTGTATAAATACATTGACATAAATTGCCTTTTTTCCTGGACATATTGGTTGGCTGTGTGCTGCCTGTACTTTTGTATTTGCCTTCCCCAAATGCACCTTGAGATTCTGCACTGATACCATTCTGGGGTTTCCTTGTGGGGACTCTGGAACTCTATCTTTTGGAGTACGTGTTTGAAAACTTAAAATTCAGTTATGCATGAAAATGCATAATATTATTACTGAACACACTTTTACTATAATTAGTGGTGCTCTTCAGACATATTGATTCATCTGCTAGGGAGATCAGATTAGTGTAGCATGACAGTTTTTCCTGGTCTGTAGCAAAACTGAATAAGTGGGATAGAAGCTTGAGCTGTTTTGGATGAGGTAGGATCAAGCTTGGAGAAATGAATAAAACAGAGACGACCTTTGAAAGTACTCACATAGAGAAATTAATGTTTTCTTGATATCTCTTCATTTGTCCTTCTTGTTACAGGCTCATTATTCATCAGAAATGTTTGGATACTATGTGGTATTTCTTTCAAAGTTAAGTATACAGAAGTAGCTGAATTTAACTAATAACAATAATAATTGTAGTAATAATACTTTGCTCCGGGGAAGGGAACCTTTTGCAAATGACATAATGCTTTCTTGATTACCTTTGTGTTTCAGGATGGATAGTGTGTTATTTTTTTTATTTTAGAAAGAACAAAACTACCTGCATTAGAACACTTTCTTTGAATCTCAATAGGGATTCTTTTTTTACAATACCTTTTTATTGATAATTCTGTCTTTAGTTACAATGCAGTGATCACTGAAGGTGCAGCTTTGCTAAATACCCAATACTTGCTGAAGATAAAACCTATGAGCTGCCCAGCTGTCTGTAAAAGAATTATTTATTCTACTTCTCAAACTATTGCCTAATTGGCAAAAAAAGCAGGTATAATATTGGGTGAGGAATCAGCTGTTTCTCCTCCAGACCCTCCAGGAGCACTGATGCTGATGTAATTACAGAGCCACCTTGAACAGGAGCACCTTGAAGGAAAATGTTCTGCTGATGTCAGGCAGAGGCGGGGAGGTGATAGGTGACCCTTGGGAGATGATGGCCCTATTGCCATGGACAAAATTACAAATTTTTCAGATGGCAGAACATTCCCTTCCTCAATGTCATTCATATAAAAGACCTTCTAATGAGAAGAAAAACGTGTGAAGTGAAGGATGCAAAGTCTTACTGCCTGGCACTTTCTTGGCTGCTGAAATCCAGGTTTATGAAGCCTTGTATTTATCTGTGGCCCCTGACAGGCTTTAATGTGTCAGGAGTAATGAATAAGTAGCAAACAACATCAGAGGATGCACCAACAGCACTCACAGGGGATGGGCCCCAATTCCTGCTTTAGGAGATCGCTGAACTGACCCTGAGACGTGTTGTACCCCAGCTCAGCTGGAGCTCCTCCCAAGTCCTTGTGCAGGGAGGAACCAAAGCCCCAGGTTTGCATTCAGCTGCCCTGTCATCATGTGCCTCCTACTTCTGTGTGCAAACTGATAAAATCACGTACCCTGCGCGTGGTAGGAGCTGTGTGGAGCACCCTGGTCCATTGTGAGCCAAGGGGTGAAATTTTCAGCTGTCACATAAAAATTCTTTGACTGGTTCTTGTGTTTGTCTTGAGCCCGTATTTTACTGTGTGCTTACATTCTTTGTGAGTACAGCTTTTACACAGATTTTGATTCCATGTTTTCATAATAACACAGAAGGTGCTGTCTGTCCAGTTACTTCTCACCTCCTTTCAATTGGCGATTATTGCTTTTTTTTGAGAGAGAGGATTAAAAATATTTGCCTTCTTTCACAGTGTCAGTGATTCATGTAAAACATGGCCTTTTACACTACAGCTTCAACTGTACCTTTCCTGGTACTAATTCAATACAGCTGGTCACTGCTAACATGGATATTGCAGTCAGCCTGCTGTTTAGGTCTGAATTGAAAGAAAACTGTTGCATGTCACAAAATATGAATTTTTTCAATGAGATGACCAGTCCAGGGGTGGGAGGAGAGGTTGAGTGATGTCTATGCATTACAAGTGAGCAGCAATACTCCAGAAGCCTTTCTCCAGAGGCCAGAATACCCTGTCTAAAATATGGGCTCTGATAGAAGAGGATTTGTTTCCATCATGATGTAGTAAATTTATCCTTGGGGATAGCAGGAAGGAGGGGTTCCATCAACAAGTGTCTGCCTTTCTGTCAAGATCTGATTAGTTGTGAAATTACAAGCAACATTTTAGACATGGTTACAGTAAAGGTTACAGGCACTCTTGGATCTGAAATTTCATTTTAGAGCAAAAGGTCCCCAAGGGCTGGTTTAATTTATTTAATTACATTGTACAAGACTTGGGTAATAGTTTTAGATGGAAGTATAAGAACCAACTTCCAGGCAAATTTGTAATATAATTCAAAGTGGTAAATTGCTAAACACTTCAACAGTTGTGCTTTATGGGACAGGATGATACAAGGATATGGATTGCAATTATATAATGCAACTGTCTTATATTAAAATCATAAATAATAAACTAGGAAAAATAATTGCTTAATTGTAATGACAGCATATCCTTCCTGAAAAAGTTGTGCTACAAAACTGAATTAAATGGCCTAGGAAGCCTCAAGGCCCTTTTAAGTATTTCTTATCCCCCTTGGTAGTTTGGATAGGGAAGATGGGCTTTAAATCTAGTATTTTCATAAGGTAATTCTATATCAAAGGGTTCTCTGACCGTAGTGCAGGGAGAGATATTGTGTTAGTTCTGGGTCTTCTCTTCTTAGGTGTGTCATGGTGATGGGTAAAATTCCTTAAACTTCCATATTCCCCTCACTACACACCTTGAGTGTTCTTCGTTTCACTCTTCTCACTTCCAGCTGAAACTTTTGTA
The DNA here is from genome assembly GCF_020740725.1 of Corvus hawaiiensis. Classification (NCBI taxonomy): domain Eukaryota; kingdom Metazoa; phylum Chordata; class Aves; order Passeriformes; family Corvidae; genus Corvus; species Corvus hawaiiensis. The sequence continues at coordinate 5,283,108 of NC_063228.1, forward strand.
CTCTTTTTCTTAGACATGATGGTTTGGATGGTTTTTTCCCAGCTATTTTACCACCCCGTGCTCAGCTGAGCATCTACAGCTGTTCCCTTGTTGGGTTTGTGATCAGCAACACGGTGAAGATGACCCAAAACCAGCGTCACCAAACAAAGCGTTAATCACTCATTGCTGTAAAGGCACAGAGTGCGCACAGCAAGAAGCAGAAAGCATTAAAGAAATACATTAATAGGTCCAGATCCTCCTTCTGCCATGATCTTTCTTTGCCAGCTCTTTTGATTTACTGTCAAGCAAACTGTTTTCGACTCTCTTGCTCTACGTAGTAAAACCGCGTGGTTCCGCCGTGCCGTTCCCAGCGTGTTTCCTTTCTAATCAGTCAATTTTGGCTGTCACTCAGAGCCTCACGTCTGACTACTGACACAGCTTCAAGGCCAAGGCTCCTCTAATGCCAGTCACTGCTAAATCTTGACAAAGGAGATGGATGACAAGGGTGGCAATAAATTGGAGCTGCTGTATCTGTTGTTTGCGGGCCTGACTTTACCTGACACTCTGTTTTACAGTCCTTACATTAAATCTTTTGATCCACAAGTATATGCTACATCCATCAGAAGTTTTCCCAATTTATCATGCATGGCCTTATAGCTTTTTTAAATGATTTAAAAAAAAAAAAATGGACCAGGAATTTAACTGAAGCCTTCCTTTAAATAAAGGCGCCTGGACACTTTGCTGTCAGTGTTTGTAAGGTCAATATCCCTCTGAAACACACTGTGCACTTCCCTCTGTTTCATATTTAAAGGACAGTTCTGCTTGTTTCTCTATTGATGCACTACTTTTTCATGGTTTCCATCTTGCATATTTACTCTTTTTGGCAGTACAGCAGTGCTGGGTTTTTGGTCAGCTAAGGTACAAGTGATAACTTATCTAAGACCTGTCTTCCCAGGAACAGCTCCTGGGGAAAATTATTCCACCTAAGGAAAAAGTACATTGCAATTTGATATCCAGATTCTTGTTCTTAGAAGAAAAAGAACAGCAAAAATTACATCAGATGCCAGTGGCTTTTTCTAGAAGAAATGGATCCATTTCATGAAAAATATTAAAAATGTTGAAAATTGAGGAACAATGCCAAATTTTTTTTTTCCCTGTAATTATCTTTGCAGTACTTCCATTTTTAATATGGATATATTAATTATTGCAACAGAAGTAATAGTAACTATAGAACTACAGTACAGCTTCTTTATGCTAAAACTCAGACATGTCTTTTCTGTTGAAGGACAGAGTGAAAATCTGAAGTGCTGCTTAGGATCTTCTCCCTGGCTTCAGAGATTATCAGACAGTCTTCAAATTTTAGTTCTTTCAATCATTTAGCACTAAAACCATTCCTGATTAGCACAAAGAGTTCTTTGGATGATTCTCCGTGTTCACAGACACAAGAATTTAAATCTGCAGGTGGCTCACCAATTTTCAAATATCTATATTTAAATATTTCTCTTAAAATATTTGATTAATCTTGCAATGTGCTGTTTAACATCAAACATTCAGTCAGTGGCCATGATAATTATTTCAGCTAATATCCTTTTTCCTTGGAAAAGAAGCTTTAACTGGTGATGAAATATTCTGTTCTGTAATAGATATGATTTCCAAATGAATACAAAAAAACCTGCATGTGTAGGGGCTTTTTGGTGGGGTTTTTTGGGTTGTATTTTGATGGTGGTGGGTTTTTTCCTTTGTTCTTAAAATATTTGTGATGGGGGGTCAGAGAGAGAGGGAGGCTTCACTGTATTTTTTTCACATTTTACCACACAATTTTACATTTACCACACAAGACTTTGAGCTATTTTTCTTCTCTCTATCATTTGAACTTTGATGTTTTGAAGGACCTTTTCTTCCAAGCCTTCTCCGTCCTGCTGTTTAACCTTTCTGGCCCTTCTAATACGCTTCCTTACTCCAGGCAGTTTTCCCTTCAGAGACAGAATAATACTGTACTAGATTTTGTCATTATTATGATAACACTTAAACTCCTGAAATCTTGTCTTGCAACAGGTCTTTTTATGGAAGCAACAAAATCCAAACTGTGAAAAGAATCCCATGCTTTCTGTACTAAACCATTAAAATTTAGGAAATTCCTTGACATAAATTTAAAAATTTGTTTAAAAATACCACAGAGAAAGTTTGAAGCTTGGAAGTAGCTCATTAGCTCAATATCGCTTGTGGAGTATTACAGACTCCTTAAATTACTAGCAGCAAGCTGATTATTTTAAGGATAAAAGTCTTCATAGGAGCTAATTTGACAGAGCTGTTAAAGTTGATAGTTTTGTCAAAAATAGTTAAATAATTGGATTTGTTTAAGAATAAGCTACAGACAGGAAAATAATTTGATTCTCATTTATCTAAGGTAGAAGCAAGCTTTAGATTTGGTGAGGAGTGAAGGTGTAGGAATGTGCAGGGGACCTGGGTTACGTGTGGGGCTGGGGAATGCTACTTAGGGAGTCAGGAATGAAGGGGAAGACTCTGGGGTTATTGAAATTTGAAAATGGGGGAATTTCCTAGGCACAAACAAGTCCATGGCTAATTGGACTTTGTTAATTCCCTGGCAGGCAGAACACTGTCCTTACACCATTTCTCAGCGTTGCACTCGAGGTGAAGGAAGATGTATTTGTCACTGCGTTGTTTTGCTCTCTTTAATTTATATCAGGATTTTTTGCTTGCTCTAATGAATGAACTCCAGCTGTTGAATTCCATATGGGAAATGCAGCCAGCGTAGCTCTTCCTGACAACTTGTGCCTGTGCTGTGAAAGCTGAGAATGAATCAGCATGAGAGATCTGGGAATGATAGTCTAACATAAAACAGATGACTGTCATCTATTATTTGGGTGGCAAGGGGAGATAAGAGGGAGGAAAGTTTGCTTTTCAAGCAGGGTTAAAGAAATGAATTTTATATCAGTGCAGTTTGTGGCTCTAATTTAGAAAAAATTTACAGACACTTGGGAAATTCTGCCTTCAGGGGTGGATTTGAAGGTGTGTGCTTGGGAGAAAGGAATGGTCATAGGAGCTTCCAGTAGCTATGGAAGCTGTGGGGAAAGGGAAAAAAAAAATTAAAAAGAGAGGAAGCAACCAATCAATAAACCCCCACTTTCCTGCCTCTAGTTGTTACTGCAATTAAAGTAGTTAATGGATATCTGTGTATATCACCTGGCAATTTCAATCTGTGCAATCTGAAGAAATAAGTAGCAAATAAGAAATAACTTAATTTTATACATCTCTATTTTCTATTTCATGCATGCTCATTTTGCTCTTTGAAGACACACTAGCTGTCACCATTTTTTTTTTAAACCAGATATAGCATGAACAGAATGTAGTTGAGTTACTAGAACCCTACTTGGATTTTGGAATTTCCATGGATAATTCTGGATCTTGGGTTAAAGCAAAGAGAAATTGTGTTGTATATTGGGGATTTTAGGAGAACTCAAGACAGTGAATGAAAATTCTTGTGAAAATTTACCAAAGCGCTTCTTGCTACTGCAGAGTATTTTCAGTACTTGAGCCAATGCTCTTATAAGAATTCAAGTTGCATTTCTTGATCTTTTTCATCTCTGGCACAAGTGCCTGCTCCGGGACAGCCTGATTCAGATTGCTCTCCTTCTTTTTTTCCATCTCCACAAAGCTTGAGCTACCCAGATTTCACCCAGCCTGTTCCTCAGCCCTGCTTACCAGGCCGATTTTGTGTTAAATGTCCATCTCTGTCTCTGCTGAGCTTCTGTTTCTTTGCCGTTTAACTTGATGGAGCTGGTTTTCCTACAGCTTCCAAATGTTCTCCAAAGCATGGGAATCTTTCAGGAATCTTCAGTTTTACTGCAGTTTTCTTCCAAGAAGTGACAGTCCTACATCCCACGGACCCTGTGGAATCTGTGCTGATCTATTTCCCTATGGATTCATCTGCAATTTCAACCCTTGAATCTTAATGGAAAAATGGATTCTTAATGTGTCCATAGAGATAAATATAGATATTTTACAGTTTCTAAGCCTTGTATCAATAGAGAGAAGGATGAAGAGTTTTCCTTTAAATAGCTTGTTTAGACCAACAAATGTTCCCATGAAAGAAAAGAGAGAAAAAGGGGCTATTTTCAGTGTTTGGTAATGAAGAGAGGGCGAGTGTTAAGAAGGATGAAAGCATTGAATGTGTATCTTGTTAGATAAACCTGTATCACTGTGCGGGTGTAGCTACTCTGATTTATTTTGCCTACGTGTGTTTACTTTTTATGGGGCATATTTGGCTGCAGGAAACTTTTTCTTAAGTGCTTGAATTTTGAGCTGGAATATTTTATGCTGAGCCATGCTTGAGGGTAAATTTTTTTTAAAGGTTTGAATGAGAATGCATAGTTCAAGTCCTTTTGCATAGAGAAATATATGGCAGAGCAACTATTGCCATAAAAAAATGAAAAACTGCATCGATTTAGATGAAGTGCGACAGTTTAAAATTATGTGTGTGCCAAGGTTTATTTTGAACTCATGAAGCTTATTTTCATTAATGACCCAGCTCTGTTTATTAGAAGCATGTCATATTAATACTTTATAATCTTATCCCTGATGACACCTTCAGAATAGAAGAGGAGATTGCTCTTTTTATTTGCGTGGTTGCTGTGGGTATTTTTGTTCAGGGCTGGAGATGTCTCTGAGCTCACTTTCCGAGGTATCACGAGGGCTGAAATGCAAAGTGGACACCTGATCCCAGGTGGCCAAGGCTCAGGAGATGAAGCAGCCGTGGTTGTTTGATGCATCCCATAGGGTTTGTTGGTGCTGGTCGGTGTCTGAGGGCACAGTGGCATTGCAAAAGGCATGTTGGAGGTAAATAGATCAGAAGGGAAATGTGTGAATGCTGATGCCGGGCTCTTTCACTGAACAATGAGGAGAAAATGTACTTTTGAGTGGTTTCTTGATTCAGGTTTTCAAATTCTATCAGCACAGGGACTTAGCAACAAGACTCACAATCAGACCATTGTGAAATGAGCTGCATTCCCCCGAGGGGTGGAGGAGAGCTGGGATCTGTTGAGGTTTTATCCTACAGGATACACACGGAGACGTGACCATGATTTGTCATGTTTTCAAAAGTCATTTGTCAATAGGCTGGTGCCACAAACTGAGTCCTCTTATGAAGGCAAGAGTAAGAGTGTGGCCTCCTGCAAGAGCTGCCATGAAAACAATTCATCTGGAATCTACTCATGAGAAATGAATTGTAAATTAAAAGAGATTGCCAGTGAGCCTTTCTTGTTTCAGGGTTAAAGATCATTTCTGCCAATGTATAGATCCCCTGAGACTGAGAACTACACCATATTTCAAAACTTCTGCTCTTTTCTCCCTTTCTGCTTGCTGGGTGCATTTTATATTTGTTAACTGTAAGAAAATGAGGAACAACGTAAAAAGCTCAACTTCTCTGACTTCTAGAATTCTGGGGGTTTGTGCTTCAGTAGTGTTTTATCGTTCCACTTCTCTTTTATAAAACACTATTTCTATTATAACTGCAGTTGATAAAATCAAAAGATCATTTTCACTTTTAAATCTCCTGAGAGGATTTAGAGCTCTCAAATTCTCTTGCACAATTTAAACTAAATTTTCACCTTAGAAGTTTGCAGATTCCTTCCATTTTGGCTTCCAAAGAGTACATAGCTGCCAAAATAGAATTAATTAATATTTCCTTTGAACCTCAGTGTGCACCAGAAGCACTCATTAACAGTAAGAGGCTGGAAGTTGTGCGATAGCTGCCATAGATTTTGTGGTTTCTTTATCACATATATTGATATCCAATTTTAAGGCTCAATAAAACCTGTTAGCGATGGGGATACTCTTGTGACACAAGAACAGCTGTTATCAGGCAGCAATTTGCAGTAAACACTTCTAGTAAACCAAGGAATTCGCCAAGATCTCTAAAAAGGCAGTCTGGAAGCTGCCTTCCACAAGGGAAACCTCAGGTCAGAACCGCACAGGAGTTTGAGTTTGGTGAACTCGATCCAAACACATTTTCAGTGAATGGTGTTTATTGCTGCATGCTGAGGTTATGTCAGCACAGCAAATCAAATCCTTCACTCTTTTGCCTTGTTCTAAGGAAAACCAGCATTTCCCCAGGAATGACTCTTTCAAGAGTTTCAGCTAGCAATGAAAAATAGGATTAATTACCTTGGATCACGGGCATGTGCCATTAGTCATGCAGTGCGTGGCAACCTGCTTTTATACTGGTTACTTCTGACCAGCTCACATTCTTTTCCTCTGTGTAATTTGTATTTGTTTGGTTTTTCTGTGTTTTGCTTCTTTTTTTTTTTTTTTTCGGTACAACTGGACATTCTGACGGGAATACAGGAAAGCTGGACTTTCTTATTTTTTTTTCTGAGAATTCCAGGACGCTCAGTGGGAGCCACATGCAGCTAAAATTAAACAAAACAGGGCATTTTGTCCATTTAAGAAAGACTGTGTGCATAAGATAGATGATAATAAGTGTCTTGTTTATCTTGGCTATTTTGCTCTGCCAGCTATGCAGGCAGAGCTGCAAGGTAAAGGTCCCTCATCCATAGATTTAATCTTTCTTCAGTTCAAAGCTTTGTAAGTAAAAGCAACCAGCTGGGCAGGACAGCTGTTGAGATCTCTCTCTTACAAACATGGTGCTGGTGCCAAAGGGAAGCTCTTTGCCCTCATGTCATTGTGCCCTCATTAAAAATAAGCAGCCCAAACCCATTCTGTGTTATCCTTGGAATCCATTGAATGATACACTAATTCCTGTTACAATTAGTCTTTGTTAGAGGTTCTTAATAGGGAGCCTCAATACACAGAGTTCAGTGCATTTTCAACCAGGGTATGGTTAATAAGGAGTTGGTTTTGACATCTGAATAATTTTTTAAATGTTGTTTTTATCAGTTCAACTGACCATTCATTCATTCATCTATGGGCAATTACACAATTACAGCAGTTGTTTTTTTGATCTCTAGGATATATTTCTCCTCTGTAAATTTTAGTCTGGAAAAGAAGAAACCTGAGAAATTAAAATAGAGAAAAGTACAAGCAAAAGGACATATATTTTCATGAAAGAGCAGACTTTCACTACATGGAAAAAACCCTAGCTCAGGCATTATCAAAGTGATCAAAAATAGAAAATGAGCAATGGAAGAAAGCAAAGAATTGTTCTTAATATACTTGGCTGGTATTCATTTCAAAGGCACAAGAATAAGGTTCAGGTACATTTAGGAATTTATAATGGAAATTCAACTGCTTAATGATGCAGATGATTTCCAAGAACCAAAGGGGAAAAAAACAGCTAAGGCTATAGATTTGATTTTCTCTTTTACAATGCTTTTCCTATGTCCTTTTCTGTAGTATTCTTGCCTTCTCAGTATCTGTCTTTGAAATCAATTTCAGATGTCAGGAAAAAAGTTAAAGATGTTGGCAGTAGTTGTCACGGATCAGACTCGGATGTCTCATTAAACTGAGCAAAGAGAGAGTGAGAATCACCTTTAATTTTCAGAATGGTTGGTCTTTAATGTTAAACTGAATGTGATTGATGCCTTTTAGAGTAATATGTGATAATATTTACTGAAACTTCTCTTAAATATTTGAAGATATATTTCTGTGTCTGCCTGGTAGGAGTGATTTCAGTTTCCCGTGTTCTTCTTTCCTGGCTGATGGCCTCTAAAGTGAACTTTCAGAACAAATGTAGAACAAGTCAGGCATACCCCTGTTGTGTTGATAATATCAACTTGACAAATGTATTCTGAATTTTGCCTGCAGCCATTAAAATGGAAAGCGAAGTCGGAAGTGTTTTATGGGAGGTTTTTCTTATTGCTTGTACCAGCAAGTATTGTACTGATTTTGTCAAAGGAAAACATAATTTTTATAAAGCACTTGCCCTATTGACTCCCAACTAGAACAATATATTTTAATCCATCATCATGTTATTTTTACCACTTCATTGTTTTATTTGCCATTATTATACTTGTTCTGTTTGGTTCTAAGCTGATATAAACTAAAAGCCAAAAGTCTAAACTAAATAAATATTGTCTCAATGCTAATTTAGGCTGACTGTTTATTAATAGAACTTGCTTTCTATATATAGTATAGAGAAATAACAGAGGTTGTTCTTGAACTTTGCACACACAATTGTAATGATTTGGTTGTATACACAGAGGAGAAGGTCAACTCTGGCTATATCTTTTTGCCATGTGTGCATATTTATAAATGCAAAATATTATTATTAAATTGTATTTAAGGTACTTTATAAATATGAAATAGAAGGTTAAATATCATCAGCTTTTGCCAGTATGGTGGGTTGGCAAAAAGCACATGTGGAGAAGTGTCTTACGTAATTTAACTTCTTTAATTTAGAAATAATCATTTTTGCTGTGAGGCTGCGGGATTGGCCTTTGTCCAATGAATGTTTCCTGTAACCATGAAACACGTTAATTTAATGTGTTTGCACATTAAATCGGTGTCAAAATAAGTACCTGTGGAGTACTGCTAAACAAAGACAAAAACAACTAATTTGCTTCTTAATGAGCCAGCAATAATGCACCAACATTTCAGTCTGTTTGCTCTTAAGGTAGACAGGGGTTCTGGAGAAGGCTGTTTCAGAGGTTCTCCTCCATAAAGAAGCCTTTTGAAATCCATACTGGTGAAAGACATTTTCATAAACTGTATCAATGAAAGCTCTGGTTGTGAAAAACGTGCGAACAGGAGTATTTATGTGATAAACCCTTAAAAGAAGGTAATAGGAATATATCACATAAATGATATTAAGGTCAAACTATTTTTTTTTTTTTTAGCAATTCGTAGAATTGTAAGATCCCAGAATGGTTTGAGTTGAAAAGGACCTTAAAGATCATCCAATTCCAAGTCCCTGCCATGGGCAGGGACACCTTCCACTAGACCAGGCTGCTCCAAGCCCCATCCAGCAGGGATGGGGCTTTTTCTTGGTTTTGCTTTTTCCCACCATGGTGGGAGGTAAAGCAGAGCAAGTGCCCAGGAGGCTGCCCTGTCACCTCCCTTACTGGGATCACTGGGATTTCTGCTGTGCCAGAGGAGGGGTGTTCTGCCCTGCAACAGAACCTGCAAAATTCGCTTTGTTTGCAGTAATGTGTCAGGGCATCACTACAGAATCACAACTGTGTTCTGCTTTGGTGACCTCCAAAATAAATTAATCTATAGAAATCTTTTCTTTTGTCTGTTGAACAAATAGCTACAGGCTTTCCTTCCTTTTGTAAATCTTCTTTTAAAAGTTAAGGAACCTTTTCTGGGTGTTTCTAGAGGACTTTTTCTGTCATTTGTTTGTAAAAGTTTTTTTGGCTCTTAAAATTGGAATGTTTTTTCATGTGGTGCAGATTTATGGTTCTCTTGTAAAGCTTTAGTTTGGAAGGACAGGAAGTATACCTTGATTTTTTTTGGTCCTGTGTCTAAAAATGTGAGGAACTTCAGAGTCAGAAGAGGGAGAGCAGGGTAAGTATTATTTGTGAAGCTTAAACCTCAGACAGCCCAGGCTGTTTTCCAGCTGGGCTGGCATTAAGTGCCTGGTGAAAGGTGAAGGTAACTTTGTTTATCCAGTCTCACCTATTGCTTCTCTGAAACAACTTAGTGCTCATGTTACACAAAGAACTGCTCTTTGTTTAAAAATAACTTGAAGTTGCCAGTCCTTTCAGAGAATGTAATTATTTCCTCTGGGAAAAATAACATGCCTTTTCTACTCAGAGAAAGCATTTAGGATGCCCTTTCCTGCTTTCTTTGTCCTGCAATAATCTACTTTTTCTAGAAGGAACATTTCTGCTGTCAACATTTTTCTCTGGTGTTGCTGGGTGAAAATAAGCTCAGTGTGTGTCATCCTGTGATGCACTCCCGGTAAACCCGGGTAATATGTCATCTACACTTGCCTCTTTCTCCCACAGAGTTTAATAAAGGAAATTGCTCTGATTAATGGCTTTTAGATTTAACAAACAGCACTGTTTGGGGTTATACATCCATCTGGTCCAGTTTCTAAATTGTCAGCTTGATGATGTATGTGGATGTATAGAGCAGGAACAGATGACTGGAGGGACTGGGGAAATCCTGCAGAGAATGGAGCCAGCAGATTGTTTCCCCCAGTGAGCAATTTTATGGAACTTGTAAACCCGCCCAGGGCTCACCTCTTACAGGATACAGGAGTGCTCATGAATTGAGGTTCTGACTGATTCCATACTCCTTGTGGATATACATCTTGATTATTGCCAGCTTGGCCGGGTTCAGAGCGAGGAGCAGATGCTCTCCATTTGTTTGGTGCTGCTAAGCAGGGTTTAGCCAGCCTGTCTGTATTTATTGGACTGGGCTCCAGCAGGACCATCAGGTGCTGCTGCCTTGGATTGTGTGAGAGCAGGATTAGGATCCATCATGGTCAGTGTAACTCCTAGGGTTTGGTAGTTTTCCTCCCTGCCAGGCTGTGTGTTGTGGGCCAGTGGGATGGGACTAAGCCTGGTGCTGTATTTCTGCAAGTGAGCCCCGAGTGCTCAGTGTCCGATCTCCTGGCCAGTCTCCCACAGGCTGACCCTTGTCCTGACTCACAGTTTCAGGTAGGACACAGAGGTTACATGTACACTTTTCCCACTTTTCACTTGGATAATATTTTCTCATCACTCGGGTGCCTGACAGCTCGCACAAAATCCTGCCAGACGTACAAACCCAGGCTGTACCTGAGGCAGCTGATCCTCCTTCTCTTTCATACCCATTCTCCTTTAACAATTTAGAAGAGTTTTTGTGAAGAGAAGTCTTTTTGCTGGATTATTTTAAACAAAATACCCAAATTCTGAAGGCAATCTCATGACTTCTTTTGCATTAACTATCAGTCTCATTGAAGGTATTAACAAGGTCCTGCAGGACTTATGTTAGCCAGTAGACTAAGTGGTTTCTTTTTTAGTTTTTTGCTTTAAAAATGTTGGTTAAATAGAATTTCATCTTTTTCCAAGGTTTGAGGGCAACTCTACAAACTTCTCTTTGACTTAGACTCACCATTGTTTTTCAGTTTTCCCTTTTGTTAATTATTTCTTAAACATGCTAAGACAACTCGTAGATTGTAGTCATTGCTTGTTACTTCTCATGAATATTGTCCAAAGTAACAGAGCTGGTGGAGTAGAGCTTCCTTGTGCTTCACTGAATATTGTGGTGGTACAACAGAGGTGTCTGTTTTCTAGTCTGATAAATTGCCCTAAAATGTAATGATTACATAAATTACTTCCAAAGGATAACAGTTCAAGTTTACATTCATTACCTTTTGTAACTTTAAAAAGCCCATCCTCATGACAATTTTTAATGCAAAAGGACGTTTTTTGTCATTCTGTGAATTGGAAATAACATTTCAAGTACTTATTTCTTGTGTCCTGAGAAATGTATCAATAATAGAAAGAAAACTATTTCCCCTTCTATTTCAGTACATGATTATAAATTCTGTATATATACACACTTCTGATAATGGGTTTTAACCAATATTTTATTGATTTACTTCAGTTCCATACAGAGTAATAGCTTTCAGTTCTTTGGGGTTTCATAATTTTAATATACTTTATGTCTTCTTTACAAATAGGACAAATTAATAATGAGTATGAGTTGCATTGTGACCTGTATATCTCTTCAAGATGGGTAGGTGCATTAGTACTGACTCTTAGGATGGTTTTTGACTGAGTGTTTCTTTTATTACAGCTCCTAATGCAGTGAATGCAATCTTTGAAGCTGATTTATGATCAAAATTTTACTTGTACATCCTTTAAAATTTTAAGCACATTAACTGTAGCATGTTTGCAAATAATAAAGTAGTTATCAACTACTGGTTTTTAATCACCTTATTTGTATGCTTAGATGGAAGTACTGTGTGCAGAACATGGGGGTATGGTACTTTAGCAAAATATATTTGAAGTTTGGGAGGTGCAATTCATTGGTGGTGTATCCTATAGGATACAGAGATTTAATATAACAGTTCTGTACACAGAGCAGTCTGCTACTGACAGCTTCAGGCCTTGGCATTAAAAGAAAAAAACACCCTACAAATCAGCCCCAAACCACACCCAAACACCAAAAATCCCCAAACTTCAAAAACCCAAACAAAAAGAAAACTTTTCACACCTTAATAAAGTTAGGATATTATTTTGAAAACACTGCTTAAGTTCCCTGTCTGCCTAACTGGGATTTAACCCTGTCTGGCTTACAAATAAATCTTTTATTTTTCCTTTACATATGCTTTTGATGTATGTCATCCATCAATGTTAGCAAGAACAGTAAATGCATTGATCTATTGCTGCACTTGACAAGTTAAATAACACTTTATGTAAGAAGTATTGATTTATAAAATCCAGTACATGTAATTAACATTAGAACTGTCAAAAGTTGAAAACAGTATTAACTTGCTGCTTATTTATAACCCAAAGAAAATTAAATAAAATATCCAGATTAATCAACTAACTCCTTTTCTTTGCCTTCAGATATGTCAAGCTCAGTTATGTTTTCTAGAACAGTGATATGTTTCTTCCAATTTTGACAAGAAGAAATTACATGTTTCGTCAGTATGACTGAAAATAATCCTATAGGGTCTAGATCCATGTATTTTCCTTGAAGTGGTGAAAGAATTCCACTGGGGTAGTTCTCAAAGGATTTGGTGTAAAAGATACGGAAATAAGTGGTGATATTTGGGAAAATGATGGTGCCCAGTTTGTGTGAGGCTTCCGAAGAACCATTGAAACATCCCTTTGGGAGTGTCTGCACAAACACCCCGGGAGCTCTGCAAGGATCACTCTGTGCTTCTGTCTCCAGCCATGTGCCTGTCCCAGAGTTTGCTTAAGATGTGGGAATATTTCAGCTGAGTCCTGTGAACTTTGGACTGTGCTTTGTTGGCATTTCTGTCCTAATCCAGCATCACAAGGATATGAGCAGTCCTGTCTCTGCTCAGCATAATGTGGGCTCCTGTGCTCACCACCCTCCAGTTCAGTGATACCACTGAGATCCTTTGAGATTTTTGAGGCAGGCATTATCCAGTTTCTGAACTACTTACATTTTTCAAGTTTAAACAAAACAAAAAGTTACAAGTTACATTTAAACAAAATAACAATAGCAGTGAGCAGTAGGCATTGCTTTTAACAAAGGTTTGAGCATAAATCATTTCCCTTCCAGCCCCCTCTATCAAAAGAGATGTGTTTATATCTTCACTGGATATTCATAGCTGCTTTGCTATTTAGAAATAAATTCTCCTTGAGAACATAAATAGGTGATTTGGCTTTCAGGTCTGGCAGTGCCTTTGCTGTTCCTTTGTTTCCTCCTGTTGCTCTTGTGTTTCTGTTCTGGTACTTCGAGATACTCCTCAGCTGTTTACCTTTTTGATTTAATTTATCTTCTGCACACTGAGAATGCCTCTTACAGCAGGGAGGAACTTGAGGAAAGCACATTTATGTTCTCATCTTTTCTCTCCTGTTAAGTGTTCTGTAGGGTTTCATCTCTTCTTTGTGCCGGTGTCAGTTGGAATATTTAGCAGATGTATTTATAAATTGCTGGGTAGATATCAGTGTGATCAGGCTGCCCTACAGTAGTTGGAGATTTTAGATTATGTAGCAGCAACAATAGCTTCCTTTGTGGTTAAAATAATGAAGGAAATCCTGCTATATTTAGATTCTCTTTTGGTGAGGCAGCCCTGCCTTCCACCTGCTGTGGGCCTAGATTTAAACACTAACAACTTATTTCCTCAAGTCTCTGAGTGAGGCTCTGTAAACGTCACTGTATGAAGAGAATATGAAAAGCACAGAGGTTGTGCTTTGATAGCAAATTCAGAGGCTGGAGGTTTCTTTGGAGATTTTGTTTTGGTTTTCATAGTTAATGGGTTCTCTTTTATTTGCCTGCTTTGTATGGATGTGCATTTTTCTCAGTGCATTTGTAACTTTCTTAAAAATATCCTCATAAATATTAAAAAAAAAAAATCCTGGAGCCTTTTTTGTGGATGAACTACACTAAACAGAATTTGACAACATCATATGTAGCTTTTTGATTTTTAATCTTGAAGCAGGTAATGGCTTTAAGCTGGAAGAGGATGGCTTTAGATGGGATATTGGGAAGAAATTCTTCCCTGTGAGGGTGGGGAGGCCCTGGCACAGGTTGCCCAGAGAAGCTGTGGCTGCCCCTGGATCCCTGGAAGTGTCCAAGGCCGGGTTGGACGGGGCTTGGAGCAACCTGGGACAGTGGAAGGTGTCCCTGCCCATGGCAGTGAGTGGAATGAGATGGGTTTTAAGGCATCTCCCCACCCAAACCATTCTGGAAATCTGTGATATTCCATGAATTCACAAAACTATGAATAGTGCTTGCCTTCTGATATACAACAAACCAATACAATTTTTTTTGCCCTGACTGAACTGATTACAGGTAGTCAGAAAGGGAGACTAAAACATGAGGTGTAGAAATTAAATGGGAAAAGGAAGCCTTAGTGGGATTTTAGGTTAATACATCAGGAGCTGCTTGAGGCTCAGTTAAAACGATATCAGCTCATTATTTTTTTCCTTCCTTGGCTGGTCTGCTAAAGAAATCAACTTTAAGAAAAAAATAATACAATTACATGTGGGAAGGTCTTTCTTGGTGTATTTGGGGATAACTGAGAGAGGTTTATGTTGAATTTTAATGCAGTGATTTTACCAACCACTGTCTTGTCTTTTTTTTCCTATCAGAATCCAGGTCCTATAAAACCTCTGCTGTGGTTCTGGGGGCCCTCCTCCTTTCAGTTCTGTTTTGAGTGTTTCTAATAAAACTTGAGTAACCTTTTCTTGAAAGGGAATTCTTCAAGAAGTGATTGTGTAGTGAATGAAAGGATGGTCTTTAAATAGATGGCAGAGTGTTAGGGAGTAGATTTTTTGAATACAAAGAACAGGTTATATTTAAGGACTTTTAAGCAGTCAGTGATAGTAAGATTTTCTTTTTTATCATAAAAAAATTTGCTCTGGCTTTTTTCTGTTGTCTCAGGATGCAAATGGATTTTTGTAGTTCATCTAAAGCTGTTCTTAGAGAAAAACGGAAGAAGGCTGAGAGAGATAACAGGAAATGTTGGTGCCTTAAAACAGGGAAGAATGGTTGGAAATATTAAAACAGATTTTACTGTAGTCACTTTGTGGTGTTTACCTTAGAATTAAAGATGTTTCTAAGGGAATGAATTAGGATGTTTGTTCTTTTAAGCAATACTATGTGTTAGCCAAGATTTGGGAAAAACATTTGGTTTGTTTGCATCAAGAAACGAGGAGCAGAGAAGCCAACTGGAATCTGCAGCGCCATTTAGGTAATTCTGAAATCGAGAAGTGATGCTTCAATTAAAAAAAAAAAAGAATTTTTAATTAAATCTACCTAACTATCAGTGTGAGACACTCATTCTTGCCGCTCGGGACTCCTATTCTATTGAATTGTTGAAAGCTAATCATAACTATACATTACAGAATGTTTAGTTTTCCTCTTGGGATGGACTGCAACAGGTTTGCAATCTTTAGTTCAATATTTCCTCCATCCAAATCAAATATATGATTGGCAATTACCCAATAACTAACTTGCCAATTAGTTATGTGAGCTGTTCAAGGCAAAAAAAGGAAGTTACCCATTGAAATCTTGTCTCCCTGTGACTGTGCATTTAAAAGAAATAAATGTCACTTATTCTAGAAATATGTCGGCTTCCTCACAGAACTTGCTGAGTCCTAAAACAATTTAATTCCATCCCCAATTAAACCTTTAAAAGCACCATCCATCAGCCTCAGTTGATATCTGTATTTGCATTCAGGGATTATAATGGAGAGACCCAAAAAGAAGGTTATCTTTTTAATCTCTAGGCCGACAGAAATGGGTAGTGTGGGCTCATTTACTTGATGTGTGAAATTGAGGAAGAAAGACTGACTTAAATACAGTTGCTTCAGTACTCTTCCAATATAAAATCAGATATCGTCTTTGATGAAAGTTCAGGAAATCCATTTTGACAGAATGCTTTATACCATTGTGTGAAAATTCTTAGCTGCTGCAGTATATTTGAAAAATAACCTGATATTTTAATGAAATATTCACTATGATGCATCAGTCCTTTGCAATCGAAGTTTAGAATGAGGTAGTAAAATGCAATTTAAATTTAATTGTTGTACTTGGTGATTTATGTCACACTTCCAACCACAAAAATTTGAATCTCTAAGATCCAATATTTTGGATAAAATAGACTTCCTGCAAATCAGTACAGTTAAAGTGACTGAATGCTCTAATGTATGTTTGACATTGTTGACAGTTTATGAATAGATCATATACTAACTTCCCCAGCATCCCACCAATGCATTTTAGAAGGTTTAAATTCAAAAGAAGATTGATTCAAATATATCTGAGTTCAATCTGACTTTCTGGTACATTTCCCAGGATTTACTGTATAATAATTCCAAATTCATATGCCATATAATCTATTGAAGTTCATTTCCACAAGAGAATACAACTTGCATCCAGAGCTAGCACATGTATGCATGTATATCAGAAACCGTAAGATTAAAAAACTGAGATAGCAAGACTAAAAGATCCTTTTGTAAAGGAAATAGAGAAAAATCTTTTCCAACTTGGGAATAAGAATAAAAACCATTTCCCCAGGAGGCTGCAGTTATTTGCTGTCAGAGCAGAGCAGCTCGTGCTCGACTGTTTGTACTCGACAGTATCACAGCTGAACTTCAGTCTGGTCTTGAATGGGGTTTTGCTGCCCATAGTTGTACCTACTTTCTGTGGATTACTGCAAAGATTCTTCCTGTCTCAAGTTTGGGTTTCCTGACTCCAGCTGCCTTTTTACCCATACTTTTGTATTACACATTCAATGCCTCAGACAGACCTTTTGGGACACTCTTTCCATGGCACTCATTGTTTATCCACCTGAAGGTGGCTCACATCTCCTTTCCTGGCAGACACTGAGAGCAAAAGCATTTCTGTATTGCTGATCTTCTCCTGGGGCTGATCATTCAGCCTCTGCCTCATTTTCCTGGGGAATTCCTCAGAGGCAGTTCTGTTCTCTATTTTCCCGTGTCAGTTGATCGTAGCTTTAGAAGCATATGAAGAAACAGTAATGTGCATCATGCTTTGATTGGAGATTAATAAATTGAAATCAAAAGAGGTGTACTACTTCATAAACCAATTGTGTTTTTCTTTTGAGTTTGAAAAATTTATTTCAGTCAAAACTCTGTTTTCAATATTGAATCTGTAGGGCCAACTGCGCAATGGAAAGGCAGCTGCTCACCTGGTATTTTTAAGTAACTGAGCTCTATTTGCTCTGAATTGCTGATTTATGTGCAGATTGATCTACGTTTAATATTCAATATTAGCTCACCTAAAAATGGCTTAAAATTAGAGATGCATAACAAAAACAAATAGCCGTGGCAGTGGGGATCTCTCAACCTGCTCTCAGCACTCCCTGCATTTTCCTTCCTCTCAGTGTTCAGGACCACAGAAATTGATTTTTTTCAGGACGTGGGCACCTGATTGCCTGTAACTGTTGGTATCCAGCACTCCAGGAGAAAAAAAGCTGAGATTTGAAGAGGGTAGTTGCAGTAGGTTTTACTGATGAGGGTGATGTAGTACTTCTCTGGAGTGTTCTAACTTTCCTTTTCTCCGTACGGTAGAGGTTCTCAAGATCAAATAGTGTCTTTAATTAAAATTTATTAATTCCTGAGGGACAGGACTGTGCAACTGCTTTCAAGATCTTGTAAGACCTTGTAGTAACTGAAAGACCTATTTCATCTGACTTTCCTTTATGTGTTTTACAAATGTAAGCTCTTCAAGGGCTAAGAATCATTAGCCAATCCCTGTTAATTTGTTTGTTAGAGGCAATGTTTGAGGTCCCTGAGATGGTGCTCTCCTGTTTCTAAAGTCATGTTCACTCATGCAATCCTTATGAGATTCCTTGGGTATTTAATAAGTATCTAGTCTTGGAATTTTTGTTGTCATTCCAGTCAGTACAAAGCTGTCCAGCCAGGCTGCCTTTTCCTCTTGCAGGTCCTGTTGTAAGTTTGTGCCTGAACGTGATTTTCGGGGAGAACGGAGGACGAGGGAGCTTTCAGCTTTCCTGTGATGCATCTCGTCTGCTAGGGCTGAGGACAAGCTCAGAGTAGAGGACAATTGCATCCAGTACCATTTTTTATTTAAATGTCAGCATTAGTCCAAAAAAAACCTGTCTGGGTGTTGTTGAATTTAATCCTGAATCTTTATTTTGAGATAAAATCCATCTAAGTTTTGCATGTACCAAGGAAAGAAACTGGATGGGCCAACCCAGCAGTGTAATGAAAGTCAGGCAGTTTAGAGGTGCAGAAAAGCAAGGCAAGACACGCTGTGGAGCAAATTTCCAGATAATTTTGGCATATTCCATCCTACTTCTTCTTGAGATTTACATAAAAATAAATCCTCAGAATCCTTTTAAGGATACAAGTCGGGATGTTGGAGAGTTTGGTAAGCAGACTTAATGAAAATTTACTGAAGCTGTAAATATACATGTGCATACATGTTGGCACCTTATCCCTTTGCTCCTTCTTGCAACTCAGAAAATTCTTTAACTGCTATTACTTTTGTTTTTAAATCAGCATCTCTGAAGAGCCAGAGAGGCTGGAAATATTAACACATTTAGAAAAAGCAACAGTGTATAGCATGAATGCTTGATTTTTTTTTTTTTTTTTTTTTTTTTTTTTTTTTTTTTTTTTTTTTTTTGTAGGCAGAAAAGTATTCTAGCCAAGAATAATTGCAGTATTTTATTATTTTTGGTTTTAGGACTCAGATACGCTTTTTATTAGTATCTTACTCTGTTCTTGAAGAGTATAAAACAAAATATGCCTTCCTGGCTTTCAAACCCTTGGTTGGCCAAGGTTAGCCTCCTGGTGAGTCTTTTCTGTAGTTAATTATTAAATGCAAGTATCTCATACCTAATAACTGCCCCCTTGTGTCTTCCATCCCTCAGCCAGTTGATATTTTCCCTGCCAATTTTCCTGTTTCCCTGGGATGCTGTATAACAACCAAACTTTTCCTTGCATGTCCAGTTTTAAGTTCTGCTTTCCCATTACCACTTAAAGCTCTAAACAAAGCCCAGGGTGCAGCCCTGGTTTGATCCTGGGCCTGAGGTGTGAGCAGAAATGCCAACGCCAGCAAAGCTGCCTCTCTGCATGGAACCTTTGCTCTGTATTTTATTTTCCTTTCTGCTTTCAGTGAATATTTAGTGAGCTCTGATTGCATAATTGAATTTGATAAACTGATGGTATGTGATTGATGAGAAAGTCAGGAATAAAGGATTAGAAGATAAAATTACTTCAAGGGTTTAAGTAAATCTTCCAGAGAGCCAGGGTAATTTATAAAGCATGATATACTCTTTATAAAAATATTCCCGTAGGTCTATTAAATTTTAGCTTCTAACAGAACTGGATTGAGTTTTGAGAATCATTTTCATGTAATAACAGCTTGATTGTGATGCTTTAAATGGGAGATAGCTCTGAGTGGGCTGCGGCATCACTGGGTTTGGAATATTTGAGTAGGAAATGTAGGGCTGAATGATAGACTTGTGGGCAGCACTTTGTCTTCCAAATACATCATTTTTTCTTGGAAAGATGTAAGTTGGGAGTAAGTGGATAATTCAGAGTAAGTACTGAAGGAGGTTGTGCTGCTGAGTCTGTAAATCACTGAAAAGAAGGATCAACAAATGACTCAGTTTGGTGCAGATACTATTTTCACTGAGCTCTCCCTCAGTGACTAAACTTTCTTCAGGGAGGAACAGTTTAGGGAACTCATTCCATGAGCCTCTGTACGTGAGTGGGTAAATGCTGTTTTCAGGGGACTTGGCACTAATCATTTCACTGTACCAATTGGGCTCTGTTATCTTCCCCTGAACACCAGCACTGCTCCCAGCTGCTGCTTTTTCATCTCCAGAGGAAGCCTGACACCTTTAATCTTACCAGGGTAGAATGTCTGAAACTCCCTTGGGAGACTCCCCGAAACGCATCTGAAGCCGTTGACAAGATTTAACATTTTCTCACTTGTTTAGAAATGCCTTTGTAAAAATTTGCTTTTCACTCTGGCTCAAATCACTGTATTTCACAGGAACATCCTCTAACTCCAATTAAATTTTTCTTTATAACATTTAAAATATTGGTTGATTTTACTAGTTAGGAGAAAATGAGTATTGGGATAAGATTATTTCGCAACAACTGCAGTCATTAAAACAAAAACTAAAAGAGAAGCTTTGCAGAATATATTCACAGTCATGTAATAATGTGGGGAGGTGTAGAAACTATCCTTGGTTTGTCTGGGAATATCTGCTAGTTTGGAACTGTTCCAATTTTCTCATATGTTGAATTGTTGTAACTTCCTGTATAGCCAATTTAAAGAAGATACTGCTGATCTGCACTCATCATAAATCAGTTTGTTTGAAAGACAGGTTATTTAAAATGCTACAAATCAGAAAAGGGCCCTACCCCAAAAACAGTTTTTAATTCAGTTTGTTAGATCGGATTTTATGCGATAGTTTATAAGCATTGCTTTAAGATTATGTGCTTTTTCTTTCTGCATAAATGAC
Organism: Corvus hawaiiensis; assembly: GCF_020740725.1. Classification (NCBI taxonomy): domain Eukaryota; kingdom Metazoa; phylum Chordata; class Aves; order Passeriformes; family Corvidae; genus Corvus; species Corvus hawaiiensis. The sequence continues at coordinate 5,303,662 of NC_063228.1, forward strand.
TGTGTTTCTGAAGTTAAAATCTAAAAACTCAGGAGTCAATTTGTCAATCCAGCTCATCAGCTGAGTGGGGAGCTCTGGCTGATTTATAGCCCCAGTGGGCCTGGGGCTCCCTGGCCACGCTCAGCTGGAGCCCAGCTCTGCCCCAGCACCCTTTAATAACGAGTCTGTGCTGCCATGTGCTCTGCCAAGTCACAAAAATTCCCTGAGCAGAGGCAAAGTGAAAGATAAAGGCTTGGAGATGCTGATATCCCCAGGCTGGGCTGTGAACCCCAGTGGAACCAGGCTCACTGGGAAGCCACCACCAGCACCCCTTGCCCTGAGCTCCTGGGAGTGTCCTGGGGCTGTCAGTGATTCTGAGACCTGTGGGTTCAGAAATTCCTGCCAGCCTTGAATAGTGCATGAGGGCACTTCCCTCCAAACTGTAAAATATAGGTTAAACTCTTTAAATAGCAAGTATAAAAATGCCTGAGCCTGTATAAAATAAATTCTGGAAGGAAGGTTTGCAGTTTAATTGAAACATTACTTGCACTGGGACAACATTTGTATATCTTGGTTTTTTTCTGTATTTTATGTATAAAGTACCCTCACACCCCCTGCACTCTTTAAAGCAGAGCTCAGTATTCTCTACCTACTGAATATTATTCATATTTTGTATTAAATTTCTGACTTTCAATATAACTTCTGTGTTTTATGTATAATCATAAAATCCTGGAAGTGTTGCAGGCCAGGTTGGATGGAGCAACCTGGGATAGTGGAAGGTGTCCCTGCCCATGGCAGGGGGTGGAACTGGATGAGTTTTAACATCCCTTCCAACTGAGGTCATTCTGTAAATTTTGGGTATAGAAGGTATTGATAAGCTTCTAAAATTAAGCCTGTAGTTCCTCTATAGTTGCAAGTAGAAATTTGACTTACGAAGTGTGAAAACCTTCATCTTCCAGAGGTGACTGGCGTAGATCTCCAGCAGGTGTGGACTCAGAATCAATTTGTATCTGAGCAGAGCTTTGGCAATTTAACCATCAAAAATTTTGCTGCTTGGAGTGTTTTATTTGTGATACATAAGAGTTTGAGAGTACATGTGACCCTGCATATTGCTGAAGTACCTTAATTCAAAATGTGCTAGTAGCTTCAGGTAATATAATTCAACATATTTTGGTTGGCAAGAACATTGAAAAACACATTAAACTTTTGAGGTGGTTTTTTTCTAAATTCTTTTCCCTATCAAGAATCTTCATTTACCCTGAGACTTTTCCTGCTGTGATAATAATTTCTATCCAAGATTACTCTTCTGGTTTCTATTCAAGAAATAAAAAAAAGAAAAAAAAGCTTTGAGTGGATTTAATCCTCAGAAAGGAGAAGGGGGGGGAAAAAAAGCCAATAGGGCTGTTCACTGCCTGCCACAGCAGACAATATTGGAATTCTCATATGGAGAAAGAGTAAACATGGACAAAAGCTTGTCTGAGCGAGCAAGGACAAAGTTTATCAAGATCTCGGTAATTCAGCCCCTAAAAAAAAAAGCTTAGTTTCGAAAGTACCAGTGCAAGCCTTAACTGAATCATGTTGTTTCTTGTTTTACGATGACCATATTGAGAAGAAATGAGCTAAATATCGGTAATTTTCCCTTACATTTTCTCAAGTAGCCTCCAAACCCATTTTTTTCCTTTGTATTTCAGGGGATGTTGCACCATTCTTCAAGACAGAACCAGGCTTGCCCCAGATCCACCTGGAAGGAAACCGCCTGGTCCTTACGTGCCTTGCCGAAGGCAGCTGGCCCTTGGAATTCAAGTGGTTGCACAACAACAGTGAAATAACCTCCTACTCCAGTGAATACAAGTAAATCACATCTATAGAATCACCTTCTCCAAGTGTAATTGCAAAACAACCCCAAACCAAACCCAACCCCCTCAATTTCCCAATGCCTCAAACAGCTTTGTAGGTACAGACACAGGAACTTTGGGGTTTATTATGAAAGAAGAGTGGGCTTTGTAAACAGATGAGATGAGATGAGATTCCTTTGTTAAAAATGAGATTTGACGCTTCAAAGCATGGGTGCTAACATGGAATTTTTAAGTACCAAAAGTGCCTTTTGCTGGAGATGTAACTTTTACCTGTGTTTGCAATAAATAGGAGACACATTCCTTAGCTAAATGTTACATATGATGTGTGAACTCATCCTTGAACAGAGCCGAGCTCCCTGGGACTGTTCATCTCAATCAGATCTAGAGGAATGTGGTCTGTCTTAAATTCCACACAGAACTTTCTGTTTCAATTCTAAGAATGCCAAAATGGAGCTGATAGTTTAACAAACTGCTCTTTAATGATTGTGCAGTTTACCCCCAGGACCTCCTTCCTGCCTCCCTCCCCATCCCACAGACATTCCATCAAACAGGAGAAAAACCACAGTGTGGTTTATCAGAGCTCATTCCTGTTGATAGGCAGCACATGGCTGGCCAAGTATCAACGTGTCAGACAGCCAAGTTTTGTCTGCTTTTCTGTAATGTGGGAGGATTAACTGGGTTTTCTTCATGCAAATGGATATTTCTGTAACCTTACGGAAATTTAATTTTTATGCAACTTAACTCGATGCTTTCAAATTCTGTAGAAATTGCCAGGTGAGTTCAGAAGTTGTGAGGGGTGGGTATGTGGCAGAGGGAGCCTGTGTACAACACCTGTACCTTTTGCAAACCAAGCTAAATACTGCATTTTTGGGATACATGGCCTAAGGCAGGGGAAAATTGTGTGTGAAATTACACTATAAGTTGGCATAAAAATGCAGATAATTATATAAAAGTTCTATGTTGTTACACAAGATAAGTTCCATAATTACTTTTCTCAAAGGTTTTCAAAATTTTATTTTTGATGCTATTTACCTTTACAAAGCAGTGGAGAAAAATTCCCTTAAATGACTTTCTAAAACTTTTGGGGGTCGTTTAGCATTTAAGGTATTTAGCAACTGTTTAAACCTAAACATTTAGATTTATATGAAGTTACCTAGAAAAGCAAGACTTTGGATTTGGATGACCCCTCTTAGTGCTGAGTCCCTGCATCTATTAATGGTTGCTGTTCTCAAGCCTTTGGGACGTGGATTGCGAGCCACATGCACATAAAGAGGAGATTTGTGAATACTTTCTAGGAAATGAAAAGATCTCTAACAACACAACAAATCACAGAATGTTTGAGCATCGCTTTGTGCAAATGCCACTTGTTTTGATCATCAACAGCAGAGTCAGTTGTAGTGGCTTGGTAGAAGGAGCTGACAGCAGCCCTTGACCATGTAAGATGCTGAGAGAGTAGGAGGAAAAATTATGTGGGAGGACAAACACATGAACATGGAATGAACAGCAAGCAAAGGTTACAACTCCAGCCCTGCAAATGTGCTAGGTACTGGGAGACTGACATTTCATGGTATTAGGAGAAACCTGAGTCGGGATGTGTGACATTTTGAAATAAGATCAGAATGCCGTGGTATTTCTTAAACAAGTGGACATCCTAATACAAAATTGGACTTTTACTGTGTATGGCAGTGTGAGCTGGAATCAGTTATTGGAACACCTTTCCCAAGCTGTGTGTGCACATACCTGCAGTCAGTCCCTTGTTTCTTAGCATTGCATTTAATTTATTCTTGTGAATGTCAGGTCATTATTCAAACCATATTTATTAATTCTGCAGGTTTTGTATTGTTCTTATTTCTGTTTCTAATTAAAAGATCTGGTGCAGAGGAAGCTGCTGGTTTATGATAATAAAATAACATTGATAGAAAATATTAATTTAGAAATTGCATCCTTACTGCTACACCACAGTCAGAGATCAGCAAAACAGGATTTTGATTCTATAAAAATGCAAAACTTTAAGCTTCCAAAAAAATGGCATAGGTGCAATAGGATGAATGAAAGCAAAAGAAAGATGTGCTCAGACATAAAAATTCCAGTTGCACGATTTAACCTTTGACCCCATAACAGTTTGCTGTGCAGTTCTCTTGGGTAAATAGACTGTTTAAATGCACGAATCTTCCCTGAGTAAGTGACTTCTGCTGCAATTTGAATCATCAATCAAAGATTTTTGGTAATTGATATTACTTAGTGTGTCTCAGTTAAAGTAATGTCTATATTGTAACAGGCTGAAAATATATTATCATAACACCCCAAGTGAGTAAAGAACTAATTGGAGTCTTTGCATTGTGACATTGGTGACCCTGGAGGAGCCGCTTGTCTTTGTCTAACGAAGCTGGCTGTGTGCACAGCCTGGCTTTTACAGTGACTGTGCATACACTACTTTGTGTTAAGAATCTATAAAACAACCTTATAAGTTCTTTGTGATCTGAGATACACGTTATGAAAACAAATCAATGCTGCTGACTGCAGGAGCAGTTTTGGTTCTGTCTGTAAGTTTAGAGACTTTAGTGTTCAGGCAGTGTCTTTTTTCTGTTTTCTTCTTTTTTTTTTTTTTTTTTTTTTTTCCCTTTGTTTTCTTTTGAATTAAGTTCTGGACTAGGTGTGTCTTCCATATTTGCTTTTGTGGCCTGAATAAATTGATTTATTGGAATTTAAGAAACTAAGGTTATGTCTAAGCAGCCATACTGTTCCAACCAAATTACTTAAAAGTATCTGATTATTATGTTTTTAACATTGGACAGATTTTAATTCTGATTCTGTATTAAAAAAATTACATCAAAATTAGATTAAATTGATGTATAAGTCTTTTGTTAAAAAGCTTGAGTAGATAAAAAAGTAAACATGAATATCTAATAAAATACATTTACCTTTAATTCTGTATCCATAATTATGACTATTAAATCCCGTAGCCTATAGCTTCGCTTTTAACTCTTAGGGCATTTAAAATTAAAATGAGAGTTTAAATTTTAAATTAGGAGTGAGCTGTAAGAGTTAGCTGGGATTCCTCCTTAGGTGGCTGATGCCACTCCCTCCTGAAACTCCTTGCAGAGGGGTGATGGAGCACATCACGCTCAGGGAGACTCCCCTTGAAGCTCCTCTTTTCCGCTTGTCACTTCCCATCTCTCTGCAGAAACTTCCCAAACGCCAGGTTCTGGTTGGCTGTGCCATTCAAAATGAGGAAAAAGTCGGGGCTGACTTTCCAAAGTCCTTGCAGACATCCCCAGAAACCTCAAGGAGCCTCCTGGCATCTCTACCATGGCAAGATCTATCTTCAGAGTTTGAGTGTAGACAAAAATAAAGTAAAATTATGTCTTGTCACTGTAAGGAATTGTTTTAACCTTCGATTTCAACTCATTCTGGGGAAGAAAGTATTATTTAGAGCTTAGAAAGCACTATTTATATCCCTTCTTGCAGATCAGAAAACAAGTGGAATGGGGAAAGCATAGCACTTTAAAAGCAGTATTATGACTGTTAGGTCAATAGAAAAGTGGGTTTTTAAAAAATAATAAGACATATGAGGTGCATAAAGACTGTTTAAAATTGTAAACACAGAATCAGGAATTCCATTAATATTTATCCCTTGCCCAGGTTTGCAATTTTCAAGTTAGTTTCACACGGTATAAACACGTGTCCTATCTCTTTTTTTTTGCTTCTGTTATTTAATCCTTCTAATTTTGCTTGCTGTACCTGCACATTATACCCAGTAGGTCCACTGAGAATCCAGCTGCTCTAGGTTTTGGCTGCCTTGGAATTTCCAAGGTAGATGGGATTTTCACTGTAAATTTTTAAAAGATTTTCATTTCTTCAGGCAACATGTTAAGAATGTTTCCTGCTGAAACTTTAATAAGTCAGAAAAGAAAACCAAAGTAGGACACTTCTGATCTAATTGATTTGTTTTGTCCTGGTGGCAGCAAAACTAACTCTGCATTACTGTCCTAGTACCGATGACTACTCAGGAAAGAAGCCTTTAATTTTGGCTTTATTTAATAGAAAAGCCAATGCAATAAGTGTTAGTCAAGTAGGACACTAAATCTTTATGGGAGGAAGAAAGATTGTTAATGTATAACTATTGGGTAAGAAGAACTGTAAAAATTAATTTTCAATATTTGTCAGAATCTTCAGTTTATTTTTTCTTTTTTTATAATGATGTTTTATAACAATCTTCTGCCTGGCAGAGAAGGAAATTATTTTCCAGGGAACTAGAGAGTCCTTCTGTCCTATTGATTTCTATCCTCTGCCTTGTATTTTCACCCGTTTTCTCACTCTATTCCCCGTGGTGAGGCTCGTCAGGCAAGAGGCAACAACATTCCTAGTTCAGAGTCATTATTTGTGTGCTGGGATTGCTGTGACTCCCACACAGAGCACAGGTTGGGATCTTTCTTTTCTTCCCGGTGCCAATTGCCGCAGCCACAGGAGGGAACATGCTGCGGGCTCTGGGGAGGTCACAGCAGTGACCAGAGGAGGTCACAGTAGTCACAGCTCGTATCCATGGGCAGCCAGGGGATTCTGGAAATCCCAGGGGTTCCTAAAGCTTGGCCATGGCTCTGGTTTAGCTCCCTGTGTTTGGTGGTGGGACCCATTTGCAGGGGTGCATTTTGTGATTACAGCCTGCATTCATCACACCAGAATCTTCTGCCTCCTTTGTTTTACGCTCCCTGATCCTGTCCAGATATTAAGCTCTGCAGGTGGGTGTGCACAGTATATTTGAGTCTAAGAAGAAATGTTTTCTTTTAGTGGAATTAAATTTTGAAGATTAAAATTCAGCAGTTTTCCTTATCTTCCATAAAGACTTTCATTAATCCTGCCATAATATCTCCTGAAGGTGACTGGGGGAATATGCGCTTGTGATTAATGTTTGTTTAATGCAGGATTATCTCTATTATTCATGTGTTTTATTCCCATTAAAACTGTGCCTATCAGCTCATTTTCATGTTGAGCAATCAGATGTAGCTGAATGAGGAAGGTGAGATTAGTGGACCAAGTGTCTGTTTGAGGGCAGAGCAAACACAATGTGCAGCCCACGGTGGCAGTTCCAGGGTTCCTCTGAGTTTCAGTGGTCACACAGTGGAGATTTCATTGGAAAGCTTTGATATTTCTTGCAAGTCTTCCTGATACCCACACTTAGTCTTCTTGTGGCTCCTCTGAACTATTTACCTGCTTTGCCTTATGAATGAGGGTACAGAAAACTAGGGGAAAAAAATTTAAGTCTGTCTTTCATGTGAATTTTTGCTATACTTGGCATTTATCTTATGCAGAGCTTGAGATTCAAGGGTATTTAATGCATTTCTTGTTAGCCGTTTTTTAAAAATCTGGATAGAACAGACAATACTGTAACCAAAGACCTGAGATTGCACTGCTTGCAAGTAAAATACAATAAGCATTTAAGACAAAGTGTAAAATAGGAAGAAGTGGTCTCTGACTGTGCCTTTTGCCTCGTAGGTACATCATCCCAGCTCTGCAGAGGGCTGATGCTGGCTTCTACCAGTGCATCGTGCGGAACAGGATGGGGGCACTGCTGCAGAGGAGATCTCAAGTCCAAGTGGCATGTATGTCTGGGGGGGGGGGGGGGTCACTCTGTGCTCATTAGCTTCTTTTTGGGTAAAAACCCCAATGTATGATAACATTTGTTAGTCTGAACAGGTGTTGGATGTCGTATTTAACAAATTTTTAAATATTGCCGCACAAGAAGTTTCATACGTCAGCTATCATCTGGGAAGCAGCTCAGAGCAGTGCAACACTGAGACTTTGAGCTGTTCAAAGCCATGAAAATGAGATTGTTTGGAGATATCTGTAACATGAGGGAACTGTTATAGCTCACCCTGAATACACAGGGATTAAGGAAGGCCATGCAGCACAGAACTATCAATCAAAACAAGAACAACAACAACAAAAAGTCCAGAGGAAAGCAGCAGCATCTGAAAGGGAATGGGATGGTGGGGATGGCACCAGGAAGATTTCAGGTCATAATCTTCGTGATACAAAATCAGCAGTTTCACAACAAAACTTTAAAATTCTGTTCTCAACCCCTTTCTGAAGCAAACCCCCCCAATGTTTGCAGCACTTCAGTTTGGACTGTGCAGAATTTTTGAAATCCAGCTGCCATTTGGAAAGGTTAAGTTGGTTTTCTCAGGAGTTTGTGTTAGTGAATGTGACATAAGAAATTATACTCTTGATTTCCTTTTTTTCAGTTAATAGATAGAAAATACAGTTCGAATAACTTTTTCGGAAATAATAATAAAATTAGGCCTTATTCTTTTTCCATAGTAAAAGCATAAAAGAAATTTAAAAAGAGACAGATTTGTTTTCTGTGCCTAAGAAATCTCATACATGGATCAGATCTCTCCTCAGGGTCAGCAACTGGAAATTCAGTAGTAGTAAATGTCACTTGATAAGTGGAATTTAGAGAAATTGAATTATTTATTAGATACCCAATTTGAAGGAACTGATTCAAGTTAATCACTATGTCAATGAGGGAAATTACATGGAATTTCCTGTGTTTTAAAATAAAACCAGTTGCAAATGGTATTATGTAAGCTTTGCTATCATGTCCATCAGTTTACTGCATTACAGTGGATTTTGTTACTATATCTGTAATGTCAGTAATATCAGTAATTTGATGTTTGGTCTCTCTATTGTTTTGGAGCTGCTGGGAGCTAAAGTAAAAATAAACTGCTGCTAAAATGGTGTTTTCCTTCCCTGACCTCTGCCAGCCCTTGTGTCCCTGCTGTCTACTGACCGTGGGCTCACTCTGACCTGGGTCAGAGCCTTGCAAGTCCTGTTCCAAATATCCCCCTGCAGTTTTAGTGAATTCTGTCAGGTCCCAGAGGTTCTACTGAAAGCTGGTGTGAGTGAACAGAACTTTGAGTGAGGTGTGGGGTGAGCAGGGGGTTTAGCAGGGAAAGGTGAGGGTGAGATGCCTTTCCTTGTGCAGCACTGAGCCCTTGGAGGAGCCTGGATGCCTCTGGAAGTTGCATCTCCAGATGTGGTTTCAGGGGACAAAGGCTTTGGTAGCAGTCCCAGGGAAAAATGTGCCCATTTCGTCCTGCATCCCACTAATCATTGCTGCTCCTGCACAGCAGTAGAGCTCTCTCCCTTTAGGCTCAGCAGGAAAATGTGTTTGTGCAGCTGTGGCCTGGGAGACTTCTCCAAAATTTCTAAAAGAGCAACAGTTGTTTCGCTGGGCTGTTGAAGGAGTTCTCTCCCAGCTCCTCCCTGCCCAGCTCCCTACCCAGCTATGCCAGCAGTAATACTGGCACAGTGCAGGGAGCAATTCCTGAGAAGTCCTTGTGGGAACAATAGTGAGAAGGAGACACAGGAATACTTTTCCTTGATTCTTCTGCTCAAGAATTCTGTCTCCTGAAATGACAGCTTTACTCCCCTCTGAAGGAGGGGAAGGTTTGCAATGCAGAGTTTTGTCTCTCCAGGCTGGTTTGTGTGTGTGTGTTGCTGTTCTGGAGAGAGTAAGAAGTGCAATTGTTCACTTTACTTCAGTTTTAGTTTTCCTTCCATTTAATTTGTAGACCTGCATTGCTGAATGAGGCTAAAAGGTCCTCTCTTAAATCCGCCTGAATTAAGCAGTCTATTTATCAGTTCATTTATTCGTTTATTTTCACTGACAGAGACATTGAGGCAAAGCAAACCAGATCCTGTGTGACTTGGGAGATCTTTGGTCTTGAGCCTTTGCGACATGAATGGCTTCTATAGTGAAATTGCCAGTCAGATTTGCACTTTATTCCTGCAGATGAAAGTGTTCTACAAGTTCTGAATACCCTCTTTCCCCTTCACCCAGGGTAGCAACTGAAGCCACATGATTGTTTTCTGTGGTTTAATGTTTTTGATTTAAATTAATTGATTTAAGCTGTGTATGGATATAATGAAGTTCCTGATATTTTATCATACATTACTTTTTGGTTATTCTCCAAAACCTATCAGAAAGCAACATCCCAAGGGGTTCCTAAAATCATCATAGCAACTCATCAAAACTTATGAGGAATTAAATGTTAGACATTTAACTCAGAAGGATTCACAAGAAATGATCTATTTTTGCCAGTGAATAGAGGATGCTTCCCAATACACTTCAACTCAAGATCTCTAGTGAAAAATTGAAAGGTGTAATTATAATGGCACTGAGAAAGATCTGAGGTATTTTCCATGTCCTAGATATCTGAAGTAGCAGGGAACTTGTTAAATAATTTAAAAAATATTCTCGACACATGCTAACATATTACTTAACTGAATGGGAACAGATCTTTGCGAGAAAACTGCTGAGTAAATCTTAATTACAGGATGGGCTTAAAAACTCTTGGATTGTGGAAACTAAAATAATCATACGACAGTGAAGTTAATTAGATCCACCTCCGCAGTTTGAAATTTCTTTTCAAGTAGCTGATCTGATTACAGTTGTAAGGAATCTGGAGCAGCAGAGGAAGTACAATGCTGATTATGTCTGAATAAATAACTTGAAAATCACAAAGATGATTAAAGCTTCTTTAAAATACCATGTGTTTTTAATTTCTGCTCTTGTTCTGTCTCTTCTCATCTCCTGCCATTCACAGACCTGATAGTAGTCTTCTCCTCTCTGTGTCTTTTGCATCCTTCTCTGCAGCACAGAAATTGTAGAGAACCCTCTTGTCCTTTAAAAGAAAAGGGAATTCAGTGACAGGAGCTGGAATAGTTCTCTGTGTGTCAGTTTCCTAGTTTAAATCAAATTAAAATGCAGAGAAGTTCTTTGGAGGGTGAAGAAGGAAGAGCCTACAGCCCTGTTTATTTTAATGGATAAGAATGTGGTACAAAAGGCAATGGGAAAACAAGAAAAAGACATTCACTGAATTTTTCCAAGGTCTCCCCAGATACCTGAACTTGCCTGTGAAATAAAGCCTGCAGAGGCAGAGGTTCTGCAAGGGTAGTTTCATTTCTTCCATTAACATTTTTGTTAAATCTGCTCTCTAACATTAGGGATGCACTAATGGCTTGGGAGTGTCGTGCCAGCAGAGCTGACAGCCTCCAGCATGACTGTGGCCTTGGGGTTCCAGGATCCTTTTGGGATCTTTGCTTAGGTCTGACTCTCCACTGGCCTGGCTGCAGTGGAAGAGCTGCTTGTCTGTCTGTGTAGCTGTGGATAAAAAAAAAGGTGGCCAAAAAATGGACGCATTTTTGTACACCATGAGCATCCCTTTGCATTTCAGGGGTTTCTTTTTTATTGTTAAGGATTAAAAAAAGCAAACAACCCAACCAAACAAAAAACCAAAGCAAACAAACCTCCATTAAAATGTCATTTTCACTGAAATCCCTCAGTTACTGCCCAAGAACACAGGGGCCACACAGGGCTGCTCATGGATGCTCTGCCTGTGTGCAGCAGCAGCACTGGGGTTTCCTTCATGCCTTGTGTTCATCTGCCCCTATAAATCAAAATCCAAGCTGTCCCATGATCCACAGTGTCCCACGAGTAAATATCAGTGCCAGTGGCTGTTGGGAACCACGGTGATTTCTCTGTCCCCTGGAAAGAAATAGGGAGAAAGACAAAACTTCTCATTTTTTTCTTTGCAGACATGGGAGATTTCATGGACACAGACCAGAGAAAAACAGTGACTGAAGGACAGGCTGCAGTTCTGAATTTCCCACACATCCTCAGCCATCCAAGGCCCCAAGTGACGTGGTTTAGAGACGGGCACAAGATCATACCAAGCAGCAGAATGTAAGTCAGTTTAAAGCTCAAAATACACCCACCCTAAAATATGATTAATTATATTTGATAACACAGCTTACATTTTAAGTACACTAATTAAGGTTTAAAGAGAATAAAGTAGTTGTGTTCATACTAAGTTTGAGATAAATTACTATTTTAAGACCATCTCTGAACTTCTAAAGCAGTTTGACAAAATAATTCATGTGGTTTTAATGGTCCTGGTGCAGCATAAGGGGCTGGATTTGCAGAATGTCTGTGCTTCCTTCACGCTACTCATTTCCATGATACATTTTGAGAAAGGAAATGTTCATCTCTCAATTACGTTTACTTGAGTGCACTAACCTAATGAATTCTGAGGCTTTTTTCTTTTAATATATGAATCCGTGGGGTTGTGTTGCAGTTATGCTTAGTACTATTTTCCTCACAATAAAATTCCAGATATTGTTTATTCTTTTCATTAATTTTTAGCCTACAATGACAGTTTTATTTCTTTTTTACTAATTAGCAGCTCACCCCTAACGACACAGTACTTGCACTTTGATTAGTTATTATCTCAAGGTGTGCTCATTTATCCTTTTCTGAAACAGTTATGAAGCCATCCCATGTTTTTATCTGCACAGTTTCATTCAGAGACTGAAGGGCTTGGCTGTAACATTAAAAAATGTGGATTAAATCTTGTCTCATTTATTAGAAAGCTGTTGAAATGCCAGGAATGTTGCTAGTTAGTTTTTAACTGTGCATTACATTTTCATGTGTTCAAAGGGATAGATGTGCTAGCAAGTGATGGTAATGGGATATTTCTGTGTTCCAGGGCTGCTGAGGCTTTAGAGTTCATATTAGAAAGGGAAAACTTCTCTTGAATTTGGATTTTGGTAATCTGTGCAGTATATTTTATTGCTGCTTATGTGCCTTTTTGAAACCTGAAAGCTGGTATTACAGTAGCTTTGAAACTGTTAAAATTAGTATTGCAGGGATGTGAAGAAACTGTGTAATAATTTATGAATAATTTAATAGTAATTTGATGAGAAACAGCTGGAAGATGAAACAATGGGTTCCTGGGCAATCTCTTGAAGAGAGCTAAGTAACAAATCCTGAGTTATTAACCATTAAGGATCTACTTCCTCCACTTCTGCCACATTACAAATTTTGTGTTGTTGATGCTGAGAATATGCCAATCAGAAATTTGCAGGTGGTGACAAGGCCTTGTTATCCTGGTGTCTGAGAGCTTCCTGGGAACCCTCACAGGGGACAGAGCGGAGTGACCAAGGCAAGGCTGCAGTGCCTGAAAATGAGATTTGCCTGAGTTCTCTTACAGTTTAGGAAAATTGCAAGTAGAGCTGCATATGTCATGTATTTAATAACATAAAGATCCTGATTTTCACCTGCTGTGCTTTACTCTTGCCCTTACCCTGTTGGGATTGCTGGGGTAAAATCACCTGTAACTATGTGGTCATGCTTACAAATGGGAGAACTGCAACACAGGCTGCAGCAGGGGTGAAATACGCCCCAAGCTTTCCATATAAATTCCATTCCCTGGTCAGAAATTTTGTCTAAAAGGAACATTTGAGGACATTTGTCTGGCCTGTGTAGGAATCTGTGAGTGCTTCTGCAGTTGAAATACCCATGTTGGAAGTGTGAACCTTCTTGGAAGTTTGATAGATAGTGCATAGTGAGTCTGGTAAGTTCAGCAAGTGACAGATTTATGGTACACATACCAATCATCAGAGCACTCTGTGTGCAGTAGGTCTCAAAATATTGAAAAAAACAGGGAGCATCCACTCACACCTTGCTGTCTGTTAAATTTGGAAAGTAAATATGGCAGCCCTATAAATATAGGGAAGCTGACATGTGGAGAGGATGCATATAAAACTGTGAGAAATGTAGAAATATCTTATGGGAGCTGTTTCTTACCTGTGGAACAAGTTGTGCATTTCACTGTTTTTTGTGCACCAGGAGGTAGCAATTTCCCTGATCAGTTTAGCCAGTGATCCAGTTAGGCTGATGCATCAATCTCACTGGATCTCCTGCTAAACTGATCAGGGAAATTGATACAACCACCTTGTACGATGCTCTTTAATCTGATTAAAAGTACCTTATATTGCTAAATCAATATAAAGCTTTTTTAATGTTCTTAAACAAGCTTACAATGATTTGGCTGAATCAATCAGCCATAATTTCATGTGTCAGCTGTAATAATGATTTCTGGGAGTGACATTGCTGTGGTGCACAAGGTGTGAGGACATAAACAGTGCCAAAAAGAGGGAGAACAGTGCTGGTTATGGTGAAATTCAGTCAAATGGTTGATCAAGTTAAGCCTTTCTCATGCAAAAGCCTTAATTTACATGTACTTAACACTGCACCACTTTATGCCATAAAAATAATCTTATGTTTGTGTGCACAGAGCTGCTCTGGCATGGATTCATCTCACTGATGTGGGAACAGAATTGTCCTTAGGTGAGAGGTACAAAAGATCAAAAGTAACACCAATTCTGAGAATAAAAAGTCAGAAATTCTTAAGATGTTTCAGGAAATGTCATTTAATTGGCTCTGCAGTAAGGTTTCCCTAGCAGGTTTAAGGTAGTAAATGCTGATATATTTCTCTTTTACTGTGTACCAGTATTTAGGACCCTTATGGGGAGGGGCTCTGCCAGCTGTTCAGCATCTCTGGGCAGCCTGTGCCATGGCCTCACCACCCTCATCAGGAAAAATTTCTTCCCTACATCCACCCTCTTTTAGTTTAAAACTATTCCCCCTTGTCCTGTCACTGCGTGCCCTTGTCAGTTTTTCAGGATGGGGGGGAGAAAAGATTCAGTGGGTAGCTTTGGTTTCACCTCTTTTTAGGCAGGATGGTAAATCCTGCTCTGAGGGTATGCATGGCTGTGACATTTTCTGGGAAAAAGTTTCCTTTGGGACCCAGGCAATTTTTTTCAAACTGCATCCTCTATTTAATTTAACTGCTGGTGTTACTCGTGGTGGAATTCTGCAGCAAACAACCACATATTAGTACCTATTCTAATGGTGTTGTAGTATTTTGTTAAAGCCTCCAGATAAAAAGAGGAATAGGATGACAAGTTGCTCTTAAATGAGTGGGCATGTAAAGTCAACAAATCCCTGTATAATATAAAAATGTGAAGCAAATGGCCTGCACATACTCCTGGGGTTGTTGTTATAGTTTGTGACTTAAGGCAACTAACAAATCTGCAGCAGAGTCAGTGGGACATGATGGTGTGTGTTTAAAAATTTAAGTCCTAAAAATCACTGTCATCCTCCCCCCTCGCTTAGTGCAGTGTGGGTGTACATTCATTTTGGTTTTTATGCATTCTCTGTCACCAAAGCCTTAGCCTGGTATTTTCAAGAGGTGTTTCTAGAATAGAAAGAAGCTCTGTACATGCTTGAAACGTATGAAGTGGAGAATTGGAGAGGAAGACCAAAAGATCAAGAACAGGAGAAAATGAGCAAGAAGATTTAGGGTTTGAGCTGTTTCTTATTATTCTACATTCCCAAAGAAGTTCTAGAAGAGACTTCACATTGCACCCAGACAGATTCATTTCCAAATACACCAGCAGAGAAATGTGGAGTTTCAGCTGCACTGTTATCCAGGGTCTTGACTGATGGGATGATTTTGCCTGTTTCCCTGCACATCTTACCAAAACCAGCAACTCTCTAAAGGTGACTGCATCAAAAGAAATTGCTACTCTGGGATGTCAAGTATTCAGCTTGCCTTGCCTGGCTGTACTTCATCAGGCTTAAAAGCAAAGCACATTTAACTTTCTTTACACGAGCACAAACAGTACCTTGGAGAGGCACAAAGGACAGTAGCACCATCAAGGTCTGCAATTGCCTTTCACTTGCGGCATTGAGGAATTAAATTCTTAGTACTCTTAGAGGATTTTTTACCTTTCTCTAAGTGAAGCACTTTTCAGAGAAAAGGTTCATTCCAGCCATCAATTCATTTAACTCACTTTCTTTAAGAGGAAAACTTCTATGCAGACATTATTACTGTCTTCATTAACTTCCTTACAGTGAAACTGCTTTTCTCCATGTAAGCTGCAGTTAGGTGAATATTAACTCATGCCTTTTGATAGTGGAATTATGTCTGACACAAAACTGGAGAGTTCATTTTTTGGTGTATAAAGGCACTTCTGGGGTGTCCCTTTCAGCAGGATGGACATTTAGTCACTTAATTAACTCCTGAGGAACCAAAAGAGTTCACAGATGCACTTCATCCCACTAGGCAGGGATGCTGAATTGCATTGTCTTTAGGTACACATGGGTTAAAATCTGTGTTTGGCACTCAGATCAATTCATTTTTGGATGTATTTGGTCATTATTAACTCTTAGAGACTGAAGCTGCTGGCAGATTGTGGAAATGAAAATACATTAAGCACAAGCAACTGTCTCATATGACTTGTTGTGGTTTTGAACACTCAGAAAATCTTGCAAATAAGCAAAGCTGGTGCAAATTTATTAGACATTTGCCAAAGTAAAATTGTAAACATATTAATGGCATCCTCAAAAAAAAAGTAGCTGTAGCTAAGTAGGCTTTAAAAGATGAGAAAAATTAAAGTATCTCGGAATAATAGATCAAATTTGGGGCTGATAATAGCATTAGCTTAGGTTTTGCTTTGATGATAGCAGATGACTTAATGTGCCATGTATATATTTTTCACTTTAAAACAAACACCACTTCATTTTTCTGTGAGAAGTTCTAGTGGCACAGTGCATTCCTCTGCAAATACAAGCCTGTCATACAACTTAAGCTAGTTGCACATAATTACTTTTTGCATACACTGGATAATACTTTCATTAAGATTGTGATGATTATCATTACTGAACAATAAATTGAGAGACTGTCAACTGTGCAATGTATTACCTAAGCAATAATTTAAAAAATAAAAATTTGCAGATCTCTTGTCTGCTGACATTATGGAGTGACACCTCGCAGCAGTAAGAGATGTGAAAAACCCCTGTAATATTGGGTTTATCTGTATGTACCTTTCCCAGGCTCCACATTAAAAGAAAAGAAAAATATTTGGTAGAATTAAATTATTCCCTTAAATAAAATCTATCACCACCCTGGAATTAATTTATTTAACCAAACTTCTGCATTGAGTAAGTTCAGTTTGGAGGAACAGGCAGTGCCAGGAATCATCTTCCATCGAGTTTCACTGTTATCCCCAAGGCCTGGATGGATATGAAGGACTGTAGGGAAATCTCCCATCATCTCTCAGAGTGCTCAGTTTGAGGAGTCCTGGCGCTGTCAGGGGCTGTGTGAGCGTTGTTGTCTGTCAGGGGCTGCTGTGGGTATCACCGTGTGCTGTGCTCAGCAGAGGGAAACAGCAGCACCCCAGGGGAAGCAAATCCCAGGATTATTTCCCAAAGCTGTTTGACTCGTCTAGATCCAACCTCACTGCTTTCCTCTCTGCTCATAATTTGTTTGCTGCAGGTTTTAAACATGTTTCAGAAATTAATTTATTCAGACCTCTCAGCTTGTCAGGTGAAACTGTGTGTTGGTTTGATGAGGGGGAGGAAGGCTGAGGTGGAACCTGGGGACCGTGGGATGCTGAGTGCAGAGTGGGTGGGAGCAACGCAGCCCCTTGGAGGTGGGAGAGGGACAGCAGAAAGAAAACATTGCTGCCAAGGAAAATGCCTTTTAGCAAGGCTCATTTGGAAGGGGATTCTTCCCAGGAGAGGCACTTGGGCTGATGAGATGAGAGGCACATTTTGGGATTTGATCAATATGTTTCATTACAGATTTGGACCACAAACCACAGAGGGTTTTGTAATATATATTTTTTTCGTAAGCCAGGGGAAGTTGCTGCCATTACGGTAGCACTGTAAAATCCATATTTTTTTGCTAGAAAAAAGTGGATGCTTGGAACTAACACTGTATTTTAATGGGCCTCAGCTGCTCACAGTATCTTTCAGGACAATCTTCAGCAGCTGTAAATTTCAATAAAACTTCAAAGATCACTGTCTAAAAGGAAAATCTGAGTGTTGGATATTGTTTTTCCTTTGATGATCACATATAAAGAACAAAATAATTTTATGTGCTCCTACCCTTATTAATCATAGGTTTGGAATTTGTAAAACAAAGACAATGGAAGTGTCACTAGAAGGAAACCTTTTTTGCTCTAAGTATGATTTACTTATCACAGCTTGCAGTAGAAATTGATTTATGAATTTGTTGCTTTCTGGGGACAAATGTACTTTCAGAGAGAAAATATGGACTGTGAAAGAAGTGTTAATAGCATTACTTTTTGAAAGTGAACTATGTACTATTTTTTAAAAACCATCCTCAATCTAGAGGTGGGTAAATATGAAGACTCACTGTCATTGTATTCTGAGGCTCACTTTTTGCATCTGCTGCATTTTCTAATGAGAGCTAAAGATGCTATTAGGGACAAATCATGAATATAATCCTTTAATAACTAATGTGCTTTTGTGGAAAACCATTTTTCTGTCAATCTTTGAACTACTCTGCCTACAAATGGAAATATTTTAATATGCAGCCAAGATAAGACTATTTAAAAGTGTTGCAGTCATTCTTAAGAGCAAACATGCAAAAGAAAACTATTGCTTTATGCTTAAAAAGTGGCAATTGTTCACAAATCCCCAGGAACTGTTTATCTCCTATGGCCCCTCACATATCTCTGCTTTTATGGAAATAGATGCAAAATGCTTGTGACTTATCAAATATAGCAAAAGGTAATGTCTAATGTTTACCAATCAACTTTTATTAATCAAAACTGACTGAAGTAAAATGTGTCTGTCTGTACTTCTGACTCTGTACTACAAAGGATTGTTAATTTTCTTTCTATGCAGGAAAGGACAAATTCTGTCTTGCCTTATGATTCCAGTGGATTTTTATGTGATGTGAAAAGGTGCTAAGACATATAAGTTTGTAACTTTAAGATACAGGTTTATGTGGAATACTTTAAAAGCCTTTCATTTTGGCAGATTTACTTTTATAGTGAAAACTGCTGTGTGATTCCGGAAACAAAAAAAAAACCCCAAACCACAGAACCTGGCACTCTGGGGATGTATTGTGGCTTTTGTGGTTGATTTGCATCAAGTCTATTTCCTTAACAGGATTCAACTTGAATTTAAAGAATTTGCTACATGGGGGCAAATGTGGAGCAGTTTTACATTAATTAGTGCTGCAGAGAGAGGCAAGAGCTGGCAGCCTGTGCCTTATCCCAGGTGCCCAGAGTTGTGAGTGGAGCTGCTTTGTGCTTGGCCTTCACCAAACAGGTTCCAAATGAATTTAAATACATTGCAAATGTGTTGCGTGGGTCAGTCTGGTCGGTGTGAGTGGAGGCATTTTTGGCTCTGTTGAAACTTTGCAGAGGCATCTTACAGTTGGAAGTGAGAAAACAGTCGAATTCTGCCAAAATTTATATGAAATCTATTTGTCTGTTCCTTGTTAGTGCTACCTTTTATTTCTTAATACACACCAGTGGCTATTTTTATGTATTACACAAATCCCTTGTTTTACATGAAAGGACCAACTCTAGACATAGACAAGCAAGGCACCTGTTTATTGGGGTGAGCACAGCCACCACTTGCTCAGCTTCCCTCTCTTTGTTTTCCTCTCTAAATTCCTGCCACTTAAGTGGGGAAAGAGTGGAATAAATCAACCTGCTTTTCATCATAGCAGAGGCAAAGGGAAAGGCTAAGGAGTGGAAATGCTGGAGGAAATCTTTTCCTTCCCTCACCTCTCAGGAGTGTCGGTGGCCCAGGAGCATGGCCCTCACTCTTCTTTAGTTTCTTCCCAAAAAAATCTTGCTGAGCTTCTCAACCCAAACTCCCAGCAACCCCCCCTGTACTGCCACTGATCCATCCCAGACCTGTGTCCCCCCTAGAACTCCCCTCCAATCTCCGGAAAACTGAATGTTGCCATCATTTTATTTCTGTTTGTTGTGGCTTATTTGTAGAATCAGGACCTAATGTGTCATTGAGAAATAACACAGGAGAACAAATATCCAGCAATTTCTAGCTTGAATGTGCCTGGCTCCTTGAATTCTCAGAACTGAGGTCTAAAGGTGACCCTTTTTAGGAAAAGCACTTGAAAGCATTGCATCTGAGGCCTGTTCAACCACATTTTTTGTATTTTTTTCTAAAACCTCAAAGCCTATTCACTTTATAAAATAGGGTTTTGCTAGATTTTACTCAATGATTTTTCAAGAAACTGCATTTGCTGTTGTCATTCAGCAACCACCACCATTTGCAAGAATTTAACAACTCTGCTGCTGCCTGCCAGCTGCCATGTGTTCCTTCCCTGCTCCCTGCATAAAACCTCCTCACTGCAAGAGGACTGCAATACTTTCATAGTAATCACTAGTTCAAATCACTGATTATTTTAAAACATCAAATCTCATTTTTGGCAATCCATCATCTGTTTCCATGGGAACTGAAACTGGCCTCAGCAGCCTCAAGAAGCAGAGTTTATTGGGATACTTACACGTTTCAATGGCTGTTGTTAGACAGCTGCATTTTCTGTTTACCCAACAGATATTGCAGCAACAACCTCATAATACACTTCTAAAATTCTATGTACATTTAATTTTAATGCATTTATGTCTTTATTCATATTTTCCACAACTTAGCAGAAATGTTATGATGGAGGAGAGGGAAATGTCAGTAATTTCCATCATATGCAGTCAATATTGGTTGTTTCCATCAAGTGTCTTTACTATTATTTTAACTAGGGCTGTGACAAAAAAGAACAGAAAAATGCCCTGCCCTGAGGGGACTAAAAATAGGTGGAGGCTCCCACTTTTCAGGTGCAGTATTGTCCCTTGGTAGTCTTATCCCAGAGTTTCTGCTTTCCAAAGTCTGATTTCCTCCACACTTTTTGCCCCAGAATAACCATTTCCCCAAGCTTGCAGCTCATCTTTCTGCTCCAGAGCTCAGATTCTCCTAATTCTTGCTGTTTCACCACTATTTATAGACCCCATTGGTTAAATCAGCCTGGAGTAGCAGTGTGAATTTGAAAATGCTGTTTTGCTGTAGATTTGTGTGGAGTATTTCAGTATCAAAGAGAGTAACCGGGCAACTAATTGAATATAGTATTGATATGAATATGTATCAGCTTTATTTCTTTTCTTCCAACTGCTTTAGACTGGAAATCATTATTCTGGAGTTTGGTATTATTTTGGTTCAGAAGTGAGGCAGCCATTTAAGACAAATCTCAAATCTTGAAAAGCTGCTTTCCTATCAGACCTTACATCAAACAAACAACCCTCACCTTCTCCCATCTTCTAGTGCAGTTCTTATCAACACAGGGGGAAGTTGGCTTACAAGGAAGCATTTTGGGGCAAAATCAATCATATTTACTAATAAACATGCTGAAACTAAACTGAAGATGATTTGTCTTGCAGAACAGGGGGAGAGAGGGGACTGTTAGAGTCTCCATCAAGTGTTGAGGTACAAGGGGAGAAATGCTGATTTTCCCAGGCTTCCAAATAATCTCTAAGGAATTTCCACTAACATGAAGCATCTCATGAAGCTACTGCAGAATATGGCAAAACCACTGCCTATCTCTGCCAGCTCCTAAAGCCCTGGATTTTGGTTAAGTTCAGATAAATCAACTGTTCTTTAATAAAGTGACTCTGTTCCCTGGTTTGTTGGGTGATCCCACAATAAAAGAATTCCGAATTCTGCTGCAATTCTTGTGAGTCTTTGTATCTTTGGTTGTGTCCCTTGCCACAAACTCTTTCTGTCCCAGGTCTAACCTGGAAGGAGGTTCATGGAAGTGCCTTGAAAATTCTCAGTTCTTGCTTCTTTCTGGGCTTTCACAGGGCTGATCTCAGATCATGTAATCACTGGTGCAGTATTTACCACAAAACCCACTTTCTAAACAAAATGTCTGCCCTCACATCTTTGTGTCAGAGTATTTATCAATAATTTATTCATGTTTAGCATAATTATGAGCAATTCAAGCTATATTTTCACACAGATGGATTTTTCTGCACTCATGTAGTTAAAAACCTGCTGCACAAGGGGGATGATAAATAACTGGTAAGAAATGGCTGAGGGTGCACAGCAAGAGGGTGAGAGCAGAGAATATTGTGCAGCTGCTTTGCTGAGATTTAGATCTGGTACTGACTACACCCAACTCTTGTTTTAATGGCATTATTTGAAGAGTAAACTAACTGATTTTAAGGAATTTTTAATTTATTTTAGAAGAAGCAATGAAAATACCTTGAGGAAATCCTGTAAATAGGTCTTTATTGTATGTTGGTGATTGAAATATTCTAACACAAGAAATAAACTAATATGTCACTCATAATTTTATTAAAACAGGGAGTTGGCAAAATTTTCTTGTTTCAGAGAAATAAAGAGAAGTGTTGCTTTAATATTAGAATGCCTGATAGCTTCTAATCCATAGCTGTCAGTGCTAATTTCACTAAATAAAAGACTTTATGGTGCTGAAGGTTCACTAATCAAGATTCATAAAGGTACAATTCCAGTTGTCATCCTCTTGTCTCTTTGGGAAGACACTGTTATTCACAAAAAAATTCCTGGGTAGAAAAGAAGCTCCCGAGCATAAAGCAGAAAATGGAGTGTGTAAAATACACTTTGCTTTTTCTCATGAAACCTTTAAGGTGATGCTGGATGGATAAGGGGTCTGCACATCATGCCTGAATTTTTGAATTATTTAAGCAAAATTATTTTATCAGTCTGAAAATTTCTGATTGATGATCAGCTTTTAGAGTTCTCTTTTCCTTGCTGGGAGGTTTCTGTCAGTGAATTGTGGGGTGTCTGAGTGCTGTCAGTTCCTCTGAAACCTGATATGCTCCATGGGATATTCACTTAATCTGCTCTAACACATCCAGTGACTGTTAGGTGTGAATTTTATTAATTTCTGTAGAAAAATACTCATTTTCATCAAATGGAGCACATTTTTGCTCATTTGATAGGTTTGTTTGAGATGGCACAGATGGATTGCTCTACACCAAGAGCAAAGACAACTCATTCTGTTGGTGCACTTTGGTTTTTCTGTAACTTGTGAGGGTAAAGAGCACCTGCACCGTGTAAAACAGTCAAAGAGCACAGCAACAGATCCGAGGTACCCAGCCAGCTGCCAGGTGAATTCCTAAGAATTTCAACTTTTTCATTTCCTAATACTTCATTTACACCTCTGAAATAACATAGTGATAAAACCTCCCTTTGTATCACATCAAAGTGCTTTCCCTGCAGTTTTTACTCACATGCAGATCTTATAAAAAAAAAAATCCATTGGGTCGTTCCTCAGATGCAAATGTTGAATCTCTTTTTTTATTAAATTGCAAAAGGGATTTACCAGAATTATGAAAAGGACTCTGGGCTTGTGCTTTATAAATGCTAATATAAAATCTAGTATTTTAATAAGTTTTTAAATTTACATCTTTGAGTTCATTGAGGGAGCTTTGAAGGTGCACCCTCTCCCTTTGACGTTTGTTTTCTGTTCCAACAGTTCCTGCTCCTTTAATAGAGTCACACTTAAGAAGCTCTTTGTGCTTCAATCTTTTAACCATTACAGAGGATCACAGAAGATCTGGCTGCCCTCTGATTCACATCAGAATTGTCCTGAGCCATTTCGGTGTGTGAATGGCTCCTCTTATTCTTCCAAATTGAGCACAGGGTCTGCATCATGAATGACAGAAGGAGATTATCTGGGGTTTGGGTTTTGGTTTGTTTGGGGTGTTTTACCATGAGTTGTACCAGTGATGTGTTCAGTGGATTTACATAAATGTTCATTTGTGTGTTTGCACTCAAGCTTTGGAATATTGCAGCTCCTGGAAGGTTTTCAAATCAAATGCTCTGGG
The DNA here is from genome assembly GCF_020740725.1 of Corvus hawaiiensis. Lineage (NCBI taxonomy): Eukaryota > Metazoa > Chordata > Aves > Passeriformes > Corvidae > Corvus > Corvus hawaiiensis. Next base: position 5,327,049 of record NC_063228.1, read on the forward strand.
TGCAGGTAACCACCTCTTTTTCCTTTGGATCATTCTGCGTTGCCGTGCACACTTATCTTTCTGAAAGCTGAAATAATGGTAAAGGTAATGAAATCTCATGCTTCAGGGCATATGCTAATGCCTACAAATCTATTTCACATTTTGTGAGATTAATTAGTTAATATGTGTACAGCATTTAGAACATAATTAATTTTAAATTTACACCAAGTATTGCTACAGACTGATCATCTGTGGAACTCAAGAGTTAATTTCTTCTGTATACACTGTGGAAATGAAGAACAACATTAACTTTTTACATCATCTCTGTTTGTTACTGACAGATCATTTGTCCCACAAGAGTAATATCTGCTACATTTCGTTTGTTTAAAGAACAACTAATCCTGGTTAGTTGGATCATAAGATCACAGCTGCCTGATAAACTCTGGGAGGCACTTGGAAATGCTTTGGATTCACGCTTCATCCTCACACTGGAAACTCTCACAGTGCAGAACTAGGGCTGCTTTTTCTTGCAAGGGTGATCTTCTATCCATGAAAGAATCAGAAGTGGCTTGAGATGGATGCTGCAAAATTTCCAGAGCCTGGAAAGGAGGGCTTGTATTGGGAAGATGAGAAGTGAAGCTGGAATAAATTCATGTAGTAGAAGAGTGGATGTTCACAGACAGAATTTTGAATAGTCCTGCTAGAGTGGGGGGAGGAAACCAAACCCAACCAGTCTTCCCTCTGTGCTCCTTCAGTGGAAAAAAGGTTCTTCTCAATGAACAGAGTAAATAGAAGCAAATCATAAAAAAGGCTTTCAAAAACTTGTTCAGGGATAATAACCTTGACTGAAATTAGGGGAAGAGCTGGACTGCTTTCACTGATCACTTTAGTTTTTCCTCCTCAGAAGGTGCACATAACTTAGCTTTGTTACTCAATATGTGTGGATTTGCACTAGAAAAAAAAGACATGAATATAAGATTTTCACCCCGTACTATTTTTAATTAGTAAAATAACTCAGAATGAGATTTGTAATTGGCATCAAGTTGAAGTATGTTGAAACAAGCATTTCTCTACAAAGCTTATTTTCACGGAGCCCGAAATGGTTGATACTTGCATTGCATGTTGTGCTTGTTTGTTTTATGATTTTTCCTGGAACTATGTTTGCTGTCATTTGCAAACAAGAGAGATCAGTCTGTTATTTACTGAGGCTGAGTAAATCACAGAGTATTATCCAGTTAGGAGACAGTACACAGAGTAAGCAGATCAGGAAAATGTATTTCAATGCCAGCTTCATTAAGTCGATAATCATCTCAATATATTCTCTTACAATTTCAACAATTAGTAGCCATAGTTTTCTTCTCGTGATTATCTTTAATCAGTGGCACAAAAAAATCCCCAAGAAGAATTCCATGGTAATTCGAAGCTTCCAGAGAAATGTTCTCAATGTGTGGAGCGTTGCAGCAAGCAGAGTCACAGGACCCAAATTTTCTGGTTGGTTCTGTATTCTGAGGAGAGGAATTCATCCCAGGTGCTATAACAGCAGCTCACCTCTGAGGAAACACCTTCATTTCTGTCAGAAACCATATGTTCCTTCAGAAAATAGGCTTGTTGCCAGATACCAGAACAGCAGGACATGGCCACATGCGGAGAGCTGTGGTGGCCACGTTAGGGTGCTGGCAGGGTTTAGCATTCTGTGACTGCTTCTGTTCCCTGGCAGGATTATGGAGAACTGCTCTGCTCTTGAAAAGCACTTGGTGTGTTCTTAGCTTTGCTCACACAATAACTTTTGTGCTGGGGTTTCAATTTTAGCTTCTGCTGGTTTAGCCTAAGTTTCTGACGGTTTTGTTTTTTCACAAAATTTCTTCAGAGTCTTCAGTAATAGGTTAAAACAAATCCATAAATTTATTTACAGAATATGGGAGTAAACAGTGCCATAGAGAAATCACCATGGAAGAAATACCATCTCTTGGAGTTCCCCTGAAGTGAGAGACAGTGAGAAAAACCTGGAGCTGGCTCTCTGCTCTGCCTGTCTCCTCCACAGCCCCTATAAATGCCTGTGGACATGGCCATTCCCTGGCCTGACCCAGCCTGTGGTCACAGGGCTGCTCGAGTCAGTTTAGGGACTGGCTGTACTGGGAATCCCACCCTGAGTGTGTCCAAAATCCATGTGCTAACGCCAGTTCTGCATCTAACAGAGCTGTGCAGTTGCAATGTTCAACATCTTCCATTTTGAGGAATCTGGGTATTTAGAATGACGATATTTGTTTCAGAAGCAAAATTCAACAATCCAAAATTTCCATTTCATTCCTGTCTACAGATGAAGAACCTGCATTTCTCTTTATTTTTCATAGAGTGTCTCATAATTGAAGAAAATATTTTCAAAGGTGTCCAGAGTTGCACATACACATTAGTCTGGTTTGAACAGAGTAGCTGGATTCTTGATATGAGTCTTCAGCGGGGAATGAAGCTCCATGAACATCTTTTGTTCATTCAATGTAGCTACTCGAGGTATATTATTATTTTTAGTTGACTTACAGATTTTAAATAAATGTTTAGGTGAGATAGAGTGTTACAGTATGTTTTGTAACGTGTCATAAAATTTGCTGGGAATCATCTGAATTGATCACATCCAGAATGAAATACACTGATAGAGCGTTTCCATGGTGATTTCTTGTTTTTCTGATCAAGTCTTTTAATTCTCTCTCTCTAAGTGTTAGACAGGTTGTTCTCGCTGGAAGCCCATGGACTGCAAGAAGCTTTGGTATTTTCCTGTGCTCCCTGCTGCTTTGTGTATTCTGTCACTGGCATAGTCACTTAATTATCTGACAGGCAATAACTGCTCTCGGAGGGAGTAAAAACAACTGTTGAATTTGTTTCTAAATTATATCATATTGCTCTGTTCGAAACATCTTCTAAATAAATGTTGAGGGTGGAACTATTGATGTGGTTCTTAAACTTTAAATTTCAGTTAGTTCAGATGATTTTAAATAGTCCTTCAGCAAGAATAAATCAGTTTTTATGACTTATAACTTTCAATTACCATCTTCGGAGGGAATAACAGCACATTTCAAGGAGCTGTAAAGTACAACAACAAGGAAGTGCTGCTGTTCCATTTGTGCAGGCTCTGAGCTCCTGTGGAACTTGACAGCAGTTTTTTGTGAGGAAGCACATCCTAGAGGGATCCTCGAGTGTGTCAGTCTTAGGTGTGGCTTTGATCTCACATTTGAGCTCTCACCTGGGGAGCTTCCTGACGAACCTTGGGGGGGGTGGATGATGCTTGACCTACTTTGCTGTGCTTCAGCTGTTCCATAGAAATGGTCTGAGAATCTCAAGCTGTTGCAGCCGTCATTGATGTGCCACTGAATTGCCTGGAAAGAGGTTTCCTCTCTACAAATTGCCAGCTGGTGGCTCTGATGGAGAAATTTCAGGCTTAACTAATAGCTGACTCCATTGCAAGGTGTTGAGCAGTGCAAAAGCTTTAAATTGTAGCAAATTTGAGCTAAATAAGGTGTGGACTTATTGTTAGGTCTTATTTAGACATAAGGGTTCTGCATTTAGAAAAAAACCACTATGGAGTTAGATAGATGGTTAAGGAGAACCCACGTAATGATGTGGAATAAATAGAAGCCTTACCTGCTAATTGATTTTAGATGTGTTAAAAGACCCAGCTGATGGGTTCTTAGCTGAAAATCCTGGGTTTTAACCAATCTTTCAGAGCCTGATAAAACCCAAAGGTTTGTGTGACTGCTAGAATCCCAGTCCTTACAGAAACAAAAAGAATGACTAATGGCAATCTCATTAGGGGCCATCACTCCTGGGCAGAGGAGCTGAGTGGCTCTGTTGGCACTGCAGCAGCAAAAAATGGTAAATGCATCCTACTTTAATTCGTTAGTGTCATTTGCTGATTTGTTTCTGCCTGAGCTCTGGTTTTGTGTATGCAGATTCAGCTAATAAGATAGACTTCGGAAATAACGGAAAACCTGGGGTAATTTTTCTCTCCTCCTTTTCTGACTCTCTTGCCTGATGTTGGCACTTGCTTGAACAGCTGCTGTTGGGCACAGAGAACTTGTTGCTGTCACTGTGGGGTTTTTTCTGCTTGCCCAGGGTTGTACCAGGTAAATTACCACCCTCTAAATCCCCCCTGGTCCAGCTCTACGTTGATGGGTGCCAGGACAGAAAACAATACCCGTGCTCATTTCTGGCTGCTTAGGGAGCTTTTCGTCTGACCAATTACTCAACATGACTCTTGAAACTGTTTTACTGGATTCATTATTTCTACTCTTGCTTTACTGAAGCAGAAATGAGGAAGCAACCGTTTGAAAATCTTGTCTGAAATGTTTGGCTTTAAAACCTTTCTGAAGCATCTGTTTCTTGTTTGCATTCTGTGGCCTCCTCTGTAGCATTCAACACATAGGAAACTATTTGCTTTTCTGCTGTGATAATGCTACATCCTATGATCTAAGGATTTATTTTTTTTAATAAAGCCTTTACATCTTTTTTTTGCACTGACACAAAGACAGATCAATGAAACCGATGAAAAAGTTGCTAAATTGGCAAATACAACATTAATTCCAGGGTAGCTGTGTTATAGACTGACATGATGTTTTTCCATTTAAACTTAAGAAAGAAATTAGCATAAGTAGAAATAAGATGTGCAAAGGGTAATATTTTCTCAGGTGAAATCTCATTTGGATTATCAGGCATAGAAATTTAGTTAAGACAATACTGTCCTCTAAAGCAACTTCAATGAAATGATACAGAATCCGAAAAATATAAGTCTTGAACAGTAGAAATACAAAGAATTTTATAGTACCAAAAACATTCTTTTTTCCTTCCTTCAGAGTTTCTGCCTTTCTTTCCCTTTTTCTCTCTCGCTTGCAATACATGGATTGCAAGATTTCATCATTTGCTGCATAAATAGGCATTTTACATTTTGTAGATGATTTTCAGAAATTTGCAGGCTTAGATAATGGAATTCAAATTATGTTGCCCTGCTGCTCTGGGATCTGAGTTGCTATTCTAAGGCATCCAGTGCTCTGCACTTCTGGCCCCTGATGATGCTGTTTGCACAACCCCAGAAATTACAGCATTTTGACCCGTTCTGTATGATGAGTTGGGAACCTCGGGATGTATTTCAGATAATTCTGTAAACTACTACCTGAAATAAATAAATAGATGATATAAATCCCATTTCCCCACATGCCTCAGGAATTTCCCACATCAGTTGTGTTTCCTGCATTGGGACCCTACAAGGCAAAAAGGGACCAGTTCTCCACTTCTGCATGTTTGCTGTAATTGCCCTTGAAGTACAGATTATGGGAGGGAAGTTTTCTACATGAACTTGGATCATACAACAGAAAAAACTGCAGAAAAATATGTGTAAAAGGATACAGGGGAACCAGTCATTTTACTTTGAATTTTCAGATGAGGGAGTTCTACTGAACACCAGCTTCTAACTCACTGTCTCACTGCTCAGCGAAATCCAGAATAATTGCACTATAATAGTATTCAATTAACACAAGTTACATTTCTCTGACTGCTGCTAACTTGGAATCTCCATTTACAGATTATCCTAACTTGATAATAATATCTGTCTTTTATGGTGCCTAATTGGCTTTTAGAAGGGATAGCTTAGGTTTTCCACTAGAACAGAAGAAATGATCTATTAGCTCAGACTCATGGTCCATTCAGCCAAACGTTCTGTCCTGCCACCAGGAAAATGAGGCACTCCTCAGCGAGTTGTTGTCCCTTGTTCTCCTCCAGCACACAGAATTTTTATGTTAGGAATGCTGGAGGGTTAATTCCTGCCCAGGTCTTTTAGTATCTGCTTACAAACTTGATGTCCGTGAGTTTTTCTGATCCTCCTTTGAGCCTGCTGATGTTGTCAGCCTCCATACATTTACCTTGTTTTTTTCTTTTCTGTCATTAAAAATTATTAAAATTGTAATGCAGCTTTATGTGATCATAAATTTGATTTCTTTAGAACAGATCACATGAGGATTATTGCAAAAAAACAAAAGGATTTTCTGTACCTTGGGCACTGACAAAGCAGGAAAGAAATCCAGGCTTGGCCAGCAATTTAATCATATAGAGGTGGCACTTTCTCTGGTAGTGGAAGAGTGTTTGATTCCAGGAGTTCAGGGTGGCAAAAAAAAGAAAGTAAAAACTTCTTGTAGGAACTTTCAGGGTTATCATTGGACTCTATAAACTTTCGGAAAGATTCAGAAAGAGGGCAATCTATGCTCCTCTTATTTCTCTTATTTCTTACATCCTTGCTTCTGGGCTGTTCCATAAAGGACTAAGTTAGGAAAGGTTCCCTGGGTGTTACACTGCTGGTGTCTCCTAACAGATACAGCTGTGCATTAGTGATGTGGGAATGTTTATACCTGGATATTTTATACCTGAAATAAATTGTCCCTTCATCACTAAAACCCAGCCTTTTCTCAGGGTTAGGATTCACCCATCCCTGTACAGGTGTTCCTGATAGAGCTACTTAGATAGAGCTACTTACATCAGCTTTTGCTGATACAGAAATGCCTTGAAATCACTAAGCAAATTTATTGACTTGACAAAAATTCTGAGCCTGTGCTGACAGAAGTGGCAGAAATGTCCAGAACTCTTCTATTCCACTGTACATGGGCTGAAGCATTTCCCAATCTGCCCCCTGATCACTGCTGTGGGCTGATTAGGGTTTAATGTGTTGTGAAGTCACTTTCCTCGGGAGGGGGATTAGCTGTGCATCAATCTGTAGCAATAACTCATGGATCATCAAAAGAGGCACTGAGCAGCCATGTTTAGCATGGGATATTTTCCTGGGTTAAAACACAGTTCATCAACTTCTTCTTCTCTTGAAGAGATTTCAAACTTTAGCAGTTCCCTGGGTTATTTGAAGGTCAGCCCTTGAAATCTCCTTCCTCAGTCAGGGATGAGCAAATGGAAAATAAAACTAAACAAAATGGCATTTTTCTTTGGAGGAATTTACTTGTAAAACTGCATCAAAACCAGCCTGCCCAGCAGGTTGGGGAGGGGATTCTGCCCCTCTGCTCTGCTCGGGTGAGACCTCACCTTCAGAGCTGCCTCCAGCCCTGGGATCCCAGCACAGGAAGGATGTGGAGCTGCTGGAGAGAGTCCAGAGGAGGCCACAAAGATGGTCCAAGGACAGGGAGCATCCAGCCTGGAGAAGAGAAGGCTCCAAGGAGAACTTAGAGCCCCTTCCAGTGCCTAAAGGGGCTCCAAGAGAGCTGGAGAGGAACTTGGGACAAGGGCCTGGAGTGCCACAAGAAAGGTGAATGGCTTCCCACTGCCAGAGGGCAGGGTTTGATGGGATACTGGGGGAGAAATTCTTCCCTGTAAGGGTGGGCAGGCCCTGGCACAGGTTGCCCAGAGAAGCTGTGGCTGCCCCTGGATCGCTGTCCAAGGCCAGGTTGGATGGGGCTTGGAGCAACCTGGGACAGTGAAAGGTGTCCCTGCCCATGGCAGGGGGTTGAACCAGATGATTCTTAAAGTCTCTTCCAACCCAAACCATTCTGGGATTCTGTGAATACTTCCATGCCTGATGATTATTTTCTATGCTAAATAGCAAAGACATCTAAGATACTATTAGGTAAAAAATTCTGGGCAATGTTACATTTACCACTTTCTTCAGGAGGAAGCTTTTTGGACAGTGTGACTGAATTACAATTTCTTTAAAAACAGAGCTTGTAACTGTTATTAAGTGTCTGAAATTACAGCAGTCAAAATCCAATTTCATAAAACATCAAATGGAGTCTGCCTTAGAGTGCACTTACACCACGCTAAGGAAGGGAATGGAATGAACTCTAATTTTTCCATTTTTTCTTCCCAGCCAGAATATTACAATAAAGCATATTTGCAAAATCTCATACAGAAAAATTCCATAGCATGTGCTCCCATGACGTGTGACTCCAGCGAGTGTCAGTTCTTGTTCCTGCAGGAGGAGGCTTCACCCAAGCAGTGAAGATAGAAAAGGGTTTGATTACCAAATCCCACTATGAAAAAGGCTTTAGATCCAGAAGACATTTAGCAAAAAGAATGTACATTGATCAACATCTGGAGACAAATAGGGTCCTGCAGGAGGATGTTAGCTGCAAAATAAAAGCAAAGAGGATAATAAATGCAGATTATAAATAAACAATAAGATTAGAGAAGACATTTCAGCTGTAAGCTCTTCTTAGGGCTATGAGCAAATATATTCTAGTTTTTTTCCACTGCCTGAAGACGGTCTCATAGCCCAAGTGTCATCTCCTATTTGGCTTTCTTTCCTAGTGCGAATTAACCCTTCATTCAGTGTTTTTATGCTCTACACTGACGTTGAAAATTACATGAAATCATTCTGGTTTTAATTTCAGCAACCCTCTCTCAGTAGCTTTCTGAACAGTCTTAAGTAGTTAATGACTTCAGAGATAAATGGCTTGGCTTACACCATTCATTTACAAATGTAGTCAAGATCAGGAAGATGTACAGCAGGATATAATTACCATCAGTGCCAAATGTGTTCATTGTGTAGCTTTGGTTAAGCCCCAGAGCAAGATTTTTTTGACAAATTTGTTTAGAATGAAATATCTTGAACAACTTTACTGCTGCCCTTCTCCAAATCTCTAATATCTTGTGAGTCCTTTCCATTATCTGGGTAAAATTATTCTTCTATTGAAACAAGGAGTAATTGTATGATGAAATGGAAAGAAATCACAGATTTTTTTCAAAAAGTAGCATTTCCAGGGAATTTTGGTGTTATCAGGGGATTTTATATTTGTATACTTTCTACTTTTTGCTTTCTCATGGAATAAACCAATCAATATCCCAGGAGATTTTTCTTGGTCTGTGAGTAGAACATAAGAACTGCTTGTGAAAAGCTTTATAACCTCTTTCCTAGTGAAGGATCACTAAAGAGGTTTCCTCTGCTGACTGACATTCCTGGGAATGTGTTTTTTAAGCTCTACAAGAGTGTCATGGCTGTGATAAGGAACAGGAGTGGGTCATTTGCTGTGGTTGCAGAGAGACACCGATGCTCCCTCTGTTGAAGGGCATTGATTTTCCCATTTTGTCTTGCATCATAAGTAGACATTGAGAAAAAGTACCACTCAGTGATTGTTTGCATGGCAAAGCAGAGTTGAGATGCTTTTCATTTAAACAGGAATCTTGTTGCTGCATTGATTTTATCTGACTGCTGTTTGTTCCTGGGCACAGATCTAATGTATAATCAGAATCGCTAAACAGGGAACACAGCAAATCGCATCAGGCCTTGTTTTACAGTGGCAGGAAGTATAAGGTCACTATTTAAAACTGTAACATAAAATTTGGCTTTAATTTGTCCAAATAGGCATTGAAAATGTGAACAGTGTGGTGACCAGGAGATGGAGATTCTGAGATATCGTCACATTTTTTCCACTTAAACACCAACTGTAGATTTCTACGCCTTCTCTTCATGTCAAAAATGTCTCTTAAATTAGGAAGACTTTTCATCTAAATACTTTAATCATTGTAAGTGTTTGCATTATAGTCAGATTCATGCTCAAATTGTCACACAGAGTTATACTGCTGAGGGAAAACAGAACTTCAAATAAAATTTTGTAGCCACTTGCCATCTTAACCAGTTCTTCATGGTTTTCATTTTATTCTCCTGGGAAGAATTTTCACTTATTAAATAACACGTTCTTTCTGTTGCACCAAAAATACTGGATCTTCCTTCGTTGAAAGCAGAATTATCCCTGCTCAGGAATCTGGAGAGTATCTAGCCAGTACAAATGTGATAAGTGCACTAAATTAATTGTCATTCAGTGCCTTCTAATACAGAGAAGTCCTTGAAGGAGAGTGTCACAGGAATAGAGGAAAAAAGAACTGAAAGTAAGCAACCACTTAAGAGACATCAGAGATGTATTTCTCATCCAGTTAAAAAGATGAAAACCTGTTTGCAAGGCTTCATTGGCTTTTAAGGAGAAAAGCCCAGAATTAGAATGAAAGATGATGTGCTAAGAAGACTTAAAGAAGTGGAAAATATTGAAAAGTGCAGCAAAAAATACTAGGATTAATTGCCAGTGCTGATAATTATTTTTTTAGTTATCTTCACGTTTTTTCCAGCCTTATATAAATACTTACTACTTCCTTATTCATTCTTACATGTCTCAGTTTTCCTTTACCTTCCACATTTTTTCTCTTCATCTTTCCATCCATCATTTCTTCAGTCCATCTTTCCCTGCCCATTTTGAAGTCACGATCCATAAATTGGCCTTTCTTTCAGGAGGCCTTTCCATGCATTAGGTCATACTTGCAGTAACCAGCCCAGGAGAAGTGCCAAAGGCCCAGCTCACCTGGGAGTTCCCTGGTCTATTTTTGTTTTGCCAAAGACCTTTCTAGAGATTTTTTGGTTTCCTGAGCTGCTTTTTTTTCCCCCAGCTAAGTCAAAAGAGGAACAGAGTATCTTTGTAAGACTTGTCATCGTGGTGCTACCTGAGCAGTGATGTTCCAGCCTTCCTGTCAGACACCCCAGTTCCCCTAGAAGTGCTTTTCATCCATGGGTTTGTGTCCTTCAGAGTGTGCCCTGAGTTGATCCAAAGCAGACGAGGAGCTGTGGGCTCTGTGCCGCCTTTATCAACTTGCTCTCTGGAATGTGAGCTTCTGTGTTGAACAAAAAGGCAAAAACCCAGTCTCTCTTTTTCCTGAAGCTTCTCTTCCCTTCTCCCGTCGTTCAGCTTCTGGCTGATGCTGGAGCTCCCTGTGAGCCAGGCACAGAGGCCTCTCAGGATGCTGCCGGTGAGGAAAGGCTCAAGATAATTTGTGCAGCCAGAGGTGCAGGACAGACCTCGAGAAAATCCCCTCAAGAGCTGTTGGCTTAACCTCACTTCACACTGCAGATGGTTTAACATTGACATAATCAAGGGCTGCTGGACTTCCAGTGGCTTCTTTGGCTCCTTTAGGATATCCTGTTCCATGACCTGTTTTGACTTTCATCTCTTCCTGGCTCCCAAGCAGGCTCAGCAGTGCCCAGTGCTCTGCTCCTCGCTTTGTCCCCATCCCAGATCCAACAGCACTTCTGCTTCAGTGCTCTCTGGCTTTGGAGAAGTTCACTGGAAAGCTTTCATCTTAATATTTGCAGTTCTGAATCCAAACCTGCAAGCACACTTCCCTTTTAAGGGAGAACAAAGCTACAACTCCGTGAGGATGATGGTCCTTGTTAGCAGTCTAAAATAGAAACTAGAGGTTGTTGTGAGATTTAGTAATGATGCATTTGTTCTTTCTTCACTCCAGTTGCAAACTATAATGTGTAGCTTAAATTATTTTTGTTATACATAATTATAAGCCTTTGGTGACAACCTTGAAGATAAATCAGTTTATATGATTTGCTTGGTAAATCGAGCAGATTAAGAGGATACACAGAGTCAGTTGTCATGGCTCAGGTGACTCGTGGAGACTCTCTAAGCTGCAGTAATTTGACACTTCTGATCATCTGTCTGTGTGCTGAGAGATTTGTGAACTGTCCCATTGAAACTGGTACTGTAAACATGGAGGGATCAGGGTGACAATGCAAATATGGTGATGCATGAAATGACATTTCTGAGATCTGTGTAACCGGAGATGGTTTAAAATAAACCCAGTAACTCCACATAATTTGAGAAAAATTAATGTTAGGGAATTACAGCCACCAGCAATTACAAAACCCAGCATCATAGATGGATGAAGTTATATAGAAATAGTAAGTGTATCAATAAAGATGAAAAAAATACTGGTAGCTGGATCAGCATTTCTGGAAGGCTGTTCCCAGCTAAACAGTTTGCTTCTGGTTTTCTAGTGGGTATGTTTATCAACTCTATTTCATAGGTTTGGAGAACAGAATGCCTCTTTAATGGGGTTAAATATATTGGGTTCTGGAACAGGCCAACACATAAATGGTTTCACAGGCTGTTACAAAGTGCACATAAGCCATAACTGAAATGAAGGCGGCCAATTTCTGTACTTTTAGAGGTCAGTTTGGCACAATCTCCCTGCTTCTCAAAGCACTTCCTTTCTGGACAATTGCTTCCCTCATATTGCACTGGATTTGAAGCGGGAAAGGGGTTAAACCAGGCTCCCTAGAGATGAGCCTGGAGGCAGCAGAGTTTGAGGGAGGCTTTGCTCTAAAGACCTCTTTGGGTCTCCTGTCTCGCTGCAGGTGGGGATGGAGATCCATGGACAGCACTGACAAGGGGTGTAAATGGTCAGCACCTCTCACTCCAGGAAGGACACTGAGGGGCTGGAGCGTGTCCAGAGAAAGGAACAGAGCTGGGGAAAGGTCTGGAGCAGCTGAGGGAGCTGGTGGGGCTCAGCCTGGAGAAAAGGAGGCTCAGGGGGAACCTTCTGGCTCTCCACAACTCCCTGACAGGAGGGTGCAGCCAGGGGGATGTCGGGCTCTGCTCCCAGGGAACAAGGGACAGGACAAGAGGAAATGGCCTCAAGTTGCACCATGGGAGGTTTAAGTTGGATATTAGGAAGAATTCCTTCACCAAAAGGGTTGCCAGGCATTGGAACAGGCAGTGGAGTCCCCATCCCTGGAGGGATTTAAAAGACATGCAGATGTGGCACGTGGGGACATGGTTCAGTGCTGGCCTTGGCAGTGCTGGGTTAATGGGCTGGGCTTGATGACCTTAGAGGGCTTTTCCAGCCTGAATGATTCTGTGATTCTGTGGTATAAATTTTCTGATGGTGAAAATGATGGAATGAAAAGCAGCACCTTTGAAGCTTACAGTTGTCATGATGACAGGTCTGCTTTTTCCTTTGCATGTTCTGACACGTTCACTCATTGTGCTCAAATGCAGTATGTTTTAATTTACTTTGTAACTGAGATTCACCTTCCTGTGCATCTTCACAAAGGGTTTATGTAGATGAATTTCACATCTTGCAATCAACTTGTCATCTCCTACAATGAGATGATAGAAATCACAGGAACATAAATATCACTTGAACACTGTATCTTTAGCTGATGTAAATAAAACATCATAAAGATAAAATACCAATACTAAGAAATTTTTCTGAGTATGTATTATAGAGACTCAGAAGGAGGAGGGGTGGGCTGGAAAGGTTGCAGGCAGGTTAAAGAGTGAGCCCAGATGTGGATTTTAAGGAGAATGAGGATATGTATGAATCAGGCGGTGCTGGTGACCTGTACTGGATAATTATTCTCAAGTTGCTGTGACATCTAACAGGAAAATTACTGATCTAGTGTAGGACTGCAGTGACCCTGAACAGGTGCTGTGTTTTGAGGGCTATTCATGAGGCGCTTTCTGAGAAGAGGAAGCTGCTTCAGGGTACAGCTCCCGTTAAACAGTACCCCAAAACCACAGTGGTAAATTACACCATTCACTTCTGCCTTTAGTCCCTGCTCATGCTGGGCATCACCAGCTCACAGAGGTAAGAAGTGCAACTGGGCAGACAGTGACATTAGTGTTGTGGCCAGAAATGTGTAAAATTCCACTTCTCTTGGAGTGATTCAGTAGAGAGATTCTTCAGAAGATACTGCTGGTAAGCTCAGAGTAGAACTTGAGTGCTTTTGTTGATGTGAAAAAACACAGACACTTCATGACTTTCTTTTTTCTTAACATTTAAAATTGGTTAAATTAACCATGATCAGATGCAGTGATTAAAGCAGATTTTTGGCATTAGTGTTCCTTCAAGGACATTCGTAACCTATGGGAAAGGATGGTAGTTTTTTCATCACAAACTGATTGTCATTCAGAATAAGGGAAAAAAATCAAAATTAGGTTTTCAGTAGAGTGGCATTTGATGAGGCTCTTGATGAGCCTGTGTTGATCAGCAGCTTCCTTTACAAGCTGTTGCATCTTGTAGGAGCATTTTGGTTTTTCCTTCTTTTGGTTTTTTTGGTACTTCCTTTCTAGTCCAGTTTTAAGGTTAATGCTTCCTAGCTCGAAGCAGCTGCAGAGCACTTACAAACCTTTATCTGTCAGCAGTTCATTGTTGGCTACTCCTACAAGCTGTTGAATGCTTTTAACTTGGTCTAGAAGTCGAGGGACTTCAGGAGTTTTCCATATTGAACCCTTTATTAATCAGGTTAATAGAAGAGAACCAGTGTTCATAGAGTTGCTGTAGTTTACTAAAGGGTAACAGAGCAGGTTGTCAGTAATGATGTCAGAGAATGGAGCATTATTTTCTGCACATGGAACGTTTTATCAAAAAAGGTCAATATGTTATAGTAGTTCATATATTATGGTAGTTAGCGCATTATAGTAGTTAGTATATTATAGTAGTTACATGCAGACATCAATAGCAGAATCAGCAAGAGCTAAATCTACTGAAGTGATGGAATGGTGTTTAGTCAACCAAAGTGTCCAAGGAAACCTCCTCTTTACTCTTCCTGATCCTCCAATACTCAGGACTGGAATGCAGACAGGACAGGTGGCCAGAGTAATTATCTCTTAAAATAGGAATGTCCTTATTTGTTGCTTTAGGAAATGTTTATTGCACTGAAGTTTACATCGGACTTTTGGAGTAATTTTTCCAGGTAAACACAATTCCTCAGAGGAAGACAGATCAGAACAGCTTCAGTGTTCTGCCCAGATTCCCATTAAACAGAAGAGAGCAAACACTGACTGCACTGACAAAACACATAACAGGGTCAGGGTCACTTAGAATTGAGGCTTATGTTCACTTTCAGTAGGTTGGTGTGATTTAAGAAATTCCTGATTACAGGAGTGTCTCCACCATGTGATATTTTGCACCTTTTTTTTTTGCTGCCTGTGGCTGCTCAGCTGCATTTTAACTCTGGGTTATTTGTGTGTGTTTCAGCTTTCTCTTAGAAACTCAGTTCTCATTTTGATATCCTATCAAGATCAGCAAGAAAAAATGGCAGTAAATTCTTACTTTTGTTAGAAAGTAGCTCTGAACAGATTACTTGGCTCACAGGGATGTTCAAGCCAGAGGCCTTTTTAGTGAAAGGACAGAATAAAAACACTCTCAGAGCTGGCAGAAAATTCAATTGATGCTTTGAGATAGACTTCAAAAATTCACCTGCCTGTTAAAAGAATGTTTACATGGAAATAGGGGTTGGATTAATCCTGCTACTTGTTTTAAGGCCCCAAGTAGCATATCTAGAATGTATGTACAGGAAAAACTGAATCAAAGGATAAAATTTAGAAATGATGACAGCCTAATGCCATTCCCTGCTCTCAGTGCAATCCTTTCTGTGCGTGGTTACACTGGACTTGCTGCACTGGTGGTGGAGAGCCTGGGTGAACCTGTCTGACACCTACAAGAGCATCACCCAAGCAGCCATCAGATCTTCCCCACTTTGTGTGTCTTGCCATTAATCTCCAGCTTCTCTGGTTGTTGTGGATGCTGACAGTGACTCAGGTTATGGTCTGGTGCTGTTTTAGACAATCCACACTGTCCCTCTTCCCCCAGCTGCAGCTGCAGGAGGACACAGCTCTGCATTGTGCCTTGTGTGACCATTATCATCATCCCAATCACCTCTCATGGCACCAGGTGCTTGGATTTTGGCAAGGGATTCACACCGCTTTAGATTGAGGGGTAATCAATCTAAAACAGGTCAAGAAATTTAATCCAAGTGTCTGCATGTATCCATGCAAGTAAAAGCTCCTGCACAGCTGGTGCAGATGTGTTCTGTTACCAAGCTGCTCAAACAAGTGAGCAATTAAGAAGCTAATTAAAGAAGAGGACGAGAACAAACAGTGAGGGTACTAACTTCTTTAATCAGGCATTTAATTTGCCTCTTCACGTGGGCATGTCGCGTGTTACAACCATTTCATGTTATTGCACATCTCACGAGGAACAGGATGAGAGAGACCTAAGGACTTAAAGGGAATCTAAGTGGGCATAATTTACAATGTGTTAAATGTAACTTCTGATGGGGCCTAAAGATACTAAACTTGCTCTTGGAAGCCAAGGTGTATCTCCTAGTCTAAGTACATGACCAATCAGTTTAAAAGTGACCGTGTCAATGGCTGCATTGTTCAGTTCCATGTGAAGTCAACATTTTTTTCTCATTTTGTGGCTGATACCAGACTTGTTTCAGGAATACTGAGAGATGTTCAGTGTTTCTGCCTCATTTACTGCTGTAATGCCAGTATGCAGAAGGGATTCCTCCACCATTCCTTTCTCCTGTAGTTTTTCTTCCATGCATGTCCATGTGTGGCTATTCATTTATGTAGTGCAGAGAAGCTGTACTTGCCTTATCACTCTCAGCTCTTATTCTCTGCAGAAGAAGAACAAATACCATGTTTACAAGTATGTTGGTTAATTAGTTTAAATAAATGCATCTCAAATTGACCTTACAAGACAATGTGCGGGTAGCAATTAAAATAAAATTACTGCATTGTTTTCCTTCCAGCTTCTAGATATTTAACAGCTTAATGTTCTAACTTTTCTGTACCATGGAAACCTCTTGGCATTGATGACACTGTGATCCTGCTGTGGCATTTGTTATTGTGAGAATGCAAAAGCAAACTAAACATAATGCAGAAGGAAAAAAAGTGGGTGCAGAGAATATTTTATAGGCCATAGTTTTATCATTCTGCACCTCAGCACGTTGTCAGGTGGCCTCATGTAAAACCCTCCACAGTTTAAACAAGAGCAGAAATCGTAACAACCATTATGTCTTCTTATTCACTGCTTGCCTCTTACGTTCTGTGGTTAAATTATGTGTTAAGAATTCTTTCAAGAAACATATTAACATATTTATTCCAGGTTGCTGCTTAAGGTCGCCATAATGTAATGTAGATACGTAGGGGAAGCTGTGTTAAATTCCAAATACCTTTAATCTGCAATGTAATTAGTTTGATTAAGACTGGTTATCTCTGTTAATTAGCATATCTGTTAGAAGCACTGACTGAAGTGCTTTTCATGATCACAACTGGTTCTTTATGAATTTAGAAATTATTTCCTTGTGTCTGTTGCTGGGTTAACTGGAAAAAGATCAAATCTCCTCAAAGCTGTGAGACACTGTCAGTGTGGAGCGAGCAATTCTCCCAGAAGAACTGGCAAATGATGAAAAGATGAAGGAATGGGATTTGTTTAGTTTTAGAAGATTAGGAAGGAACATGATAACATTTTCGAGCACATATTAGATTATTAAGTGGATGATGTTCAGTTCTCCTGTATAGCTGGTGGGGAAAGGAGATAGAGCAAGAAAATAAATGAGCATAATTTATTATAAGGGAGATTTGGGTTAGGCAAGTTTTTCTAACCAACAGAAATAATGGGTACTGATACTTTGCTGTGGGAAGAGCTTTTGACAAGGCCTTTACAGGTAATTTTTGTAAGTATAAGACAAATTTCTCTTTGCGATAACCCAGGTCTTGCTGTCAGGCCCTAAACTAGAGGATTTATCCAGATGATCTCTTGTTATTGCTCTAGAAATAGCTGATTCTGTGATTCATGGCTCTCTGATTAAGAGGAATTGGTTATTATTCATAGGCAGTTCTTCTGTCAGAAGCTCAGAGTAGGAAATTTAGAAAGGCGCTCGCTTCCCAAAAATGCTGAGTTTTGAAGTTATTATTTTATTTATATCTAATGAATAAAAGGCTCAACAAGTCAACTGAAAGGAGAACAAGCAGATCCTTTTTATTTTAAAATTTTCATATCCTGAGAGCATAATTAAATAAATGTGCTTTGGAGGAACCATATATTTTGTTATTTTGGATTTAATAAAAATGGACAGGCTCAGAACATGTAGCAAAACGCAGTGGAGGATGGTACTTTGTAGATTATTGCTTGAGGTATTGAGCATGTACAGAAAGTTTTTATTTTTCTTCTATGGTATTATTGAGAGGGTTTATGAGGTGCTTTACAAGTTTCTCATGGTTGAAAGGCTCAAATTGACTCTGCTAACTTACCTCCCGTGAGATTTATTCTATACTGCATAGGGTAGTAAATTTTTACAATCAATTTACTTAATTAATTTAGTAGATCAATTTATTTTTGTGATGTATTCCTTCAAGGGCTTTAATTTTCTTTCTTTTATTTTTTTTCTTTTCTGACTGTATTTTTTTTTTCCTAAAGCTTTCATGACTCTCACTTTGATATTTATTTACTGAATGTACAGACTTATCACTTTAATACATTATTCCTTTGTGGTTCTAATGGATTAAATTAAAAATACATGTTAAAAAGCGTTGCAAGTTGCATGCCTATTAGCACTGCCCATCAGGGGCTGAGGGAATTTTATGGCTCTTCTTTGGAGCCACAGGTTCGTGTTCAAGAAATTCGAAAGGCTTTGAGTAGGAAGTCACTTGATGTTACATTTTCTCAAATCTTTTTTCCTCCCATTTAATTTCAGTTCTGAAAATATGTTCTGCTGCACTGTAAAGTTGCATCATCACTGTTTTCCCTGAGTAGGCTTTTACTTTTCCAGCCGTAGAGCAGTGATAGGACGAGGAGGTCAAATGAACTCCTTCCGTCAGATCTGGGACACACTCACACGTGAACTCTGACTCAAATGTCTCTATTTTGGCTTCTCTCTCTCAATGACTGCAAGTTTTTGTTGAAGCCATAAGAATAAAGTTCCTGCCTTTTAAACAGCAATACATTAAATACAGTTTGAAATTTGTAAAATAACCCACCAACTTCCTTGTGATTTCTTTGTATTAATTCATGTTAAATCACATCTTTTTCATCTAATTTGTTGCATCATTTCATTTTCAGTTTGTCCTTTATGCCACACACCTGGTTCTTTTCTTTTTTCTTTTTTCTTTTTTCTTTTTTCTTTTTTCTTTTTTCTTTTCTTTTCTTTTCTTTTCTTTTCTTTTCTTTTTTCTTTTTTCTTTTTTCTTTTTTCTTTTCTTTTCTTTTCTTTTCTTTTCTTTTCTTTTCTTTTCTTTTCTTTTCTTTTTTCTTTTTTCTTTTTTCTTTTTTCTTTTTTCTTTTCTTTTCTGTCCCTTCACTTCCTCCCTCCCCTGTCCTACAGGCCTGCTCTTTGTATCTGTTTTAATTATATTTTTCTTATGATACCCAGGGCCTGAATGAAGTTTTGTTTGCTTGGCTGGAAATTAAAACAACCCATTTAGCATCTCTTTTTTTCACCAGTTGTGGTCAAGAGCATTTCTCCATAATTTTAATTGCTGTGTTTAATAATTACTGTCTTGAAGGTACTGAGAAGACTCCTATTAATTAGCAGACAAGATTAACTATGTGCATGGCTGGACATCTTTTTCTCGAATTGAGAGAAAGTGGTTTTCATGACTTCTCTAAACCTTGCCTGCCCAAAATCATCAGGACATCATCCAAGGAAAACTTGTTACTTGGCTAAGCCTGCCTGATTCTAAACTTGCATGTGATAGATGATGGCTTTCATATAACATTAGCTTAAAACATTAAAGGCTTGAGGAGCATTTCAATCAACTTCAATATTTCAATTGATATGCCTGACTAAGCTGCCAAAGAGTATTATTTAGGCAAATCCTTTTTATTTGGCTACAGGAGAATGAGTGCCATTGATGAAGATGGATTTCCTGCTTTGTTTATGGCTTCAGAAGTTTGGAATTTTACAACTTGTGTCTTCAAAGTCTGAAACATTTAAAAAACCCTTTTTTTTTAAGGAATTCAGTCACAGATTTTGTGCACGAAATTGCAGGTGAGGTTGGGCTCTTTTCTGTCTAAGGCAATACTGTCAAAAACCTTCTTGTCCCAGGACAAGAACAAGATGAGCCTCCAGCATCTCAGTGGAAAATGGTGCCTTATAAATAAAACTTCACTGCTATGAAAAACAAAAACCAGTTTACATAAAACAAACCCTCTCCTATAACAATCTTTCTACAAGCATCATATTTACAGAAAAATTTCCTAGGAAACTTTAGGCAAGCATGTGGCTGAAAAACATTTATTTATGTGAGCCATCTGTCCTGAGAGAGAGAGAAAGAAAATTCAGAACAAAAATCTGATTCAACTAAGTTTGAGTATTTCTGTGACTTGGATGGTGCTGCAGCTCCTGGGGCATTTTCATCACTGCATTCTGAACTGGAGGAGGGGGGTGGATGCTCCATTCTTTGCTTCCTTGGGCAAACTTTGTTCTACTTTTCTGCCAGAATAATTTTAAACCCACATCAAGTAATTTAGCACAGATTAATCTCTCCCTTCTAGTTAGGAATCTAGCAGACTGTTGTAAGTAGTGAGGAAGAAAAGCTTTTAGAAATGAGACTAGAAATGCTGGCTTATTATGGAGTGAATCATTTTAATCAGGTGCTGGAAGCATTCCACCAGCCCTCTCTCGACGGCCCTCTGTGATAAACTCATGGAACTTTTTTTGCTGGGAGGATGACATGGGAATAAAACAATTCTTTTCCATGATGTTCCTCCCCTTGCCTGCTTCTCACCAACAAAGTTTGGTTATGCAGAGATCACTAACAGTTATATCAGCATGACCTGGTATCCAGGCAACCCAAAACCTTGTCAGCTTAACAATACACAGTGAAGAACTCCGGGATGATGAAAGCTGAGAGGCTCGTTTGACAAGATAGCACCTGTTTCACTCTGAACAGCCAGTGTTGAAATAATGATGGCATTAGTCAGGGGAATACAAGAGGTTCAAAAGGGTTTTTGTGACTTTGAAAGTGAATGGCAGCATAGGGAGCTGTAACCAGTTTCCTCTTCAGAGATGGGTTGCTATGCCTGGTGTTTATTTGTGGCCAGTTTTTGTGAGGTTTATGATTTTATTGCCTCTAATGGCTCTGAGTTCCCAGCTCTGGCCAGTGGCAGGTGTGCCCAGGCTGAGGTCTGTGAGGTAAACAGAGCCTGCTCTGTTCTGAACCTGTCCATGAATGTGAATTATCATCAGCCATGTGAGAGCTGCTGTGTGTGATGACAAACTGATTGCACCGTGGGCCACGATCTTTTGGTGAGTGCATCTCCCCCAGGTGTGCCAGAGCCTCTCAGTTGCCTGGTCTCAGCCTGTGTTACCTGGTACATTGAACACTGACTTTTCTCCTGCTGGTTTTTCTGCTCATGCCCGAGGTCAGTCCATGATCTCCTGGAATGAAGAGATGCAAGGGAGTAAGGGGAGTATCCCACAGTATAAAAGTGGAACATGTGCAGAGGGGAATGATTTGAAATGATTCAAAAGACTGAGATCTGGAGAAGCAGGAGGAAACATGAAAGCAGTGTACAGCAAAAAGAGATGGGGAAATTATAGAAGCAACTCAGTAGGGAAGCAAAATATGTAAAATTGAAATATTCAGATGATGGAATAAAGCTAGAGTGGTACACTACAGTGGGAAATGATAGGAAAATGAATTAATCAGGCAGCAGCAGTATCACCTTAATGGAATTTAGTTAGGGAGACTGGAGGGGCCATGAGAGATGTTTGATGGTTCACTGGCTTGAGAAGCGCAGATTCAGAGGGTGTCTCACTTCTTGTCATTCACTGATGCTCAGTCAAGGCTGTGAATGACCAAAATCATGTCCACATGTTGACAGTTTGATAAACTGTAAGAAGTGAGTTGATGATGTGGGGTTCTCCAGCAGATAATCCTGGAAAAGGTTTTAACTTGAACTTGCAGCTATGGATATGTAGGGATTCAAGCAGTACTGAAAAGCACCACATTCCACCCAGACACTATAGTCTATCTAATTACTCTTTTAAATAATTTAAAAGATCAGTACAAGGGGTAGTAAGCAGTGTACTGAATTGCAAATTAAGCACAGGTTGGAAACATGTATTGAGCAGAAGGATAAAAGAGTGATAATAAACTCCCATGTCTCTCCAGTTCACTCTGCTTTCATGTGTCTCTTACTCAGAAAGGTAAATAAGGAGAAAGTGTTTTATCTCCAAAACTTGAAACCAGAAACTTAAATAAATTAATTTTTCAAATTGAAAGAATGAATGATTTTACAATCAAAAGAACATCGAGATGAAATAATGATTTAAAAAGCCCCTCAACTTCCCACTTCCCCTCTGGTTGTCTGTCACCTCCTCTTGGTTCCACCCTGTCCCACACCTTCCTGTTTCTCTGACTCTGCCCACTCCTGACCTTCAGAGTCCCTCTGGAAGCTCATGGCTGATTCCAACAGAAGTTGACAAGAGGAAGAGCTGTCTTGGATCCTAAAAAGTTTTGATGATAATGTGAAGCTGGACGGAAGGGAGAGCCCAGCAATGCATCCAGTGTGAGAAAAGCTCCAGCCCTTTTTTAGACATTTGAGTGCCCCCCTGGGAGCTCCGACTGGGGCTGGGCTGAGCTGAGCTGAGCTGAGGCTCTGTTAGCTCCCTGCTTATGGCACTGATTATGCCTTTTTAACCTGCTACCCAGGCTTTGACTCTTCTTTCCTACTTTAGTGAATTTTCTTTTTTCCTCTGTTCTCTGTACAGCCTGAACTAAAGTTTTCTTTCATCAAGCAGGGACGAAAATGTAAGTGTTGGACAAACAGAAATTAGAGCAGTCAAAATTTAGACATTGGCAGCCCAAAAGGGTCAGAAAGGTGAACAGAAGCAGCTGAAATATTCCAGCATTGAGACAATCAGGAACTGAAAAGAGTTTGGAACAAAATGATCCAGTGACTGCACATACGTAGGAATGTCTGTGGTTCTATCAGTTTCTTAAAATTTGAAGTAAATATGATAACGGGAAAAAATGTCTTAACTTTATGATTTTGTATCCATTGGTAGAGGTTCCTATGACCACATGAGAGATCTCTTGTCATGTGCTACCGCTAGAAAAGCACCCAAAGTATCTCCCATCACCCTTTAACATGGCCAGAGAAGGTCTAATAATGAAACTCACCTACCCCAATGTGTCCTCTTCCATCTCAGGTACAGAAAAGACAGTGCAGACATGCAGGGGGATTTCTGACAATTTATGTGTTTGGGGATGTGTCTGCACTCTGTGTAGCGTTTCTCCTTTTCAGTGTTAGTGGCAGAGCAGAAGGTTATGGCAGTCCCTGGGCTTGGAGCTAAAGGTGATGTGACACAACAGTTCTCTTCAAATTAGCACAAATGTGTTTTCTTGCAACCATTTTTTTGTATCTCCCTGTCTGTGACTAAAGTAAGCTCTAAAAATCCTTTTGCCAAACAAATATAATGGTAATTAATGGTAAAACAGTTCTTCAAACTTTAAAAGAGTTGAAATTTAAGTCTAAAAAGATTATGTAGCATTTGCTATACTAGAACTTCTAGAAGGAATAAATGGATGGAAATGAAATTGTTGCTTTGGAACTTGATGATGTGGTAAATCTCAGTATTATACTCATTGATATCAAAGATTTCTTAAACTGAGCAAATTGTAAAGATTTGCTTTTCTCCTAGAGGGACTGGATTATGTTTGTCTGCTATTTGGAGCTGGGAAATGCTGAACAATTGCAGGGATAAAAAATGAGAAGGGATTTTGTAGATGAGTTTGCAAGCTCTCCTGTCTTTGCTGGACTCAGTGGAGCTGCAGGAACACAATTCTTCACAGTGTTGGGAGCTTTGAGAGCAGCTTAGGATCCAGCCAGCTTTATGGATCTGCATTAAATTTCTTCTGATAGAGGAGACAATATAAAAGTCTTGTGGTAAAAAGAATTAATTTAATTTGTTTTGGAAGCCTCGATAAAGAAGCTGAATGTTATTAATAAAACAGTCTTCAGAATTGTGATTGAATTTATGGGATAGAACAAAAAGAAATTCCACATATAGGTTCTTGACTAGTTTTCCCTTGGCTACTCAAAGAAAAAGAAAAGGAAAAGAATTTTTTTAGAGGAATCCACTGTTTCCACTGAGCTAGAACTGGGTCAGTCTGGCAGTATTGATCAAATGGCAGAGGATTGAATTTGGTTCATTCAAATGGATGCAATGCAGTCTCTATTTTGGTATTACTGAACAATGTCTGACACATTGATGGCACCTTCACTTTATTAAAAGGATGAAATTCTTTTCAAATAGAGGTAGGTCAGCTGCTGAGTTTCACAATTTTTCTGCTCATTTCTTTGCTAGACATGGGACTGTTAGAACAGTTTTTGGCTTCCAGCTTTTACACTTAGGAATGGTTTCTCACATTTTATGATGTAATTCCATTTATAGCCTTATAAATCTTGACTATCTCTTTAAGATTGGGAGAAACACATTTTTTGTCTTTTTTATAGTGTTTTCTGGCGTAACAGTATTTTTTTCACTATTTATTTATAGAATCATAACAATCAAATGGAAAATCTGAAGTGGAAAACCTTGGAGTAAAATCTTTGTTACTAATTTTCTGTAGGCCAAAGAACAAACACATCAGTTGACAATTAATTGACTGAAACTACAATTCTCAAACAATCCACAGGCACAGTTTAAAGACATTACTTTGAGAGGGCTTGTGGGTGTTTGGCA
The DNA here is from genome assembly GCF_020740725.1 of Corvus hawaiiensis. Classification (NCBI taxonomy): domain Eukaryota; kingdom Metazoa; phylum Chordata; class Aves; order Passeriformes; family Corvidae; genus Corvus; species Corvus hawaiiensis. The sequence continues at coordinate 5,351,323 of NC_063228.1, forward strand.
GCTTTTAGGCTTCTAATGAGTGTGAAAGACAAGAAGGTTGGAGTTTGTTCATCACAGATGTGATGACATCACATTTCTCAGTGCCAGAGGTGACGTTCTGTACTTGAAGACCAGAACCTTGCACTGCACAAACAAGTGAGGAGAACGTTCCTTGTACAGAAAATCCTGTCAGTGCTTGTAAGATCACTGTTGTGTCCTTGGTATTTAATATATGTTGGTAATATAAAATATGCAAACTAATTTTTCATCCATCTCAGTTTGAATGCTTGGTGGGTTCATGCTTCACTAATCTGCTCCATCTCAGATGTACACTCCAAATATCATTACCTGCAAACTGCATGTCCTCCCATTCCTTGGATGTTTTATGTTAAAGATTTAAGATTAGAGAGTTAGCTGGTGCTGTGGGGATGGAGAAAAATGGTTTTTTTGATATTCAAACATCTTTTCCCAGTGCAGCTGATGAAAGCTTTTTCAGAATCGGTTCTTTCTGCAAACTGTCTTCCTGTGAGCCTCACCTAATTCAGAGAGAGATAGGACTGGAAATCTCTGACCCAGGAGTTAGTTAACTATACTTTCATCTGGTTCTCTTTTGCACAAAAATAGCCCAGAAAAAATTTATCAGATCTTTAAATCTGACTATTGAATATTGAAAGTTGTCTGTGCTGTAGGTGTTGCTTCTTGTTGGCATCATTGGAAACCATTGGAAAGAAAATATTTGTCCACCTTTTGGGTTTTTTGACCCAGTTAAAAATCTGATTTTTTAAGGTCAATAATTTTGTGAAGAACTAGAATGAGCCTGGGCGGTGCAGAGAGCAGAGTGGTGTTTCACAGAGATTTTATTTGTGCCGGTAAATGGTGACAAGGCAAACGCAGACACCAAAGAAGAAGTCAAAGGCAGACACCTTTCCCTTGGCTTGTGCTCTGAAAGGCAAGGTGTTGGATGGAAAGAGGTGTTGCCATCACAAGTGGGACTTTGAGGAAGATCTGAAGATGATTCTGGGTTCTCAGGGGAGAGAAGCCAGACCTTAAACTTTCTGCTGGAGCTTTGCTTGAAAACCTAATATGTAATTTCACATCTAGTTTATGTCGCTTTGCTGAGTTGGTAGTGAGTAATTCTGCAATCTTAGAAATGCATTCACTGTGTTTTTCTGTTCTCCTGTTCTCATAAATCTTTGACCCAGTCAATACAGTGGGCTGGGAACACAAAACCATGGAATGGTTTGAGTAGGAAGGGACCTGAAATCTCATGCAGTTCCAACCCCTGTCATGGGCAGGGACACCTTCCACTATCCCAGGTTCCTTCCATGTGCATCAGTGGTCTTCACTGCAGTAAAATACCACCTCAGTTCTGTGAGTGTGCTTTGTTAACTCAGCTGTTCCTTACAACATTTTAATCCAGTTTGGAATCTCTCTGGGACAGGAGTGGGGAATAGTGGCCACTGGCTCCTGCATTCCCCTCCTGTAAAATCATCCTGTGCATAATGGAAAAACAGGGATATATTTATTTAATATGCATTTCTCTGCTGACAAAGTATGCCTCAATATTTAAACAGAACTTTTAAGGGTGTAGTATCATATCTACAAATATTTATTCAACCTTAAAATACCTCTTTTCTTCTCTTTTAAGCCTTTTCCAAAATACATTATCATCTTCAGTAGTGTTTTCTGATGAGCTGTTAGTTAAAAGCTGGTTTATGGCTCTTACCTTTCCACCCATTTATTCTAAATAAATTATACTAATTTTAGTGATAGTATGAATTTATTCAGAAGTGATCACTGAAGAGTAAGACTTAGTAAATCTTAGTAAAATATTTATCTGACCCTTGTTGTTTAGTCAACTATTGATTCTGTCTTTTCTTTTATTTGTATGTGTTACACTGTGTATCACACAGTTCCTAAATCTCTGCCTGTATGTTAAAATTATTCATAATTAAACTCTAGAGAGGTGATGAAACTAAGGATGCCTAAGTAGATGTGGTTTTCCCCAGTTAATATTTCCATCCTGATTGACAGTGATAAGATTACTGCCAGGATGCTGATTACAGCCAAAAACAAGCTCGAAGAATAAGATCCTTTGGAAGGTACCACAATGTCAGCTGGGAAGTCAATTTAAGTTACACTTTTTAAAGATTTGAAACTACTGAAGTAAGCATTCTCCAGAGACTGACTGGGCTTGTTCAGAAATCTTCTTGAGTGCTAAGCCGTGCTGAGAACACAGAAAACATAAACTGACCTAAAAAATGGCTGGGATATAAACTGGACCCTTTTGTTGTTAATGGGACAGTGGGAACAGGACAGTTGTTGACAAATTTTATTTATGACTGAGAAACATTTATCTGGGAAAGACTGGGGATGTTTTCCTGTGCCTGAGGTTTCTCCTACCTGCTGGGTTTGCCTATGGGTAGGCAAGGCTTTATCTTGTGTCTGTATATTATTAATATTTCTTCCAAATCTTGAACCCCCTGCTAGATGGACCTGTTTAAAACAGAGCCTTTAGCAGGTAGTGCCGTCTGTGTGCATCCTATGCCCTTACCACAAGATGAATTCTCTTTGTCTGGGGTTAAAAACTCTAAAGACTAATTTTGCTGAATGTCCTGCACACATTCTTTGCTACAAATTGCTTCACACCACAGTCCTCAGGACACAGTTCTGCATGGCAAAAGCAGCAGAACACTGATCTTAGCATTGCAGTGCTGCTGTGTGTTTGCACTAAGCGCAGCTTTCACCTCAGGTGTTGCCAAAGGGACCTGGGAACGTGGTGTAAAAATGGAGATGTGATTAATTAGGCTGTGAGAGGTGAGGCAATTCTTTCTGATCAGGTGTCCTTTCCTGCGCTTGAGTCACATCCTGCCTTAAACCAGAATTAGATGTGCAGTATAAAGATTGGACATGGAAGCCAGGTGGGACTGGAAATGTGCAGTTTGCCTTCACCCAGGACTTATTCCAGGATGGCTCTATCATGTCAGAGACCAAGGTGATGGCACGTCAGGGCCTGAATCCTTCTTTAACAGATATTTGTAATTTTATTAACCATTTTCCCCCAGCTGTAAATGCTATCATTGTCAGAGCAGCTGGAAGCGTGGAGAGCAGCAGAGAAAACATACAATCTTCTGGAGTCTGAACAGAAAAGCTGTTACTTTGAAACTCTGGAGAATATAGGCTTGTATTGTATAACAGGATTACTGTGCATTAACTGAAGTGGAGACACCGCTCGGCAGCAGCACGCTGCAGAACAAATAAAACATCATAAAAATAAACTGCTTAAAGTTCTTGCAAGACAGAAGCTTTAAGATAAAAAAGAGTGGTAATATAGAGGAATAATTTATTGGTCGACTGCATCCTTTTCCTTGTTGAGACTTGTCTCTCAGTGTGCTTTGACAGCAGGTTTAAACAGAAAAATTACATTGCTGGATAAAATACGGTCTTGGCTCAAGGGAGTAAGCACAATATACTTATAGCAGGGTATAGCCTTGTCTCACAAAACTTAGTGTCAAAAAAATTAACAATCAGTGTTGATTTCAGCAATGCTGCATGTGTCCCTTCCAGCTCCACACTTCTGTGTTGTCATCTTGCACATATAATTTGTTCCTAGACAAACCATTCCTTCCTCACAAGCAGCTTTCAGTTTCCTGAAAGTTTACAACAAAAATGTTTTCTTGCATGAATGAGGAAGGATTTCTCATGTGGGATTCCCACTGCTTTGAAAACAGATTTCCTAGTGCCTGTAGGTCTTGTACCACTGATGGTTGTGCTGCCATGGAGGCTTATTCTGCTCTTTTCCTCTTTTTTTTTTCCAGTGCAATACAAACCTAGAGCACACTGAGATTCTATTCCTGATGCTTAACTACCACAGGAATGGCTGTGGTGGTGACTTAGTTATTCTTCTGGCATGGTTGATAAGAAACCCCAGTGATGTCAAGCTGTTCCTCTGATAGTGGCTGGGATGAGGAGAGATAGAAGAGACTAAAAACAGTCCTTAGAGTTTTGTTGACTGATTTAGCCAAAATACCACAGGACATGCCTATAAGGAGCAACGAAAATATGAGTGAAAAGTAATTCACTTTTGAAAAAATAATTTGAGTACATGCATAGTAAGGGGGCTCCAAAGATTGATACTAATGCCAGTATAAGGGAGGGCAGTAATTAGGGCTTTTAAGATATGAGTTCCATGCTCAGGACTGTGATGTGAAGCATTACCAGGAGTGAAGAAGGTGGCTCAGTGGTTGTGCTGAGATCATGCACAGTGCAGACAGTGATGCTGCACAGGTGGAAGCAAGCAGGGCTCAGATATCAGAGTCTTTATTGCTAGCAAGGATGAAAAAGAGGCAGGAAAAAGCTCAGCTTAATGTTCAGCTTAATTTTTGAGTTTTGCTGTTTATGATCATAAGTCATATATCTTTTCCATTCCAAACAACAATTGTCATCAGCATGGAGTTGACAGATTTATGTTTGGTTTGCAGGGTTGACAGATTGATTTGCTGTATCTTGTAGAATCCTTTTTTAGATTAGAATAGCATTTTATATAAAAATAATGAGTTTATAATTATATAACATAAACAGAATAAGGATGAAGGGTCCATTGGGTTTCATTACTTCAAAGTGCTGCAATGCTTGCACATTATAGACAAAATTTTACCACTAAAAACAATTCACATGAGACATTAGCAGGCAGGAATACAAAGTAGCTAAATGCTCTTAGACAAAGGTATCTGTTTGTTTTGGAGGCTTAAACTTCCTTGACACTGAAGAGAATTTGGCATCCCTTTTGAAGAGGTGCTTTTAGTACATGACACTTTAATAGAATACCTTGGTGAGTTATTAAATTAACAAAGACAACACTAAATTATTGATGCTCTTTCCCTCCTCCCTTTCTCTTCTGTCCTTCCTCCTGAACTTACCCTGTATATTCACTTTTAGAAAATAAACCTCCAATCTGTCTTGCAATGAGGTTCGATGTCCATCGGTGAAATAGATTTTGAATAGAAAAAGTGCAGATCTTGAGGTTGCCAAGTTGTCCATCTTAGGCTGGAGCAGTAACTTGCATTAGGCCTGAGCTGTGTAAAAAGAGCCTGTGATAAATCCCTGCTCTGGTGTGGGTGAGTGCTGGGACCAAATCTGTCCTCTGTGCTGTGGTCTGAAGGATCACAAATGATCCTGGGGGGCAAAAAGTGGGGATAGCATCAACTGCTTCTGTAGGTGTCAAAGGTGGTGTGCAGTGATTCCGATAACACCAATGCAGTATATTGAAAATTTTAAATTCAGGCTAACCTCTAGAAGCTGTTGTTGTTATTTATATTCTGGAATTATATTATACAGCACTAGAAAATTTGAAAACACCTCAGTAAATCTCTCAGCTGCATAAAGTATGGTCACTTCTTAGTAGTGTTTCTCCACTATTATAAAATAATTCTGTGCAAGAGCTAAGCCATGTGGTGGAATCCAGTAAGCCTTTGATGTCTGTGAACTCAGCAAGCGCTTTTAGTCTATGCCAGAAGGTGAACAATCTTAACACTTGTGGGAGGTGATGTATAAAAATAAATAAAAGCACTTTTTTTTCCATATGAAACTGCCTTACTGTAGTAGCTTTCAAAGTGACCTGCTTTTCAGTGCTGCTCATGCTACTTTCCCAAACATGTTCTCAAATAGGATGACTTTTTATCTCACATCAAAATACCACATTCCAATGGCATAACTCTTCAGTAAGAGCTGTTTTGGCAGGTTAGGTATGAAAGGGGCTTTTTAAGTAGACAGAGCTGGTGTCAAAAGCCATCTCACTTTGGTCTGATGTGTAGAAAAAAAATTGTTTTGCCTTAAACATCAGGAATTTTTTCCCTCTTTTATGTTTGTTTGTTGTTTGGGGGTTTTGTTTTGGGTTGTTTTTTTTAACCTACTTATTTGTGGATTTGTTTTACTAGTTGGAATTGGAAATTGTGCAGTGACCACTAGGACTTCTGATACTCTTCCTCAAGGCATCTCAGCCTTCCACTTGTACTGGATTGCTTATTTAAACATCACCTTTTTTATTTTGAAGAATTTAGATCTTGAGATGCTGGTTTCATTTCCAAAATGGAATTTTAACTAAATGGCCACATAACTTGTTGAAGATTATGATCTGGAACTGTAAGAGGTGATTTTAACAGAAAGCAGAAGTCCCCCACTTGAGGTTCCCCAGGATCTGGGTGTGAGTGCTGGGAGACTTCAGCCACTGCACTCTTGTTTCTGAGTATTCTGTAGAGTGTGGGGATGTGTTTAAGAAGAAAAATCAATGTTTTCTGAATTAAAATTAAAAGCAAGAAGGGTATCATCTCTGAGTCTAAGATGTTCTTGAAATATCTGAAGTTTATGCAGCTGGTTTGTTCATTCACAGTGCGCAGAACTGTACCTTTGATAAGCGCACACTTTGAAATCCAAAGGTCTGAAACCTTTGAATATTCCTTCCTAGGCTGGACAAGGGTTTTGATTTTAATAGAGCTGCAGTAAGCATGCAGAACATAACCCCTTGTTCTCATGTGTGATACAATCCTCTCTGATCATATTCGTTTAATATTCTGATCGTGCAAAGGGGTAAATGGTCTTGACTTCGTTTAAAGTCAGGAATTGTAGCATCTGTCTTTAATTACCTGACAGCATTTTCAGCATTCTTGTCAAATTCTGCTCTAAAGGAATGATAGTTTACAAGCAGGTTTGGACTCCTTTGCCCCATCCCCTTCACACCTGCTGTCCGTAACAAGCTCTTCTTGCACCTCGTCTTGGGAGACTTAATTTGCATCCCTAATAGCAGCTCCCAGGGCTGTGTGTCCTGCACATCTCCCAGCGTGGGAATGGCTATGCTGAGCGGGGTGGTGGCTGTGGAGTCATTCTCATTCCGAAGCCAAAGGATGATCGAGGAACCCTGGCAGCAATTTAGGGAAGTTCGTGTGCTGCGCCTCAGGCAAACACTGATTAATGAAATGGCCCCGTCCCTGAATCTGCTGAGGGAGGCTGTTTGTGGCAGATACATTGTGTATTTGGGCATTAATTGTCTGCAGTAACCAGAAAGTTCCTGATACTTCTGTAATTACATATATATATTAAATTACAAATGCTAGAACAGCCAGAACATGTCCAATTCTTTCCATATGGAACAGGATGGGATGTAGAGGAAATGACGCCTCTATCCCTGATTTCCCAGCCCTTCCCTCTAAAGTAAATACACCATATAAATCCTATGTATATATAAATATATATATAAATATATATATAAAATATCACATACTATAAGCACTATAATGCACGATTACAGTATATTTATCTGTATTCCCAGGATAAGGTGAGTCTGACCAGTTAACTCTTGAGTCAAGCAGCAATGTCTGCTTCTCAGAAGCCAGATGGGCTTTTGGGGCTTCCTGGCAAGATTGCTGTGCCACAGTTGCTTTCCAAACAACTGTAATAGAAAGAAAATAAATGTTAGAAGAGCACGGGAAGCTTGACTTACTGCAATTCATTGCTTGTGTTTTAAAATCAAAAGCTAAAAAGCCTAGCGACTGAGGGAACTGTGATACAGGATTTATTCTGACTAACTCTGCATCTCTAAGAAGTAGTCCCTAAATCTGTAGCAGTCTGAGCTGTTCCAGAGGCAGAGTGAGCTGATTCAGCAACCAGCTTAATCCTGCATTTAAAGTGAAGAGGGAATTTACTCACAGTTATTGGTGAAATTAGGCGGAGCTGTACACTCCACACTTTCTGAAGTGCCTAATTAAAAAGGGCGAAAGGGACATGTCTTGATTTTGTGACAGTAATAACATTTTGGCTTGTCTGTAAGACCAGCTTTGTGTTTGCCTTTCATCTGCATGCTCTGATCAATATCTATGAGCCAGAGCAGTTACTTGAGTCTCTGCAGAAATCCCCTCTCATGCCTGGTATTTCTACTTCCAGCCTGGAAATTGAATTCCTCTCAGCACCTTTAATAACTGTACCTCAGTGGCTGCACGTGGGATGGGTGGGCTTTGCCTCTATCCTTACAGATTTGGGACTTTTCTTTTGTAGGCTGCCTACCTCAGGATTTCCAATTTGTAGGGTTTGGATTTTAAAGTTCTATTTAAATCTTCATTGATTAATTCTCGGTTTTTCATCTAGAGCCACAACTCCAAATTTTACTATCAGAAACCCTGTTTGTTTGCAATACTTGTTTTTAAAAAGAATGTACTGGCCAGGGATTTGGGGAATGCTGGGTGGTTTTTCTGGACTGATAGAGAACCACGGAGATGTTTTTGTGTAGCTGCAGCCCTGTTTAATTCCATGTGGAAAGTTCTGTTCTCCTGTAATCCACAACATTTGCAGCAACTCTTCCAATTATGAAAAAAAATCTTCAGAATTTCTTCTGAAAAGGTTCAACGATTGAAACAGAGAAAGCAAAAAAAGGCTGTAATGAAGGCATTGAGGCTTGTGTTGCAAAAAATGATATTTATAAGGCGAATACAGGGGCCAATATCAGTTAGTAAGACCAGAATTTGGCTTTAATCATGGAAGTTACAATTTATGTTTGCCCTAGTTGACAAGAAATATGTTTCAGTATTCCATTTTTATTTCTGTTTTTATCAAGGGATTAGCTTAATTTGTACAATCATATCTAGACTGCAAACATATCCATATTGCTGTCAGCTTACGTGCATAGAAGGTGGCAAAAAACCCCAAACATGAATCACATATTTACTCACTGAGATTTTGAGAATAATTGTGACTTTGTCAGGTGCTAAATTCAGATTCATAATTCAGGAAGCAAACACTTTTCCTTAAGATTAAAAAAAAAAAAAAAGAGACTTCCCCCCCCTCTATTATTGTTCCAGAATAAGTTTCCAATAATTTTTTATATCACACTTAGGTAAGTTTTCCCTGTAATATTTTTGTAAAATTCCCAGTGATGGCCCCTTTATGCATTGGTGAAGTAATTGTTTCAGGAGACAGGCAAGGGTGCTTTGACTGTAACTGAGAGCACTATCTTTAATGAGGAGTTATAGGGGGGTTTTTTGAGAAAAAATTTGCAAAAGTGTAATTTTTTTCTAGATGGGGCTTCACTTTCATCAAGTAGAATAACTTGGGCAGTATTGCACATTATCAGCTGTGGATGGAGCTGCTAATTTACCTGGAGATTTTTAATAACTCCACCCTCCTGTTGTATTTTTTCTGGCTAAGATGTACTGCAAAATGCTACTGAGAACTGCAGTACCAGATCTAAATTTAAACTTATCTAATGCAACCTGTTTTCCTTCTGCCTAATTTATGTGTGTGACTTAAAAATATCTTCCCATTTGCCCCTGCTAACGCTGCATTTTTTAATTCCAAGTGAAACCAGCCTGTGGGGGTTTATAGTCGTAATGCTTTGTTTGGATGTTGATGCTAAAAATAAATTTAAAAGGGGAACAATAAAACAGTGGCACTGACTGTATTAAACTGAATAATTTTAAAGAATGGATGCATAAGAAAGCTACTTATTCAAGGCCTTCCAGAAAATGAACTACTCCAATTTATTTCCCACGGTAAGAATCTTTGAGCAGCGTCTTCTCAGCAGCTCAATTGCAAACATCAGAAAGGGAATTGGAATCCTTCCACTTATGAAAACTAAGGATGGTCTTATCACACAGGATGCTTTCTATGGAATGCAATGTTTACCATGCATCATTTGAATTTTTCTCATCTGTGAACAATTTCATTGAAAATAAAAAAAAAAACCCCAACACTCAAGCAAATCCTTCGTTTTGGAAAGCTCCATAGGGACAAAGTGGGCAGCCTCTGTTTTGGCCATCCCCCAGTGCTGTTCAATAAAACCAAACTGCCACGAGAGCAGTAAACCCAGAGCTCTCACAGACCCAGCTCCAATATCAGCAGTATCTAAAACACTGGAAGTTTTACAAGTTTTAAACTGAGTTATCTCGGGTGTACATTCACATTCCAGCTCCTCGCTGCGTGGAGTCAGAATTCCTTAATTGATTCATCGTCTCCATAAAGAGAGCAGCTAATGAAGATTTTCTTATCTTGTGGAGCCAGTGCTTTTGAAAAAGAAGGATCCCAATTTAGTCTGTCCTGATGCTTTGAAGTTCTGAGTGGTGCTGGTGCTGCAGAGTGAGAAACGGGATATTCGAGGTGACTACGGATCTTTTCCATTTGACTTGGAGGCATAAAAGAGGCTGGGATGAAGCAACAAGTTGGAGCTGGGAGTTTTAAAATTGAGGGAAGGAGACAAATCAAATTTATGTCTTGGTTGAAAAAAATAGTTTTTCTATATTTTTAATCAAATGGATTTCATATCAGTACGCTGCATAATCTAAGAATTAGTTCTCCCTTTTTACATCTACTTCCTGGAAACCCCTGATAACTGAGATATTTTTAGAGCACGACATCCTTGAATTAGCAGATTTTTTAGAGTTCTGAAATTACATTTTGCAATTTGCTCAGGTATGAGAAAGATTTTACAGAAACAAACAGTGAAGATAAATCATTGAAAGTGAAATATTCTACAGTTACCTAATGTAGGAAAGATAATGATGCCATTACTTTGTCAAAGGTGTGATTAGAAAAATCCCTTTTCCATTTTATTTCCTTTTTCATTTATAAATGTACTTACAAGGGTAGGGTATATGGGCTCATAAATGCACAAATATCCAGTACAATTTTTGTTCTTCTTAAGGTAATTCTTAGATCCATTAAATTTTTATGACTGGTACACACACTGTGCCAGGTAATACATATTTATGAACGGTACACACAGCACCAAGTAATATGCAAAATATTCCACAATTATCTACAAACCTTTAAATATCAAGTGGTGGAAGGCCATGGAACAGGCCAGCCTTGGATACTACAAATACTACTGATGGAAAATGTTAAAACATTCATTGCTTTGCAGAAACAAAACAAAACTGCCACTTCTGTGACCCCAGACACCAGAGCTGACCAGGAAATGGAGAGATTTTGCAAATAAGATTGTGTTCAACATCCTTTTCTTAACACGAAAGAATTCCCATTCCTGGCCCCAGAGCACTTGGAACTTGCTTGAAGAAATTCTGCAAACAAGTAGCCCTGTGTAAATGCCTCTTTATATGCATTTAGTTACTTAAAGTAGTTAAGTCTACTGAAGAATGACCTGAGTGTGGAATTTGCATTAATATTCAGTGTATGACATACCCAGGTGTTCTGGGGAGCCGTGTTGCTTCTCTTTTTCTCTTCTATGCTGTTCTTTTCTGCATAGAACCACATTTGTCAATGTTTTAATGGTTTGCATAACTCTAAAGGAGGACATCAGCTGCGTTTTTCTAGTTGGAGAACAAGAAATTGATGGTCAAGGGACTCCAGGCAATGCTGTGGAGCACATTCCTGAATGGATCCTGTTCTGTTGTACCATAACCACAGAAAATGAGCAGAAGTTCTCTTCATATCTTTCCGTTCACCTCTGTCTCTCCATTCCTCATTTTCTAGAGCAGGGAAAGGTAAAGTCTGGCTTCCAGACAGGGGCCTTGGTGTGTTCTGATCTGCTGGGTCACCCAGGATACACAGAAACCTCTCCCTGGTTCTCCTGTTCTCCATTCCCTCTGTCATGATCTGGAGTGTTACAAAGCATGGCATGAGGAAATCTCCTATTTTTATCAGCTGCTCTAGCAGGCATCTAAATTCCTCAGGAGCTCCCAGAGCCTGAGATTTACCTTGGGACTTGTGTTGGATAGCTGGAGTCCTCCAGCTGGAGAACTGGGAGCAGCTGCAGCACAGAGCAAGCAGCAAATGCTCAGGGCTGGATTGCCATGGAGGCTTGGGAAGCATTATCAAACATCATCGCCCTTGAGGTCCCCTTCCAACCTGGGAGTCTGTGGTTCTGTGATTTAGCTTCAGTTTTAAAAAGTGAGGCATGCATTGAGGGGCTTAATTTAGTTCACATTAATTTTCTTTTTAACTCAATATCCTTTCAAGGCCACAAACCATATCCTGGGGATCAGGATTGCTCCCTGGCTCGCTGGAATGACAGAGCAGGCGATGTTGCTGAGGTAATAAATTGGAAATAAGTAATAATAAAAAACATGAGAACATCACAGTGCTTTGAAAACAAGCAATATTTCATCTTTATTACATATATAACCATCCCTCGTACTTGATGTCATAGCTTAAATATTTCTTAATCAATTGGACAGATGATCTTTATCTAGGTTACATGGAGAACCCATGGAATGATTTTGGAACAGTTAGCAGTTATCCTGGGGAATGAATGCAGGATGTGGGCTTGGGATGCAAAACACCAGGAAATGTCATGCCTGTTTTTAGGAATGGGAAAAAAGAAATATGGAAATTAAATGTCAATCAGCTCACCTCTCATTTGTGGAAAAAAACTGCAATAAGCAGCAAAAGAACCAACTGTAATCTCCTAAACAAAAAAAGAAAGGTCATTTAGCAGCAAATATGTATTTATATGTGTGAGAAATGGGTTGTGTTGGACACCCCTGTGGTTGGTAGATACAAGTGGAGCAGCAGATGTCACACATCTTCATTTCAGCAGGGCTTTCAATACTGCCTTGTGAGTTGTAAGAAGGTCTGGTCTGCCAGAATTTACCAGCAAAGGGATGGAAAACTGGGAAATTGTACTTTGAGAAGGGTTAGCAGCAGCCGCTCTGTGCAGTGTGATTTGCAGGATTCCCATCCTGATAGGATGAGCCAACCAGCACTCCTGGAAGCTGTTTCTTCTGCTTTCATTTGCAGTGATTAAAAGGTGGCTGTTTGGAAAAAGTCAAATTTTGAGCAAAGCCACTGGCAATCTTAAAACAGCCCAGAATGCTGACTCCCCAAAAAATCAATAGGCTGTTTTAAAAGACATTCTTTTTCAAGGTAAAAACCCAGACCCATCAAGCTGTCCTCTCCATTCAGGTAAGGGCGGGACGTGCAAAATGCCATAAATCCATTGCCAATATTTACTGTTCTAACGCCTCAGTGCATGCCAGAAAAATCTGGTAATTTTTATTTATATCCTTATAAAATACTGAAAATTCTGTGTCTGGCCCTGTAATACTGCATTGCATACTAAGACCTGTCTTCTGTACGTGGTTGCTGGGTGCATGGTTTATAGAGAGGCGGTTTAGCAGAAACTCCTGTGCTTTCTGCTCTGTTGGCACTTAGTGACTCTTCCTTCCTGCTGCTCCTTGGTGCAGAAATTCATCTTTGGCTTGTTACTATGAAGAATGTTTGCATGTATCCAAAGATTTTCAGACTCCTTAGAGACCTGCTGCTACTTTTGATGGGAAGTTCTTACAGATGATAAGACAGAGCAGCTGCGGTTGACCACTCACAGGTTACAGTTTGTTTTCTTGAGGTCAAGATGGTGGAGTATTGTTCCAAAAACTACTGAAAATTGGCGTGCAGTGGCTGTAAACACACAGGCTCCAAGCCTTTGAGATTTAAATTTGCAGAAGACTCACAGAATGTTGTCCATCTCTTTCAACTGCAGATCCTTAGGACAAAAATTATGTGTAATTTTTTCTTAATACATGAAAAATACGTGGATTTTAAAGACATGAAAGCACTCTGAGCAAGCATATAATCATTAAATATTCCCAGTGTACAAGGTTTAATGTGCACAACATTGAATACACCAAAGAATAATGCCATAATTATAGCTGCTGTAATAATTATGTTTTATTGTGGCTTCCTTACTTTTTATTCCACAGTTGGCATAAGCTTTTAAGCAGATGCCTTGGGTTTGCCCTTTGCAGCTTATAGGCAGATCACTGCTGTGTTGATTCTGCAGTCAGTCAGCTGTTCAGCAATCTCATTTTTCTTTTACTGTTTTGGCAGAGATGAAAAGCAAAGTTTTTAACCTTCCACTTTTCTGGTACTTATTTAACTGTTGGAAGCCAACTTTAAAGCTTAAATAGGAGCACAAGCGTATCCTCACGGCAACACATTATTTTTCTTCCCAGAGTTCTTGAAGCAACTGACTGAAGAATGAGATGCAGGCAGTGTGAAGACACAAATGAAGGACTAGAGTAAAATGTAATTTGAGTGGTGTCTTTTTTAATTAACAATGGTTTAGACTCTGCAACACAAACCTTCCAACAGAAACTTGCCTGTAGATATGTTACAGATTTCCTGGTACAGATAGAATATCTGTAGAATATCTATAGATATATCCTGAGGGATATAGAGTATCTGTAGATATATTCTATAAATATAATCTGTAGCATATTAGAGTCTCTCTCTACATATACTTCTGTATAGCCCTTCTACAGATGTAGAATATATAGAGGTACATTCAATACTTATACAGAATTTATGCCCTGGAATCAGAAGTTTGAACTTGTAGCCAGGCATGAAAAAAAGTTATGTAAATGTGAAATTCAGTTCTGCATCTTTGTGCTCTGAGGTGCTGGGAGCACTGGAATTTGTGATGAAAATATAATTATCCACAGGACACATTGCAGAAATGGAGAAATGACTGGGGTCCTTACAAAGGTGCCTCCTAACACACCTGACACTTGGGTGGTATTGATTGTTCTGTTTGCCCACACCTGATTCTGGTTTCTTCCTGCAAGATCTTTTGGAATCCATGGGACAAAATTAACCCCACTGAGCAGCGGGCACCAATAAGAGTTCCCAAAATCTTTGTGGGAATCAGATGCTGGATTAGAGGAAGGCCCAAAGAGGTCCCTCCCTGCGGGAAGGGGTTCAGCTGAGCTGAGCTGAGTCCATCAGCTTCTGTTATCTCCAAACGAGCTGCAGGTGCTGCCACTTGCTCAGCCAGGGGAGGTGAGGAACTCAGGGCTCCAAAGGTTTGGAGTGGCTGCTGGAGACCGGATTGAAGGCAGAGTTTCTGGCTTTTCAGGATATTTTGTGGCTGGAGGCAGCAAAGGAGCAAAATGTGGCTGTGAGGTCAGTGTTAAAGAAAGTAAAGGTCCTGTTTGAATTTATTTTGTTTTATTTTGGTGATGGTGTGAAGATTTAAGGGTGTAAGATGCAACTTGTGAGAGAAAAGGCATCAATTCTGCTACTCAAGATTTGTCTCCTGAGGGTCAGGTGCTGCTTGGATGTGTAGGCTGTGTTTGTGTGGCTGCAGCCCAGGGCAGTGGAGCAGCTGCTTGGTGTTCAAACTGCACCAGTTTCCCATGTCAGGTAATTCTAGTTGAACAACAGACACGCAAAGTTTTATATTTGTTGGTTCTGAGTTAAATGGTTGCAGAAAATAATGAGAATGTGGAATTACAGTTGTGTTTTAGCAAACTTTTTATGACCTTCCCTTTTTTTAAAATAAGCTCCTGGTTGAAAGGAGTCCCAAGGACCTGTTTTAAATCTACATTAAGTGGATGAAATATGGCTGGGAGCAATACAGCATGGAAATGCAGAGTTTTGGGGGTTGCTCATCCATCTTCACAGGTCATCTTATCATCCTTTACATTTTGCTGCTGGCTGCCAGAAGTGGGTGCACGGGCAGTTTGTCCCAAGGCTGGGACATGAAATGCAGCCTGAGCTGTGCATGCACAGAGTCCCTGCTGTGTCCCAGGCTGGAAGTGTGTGCTGCAGGAAAGCGTGGTGGGTGGAAGAACAGGATTTCAGGGGGCTCAGTAACTCTAATAAACCTCCAGCTGCTCTCTGCGGGAAGAGGAGAATTGTGTTATCTCAGAAAATGCTTTATATTAATGTTGTTCTTGCCATAGAGATTACCAACAAATATTATTTTGATACATCCTTGAGGCATCAGAGATGCAGCTTCTGAGTGACAATAGAAACATAGGAAAAAACTTTCCTTATGAAAGTGTTGGATTTTGGTGACGAGTTTTTCTCTTTCTGTCTCCGGTGCTGTTGGAATGAGGAGATTCTTTAAAGTGAGACAGTCCCTGTGTTGCTTTAGAAGGGAAAACTCCTAAAAGTGCAGTGGTGGTGGTACTGCCTCTGCTCTGGAGAGGTAACTCATGTTCTCCTCTCAAATATTCCTTTTCAGCTGCCACTCTGCACTGAAGAGTAAAGAAAGAGGGAGGAAAAGGAACACGTTACATTTGTGACCTTTTGGGTGAAGTCATCTAAACCGAGCGGGCTGGAGTTATTTGTAGAGCAATATTGTTAGGGCTTAAAGCTTGATTCTGGCATGATAACAAACCCTACCTTTGTGTAGACACTACTGGCTCATTTGTGGCACCAGGGAACAGAATTTAAAGTATCTACTTCAAAAACCTGAGCTGTTGAATGAGCTGAAGGAGGAACTTCAGTGCTTGAGTTGACAGAGGGATCAATCAAGAGGCAGCTCTGACACCTCTCCCGAGATGTATCTGTGTGTTTTAGTGGGATGTGTGCCCTCTCTCCTGCTCATTCTCATACACAAGCACTCAATTAGACACGAGCTGTGCCATGGTTCCCTTTTTCCCTACAGTCTCTCTGACTTTGCAGAGTGTGTGGAGCTGAAGTGTAGGCTTGTATGGATTGAGGAACTGTGAGCCTGCAGGTCTGTGGAATGTAGTTCTGAATTTTAGCTTTAAATTACAATCCCTGGGTACCTGTTTGACTTCTTTTCTGGGTTGAATATTAACCACTTGAACAATGTGCTTTTACTACCTTGAAAGAAGGGAACTCTGTGAACTTATTTGTGCCCTTTGTATAGAGATCCTTATCAAGAAATCAGACTTAAGAACTACAAACCTGCAAGAGGCTGTCTTTCAGTTCCTTTGTTATTATTAATTTTGTAGGACTTGTTGCATATGGTCATTTTTCTGATTGTTTTGCATGATTGAAGAAGGGCTGCAGTATAACCAAATACGGATTTTATCTCTTAGTTATTGGATGAAGATTATATGGGAGAAAATAGGACATTCACCTCCCTGTCCTGCATGACTTGTTCCTTAGCTCCTATTTGTTACCTCTGTTTTCAAGACTTCATTCTGAAGTTTGTGTATTGTTATTATTGGCCTCATGGCTCTGGCTCTCATAAAACACTAATTTTTCCCTTTTTTGTACCATATTTTCATCTTAGGAGGCAAGAGGTTTATTTTCCTGTTTCCTTTAGCAAGGTAGCCAGCAGGATTTATTTGAGCATTGTTTCTATTTTCCATCTTTCGATTTCAGTAACAACAGGATTAAAAACTTGGAAGTTAAAAACGTAGACGTCTGTCTAATTAAAAGAATTGGCTGTCAGGGCTGTATTTTTTCCTCATTAGCATTCTGTTCATTCTGTTTTCTTTCCCTATCTCCCTGTTCCCTACACACTCAGCTTGTAATAAAAGTTGGTTCTTGAATGTAAAGAGCGTGTTAATGCACCTGGGAAAAACATGTACAGGAAGGAATTGGATTTGTTTCTATCTAACCTGGGTAAGATAGACTGGAATGGTCCAGTGTTTATCTTTCCAGTAATAATCAAAGGCTCCTTCCAACGCTCATAAGGATTATTTAAGAAGAAAATTAAGTAAAATGTATTTATTTGTTTGTTTTCAACAGAAAAACAATCTCCTATTTTAAGTTTATACCCCTGCAGCCAAGTGATAAGGGCATTTTAATGTTTTCCTGCATCTATCTTTCTATTTTTATGTGTGGCAGGATTAGGGGAGAGCTGATGCTGCCGCTGCGTAAATGTGAGCAAGCAGAGATCCTCATTACGGGGCAAAGTGGATAAAAAGAGTCAGTAACTGAAGGTGATGGAACTGTTGTGTCTACTGGCCATTAACTGGGTAATAGAACCTCTCCTCCAGATGAGGGGAACGCAGGGAGCAGCATTTTGCTGCGTTGCAGGAGCAAATCCCTAAAACCTCTGCAGCAGGAATGTCTGCAAGTATAGAGATAAATATGTGGAGACAGATTGCAGCAGAGACTTTGGGGGCATCAGAGGTTTTCTGTTCTGGTCCAGCTCTTCTGTGGAATTACTTGCACTGGCAGGGTGTGGAGTACTCTGTTCCCAGCCCCAGGAATACAAGCTGGGCTGGCATCATGTGTGTCTCTTCCCCAGGATTTGTGAGTTCTTTTGCCACAGAATTCAGCCGAGTGTTTCTTCGGCAATGGGAATAAAAATGCTCTGCAAAGCCTCTGTTAGCCGTAAAATAAAAGATACTATGCTGTATCTCCTGACACTTCAGGGTTTCCTTGGCGTGCTCGATGGGCACAGTGTTTATGGATCATGCAGCAAATGCAAACAAGACAGGGCTGGGGATGCAGCCTCTCTATTGGTCTTCATTAGAGGGAACGTGTGGTGCTTAAAGCTTCAGTATTGGGAGGGAGTTGGAGTTCTTAACTTTTTATTTTACCTCTGGGACTATTTCTAAAGTAGAAGTTGCTGTCATTCCACTGGAGGACTGGCCAGATTTACTGCAGGAGCTTTGGCCTCCTGACTTCCTCAAGCCTTACAGCCAGAAGCCCTGAATATATTTCATTGCTCTAGGGCAAGGAAATTTGTGTCATTAGACTCAGAAGTCAAATATGCAGTAAGTCATACAAAAACACCTGTGTCTTGATTTCAAGTAATTTAAAAATCAGTGGAGTTGAGAGGGTACCTGTGTGCCCAGATTTGGCAATACCACTCACGTTGAAAGCATAAAAATCTGTATGGTCCTTTAATCATGTGTCATTTACACTTGAGCTGGCCACTGAAGTGTTCTTGATGAGTTGGAGACAAGGGCTGAACAGGGCTTCAAGCAGGACATACAAAAGGATCCCAGAAAAACAGCTTTACTTCGGAATAAAAGCCTAAAGTCTAAAGCCTCTGTTCTCTGGCACTCTATTTTTAAAAGATGCTGATGCTCACATTGAGGTTTCACAGATTTTGCCATAGGTAGTGCTACTTTGCCTGGGACTGGGATCATCAAATGCTTAGGTGCAGCTTTAGTTCTTTTTATCTTCTCAGTTTCTTACATAAACCTTCTCATAAACTTGTTTTCCACCTTTTAGAATTCGGTAGCTTTGCTGCACAACAGCTTTGTGTATATTTGGCTCATTAATTGGAAGGAAGTATTTCTCCTTTTATTTCTGAAAAATTTTCCACCAGTATTTTTTTGACTAGTAATGTACCCCTAACTTAAAGTGCTGTTGTTAGACCAATATTTTCCAGTAGTTTACTGTGCTGTTTCACACACTATTGACAAAAAATCATGTTTGGGCAGAAACCACAACAGAAAATGCTGCTGCCGTGATGTTACACAGTTTTCATTCCACAGTTTCCAATGTTTGCCTTCATATGTTTGTTCAACATTTGGTTGAATGAATCCTGTGCCTGTTCATTATAGAAATAAGGAGTTGCTGCTTCCTTTTAAATTTCTGCTTATTTCTTCTCTTTAACCAGTGGTTTTTATATTGTCACAAACTTTAAGTGCTTGGAAATGTTTGCAGTATGGGCATTAAAAGGACATTAAAAACGTAAATCTGTGATTGACTGGCTTGAAGTTTCTACTGCTGAATCACTGTCAGTAATAACCAGGATTTTGTGGAGTCTGTGTTTGTTACTGAGTGCCTCTGTACCCAGTACAAGGGGATTATGCTGAAGGAAGTTGTGCAATTCCATGAGTTACTGGAATTCCAGTGTTTGGGAAGCAGTGCTCACCTGCCCGCTGTGTTTAGCTCAGGAGATGTTACATCAGCTGAACCTCAGTGCTTTGCCTGAAGTTGTAACCAAATGCCTGATAGTCACACTGAAATGCAAGGGCAAGTAAAGAGTATTAAGGTTTAGCACTTACATAATCTTCTGCATCTTTTGAGTGCCAGAGGTATTAACTATTTAAGCCTCTAGACAAATTATTTTGCGTAAAGAGAAACATATACGTGTGTTATCTTTTTTCTCTTGGCAAAACATACAGACTGAAAGGCTGAATAACTCACCCAAGGCGACATAACCCAACCTGGGTGTACCTGGCTCCAGGGCCTGTGCTCAATTTCTGCTGCACAGCAGTAGAGTGTGAGTAGAAACGACCCCACAAAATCCTTATGTTGATGTAGACTGCAAACCTAAGGCACTGTGTAATAGCCCCATATGATGAATCTGCAGCAGTAACACAAATGCTGGTCTTGGCAAACTGCAGTGCTGTACATAGATAGTGTTTGCTGTTGTATCGATCCGTGCCTCTAAATCTTTAATTATCTTTCATAGTAAAACTTGTCTAAATAAATTGCTGTAGTGCTGCTGCTCTTTGGCAGCAGCAGAGGTTGATGCTTGGGTCAGTGGCCACTTTTTACCATATCCTTTCTCTTTGTTTAGAGATTTGGTACCATTCAAAGGAAGGGTAATAGATCTAAAAACTAATGGGCTACCAGACTGTTAGTCCTGAGGTACAAGAGTCCCTACTACAAGTTATGTCTTGTACAGTTTTTCCTGTCCCTTGGAGTGTTTATTATCACCTGAAGGAGCTGAGTGGCCAGGTTGGTGCTGTTCCTCTTGCTTGTAGAGCAAGTGTGGTGCACCTGGGTACTTACTTTGCTGGTTTTAAGCTCGAGATACATTTTTCTGGCACTAAAAGGAAACCAAAGCCTTTGGTTCATACAATAAGAAGTAGCCACTGCAGGTACTGGCCTCTTAAGGTCTTCCACCTGTGGGTTTCATCTTCAGAGATGAAAATCAGCTGCCATTAGGTTCACTGGTTACAGACAGCAGCTGTCACTGTACACTCTGTGAACTCTGGATATCAGTTTTAAATATATTCATGTGCATGTATTTTGCTGCTGAAGGACTTTTTTCATCTGAGAAAACTGAGCAAAAACACTGACCTGTCCAAGATTTGGTATTTTATTTCCAAATGGTGTGGCTATTTCAGTTGCTGTGATACAGATTTCTGAGTCCTTGAGACTGTGTTCTCATACCTAGCTGTACCAAATCTTATTCTCAGCTACACCTGTGTGAAAATGGAGACGGCTCTGAATGAGATACATGTGAAATCAGGAATTAAAAAGGCAGAAATGGCACTGGGGCAGATTCAGGAACATTAATAAAGGAAAGTTGGGAGCATTTAAGTAGGCACAGTTGTGGCATGTCTAAATATGTGTTAAATATGCTGTTAAGAGGTTGAAGTTTCCTTTGTCATTGTTCCATGATCAATTATCCCTTCAGGGCATGGCCCTGTGACAGGGCCGTGCTGCTGCTAATTTGTTTTATAGTTAGTGCAGTTCACAGCCATGGCTTATGTACTCAGAATAAAAACAAATGTGTCTCAGTGAAGTAATGGTATGAATATACAATATTCAACAGGAAACCCTTCCACACTTCGCCACAAAGCACTAGAGCACATACCATTATGCTGACATGTTTTATCAGAAATGAAGATATAATTTAATAACACAAGTTTTCCTTCCACAGTGAAGGAAAGGGGAACAAATCAGTGTTTAAAAACACCCACAGCACCCTGAATAATCAATTCAGGAGAACTATCATAAAGTGAAGCAATATTCATGTCTGTCTCTGAAAATTGAACTATAAAATCCCAAATGATTACAAATAGTCTTTGTGCTTGCTGTCAGTGAAGTCAGCCAGCTGTGTAGATCAACAGCCTATGGTACTTTTTAACTGCAATGTTTTGTTTAAATAACCCATTTGTATTAAAAAAAAATTTCCACGATTCTTCCTCCCCGTGGTTGCCAGCAATGTCCATAGCAACAGCTGGTGAGTGCACAAGTGGAGTTCAGTGTGTTGATTATACCATAAACTGGAGAGGGAAGAAAAATAGACACCCTGCTTACAAATACCTGGAATGCTGTAAGAGTTTTATAAGAAGAGGCGGCTGAAGAAAATTGACTTATTTTATTCTGAGTCTTTGCTTTCTGTTATTGACTGAGATGTGTATTTTGTCTTGAAAGCCTGGGGTTGTTTTTTTTTTTCTATTAGCCTGAGAAATGCTGCTGCTGGCATAGCACAACCAGCCACGCCTCAGTGTGGTTCAGCAAGATAAAGCCCAGGAGCTGGGATTTAAGCACTTTCAAGTTCTTATATCAGCTGCACTAACTCTTGCTGCTTAAAATGTAATAATATTTTTTAAAAAAACACAAACAAAACCAAAGGAGCAAAGTTGTGTGATAAAATTAAGCTGCATTAAGTAAGAATTGAAGCTGCTGAAAACCTGGGAAGAAAAAAAAGTTTTAACATAAATAGTGCACTTCGGAATATTATTCCTTAGTTCGTTGCTCCAATTCCTTGCCTCTGGATTGGCAGATTGTAAACATCTCTCTCGTGATCAATTATATAGTGATTATCCTGGGTTTTGTTTTGTGGAGTTTTTAGTCTCTAGCTAAGTAATTGCTTGATATGGACATGATTTAAAATATACATTTGGGATAATCCATCTGAGCATCTTTTCTGGGAGCTTCTATCTCCAAAGACCAAAAATAAGCTTTCTGAGGGCGAGCTGCTAAGATTTTCATAACAAGACTCAATATTTGGCAATTCTGCTTAAATCTGAGATACTTTTTTGTAGCAGTCCTGTATGTACATGAAGATGCTTGTGATGAGTTGGGGTTTGGTTTTTTTTGTTTTGAGTGTTCTCCTGCACATCACCTTCTCTGGATGATTCTTTGGATCAGATGGGTGGCAGAGGAGGGGAGTGGATGGCTGTGGTACTGTTTTGGTGCTGTTTGGATTCTTCTTGACTTATCCACACATTTAAATCTAATAGCCAGGACTGAGTGGAGGCCATGCTGGGTGAGAAACATGGCTATTTCTTAGATTTCCCAGTGACACTGCTGTTTGCACACCCCCTTGCAGGGTTTGCCTGTTGCTCAGTCACTTATTCTTTCTTAAATACAGTGTTTTGAGCTTGTTCACTGGACTGCAAACCTCAGTCTTGTGGAGAGGCTTGACCAGGTCTCTTGCATTTGTAATTCTCATTCTGTCTTTCGGAGTCTTTGGGACTTTATCAGCAGATTTAGTAAGTGAAATCTATATTCAGCCAACAAACACCGATGAAAACATTAAGCCAGGCCAAAGACAGACCCTGTGGATTTCTACGTGATCTCACTTTCCAGTCAGGTAGAGGATCACTGATGATTTGTCAAGTGCAGTTTTCTGTCCACTTGTTTTACACAGAACAGATTTAGTGTATTGTGTTCATGAAGAAGCACAGGGATTGATGCCTGCAGCCTTATTAACCCAAGACCTTGCAAGCCCCAAAACCAGAGAATAGAGAAGCCAAGCATAAAACATGGAAATTCTGCAGTTGCTCTCAACTCTTCCTGGAAATACATCTGCTAAACCCATCAGTAGCTGGTTGTCCTTCACTTCATGGTAGTGTTTGTCCTCTGCCTGGCCATTAGGACTGTCTTGTGTGACCCTGGGATGCTTTCATGACTAGAAATCCCAGTCACTTCCCAGAAACACATGCTGTGCCCTGACATAGTTAGAGAAGCAGTGTATGAACTGCCCTGATTGTAAACTCAGTGTAGTTGTACTTAATATTCAGTGCCTGTGTAAGTATAAAATTTTTATTAATAGATGGTTGATTTGCAGTAACAGTGTACCTGGGACCTAAATAATATCCCATGAAACTGCCATCTAACCACAACTCCTGGTGCTCTGTCCCTGTGGAGGTGCTACTCTAGCACAAATATTTTTCCCTGTGATTGAGTCCTGAGAAACACAGGCTGTTTGTGGGACACACGTATTTAAATAATTTTAATTAATAATTCCCCTTCAGCACTGGGAGATGCGAGGGTGGTGAAGTGCTGGCTGGGTTAAGCTGTGCATGCACAGGGATCCCCCGGAACAGCTGTGTGTGCAACTGCAGCAGATCCCTGCTTTTCCAAGAGGGGAAGCCCATGGGGGAACTCTTGCAGTAATTATTCTGTTATTACTCCATAATCGCTCCCTTTTCTGTCAGCATCACTGTTCCTCTGTGGTGTCTGGGTCACAGGGAGATCAGGCTTTGCTGCGCAGTGGTGGACAAAAGTTTTTGAAAGGGGAGCAGAGGCTCTCCAGTTAAAAATATCTGGTATAGAGGGATTGATAATCGTATTAGCTGGAGGTAATATTGGAAAAGAGGCTTTATGAAGGCCTTTGTACTAAAATATTGCATGCTGGCTCAGGAGCAGATGGTGACTTCTGAAAGAGAGCCTAATCAGGTTACTCTGATTTTCATTTTATGTTTTTATATCCCAGTATTATCTACTTTTTGTGTAATCTGGTAGACTAATAACATAACAAATATCTAACTTTGGGGAATTATCTACTTGTAGAGTAGATTTTGGTATTTTCACATAAAAACATTATTAATCTAAATCCACCTATTTGAGATACTGAAGGGTTCATTCGCAGCATTAACTGCAAAACCTTTCTCTTAAAGGCTGTAAGAATGGCCCTTTTGAAAAGTTATCTTCACTTTTAAAATTCTGATTCATGTTCCATTGATTTTAACAGAAGAATTCCCATAAGCTCTAGATCAAGCTCAGAGATTATTTGCAGCAGAGTTTATAGTATTTGGACAACTTGAAAAGGTGCAATTAAAAATTCCAGTCTGTACAGTCATGGAAGAGTTTGGGTTGGAAGGGACCATAAAGATGATCTATTTCCTGTGCCAAGGGCAGGAATGCTTTACCTTAGACCAGGTATCCAAGTGCTCAATTCTGGCTGCAGTGAGTGGAAGTGAGGAAACCTCAGGAGGTGCTGTTCTATGTTCTGATGTTTAGAATAATGGGCTGTATGATCTGTGTCCATCACTGCTGCCTTTTCCCATCCCCTCAAGTCCACAACCTTTAATTAAACAGCGTCTCTTAAAACCAATTTGTCATCAAAGGCCCCCCTCGCCTTTGCTTTGAGATCAGTCTGGTTCTGTTTCCATTTGCTTTTGTGGTGAAGGTGCCACTGAGGTGCTTTTGGATATGATAACCCTGGATCCACTGTTACAACCACCTCTCACTGCCAGCCCTGGCTGCTGCTGAGCTCCAGAGAAATCCAACCATTCTTCTATTAAAATGTGTGCTTTAAAATGCTCCTTTCCTACACTTAAGAAATCCCAGAGGATCAGTCTGCTTAGTTTGCTTGCTGGTTGCTCCTGTCTTGAAAATGTTAGATTGAGTTAAGTTTGATAGTGCTTCAAAAAAAGTAATATTTATATTTTTCATGAGTCCCGTGCTGGGTTATGAATTACTGACAGGTCCACTCCATCTGCTGCAGTCATCTTCATCAAATGTGCTGCTAAACTGAGCACCCAGGAATCAGATTTTCCTTGGAACACCAGAGTGGTGCTGTCAGAATTTAAAAGTTATATCAGACAATGAAAACAAACAATAAGCCCAGGAAAACACATTAAGCCAGTTTTCAGAGTCTCTGTGCAGCTGTTGTGCAGAAAGTGGTTGCAACCCTGGTAAGGGCTGGGCCCTGGAGTTTCAGATGGTTTAGAAATGTTGGCATTAATGAGTCCTTAAAATGTGACTGATTGATTGATTTTCCTGATGCATGAGGCTCATGCGTGATCTAAATAAAACTCCAGAGCCTGGGAGGGCTCCTGGCTGGCTCCGTACCTGCCTGCACTTAATGAACCCAGGACGCTCCATTTTTCACAGAACTATTAAGATATCAATAACTCATTTGGGGAGTTTTAATCTAACTTTGATCATGTAATTGATGACCCCTAAGAGCTGCCTTCAGGAGTTGTATTATCTTCTAACCCTTTTTTAAATACAAATTAATATCAAACTTTTATGATTATGTAGATTAGTTTCTAAAATTTACTCTACTTTTCACTCACAAATGTTAAATTTTGTTCACACTCCAGTAAAAATTTGTATTATAATGAAAACCCCCACTTCATTTTCAACAATTTCCTTAGTAAATACATTTTCATTTCCTTTGGTCTTGATTATTATATAATGAGTTTAATGGTTTAAGTCTCAAAATTTTCAGCCAATTTAATGCAGATAATAAGTGTCCACCACAGCGGTATTCAAGGATTGCCTTTAAAACTCTGGGTGCAGTTGTACCTGGAATCAAAGCAGCGTGAAATATATTTCAGTATTTTGAAAGAATCTTTCTAATACTGCTTTCTTTAGAATTGAAGTAGAAGTGAGTGTAAATGTAATTGTCTTGTAATATTCAATTATTAGCACTGCAGTGGAATTTTATCTTTATTTGCTCTATCAAATGTCTTATTAATTGTATTTTATATCCCCACTCTGTAAATCTATCACGGTTTCTTTGATTAATTTTCTAAATCAATTAAACTAGTATAGTCTCATTGAATAAAACAAAAAAACAAAAAAAACCAACCATACTGTGATTTTTTTTTTTTTTTTAAGTAGCTTTTATAATAAAAATTGCCAAGGAAGATGTTGTAGACAGGATCTTTAGGTGATGTGTGATGACTGATTTCAGAGCTGAACATTTAGCTTCATTTTTCAGCAGGTTTTTTTTATTATTGTCTGGAGTAGAAGTCTGAGGAGCAGCTGAGGGAGTTGGGGGGGCTCAGCCCGGAGAAGAGGAGGCTCGGGGGACCTTTTTGTTCTCTGCAGTTCCCAAACAGGACAAGAAGAAATGGCCTAAAGTTCCCTGCACCAGGGAAGATTTAGGTTGGATATCAGGGAAAATTTCTTCACCAAAAGGATTCTCAAGCACTGGCACAGTCTGCCCAGGGCAGTGCTGGAGTCTCCATCCCTGGAGGGATTTAAAAGCCATGAGGATGTGGCACTTGGGGACATGGGTCAGTGGTGACCGTGGCAGTGCTGCGGGAATGGTTGGACTCAAAGATCTTAAAGATCTTTTCCAGCCTAAATGGTTCTCTGATGCCATGATAGCTTTACAGAAGTTCAGGTTCCTTTGTATCCACATCAGAAAATTAAAGTGTTATGAATGAAATGTCTGGCTTTGAACACGGCTGTGTTCTCACTGTAATTTCTTATGCCCTCCCTATGTATAAAAACCACTATGCTGCACTGGGAATGTGTGATTTACACCGTTCCTTTAAATGCTTTTTCAGAGCAAAGTAGCTGTTTATTGTTAAGGGTAACCACCCCATGCCAAAACAGGAGGATGGAATGCAGGGGTGTTTATTATTGACTGATTAGTGCACAAATGCTTTCACTCGGTGCTGACTCTTTCTGAGCCTATCGATGTGTGAGCTTGTTCCGCCAGTATAATAATTTTATAAGTTGTTTCACTCTCATGCTCAGTGATATGTCTAACAGCACAGCTGAACTCAGCATGGCTTCTCATTAAGTATTAGAAGTGAAGGGAATTTCCTCCTCCCAACCTTACCCTCAGATTTCCAAGTCTGTGCCTGTCACAGGCTGCAGTAGGTCAGATTTTTGCTCCACAGGTTTTCCCTGGAAATTTACATTTGCTTTAATCTTACTGGTTTTGGAGCTTCCTGTGGCCTGTCAGTCAAATCCTTGAATATTTACATGTTTTCTCTAGGTTAATCCTTTATCTTTTATAGTCAAGAAAAGGTCATCTAATCCATGTGAAAAGTAAAGTAGCCAAGTGGGTAATGCTGCCTATGAGGGAGTTCACAGGAACCTTTGTTGTGCAGCAGCCCTAAGAACAGAATTGTGTTAGAAAAAGACATTTATGACTCCTCCAGGCCCCTGCCAGTTACCTACAGGGTTATGCTGTCCTACCTGCTTTGGGATGAAAGAAGAACCCTCCCTGCCTCTCCACACACAGATGGTCTCTGTTACAGCCCATGTTATTGTCTCTGATGAGGTGATAATTGGCAATGCCATAAATTAAGAAAGTTTACCTTTGGAGGTTCCGCTGCCTTTGATTTTTACTTTCTTACTTCAATGAACTATGTGTTATTCCTTGAGTTTCACTTTAACAGGCTGCCTTCCACTTGTTGAGAGGATTTTCAATAAATCTGGCTTTGCAGCACCCTGATGATTGCCAGGACTGTCGTCACCCCACAAAGATGCAGTTTGCAGCCTGGTGGTCACTGGTGTCATTTGCTGTTCCTTGCATAACTTCTTATTGCCATTTAAGCTGTCCCAGTTCTACGTGTTGTAGCTCTTTCTGTGTGTCACCATGAACATCTTACATGATCTAAAGAGAAAAGGCCTAGAGGCATCTGAGATCTTTATTTCCTGCAAATGTGTTTGAAATGGGTCTGGTTTTGATTCTGCAACATCTTGATTTATATGATCAGTGAATATCATATCAGGCTATCAAGTTTGAAGGGTTGTATGGTTTTTGCCTAGTGGATAACATTCTTCTGATGGCTTCAAAGTGATCTCTCTCTTCCCTAAACAGAGCCATCACCCTGGAGAACCAGCTGGTGATCCTGGGGACATCAGTGGTGGATGCAGGAGGTTACTATGTCCAGGCAGTCAACGAAAAGAACGGGGAGAACAAGACGAGTCCCTTCATTCATCTCAGCGTAGCACGTGAGTACCCAAATTGTGGAGAATGTGCTGTCACACGGGGGCTGCAGACAGGACTCACAAAGGCTGCCCTAATAAAAAGCCTTGCTAACAAAGGATTGGACCTTTAAAAGAGGTCAGTGTTTGCTTCTTGGTTTGGAGCACGCTGAACTCCTTGTGCAAAAGAGGGAGGAGATGCCCTCCACAAATCACCCTCAAAGCCCTTTGTCTGGTGGTTTACTTTGTGCGAGGCAGGTACATGATGATATCCCTCACTGTTTATTGTGAAGTTGTGATTATAATTTCTTTTTAATGCAGGTGTTTATAATAGGTTGTTTTCCATTGTGCCTAAGTAAACAAGTCATCCTTCTGAGTGCAAATTTATTTATGAATCTATTCCCAGTTTATGGCATTATTTTTACCTGGAGTTATCACAGAGTCCCAGGGAACATGCATTTCATTGTTGTTACTCATTATTTTACATTACAAAGGTTGTATTAACACCACCACTACAGAGATATTCCATGAGTGGGTTTTGCAGCAGAGCACCGGGGTCAGGGAGACGCCTGCACACTGGGTCTGCCAAGGTGCACGTTCAGCAGAAATGTGCACGTGCAAACTCTTGTAAAACATCCAGTAAACCTGTTTGTATGAAAAATTAATTTTCTAAACGTGGAATGGCTTGACTCCTTGTATGAGGCACTTGATAAAGGTATTATTTATGTGGCAGTGAGAAGAGGGAGTGTGATAGTGCTGTGGGAGAGGGGAGGTTCCTCGTTTTGCTTGTAGAGACAGGGAAGAGGTGATGGAGTAAGTCACTGATGGCAGTGGCAGCCCTTATAATTTGGGCTTCTAAAAGATGCAGGACTCAGCTCTAGGTCAATGGCATGATGAGATGCTGCAGATCTCCTGATCTTGGGTACCATTAGATTTGGGACAATCCCTGTTGGCTTGTTTCCTTACAATAGCAAATCTTGGGAGTCTGGGTTTCTAGGGAAATAGCTTTTGGAACTATGCTTGTGTTTGTCAGAAATTCATCCAGAACATTACAGACCTGTGAAACATTTCATTTCTAAGAAACAGTGACTTCTCTGCTAAAATTTGTAATTGGATTTCAAGGAAAGCTATTCTTAGACAAAGATAGGAAGCCCTGGTAGTGGGGCTGGGATCACTGGGGGCAGCAGCTGGAAGGTTTGACAGGCAGCAGGAGACACAAACCTCTGTTTTCTTCCAGACAAGTATCTAAACTAAATGAACTGCTCAGGGGTTTTATGTGTATCTTTCTGAAGTGGAAATAATATTCCAAATCCACTTGTGAATTCTGGCTGTACTGTGGCATGTAGATTGTAAACATTATTATTTCTGACAGTATGAAGAGGTTTGCTAACACTTTAGTAATTTCATTTTTAAAGCAAATTTGTGTTGTTTGTATTATGTGACCAATAGCATACTTCCCACTTTAATTTCATGTCTTAATTAATGCTACAAATAGTCTGTGATCATGCATGCATAACAAGTGCTATGCAAAGCAGAAAGTAATATGGGCATATGGAAAAGAAAACACTCCAAAATGCTCACAGACTTGATACCATGAATGCAAAGTCTGCCTGGAATGTGGCAAATAGGAAAGATAAAGCGGATAAAAGAAAATGAAGCATGAGACAAGATGGAAAGCCAAAAATGGATTTGCTTTTAGAATTAATGTCAGCCAATGAGGTTTGTGAATTGACACCTTGATAGCCAGGGTTATTAAGGCTGTGTGTGTGTGTTGAAGGAAGGCACTGGCTGTAAGGCATTGGAGTCTGTAAAGAAAATTGCATTTACGTGGTTGTTCTGAACTTTGATCTGAGGACTAAACTTATTAATTTCTATGTAATGTATCACATATATATTTTTGGTCCAGTAACAGAAAAAAATCGGGCAAAAATATAGTCCTGAAGCAATATGCAGAGAATGGTTGCAGAAAAATGACATATTTTGGAAGAGTAATAAAGAATTCAAGCAGGAGGTTGGAAACAGATTGTTAAAGGTAATGCAGATGAGGAAGATACTGCATTGACTTGTCACTGTCTGAATCTTATGGGTTGTTAGGAGGGATGACACTTGTAATTTTCCATTAGGACATGTATAAAATTTAAAAACAGTTTAATCAAAATCCAATAAACTCCAAGTAAAGTGGAATGGCCAATCTCTGTGCAAGTAGATGATATATTAATTATTGAGTACAACCTTGCTGCATGACTCAGTGTGCACACTGCCACTGTTATTGAGGGCAGGAGGAAAAAAACCCTATAGATAATTCCCAGGGCAGCCATTCACTGAGAACTGTGTTAGATATGCACAGCTCGTTATTCCTTGAAGGAGACCGGTGTCAGATTTGCTTCAGCCTGTAAGAAAAGCATATTTGCAGAATCATTCCAACAGCTGAGAAAGCTGTAAGCTGTCCTGTTCTGCTCCAAAGTACAAGGCTGACAGCAGGAGAAAGATCTGGCTCTGAGCTGAGCAGAAGATGAGTTACAGGGCTTTATATTGTAGATTAAAGTCATCTGTTGAATTGTGGCTGAAGGTAAATGGGAGTTTGAGCATCACCTGGAAAATACACTGAACTGTCCTTCAATTAATAACTATATTTGATACATGTGATGTGAAGAGATTAGAGGATGCTGAACATGTTTCAAAAGCAGTCTAAAAGCCCCAATCACATTGAATTCTCTCATGGGGCTGAGTATTAATAGTAAAGACATTTTGTTTCTTGTCAGTCTAAACTGCAGCTCACCAAGTCCAACACTGTGAAGTCTCACACCCACCCATTGCTCCTGATTGCAAACGTGCGGGGAAGTTGGGAAATAGCTCCAAGAGAAAGCCTGCAGGCTTGTCAGAGTTGCTTTGGCTGTGCTTGGGTTTGCTTTTCTCCATGTTCTGAGGTTGGCCACATGTGGAAATGAAGGCAGCAGAGTGCCAGGGCTTAGGGGAATGCTCAGCTCTTGGGGACATTTGGGTGTTTCATGTACACGCTGCGTCCCCATCGCTCTGCCAGCCTGGTCCTTACACGCCCTTGGTGCAAAGGCATTAAAGATTTATTTCCCAGTAGATTTGGTCACTCTGTGACCAGATCCAAATATTGAGCAGTGGTTTTTCTCAACAGCTGAGTCCCCAGCTTGGCTGAACCCCTGTGTTCTACATGCCTGCCCTAAACCCATGTGTCTGAATGTGACACAGCATGAGGCCCACCCAGTTGTGCTTGAGAACCATGGTTGTTTCTTTCAAGGGGACTAGTTTCCACTGACTTCAGGAGGATTAGATCATCTCTGAGGTGACAAGCTCTGGGGAAATAAAAATTATGTCCAACAGGCAAGCATATTGGGAATAACGTCACATATGAAATTAGTGTGAGATGTCATAAATTAGTCCTAAATTTAAAATGTCTTAAAATGAGTTGAACTGTGTACTACACTAATGAAAATCCTGCCACTTTTTTTTTTTCTTTTTAACCATATGTCAAAGCTTTCATGTAAATAACACAAATTTTGGCTTGGAAAATCAGAAAGTCTGAAAGTTGAGAGTTTGGCAGTGGAAATAGTAACAGCACTCATTTTGGGTTTTAACTCAAATTACTCACTCCTTGTTGAGAATTCACTATTGGAGCTGGGGAGGGTTTCAGTATAAACCCCGTTGCTGGAGCTTCCTAACTTGATTGGAGTGGTGTGAGAATTAATCTATCTCTGGGCTGGTGCAAGCTTTTGGGATGTAAATACTGCTCTTCAGTAATAAGCGTTGGAAAATCCTAAATGGTTTTTTCCTGTTTCCATCTATTGAGCAATAGGTTTGATGATGGTATCGTAAACAGATCCTTAATTCTTTTGGCTTTTTCTTTCCTGTGCCTATTCTTCCACAGCCAGACATGTCCTGCAGCACAGATGGTCAGGTCTAATCCAAAGGATTGTGGCTTGTCAGGGAATAAAGTGACATTCTTTGGTTTTAGCAGTGTTGGCAGGGCACCTAAAGATCGAAGTGTTCATTCAAATAAGGCCATCATAAACCCTTATTTCCTTGAAGGCCATTCTCAGTGTAACAGCTAAATATCTCTGAAACTGCATCACAACTCTTTTGCTTGTAGTATGGAGCTTAAAAACAAACAAAATTCAACCAAACAAACTCAAACCCCCAAATCTCCAAAAGTAATGATAAACCCCATGAACCAAAACTCCCCAGAAACACCAAAGCAAACAAAAAAAATTAGTACATGGTACTTTGCTGTTGGCTGTGCTACTTTTGCATGAAGGTTTTTTGAGGGTAAAGAGGGAGGGAGCAGGGACATTTAGAGCTTCTTAATGAAACCATGAGAGATTTTAGTATGTAAGTCAAGAGTTTAAGTGGGTTTATTGGAAATGGGGGGAAAAAAGAAAGATTCATAGGGAGCTTTTTATTGCTGTGAGGAGCTGGCTGAGCTACTCCCTGCAGGATACTCAATCCATGTCCTTCCACTTTATGATATGATGCCAAGGCCAGACTCTGGAGCCACTTGGGAAGAAGCTGGCAAAGCCCTGGTGAGGTATTTCCATTACTGACTTGAGTGCAATGCTTTCTGTGAGCACCACTGGCCCACTCCTGGAAACTTTTAAGGGCGTGTTTGTCTTTTTCTGAGTCCAGTTGAAGCATTTTATGAAAAATGTGGGCCTCAGTAAATGATTTAAATGGCTGGTTTGCAGGAGGTGGGTGTGTGTAAGCTGTTGTGACAGTTTAGATGCTCCTGCTTCAATTGGTTTTGCGGCGCTAATCGTCCGGAACTGCAATTCAGGGCCTTGCTCCTGCATCTCCTTGTTAAGCTGTGAAATATTGAGATGCATGTCATTCCAATAGATTTATTAGTAAATTAGATAGTCTCCAGACCTATTGGTAACACCAGGAGATACAGAGTGTTCTGCAGCCTGATGTCATTTTCTGATGCAGGCTTTGTGAAAACAGAAAACAAGATTGATGAAAATTTTAAAAACCTTGCCAGCCAGCATTTCTGAAGAGTCAAAGATAATAAAGCCAATTATCATTTAACGAAGATAAATTTTTCCCTTGGGCACTGGCAATGCTTAAAAAAAAATAAAATAGGGAAAGAAAAAGTTGGGGACTGAAAATTAAACTCCTGGCTTGGTTGCCTTGCAATTAAGTTAAAGTATGAGAGTGTCATGTTGTTCTGCCCAACCTCCACTCATGACCAGAAGAATTTTATTCTGTTATGGCAGACATTGACATGAGGCTAAATAGACCCTGTTTGTCCCAGCTTGGTGCCTATTTTGTTCTTCAACTTAATATATCAAGACATAAATTTTACAGAAGGCAAAAGTCCCATTTCAGGCTCACAGGGACTGAATTTACACAAAGTTCTTGTTTGGTTGGTTTTCTGCTCTAAAGGAAAGCTCTCATGATTGCACAGGACATTTGGGTCACTTTTAGTGTCTGTAAGAATGAAATATTCTTTATGATGTCAGGAAAGAAAGAGGTGGGGGGGAAAGTGGCCTGTTACCTGTCGGTGTGTTTGATAGGATGTTCCTCTTGACATCCTTCTGTCAGGTGTGGTAAGAAGATAAGTTTTCAGAAGATTCTGAGCAGACATTCTCCTCTCTGGAAGAGAGCATTTCACTAACATGATTTTTCATATTAGCCATCAAGGTTCGTTCAAGTCAGCAGATGCTGAGGATCCTTCATGGGTATGTTTGAAGCACAAAAGGCATGAATTTTTCATAGCCAGTCCCAGCTTTCAGGTGTAGGCAGGAAAAAAGGAATGGGCTGGCACCCCCAGGGAACAGATATTTCTGTTCTGACGTCAAATTCACACAAGCTCTATAGACTTGTCAAACTGGTTTTAGTTCATGCCAAGAGAACTGGCTTCTTTTAGCCCCTCTGGG
The DNA here is from genome assembly GCF_020740725.1 of Corvus hawaiiensis. NCBI lineage: Eukaryota > Metazoa > Chordata > Aves > Passeriformes > Corvidae > Corvus > Corvus hawaiiensis. The sequence continues at coordinate 5,385,462 of NC_063228.1, forward strand.
TCAGTGCTGTGGTGGTGAATTTAGTGCTTCTATGATGCTTTTTTCACTTTTTGGTTATTTTGGTGAGGGAAAAAAAAAGGAATATGGGATGAGATGAAATTGCATTTCTGTGCCATGACTGTACCTGGTTGCCTGAGGCTGTGACCAAATACTGGGGAAGTCCAACATAGCACAGCTCAAACCTCTGTGCACTGGTTTTAAGTCATTCTTTGAAAGGATCACATTTCTTTCCCATTTTCTTAAAGGTTTTGCTCTCTCTTTGTCAAGCAGGATTTCCAGGAAGGATATTGTGGTGGGGTTCCATGAGTAAATGCGAGCCTTTGGCTTTGAGTGGCACTTAACATTTGACTGATACTTCACAATCCTCTGTTATCCAAAATGTTAATTTGAAGGAGACTGTAGAAGTGTTTGGGGTTTAACACTCAACCCTAAGGACATATTCTGTGTAAAAGCCATCTTGAATACCCTGGTCAAATACTGTCAAAGTGCTTTTTTTCTAATCTTGCTCTATTCTCAAGGACATACGTTTTAAATGGGGATCTTTTTTCTTATTTTAAGAATAGAGTGTGACTTAACCATGCCTTTGAGATGTATGTATGCATTTAAGTCAAACACATTTTAATGTAAGAAAAAGGACTAAATTGAGTTAGCGTTAAAGATTTGGGTTTGATATATTGGAACAAATGTTAGTTTAAGCTTTATCCAGAGCTAGGAGTTTCAGTGGAGGCTGATATTCTCAGTGCTTTACCCTATTATCTACTGCAAAAGTGACACTGTACTGCAGTGTAGACTGATTTTATATGCATTACAAAGAAGTAACAGATGATGTTCAGGATTTATCAGCCTTCTTGGACTCCAAATTTCACTGTTAGCTTTTTCTAAAGCATCAGCCAGGTCTCTTCCATAATTCTCTACCTTTCTTCTACTTAAAGGAAAACTTTGCTCACTTTTAACTGTAGTGACAGAGAAGGAAATCTGTGGTTAAAATGATAGATAGCTCACCTTTATTATTCCTGCAGTTTAGCAAAGAAACCTCTGTGGCAGCTCAAGCTTTTTCTGGGCGGAAGGGGGTAAGGGGGGTTCCAAATATTCTATCGGTGCTCTTCCTGATAAATAGTAGACATATTCTTTGGTCTCCAGTTTTATCTTCCTCAGGACTATTTTTGATAAAACTTAGTGCCACACATGGTGCATCTGCTGCAGCCTCTGCCCCAGGCAAGCAGGGTATCCTCTGCTGGTGGCTTTTGATCTCGAAAGATGATAAAATGAACTTTCTGTAAGATTATTTCAGTCTTACTATTAAAGAGAACTTAAACAGCCTAAATCAGCATAAAACCTGTTCCAATATCTGGCACTTAATTTTCATCATATCACATCAACAAATGTCATGAAGCTTTAAATGCATGGTTTATGGGAAGAATAGTTATTTCCTTTTCTCCCAAGTGCAACAGAACAACCCTGTTGTTATGGGGACTTCTCAGTGGCTGGCGAAACTACAGAACTGCACGAGAACTGAGTGTCTGTTCCCTCAGCAGATGCACATACATTATGCATGTTGCTGTGAAAAAATGGCAAATGCTGAGGTTTCTATAATCAAACTTATTATTTTAACATGGCTTCTTGTTACACTTGTCTGTTTATAAGGTTTGGGGGGGGTGGTTATAGTGTCTGTGAGAGATCTGGAATGTACACACACACACAGAGGCTCCAAATCCTGGGTTGTCTCCTAAACCCTTTATTTATATCTGACACGTGCAATTAATCTCTCCCTATCTCTAATCACTTTTGCTATTACATTCATCGGAGTGATTTGTATCCTATCTCTGTCACTGCTTGGTAATTGATATGTGGAGATAAGGGATTCTTAGAGGACACAAACAAGGAAATGGCAAAATTGAATTTACCTTGCAATCATTTTATAAAATGTGACACCCATCAATTATACATGCCATCCAGGAAAATGCCATCTTGAACAAACTGTGATGATTTGTTGGAAGATCAGCAGAAGAGAAATGCCAGAAAACTTTTCTAGACAGAAAAGTATTGCTGGTTCAACAGACAGACTTTTCAATCTCATTGGTCCACCTACAGTGTTTTTAAATAATACTGTAGAATTTACAAAGAAAGTATCATTTTTGATCTGTGCTTTTCTCTAGTCAATCTTGTACTAATACTTCAGAGTGGAATAAGATGAAAGGGAGCTGTTGAAATAAGCATTGTTTTGATCAGACATAAAAAGATGATGTTGGTTACTTGAGATTGAATCATCTTTCATGGGCAGAAAGGGTAAAACTGATAGTATAATCCAATTTCAATTTAACCACGTTCTATCATGAACATATTTCTATTTAGTTTCTCTTTTCAATTTCACTAGAGTGATAAGTGAACTAATTTTCTCACTCTTGTGTAAGTACTTTGTGCTCATGATTAGTTCTAATTGTTGGCATGAGAGTAGTAGCTCCTGTCCATACTTGTAAGCTTAAGCACTACTGTGGGATCTTGGAAGAGCTTTTTAATACATACTGATAATGCCATAAAAACGAGTATATACATGAATAATATAATAACAGTAATAGAAATCATAAAACTGAGAAGATTTAAGTCAAACAACATTCAGTGTTGGCAGCTTCCTGGGCCTGTCAGTCTGGCAGAGAGTCTTTTCCCTGGAACTATTTATTTCTTTATCTTGTACACCCCAGATCCAACTGCGCTGTCTAAAAACTCCCAGAGCAGACAGAAGCCCAGTGATTTGTAGGAATTCGTAAAGGGCTTTGCATTTCAGTTCCTGTAAGGATCATAATGCTGAAGCTTTAGAAGGAATGGCTACTGGAGACTGGTGTATCAATTTACCCCTTTTGAACACTAACTCCTGGTTTCTTATAAGTCCCTTTCTGCTGTGCCAAACTCCTGGAGTTTTCCAAGGAGCTGACTTGAAGTATTTTGGTTTGATTCTCATCATTACACAGTGGGATGTTTTTAAAATATAATTCTCATTTATTTTAAGTTGCCAAACCCTTTCTGAAGGTGATTTTTACTGAGAAAGAGCCTGTAACTTACTGAAGTGAGCTTGAGCTTAAATTTGCTATTTTGAGGCAAAACAACCAACCAACCAACCCCCATTTAAAGAAAAACATCCAAGAACTGGACTTTGGTGATCCTTGTGGGTCTCTTTCAACTCAGGATAATCAATGATTCTCTGATCTGTGACAGCTCTGTCTTGGTCTGCAGTGAGACAAGCTGTCCTGGATGGTCTGTGAGTGAGAGAGTAAAGAGATACCAAGCTCTTGCTTAGAAAAACAGTGACAAGTGTTTTATTTATTATGAACTGGATAAATTTGCAGCCTGGAGGGTGTTTGGGTTTATTTTTCTAATCATAGGAGAAGGACTTTTATATTTGTAAAAGAAACAATTTAGGAACTATTCAATAGTATTCTTTAAACTGTTGTGTTAGGCAAGCTTGAAATAGCTTCTAAACAATATAGATAAGGAATAGTAAATATGGTCAAAACAGATGTTTAGTAGAGTATGTTCTGCACTGAGTTACTGCAAAAGCCTAAATATATCCTGAAGATTCTCGCACGTGCCGAAGGTCTGCAGAGCTGCCCTCCCACTGTCTTCACAAAAGCTAATTTTTGTCTCCAGCTTTCACAGACATATGGTTGCTTGAGGGTTATAATTTTTAAAGCTCTTCATATTAAAGATGTTTTTAATTTCTTCTCAATATACATCATAAAGCAGGAAAATTGAATAAGAATGGAAAACCCTCGGATGTCTCTCTCATCCTTCTGCCAGATAGACGTGATTTGTCCAAGTAATTGTGGGAGTGCAGACAACAGCTTGGGTATGGAAAAAAAATGGAAAAATAGTGATTAGAACTGCAAGCACTGGAAAGCCAGGACAGGCAAGATTCAAGGTCATCTGTACAGCCATAAATATTCTTTTTAGATTTTAGTAAGGACTTGCTATGAATTTTAAAGTAATTTAGAATAATTGGTCCTTCCTACCCCATTTGTAACAGGAAGAGAAACTCAGACCTGGCTGTAACCTGGGTTGCTTCACCTGATGTATGTAAAAGCTACATTGATTTCCTGTCCCCGTGGCTGTACCGTGGGAGCTGTAAATTGCCAATCCAGGATGTTTGTTATCCTTTGATTTTGTACTGAGCAGTTTCACATATTGTTGTGTGCAGCTGGGGAGTGGTTTTAGACATTGGAGCAACCCAAAATTTGATTTTTTTTTTTTCCCTACAGACTGTGCTATAAGGTGATGGAAATGCAGTTTTCTTTTCATGTGCAGACTTTTGTCAACATTTTCAAGCCCTTAAAGGCAGAGTTTGGGATTATGGATTATTTTTGAAGGTGAACAAATCATTCTAGTTATGGAATGTGGGAACAAAGTTTTACAGCTCCTCTAATACTGGAGAACATCATTGTTAAGTAGCATGTCTTTAAAGGACTGCAAGCTTTCTGTGATAAGAATGGAGCACAGCAACCAGGAAAATGCACACAGTGTCCTGGTCTCCAAGGCCCTATTTGTGCAAAATCGTTACTAAATTTTGTCTGGCTATGTTTGTTGTTAAGTATCTCTACAAGTTGAGGATGAGTAGCTTCTGCTGTTTGTGTGTAGGGAAAATACTGCAGTAGAAAATGTGTTGGATAAAGAAGGAAGAACAGAGTGGTTGTGTCTGGTGGTTCTTTTTTATTCCCTGCTCATTCCTTACGCACTAAGGAGGGATAAAAAGAAAATTTTGCTTTTTCAGTCCATGTGGCTGTGTTTTGATCTGCTCATAAACCTGACTTAGTAGAGACTTGGTGAAGGCTTAAAAAGCCAGCAGTGCTGTACCTTCTGCAAATGCTGGGAAAGAAACTGCAAAGTCTGTGCTGCCTTCAGCCATCCTTGTGGATTTATCAGGTATCTGTGAGTGATACTGTCAGAGCTATTAAAGAAAGTAATTGGTAGTGAGTGATTAAATTGCAGATGGCCTTTTCAAGGTGATTATGAATATTAAATCAAGTCATTAAAAGCAAGACTAAAAAGGCCCATGAAACCAAAAAGTGAATATGCTGAGGATAATGGCATGAAAAGAGGCTCTTGCAGGCATGCCATGCTCATCTGACCCCCCCAGCCCATCCAACCAACCAAAAAATCCCAGCAAGCAAGAGAATTCAAGTGGGTGTACTGTATTAAAGGAGGTGGAACTAAATATCTCCTTTTCCTAGGCTGTGAATTCCTCTGTGCAGAGAACTCAGTGCATCTCACTCCTCTTTTATGCAGAACTTTACCCCAGATCCATGGCTGTTGTCACTGAGCAGTGATGGCTCTGCAGAATCCCCTGTGCCAGGCAGTGCTGTCATTAACAGCAATCTTTTCCTGTTCCTTCCCAAATTGTAAGTGATTATGACAAATGTTTCTTTACCACATGGCCCTGGAACAAGGCCAAGAAATACTGTAAAGTGACTTAATTTCATTTGGTGATCTTCATCTCACAAGGTAAAGGTTATACTGGAGTTCTTTTTTAGATAAAAAAAATCTAAGGTTCATTTTGTTTTATGATTTAAACTGGAAACTTCAGATGCAAACAGAGATAAAGAAAACTGAAAAACAAGTGTCTTCATTTTGAGCCCTGCTGACTTAATTTCAGTATAAGTGCAGAGTGCTTTCACATATGTCTAAATAGCTTGTGAACTTGGAGCCTGAGTGCTGGTTTTCTTGTGCATATTGTGATTATGGACTCATCACTTCTGGACCAATTTCATGCTTTCAAATAGAATTTGGTATGGTTGCTTATACTTCAATACATTATTATTGTATTGATCTCAAACATCATGCTGACCTATCTAATCTGCTCTTAAACTGTAAAACACCATGGGATTGATTGTGAAGATTTATATAAATGTGCTTTGCAATTATTATTTATTATCTGTGGTGCAACAGGGATCATTTTTTTTAATCATTCGAGGCGCACTTTCCCCTTCAGACAGTATTTCTGCTTACCTGAATTTTGTGGTCATTGTAATGTCAGTGGTTTGGTTGCATATTGATTCTTCATATGAATTAATATTCTTTCACTTATGGGTATTCCCTTGGTAAATTTAGCGATAGAGATTTCTGCTCATTCCACTATAATTACATGGATTTCTAACCTTGTTACCTTAGGAGCTGGTCTGTGACCTCTGTGACAAAAGCATCTGTACCTTGCTAGTATTTTAATAAACTTTTTGTACTGTGCAAGTATTTTAAAAGCTTTTCTAAAAATTGTTCAACTTGATTGCTTGGTTGATTGCCTGTCAGTGCAACAGGTGTGGTTTTTTAAGGGAAAGGAGGTTTAACCAGATGTTCAACACTTCCCATTAACTGTGGAAAGACAAGGAATGCAAATAGCCAATGCCCAAGATGTTACGGAGAATTAAAGATGAGGAGGATTTTTTCTACTGAAAGAAGCACTGAATTAGAGTAAGGCAGTATTATGCTTTTCCACCCTCAAGATGACATTTAAGTTTAACTCTTCTCTAAATTTTAACTCAAGAAGTGTTTTGTGTGACATGTAACCACAGCCAGTGGGTCCAGGCTGTTTAATATTGGAAGAATCTTAATAGAGTTTGGATTAAGAGTTGCCACTTGCTTTTGGGGGAGAGGATATTGATCACTTCTTTCATGTGATTGATGTGGTGTGTTTTAACTTGGAGGGCCTGGGGTGCTTTTAAAAGTAGTCCTGTAGGCCATGGTATCATCAGCAGACACAGCCCTGCTCTGGAGGTGGTGAGGAGAGGAAGACTGATTAAATTGTGGCTGGCAGCTCTGTGTGTCCACAGCTGAACAGGAGGATTTGCACCTCTGAGGCTAATGGGGTGAAATATGGAATCTGGCAGATCTTTTAGGACTCAGTAGTGACTGCTGAGTTGCTGAGCATAATGCAGAATTCATTTTGAACAAACAACTCTGGCGTGGTTGTGCATTTTTGTTGTAGCTTGTAACGGTGTCACTGCAGTCAGCTAGGCTACTTGAGGAGAGCTTTTTTGGATGATTTAAAGGTGGAGAAAGCAGTGGAATTCTTAAAATTCACAGATAAATCTTTTTTTACAAGGTTGTTACAAATGCTTTCAGAGCATGTTTGTAATGGAAGCAGTAACAGACCTCTAATTAGTGTGGCAGCATGAGGCTGTGGCAGCTGTGAGAGGGGTGCAGTAACACTGTTTATCTCCAGTTTATGGCTAGCAGGTGCAGGTAGATAGTGTTTTTCTTGGTTTGTTCTTTCACTGCACATACAAGAGGAGGTGTTTTTAATTTTGTCAAAATATTTCTGAGTTGTGAGACTTAAAACATACAAGTTAGGGGTTTACTGTGAATAATGACCAAGCTGTTTTCCTGCAGCCTTTGCACATGCTGGTTCCTTAAGGCAACTTCGTTTGAGAACTGCGTTTTACTACTTTTAAAGTAATAAAGCTATTTTCTGTGTATTTCAAGTGGAGGCTTGTGAAGTCAGCTGACAAGACTTTATTGCAATTTTTAAAAGTCTGGGTTTTAACGAGTCCATATTTGGTTTGTGTGACTCAGGTACTTGATTTCAGTTTCACTTCACAATGTCACAAACAACTTTGATGACTTTTTAGTAACTTAATACCATATTTACAGATGCTTCATGGCACAGCACAGCAGCGGAACAGGGAGCACAAACCTCATTTGTGTGTTAATGCTGGAGATGGTGTGTTTGTCATAAATCCTTATCCTTAACTGAGTGGTGTTCTTTAAATATTCATCAGACGTGAATACGAATTACCTGAGTAATATTTGTGGCATAGAAGTTTGTCAGTTGCATCTTTTAATAAGAATTTTCCAAAGTAAATTTAACCTTTGTGGTGAGGCATAAAGGTGTGTGATCTGTAGAAAGTTCTGTCCATGAGTGCAAACAGCAAACACCAACTGTGCTGCCCACCCTTCTGCCTCCAGAGGAAATGGTCCCTGGAAAAACACTGACCAGTATTGAAAAGCTCTCCAATCCAGCTCACTTCAGCATCCAATTGTTTGTCAGACACAGCTATTACAAAAACAAGGGGAAACACAGTTTTTGTAGACAGTATGTGTTGTAAAAAATAGGATGCTTTGTGAAATCTGTCAGCTTTTGAAATACAGGACAGAAGCCCCTCGTTGTCTCTTTTTAAGGGCACAGTGGTGTGTTTTAAGTGGTCCCCATGTCCACAAGTGTAGTGAGCCTGTGGTTAGACCGAGACAAAGGTGAGCTGAATTGAATGATCAATTCTGGGTGAAGAGAGACATCAAAGTCGCCTAATGCTCACTCCGACCTCTGCAAATTCAGCACTGGGAAGGGAAGGGTTTGTCCTTACAGCCAGAGTTGCTCCTTTTGATGAGCCCTTAAGAACAATGTAAGATACCTCTGCTTTTCATCCTTGATCACCAAGAGAACTTTAAAATCTGTTTCAGAAGGAAATCCTGGGTAGCAGTCTCTAGGAATGTGCAAAGCTTACCAGAACTGCATGATAGGGAATATAAAATCTCAGTGAAAAGTGTGGATCCTGACTGAGGGAAGGAGTGCATTGAATCAGAAAAACACATCTGGCTCGGAATGCATCGGGTTGTAGATCAGTTTTATGAGTTTGCAGAAGATGGGGACAGTTTTATTTTATACTTTTTTTTCCCCCTCAAGATTGTATCATTGCAATCTTTTCAAAAATTGCAAAGTAAGCTTAAGAAGAAATAAGAATCCTCTGTAAGTCACAGCAGGTTGTATTTTAGGCAATTTTCATTTTGCTGTTTTCCTCTGAATTTGTCAAACAGTGAATTTTGAAACAACATAACCAAGTTGTTTATGCAGTTAAGGATTTATGGGAATGTGATTCTCATTCACAAGGGGAGTGTGTGCATTTGAATTCCTTTTTACAATATGCCACCATGATCCCGAAGTAATTCAGAGATTGATTTGTAAAACATTCTGAATCAATTAAGGCTTTAATCAGCAAGTGGCAAACTTCAGATGGCTCGTGGACTAATTTTACCATCTCCCATCAACAAGAACCTAAGCTGGAAAAAGAAAACAATTAAGGGGATGTAATTATCTGTCCTGATTACTGAATTAGAAGAGTTTGTATTTATTCCAATGCCATGCAAAGGGAGAAATCTGCTTTGAAAAACAATTTGAGGCAGCTACTAAATTGCCAAGGGGTCGCAGGGTGCAGTGTAGATGTTTGCTAGGCCAGTTTTGGAAGAGGTTTGTAATCCACAGCTGTCAAACAAGTTCTGGCTGTGGAGCTTTGGAGGCTGTTTCCCAACAGCTGTGTGGTGCACCCTGCAAGTCCTAGTGCTGAGAGGATTTTTGCAACCTGTGCTTAAAGTTAGTTTGGATTTTCAAGACAATCTCATCTACAGATCTGTTGAAGCACATCTCAGGTCCTTATATCTGGTGATCAAAAAAAGAAATCTTTCTAGAAGGCAGGAAGTGATGTTTAAGTTCCCATATGAGAACAAACTTTGCAGAAAGCGGGGATGGAAGAGCATCCCTGTGTGATCAAATGGTCTCATTACCCTGTGGTTGTACCACGCAGAATTACTTCAAGTTATTGGTTTTTTGCTTGACATCAAATGAGATAAACTTACGGAAATACAGCAAACTACTACATAATTCTTTCCCAAACCAGACTTTCAGATTTGGTCGGATTTTTATTTTCAGCTTAGCAGAGAGATAAACACAGATTTGTGATAGACCTTTACTTGCCCTTTAATATTGTCCCAGATGTGATCAGAATCCACAAATTGCATAAAACCTCTCATAAACCCCCAGCTTACAACACTAGTGTAATTTCTCTTGGAATATTTAGCAGAATGTTAATCCTGATATATTTAGCTGCCACGCTGAAGGATTGTTGCTGCATTCTGTGCAAAGTTTAGAATAAATGCCCAGAACTCCAGTGAGTTATAGGTCAATTACAGTAATTGGAAGGGAAAGTAAACAAGAAACCTTAGTAGTATCCAGCAGGAGCAATGCCTTTATTTTTTATTAATGAGTAGTAAACAAGCCTGTCACAAATCACTGACTCTGAGAAATGTGCCATATAACTTACTCCTATAAATGGTATCATTTCTATGTAGTATATGTGTCTCTGGGTAGTACTGGGTTTATTAAATACTGTTGAACAGAATTTTCAGTTGAATGAGATTAAAACTGTCATGTTAAGAAAAATGAACTTTATTTAAGCAGCAAGAGATAAAGCTGCCTCATCATAGAATCACAGAATGGTTTGGGTTAGAAAGGACCTTAAAGATCATCCGGTTCCACCCCCTGCCATGGGCAGGGACACCTTCCACTCTCCCAGGCTGCTCCAAGCCGCATCCAACCTGGCCTTGGACACTTCCAGGGATCCAGGGGCAGCCACAGCTTCTCTGGGCAACCTGTGCCAGGGCCTCCCCACCCTCACAGGGAAGAATTTCTTGGTGTACTTGAAGGACTGAGCCAGTTCAGGCTATAACCTGGTTTGGATGCACAGTGCAGATGTGCACTGTTCTCAGACCACTCAGCAGCACGGGTGTTGCCATGGGTTTGCAAAAGTACCCAGGACCATTATGAAGGTGGTGTGGATTTATCATGAAAAGAGAGTTGGCTGTACTGTGCCTGTAGTAACATTCTTATCTTAGTGTCATCCAAAGCCCCTGTTAGGTGTTGCACCATTAGGGTAAATATTTGAGAGGAATTGTTCTGTGAAGAAGGGAGTTCATGTTATTCTAGCAGTTTTCCATGCGGGTTCTTAATACAGGAAATACAGGGACTGAGGAATCTTAGTTTTAAAAATTGAGTTTCTCCAGGGATGTATTCATTGTGAATTCTTTTGGGTCGTTGACCTGGAACTCTTACTGATCAGAGCTATCTTGAAAACGTTCTAAGAATTCCTCCACTTCTTCATAACTATAATTTCTCATAGGATTCAGGAATTGTTGATGGAAAGGATCTATGTGAGCAGGGTGGCTGCAGTAGTGTTTCACACAGGCTGAGGTGTTGAAGGAGCTAAGAAATGTCCAGAGCACATAGTTCAAGGAAGGGAGTAAATTGCAATAGACAATGAACTGGTTGGAAGGAGGGATCTTCTGCCAGGGCCAACTTCCAGTCCTGTGTTAATGAACAGGCAGGATTTGAGAAATGTCATCTAAAGAGATGAAAGTTTCTTAGAGAAACCAGCTTTGAAAGGCCACTTTTCTAATGGCTTGGGGAAAAGGACAGTCTGCAGTCTGTCTGCTCCTCTGGTAACCAAAGGGCAAATAAATGTTAAATCTGATTTCCCCCAGAGACAATGAGCAGATTATTGAGAATGGGGACTTTATTCAGAGCTGCTGCCTCTTCTGGTGAAATCCTATCAGCCAGACACATTTTTGCTTACCACCACTTGCCAAGGTTTCTTTATTTACCAGCTGGGTCATGATGTATATGAACAGGCATCTTGTCTACAGGAAATCCAGATGGGCTCTCTTCTCTCTCCTTTCTTCTCCTACTGGATACAAAAGGTCAGAAGTAAACCAGTAACAGGAATTCTTGCTGCCAGCACAAGATCCTCTTGACTATGCCTGCATCAGTACCAGAGACTTCAATTTCCTTTACTCTGAACTAAGGTTAGACTCGCTGAAAGGTCATTCTCTGTGCAATAGGGTTTGTTCTGCTGTTTGTTTTATTTATTGAAAACAGCCTCTTGGCTGAGAACAAGGTTGTTTTCCCTGCTATTGCCTCCTCTCTTCTTAAGTTGCTTTTGAAAGGTGTTTCATTACTCTCTAAGCTCCAAAGTGATTTTTCTGGTAGGGATAATATCAACTTGCAAAACCTTTGAGCTGGGAGTATTTTTATCTTAGAACTCCAGTGGTGCTTGTTGCATGAAGAGATGGTGACATTTGGAAGTGACCCGGTCTTTATTAACTCAAGCTTTGAGAGAATCCTGAAATTATCCTGATCTCTTTCTGTCAGCTCCCCCAGACTCTGGGGATAAACTGGAGACCAATGCTCTCATCATACAATTTTCTTTGGAAGATCAAGTCTTTAATCAACTAATGTTGAAAACGAAATTTTAAATCTTTCACTTCCAGCTGGTTCAGATTTTTGGCTTCAAAAATACACAGGTGAAGAACTCTATTCTAAAGTGGATCAAACTTCCTTCCTTAGAACTGTGAGAACTTCTCTAGAAAAACAGGTGTTGCTAAAATGCTGTCTCCTCTTTTTGGCATTCATTTTCATCTATGGTCAGACAGTGAGCAGACATTGTCTTGGGCCACCTTGGGTACCTGGGTACTCCATAATTTCTAAAGAAACCTCACTCTCCACCAGGGCATGGGAAGATGTTGAGGCCAGAGGTGTTTCTGAGAAGGTTTGAGGTGAGAGACCTGAAACTCTTCTCAGACATAAGAAAGTATCTTTGGCAGGTCGTCTTCCTCTTCCTTGTCTCCTCACTTCCAAAACGTGATTTTTATTTATTTTGTTCCTTATTGGACTATACCAGATAATTTTCAAGGTAAACGTATAGGTCGATTATGAATTAAAAGCAAAAACTTGAAGCAATTCAAATGTGGGCTTTTTCATGCACCTGGGACAAAAATTGAGAGCAACAGAATGTTACAGCTTTAGGATTACGGATGAGTTGGGTTTTTGGATGATGGAGCTCTCTGGGCAGGCATGGGAGGATTAGATATTGGTCTTATTATGTAATTCACTTAAATGTGTTTGTAGCTCCAGATGGCTGGATTTAAAAATAAAATTAATAAATTATTGTCAAACCCTTTGAGTCCCTTGTGTATAGCCAGGTATATCCAAAGCATTATATAGAGAAGTATTTATGGGCTGCTATGAAAGGAAATAGATTTATTTTAAAGACTCTCTTTCCTCGATAAAATACTGCAGAAGAGTCCACAAGAATTGTCAAACATTTTGGATGTTTTTGTAAAAAGGAGCTTATTTGGGACTGACTGATGTTCTTGGGTTTCTGCTTTCTGATATAAAAGTAAAGTAACCTGGAAACTGTATCTGGCAGGGAAAGTGTGGCCTTGGATTAAAGTGATGTCTGGCGATGTGAAGGAGCCTTGTAATGAGGATCAGTTTGGCTCAAGAATTGTTTTGTTCAAAGTTAGAACCCGTCCATGTTTGACATTTTTTTATGTTGTAATAAATATTGGCTGCTGGGGAGAAGCCTGAACGCTCTCCTCATGCCACCCAGTTTGAAAATAATTTAAATAGAATATAACAATGTCTCTGTATGCTCCAAAGGGAACAAAGACAGATTTTTCTCTCCCACACCATTCCACGGATGGCACTTCCTCCCTTCCTCCTGAGGGCCAATTTTCCTTAATTAAATAATAAGAAAAGGCCTATTCAACTCTTTCTTTTCAAATCAAATGTCCATAAATGAGAGGTTTGTCTGTGTAAGATGCAAGCACAAAATCCTGAGCAGAGCTGATAATAACCCCGGCCGAAGTTCTGAAAGGAGCAATCCTTTGTTTCCACATCAGGGATGGGAGCTCTGACTCCTGTGATTTCCAACCAGTCAGTTCTGTCTCTCTTAACGTGGCTTTTGCTGTTGCTGTGCAATTATTCCCCTTGTTTTTCTTTGCTTTTGCTGGGGTATCAGGCTCTGCAAGCAGAGACAAAGGTGGAGGGTGTGTGCTGGGGATGTGCTTTGTTCCAGTGTCCGGGACAGCTCTCTGGGTGTCTCTAAAGCAGGAAGGGACCCCGTTGTCCCCTGTGTAACCTCTTGGTGCCATTCTGGCCCCGCTCACACCAATGGCCAGGCTCAGTCTGCGGCCGATAGCTTTTGCACCATCTCTTTTTGTTGGTGGTTAATGCAGCGTGTTCCCTCCTCTTCCTCCCCTCCCCGGCTTAAAACAAACACTGCCAGGCCCAGAGGACTTCTCTTGCTTTTAGGAAGTTACAGCCTGAGATGGAGCAGAGTGGTGATCTGATTAAGGTGATTAAAACCATATACAGAATGCATAATTAACCTCTGCCCTGGCTGTCACGGGGAGCTGATGCTGGAGCTGATACAGTCTCTCTCCATGGCAGCTGGTGTATGCTCCATGGCTACTTTATTGTAGGGTTTTTTTCCTGGAGAACTTTAATCGCTTGAGATAAAGAGCCAGGAGAGAGAGATCAGGGCTGTATTAATCCTCTCAATGGCTTTATAATTTCCCCACTATTCTGCTGCTGGTAATCAAGAAAAATAATGCTGCCTTAATCCTGGATGCCAAGGTCAGTCATCCCTGAGCCTTTTGATAGGAAGGATGTCATTATGGAAAGATTTTTAATGAATGTAATTTTCCTTGCCTACTTTGGGACTGGCAATATGGATGTGATTTCTTATTCCTGGTGGAAGAATATTTTTTGGCTGGAGCAATAATCGTCTGATTTTGATCATTGCTCAACAGCTGGCTGGGGCAGCAGGACAGACAAAGGCTGTTTGGGGAGGTGCTGGGGACAGGGGGTGTGCCCAGTCACCAGAGGCAGTTCCTGGGATCAGCCGGTGAATGGGAGGGCAGGAGGATTGGAACAATTCATGGAGAGAACATACGCCCATCCTCATTAGGTCTGGCCATGCCAGACAGAGGCAAACTCGAGCCTGGAATGTGTTTTCTGGTGTGACTTCAACCTACCACAGTTTTAGTTCTAAAAAAACCCCCTCAGACTTCAAAAGTTTTTTGTTTCTGAACTAAGGGGAAGTTTTTATCTCTTTCCTGAAGGCTGACGTTCAGAACACCTCACAAAGCTGCCACTGTAAATAATGCTGCTCACTATCACATTTAACTTAATTCTGCAAAGCTTTCCAGATTAGAGATGGTGAAAGATACGCCTGTCACGGAGACCGAAGGCCAAAAGTGCTAAAAAGGCAGAGCTGACACACGTACAAAAGCTCATGTTGATGGTGGGCTCATCCCGTGGGGAAACGGATCAGCTGTGTTTGTGTTTGGAGAGAAAAAAGTGTGAGGGAATTTTCAGGTTTGTCCCCATAGCCAAGGTTTGGGTTAATCCCGGGAGATTATTCTGTGTTCTTGCTTCTCACATTCATGGCTGGTAACATCTATGGGGTGTGGAATGTGCAGAGGATATTAACACTTCTGCCTTGTGCAGAGCAAACCCTTTCTTCTGGAAGCCTCTGTGAGGAATTGCTGGGTTTTGACTCTGTTTTTTGCTGTGTTACAATCTATAGCATCTAAACTACACAGCCCCCTATTTATTTAAAGTCATGGGGAGTTCAAAAATAACAAACAAAAAGAAACCACAGTTGGATACTCCATTTCACACAGATTCAGAATGCCAGTCTCCCTCATTGCTGATTTCTTACAGAAAAATATTAAATACAACTTAAATGCAAGCACACACAAAGAACAGGATAAAAATCCATCTTCACATTTTTACTTAATCCAGTAAAAGCAAAGAATTCAAAGGAAGAGGCTTTATTGCACAGTTCTGTAAAGTTTAGTGCTGTTGTACAGGAGTTGTGTCTTTCATGGCATTGATATTGCAAATATTACGCAATATTTGCAATATTGATATTTTGCCATTGATATTAAAAATACTGCATAATTAACCCTATCTTGTGGGGATGAACAAAAATCATTATCCAGGAGACTGTTTGGATTTAACCATTGGGCTACGATGAGGTGCTGTCAGGCAACTTGGGTTTTCTGGTAAAAATATACATTGTTTTTTTTCCCTGCTGAAAGTTTTTGGATTGTTTCACAGCAGTCATTTTATCCAGAGGCAAGATGAATTATATGTTCTACAACATCTTGGTTTTTTTTTTGGTCTCGGGGAGATGTTGTTTTACAGCATTACAGCCAGGAAAAAACAAAAAAAGAATCCCTAATGGTTTTTTGAGTGATATTTTGATGTGACCAAAACAAATTATAGTTATTCTGCACAATACATTTTGAATGCAATGTTTTTGGGAGTAGATAGTATTTTAAATGAACCCAATTATAAAAGTAGCTGAAATATTTATAGTGCCTGACTATGGCTGGAACACAGCCCTCTTGTATTTTTAAATAATGCACTTCTCATTGTCCCTGTCCTTCCATATGGAGACTAGGTACTGGCAGTCTTTACTCTTTTTTCCATGAGTGCGTCTTCCTTTAAATTTGTTTTGAAATATGGAATGGATGTTAGCAGTACTTAAGGTCTCATACAGGGCATGGAGTTCAAGCCCCAAAGAGCTTTGATTTACAGGTTTTGTTGTAGAAGCATCTTAAACTATAGAAAAAAATGTACCAAATGCACAAGTCCTGAACTCCCAAATGATTTCCATTGAAATGTGGAAGTTGTGCTGAACAGCAATGACGGCTGCTTAGCCTGGTGTCACAATTCTGATAAACGACAAAAAGGGGCATAATTAATGTTTCATAGGAGGGGGAAAAAAGACCTTTTCCCCTAAATTTCTCTGCTTAGTGATTTTCACTTTCTTCCCCACTGAGAAGCAAATATGACTGAAAATTCAGCTCCTGCTTTGGATCCCTCCCTGCTGGAGGAGTGTTGCTTTAGGCCATAAATACGGGGCTCTTGTTAATTCCTCAGAAGTGCCGAGGGCCAAGGCCATCGCTGCTCATCAAATTGATTTAGTTTGTTATTAAACAAAACAAAGCATGTTCCTGTTTTCCCATGGAGTTCTCCTTGCTTCTCAGAGGTGTGAAGAAGCTGCCTGGGCTTTCCGCATAGACTCTCAGGCAACCAGGGTGGCTTCCTCCTCCCATTCCCAGCCTGGAATCTGGTTTATAATGAAGAAATAATGTTCCTGCAAGGGAGCACTGTGGTAAGGTAATGAGCTCTGGCTGGATAATTCTGAGGAAAAGTGACGTTTCTGAAATACCAAAAATACTGGGTATTAAACTGCGTGACTAATGCAGCACTGTGCTTTTGGCCTGCTAATTTCTGATGCAAACTGATTAGTAATTAAGTCAGTCATTACTGTCTTGCCAAAATTAGGATGGCTAAAAAGAGCCATGTTTATGCTTTACTTCCCTCAGGTGGAAGATGAGTAAACAGGAAAACCAAAGTTTTCACTGCAGTGTTTTATTAGGGGAGGTACTCTCATATCAAGTCCAGGTTTTTAAGTGTTTGCAGCTGCTCTCTTTAATTTCCAGTAGTGAATACAGGTCACACATCAACAACCTGGTGATCTGAGAGGAATTATTAATCACAGAATCACAGGAGGGATGAGGCTGCAAGGCTGTGGAGTCCAGCCCCCTGCTAAAGCAGGTCACCTCCAGCACACTGCTGAGGGCTCTGTTCAGGTGTGGTTTGAGCATCTCTGAGGGTGGAGAGCCCACAGCCTTCTCCAGTGTTTGGTTACCCTGGCAGTCAAGGAATAAGTTAAAACCCCTTGTGCTTAAACAGAATTCCTTGCGTTTCATCTCGTGCCTGTTGCCTGTCTCTCTGTCCCAGGGTGCTGCTGGGATGATAATATCAGTTTACAGTTGTTTTCCCTGTAGTTTATGGAGACAGTGGGCAAGGCTCCCGCTGGGGCCGGTGCTGGAATTGTTTTCCCCCTGTCACCACCTGCCGAAGCCTCTCCTGTACCCGGATGCTGCTGGCAGCATTCAGCACTAAAAGCAAAAAAAAAAAAAAAACCAAAAAAAACCCATAATGAGCTGTGCCCTGCAGAGTAGTTATGTGGGATAATTGCACTAATAGACACTGGATTTCACAAAGGCTTTTGCAGATGAAAATATAGGGCACATTAGTGAATAAATCAATGGCAATACTTTAATAGACTGTGGCTCTGATCTTCACGCAGTGAAACTACTTGATAATGACATTTTGTTCCCTATATCATTTCAAAACAACAGTGGTTTCATCACAATTGTAATGACTTTGATAAACCGTTGCGTAAATGGAAGGTTTGAAGTTGGACTGTTGAAAGAATTTGGGGATTTCAGCATTTGCATTAATACCCAATATCCCACCAGCAGCGGGAGATTTGGATGTTTGCCATGTGGGATCTTGAGCAGCACAAATCAGGTGTTCCAAAGCCTCGGAAGCTGCAACAGCAATAATGCAAGGGGCTCAAATATTTATACCTTTGTGTATCCACTCTGATGTAATTCGAGTTCAATTTACCTGTCAGTGTGTGAGTAAGTAAAACTGGGGTAGATCTGAAAGATGAAGCAATTAAAGTCCCAATATTTTCTTTGAATTTAAATAGCACTTATCATCCAAGGATCCCAAAGCAATTTCCTATTATTAATAATAAGGCCTGATTCATATCTAATGCTTTTCATCAGTATTCCTCAAAAGTCTTTACCAAGATGCAGGTTATTAATTCCAATATCAAAATGAAGAAACTGATGCACAGAAAGATAAAAGTGATTAGCCCAAAATCACTTAGTTAGAATCAGGGGCAGAAACAAGGTTAGAAACCACATTTTGTAATTCCCGGTCCCATGCTCTTCTCACTTAACAAAATTGACTCCTATATGCAACACAAGGATAATTATTTTATGGAATTTATAAGAGCTGGGTCAAATAATTTCTATTAAAATACCTCAGTATCTATCTTCTTCAGGAGACAGTGGTGTAATAAAGTAAGGCAGAAGCACTTAACAGATCAAAATTGATCTGCATTGCTCTGTTGAAGGATGATTATCAGCAGTGATTGGTTTGGATGGTAGACTTGAAGCCCAGGTGTGCTGATCCTGGAATATCAGTGCAATTTGTATCACCTTGAGTTTTTTGTGTTCTCTTAACAAACAACATTCAGACTTTTAGAAAGAACAGTCCCTTTCTCTCTGATCCAGTAATCCCTGGTATATGACATGATGCACTAGGCTTTCTTACAGAAACAGAGGGTGAAATTCTTTAAAAATAAATACATAAAACAAGAGAAAAATGAATGGTGTTCAGATTCCATTCTAGGCAAAATATTTTATTATGGACATTCAGTTGAACTGTGAACACCGTATCTGGTGTGCTCTCCACAAGGTCTCTGAACAACTTTCCCTGATGCTACAGAAAGACAAGAAAGGACAAATCTTGCTTTATTTCACCTCCCAGAATGCAGTAAAGTACAAACAGGTCTTTGTTCCTTAGTTTTCAAGCTGGGCACAGCTATTTTTGGTGACACAGAATCATACTTTTTCCTCAGTGTTTTGCTGCTAATGAGAAGTCTTAGTGGAATATCTGTATTTTCAGGAAGTATTTGAATCAGCTAATTTTTTGCAATGTATTTTCCTCATTTTTTTTTTTGTTTCTGGGCTGCACTGACTGGTACCAACCAATTATGAGAGAAATAGATATTCCTAAGTTCATCACAGTGCTATTTCCTTGCAAGTGGCAGCCAGCGAACAATGAAGCTTTTTGGAAGAATCTGAACACTGCATTGGAAATTATAGGGCAGACAGCAGGAACCAGAAGAATAAAATGCTGGAAATTACCTAATGAGTAAAGAAAAGCATCACTGACCTGAGTCTTTATGGGTGCAATTCCCATCAATGCTAATGGGCATTGTTGATATAAAACCCATCTTTGCCTTCCACCCTCCCTATTCTCCCTGCACACATCACCCAAAGCTGAAATTGCAAAATAGGAAGAAATTATTGGGGAAGAACATTTTCTGTGTGCTGTTGAAGTGCTCACATACTGATTTGCAAGCCATTTTTTAATTGTTTTTTATGAAATGCTGAGAAGGTAATGATTACTGTCCAAGCCCTAAATTTTGCAGATAAACAGCCTATTTTAATATGCCATGATAATGAAGTTACAATGTATTACATGGTAGTGGTGTTAATATTAAACCTTTTGGGCAAGGTCACTGTGTTTTCTGTGCAGACTGAGCTGACGTGGCCTGACAGTGGAAGCAGAGATTCACCTGTTAAGGTTTCAGTCCAAATCTCAGTCAAACCTTTTATTCCAGCGTAATTCCTTTTCTCTTCTTCTTCTTCCCTCAGGCCCACTGATCCCCACAAAATGATGATTCTCTGCTGTAGGTCTTTGCTAGGGAAACGGGAAAGTTTTGCTGCTTGCTCCTCTTCCTGGCCTTGGTGCTGGTACCAGCTGGGCCAGGCAGGTGTGGTACAGCAATGTCCCAGGAGGGCTGCGGGTGCCTCAGTCATGTTGGCTCCACACTGTTACTGAGAATCCCTCCCATTTAGGAAGATGATAATCTCAGGGTGCTAATTATCATTAGTTCAAGCTTTGAAGTCTCTCACAAACACAACACTGAGGAGAGTTGCCTGGGGTAGGGAGGTGATGCTCTGGATAAAAGCATGTGATCACCCCCCATGGTGACTGTGCTTTGGGAGATGATTCTTCTGAACATCTTCATACACAGGCTGTACACCAGGAAAACTTGAGAATGGAAAGAATAAAAGGTGAGAAAACATTGTTGAAAACTAGGCTGGAAACTGCCTGCAGGGTTTGGCTGATGCAAGGAGGACATCTAGGAACTGGTTCTCCTCTTCTTTGTACCAGTTTAACTTTATTATCCTTGTTTGACTTACTTGGTCATGTAACAGAGAACGGTTTTTAACTGAGAGTTGTTTGGGGTCTGGCAATTGCAGGGAGAGGTGCAGCTCTGTGTGCATTTCTTCCTCTAGGGCTGTGGACCAGAATCAGCGTCAGGATGTGATTCTGTCAGGGGACCCTGGATAAGTGTAGATCCCCATTCCTTTTTTATCATGAGTCAGTACCAAGCAGCAGATCTGCTGAAGCATCCTGGGCTGCCTGAAATTTCTATGAAAATTTCACCCTGTTCCTTGTAAAGCTAATTGCCTTGGAGTAACTGGATACAAATTAAATTAAAGGCTGGAGAAACAGGATAGCTGGAGGACAGCTTTTGTTTTCCTGCTTCTGAGGTATTTTTATTCCACAAAATTGCTTAAGGAACACGACCCAGAGTGTCTGTGTTATTTGTTTACCCAGAGTGAAGCCATCTCTGTTAGAAGCTCTGACAGCCTGTGTTCCATCCCAGGTGTTCCCCTGCTCCCTTGCCTACCCATCACCGTGCAAGGAGTTTGCTCCTAATTGACACACTAGCTTGTATCCTGGACAGGTTTCATTTGGTGGGGCTTTGGTTAGCATTTTGAGACTCCAGCAGTTTCAGTAGATCTTGCACTTCTCCCTGCAGAGCATAACAAATGCATGGCTATTAAGCTGGGGTGGTTTCTGAGCAGAAAGATCTAGTGTGTGTGTTCGGGCACTGGGGAGAAGCAGAATGCTTGGGGATTCTCAAATCACAGCAACAGCAAATGGTTGCAGGTTGCTGTGACAAGGCTGTGCAGATGACAAGAACACCAGTTCCAATGAAACCTTGCCACCATCATTTGTGGAAATCCTGATTACAAATTTCTTACATGAAGCCCTTGCTGTGAACATTCATACATTAAACCAGACAGCTCCTCTTCGAGTTTTACTTCATCTTTGCTGTGTTTGCTCCTGGGGCCATCTACAGCACATTTTCTGAGATTTAGAGAAAGAGTGAAAAATTACAGTGCATGTAGTGCCATAGGAACATTCTTCAAGATACTGATTTTTATGAAAAAGGAGAGAGGATGGATTGAATGCCAGTCTAGTTATAATTGCAACCACAATATTTTTCAAACTATGGGTATTGATTGTGTCCTTGAACCAGCAGTGATTGTTTTTATGAAGCTTTATGTTAACTATTAAAACTATTTTAATATTTCTTGGTCTAATTAGATTCTTCTATAGATGGCAATTAAGCAAAAGGGTTGCAGTCAGTTATATTGATGTTAGATCAAAGTCTTGCAGCAGTGCTGAAGTTAAATGCTGTCAGCAGTGCTAATGTCAAAATTATGTGCATTATTTATAGTGGGGTTTGTGTATCACTTGCAATCCAGAATTGCCCTACTCGTGCTATGGATGATTATAAGAAGAAAATGTTTTACCTTCTCTTCAGTACAGGTACTGTTGTAATGACACTTCTACAACAAATTGAACAATAGTTTAAGGGCTGAAATGAGGAAGGATTGTGCATCTCAGTGAACTTTCATGTGGACTTTTAACTGGCTGCTTAATATGTACTGATTAACATTAATGTTAGAGCAAGAAATGTTGTGGAAAATGCAATTAAAATTATATCATGCTGTGCCATTTTCTATTCAGTCTTGGATTATACTTCCTGGATCCCCAATATCATCCAGAGTGTGGATTCAGTCCTCATTCTGAAAGAAATCTGAATCCCTCAGTGTACCTGTGCTGTAGTTCTGTTGGATTTTCTAGGGGTCGCTTGGATGGACACTGGTAAAACTTACTAATCCTTTGCCACTAGTATGAAAAGGTTTTATGTAAATCAAGAGTTTCTGAAAGATGTTTTCTGATATCACCCAGGTCTTGTGAAATAAGATTTCACAATATTTTCAAGAGTTGAACTAGGCTTCTTTTTTATATTTTTGACTGTTATTAAAAGGTATGTACTGAGATATTCTGCAAACACTTTAATTATTTTTTTTCCTAAAGTGAAAATAAAGTAAGATAATGTTCAGAATTTTTGTTAACTTGGGAAGCAATGACAAGTGTTTGACTGCTAGGCAACCCCCACCATTAGCAGGTTGGAATGGTGATGTGAGATTGTCAGGAGAGTGAGAAGTGGATTCTCTTTCCTCCCAGGGTACATCAATTCAAAGTTGTGGTTTCTGCTTGGTGTTGAGAACAGAAATGTCTGAGATTCTTCTGAGCCCCTCAGGAAGAAAATCTCATACACATGTCAGTATTTGGGCAATTGTGGGAGGATTAGGTGACAGACATTGGGCCCTACAACAGTGGGGGAAGGCTTTTGTTTGATTTCCATGAAATAAAAAAGTGAGATTTCATGGCAGAACCAGACTGTGCAACATGAATCTTAAATGATGATTGTTAAGCATTAAAGAGCCATTTTTGAGCAAGACTTGGCTTTTTTTGACATTGGCACCAACTTTTTAAAATTAACTTTTACCTAAGGAGCGTAGAGGCTTTAAAAAGCATTGCATGTTACATTTCTTACTCACAGCATCCCTAATCAGCACAATGAGGGCTGGGCTGTCTCACTGGGTATTTGCCCCCTGTATTGAGCTGAGCATCGTTTCATGCTTGATAATCAAAATGCTGGTTGTTCTTATGTTCTGAGATGTAATTTTATTACATCTTTTTAAATTCCCTCTTATTTACTTTTTTATGACATAGAAGCTGAGCCTGTTGTTTTAGTTATAAATGCCTTTCAGGGGTACATCCCAAATTGTGTTGTTTGTACTTGAGCTGGGAGGTAAAATTTCTTTGAAGGCAAAGAAAGAGAGGAGACTGTAAAAATGACTATTTTGGACACCCGAAGAGCTGCCCAAGAATGTTGTTAATTTTCCCTGAAAGTAGCAGTGGAAGAAGTGTTTGTTTCTGGGCTGTAGGAGCTGCCCCGCACTGTGCCTGGCTCTGAGCTGTGCTGCATCAGCAGCTTTCTGGGAGGAGTGCAGCACTTTGTGTCTGTGTTCAGCAAACAATGTGCAGAATTGCAGAATTAGTTTTTCTCCCATTTTAAGAGACAAAACAAGAATAGACTATCCCACTGTATTGGTACTTCAGCCCCCAACAAAAGCATTTCATAGCCACCTCTTACAAAAAAACTTGTTTCTCAAGCAGACTTGCAGACACCCAGATTGTTCTCTGCCCACAGAGGCATCTGTTTGCTGGTGAACTTACATGTTGTAAAGCCAGTCAGCACCGTTAAAATGCAAGGCTCTGGGAAGGGAAACTCTTGATACCTTAATTTTTGGATGGTATTAATTTCTCTGTTGTAAAATGATTGTACTCCAGTAAGATTCCCTGTCACCCCAGCCATGTTTCCCCTTCAGTGCTTTGCTTGCTCCTTGTTTTTGTATCTGTTTCACACTTGAGGTCCTGTGTTTCAGCCCTTTCTAAGGACGTGCTTTCTGTGCCTTTTTGGAAGTGTCCAAGGCCAGGTTGAACAGGGCTTGGAGCAACCTGGGATAGGGGAAGGTGTCCCCTGACCATGGCAGGGGGTGGGACTGGATGGGCTTTAAGGTCCCTTCCACCCCAAACCATCCTGGGAGGAGTCTCTGATTCTTCTCCAAACATTTTATGCTGTTCTTGGTTTTCTTAATACTCAACTGCAGGAAAAAATAAAGAGGAATTATGAGAACTTCTTGGTTTTTTAAGTATGTGACTTACCAAAGGTTATTTTTATGCATAAATTGATAACACAGAGGCTTCTTTTATCTGATCTTTTGCTTTTTGCTACTGGTCCTTCACACCAGTACAAGTAACAAAAGCAGTGGTAAGCTCCTTGGATGCTTTAGCACATATCCTCCTTGACATCTCGACCACTTCTGCTTCCTTGCCACCATCCTTGCTTGGTTCCCTATCAATGTAATCAGCCTTTCAAAGAACATCCACCTTATCCCTGTTTCTTGGGCTATTTTTTTTTTTTTTTTTCCTTTTCCTCTAAATTTCTTTGATATCTATCAGCTGCTTGTCATCCACTTTTGAAAAATCAGATTTATCTTCCCACAGCAGTCCTTGCAGATCCCACCACACCTCTTCCTCTCATTCTTTGCTGACTCCCCAGAGAATGTAAACATGCTGCTTATCCCACAGAATGTCATTGCCCAGAAGTTACTTACTGTCATCTTCTGAGATCCCTCATATTTACGTTGTGCCTATTATTTACAAATTCCTCTTACTTTTAATAGTCTTGTGATGATATAGCCTTTCCAATAAATCCAAAACTCGTCTAAGCTCTTAACAACTCATATTTCAATTACTACAATGCCTTCTCTTCTCAGGTATTGCTTTGACCTTTACCCTCCCATTTTGTGTCCTGCAGTTTGTCTCCCTTTTCCTCACTTTGGAGGAGATTTATGACCTCTCCCATCATGGAGGCAGCAGGGAGAGATCAGCTCCTGGCTCCCCTCAGCCATTTCCCAGCCCGTTACCTGCTTGTTCTGTTTTTAGTCTCACCTGTGCTGATTCCTATGCTGCTCCTGATTTATATTCCAGGAAAAAATATCTAAAGCTGTGAATCTGCCTCATTAGTGCTACAAAACGCCTTCTGGAAGTGTCTCTGTGCTGGGATGCCTACAAGAAAGTTTGAGCGTGATCCAGCAAGTTAATATGCTGTCAAATAGAGCTGAATAATTTCCTTCTGCTTTCATGTTTGGCTACATCATCCTTGGGAGGGGGACTTCTGCCTTATAACTTGCACTGCAAGATCTGTGAGGCAGTGACTGTTTCATTTTGTGAGATGAGCTGTTCCTCCATGAAGCCCAGGTCCATGTCCTTGACAAGACTCCATCCCAGTTTGAGTCTCTCCTGTGCTTTGAGCTGGAATTGCCCTGATTTGGGGGGGCACAGCTGAGATATTCTCACCTAGGTGCGGCTTTCTCTCAAATCCATGAACCATTTAATTGCTCATTCTCTGCAAATCCCACCAATGCAAATTCCTTGTTACTGTGGGCTTCTGATTTACATGGAGCCGCATTTTTCTTTGCATGCCCACGTTCCTAAATCCTTTCTTTCCCTTTTTAATCCAGTGTCCAGGCAAGGCTGGGTGTGCTACTTTGTGCTTTGAGTTCTGTTCTTCTACACACACATCTGTTTCTTATTATTGTGTAGCTTCTGCTGCAGAACTGATTTTTTTTTTAAGATGTATTTAATTTACTTTCTTAAATATTTTCTGATGTTTTCTCTGATGGAACATTGAGTAAAAAATATTACTTGAATAGATTGTATACAGCAGTAAAGAGAAAATGTGAGGGTATGACAGACTGCAAACAGAACTTTGCCAATTTAACTGAAATTTTACAGTTCTGTAACTCAAGAAATGCTTTGGATCTCAAAACCAAAAGGATTTGAATAGCTCCATAACAGCATCTAATTGCTCCAGCTATTTATAAAAAAGAGAAATTGTAAAACATCAAAGTTCAAAAGTGAGCTATTGCACATGCCCAACAATCTTTTTCAACAATAATTTCATAATGATTTTTAGCTTGAGGACTTTGTGCTGTGCATTTGTAGCAGCCAAATTGACACGATGGTGTGTAATAGCTCCAGAGCAGCCATTACAGTCTGTTGGGTAATTAAAAGCTAAATGGAACGTTGAGAAATGATCCATACAATGGGATTGGCTAATTTCTTCACTTTTGTAGATTTAAGTCACTCAAGATGATGTTACCATTTTTTTGGAGTGGGTTTGTATTGTTTAAATTACCATGAAACCTGGTTCAGCCTCAATGTGGTGTTAAGGAAGACATCGAACTTTCCTGGTGTAGTGAATTTCATATACATTATCTTCCTCCTGTGAAATACTTCCACACTTTTGTTGTCCACTGAGCTCATCATGGAGAGGATATTTTATTTGGAAATTCCTAAGAAATAGCACTGATTTATGACTGCCAGCACTACAGGGACGCAGCAGCAGTAAGAGGCTTCCCTTTGGTGTGATGTCCCTGTAGACAGAGCAGAGGCATCCAGGAGCATTCCTCAGCTCTTCCAGAGCGTGGCCTGTGCTGGGCTGAGAATTAGAGAGGAGGATGTGACACCCTCATTGCTGCTGGTTTTGTGGTGCTCCATCCAGCTGTAAACAGCTGTAGCACTAAATGAGGAGGATAAGGAGATACTCCGAGGGCTGGAGCCCCTCTGCTCTGGGGACAGGGTGAGAGAGCTGGGAGTGCTCAGCCTGGAGAGGAGAAGGCTCCATGGAGACCTTAGAGCCCCCTCCAGTGCCCAAAGGGGCTCCAGGAGAGCTGGAGAGGGACTTGGGACAAGGGCCTGGAGTGACAGGGCAAGGGGAATGGCTTCACACTGACAGAGAGCAGGGTTAGGTTAGACATTAGGGCTTCTTACATTTAATTGATTTTGAAACAGCATTAAATTTATGCTTAACTTAAATCTCTTTCCAGCTCCTACGCTTTTCTTCTCTACAACTTTACTTCTCCTAACTAAGCAGTTCTTGCTGGCTGTTGTCAGTTCATTTTGTGGACCTGTCTGTCTCAACTCTGCCCAC
Organism: Corvus hawaiiensis; assembly: GCF_020740725.1. NCBI lineage: Eukaryota > Metazoa > Chordata > Aves > Passeriformes > Corvidae > Corvus > Corvus hawaiiensis. The sequence continues at coordinate 5,412,434 of NC_063228.1, forward strand.
TGAAGGGCCACATCGTGTCTCTTTTATTGATTCTAGGGTCCCCTGAGACATGCTCACCCTGGTAATCCAGCAGCAAACATCCTGCACCTCCATCAGAGTTTGCCCAGAACAAGCTGTTTCTGTTTTATTAGGCTTTATTAAGCTGCGTGTTTTTGCTGATCCATAGCCTGGGCACTTCAAGCAGGCATCATGGTGATGCTGCCGGAACTGGACTTGACAGGTGTTTTTCAACATGTCTAGTGTTAGCTTGGCTTTTAGGATCATTCCAGACAGCTGTTGTAGCAAAAATTATGCTGCAACACAGGCCACTGGTTAGAGAATCCGTATTTCAGGATGTAACAATGGATGTAACAATGTTAGGTGTGCATTCAAACTTGTTAAAACTCTTTTTGACTGTAACTACATTTAAAAATGGTTTTGGCCCCAGTTACAAGCCCTAGAGGGAGCAGGGCTTTGCTGTCTCGCTCCTTCAGGGCAGCACACACTACCTGCTCCCCGAGTTCTTGCTAGTCTCCAGAATAAATGGTGAATTAATCTTGTGTGACTGAGAGAAACTTATGGTACATGAAATTTAGAATGCTGTCCAGACCCTTTCAGAGAGGCTTCCATCTCTTTCAGACCTCAGGCTTTAGAAAATTGAACCAAAGGAATATATGTTGTACCTCTGACAGAGCTCCTGTTGTTAACTATTTCTCATCCTTTAATTTCTCCGAGTCAATAGCCTGGTGTGGATGCAGGCCAGGGTTTTGTGGAGAAAGCTGCTCTGAGGGATGCAGCACCTGTGCCACTGAGACAGTCACCTTCATGAGCCTGGCCCTGACCTTGCTCACACTCTTGTCTGAAGCTTCTGCTCCAGCAAGGGCTGAATCCCTCCATCTGCATTATCCTCCCTTCCCTAACAGCAGTCCTTGAGGAAGCTTTCTCCTCAGGCAGGGAAGGGCATTCTCACCAATATGTAACCTGCGTGTCTGGTTCTTCACTCACAGTAATTGCTGAAGTTGTAATTTTAAATCTGACTGGTGGTATCAGAAGGCCAACTACATGGTGTTATGTGGGTCAGGACCTGCAAATCCCAGCATCTTAATTTGACCTTTGGCAATTGACTCTGTGCTGTTTTATTCCCATCTTTTCTCCTTAATTGCAGCTGCAGCCGTGTCTGGCTGCTATTACAAGAACTGAATTAGAAAAATGGAAGAAGTTATTCCATGGTGCTTTGGCTCTTGAAGTAGCTGTTTAACCCTGTGATTTTGTTAGAGCCATGCATGAAATCTATGCCTCTGATGTCTCTTCTGTCATATGTACTTATAATGCTGAGAAAGAACACTCTCAAAATGATGATAAAGGGAAAGCTTCAGAATTGTGATAATTTTGACACATCATTACTGTGATTGACACGATAAATAAGTCAGGTCATAAGGAATAATGCAGTTCTAAATCCCCAACCACATAAGCTTGCTGAAAGGGAAAAAAGGGTCTATTAAATTTTCTGTATAGAGATTGCAGTCAGTGGTGCATAAACAATACATTCTATAGCAACCTGTTCGTTGCTCAAGTTGTTATTGGCAGGCATTGTGGCATTTCTACAGTCATTAAAAGAAGCTATCACTATTAATCTCCAGTCTCAAGGCAGACAGGTTCAACCTGAAGCTGATCATCAAATAATGGTAACAGATATTTGTGCTTTGTTGAATGTTCTCTTTCATCTTTGGATGCCTTTCCTGTAATGTAACAGGAAGGGCTGAGGATTTCAACCTTCATTATAAAAGTTAGTAAGTTAATAATGTGTCTTTTAAAAAGGTTTTTCCCCCCAGACCCAGGGGTATTCATGAAGGGGACAAGTTTTTACAAAACTTAGCAGCTCATTCTGGGCATCCCCAGTATCTGGGGCATTTCTCACACTCTAATTTTCAATGCCCTTGGTCTCTTGAAAAAACCTCCCCCTTGAGCTGCCCAATATTCCCCCATTAGAAGGAAAAGCTTTTTTTGACTTGCTGAATCAAGTCTTCAAAGTAATGTCAAAGAGCAATGTACTAAATAATAATGTATTTATGTTCCTCTTTTCCTCCTGGTGGCCTGAAGAATTCATCCCACCTTGCAGGTACAGCTGGAGGTACAAGAGCACTTGGGAAGGGCAGCTGTAAAGATGAATTCATCAAGTTCCTTCCTTAGAAAGTGGCCCTTGAAAGAACTGAAATAATCAGAATATTTTGACTCACATTCTCTTTTGCTTTCCCTTATTCAAGGAAAATTGTGTTTCCCTCTGGGAAAAATACAGGAATCTGTCACCACAGACAAATGGGAAACTGTGATTCATAAAGGTTAAGGGGAGAAAATTCAATTTGTTTTTCATTCTTCCTAAAGAGAAAGCCATATCCCTTCTCAAATATCCCTTAACATCCTCACATAAATAGGATGACATCTGTCACTCAAGCTCTCCGAGTACTCTTGTCCCAGTTCCAACTTTTGGTTGTGGCAATCAAGTGATCAGGGCAAAACAAACTCACCCCAAGTTATGCCTTCAGAAACCATTTTTATGTGCAAATACAAAAATTGAATTCCTGCCCTGGGGACTTCCCTGGTCTAAATGATCTTCAGAGCATCCAGCATCACCAGGACGTGGAGCCCCCCAGAGCTGGGGACAGCCCTGGCCTGTTGTCACCCGTGTGCTCATCCACTCAGAAGATGAGTAAAGCAACAGCAGCTTTACCCAGCCTCTCCTTGAACTCCTTTGCCCTGTAGTCTGGCATCAGTCACAATGATGGACAGAGACTGGAAAATCAGTTTAAAATTAACAATTTAGGTCCCCCCAACAAGGGCCATAGTCCCAGGCTGGCTGAAGGAGGAGTGTGCCAGCCATGGACTGACAGATCCACAGTGACAGGGCAGGGCCACCTGATGGGTGCAAGGCTGGGTGTGAGCACACCCCCAACACCCCTCAGCAGGGAACAAGGTCTGGGGTTAAGGTGCAGCTCCTCTGCAGTGGGTGAAGAGCTTGGGGTGAGATTCCTCAAAGCACTTTCTCACAGAACTGTTTGGGTTGGGACCTTAAACCCCATCCAGTCCCACCCTGTGCCATGGGCAGGGACATCTTCCACCATTCCAGGTTGTTCCAAGCCCCGTCCAGCCTGGCCTTGGACACTTCCAGGGATCCAGGGGCAGCCACAGCTTCTCTGGGCAACCTGTGCCAGGGCCTCCCCACCCTCACAGGGAAGGATTTTTTTTTTAATTTATAATCTAAATGTACCCTCCTTCAGCTTAAAGAGCAACCAGGAGTTGATTTAGAGTGTATGACACTGCATCCATAGGAGAATTGGGAAGGCAAAGAGATGCTATTGGTTTGAATTTTGGAAGGACTCAGCTCAGGAGGTTGAGGAGCATCCCCCTGCCCAGGCTTATTTCCTGGCTGGTTCCCCAAGAAGTTGGTGTTTCCTCACTGACACTTCACACCCACTGAACCCATGCTCTGCAGTGCTTCAGACTGGTTTTCATCTTGGCTTTTTTAATTTTGAAATTTGTTGGATATGTGCATTTGATCTCTTAGAGAAAGGACAAAAGATCTGGCAGAACGTGACTGTGGAGATGGAGGAGCAGGAGAGCAGGTTTTTAACACAGGGGTGGAACCTGCTGTGTCTGAATGGCCTTAGCATATGTTTTGATCTGGGCTTTAGACATCCGTTTCTAACACTTTGTAACAGCTAAAGCTCAGTTAAATTGGTGTGGTGACACGTGTCAGAGTCTGTGGGCAGCCTGAGACAATAACTCAGAAATGCAAATTGCCTGGTTTGCTCTCACACTGCCACTGCCTGTGGTAAAACCTGGGAGAACACTCTGCTTTCCCCTCTCTCCAGTCTGCTGTTGACCAGAAATGCTGTGAATAACTGTCCAGAAGCAGAATTTAATTTAGATTGCCACATCCCATTAATGAATTTTCCAGCTGAGAACTGTCCTGCAAAGGGACTGTGAGAAGGGGGACAGCTTCAGAGCCTGTGAGATTCCCAAGGATTTGTATATTCTTCCAGTTGTAGACTGGAAAAAAAGAAAGAAATCATCTTTCCATCTTGTATTTGAGTGTAACCAAAAGTGTTAAAGGTGGTAATAAACAGGTCAGAGGCACCTGGCGCAGCCTAATTTCAGTAATGTTTGTCCTCGCCTCATTTTCACCACACATAAAATGGAGATAATGGTTCCTCCATCTTCTGTAGAGGTCTCTGGTGTGCTGGGGGAAGCAGTTATTATTTTTCAAGAGCACTTTCTACTCCTTCTGCTTTCCAGTGGTAATAAATTGTACTTTTCAATGCTAGGAGTAAAGGATTTGTGCAGAAATAAATCAGCTTTTTTAAATTTTCCACTTTGCCTCTTTGCTGGGTTTTACATTTTATGCATTTGTATGCATAGAGAGGAACCAGAAACAACAGAGAAATTGTTAGCAGTTAAAAACATTTGTTAAAAAGCATTTTTTGTGACTGTTGTTCTCCTATATTAAAAAAACAGATTTGTTTGCAATGTGCTATTTTTTCTTGTCCTTTACTTTGGCTATTGCCATCAATTATTATGAGTGGTACTTGTGATTCACTATAAAATACCAAATTTTATGTCCACCCTGCCTGTATTGAGGGAAGGTTCAACCATTTACCACTTTCAAAGTGAGTAGATAACAACGATTGGCAGAAGTTTCTCAATGTGTCTCAGAAATTTGGTCATTTTTGTCCTGCCCATGGTTGCACACCTAAAATTTGTGGCAAGACAGAATTTGGGAAATGCAGAGAAACACGTAAAAGCCCACATTTCCAGAGCATTGGGTACACGTTGGAGTTGAAGCTTGTCATCTTTTCCATGCATGTTATTTAAAATAAAATTTAAAAAGCAAACCAAACTGCCCCCCAAATCAACAACAAAACCCCACCTGAGATATGTGCGTCACTGCTTGCTGGATCAGGGCTGAGTGGGAAGCGTGGAAAGCAGAAACCCAGTGCAGTTTCCATGTTTTGGGAAATAAATGGCTTTATTCAATGCATGGAATGCTCAGGAGATAAGTCTGAAGGCTCTGCCCTCTGTGTGGGACATGGGAGAAAGGGCAGGTTCTGTACCCTGGGACTATGAGCTGCTCTGCCCTCTTCACGTTGGGAACTGTGCCCTTGTCCCAGTTCCCTTCCCAGCCCCTAATTCTGGGGTGCCAGTAGATGCTTGAGTGTGAAGAGCTTTATTTGCACCCTGTAGTGGGCTCTGTTACAGAGTGGCATTAAAGCATTTTGCTGAAATACCAAGTGATCCTTTTCTTTTTCAGAAGCGCTAAGTGAAAACACATTGATTTTTATTTTCTATCAGCAACTTCAATAGCTCAAGATTATTACTATTTTTAAGAGTGATAGAGAAATGTCAAAAATGCTTCATCTGTACTTTTATTTTTATATATCACCAGGCTTTGTGTTTTTCAGGGTTTTTTTGTTTGAAGTTGCAGACTTTGGGAACAGGACACAGATTATGGTTTATTTCAAAAAGCTGCTTCTATTCCTGAGTCCTTTCAGAGATTTTGTGGTTCAGTAGGTAACACATTTTATTGTCTTAAATTACGTCTATGCCTCAAAATTCTTTTGCTCCTGCATAGCCAAATGGTCTAGCACACATTAATCTCTTATCTATAATAACAGGAAAGGAAGGAGAGGAGGGAGAAGGAGCAGTTCGTGACACTCTGTAGGGTGCTGGCAGCAGCCTGCAGCGAGGCCAGCATCAGCTTTTGACACTGCACATGCTTTATTCATTCATTATTTCCTCCCACTGAAGGCAAGTGTGGATGCACTGAGTTTTCAGGACTAATCCTACAGCCAAATACCTGGAGAGAGGTCACCAAGCAGAGGGTGGCAAAACCAGGTTGGTGCTGTAGGTATTTGTGCATCCCCTCCAGGATCAAGGTGTTGGCTGCAGCCAGCTCTTCCAGCCTGCCTTCCTTTTAGCTTTGTTTTACCTGCTTGGAGTAATTTTAATCTCCTCTAGATGCATTTATGTGTGTGTATAAATGATTCATCCTTCCTCGTTCTGTGTAAGTACTTTCAGGAGATTGTGTGTGTGTAGGAGAGAAAGCGAGCGACAGGTTTTGGGTTTCAAGTGGACCCTGCAATGTTTGGTTTCTGGTTTAGCTGCTCTGACACAGCCCATCTCCATCTGGAGAACAGAATCATGTTGTTAAGGGTTATTTTGGGTGCAAGTCTGAATAAAATGGGTTAATTAAGTCAAAACAATGTTGTTGTGTTCTGCCTAATGACATGTTGCCAATTTATTCCGAGCTGACAACCCAAGGACGTTTTGGGAAGTGACAGAATGTTTCTAAACCTAGGGGTGAATTGATTTCTTTTAAAAACAAAATGAAATAGATGTTACTTGTATCTCAACAATATAGAAATTCATGTCTCAGACAATGGTGCATTTTCTAATGTACCACTTTATCTTTCATTTATTCCCCCTAATTTTCCTTATTAATTGTAATTCGGTTGTGACATCTGAGCGTCATAATGATGAAAATTTCAAGTAAGGAGCAGCATGAAATGTGAAGCTTTGAATGAGCTGGGAGTCAAGGAGCACCCTGTGGAAATAAGCTTATGGTTTTTATCACAGCAGAGAGTCCCTGGCGTATTCAGGGGAGGCTGTTTACCATCCACACAGCCAAAAACTGTGGCCAGCCCTCTTCTGAGAGGGCAGGAAGTCAATGCAAGATTGAGAAGACATCACACTCTTCAACTCTTCTCTTGGCAGGGCACAGCAGATAGGAGGTTCTAAGTACATTCTTGCAAAGAGCATTTGTACAGGCCAAGCAAGGTGCAGCTAACAGTTTGTTTTTAACAATACTGGCACTACCCAGACTGCAGAAATACCAACAAAGAGCCTGGAGTAATAACTTTCCTTTAGATTTCTTTTTACAGGACTTGCAGCATTCTCTGAGCAGCATTTACGTACTGGGTATAAATAGGCAGCTACAAAACCCCATCCACATCCCAGAAAAGAGAGAGGCTGGTTTATTCTCACTTCAGAAAATTAAATGCTTATCCATCTGTGGAATTATTTTTGAATGGATAAGTTTGTAGACTTTCTTTAGCTGGGTTATTGTTTGCTCTTTTGGAACATTTTTTACTTTCACAGTTGTTTTGTTCTTGAGACGCAGGAAATGCAGCAATGTGTATTTTTCTCCCTGCTGAGGTCTGAAGCAACTTTATATTATAAAATAACCAGAGATTGATAATCACAAAGACTGCAAAGAGGAAGCTGCACTTTATTTAGAAAAAAACCTGTGCTAGAAAGGGGAAACAAAATTCTTTCTTTTGTTAGAAAAATAGATCTTTGGATTCTGAGCTCTGCTCTGTACATGGTTTTGTCTTGGTATTTTTTTTATTTTACGCTACCCTAAATATTATAAATAAAATTTTATTTGGTTCTGAATGTCCATGACCTGAACAACTCCACTTCTATTAAGGATTGTCTCCCTTTGTAGAAGACAGTGGAGAAGTAGCATGATATGGTCAGGGGGATGGAGAACTTTAGACCATATGGAGTGGACCTGAGGCCCCTGATAACCTATTTCTCAAAATATTATTCTGACAAGTCATTCCATATGTTTGGTTGAGTTAGCTGCTGCAAGAAGGCTGTGGGGTATCTTCTTGTTTTTCTGATCTGTTCTCTTTATGTAAAGACTTGGAAATAGCAGACCTTTGGGAGCAAGGTAGCAATCTGGATCCCAAAACATGTTTCTCAGATGTGTGTGTGTGTGCAAATATATAAAAATAGAATGCAGCAAGAGTTGACCTTGAGCTTAAAATGCTGCTCATCTTGGTTTGAAGAGTTGAGTTCAGCAAGGAAAACCAAGAATGCCTTTTTATTTCAATGTTACTCTCTCTGTAGAAGGGCTCTCCTTTAAGCTGTCATGAACTGTTCCCAGCCTGTGGTATCTGGGATCTGAGGATAGCCTAAATTAGGTTAAATAGGTTCAGTTTGGTAGGGTGTTTTATTTCTTTTAAAGTTCAAATGATGTTTATGTGTGGCAAGTTTTAATCTCAATTCTTAGAGTGGTTTTTCTGGAGAAAGCTTTGACCAACACTTGGCTTATCCTCCACCTGCAACAATGGACTTGCATGGCTTTGGCTGAGTGTCCCTCATGGACATGGGAATGGGGCCCAGCTGGTGGCCTGGACACATTCCCCAAATAGCTGTGAGAAAAAAACCCTCCTTTTGTTGTGAAGGGCAGATAAACCATGGAACTACTTCCAGGTTTGTCTTTTTCTTCTTCTCTGAAAGGGCAGGTTTAAAGTCTTTACACCTTTAGGAAGATCCCAGGTTTTTGAACAGCAGGTATGGGAGATACCCAGGCCTAGGGAAACCTCAAAAATCCAATAGTATTTATATTTAGTATTTATCATTTCCATGTGTTTACCAGGTATCTAATGGCCAAGTCTGAGTTGATGCTAGGAGACTCCAACTCTTTTTAAACTTGGAGCCTAACTGAAATTCAGCGTTAATTTTAGCTTTATCTATCTGTGTTTGACAGATGTCTTTTCTAACTCTTTTAAACTATCACCCTTTTTTAAACTAACAAAGGAGAGATTTAGATTACATAGGAAGTTAGGAAGAAATTCCTCCCTTTGAGGGTGGGGAGGCCCTGGCACAGGGTGCCCAGAGAAGCTGTGGCTGCCTCTGGATCCCTGGAAGTGTCCAAGGCCAGGCTGGACAGGGCTTGGAACAACCTGGGATAGTGGAAAGTGGCCCTGAACTGGATGAGTTTTAAGGTCCCTTCCAACCTAAACCATTCTGGGATTCTGTGATCAGTCTGTGTATACAAGTCTCTGCTTCCCATGTGATGCACCACAGTATCAGGTTCATTTCAAAAACTGCTGCAAAGAAATAGATCTTGGGAAGTCACATGTTATCAATTGTACATATCTGCTTTATGCTCTACAGAGCATATTTAATCTTCAATCTTCCCTCTGAAAATAGTGCTTCCATTATTGTTGTCATAAAATAAATTGTTGAAGGCATTTCTTAAAGAATTTCCCCCAAAGTCACTGCAAATGCTTTTCTTTATTTAAGTCCAGTGAAGGATAAGATTTTTTTTTTGTTACCACCCTTTCATTTCTAAGTAAGAAGAAGAGCTTCAGCTTCTTACAAGTAGAAGAAAAAGCAGCTAGATTGTCAATTGTGTGATTTTATTTGTGCCAAAGTAAGGAGTTAAGAAATGGATTTATGAAAAAAACAACTAACATGAAGCGATATGCAAAGATATATTTGTAAATAGAAGGAAGCATTTTATTACCTCTCATTTTTCTCTCTTTCCTGCTCCTTGACATTAAACCAGGATCTGCTGGTGAGAATGGCAGCCGCTGAAATGGCAGCAGCTCTTGATCCCTGTGACACAGCCATGTCTCCAACTCTGCTTTCCTCCTTCATTTCTTCTCTCAGCTCATCTCACACTGAACTTGCATTTCTGGACATGATTATTAAGTGACAGTTTTGGTTTATTTACCATCTGGCCATTGATGTGTGGTTTATTAACCTAGATTTCTCATTATTAAGAAAGCAAGTGGTAAATATCCAGGTATGTGAAGCACCAAGGCTGTAAGACCTTAAAAGTTTGGGTTTTGTCCTCAGGAGAAAGTGAGTCTTACTTTGTGCTGCAGAAACCCCTGCAACCACTGCCAGGCCTATCAAACCTGTTTGCTCCTGCCAAATGAGTGTCTGTTTATGGGTAAAAGGATGCTTCTCGTGCCATGCACTAAAGTACATCGTAAAAATATACAGCCTCTTAAAAGTAATTCCCACTAATGAGTTATTTTTAAGTCTTCTTAAACACTGGCATGTTTTGGGAGAGATCTGAGGTTGTTCAGCCTGGAGAGGAGAAGATGCTGGAGAGACATTGGAGCATCTTCCAGTGCCTAAAGGGGCTCCAAGAGAGCTGAAAAGGGGCTTTGGACAAGGACCTGGAGCAACAGGACAAGGGGGAATGGCTCTAAACTGCCAGAGGTCAGGGTTAGATGGGATATTGGGGAGAAATCCTTCCCTGTGGGGGTGAGGAGGCCCTGGCACAGGTTGCCCACAGAAGCTTGCCCCATCCCTGGAAGTGTCCAGGGCCAGGTTGGACAGGGCTTGGAGCACCCTGGGATAGTGGAAGGTGTCCCTGCCCATGGCACAGGGTGGAATGAGATGGGCTTTAAGGTCTCTCCCCACCCAAACCATTCTGGAATTCCGTGATTCCATGGGAAGCCAAAGGCTGTGGGTCCTGGCTGCAGTGCAGCTGCTCTGCCTTTTGCCTCCTGCATCCCTTTGAAGATGACTCTGAGGCTAATAGATTCCACTGCCAGACTATGGATATTTTTCCCCCTTTTAACTGCTGTTGAATAAGATTACACACTCTATCCACTTATATAGCCGGTATTAAAGCTATCTGGTGAATTGAAAAGCCACCTGAGTGTTCTTTAGCTGGAATAGCTTGAGGCTATATATTTTTTCATGTTAAAAGCTCTAATGATGTGCTGGATGATAAGTTTCCAGGCAGAAAGAAGCCCCTCACTGTGCATGGGGGAAGGTCAGGTCAGTGACAGTGACTGAACTTCCAAATTGCTCTTTTTGCATGAGGAGTTGTGAGAAGGGAATTTCAGAGTGTTTGAGCAGAAATTTGGTCTGCTTTTGAATTTAGCTGCTGATTCACAGGGAGCTGTGTAACTAAGCAGTGGTTTAATTTCCTTAAAACTACATGGGACAATGCTAGAAATCTATTTCTGATGTAGTCCTATAATAAAAAGTGGGTCTGTAAACCTCAGGAAGTAGAAAAGAGAGGGATTCACCCCCCGAACAGCAGTTGCTGGGTCACCTGCACTTAATGGCCCATAGAAAGAGAGGAAAACTAAGAAAATCCACATTTCCCACTCCTGTCCCTGTCTTCAGAGCAGAACTGGTGGAAGACAGGATGGAGAGACTGTGTCACCATGGACCATCCCGGCCTTGCTGCCTCTCCTGGGACACTTTGTTGGTTACAGAAATACATTTTTCCATCTTTCAATCAACTGTATTTAGGCCCCAGCCTCCCATTGTGCCCAGGAGTAGACCCTAGGAACTCTCCATAAGGTTTTAGACCTTTTCAACCTGTATTTTAGACTCAGTTTTATCCAATAAAATATATAAATCTCCTCTTTACTGGAGTATCTACACACAAAGGGGTATAAATCGTCTTGTGGCTAGAGCTGAGTTCTCCATTAATCTTTCCCTAGGGCTGCAACTAACAGCACTTGCAGCCTGTGTGCAAGTCCTTACAAAGGGGGGAAAAAAAGCTGTTTGAAACGTGGCTGTTGTTTGTTTGAACATTTGGAGACATTTATAGCGTGATGCTGGCTTGTTTTTTTTTACCTTTGCTCCTCATCTTTTGTTTGTGTGTTTTTCAGTGAATCCTTCCAGGCAAGAAAAGTTTTGCTTGTTTAACTTAGTAAAATGAAGATTGTGAAAGGATAGGATTGTGTTCTGTAAATGCTTTAGGATGTAAACATCACAGAGAGAGAGCAGCTCTTCAAGCTAAAGGACAGCTCTGGCAGGAGAGCTAATGGAGTACATTGGCTGTTTAAGCTGGAAATTAGGAGTGTTTGTAACAGATTGAACAGAGAAGCTTTAGGAAGCTTTCCAACCAAAAAAGGATCTGGTCTGGCTAAATCACACACTTTTATGGGTTAATTTCTGTGGGTAACTTAGTTTTTCAAAGTTAAATGCACCAGAAGTATCATTATGACATATTCAGACAACCACACGGCCCAGGAGAGGTGGATGGAAAAGGAAGGAGGGGAAGGTTCTCAGCCTTTATGGGCAATTCAGGCAAAATGAATTTATTGCAAGGCTTCCTCAATAGGTGCTGATGCAATCTTTTCTAATTGCTCCTTTACCGTATCCCTCCTCATACTCTGGATCTTTAACTTGTGACCTACTTCTGAGTTTTATTATTTTATTTAATTTTTTTTTTTAAATTTTGCTTGCAGTGGAAATGCATCCTGCTCTGTGTTTGTTCTGATGTGGACAGAGCTTAGTCACAGTGACAAGAGTGTAAATAAATACAACCAACCTAGATCATTCACTTGTTTTGCTTGAGTTTTGTAAATCTTTTTCATATCTGGTGTTTTATTCATATGTTGTGATGTCTGATGTCTGGTTCAAGACGAGGGCTGGATATATAAGATTTCACTTACTGTGATTAAATCAAACAACTAGGCTGTTTCTTCCCTATAAATTTGATCCACAAAATTAAGTTTTTATGTTGCTCCTTATTTACTTTTGTAAGTCTACAGTCTAGTTTCTCAAAAGTAAATTATGTTACTACTCACATGTTTGAGGAGTCTTAAGACATCCTTGGGTACTGAAAAGTCATAATTCTTCATACACCAGCTCTTCACCATTAGTTTGCTAATTATTTTATAAATGTGTAATGTTGACTCAAAAAAAATCCATCTGGAGTTTTTATGTTCTTCATCCAACTAAAAAAATGTGACCAAGAAGCATCGCAGGAAAGTCTCTGTTATTTTTCTTTAGGTCTAGAAATCTGAGCAGAGACCTGTGCAGTGACAGCAGCATCATATTTCCCTTTCCTTGAAAATAAATAGTCCTTGCTAGAATCAAAGTGGGAAACTGAAATAGTAACTTTGATTATCTTAATGTGCTTTTATTTTATCAGCTCTTAATAATCACTCTAATAAGCAGAGAACCAATAGACATGGGTTGGGACAGAGGTTTATGATTGAGAACAGACTTTCTTTTCATTATTTGCATAATGTTTCTCTCTGGTACCTGCAGGTGGTTGTCAGCATTTGCTTTTCTGTTGATCGAGCTCCAATTCCTGTTGTGCATCTTTTGCTCTGAAGGGGAAGAGAAATTAATCTATTATTGATCAGGATCCAATTCCTGTTGTGTGTCTTGTACTGGAGAGGGAAAGGGGCATTAATCCACTCTGGGTTCATAATTCAAACCATCTGCAGGCTGTACCTGGGAACGGGGAGTGTGTTCCATTAGGCAGTTTGTATTTGTAAGGTCTTTTTTTTCCCCCCCTCTCTCTCCCTCGAGCAATCTTGAGATACCCTGTGATTGTCATTTCTCCTCTTTTCTCATATTCTGTGTCACAGGCAGAGATTGCACATTCCTGATGCCATAATGTTGTGCTATATGTAATATTTTTGCTATTTGTGTTGGCCTCTTATCTCCTATCCTGCTTTGTTCTAATAGAGGTGTCCATAATTTGATAAAATGAAGCTTTGCGTGTATCCTATGTAATTACCAAGGCATTTCTGCATCCAGTGCAAGCCTGGAAGTCTGTGGGAAGTTTATGGTGAAAGTTTTCTACCAATTTTCTCCCAGGATAATTTATAAATGGTTTCAAAGTTCTGTTTAAGTACTCAATTTTTTATTAGCTTGAGGGCAGAAGGTGATCTCTTCCGTGAAGCATTTTTCTTGCATAGACAAATTTCATAATATGAAGAAGTAAATTTATTTTTGGGTACTGATTCCTGTGGGGGATCCCTTCTTCCCTGCAAGCTGGACATTGAGCAGTAATTGCAGTAATTTACAGTGAGGGTAGGGATGAGGAGCAGCCAACCTCACATTACAGGCTCTGGATTATTTGGATAATCCTCCCCCTTCCTCCTGCTCATGGTCACCTTGTTTGGATTAAGCTTCTTCAGAGGGTTGGGACCTATAAACCAGCCTCAAAACTAAACCTTATCGTTGTGCTCAAGCCTGAACTCAAACTATTACTTCTTTTCAGGAGAGAAACACTTTCTCTCAGTTTCTGTTGAGGCTGGCTTACCTCATATCTCTGGCACATGAATTTGAGCACCCGTTGAAGTAACACACTTAATATTCTGCACTGCAAATACAGGCATAGATAAACTTTGCATGTCATAATGTAAAATCTGGGGAAGAACTTAATGTTTATGCATTTCTGAAGGGGAAGGAACCTATTGTATCTCCAGCCACCCGGCCTGGGTGAGATTTCGGTTCTGTTGGGAAAATTAAGCACTGAAGTGGCTTTGATAAAGTCTGTGATCTTTATAAACTGTAAATGACAATATTTAAAGTTCCCTGTACCTTATGTGTCAATACATGTACAGAGATAAAAACACTGTCTTTCCAGAGATGATAGGGCAGTGTACATAATTATTGTATTTAAATAACAAATTAAAATTCTACAGCTCATTGGTACTTAAAAAAATTCAGTGTTACAGAGGCCTTGGGTGGGTTTCATTCCTGGTCAGGCAGGAGGAGGGAGCGGGAAGTTCAGCAGGCTCAGAGATGTGTGGCCATACACAGCCACAGTTGATAAAAACAAATAGACCATGCAAAAGTTGTTCATTCTTTCTTCTTCTCTCAATTTATCTCTGCTTTGTGGGGGATTTCCAGATTCCTGAATTCCACAGTCTGGAGAGGAGTTTATGTTCAAAGGGATGGAAAAACCTCAGATCATCTCTTTCCATTTTCTCTTGCCTCATTTTTTTTTCTTTTTTTGGCTCTTAAAAAAAAAATAACCAAACAAAAGTTTAATATGGAAAACATTATATCAATGCCAATTTACCTTAATATCTTGGGCTGTGAATGGCAGCAGTTCACCAACTGCTTCACGAGCAGCTGGGATGGCAACCACTGGAGGACTGGAAGAAAAACTCCCTCCTGTCCTGAGTCCAGGCCTTTGGTGTTCCCACAGTCCTGCCTCAAAGACTGTTTGGGGTCAGTCCTGAAAGCCCTGCAGGTACTGAGCCCTTGTAGATCCTGGTAATGGCTCAGACAGTGATAAATGAGAAATTTCAGAAGCAAAGGGGAGATTGGAAACACTGGGGGTGCAGTGGCTAAAATGGATAGAAAGGAAAATAAAGCAGCGTGAGCTCTCTTTTGGAGAACAGTCCCTGTTGGATTAGGACTCTGCCTGTGGCAGTCCTTCTGTCCAGTCATCTGTTAAGGGATAAAATCAGATTAAGAGCACATCCTTTAAGTGTTTTTCAGTGTCACTCAGCCTTGTCTCTGCAGCTTCCCACAGGTTCCACCCAGATTTACTACGTGTAATAGTGAGGCATCCCCTGGCTGCAGCTCTGGGGTCAGTGTTTTTCCCTAATATTGCTTTGCTTTTTTAGCTGGGAGGAGGGTTCAGAAAGCAGTTGAAAAGGAAAGAAAGCCTTTTCTTTCCAAAAAGATAGAATATAGCTGGGAATGGTGGTTCCCTATTAGTGGATTCATCCTACTGTAGCTCTGTTCCCGTGTGCATTTGTATTGCTCCCCCATTTCAGTGTCCTTAATAAATATTTTCTTCAGAGAAGCTGAAGTTTAATCATTCAATTAAAGGATACGTTGGAAGTTGAGCAGTTCTTAGATAGTGTGAAATGTGTAGAGGTCCATGGGATGGAAAAGGGAGGGAAATGGCCACAGATGGGAGCAGAGAAGCTGAGGGGGGGAGGAGGAAAAGAAGAGGTGATGAAAAGCCAGAAACAGCAGAATCCTAGAAAGCTCAGGCAACAAAAAGTCTGATGAAGTAAAAAAAGGAACAGTGAAAAGGAGAAAAATTCAATTGTTTTCGACAAAGGCGTTTTTAAAGAAAATGTCTGTTTACTAACAATGACATTCTGCATTGGATTTTCGTGTAGCATCAGTCAAGTAAAATCACATCTGTGTGGTGCATGAGGAGGCAGGAGAAGGATGGAGTGGCTTTATTGACAGGCAGGATGAGAAACTTGGGAAGTCTGGGTAGCTGTTCATTATCTGATTGTTTGAAATAACTCTCTGCCTTCCCCAGCCTGATGGAAAGCTGATCTGCCACATCCCATCATCCAAACAAAATCCCAGTGTTGCTTATCTCCAGTGTTGCTGCTCTGACACTCCAGCCTGTTGATTTCTTACAAATGGGTGAAGTTTTGAAAGGATGAGGCAGGCACAGGTCCCAAGTTACAGCCCTGTTGAGATTTTTACTCTAAATAAAAACTAAGATCCTCCTTTGGTGTTGCAATTAGCCATAAACCAAAGCTGCAAACTGTCCTCTGCAAAGGGAGCCCTGGGAATGTCCCTGTGGAGTTTGATTTGGCAGGATTGGGGTCAGAGTGAGTTATGGGAAGGGATTTCTTAGTGCTGCAAAGGGAAAATTAAACTGGTTTTGAATATGAAATAGGAATATTCATGCTCCCTCCATAGTGTTTAGGTAATACTTGGAAATTTGGTTGCTTTCTGTATATGTTTGTTATGTCCATAGCTGACCTTTGCAAGTGGATTCCTGGGAATCCAAGTTCTGACCATTTTCATGAGCCCTCTGTCTCACATCAGTATCAGTTCACTCACAGCCTTTAGCAGCAGCCTACTTTTAACAGATTTGTTTCAGGGATGGTACAAATAAAAAATAAACACATGCTTTGTTTAGATTCTTGTTACAGTCAGTAAGAAAGTGCAAGAAATCACCCTTTTCCTGGCTGCAGGAGGGGGAATGTGCACATTTATTTCCTTTCTTATCTGCTGGGTGCACACAGGGCCACTCATGTGGGGTGATGGGGGTGAAGACAAAGCTGACTTCTCCTCTTTGTCTGGTTTTGGTGGGGAGCTGATAAGTCAAACACGTAGTTTTCCTCTCTTCCAGATGGAGATAAGGAATGATTACTGCCAAATTAGTCACTGGCTTGTTGATCTTTCAGCATTCACTGTTGTAAACCTTCACCTTGGGCAGAAGTGGTGGGGAACAGTGATGCTGAGGTTATTTCTTCTCATCAGTAACAAGCTTCTAATCTGATCAGCTCTTGTTTTCTGGTGTTTTGTTTGGTTTTTTTAATTACTATCTGGAAAATTTCTGCCATGAATACCTATATGGAAATCTTAGAAAATAGATTTGCTACCTGATGGCATCGTATTTCCAGGACTGTTGACGAGGAGGTGTAAAATCCACTAACAGCTTGTGTTTTGAGATCCCGTGTGTGTTGCATAGAGATGCTGTGTCAGGCTGACAGAGCATAATTAGGGGAACAAATAAATGTGTGCTTACACTTTAAGTACTATTCTTGAATACTTGAATTTATTCAGAAGTGTGGGTGGTATTCTTAAAATTTTAAAAGGATGCTCCACGCTTCCATCTCCTGTACTACACTAGCTGCTGTCAATTAGAAAAACATCAAAAGGTAAAAGATTTGTCAGAGAGAAGTCTGCTAACCTTGTGAACTTTCTGAGCCCCATCACCAAAGCTTTTGTCTTTCCAGAAAGTGAAATCCAATGTCAAGTGGTTTTGGCATGCTGAGTATGATCTAAGCAAAGAATCTGTTTATTTTCTGTTCTTTAGGGAATTACTTCAAATTTTAGGGTTCATACCTTGCATTTCTCAATTTCCCATTCTGTGTAATGGGCATGGAGTAGCCTCTTGTGCAGAAAACATTTGATGAACTGGCTTGCTTTTCCATCAGTTTCATTTTATTTTCATTACTTTTCCCTGTAATTTGTTTATTGGTTTCTGTATCTTTGAAAATTTTATTACTCTGTTATTCAAGCTAAAAAATTGCTAATTTTTCTTTCCCAAATGAGTTGCTTGAAGCAAAGTACCTATGAATACATGGGTATTTTAATTCACTTACTAAATGCATACAGAGAAAATTTACAAGCTGCCTTTTTACGATTTTTTAAGTGTCTGCTGACTGTTGCATAAGCTAAATTATTTACAGTATGAAGCCTCACAAAAGAGTAACATATTTGGGTTATTTACTTTCCTGATAAGAAAAGGGGATTGAAGTTGCTGTGATATGCTGCTTTGTTAATTTTATATTTGTTCCCCAGTGTGTAAAATTCTTTTTAAAGAACTAACATGAGTATTGGCAGACTCTTTTGAAATGGTATGGAAGGGGTAAGATTAAACAAAACATGAAAAGGTCTTAAAAATATAAGTCAGCAAGTGTTTGATAAAAATAAAAGTGCTCAACAATAGAAAACCTTTAGGATGCTTAATTTATTTGCTCTGTCTTTGAGAATATTCCCAGGTGGAGGGCAGGGGCCAGTTCTTGGGAGCTGTGGGGTTTGGAGCAGTGCAGGGAGCACCAACAGGAATGGCCCCGCTGGAGATGCAAACCCGTGGTGAGGCTGAAGGGTGACATTTGCAGCGGTGCCTGGAACGGGGCATCCTCACTGTCACAGTCCTGGCTGTCACAGGAGCCTCACCAGGTGTGTCTGTGCCCCTGCAGGTGCCACCAGCCCCTCGGACACCGCGGCTCCTGCCATCGTCGTCCGCCCGCGCAACACCAGCGTGGTGTCGGGGAGCAGCGAGGTCACCCTGGAGTGCGTGGCCAACGCCAGGTATGGGAACACCTCCCCAGCTCTCAGTGTGACTCTCTGTCTATTCCAAAGAAGGACAAACGGGTTTATTTTCATTTTTTTTATTATTAATTTGGAGATTGAAGCAGGATACTTGCTCTTCAGAGCAACCTTATGAATGATCTTGTTTGTCCAATATTACTGAATTAAACCTATTGATTTTTCTGGCCAAATGAGGATGCAGGCAGGAGTGCTTTCCTGCCTTGTCCTCACATGGAAAGGAAAAGAAGTGCTGTTCAAGCAGCAGGCATTATCTTAAGGAAAAAATTATGGTGAGGGTTAATAATATTTCAGCTGTTGCCTATCAACAACAGAGGTGACACTGTTGAACAGTTGATGCTTCCTAGTAAATAAACTTAGTGAGGATCTTCTATGAAGTCATTTCTTTCAGGCACTCTCATTTTGCAGTGATTATTGCTTAACTGTTCATAATGCACTGTAATATAGAATTCACAGCATTCCTCCTATGTTTCCATCTAATCTGGCCTTGAATAGCTTTGAATTTCAGTGGAAGTGAATAGTTGAAGTCCTCGGGTGATAAGACCGACTGATTTACTTTCCCCTCTGAGGGCAGAGATGTTCTTGATATGATTAATATTGTTTTGGTAATTGAGTTGTAATGAAAGCACTTCCCATGCAGCTGATTCCCATAGCAGTATTTACTCTTTTTTGCTTGGAGAAATCAAATTATTAGCACTTAAGTTCTATTGCTGTATCAATTAGCTGTACTTGCATAATGCCACTTGAGTAGTCTGTAGTCCTTGATGTGCAGAAGTTATATATGCATTTACTTTCTACCAGTGTGTTTTGGGGATAGAGGAAGACTTAAAGAAATTTTATAATCTGTAATATGATATTCCTCATGTGTATAAATATATATATATATATACACACAGATTATGCTGTAATATATATGTGGTTTACGATTTTATTCTTGTGTTTTTTGGCAGACCTCTTGAGAGGCTGAGTGTGACCTGGAAGAGGAATGGAATCAAGATCACCAGTGGCATCAGCAGCTTTGGGAGACGCCTCACTATCACCAACCCAACCTCTGCTGATGTGGGGATGTACTTCTGTGAAGCCAAACTCAGAGAGAGCACAGAGGAACCAGCAAGAGCAAAAGCTTTCCTTTCTATATTGGGTAATTCTCAAGGCAATGTGTTTTTTAGTAAAAAAGGCTCTAGGCTGAGATCTAATAGGAAATAAAATTGATATCTTAATATTTCATTGACCTTGCATTTGAACCTTTCTTCAGAGAACAGAACAAAGGAGGTGAAGGAGGGTTATCTTCCAAATTAATTCAGCTGTTCTTCCCCGCTAATATAAATTCATCAAATAGATTTTTTTAAACACTGCTGTAATTGTGAATCCCCTCTGAAACTATACATTTAATGGGAATTTTGAGAAATACAGTACTAAAATCCTTAATGGACAGCTTCCCTATCCTGGCTTTTAGGTGCATTAAATCCTGATTAACTCCTGGCTTGCTTACATCTAGTTTTCATATGTCAAGTGCCTGTATTTTTGAAAGAAGGCTTTTAGGAGCACTCCTGTGCCTCGTGTGCTGCAAGTGCCAGTCGGAGGCCAAGGACGTTCTGCAGGCACAGAGCACTGCTGAGGCAACAGGACGGGGAAGGAAAGGCCATTAAAGCAGCTCTGTTTGCTGGACCTTCAATTCCCAAGGAAACTTTGGAATTAACACTTTAAAAGGGGATATTGCTGCCCTTTCCTTGCCTGTTTCCACAACCACCACCTCTCCAAGTGCTGCTTGTAGGGAGGAGGTTGGAATTTGGAAATGATGGTTCCTGGCATGTTGTGATCTGATGGAATTCTGCCTGTTAGCAGAGTGCACACAGCGTGGAGTGGTTTAGGACTTTTAGCCTAAAAGAGGTGTTTTAGACTAGGGACACTGAGATGTTTTTAGCCAGAGCTGATTGTGTAAAGTCAAGCTTTTATCTGCAGGAGTGTCTGGGGGAGGTCGTAGCCCTGGCAATGCCACCAGTCCCGGTGCTTCTCAGGGTTCAGGCCCATACGCTCCCGGAGCTTTGCAGAGGGAATGCAGCCCACAATTCTCTACATCTTTAAGCCTTCTGAAAATACAGTTTTAAAGACTGCTGTATGATCTGTATTCTGCTAAAGCAATTTGTAGTAGTTGCTGTTAAGTGAGAAAGCAGCTCTTCCCTCTGCAGAGCTCCATTCCAGATTCATCTGTAGCACTGTGTGTCTGTTATATTTAGTACCTGCTGGACAAAATTTGGTTCCAGTCTTTTTCCTTGCCCTCTGTTTGTTAGAGTTATTACGTTCCCTTTAAGGAGCAGAGATGGATTTCACTTATTTATAGGTTTTGTTGAAACTCTTCCTTATTCATAAGATTTTATTTTAGCTGGTTTGCCTTTGTTGCTATGATGTCAGATCCAGCCTAATGCAACTTAAAGCAGCCTCTTGGTTAATGTGAAAGATTCTTAAATACAGTTACCATAAAACTGAAAAATAATCACTGGGGAATCATATTAAACTAGCAGTGCTTTAGTAGCTTACCTACTCTCTTATTTTAAAATGTGTTATTTATTTCTTATCCAGTTTTAGGAGGCTGTCAGGGAATGAAGTTATGAAAAGGTCTGTAGATAAGAACAAGCAGATGAAAGAAAGCAGAAACAAATTGGTTACCAATTACTTTTATTTCCTTCTGATGGAACACGACACTTCAGATGCAGGTGTTTACTCAATGTGTCAGCAAAGCCTGATAGATTTCTTTATTTATGAGTTTCTTGAGCTGCAAGATGGATCTCTAATTCTAAACAGGGAGCCAAATCAAAGGATTAGTATTTAATGCATAACTTATATTCAGCTTTAGAATTCTTGGATGGATCTGGCTGTCATTTAATTAGTCAAGGGACGGGTTCTAGAGGAAAGTGCAGACAAGATTCAAACCTAAGGCTTTCTGCAGTGTATCTCTCCTAGTCCGTGGGGGCAGTACTTAGAGAGAATCAGGAATGCTTGTCCATTTGCATGCATAAAATATTTGTAGTGTGTATGTGTAGATTGGGAGCTGATAATGAGCTGTACTTCTTGGGAGAATAACACAGTGTGGATTTAATGAGGGGTCTTGACTAACAGAAAAAGGAAATTGTCTTAAAAGAAGAGGTTTGTTTTCAAAATGGGAGAAATCAAATGCAGGC
Organism: Corvus hawaiiensis; assembly: GCF_020740725.1. Taxonomy (NCBI): domain Eukaryota; kingdom Metazoa; phylum Chordata; class Aves; order Passeriformes; family Corvidae; genus Corvus; species Corvus hawaiiensis. The sequence continues at coordinate 5,433,934 of NC_063228.1, forward strand.
CCTCAATAGCATGGCTGTGAGAGCTTCTGTGGATCAATAGAGAAAAATATTTTGTTGTCAACAGGTGGAGTAGGGGTAGCAATAAAAGGATGCATCAAAGATGTCACAAGCACTGAGCTAATCAAAGCTTTTTTCCAAATACATCAGTCTTTGACTTTCCCAGCAAAGAGAAGCAGCACAATTTGAGTGTGGCTCTGATGGTGACTAGAGCTCTATTAGAAGGTAGTAATTTGTTGAGCAGATGCCTTCGTACTAAGTTTCACTATTTGTGACCTACAGTATTATCTCAGAAGTTTTTCTGGATGTTTCTGAGTGTACATCTCTGTAAATTAAAATCACAATAATATTTGAAAAACCTGAATGTCCAGTATATTAGAGTAGTGCTGCATAAACAAGAAGAAAATCCTCTAGTTGTGTGCTGCTGCAATTTTCTTCTGAATGTGGCAAAGAGCTTCCTGACATCTTCATATTGTTCCAGGAAAGATAAACTGAGGTGGTTCCAAACCTCGGTTTTATTAGCTGCAGTTGTTATAAATTTTTAAAGGGTATCATGTTCCTCGCTTGGCAGAGTAACAGTTTGGGAAAGATTTGTTGCAGATTAGATAAGAGCACATTTGTTTTATCACTAACAGTTTGAAGATTAAGTAATTTAAAGAGTCTTCCCATGAACAAACCAATTTGAAAGCTGAGATAATCTTAAATTCTTTTGCTCCACTTCTGCAAGTTTTGTTAGTGACAAATGGCAATAGTCGTTTCTTAAGTGACTGTTCTACAGGAAATTATTAATTTTAGGAGCTTAAGAAAATGGGGAAAAAAACTCTTCCACTGAAATCCAAACTGCTCTTTAAATTAAATGTAGTCAGAAAGTAAAACCTGAACAAAATTAGGAGAAAAACAGAAGGGCCTGGCATGATGAAGGGTTGTACAGAACTGAGGGTTGAAGCCTTGTTAGTCTGTCCAAAGGAATATAAAGGAATAAAACAGAGTCAGAGTAGAGGGCTTCCCTTCTTTTGGGTCGTTTTTGTGCTCAGAGAACTACATTAAAAGAGAATTCAGCTCTGTGGGACCATGGGATTTGGGAACACATCGGGAAAATTCCAGTGTTGGCATGAAGGGCCCATCTGGCTGGGCTCTAACATGGATTGTGGGGCTGTTTCTCCCTCCCTGTTCTCCAGTAGTGACCAGATGCTGAAGGGTCTTCCTTGTGCACTGTGGCTGCTCAGGAATTTGCATTGAGTGTGTATAGAACTGTCAGAGCAGAACTTATTTCCTTCTGTAGCTACGAGCATCTCAGTGCCTCGTGCTCAGACCTCTGGAAACAGCAGCTCTTGTGGCTCTAGCTTAGACACTTTGAAACACTGCAGATGCTGTCTTTGAAAGCGGTGGAAAGAATTTTTCATGTGTGGCGCTTAAGAGAAGATCCTGATGACTGTGTTCATCTACTGTGTAAGAAAATAATAAGCTTTCAGGGAAGCTATAATACGAAATGTCTTCGGACTCGCCTAATCACAGTTTGGGCTCAAAGGAAAGAAATATTGACAGCTTTTGATTTGTAAAGCCTCAGAGATTCTGAGACTGGCATAGACTTGCTGCCTTGGGCCCAAATGCAACAGGACCTATCCCACAGGAAAGTAGTGAGACTTCTGGGCAGCCCAGCTCTGTCTCTGACATTCCTGAGAAGTTCTTCCTCCTTTCAGCCCTGCAGACAGGACCTGTGTTCCCCAGGCTGTTACTTCAGAGCACACAGGCTGTAGCTCACAGTAGGGGTAGTAGCAAGAAACCACACAGATCTTTTCATCTCTCTCTGTTTTAACCTGATACTCATGCAAAGAAAATTCCTGCTCCGAGAGGAGCCTGCTGTACCTGCATCCACAATGGGGCTTCTCTCCCAGCATGGTCAGTCTGATCTCCTGTCTGCAGCTACAGACTTTGTACCTACAAGGGGCTGTCAAGCTTCCAGTTCCTCTTCCTTTAGAAGATATCCACCAAATAAATTAGTTTATGGTAATGCTGGAGGAACGCTTCCATGTTGAAGGCTTGATTTTCCTCTTAAATATGCAGGCCTGAATTTCTGAGAGATGCAGGAATTTCAGCTTCGGAGGAGCCCCTAGGGCTTTCTCTGTTCTTTCTGACTTTCATGTGTGTATCTAGGATTACGTCACACATCTCCAATGCAGCTTGAAGGGTATGTAATGGATGCTGACTGCTATCTTTTGAATGTTAAAATCAGTGACCATGTAACTCTGCACAGGAAAGTTAGAACAGGATCAAATTGTGTGGGCTCCCAAGGGCTTTTCTGAGACACATCTTTCCGGTGATATCTGGAGTGCAAAAAACCCCCCAAAGCCTCAACAACTATTAAAAGCATGTATTTATATTCAAATACTCTTTTTCCCCCTTGCCTGTACTTGACATTTAGTGAAGATCAGTCGAACACCAATACAATATCCGAACAATGCAGTACCTGTTTTCCTTCAGCCTAATGTGAGCTGTGGCCCCTCTCGTTGCCACATGCCACAATGCCAGCAGGGTGAGCTTGGAGTATTGGGTCCTTTCCTCTTCTAACTATTGTGATTCTATAATTGCCAAAAAATTGAAATGTTTGACCTGATACTGACAGATTACTGTCATGCCTGAAAATTGCTGTGTGTGGGGACTTGTGTCTGGCATGTTATAGACTTTGGAAGACATTATAATTTTGCCACATGTATTAAATTTCAGCACATGATTATTGCCTACAACAATAAATGTTAAATTCAGGCTGTGTGATTCAAACCAAGCCTTATAAATATGCAGTGGCATCATATATGCTGCCAGCCAGAATGCCCCCTCAGAATGCCATCTGACCCCTATAAATAGTGCTGCATTTTTATGGCTTCTTTCTGACAGTCATTCATCAGGTGCTGTGTAACCTACATTCAGATACTCTGAATTTCTCCCTTGCAGTTAATGCTGGGCACTCAGGCCCTCAGGCACAAAACCTGGTGTGCAGATGACATATCTGACACCTCTGAAAAGTGAGGAGCTGAGGTTTCAGTTGTCTAGCACCTGTAACTGGAGCTGTTTCCTCCACAGCCTGAGTTCTGTTGAATCCACAAGACCTTTAGAGCATCCATCCTGCTGGTGAATGGCACATGGATGTGCAAAAGCTGCACAATTGCATGGAAATTTTAAACTTCTTTACTTGGAGGGTGACAGAGCACTGGAAGAGGCTGTCCAAAGAGGTTGTGTAGTGTCATTCTCTGGAGATGTTAAAACCCACCTGCAGCCTGCCCTGGATGAACCAGCTTTAGGGGAGGGATTGGTCTGGATGACCTCCATGGGTCACTTCCAACCCCACCCATTCTGTGGTTCTGTGTGAAATCACTCTTTTATTTGCCTCAAAACCCTAGGGGTGTCCCTACACCAAGAGTTCTGTTTCCCTCATTCCTTGCACCACCGAGGTTAATTTTCCACATATGTTAGGATTGCCACAGCACTGTTGTCCATGTGCTATTCTGGATCTTCCAGAAATCCCTTATGAATTAGCCTTTTCATCCCACCCAGGCTTGTCTCAATCTCTAGTCAGTACAGGCCATAAATTGCAGAGTAGCTTCTGGAAGGTTTTCTGTGTCAGTGCTTATCTTCCAAGAATGGGATCTAACTCATCTGTGGGCAGCTGTTGTCTCTGTGTCAGGTGTAGTATTTGGCAGAGCTTCTAGCTGCTGGAGTGGCTGTGAGAACAGAGTTCCAGCAGGCTTTAGTCTAGGGGAAAAGGTGAGTCTGGGCTTCAAGACTGGAAATCAAATCTTTTGGCACCAAAAGTCCTCTGGGATCTGCCTCTGGCCTTTAGATTGCATCTTTCTGCTGCTCCTGCTCTTTTTCTGTCTTGTCTGCTTCTGTTTCTCCCTGCTTCTTTCAGAAAAAGCTGATGTGAGTCTTCCTTTTATAACATCACATCCCGTTTGCTAAGTGACAGTTGTCACTGACTTCAAGTTCTTTGTCACGTAATTCATTGCTTGATACCTGCTCACCTAAGCATCCCTTAATGTCAGAAGTTTCTTTCAGGGTGACATAATAGCCTGTGTGGGATTTAAAGGATGGAGCACAGGTTGCAGGTTAGGATTTTGGGAGGGACAGAGGGAAAGACGACTGTGTAAATATGTCACGTGTAACTGCAGGAACTGTGCCGCAGCAGCAGCACATAAACAGAGGTCATGGAACCACGAGCATCTTTGAGGTCACACTAAGTGCTTTGCAGCCAGACCGAAGGCCCACAGTGAAGATAAATCTGCAAATTTATCACTGGTGTGTGAGTATGTTGCTGATCCAGGAGAAAGTTTGAGACCTGGTGGCTGAAGGTTGCCAAGTTTAGAGATTTGCCCATTAAGGGCAGAGTCCTTTATAAAAGGAAAGGTGCAGTCAGGAGCTCCCTAAGCAGAAGATAAACTTTGAACCTCACTGACTGAAGAGACATTCACAGAAGAAGCCCAGACTTAGAAGGGAATGTCTGGATGCTCTCTTGGACCAGTGCTGCTTTGTCCTCACCCCACAATCACATCAAATTGCCACCGAGTGAAAGATTCAAATTTTACTCTGAGAGATGGACGTGTGGACACTGACGTGTGTGGCCACAGACTGGACACATAGATAAGGACAGGAGGCTGAAAGTTTGGAAATTAAAAAGTTAACATCCTGAGAAATGGACTGCAAGGAAAACATCAGGCAGGCTTTGGAGGATGGCATGAGAGGAAGGAGTGTACTCGGAGTGAAAACATGGACTTAGATGAATTGCAGAAGACTCAGCAACTTAGCTGATCAAACATGTCAAAGTGTGTGCCATCAGTGAATTTCAATTAAATGTTCAGCTTTTCAATTTGTTGTTGAGATTAACGCATGAGATCATATGCAATAAATCACAGCTTATTATGCATGTTTATTAATAGCTTTATATTTAAGCAGTGAGGATCAATAATGTTAATACATGAATATTATTAGAATATAATAAATCAGGTGGCTTGTTTTTATTGGTTTTGCTGGGTAAACAACTATTCCAGGCTGTTTGCAACCTCCCCTCCTCCCCTGCATGGTGTGCTGAAGACCAATATTGATTGGCTTTATTTGGAATGAATATAGAATTGTAATATCCATTGGTGCTCAAATGAGACCACAGTTCTGTACACCCAAGCAAGTATTTTATTGTAGTGAGAGGGAAGAAGTGCTGGGAAAGGGGAGTTTCTGTTCTGACCTGGTGCCTCCTGATGTCACCCCCGTGCAGTGACAGCCACACTTGCTATGCTGCAGATAGCAACAAGATTTTGCAGGATAAATTTATATGATTTTTATTTTATTTACTAAAATGCTGATGCCCTAGCAATAATATAACCACAAGTCTTTTTTTCCAGACATGTTTGGTGAAGAGTTTTAAGAGCAGGTCAGCTCAGCTGACCTTGGATGTTGTAGCTTCCCACGTATTTTAAAACATACTCAGTTTCCTTAAAATGGAAATAAAATAACTCTTGTTTCATAAGCTACTTTCCTTGCCTTTTCTGTGTTTTCTAAAACTTACCAGTGAGTTTGGTTATGCTACAAGAGAACTGTTTTTATAATCAAGTAAAATCCTTCTAAAAACAGTACTCAGATGATAATTGCATTGAACAGACTTTGACAGTCTTTAGTTACCATGATAATAACTGCAACCTTAGTGCCTCTGGGACTTTGACATGATGCTCTTCAATTTTATGCTGCATAGAAGAAGGAGTTACATGCCAGCAAACTCTGCAATTTCTGCAGTCTGGTCTTTGTTTAATTAAACATCTAATATCTTTTCTTTAGTCCTAATGATAAAGTGGGGATTTTTATGATTATTACTATAACTTCAATTAAAGCATTAAATCTGTTTGCTTTCACAAAATAAAACAGTTGAGAGGAATTTCTTTTAATTATGCTGCACTTGTCCTCTGATGTCGACTCTCTGACATGCTATGGCACTTTATTTGAGGTGCTTCATGCCTTGCTGAGGTGAAATGCACTTTAGATACTGAAGCAAACTATCCTATAAAATGCTACATTGCAAATATAAACCTTCATAAACCTCTTGGGAGGGCCTTTCTAAGCAAAGAATTAACATGTTCCATGATTCAGTCCTGTAAAATGAAAAGTAGCCTCTGCTCTGAGCATCAATTTGCAGCACAAACCCCTAAATCTTTACCTTCCATTGACTCAGCTCTGGAATTCATACTCAGCATAGCAAAACTTGTCAGCTTCTTTTTTTTATGATGCTTTTACTACCAAAAAAAACCTTACCTCCAAATAGACAAACCTTGGACAAACTAAACTGTTTGTAGCCCCCTATATCAAATACTTGTGGAGAGATTCTGTGATGAATATTTTTTTTTTTTAATCAGCACCTGTTTTTCATTTTGCTGTGGCTTTGCTTGCTGACTTTTGTTTGCTTTCCCCATCCTCAAGAACCTCCCTATTTTACGGCTGAACCCCAGAATGTGATTTTGGCTGAGGTGGAGAAGGACGTGGACATCCTGTGCCAGGCCATGGGTGAGTCTGCAAAAGTGTTCCAACCTGGATTGATGGCATGTGCATGTCCAGTCTTGAAAACATCATCTTATACAAACCATCTTTGTAAGCTTTTAATGTCTAGAAGTCTCTGTGTTATTGCTGATTATCACAGGTCCCATATGAAAGGAAGAGGGGTGGCCTTTCCCCTTGGAGAGTTGAGCAGTTCTTGTGATTTAGTTTAGTTTGGAATAATGCTGGCACGTTGATGTTTGTCTATGGGGAGCACAAGTCCTGCTCCTGTCACTCTGGGACCCTGCCTGTGCTTCAGAGTTGTCACTAGACAAGAGATTTGAAAATCTAGAGCCAGAAAATGGACTGAGGGAAAAGCATGGTTATGAAACCCATTATTTGCAATGCAAACAGTCATTATTTCCAATAGTTCCACTGCCCTTTCTTCTAAAACTAAGAGAACTTTTATACTGAATAGAAATGTCAGTAACTCTGACATCTGAATGTAGTTATGAAATCTGCAGGAGAACTTATATATGTGGTTTTTAATTGGCTGGTGGTTTGTTATTATAAAAGGCTTCCAGTGTCTAGAATTCCACCTAACTAAAATGATGTTTCAAGTAGAGTTGCACAGAAATGCAATCACCACCTATTTCAGCAATCTGGTAAGGTAGAAGACATTGTCATGATGTGTTTAGAGCAGGTTTCTCAAAGTCACCAAATTTCTACGTGACTCTGGCAAGGGACTGAACATTTTTTTCTCAATTTCCCTGGTGCTGAGTTTAAGAAGCAACACACATAAAATGCCATGAAATCCTTCGGGAAAAAGATCACATCCTTGATTTAAAAAGCACCCAAACCTAACTAACAGCTTACTTGTGTGGTGCCTTTCTCTAAATCAGAGCCAATGAAGATGTTTTTACTGCATGATTATGTTATTGCCAATATGATTCAAGCATTTTTCTCCCTGTTTTATGTAGGAAGGAGTCAGCACTGCTATTCTAGAAGGAATCTTTGCAAACTGTGTGATAAGAAAGTGTGTGTTAAGGGTGCTCTGCTGATTTGGAATTTCAGAAGCCTATGATGAGATCTCTTACAAAAAGCTCTCATGGAAATGAAACTATCAGATGATAAGAGACAATGTCTTCTTATTAATTAATAGCTCTTTAAGCAAAACACAGCAGGACCTGCTGTCAGTGGAGTTCCCCAGGAACCAAACTGCTGTCTCAAATGTTTTTCATGGATTAAAAAAAAAAAAAAAAAAAAAAAACAAGACAACCCAACCCAAAACCTGGAGGAATCAGGGAGACCTGAGTTTGACTTCAGCTCTTCCTTTACCCTAACTCTTGCTTTGAGCAGTTTAGTTCCCAAGGGGGTTGATGGGGCACTCATAACCATTCTCAGTGGAGATATGGGAATCCTTTTTAGACAAAACTAATTATTTCTGCTCAGCTCTTGTAGTGCACATCTGATTTGCTGATGCATGTGGTGCAGGAGCATGAGAACCTCTTTCCTTGTGGATTATTTTGCTGAGTATCTATAACACAGACTTACAAGGGGCAGGACATAGAGGAGTTTTGATCCATTATTACACAAATCTGGCAATTGCCAGCACTTAAAGATGGCAAATGAAGGTTGCTGCCTTCCTGCTCTGAGCTGACAGAATGAAGCACTGGGGAAACTGCAGAGCTGCCCTCTACCTTTGCTATAAAAGGAAGACAGATTGTATTTCCCCCAGGCCCATCAGGTTCTGTGCACAAAGCCCATTTGCCAAGACTTCGAGCACTATGAATGTGTGAGAGACAGATTAATTTCACAGTATAAGCAGAGATTAACGGTAAATAAAATTGCAACTTGCACCGACCAGCTCCCTGCTCCCTGTAATGGAGTTTCAGTGTATCAGGCCACAGGAACCAGGCTCTGCTGTTTATCTTCCAGCAGTGGCTGATGCACCCTGAATGTTCAATGGCTTCCCTTTAAATGCTCTTTCTTATTTGCTTGTGGAAAGTTTAGAGCTGCAGGCAGTGGTGGTGGTGTCTGGGGAATGCAGTTAATTGGACTTCAGTTCTACCTGTTTAGAGAAGTAGATGGAAGAGAGGCTTTGGGGATTCCCCAGTAGCTCACTGGGATCTAGAGGAGGTGCTAAAAAATAAATAACAAAGATGACACAGTGAATATCCTGAGCCTTTCATTGAGGTTCTTAAGTTAAATTTGGCAGAGAGTCAAGCAGCTGTTTCACAGATGGAGGAGCTGAGCCTCGGGTTCCTTAAGTTATTTGCCCAAGGTTACAGAAGAAGTGGCAAAGCCAGAACCAGCATCTCTGTTTCCTGCCTTCCCTTCCTCCCCCTGACACTAGATTAATTTGTCTGTGAAAAATGAATAGTGCTGCACACAACTGAGAAAGAAGGTTATTTTATTTATTATTGCCAGTCCTTTAGGCCACTCTCACCTCTCAAGCTGCAGGGTCAGGCTGATACTGCTTGGAAAGGTAGAGTGCAAAAGGTCTATAAGGTGTGTTCTCTTCATAATTTTTTCACCAGTTGTTTAGAGAAGAAAAGAAGCAAAATTCCTTTGCGGGTGTGTGGAGAGGAAAGGTTGTGGGGTGAGTAGAAGAGGAAGAGAAGAGAAGCTGGGTTTTAACCATTTTTACAACCAAACAGGTAGCAAAATTAGAAGAGAGCATGTGTACAACTTGGCAGACAAATCTCTGTGGGAAGATCAGTAAAGCCCAAATGAATGCTGCTGACAGGCGTCAGAGTGCTCAGATAAGATCCTATTATTCAGACTCATAACTTTGAGTGGAGGAAGATACCCGTAACTGAAAAGTAGAGAAATAGAGATGGTAATATTCAGTTTGTCAGCTGAGTTGGTGATAGGAAGGTGTATCTCACAGTGATTATAGGATTAAAAGGTTTGCCAATACTGTTAGTAGAATGGGATTTATGGAATGACACCAGTGTTAAAGGTTTGAGTGTTCTGAATGCAGGATTTCATTATTTCCTCGGTGCCTATCAAGTCTAATGTGTGGGAAAATGGAGTTGCTATTATTTAAACTTGAAATCATTTCCAGGCTTCTCAGCATCAAGAGAACTATTCCATTTTGCATCATCTGTTTCTTCATTACTCAGTGATAATTTGTATTTGCCCAGGAGGATTTTCGAGAGATGAATAACACTCTCACCGAGAATTGTGAACATTGAAATTTACGCTAATTCTGTATATGGGCTGTTGTATGAAATTTAAATTATGCCTATTGCAAGCTCCTACACCACGTCTATTCTCTATCAGACAATGCACTCTACACAGTGGGTTTCTTCCTGAGATGATTATCTGCATTATGAGTACATTTTATTTTATCAGCAGAACAAAAGCATCAGAGGTGATTGAAGTAAATGATATGTGTTTATAAAAGTAACAACAGCAATTGGATGTTGTTTTTTAGTCATTTCCATACATTGTTTGTACATTCTTTCCAGAGTTAATACAGCTTTTGTCTGTATAAAGAGAATAAGTACACTGAGAGAAGATATGAATGGAAGTATAACACAGTAGTATTTAATTTTGGGAGTTTTAAAATTATAATGATGATTATATAGATCTTCCCATGGCACTTTAGCTCTCAGAACATCAAGTGACTGCCAGCATTGCAGTGAAATTCATTGTCTGCAGATGCTCAGTTCATCAGTGACATCCCATCCTCCGTGCTTTGGTGAAACTGTTTTTTTCTATTTGGGCAAATTTCACTCACCCATGAATTTAAGTTCGTGGTCTCTTACCTTATTACAAGAGGTTGTGTAGGTCTGAAGTTTTAAGTGAAATGTGTTCAAAAACACCCCGGGTGCTGTGTCCAGTTCTGGGCCCTCGGTTCAGGAAGGACATTGAGGGGCTGGAGCATGTCCGGGGAAGGGTCTGAAGTGTAAATCCTGTGAAGAGCAGCTGAGGAAGCTGGTGGGGCTCAGCCTGGAGTAAAGGAGGATCAGAGGGGAGCTTCTTGCTCTCCACAACTCCCTGAGGTGAGGTTGTAGTGAGATGGAGGTCAGGCTCTGCTCCCAGGGACCAACGGGCAGGATGAAAGGAAATGGTCTTAAGCTGTGCCAGGGGAGGGTCAAGTTGGACATCAGGAAGAATTTCTTCCCAGAAAGGGTGATCAGACATTGGAGAGGTGCTCAGGAAGGGGATGATCTTGGAGGTCTTTTCCAATCTTAATTACTCAGTGATTTTCTAATCACGTAATAAAATACCTGCCTCACTTCTGATCTCTGCAGAGAACCCCCAGCATTTGATCCAGTAGGGATTTCTGGGATGTCAAGATAAAACATTGTCTGATATGAGCAGTGGGATGAGAACAGCTATCTGAGACTGTTCTAGGCCCCTGACATCTCTTGAGGAAAAAAGAATCCTACATTATTTGTGTATAATAAATTTACAGCCACTTCATCCCAGCTGACAGGGACATGACAGCAACAAAAATATGTGTGAAATAACTGTGTCAGGGTTTGTGGAACATGCACATGAAAGAAAACAGGAATAAATGGGACTGTAAGTTTTATCTAGGCTAGGAATTTTATTTCACTTTATGCCTGCTTTTTTCAAACAACAGGTGAAGCTTGAGACTGAATAAAAATAATAATAATGTAAAGCTATCCCATTGTTGGCAACATGTTGCTTGTACATTGGCTCAAACCAAGCTGCTAAATTGGGACTCAAGTACAGCCATGTGAGCACTTCATTTTTCATGTGTAATTTGCTATTTCCTTTGTATTTTAGCTATCTTAGCTACAGTAGCACAGAGGAATGTTATTTGGGATGGAACGGTCTTACAGAGTGGCTGTATTGCCACGCTGCTGCTGTTTAAGGAGCATGATTCTGGCTTTCCACATGAAATTGCTCCAAATCCTATTTTGTAGTAGCATGAAATATGATTGGGTGAAGAAAGTAATTCGATAACATGTTTTCTCAACATTCCTCCTTCAGTGTTTGCTGGCTTTATTCCCTTGTGTCCTGTAGTGTGTTACTACCATTGATAATGTGAGATGTAGCCTTCATTTATCTAAAGCAGCTCGGAAAAAATATAAACAATTGGTGTAGAAAGATGGGAAAACAGGGATGTGACCACGACAGTGCTTTGCAAAGACTAATAGCGATTTATTTGTTGGAATAGGTGTTCCCATCCCCACCCTGGTGTGGTACAAGGACTCAGTTCCCCTGAGCAGGTTGGAGAACCCCCGGTACAAGGTGCTGCTGAGCGGGGGGCTGCGGATCCACGCGCTGAGGCCCCAGGACGCCGGCATCTTCCAGTGCTTCGCCAGCAACCAAGCTGGGGAGATCCAGACCTACACCTACCTGGATGTGACCAGTGAGTGAGGAGTGGTGGCACGGGGTGCAGGAGGTGTCATCCCTGTAGGTGACCCCACACCCATCACATTTGTCTGAGCTGCTGTAGTTTGACCCACAGAGCCCTGATTTCTAGTCAAGTGTAGCTGCCCCAGCTGTAAGGAAACCCAAAATGCCCCTGTGGCCTCAGCACAATCTGCTGAAGCCTGTGGAAAAGCTCTCCATGACATCAGGAGAGGTTGAGGTGAACTCATCTATTCCACACAGCAAAAAAGAGATCTTCGTGAAAAGGAAAAAAAAAAAAAGAAAGATCAATTGTGAACTACTTTTATCTTTCTTTCATATTTCCACTCTAATGTAATTCTATCCTGAAGTTGAGCTACTGCTTCATGATTGTGCATGCTATCATTTTATATGCCTTTGTCCCCAACTGCATTTAGTTGGGAAAAAGAAAGAAAGTTCAAGTTAAATGTCTTTTTTGGCCGAAAAGTCAGATTAAATGGTTTTGTTAATGACGTGCATGCTTCTCTGTGGAAGAATTACAAATCCTAGTAGTCTCTTTTAAAAGTGATTATTAACAGTCATTTCTGTAATATTAAACTTCTCTTCAGGAAGCTGATTTTTAGCCCAAGAGCAGTTTGCCCATACCAACCAGAATTTTTACTGGCCTCAGAAAATAAATCAGCCCCAGTTCAATATAGATCTAGGAAACTGCAGGAAAAAAAACTGCAATAAAATGCAACTGGGGGAAAATAAGAGAGAAAGAAACTTAGAAAATATCTTGGATAAGGCTCAGGTTCTAAATTCTTTTGGCTGACATTTAAGTTTCAAAGTTAATGCCTTTCTCAAGTTGCCTTTCATCCTAAAGGACTCTGTTATGAAGATGAAGGAAAATAGTTTTGTTTATCTAGATTTCTCAAGTTCCCCCCAAACACTCATTTTGAGCTTTTTCTTCCTTTCTCTTTAACCCATCTTACTTGTACAGGTACAAGCGCTGATAGATTTTTATTTTCTGTGTAGGTAATAAACAGGATTAGACAATTCCTGGGAGATGAATAAGAAAAGGTTACAGTCACTGCTGAAAGGTTTTCATGTCTTATGGTCATGTCCTTCTCCATGATCAGCTCTATAAAAGTGGATGCAAAGTAGTCCATGATAATAGTTAAAGGATCTTTCTGAGAGCTGATGCACTGAGCGTGTTTGAATTTTTTATTCTAGACATCAAACCAGCCTTTATCCAGCCCCCAGAGGACACCACAGTCACCGAGGGGATGACTGCAGTGCTGACCTGCGAAGTTTCAGGGGCTCCCCGACCTGCCATCTCCTGGAAGAAAGGTAGTCAGTTATTAACTTGTAGAAGAGCTGTAATCCACATTTTCCTCTCCATTCCTGTCACTGAGATCCTGTAGATCCATTCAGAGCCTCTTTCCCCCTTCCTCTATCCCATGAGCAGCGGGTTTGCTGTGGGGCCGTTGCGAGCAGGTGCCCGGGCAGGATGTAACGTTTTGGAAGAGCTGGAATTGCAGTGCCTGATCCCTGAGCCCACCTGACACTAATCATGCTGCTTCCCCCTCGTGTGTTTCAGGAGAGCAGATCTTAGCCAGTGGCTCGGTGCAGATTCCTCGCTTCGTTCTCCTCGAGTCTGGAGGACTCCAGATAACGCCCGTGTTCCTGCAGGATGCTGGCAATTACACTTGCTGTGCAGCCAACTCTGAAGGAGCTCTGAATGCTTTTGTGATGCTGACAGTGTGGAGTAAGGATAATGCTTTGTTTAAAGTCTAACTTTAATCAAGTATTAATCAGTTTTTGTTGTGCGCTCAGGAAATTTTCATAAGTAATTATGCTTTTCTCGTTAATAGAGGTACTTGTATGATTTAATAGGAATAATGTGTCTATTTTAGGAAGCCTATCACAAATACCCTTTTTGTTTGGAAAATTATGCATATAAATCTCTATTTTGTGAAAGGAAGTGTATTTAAATAGAGCTTCAATCACAATTACAGTTTTACTCAGGTTTTTCGTTGGCATCTTGCATTGCAAGTCAGAGTTTTTAACTTGTAGATTTGGCTGTTTCCAGGTGGTTTCTCCCTCCAGGCAGCACAGATCAGTCCGTGCTGGTACTGAGGCTGTGGCTGCAGTTACAACAGATAGGATTTTCCTCATATTTTTGTATTTTTTTGTTACCCTGGGTGCTGCTGGAAGCCAAATCAAAGTGCAGCAGATTTCAGCTTATCCCTCGTGCTACAGACTGGTGTGAACCTAGGAAATGGTTTTGCCATTCACCATTTTCCCTTGATCTCTATGTTTTTTATTTCTTCTGTTGGAGAAGAGAGTCTGATCCAAGAGGTTCACCTGTGTTACTCCTAAGTGAGTTAAATTGAAGTGTAACATGGTTTTTGCTACTCAAGGTACAAAATAATGATCCGTGAGCTGGGACTAAGAGCAACTGAAAATAATGAAGATGATGAGGATTAATAGAGAAGTGTTGTGGCCCTCTCTCCTCTCCAGCACCTGAAGTACTGGTTTATGCTGCTGATGTGTGGTGCATATTTGGCATTTGTTAATCCCCAAAGTCTGCAATCGGCCACATATTTCCTTTTGAACTTGGGAAAACATTTCTGGCAGTAACTGTAAGGTATTCGTGTCACGTGGCCATTGTATTTATGTCTTATTGACAATATAGAGTTGGTGTAGATATCAGGATGGTGTAAATTGAATGATATCCAGGATCAAGTAAAGGAGATCCTTCCTATTAATTCTCAAAGCTATGGTTGTTACATGTATTAAAGATAGCTCCTGTTCATTGTACTGCATGCGGGGAAGAAATGTGAATATAACCTGATGTTTGTGTAGCAACAGCATCATTATAGAGCCAGAAGTCTTACATAGGTACACCAGGAGTAATGCTGAAAATTCCATGCTGTTAGAGTCAGCTTTTGATTTTGCTGATGGTCCCTTCTTCTGCATGTGCGAGATATCTCAGTAGATGCTGATTATCGCTGTAGGGATTTGGGACTTATTAACATTATCCGCATATCTTCCATGCTCGCCCTGGTTGTCTCCCTGCCTCAGCCGATGCTCTCTGCTGCTGCTCCTGTGTGTGACACAGAGTGGGGATCTTTCACACCGGCTCTGGTTGCTGTAGTTACAGCAATTGTTGTGTTCTGAGGCTCAGGAGGTGCTTCAATAAGGATGTTCTGAAACATTTGAGTAAACATATTTTTCTGATATGGAAGATTTTTCTACCAGAAACTCCTCCTCTGTCCTGGAGTTGATGAAGTTGTAGGGTGCCATTTAAGTTCACCTCTTTCTCGGTATTTTTCAAGTGTGTTCTTCCTTGCCCAGATTTTCCTTGGTGTTGTTTGTGGTTTTGCTGCTTCAAACAGTGTGACTCGTTTCCTGACTCAGTGTTGTCTTCCACATACTCGTTAAGACTTCACGGAGTTGCCACAGACACTTGCACAATCCCAGGGAGAGTTCAGAGAGCTTTATCATTCTTCTCCTCTGGGCTCAACTCGTGCCCTCTGCTGCTGTGGCTCTCTGGACCCCACAGCGTGTCACCTGTGTCACAATGACTTTAGAGGGAGAGGAGCCTTCACAGCAGAGGCTTGAAGAGCAGTGGCCTGCTAGCTTTGAATGACAAAGGCTCAGTGGCTGCTCTCTGAGTGAATACCCGAGTCAAAAGGCTCTAATTTCACCTGAGCTGTGCCATGTGCTCCTTTCAGATCGCACTTCCATTGTCCGCCCTCCCGAGGACAGCACAGTGATCAAAGGAACCACAGCCACCCTGCGCTGCGAGGCCACTCACGATCCCAGAATTTCAATCAGGTTGGTGGTGTCACTTCTCGTTTGTGTGGTTTATCCCAGTTTAATTTTATAAGCTGTATGAATAGCATTAGGTGAAAAGTTTCAGGACCCCAGATTTTCACACCAAACCCCTGATTACTGCATTATAAGGTTGTACACTGTATCATTAATCATATAAATCCCATCTTCCATTTCAGCCTTATGTATTATTTACAATGAGCTATGTTCCACTTCATGACTTCAATATAGCCTTCCATGATTTTGCTGTCAAGGTTAATACACTATCAATAAAACCGACTTGTCAGAGGCTGATACTTAATGAGAGTAAAAGCCAAAGAGAAGGAATAGGATTTCAGAAGTGTTTACTCTGGGGTACATAAAAGCCACACAAGAGATGCCCATGTTTTTGGAAACAACTCAATAACTTGGGCTTATAGTCTGTTCTAACTGTGTAAAGGAAACCAGAATTTGTCTGGATGGTTAAAATTTGCATTAGAGCATTTGGAGGAAGCTCAAAAGTTGAAAATAAATTTGCCATGAAAATTAATGTAGTCTGAAAGCAACACAAATGAAATAAAATGCAGGGAAGAGCTTGGAGAGTGCTTGAAGGGTGAATTGCAGAAAGAACTTCAGAAAGAGAAATATGGCTGTAAAAATTTCAGTTAGAGGTGGGAAATTGTGAGTGTGGTCTCTCCACACGTCTGTGATCTGTTGGGAGGTGTGTTTTTGGTATCTGAGCTCTAGAAAACCTTCAACAAGTTTCTGATTGTGGCAGTCCAATGTTACAGAGCCTTGGCAGAGCTGGGCCAGCACCCACCATTAACTGCAGAGTTAACATTCTAGTGGGGGCGAACTTAAGAACTTGGACATTTATGAGTACTTCATCTTTTCCTTGTAAAATACATAATACCTCTGATGGAATTACATTTTTCATTCTGATCACTTGACCTAAAACTTAAATTTGTAAAAGGCACTGCTCTTGAAGGTAGCTGCAGGGGCCTGTCATTTTTAACATGTGATGACAGAAGCTGATACCTTCCAGCAGAGTTAAAATAAATCTGTTCTGGTGTTCTTATGGGTAATCAATAACTAAAACATTGTAATACTCAGGTACCTTTGGAAGAAGGACAGTGTTGTAATAAATCCATCCAGCAGTTCCAGGATCACGGTAGAGAAGGATGGGACCCTCCTCATCAGCCAGACGTGGTCGGGTGACATCGGGGATTACACCTGTGAGGTCATTTCTTCTGGAGGAAACGACTCCAGAACGGCTCGGCTGGAAGTGATGTGAGTACCCCAGCTCAAATGCTCACTGCACTTGGTTTCAGACACCCTCAGGTATTTTTCTAGCATTTAATTCTAGGTGATCTGGAGAGTCAGCAACTTTGATTTTTGGTGTGGGGTTTTTTAAGGGAAATTAAGCCTGGATCATTGCTAATGAAATTGCCTCGAAATACTCTGGTCTGATCTCACAGCTGAGCCTGCTTTGAGCAGGAGTTTGGACCAGAGACTTCCTAAGGTCCCTTTAAACCTGGATCCTTCCATCACCCCGTGCTGTAGGGCTTCCCCAAAAAGCCCAGATGCTGTGCTGTGATGCCAAGGTTTGGAAACAAGAAAATGTTTTTTTCCTTTTAGTAGTTTTTTCTCCATTAAACATGTATCAGAATAGCTGGTCCCTGGATGGGCATTGCTTACTCTTGCATTCTCTTTATACATCATTTTTCAGGGAAAAAAAAATATTTTTATGTATGACTTTCTTTATTCCTATGAATCTTTAAAAACAAAAACAAGAAAATGCTTAAAGTGCCATTCAGTTCTGGAAAAGGATTATAAAAATGTCATTACAGGATTCCATATTTTCTAGTTCTGTCATTCCACTGGGGTGAAGTGCACTTTCATTTTATTTTTATCACTAAAAGCAACAGCTGTGGATTTGGTACAAGTGTGTAGCAGATCAAATTAAAAAAAAAACAAAAGAAGGTAATGTTTTATGTAGAGTTATTTATTTATTTACTCAAGTAGTGTCACGTGCTTTAATTTAACTAAAATTGCATCTGTTTCTGCTGGTCATGCCTGATGTCTCTGAGAAGATGGCAATTGTGTGGTTGGCAGTGTAATGAGTTCACCTCTGAGATTTGCTATGTAGAGGGCTGTTTGATACTGTATTATTCTGACAGTGCCAAGGCTCCATCAGATGCCCATTTTCCAAGAGCGGTCATACATTCTTTTTCTAATTAAGCACTCCTCAGCTCTCCTCCCGGAGTGCATTTTACTGCTGGTTGGAATCCAAGAGCAGAAGACAATTCAGAATATATTGCTGCTGCATAACCACGCTCACTGTTCTCTGAGGCGGTTTTTGAATGGAGGGCAGAAAATCATGGAGTAGACTGAAAAGAATGTTAAAGCTTGGACTTTGAAACAAAGCTATAAATATGTGCTAAACACTTCAGCAGCAGGATGGTTTCCTAATGCTGAACAGCAAAAGCTGCCCTGTGCAGCCCAGTACAGCACAGGGGATGGATTTACTTGCAGTTCCCCACTGACCACTGAGAAACTTCTTCCGTGGTCCATGAAATTTGGGCTAGAAGCTGGTTGGGAGAGGCTCATCCTGTGTGCACTGCTGAGGCACCCCAGCTGTTCCAGCTGTGCTGGCTGGCTCCCCATGCACTGGCTCTTAATCCTGCATGTCTACTTCCTCTGATGTTCTATTGCTGATCGCCCATCACCTGTTTTTCCTGGAGGAATTAAAGAAATCTATCAGACCCACTCTTTCAGAGGAGTTGAGTAACTGATAAGTCATTCAATAATACCTTGAGTTGTGACATTTCTTTTCAAAGCAGGGCTGCAGGTAGTGCAATACTGCCAGAGAACATTGCATTTCCTTGCAACTTTCATCATTATCGTTTGGCTCAGCAGCACAGATCCACGAGGAAGAGAGATACATGATACAACAGGAGTGAAATGAAGAAGAAAATATGTGGAAAGGAAACGTCTGAAGTAAAGCTTAAATTAAATTCCAGCTTGTATAGGAATGACAGATCTGTAACATTCCCTGTTCTCCCCGATGATTCCCTTGTGCAGAGCATTAACAAACAGGGCATGCACGTTCCCATCGATGAGCACTTACACTTCAGTGCCTTGAGTAGCACTAATGTCAGACAAATGTTCAAAGGAGGCCTCTCAACCAATTACAGACTGGAGCAGTCACCAATGGATAATATTGTAGCCCAAAAAGCCTTGCCTGACAACTCCAATTGTCTCCCCACCTTTTCCCCCCAGGAACCAGCATGCTCCTCCTCTACCTCTGTGCCCGACAAGAGGAATTTCCAAAGGCACAAATAAGTTTGTTACTGATTTCTTTTCAAACTGATTCAGTTGAAAACCGTTGACCTTCAGGGTGACCTTCAGTTATTTAATCTCTGAGTGGTCCAGTTTTCTAATCTCTGGAAAGAAAGAAAGAAAACTTTCTCTTCCTTTGCCTCCCCTTGCTGGAAGCCAGGCTTGGGGAGAAAGGTGATGCTCCTTGCTGGCAGAACCTGCACTGACAGCACAGCACAGATACATTGGTGCTCCAGGCAGGATGGATCATCTTCCTCAGCATGAAAGAAGAAATAAAATATTTGCAAAGGAAAGCCAGAAAACTAATGAAGAACTTGCTAAAGTGCAGACAAAGGTTACCTTGCTCATCAGTTTTGCACTGATGGTACTTGGGCGCAGAAACTAATTGCTAGTCAAGATACTCCATTCATTTGTCTTCCCTCTAAATGTGTTTATTCTTCATGTACATCACTTGATTTGATTTGCACGAGGTAAAACATTTGCGAGTGATGTTTCTATTCTGCAAGAAATAGATTTTAATTTTACACTGACTTTGCTTTTCTCCTAGCAGAGTTTCTCAACTGCATATCAGAAACATTTGGTCAGGAGCCCCCCGCTTCTCTTGCATCCCTCCAAGTCTTAGGGTTTGATCCTGAAAGTAGTTGAATGTCATGAAACATCCCAGCTTCATTTAGCTTACTTTTATAGTCCTGTAAAAATCACCCTGAAATACATACAGATGGAAAAAAGCCTGTTCCTAAAGCTGCATAAGCTGAGTTATCACCATGTATCACTCACCTGATGGGAAACTGTGCTGATTCCGGCTCAAAGTATCCTGAGGATTCTCAGGATGTATAAAATATGCAGAATTACCACTGTCTGTGCCTGAGGATACCCACTGCTCAGTATCAGCCCGTCTGCAGCCCGTGCTAGAGGATCTCTTTGTTGTATGAATGTGACTGGAAAGTATGGTAATGCTGCATTGTTGGAAAATCAAAGCCCTGTACAAGCCTCTGTTATGTCACAATATATAGTAAAATCTTTTAGGCTCTTTTTCTATGCAAAAATATGGGAAGGACAATGTAATACAAAAATAGGCAATTTATTCCTGGCAGCAAGTTCATCTTCTTTCTGTTCCCTTTCATCAGAGAAAGAACTATTATTGTTCTGTCTTCTTCAAAAGCAGGAGAGGGGAGCTAACCACTTATAAAAAACCCCAGTGGGTTGCCAGGAATGCACAGTATTGCCTTTGTCAGCCATCTATACATGAATTTGGATACCCTTTTTACTGGAGTATTTATAATTGCTGCTTCTTCCAATTTCTTCCCAATATATCCCATTAAAAAATTATTGCTAAAATTAAAATCAGAATGACCAATGCAGGGTAAGAGATAAAAATGACGTCCCATTACAAACACAACTTGATACAGATCCCACATCCCTTGGTTCCCATAGCCCATCTCTTCTCCTTTCTGCAGGGAGTGAAAACAGGAAGAATGTCAAACTTGAAAATAAATTATTCCTTCCTCGCTGGAAAGAAGGCTTCTATTTATTTTTCCAAGCTCTCTATTGAGATGTCATCCAAGAAGCAAGGTTCACTGCTGAGTCTGAGTGTGCTTGATACTCAAAGGAGAAATATTGCCCAGAAATGCACTCGGAAATAAATACCATTGTGTGTGTTTGTCATTGAAGGTATAGCAGGAATGTAGGTGTTTTCAGCAAAAAGAAAGCATAAAATTCAAACCCCTTTCCCAAGGCATCTCTAGATCTGAGCAAATTGAAATGGGAAATAAATCTCTGCACTCTGGAACGTGGCAACCCTTTAATTCCAAAAATTCACCTTGTTACAGACCTGCGAGAGACAAAGAGCCTCAAAACTCAGGGCTGCCTCACACGAATTCTTCCAATGTTTATAAATTGGAGAGGATTCTTCTGCAAGAGAAACTGCAAAGTCCTGAGCAACAGTTGCCACGTTTGTTAATTTAAACCATTATAAACTTTTCCAAGCAGAGCCATCGGGGCTGAGTGCTGCGTTCCCTCCCTGCCTCAGCCCGGTGCCGTTATCGGCTGCGGCAGATGAACGACCTGCTCCCGAGCAGACCCTGCCTGCTGGACCTGACTGAGGGAATCGTTTATGAAATAGGAGCAGGGCTTTTCATAAACTGACAAGAAAACTTGTTTAATCTCCTGTGCCTTTTTAGTAATCCCCTCTTCAGTCACAGTCTCTCTAATTACCTGCTGTTGGACCATTTTTCTCAGAAGTCTCTCCAAACCATGTCTGATTTATTTTCCTCAGCAAATAGTCTGCTTTTAGCTAATTTTATAAAACACTGTGTGTTTGCTGAGTGAATTTTTCAGCTGCCCTCTGGCAGTGATGAGCTGACTCAAAACATTAGGGTTTCTGTTTTGAGCATGTATCATCTGCAACTGGCTAATATTTCTCTCCCAGATTGTCACAACGACTTCATGTTCTTTTCTTGCAAATGCACTATTTTAATTGCTTTGTCAGAGTTCCCTCAGGTCACCTTGGTGGCAATGCCATTAACCCTGAGCTTATCTATCAATAACAGATTTTAAAGTGTCCATGGACATATTTTGCTATCACACAAAATAAGTTATGGAAAACTTGCCTCCGTGCAACTCTTCAGCATTAGAAGAGTGAGGTTTTAAAACACTCTATATTGAAAAACTTCCATGTATTTCCTGTTGGGGCCTTAATGAACAAAAAAAAGATAATAAAGCTGGAATTGCGCTTGCAGTGTCTGGTCAAGGACTGTTCAGAGCTCTGGGTGTTACTGTCCTAAACCTAATCCAGCATCAGAAGCTGCCCAGTTCTACTCTGAGGTCCTCCTCACTTTGAGAAAGGGTTGAAATTAGAATTCTCTGTAATAATTTTTTGGGTGTTAGAAGCAAGGAAAAGTAATCCTCTTAAAGGAAAAATAGAAACAATGATCTCTTTGGGGAATGTGAATATTCATGATGGTGGTACAGGTCTCATTTATCATTCCTTCCACAGGGTATGTGGTAGCAAATGAGAAGGAGACAAAGCCTAAGTGCTTGCTGAAGTGGAAATTACCACTTATTAATCTCTGCTTCTGTATACTTCAACAAGAGAGGCACAGTCCTGAGCTGAAATGTCTTTGTAGCTTTAAATATTTACTTCTGTCCAGGTGTGTTCCTTAGGCACCACTTCTGTCTGCCTCGAGGGGTTTAAATCTGTGAGCACCATCTGTTGCTGTTCAGCGTGGACACGTTTGGGTAAAGGATGGAATATTTGTGGTGTCCTGGATGGAGGCAGCAGCTCACGCTGCTCAATCTCTGAGCAGAAAGTGCCCATTTCCTTTGTACTGCTGTAGATTGTCGTTGTCAATCGGAGAGAATAATCAGCTAAACCCAAATCCTAAGCAAACAAAACCCCAGGTTTTAACTCAGTTTGTCTGTTAAAAAACAGGGAGAAGGGGATGTCCCCTCTTCTTCAAAAGTCTTCTGAGTCTTGCGCACTTGGAAAAAGAGACTGAGCTTTTTAAGTCTTTCTTAGCTGTGTAGTCTCTGTCTTCAAGTGAGCTGTTAATTGAGCCCTTCTAATGTATGGGAAGTCAAGGGCAGTAAATGCACACCTTGAAAATATCTGTAATGTATACCAGGAGTGCTCCTTTGCTGCCCAGAAAAGCAGTTACATGGGGATAATCTGCCGTGAGCTCCCCCTCAGCCATTCCTCCCACATTGCTGCCTCTGGGACCATCATCCTCCAGAAGGAGCTGGAGCCACAGCCCCTCTCTGAGCTCTTCCCCACAGGGGCTGGTGATAAATGAAGTGGGGACTGGGACTTCTGTGAGCCATGTAGCAACAAGACGTTTCACTCTTCCCTTCAGTAATTACCTTTGCCAGCTTAATCACAAAAACTTTTCCAACCAGCTTGCCTAGGACATAATGATAAATTGTGGTGGAGGTTTAATGTTTATTATAATTTAATGTTTCATTCAGAATTAAGCAGCACACTCCTGTAGTCCCTGGGTAAATGGCCATATCTTACATGCCCACACTTTACAATGACAGCCACACTGTGTCTCGCAGGGCAGCTGCCCTCCTGCTTTGTTTACAGGTCCCCCTCTTCCCTAAACGTGTTTGTCCAAAATTTCACAGTGCTGTGTTCAAAATCTGCTCCCTGTGGGCCCACACATGCTCCTTGCTGTGCCTGATGTTTGTTTTAGCCCAAAAGTGGCCATGTCTGAGTTGTCAGTGCATGCCCAGATAGGGGTGGGAACGGTCAACTTAAACTCCTCACCATCAAGGCATCTCAAGCAAGCGATTTAATGAAGTTGAGATCTGAATCACACCCTGAGGTGTCATTCCATGTTCACTACAGAAAGAGCCTGGGGTCACTGTGCTGCTAATTTGGTTATGCATTTAAAGTCAAATGAGACGAGACAAGGCTTTGAGTCTCAGGTTTAGCCTTAGGAAATATCAACCCCTCTTGCCTGGAGAGAGGTGGGTAGGGAAGTGCCTTCTGTTTCTGGTGCCTCATTAGCTGTGTATTTTTCTTGCCACTCTTTGGCTCTTCCAGCAATATATATTTTTTTTTGGTGCTAACTCCATTGTGTGTATCCATCAGAAACACGTAAACAAAAGCATTCATGGCTTTAACAGAAAAATAATAAAACTATTGTCTGGCTCTCCATATGTTCCTCAATCTTCCAGTAGAAACAGAAATCCAGGACATATTTATTGTTCTGGCTTGGAGCCAGACCCTGTATTTACTTTTGTGAGTGGCTGAGGAGTTGCAGTTTTTAAATAACTCTGAGCCTTCAGTGGCAAAATACATCAGAACCAGGAATTAATGTGTTTTTAATTTAAGCATGTGAGTGCCCTCATGGCTTTCTGCTCTGGCCTGAGCTGTGGAAGGGTCACCCTCAGCCTTCCTGGGGAGGAGGGCAGATTGAATGGGTAAATCTGACCCTCCTTGCTTTTCTTTCACTCCAAAATTCTCATCTTCCTTAGGAGCCAGGATGACAAGTAGCAGAAATCATGCTCAAGTATAATGTTGAAGGGCTTTTATCTCTTAAAACACATCAGCATTTAACGGTTGCAGCAGAATTTAGTGTTCTCACTTCACCATGCAGCTCCCACTTTCAGCCAATGGGTACAAATGAAATGTTTTTCCACAAATTTCCTTTATGTGGAGAAATTACACATTTTAATTGAGCTGCTGTTTTATTTTTGTATTTGAAATGTTTCATTTTGTATTTCCATGGGGTTTCTTCAGGCATTTTTACTACATTTTCTGGTTGGGTGCTTCTAAAAAAATCCTTATTATAGGGAGGAAGGATTCTACCCATGACAGGATAAGCCTGAATCTGTGAGTAAATCAAGCTGTTCTTTTAGTCTAAGAATACATATGGTAATTTTGATTAGTAGCTCTGTGTGGATAGTGTCAATGTCTTCTGCTTCCTTGAGTATGAAAAATTCCACGTTAAATCATATCTCCCATGTGTTTTACTGCTTGTACGTATCACTGCTGTCACGTTGTAGGGCATCGTTGTAAGAAGGGAGAAAAAGTAAGAGAGGAAATTTATTGACCAACTCAGTCAAAAACAGGATGAAAATTGGCTTTTTTCCACATTTAGCAACATGTCCATTAGCTATTCTAAGCATCAGCCTTGGGACTTTCAGCATAATTTTTATATTCCCCCCGATAAGATAAAATTGTGAAGAATTCTGAGATGTCTTTCATTTATTTAATTGTACAATCGCTGCCGGTGGTTTTATATCCATCATCACACGGGGCTGATGTCATCTGCCTTTAACTGCCTGTAAGACTCTGTAGCTGAATGAAATGTGGATTAATATTTCTGTGCTGTTTTTTTCTTTTCTCCCTTTCCCTTTTCCTCCACAGTGAGCTGCCTCACTCCCCTCAGAACCTCGTGGCCACCCTAAATTCCTCCTACAGCCGCAGCGTGATGCTCTCCTGGGTGCGCCCCTTCGATGGCAACAGCCCTGTGCTCTACTATGTGGTGGAGCTCTCTGAGAACAGTAAGTCAATTACATCTTAGCTTCATGTTGTTCTTAATTATTCCTTCAGACTCACCTCTCACCAGAGCTGCTACAACATGCTGCTGCAGTTTTCTAAATGTGAGCCAGCCTGCACAAAGGGGTTTTACACACAGCTGTTTGCACACTGAAAGAGTGAAAAGACAAAGAAGACTGAGATGGAGGGATTATTTTACAGGAAAGACTTAGGTCCACCTCTAGTGTTGCCAGCCAGACTTGAGGTGCAACAGGTCATTCCTCAGTGAAACAGCAGTAGTCAGTTTGTTCCTTCCCATGGTTGCCTTTTTCTCCAGTTTCATGGATTTCTCAGTGCATTCAGAGCCCCAGTTTCACCTAAAAGATGCAGGCAGGGTGATAATTCAAGGAACTGAGGGTCTGACAAAGGAACAAACTTGGATGTCAAGAGGACCTGCTGTCTTACCTCGCTGTGGGCTCATATATTTTCTTTGCTTTCTGTAGATTATCATTTTACATCTTTCCTCTAGGTAGGTGGTTGAGGATGCTTGAGTGAAATCCAAATATCTGACTTCATGGGTTACAAACCTGGGCATTGGGGATTGCCACTTCCCACCATTTTGTCATGCTGTGCACAGGCTCCTCCATGGCTCTCAGTCTGCAAGGTTATTCAGGGACATTGCTAATGCTTCTTTAGGAGTTGATGGAAAGATGAGGTTATATGGAAATCGGTCACCTTGGCAATACTTTCTAATCTCTATCACCCTAGGAGCTGGAAATCCAAGCTGGACAATTGATTCTTGATGAAAAAATTAAGAGCATCACTTTTTGTGACATGTGGAAATTAGTCACTGCATAACTGAATGTGAAACAGTTCTGATTTCTGATTATCTGGAGAGCAGCGGTTTGTTTTGTCGCACAAAGAGCTTGGGAGGAAACTTGGGCTTCAGATCACATACAAGGCTTTTGCTTTGCAGGCTGGAGTGTATAACTTCTCTGATGTGGGGGTCCCAGAACCAATGATCTTAAAAACTGTTAAGCAAAGTGCAAGTTTCTAATCCTAGCAGAAATCTAAAGTCATGCACAGGACTGCTGTCCTTGAAATAGTTCTTTTCAAGTAAAGACTCCTGATATTTTTGTAACAAATGAATAAGAAAATCCATGATCCTGCACTCGTACTCCTCCCCCACCTTCCTTTTAATTTTTCCTCTTCTCTCCTTCCCTCCCATAACTACGGGCCGGTAACTGCCTTTACACTTATCCTTCCCTGTTCTCTTGCCCAAGGATGTTACCCTTCTGCTCCTTGTCTCCCAGTGGCTTTGCTGATGACAGTTAGTGAATTCCCAGCCTGGGAACATGATGCAAAAGTCCTAGAGCTGTATTTGCACAGAGGTAGCAGAATATGTGCACTTGTGTCCTGCAGTGGGCTGCATCGATTGGGACGAATCCCTAAAAGAAGGGGCAGTTTATTCAGTGCCAGGAGAATCATGGAATTGTTTCAGTTGGAAGGGACCTTAGAGATCATCTCATTCCATCATCTTTCTTGTGTCATGGAGAAGTTTGGAAGTCCTTCAAGTCCTTTCTACCAAGGATGCTTTGCAGCTGTAGAGGAATGGGGTAGATGTGCCGTCATTTTAGAATTAATTCACTGAAATTTGATGAAGGCTCAGCCAAAATCAACAATAATTCTTTGGAAAGCATGCAAACAGTGCCTGAAACACCACAGGATCCTGTGAAGCACTGCTCACTGTGTGATAGATCAAATAATTTTGGCTGATGTCATTGCAATCTGCCACTGAGAGAGTCTCATTGTCCCAAAGCACAGGTCTGTGTTCTGCAGCAGCTCAAAGCTGCAGAAGCCAAACACAGACCAGGTTTGCTGTGAATTGAGCATCTCAACTCCCAGATATATTCCCAGGTCTTGCTGTCCTTGGAATTTTTGTCTTTATTTACTTTGCTTTTATGTGCAATGTCTCATGGTTGCCCACAGAAGTAGGACAGAGAGGAATCTGAGCCCTTGGATATTCCACTGTTGCTGTGCTCTCTTATTCCATGTATACAGAAGAGTATGGCAGTGTCAACAGTGACTTTGGTTTGGAACACTGACTGTAACACCTGCACACTGTCACTGGCTTGGTTTGGTTTTTATTTTCCTGAAGTGTTTGTTTTGCAGAGTCATTTTGATCTCAGTGGTGTGTGGTTAATATTTAGCTTCTCCAGACCTCCCACTCCTCTGGAAACCTTCCCTTTGTTCCCAAGCATCGCAAGAACTGCTTGTGAACAAAGCTGATGTTTGATGTTGTGTAGTTGAAGCTTGGTCTCATATGACTGTGCAGAAACTCTTTGCTTTTCAAAGACAATTTCTGTTTGGGTTGTGTGCTGCCGAAGGAGCGACTGTCAGGGAGACAGGGAGCACCCTCCACGAGCTCTGTCACTGTCACAGCAGAGCAATGTGCCTCCCATCCCAATCCCCCTTTGCTTTCGCACATGTGAAGGTGGAGGAAGGACATCAGAATTATGATTTATTTTCCAGTTAGCAAAGCTGCACAGAAGATTTTGTTCTTAGTTCTGTGGAGTTTGAGTGTTTCAGGTGCTGAAACGTAGCCTTGTTTTATTGCTTTTTTAGGTGTTTTGTTTGGGATAACTCTGACAGCTTTAGCATCCATGGTAGGTTTTGAAGCACGTACCATAAACGAATACACAACAGCATCTGTTGCAGAGAAATAACTGAAGAGGGTTCAAAAGAACCAGTATAAATTTCAGGGGTTTAATTACCAGCTGCATTAGAGGTAGGCATGTCACTCCACCTGGCATGGATTAGAACTCCTTTTCATTAATATCAATTCAGAAAAGAGATACAAACCCCTTATTTTAATTAGAGGGGAAAAAAAGAGTGGCAGATCATGCACATAAATTGCTGAGAATATGAACGACTCTAGCCACCTAATTTTAAATATTAATGTATTTGGCACAATGCAATAATTCTCAAATTACAAGTATTCGCAATAGACTGTGTCTGTGGGTGACTTGAAACATATGGCCTTAAACATTTGGGGGCAAATTTATAATCTAATTTGAAAAACACAGTTCCAAGGAAACACAGTCATTAAGTATTCCTGCCCACACAGAGCCAAGAATTTGAACCTTGATTTGAAATAGGATTTTCAAATAAGTAGCACCATGCATTGCTGTCATTTGCACTAATATAATTTTGGATGTTTCATGACCTGTTTAGCCCCATTGCAATTTACCTCGGAATTCCAATGAAGTGTCTTCATGGAGTTAGGAGGGGATATGCTTATTTTATTCCAAAGAGGTTTAGACTGAAGGAATTAATCAAAAAATATTCTGAATAGTCTTTTAACTGAAGAAATGAATTAAGACTTATAGAATTCTGCTGAGGACAATTAAGATAAAAGCCCATTTTTGTTTTATTGTGTTCTGGGATATCTGTGCTGTGTAAGGTAATGATATAACTCAAATTCATTACATTGTGCCAATGAGGAGATAATAAAAGCTCCTGTGGAAAGCATCTCTACATGCTTAACTAAAACCTATGAATTGTCATCCTGAATTTGGTAGGGATGTTTAAATGGCAAATATTGAACTCATTGATAAATCTTTGCAAAAATCAAAGTAGAACTGCATTTCTCATTATGATTGTGACTCTGATCTAGATACGATAATGTTAAAAGATACTTTTTCTCAGGCCACTGGTAGACCTTGTTTAAGTCCTACCAAACAAAGGATGAACCATTTAGCTTTCATTTGGACCTTTTGCAGTATCATATTGCTACAAAGGTTTGGGAGATGAATTCAGTGAATTCCAACACTACAGCAAATTCCTATGCTGCCATCTATGCAAAACCCCCTGGAGAAGGACCGAGATGGAAATGTGCTCCAAACTTGCAAAAATCAGCTTTCTGAAGTAGATCTAATCAGTAATATCAAATTAAAAATGATTTTTGGGGAATTTGCAATTAATGCATGAACTGTAGGGTAGACAGGGAAATAGAGAAGAAATGCCTCTTGGCACATAACCAGAGTTATTGAACGCATCACAAGCGCATCCAAAAATTCATGACAGAAAAGAAAAGTAATTTCTAAAACCCCAAAATGACATTGTAAACCAGAGAACAGCCTGTGAGATTCTTCATTTCCGATAAATTAACTTGGAGAGGCAATCAGAGTTAATTCAGAATGCCCAATATTTGTAAGACGACAGACAGCTCAACATGGAAGTTGTTCAGACAGTGGCAATTACGGGGGAAGAGCAGCGGAGCCCAGAGTATGTTCTGGGCAGCTTAAGTTACGTGAAGGATTAGCAGAGTCTGTTCAGTCTAACAGGGGCTTATTTAATAGTTTGACCTGGCAAGTCTTTTGTCACCATGGAGATTCTCCAGGCTTCCTGGGACAGGTGAATGACAGCCATCCCTGGAGGAGAGGAGAGGAGAGTCAGTGTTGAAAATTTTATGGCATGTTTCCCTTGTCAGAATCACTCTTCTCCACAGTGAAACGAGCTGCTGCACAGTCCTGGGGTTGGTTGTGTGTATCTAAAGAGGGAGATCTGGTTTTTGAAGTGTTTTGTTTATTGATTATGAGAAAAAAAGACTTGACATTTAAATTTTAAAGATACTCTGCACACTTGGTGTATCCAGTGCTCCAGGAGTGAGCAAATGCTCCCCAAACCGCCCTCCTCTCTGAATCAGAGTGCCCAGGAGATGACTAGGCTTCGTTTATATTAGTTTCCAGTTTAATCTCTCTTCCTGCCAGATCTTTTATCTTCCACCAGGAGAGGAAAAAGAATTAATAAAGTATTCTACAGATGCAGCATATAAACAGAGCAAAGCCCCAAGGTGCTGAGGAGATTAATAGGGCCTGTTGTTGAATCAAACTGCTCACTACATTGAGCTGCTTGGGTTAAGCACTCTCGGGTGGTGTTTACACTGGCAGTAAACAAACGAAATGCTCTAGGAAACGGACCACTGCCCAAGTAGCTCATACAAGGGTATTTCACTCCCCTCTTGGTGTCTGCTCTTCCATTTTCCTCAGGAAGTTCCTTCAGGCAGTGCATGAGGTCAGCCACACCTTAACTTCAGCTTTCCTTGATTTGTTTCTGTGCACTCTGGCCATAACAAGGCTGTTGGGGAAGTCTCGAGGGAAGCCTGTGAAAATTCAGAAGGAACTAGGGTGCAAAAAACTCCTAAGCAACGCTTTTCTAGATGGCACAGGTGTGCTTCCTCTAAGGGCTCTCTAAAAGAAATTCAGTGTTCAGCTAAGATAAATTGGCATCAAGATCTTGCAGCCAGAGTGGCTGTTGGTAAATCAACAATTGGCAAGGACAGACCTTGCCTGCTGTGCAAATGTTCCTCTCCAGCATTCCCAGTATTCTGCTGTGTCAGTTTTCCTGTTAAAAAAGACTTTATTCTGGCAAGGCCCTTACTGGAATAAATACGTTTGGAGTAATTTGAAGATGCAGTGTTTATAGCCCAACTGGCATCACACCCTTGAGGACTTAAACTTGCTAAGGAATCTGCCAGAAAAGCACAAAATGAGTGCTTCTGTCTTGGTGTGAAGTTTAGCAGCCTTCCACATTTGGGACATCTCATCTTCATTTTCAGGCAGACGTTGAGGTGACCTGCCAGGAGCCACGATGCACTTCTGATGAGCAACATGCACAGATAACGTTGCCAAAATCTACAGTGAGCTCCTCAGCAATTTCCAGAAGTGTTAGTAATTTTGAGCAGGGAGCATGAAAACAGCTGGTATTATTTAAAAACTGAGCAAATCTTCAAATTGGCTGATTCCACTGCTGTAGTGTTGCAACACAGACCAAATGTCACCTCTCCCTGACTATTTCAGTCATGACTTCAGGGAGAAAGTGTGACACCAGGCTATGCAGAGAAGAAGTCAGAATATTTAATTTTCAACATGTTTCATTTCTGACCTCTTTGAAAACTTGTAAATGTAATTTGGCCATCAGAGGAGCTCAGTATGGCAAGAATGTGAACTGACAGCGAGGGGTTTAGAGTGCTGCCAGGGCTCTTTCTACCAGGGAATCTTCCTAGGGCAATTAGATTCCATGCTGAATACTATCACAAGGAAAAAAAAAAAAAAACTGCAGACATGTAGAATCAGCAGCAGAAGCTTTCTCAGGTCTTGCAGCAAAGGGCTGATTTGGCAGAGACAGTCACGCTTCTACACCTGCTTACAAGCTGGCTAGGAAGATATTCCAAACTGACTGTGAATTTCATTAGAATCCTTCCACCAGAGCCACTCATGGGTGTGGTGGTGTGATGGCCTGCCAATTGTTGTGAAATACATAGCCCATCTGTCTTTATCATGCTTGTTTCCTCTTTTATTAAAATGTTAATGAATATAGTTTTTATTTATTATGCCATGACATGTGCAGCATCACTTTCCAGTAGACAAACGTGCAATCTGCATAGCCATGTGGGCTGACAGGAAGGTTTCTTCTGCTGAAAAGAAACTTCTTCCCAAAGTTCCTCTGAGGGAAACAAGCACAAAGAGCTCTGAGCAGTCAGAGGCGTTTTCTCACTTCTGCAGGGCTTTTGACAAGCACTTTCATCTTTTTTCCTTTTTCCCATGCAAATTTTTCTACCAGATTCTCCCTGGAAGGTTCACCTCTCCAACCTTGACCCGAAGATGACTGGTGTCACTGTGAGTGGCCTCACTCCAGCCAGGACCTACCAGTTCAGGGTGTGTGCTGTGAACCAGGTGGGAAAGGGCCGGTACAGCACTGAGACCAGCAGGTAATGACAGTATCTGTGTGCTAAAGTGACAGCACCCTCGGGAGGGAAAAAATGCTGGTTGTGAATGAAGGAATCAAATAATCATTTGCACAGTTTTTGGGAGATGGAGAAGTTACCATTTCCCAGGCCTCTGGAGAGTGGGGATGATGGCATTTGGGGGATGCAGGAGATCAGCACTTCATGGGAGAGGTGTCCTCATACTTCCAGAGTATCAGTTGAGCAGAATCTTGGAAATGATATTTTGCTCTTGTGCTAAGCCCCAGTAGTTAGCCCAGGCAGGAGTACAGCCCTTACCCTGTCATGGCAATGCCACTTCTGGAATTCACCCAGATGTGACAGAGAAGGATGGCTTCATCATATTTAGTTTCAAATGCATCCCCCTTCTTCTGTGAACCAAAGCTTGCTGCGAGCTTGAATTGCAGAACAGCTGAACTCTAAATGGCTTTTTCAAAATGTGTGAGTTTGATATGAAAAATATTGAAAGAGCTGAAAGAAACAATTTGGAAGGAGTCACAGACACTGGACCTGAGCTCTTACTCATTCAGGCTTGTAATCTTTTTAAAGAGTTGTAGCAGCCTGGGTGATTCTGAGAGAATAGGGTTACCTCAGCTGTCCGTCTTGTTGCTTGCTTAACTGATTTCCTATTATGTTGATTTGTTGTAACTATTTCATGCATGTCTTCAGCAGTTTGATCAGCATTATATTTCTTTCTAGTCATCAGACTGTGATAAAAGAAAGTGGTTCACTTGGAGTGGATACAGGAAATAGACTGTTATTTATGATTTCTTTCAACACCCATGTCCATCACATTCTTTTGTACTTAGGTTGATGCTACCTGAGGAGCCCCCCAGTGCTCCCCCTAAAAATATCGTGGCCAGTGGGAGAACCAATCAGTCCATCATGGTCCAGTGGCAGCCTCCTCCTGAGAGTGAGCACAATGGAGTTCTTCATGGCTACATCCTAAGGTAAGTCCTTTCCTAACCTGGAAAGCCCAGAGGTAGGTCCAGGTGTGCCCAAGGGAGTTCAAATGGTGTCAGAGTGTAATAAAAGCTATCTCTAATTGAATTGAAGATATTAGTTATTGTTTGCAAACGCTGAGGCTGCCCTGGTTTGTTACATATGAGAACATGACAACTCTTCAAGGGGTCACAAGGGTGCAGCCACTTAAATTCTGGCCTAGAGAGTGTGGGGGCTGCATCAGCAGCTCCAAAGGACCAGCTCCCTGTGGAGACTCACAACATCCTTTTATTCCATTTCCAAGGGGAAGTGAAGCACCGAGTAATGCAAGTCTTCACGTGGGAAGCCAGCACAGTGCAGACTATGCAGATGTATATTTGCTTATTACAAGCTCAGCTCCCTGCTTGAAAGGTTAATTAAATTTATCAAAGACACAACAGGGCTCCTGCCTATAGAGGAGCAACAAAAGAATCAATAAACTTCAGTTTTGTGCCAGACAAAATGGAGAGAGGGAATGACAGGTCAGATGTGTCATGGCAGACCTTGGTTTGGTTTTGAAAATCAGTCAGTTGAGAAAGATCCTTTCAGCCCTGTCTGTATTTATTAATGAGAAGCACATTCAGGCAGGTAACTGGGAATCCTGCATACACCCAGTTTGGCTGCTCACACAGGATTCGTTGTGTTGGAAAGGGTGTTACCACACTTGAGAGACTTTGCAGAGCATTTCCCTTAGGTAATTTTTTGGGACTCAGTATTCACTCCTACCCAATTCCAGTACAGCTTACTGCTCATCTGGCATCCTCCATACCCTGCAGTGCTAGCAGCCAGCTAGGGCCACACCTCTAGTGAGGGAGACATTACCTAAATTAGAGTTTTTGTGGGAAACTCCCAGCCACTGCCATATTTCCAAGTGATGGTTACAGCCTCCTGTGGGCAGGCTGCTGGCATTTTTAATGCAGTGTCCTCCAGATCTGTGAAAGAGAACTAAATGCTGCAGTTTAAATGCCAACATCCTGTTCATGCTGTGCTCCTACTTTTGCTGGCATGGATGGAAAGGCTTTTGTCATGTTAACAGTGTTGGTGAGCTCCCAAAATAGCCCTGGAAAGTTCCCTCTGTCTGCAGGCAGAGTTGAGTCTGTTCATGTCCCTGTCCCCTGCGCAGAGCCCGTTAGCAGAGGTGAGCCCCTCATGCAAGGGCTGTTGGTGCAAGGTTTGAGGGCTGGGCTCCGTTTGAGAGCTGTGCCAGCCATCAGTGAGGAAAGGTGTTTTAACTTCTGCCTGTAGAGAGAACCTTGTACTGTGCCTTGGGTACCCATCTGCACAGGGTTTATACACTTCTTCCTTCCAAGCTGGTCTCCCCAGTGGTAGGATTAGTCCCTTAGGTATTCCCAGTGAGTCTTTCCCAGTCTCAGCATCAAGTCCTTTAAAAAGCAGCCCCATAGCCTCCTACTTCTGGCAGTTTGTGCTGTGTTCTCCATACAGCATTTCCAATAACGTGTAACTTTGGTACTTTTACAGTATTTATCTGCATAATTGACCTTGATGTAACGTCTCTTTCCACTTTAATGCTGATCATATTCATTATGTTCAATCTGTGAATATTTTTGGTGCCTACCTGCTTTTTCTTGACAAAAGAGCAGAGAAACCATTTATTCAAGAGGAATTTAAGATTATCACATAAAAGCACAACTGTCCCAGGTAATAAACCAGGCTGTTCTTCCAAGTTGAATTGTGTGGTCACAGCAATATGCAC
Source organism: Corvus hawaiiensis (assembly GCF_020740725.1). Lineage (NCBI taxonomy): Eukaryota > Metazoa > Chordata > Aves > Passeriformes > Corvidae > Corvus > Corvus hawaiiensis. The sequence continues at coordinate 5,468,383 of NC_063228.1, forward strand.
TGAAGAACAGTGTCCCTGCACTGACTTCTGCAGAATCAGGCTGTAGCAGAGTGAAAAGCACCAGGCATCCCAGAGACCCACAGCTCAAGACATGCAAGATGCTAAATTGATGGAACACCTGATCTTTAAAAGTGAAGGTGCACTGCACAAGTCGTGTGGAGTATACATCAAAGTCCACGGTGAGAAAAATCATGAAGACATGACATTTCTGAACCGGCCTCCTTCCTCTGCCCTTTTTCTCACTGCCAGTATTGCATTTAGGGGTCTGCCATGCTAACAGCATAACAGATTAAATCACAGGAGCACAGACACCTTGTCTGCTGGGCAGGAGGCAAAACATTGCTGCAATAAGAACTGACTTGCTGGGGAGCACACACCCTGCCCAGGAGGTGAGAGAGAGAACAGGAGAGCAAGAAATTCAATAAACTCAGCTGAGGGCTGGTATTTCTTTATTTCCATTTATATTTCATAAATGGAATCACACCAGTGTAGCATTACAGATATTAAGTGAGCTAAAGGATGGTCAGGCGAGCAGCAGAAAATAGAGGCGTTGTCAGTGATTAAGAACTGATCTCATTATAGGAAGACTTTACAACAAAAATCTCTAGCTGAAACACATGAAGTTGTCTAGTCATAAACCTTGCACCAATTTAACTTTGATGAATTTAAAAATGTCTCTGTAAGATGTCAATGAAATTGTTCTGTGTCAATAAACTTTTGGTGATTTCAGTGAAGCAAAGGATGGCTAAGAGTGTATAAAAGTGGTGTGGTGAATAAAAATACAAATGTTTCCATATTTGTCTTTTCCATGGAATAGTAATGCCTTGTGTCCCCTATTTGGCCTCTGTGTTTCTGATTTTTTTTGTGCATTAGCATATTGTGAGCATCCACTGTACCACTTTGCTAAAGGAAGGAAAGCAAACACTATTATTCACATTCACAGATTTGCAAGGTTTGTTTGTTTTCTATAATTTAGTTCTTCTCTGTAGTTTGTTGGCCTGAAGAGACACATCAAAGGGGCTCTGTTTTCTGGAATACAGTTTTTACATGGGAAAACACGTTCGGTGTTTCAACTTCTCATGTCTCAGCAGAAAGAGTTTCAGGATGTTTACCACCCATCTGTGTTTGACACAGCCCTTCTCCTGAAATTCCAGTGCTTACCCAACCCTTCAGTCTCATCTAAGTATTCTATCCTTATTTTAATTATTCTGGTGGAAGCCAGGGGTGCCAATGGCTGAGATTCCAGGAGGTCAGAGCCCTCTGAGCTCTTCCTTTTCAGATTTCAGAAGTGAAGGAAAAAAACCATTTCTCAGGCTGATTTACAGCAGCACTCTGATAAAAATCACATCTGGGCTTTTTTTTTTGTACTAAATCACAGCTTTTACTAGACAAGCCACATTTAAAAAGCTGTAATTTTTCTGCAACCATAAAACGGGATAAAATACCCGTTTTGTTTAGCCCTGAGCCTGTAATCTCAGTGAGATCAGATTATAAATACTATAGCAGTCAAACATGATATGGTCTTATCAGGAGTTGCTATGTTCCTCCTGATTATATTCCATTATTCTTGGTAAAATTCTGCTGTTAAACTTTGCATATTGCCTTTCCACAAAGGAAGCTATTTTGCCAGTCAGGATATTTTCTCTAATTGATACCATCTAATTAACCAGCTAATTTTTCTCCCCATATGGTAGGTATCGCCTGGCTGGCCTCCCAGGAGAGTACCAGTACAAGAACATCAGCAGTGCAGAAATCAACTACTGCTTAGTGAAAGACCTGATCATTTGGACCCAGTATGAAATCCAGGTGGCATCTTACAACGGAGCTGGGCTGGGAGCCTTCAGCAGGCCCGTGACAGAGTACACACTGCAGGGAGGTGAGCAAATCTGACCAGGATCTCCTCTATCATCCCACAGTTTCCTTAGGGGGTGTGCTGCCTGGCAGCCCCCCCTTAGAACTTGGGAAATGAATGGTCACTTCAGTCAAATTTGGTAGACAGCTTGGAGCAGGAAGCACCTGCAAATTTCAAATGCCTGAGCAGAGCTGAGTCTCTGCTCTATCTCTGCTGTAGAAAAAGCTGGGAGTGAAGTCAAAAATTATCTGTTTTTGTTGACCCTCGTGATGATGTGTTGCCACGCTTGCAGGTCAGAGTCAGCTGCAGCAGAGGGAATAAATGGAAATGCTGGTGAGAGCTGGGGTCCTGAAGAATGGATTTATGGGACCTGTGACAGCCGAGGGCTGAGGTTACTCTGCCAGGAGAGTTAGAGAAAATATGGCAGAGAATTGGTTTTATCGTGGCCAAGGCATGCAAGATGCTGCATATGCAATATAGGAGACAGAGTGAACCAGCTGCATTAGCTCTGATAATCACAGATACCTTGTTTTAGAAATATGGAATAAATTGTAAGGAGAGCGTAGGGAGAGAAATACAACCTGTGCAGAAAGTGTTCTGAGGCGTTTCAGGAATGGTGCAGATACTTGCAAAGGGGAAGATAAAATGATCTTTAAAGCCCAGATTTTTATGCTACAGCTCCTCCACACTTTTCTAAGTGCTTTAAGAAGAGTGTAAATTACACCAACAAAAGGATATGTAATTACTTTTTACAACCGGTGTAAGGCATGTTTACACCTCTAGATTGGTATAAAAATCTGCAGGATAATTAAGTGCCAGGTCCTTCAGGCTTCCATATATTCCCATAATTGCAGGGTTGTGCTGGATGCTGAGCACTGGACAGTGCATGGACTCTATTTCATTGGTCATGAAACAATTACACTGTTTTAAAAACTTGTTGATTTACAGTGCATCAGTTAATTTTCAATCAGTGAAGAAGATGTAGTTGTTTGTTAATTGCTACTAGGAGTATGTTATAACATGATTAGATACAGTTTGAGGTGTAGGGAGATCTTTAAGAAAAGATTGTTCATATGCAACACTAATTAACCACAACAGCTAGAGAAAGAACTATCTATATTTTGTCTTAGGGCATATAAAGTCTCATAGTTTAGAGGAGTCTAGGCACACTCAAGCTCATTCTAGAAGTGTTTATAGCAGACCTTGAAATGTTTTTCTTGAAGTCTTCTCCTTGCAGCCAGGATTAATGCTTTCTATCCCACTAAAGACCCAAGCTCTGCAGAGAATTGGTTTGCACACAGAATTTGAATCCCTTTTGTGATTATGCTTGTAATTCATTACCTTGTTTATTTGCACATTTTAAGCTATCATAGCACCTTAACCTTCCATCTATTAAGGCCCAGGTTTGGAGTTCACACTCTTTTTTCTTAAACCCTATAATTGACTCTAATTTCCCTTGATATTATGTGCAGTTATTATCATCCTTTATTGATTGGCTGTCTGTTGTCATTTATAAGGGTATAAATCCTCTGTTATAAATTAGGTGTAGTCAGTCCTGCATTCATGTTAATCAGCAGGAGTGTTTAGACTGCAGGCCAACCTGCAATGGCCTCTTTGGCTTCATGTAATTCCTCAGTGCTGGGTAGACGTGGAAGAAAAACTGGATATTTCTGATTTATTTCATATTGGTATTTGCTAATAGCTGTTAATAACTACTTCATGGATGCTGCCACCTCCTAATGAACCTTGCTGGGTTCACCAAAGGCATATGTCCTGTTTTAAAAAGAGTTTGAAGCCTTTTTACATTTAGAAATGAACGGGGAGACTGATTGGTATAAATAAAATTTTGAAACTGGTTTAATATTCAGTCTCCATATGTAATGTGCTACTGTCCAAATCCCTGCTCCTTTATGTTTATTGTAGTTGGGAAAAGACAGGAAAATCCAGTGATTGGTTCTTGCTCCAGAATGTTCTTCCTAAACCAAACCAGCAGGAGTAAGAAAAAGCCATGTGTAAAACTGCCTTGTAAATCATATTCTGATTTTAATACGAGCAGAGATAAATGTCAAAGACACACTCCCATCCATCCCCCTCTCCTACTACCACACCACCACTGCCTCTGCTCTGACATGCATTAAATGATGTGAGCTGGGCTGGCAAGAACCTGTCTGTCTGCAGATGAAAAATATCTGCAACACCTCATACTAATCAAGTGTGCTGTGCAGCCAGACCCTGGGAGGAAATGAACCTGGGGAGCAGATCAACCCATTGGCAGGAGCACATCAGCATATTGGCACCTTTGTCATAGGGAATATTGACTGGCCATATAAGCTGTGGATTTATACCAGGAGCTAGTCTATTAATCCCTTATTAGTCCTCTGGCATTGCTTTAGCCACTGAAAACTAATCAGCGGCTCCAAGCTCCTCAAAAATCACCAACTTCCAGAATGCAGCCAAGCTCACAAGGTGCTGAGGGATCTGAACTTGGAGGAAACTGGTGCATAATGTCAGTGAGATAAAATGTCAGAAAGACTTACTGGCAGAGCACTGAACATCCCAGCACAGGGGTCAGACAGGTTGACTGTCTCTAAAATCTTGAAAGTCTTTTCAGAGGGATATTCAGCCTGATCCTTTGATGCTCTGTATACATAGGTCTTTCTTCATCAGAGTTCCTCCAACTGTTCCTTGCTTTGATGTTACTTTTCACAGGGATTTGTGCCAGCCTTCTGCATAGGGCAATTTTACTTATTTAAACAGTGTCCTGCAGGACTTCTCATTGCCATATGAAAACCTGAAGTTTCCCATTACCTTTTCGTGTAAGAATAGCTTTGTGAAGCTATAAACATCTTTATGTGGTGAAAATATTGTCTCTCCTCTCTACTGTTGGGTATGTTTACCTTTTTCTGCACGTTGATTTGATAAAGCAGCAGCTTCCACCCTTACTTTGGGTTCTGTCCCTTTTATCTCACCACTGTGAATAATTCTGAACATCTCTCTCTCTTTGAAAAACTCCCACCCATACCTTAGATTTAGGCAGGGCAAGATTTCAAATAGAGGCATTGCTTCCATTAGCCTCTTCAGTGACATTAACCCACTTCTGTTTCTGCTTTTAATGCCGTGTCTTTCTTTTGATGCATATCCTAAAAGGCCAGTCTTATGTCCTAAAGTTCACAGATCTCAACATGTGGTTTAACTTTGTTTTGTTTTCCCTTCTCTGCCATGCATGGACACCTTGCCAGTCCAGGAATGTCTGAGCAAAAGCCCTTCCTGAATAAAAGAGTGGGACAGTCACCAGACTAGTGAGTCTTGATGACATGGAGAGAAGGATAAAGCAAGAGGAGTGTGTTTAGCCAGGTCTAAAGCAGATTTTTCCTCAGGCAATAAGAGATGAATCAGAGAAATTTATATAACTGAGGTGGAAGAGCCAGAGGAAACCCAGTTAACTGAAAGCTTCCTGCTTTATGTAGGAGAAAATCTTGAAAATTGAATCCCTGATTGCAGAGTGTCCTCTGCAACCATTCAGTTTTATCTCTGTGAAAAGATATTTTCCTTAGTTTTCCTTTGGGCTTTCTTGGCAAAAATATCTTAAAGATCCTTGTTTACCTCCTTTGGGGAACTTCCCAATGGCCTTGGAGCACCCGTGACTCTTTTGGGCCCATCTGCTCCTGTGCAGGAGCAGATTGGGGTTGTAGTGGCTGGGGTTTTGTCTTGCTTAGATGCCATTTGCCATCTACTGCTTTTATCTTGTTTTTAAGTGATTTCACAAGGTGGTGAAATTAGCAGTTGTCTCAGTGAGGCCCCTGGCCCCCAGTTCCTAATAAAGAAATGAAATCTTGTCTGTGTGAGAGACATGCAAGAAAGGAAGGAGGCGTTTCCCAGCCACAAGAAGCTGAACTCATCAGTCAGTGCCAAACCTCACACTGCTGAATTTCAGAATTCAGATTTTCAGATGTGTAGAGTTACAGAGACCACTTTTCCTACGCACCCACTGCTGTTCAGAGCACGGCCCAGAACACCAGCTGGGAGCAGAGGGAAGAGGCTTCAGAGGAGGAATTACAAACCTCCACATCCCCACCGCTCCCACGGGATGTGCAGCTCAGCACCTCAAGCTGGTGCATTAAAGGAACAACCAAATCCTCACCTAGAGGAAAACCTGCAGTTCCACAGGCAAGCTGCCACCTCGAAGGTGAGGAGCTCCAGAGGAGCCTCTTTTCCAAGCCTGTGTTGAAGATCTATATTTAGGAGCAGGAGTCTGGCCATCAGGAACTCCGTGGGATTTACATGCTGTTTGCACATGGCTAGAGACAGAATAATTACATGTACACATGCTTAACCTCGGTGCCTTCTCCCCTCTCAATTATCCTGTCAGTGAAACCCTTTTAATGGTTTTTATCTAGAGTGCTTCCATGACCTTTTCTACTTGGAATGCTGTACATTAACCCACAGTCCCAGGGGCTGAGCTCTCCGTAGATTTCCAACCACATGAACTTTATCGGGAGGAAAGTAACAGTTGGTTGTGTCTGACCAATTTGATCTGCAGCTCTGAGATGGCTCCCAGATGGATCTCCACTGTGAGATGGCTTTGGAATACTTGCAAACATGATGAAGTACAGGTTTAAAAGCTGAGAGTGTAAATACTTGGGGATTACTCTTGAAACACCTGTTTGACATTGGCAGCTTCTGTACAGCTTGACAACAAATTTGTAGGAAGAGGACATAGATTTACCACTAAATTAGAAAATCCTTTGTGCAGACAGCCACAGCTTCAGTAAGTTACTCTCCATGATCTTGGAAAAGTATTTGAGTTTTGAAGTGACCAGAAGGTCAATTCTGATTTAGCTTCCTTCAAACTTCTTTTCTTTTTTAAATGCAGAACTGCTCAGATACCTAAGGAAGTCTTTAATATCAGGACATAAAAGGAGAATTTTATACTGGCACTTTGAAGTAAATTTGAGATTATAATGCCAATATTTTACTGATTAAAATTATAAAAATGTATTACATTATGCCTTCTGCAGTATAATTAAGCTTATGCATATCAGATGGACAATGTTCTTTCCATCTTTTAAATGTATTAATTGACATTCAGATGTTGATTTTTCAATAAAGATATCCAAGAAGGAATTGTGATTTTCATGATTTTCAACGTTCTGAAGGTTTTATACTTTCTGTTCTTAATTTTTACCATTTTTCATATTGCAGCAGGTACTTGCTCTGCTATGACCATATATTCTTGTTTCAGGAAATTATCTCCTAAAGAACAAAATATATTTCCTTTTTTAAAAAAAATAACTAAGGCATTTGGTTATCCACATTCCTAAAACTGTAGTAAACCTATCCTCAAGTGTTTGCCTGAGCTTTTTTGAGGACTGTGAGGACCACAAATGAAAACTTGGAGCTTGATGATGCTCAGCTGATTTAGCCTTCCTGACAGGAGGAGATGAATCTCAGTGATATCCTGGTGACTTTCTGATAACAAAGTAACATGAAGATCTGTAATACAATTTTCTTCTGCAGTAACAAATCTCTGGCAGTTACAATATCTGAATATGCAAATATGCAGGAAAGTAAGAATTTTGTCTTCTAAAAAATTTTATGCATTTAACCATTAATTATACGAGGTATTGCACGCAAAAGTAGATTCAAATATATCTTGTGGCTCATAAACAGTTTCATCAAGAACGTGAATAAGCAAAAATGCATTTAGTGGGGGACTGTAGCCAAAGCAACTCATTATGACTGTAGAGTGACTTTAATATTTATGACTGTATCTCAGGATGATTTGGTGAATCTCTTAACTACAAAAACTTTATGATGTCTACAGGTCATTCAGATAATAGTATAACCTTCTAAAAGCGCACAGGGAATTATGATACATGGCAGGAAGTAGGACCTGGATTCTAATGAAAATTTAGAGTACTATCAGATAAACTCTGCTTCCAGAACTCAATAATTATGCATAGTTCATAAATTGTGACATCAAGTTTTAAATTAGGGCAAGAAAGTTCTGACTAATACACAGCTACTGAGGTTAAAAAAGTGTGCAGAGGGAAGTTGTGGAGCCATGGCAGAATCTTCAGGGAATTTTAGTGACAGAGAGGGCATGGGAGTGGATGTTCTTGTCATTTCAAACCTGACAGCCTTGAGGATTTCTCCATTTTTCTGTGCTGATATTTCTGGGCTGTGCATGTCTCTGATAAGTGTGCACTGTCCTGTCTTACTGTAGTGTGTGCACCAGTTAAGAATAATGCCCATTTACGTCTCTTCCAAACAAATTATAACTTGTGGTGGGAAAAGGGGCAGCTTTGCCTTTTTGAACTTCTTTTCATCATTTCTTTTCCACGCAAAGACTCATCTCCCGAAAAGTAGTTTGAAACTTTAGAAGTTTCTGCCCTGTTTTTGAAAAGTGTGGAGGAAACCACCATTTCTCAGTGGGAATTGTGGATACTCCTTAGAAGCACAGATCATTGGGCTTCGGTAGAAATTTTCCCTTGGAAGCAGAAGGAGCAAAGCCTTCCAGGCTTCGAAACCACTTGTGGATAGTTCCTCTTTCATAGCATACAAATGCACATGGCTGTCAATAGTGATATTTTTGAAGCATTATTAAGCTTATTTTATAGGATTTCAAGTGTCTTAGTCCATTTTTTTGTACTCAGATAGCAGTTTTCTTCTTAAAATTACTATAAGCTTGATAATTTCAGAAAAAATAGACCTGTCCATTAATATTCTTTTCTCTGAGAATTATAGAAATGGCATCTTAAAGCAGTAAGTTGAAGAAATTGCTCAGAATGAGACATTTTATTAAAAGGTGAAATATTTAAGTGCTATTTTTGGTTGTTTGAAGGCAGCATGCTTTTATGCTCCTTGCTTTCTTTTGTATTGAGAAAACATCTGTCTAATTAAATCCTTGGCATAAAATGTTTATGCAACTTTTAGTAGATTAGAGGATGTATTGGCTCAGGATATATATATAATCAATTCAATATACATGAATGTATATCATATCAAGATAAAATGAGAACATCTCCCAATTCCCAAGAAAAATCTTCATTGCATGTGATATGACTGGTCCTAATTCTTTAAGCAGTAGTAAATAATAAACAGATGCTGTTGCCAGATTATAATTCACAATTAGAACCTTAATTGTGCAAACTCTGTGTTTTCCTGTCTGATCTGGGGAATTGAGCAGCATTAAAGGACTCGAGAAATTTCTCTCAGAAACTGTTCATTCTTGGTGCACTCAGGGATGACTGAAAGAGCTGTGCTCACCTCTCCTGATCTGGCTTCTGCCTCAAGTCTTTCTGAGAAACTCCTCTGCAGGATATTAAGCTGCAGAAACCATTTCTTCTCCTCCCCTTGAAGGAGTCTCCAATACAAGATGAGAAATTAACCCAATTACCCAGCTTTCCAAATCACTGCTGTTCCAGGGGAAGTGCATCCTTCTCTCAAGGTTGTTATTACTCTGTGACTTGTGAGTGACACTCATTGGTTCTGTGTTCATTTTTCTCTTTTTTCCCCTCATTCCCTATCCACTCTGTTTTATCTTGTTCCCTCTCTGCTGCCTGGGAGCAGTGCCCACAGCTCCACCTCAGAACGTGCAGGTCGAAGCCGTGAATTCCACAACCATCCAGTTCCTCTGGAACCCTCCACCCCAGCAGTTCATCAACGGCATCAACCAAGGGTACAAGGTGAGTAGAGACTTCAGATAACGTCTGCCTTAACAGTCCTGGTATAAACCAGAATTTCATTCTGATAATCTCTGAATCTCCAAAGTGACTCTGTGCTCCCAGGAGTATCTTACATGGGTAAAATGAAGAGAAAAGTGAGCAATTGTTGATCCTCACAGGGCTTGGAGCAACCTGGGATAGTAGAAGGTGTCCTTGCAGGACATGGCAGAGGTTGGAACTGGGTGATCTTCAAGGTCTCTTCCAACCCAAACCATTCTATGATTCCAATATTTGCAATTTATGTAAGTTCTGAAAAGGGAATGTGTCATAGCCTAGAAGTCCTTATACCTTTGTCATTTTCCTGGCGAGTTTCCAAAGCCAGAAAGCAATTCCATGTCAGTTTGGAAAGTCACCACAGGAGACATGTCATTGTGGCACTGAAAACCAACCTTGAGGTTTCTGTTTATGCTAGTGCAGAATCACCATTCATTTCACTGGGAGCCAAGGCATCACACTAAATATTTGCCTTGACTTTCCCACTGTGATGATCTGGGAGATATGAGAATGTAGAATTTATTAATCAGGCAATACCTGTTACAGTGCACAGAGCAGAGAGTGCTTAACAGAGCCTCTGACCGGCGGAGTGTTTGCTGAGGAACTGGGTGGGGTGGTTTGTTCCTGCTTAACAGAGCCTCCATCAGTGGTTCAGTGGTCAGGGCATAATAAATGAAGGGTTTAAAAACTTCCATGGAGAGAACAAAGAGAAATCTTGCAGGAGTCTCAGAGCAACAAAAGGGAAGACAAGTGTGGTTTATGAGCAGGGAGGAGCGAGATTGGTTTGAGTGTTGGGTGAAGGGACATGGAGTGGTTTGAGGAGGATGCTGTAGTTTAGAAGACAAGTTGTGAATTAAGGGATTGTATATGGACTTGAGCTGTTTCAGAAGACTTGATCCTTCTCTAGGAATGTCCCAAATTGACAGGGAAACTGAGACAGACAGAGATATGCATGGGAATTTTGGTATTTCTGCCCAAACCAATGTAGTTCTCATAAAGACCAGCAGTGGTTTGAGAATCCCACTGCTAAAGAGCTAAATACATGTAGATGTGTGTCTGCTTCTGGCAGAAATAGAATCAGTTCTCAAGGCTCAGTGACTGACAGGCCTGCAGTACAATACCCTGAAACCCCAGCACAGAAAAAGTACTTGGCTTCTGTTCAAACTCTGGAGAATAAAAGCACTTTTGGGGTTCAGTGGACTGCAGTACACTCTAATTTTCTGGTCCAAGTCCAAGCACAGGGAGCCCAGGTTTGCAAAAGTTTTTTTTCAGATTTTCATTCTCTGTTGTATTCAGAGTTTCAGTGTAAGGATCCTTCATCTCCCTGCATAGCTACCTCTAATTTATGTTTCCATTTCTTCAGCAATGGTATAAAATAAGTCAGATTGTAATTTATATCTGTCAGTGGACAATGAAGACTTCTGAAATTATCAAAATTTGTATTTCTTCTGATTTCTTTGATTGCAGTAGATTGCCACAGCTTTGCCACTCTGTTTCCCCCAGAGAATTGGAGTACAAAGACTGTGTGAGATCATTTCTGTCACTTATTTCTACAGAGTAGCTTTGTGTATGATTTATAAATTTCTCATAGTCAAAGCCAGGCCTTTGCCTTTCCTAAGGATTTAACCCATTTTTTCCTTTAACTGACAAAATTGTTCACCTGTATTTTCTGCACATATTTCCTCACGAATGTGCAACGAAATGCACTCAAAAAAGAGTTCAGTCCTCCAAAGTTATAAATGCCAATTGTAATCCACAGAGGTGATTTAGAAAAGAAAGTAAAACTTACTATCCTCTTTAACCATTTTACACTTTTATCTTTTCTTTGAAATTTATTTGCATTTCAATAAGTTGTAAAGTGCACCTTCTCAAATATGAAATATTCCTAACAAAATTACCCCTAATATTCCCCTAACTGTGCTTTCAGATTGTCAGGGACTCTAGACATTGGCTAAGTGTGTCAAATATGGCTTATTAATTTCAGGTATCTTTTCATGTTTATGAGCCTGAAATCAATACAAGTAGCACGATTTACACAGCCCTTGAGTCAAGCCTGGAATTTTAACATTCTCTTGTAACCAAAAACAATAAGGATTTTTGGACAAAATAAAAATTTCATAAACACTTTCAAGTTTTAGACCTCTAAGCCTTTAAGGTGATTTCAAAAATTGTTTCAAAATTTCAAAGTCATTTGCCAAAAATGAATCTTTTAAGTCCTCATTTAGGTACCTACACATGAGGTATTGCACTCTGAGATACTGATCGTCCAGAACATCCACTGAGATGAATGAAACCTGGAAGACTGGGCTCCTCTGACAAGCACCCTATTTTAAATGCATGAAAATGTCTTCAGGAGTCTAACTTTTGGGACTCAGGTGTTGAAAATTGTAGTAATCATCTTTACAACCATTTTCTCTTCTTTCTGTAGTTCCAGAACTGCTTGAATCATTCGCAGTGTAGGTGTCCCCAGTCCAATGAGCTTGTAATGCTCCCAGCCTGTGAGGCAGGGCTGCTCACTGGGGTGCTGGCAGGGCTCTGGGAGGGGAAGGGGATGTGTGTCCCCCCTTCTCTCCCTCTGATCCCAATAACCTCCCCAGACAGTGGGATCTTTAAAGAAAATAAGGTAAAGCATTTATGTCAGAGTAACACTGAAAATACCTCCTTCAGCTTGCTTTCAGCAGCAGAGACCGGCCAGGCTGATGAGACAAAAGGCTCGTGTCATCTGAATAATAATTTCCCATAATTCTGGCATTGCTCAGTAGCAGCCATGGAGAATTGCAATGCTGGTGTATCCCATCAGCAGCGAGTGTTACAGACATCCCTCCAGTATCACAGTGCTGCATCCATCTGTTCAGCATCAGAGTTGACAGTAGTTTAACAGCATTGGTTGGTTCTTTGCAATCAGATTAAGACGGTTTTGGCAGCCAAACCTACTTTCATTCCAAATAGACACAACTTCTAATGAGAGCTCATCCATGTTTGAATTTCCCAGCTCCTGGCGTGGCCAGTGGATGCTCCGGAGAGTGTGACCGTGGTCACCATCGCTCCAGATTTCCATGGTGTTCACAGTGGCTGCATCACCAACCTGAAGAAGTTCACCACCTACTACACCTCAGTGCTGTGCTTCACCACCCCGGGGGACGGCCCTCGGAGCCCTCCCCAGCTCCTGCGCACCCTGGAAGACAGTGAGTACCTGAATTTTTAAATCTCTCTTCTTAAAATTTGATCTCAGGTTCACGGTCACTCTGCAATCTCTTCTCAAGTGACCTCGTGTCAGATGAAGACTTCAGCCAGTTTTCCATGGGTGTTCTTTTAGCCTGTGGCAGATATTTGAATTTTTTTTCAGTATAGACTAAACCTGGATGAATTTTTTTACATTGGTGATTAGCTAAGAGCTCCATAGTCTGGTTCAGCCAACACACAATGCATTGTTTGTCTGTGAATCCTTGTGCTCTTAAATCCATGTTCAGGCACCCAGATAAATATGAATTGATCTTCTTAGGAACTGAGCACTGGAACTTCCTGTGGAGGTCAATGATTAATTTATGATTGCTTCCTGCTGTTATTCAATGTATTGAAAATGTCTGTATCGATATTACATTGCAAGTGTTTGTGTGAAAGAACCAGGCTCATGGCAAGGCAGTATATTGCATTCTGGAAAACTGAAGGCAGGATGAAATAAAATGAGCTGGATGGTTTAGCATATAAATTATTTCCTGCATCAGAAAAAGCTTTGGTCTCTGTGGCTCCTTGAAGTTGTTTTCTCAAGACATATTTGGGCCTATCGAGTGCAGTGTGTGTCTGATGCAGATAAATTGCAGTGGCCCTCACAGCTGACTGTGTTCACGGTGATCTTGGCTCTGGCCAGTGCTTCGGGAGCATCATAAACACTGCTGCACATTTACAGGCTCAAACCAGAGTAAAAGGTGTCTAATTCATCCATTAAGATATTGTTTTTAGAAATACTACTCTGCCTTAATAGGGACCTTTTAGGTTAGCCAGTGTTCCCATAAAGAAGAATCCAATCGTCGTTAACATTCATGGGAGTGAGGCTCAAAGTGCTAATCCAATTTTTCACGAGATACTTTTGAAGGAACCTGGAGAAAATTGCTTTCCCACAGATTTTCCTGGTGTGGTTAGTCTCCTCTATGTACTAGAACTGTGCCCCAAGAGCAGGTTGTAGGCTTAAACCAGAGGTAGGAATTTAAGGACCAGAAATCTGTATGAGCCACTAATCTGAACTCCAGCTTGTGTGTTTGGGGTGAAAGCAAAAGGTGTTGTGGAAAGAGAAACATGCATTAGGTTCCTGTGTGCACCATCAGCTTTTTTGCCCATTTTCCTAAGGAAACAAAGATTTAGCCAGTGATGGTTTGTAAATGTGCCTGTTGAGTTCATCTGAGCACAGTTGAACCCCATGGTTAATCTCAGTGAGTGCAGAAGGGTAAGAAACCAAAGATACAAAATTCCTTGGATTTCCCAAAATTAAACAACTGGGAAGAGGAAAGAGAATATCAATATTTCTGCTGAAGGAAAGGCTGCAGAAATGAACCTTAAATGCTTTCCACAAAGTGGGAGAAGGGGGAGAGTCATTGCCCTGTCTCATTGAGGCTATCTCAGGGAAATGTTGGGATCATGTGCCATTTTAAACACAAGAGAATTCCATCAGGAAACATAAACCAAGAGAGAGCCAGACTTGTGTTTTCTAGATAATCTGAGACATTTCTTGGTGTGTCCAGCTGTATGCTGCAAGGAGCCTCAGCAGGAGAGATGAGCAGGATTGATTTATTTATTTATTAATCCTGCAGAATTGCTTCCCTGGGTTTTCACAGCAGCAGAGGAGTTCCATGCAGGATGGTGTAATGCATCCCGGCAGAGAACTCCTTGAAGTTGAGTTGCTTCAGGATTTATGTGGTGGGAAAAAAGATTTGAAAGGCCTGTCATTCATGTTTGCAGGTGATCATTTTCTGTCTGTATGGCAAAGTTAGGCAATCCTTTAGGAAAACAGGGATCCGTTTGCTGATGAGCTGCAGGTCAAATAAAACCTGACATCCAGTCAGAAGTGCTCCTGGCCTGCAATCACCTGCACCTGTGTTTCCTGATGACATTGGGCTGTAACTGCAGGGGAGCTGATTGGAGCAAGGCTTTGTGTGTGTGTGGTTTCCATGTCTGCAGATCCATGGTCCCAAAGAGTGGTAATTCCATGCTCTTGGTGAGCATTCCTGGGATCAGTACTGGATCAGCAGTTCTGTGGTGCTTTGACTACTGGGTACTGCAGAGTGGATTTGGACATTTTCCTCACTGGGACTGCAGAATCACAAATGGGGTTGTAGCTGACCTACTGGCAAGTTGTGGGCTTTTTTTGTCATAGCTGGAGGGGAATGAGAGGCTGGACTAAATTGAAGAGGAAACAAAACATGAAATTGCAGACAAGAAATTGCCAACTGATGTCAGTGGAGCTGGAGGATACTCAGGCAGGGATCCAATGACAGAAGCACAGTGAATATAAAGTGAACAAAACCTCCTTTTTCCAGTACATCGATTGAGGACAGAACAGCACTTGGATCAAAAATCAGTCAGGTTGTCTTCCTTGAAGATCAAAATTGAGGGAGGATGGCATATTCTTGACAGTCATTCCATTTTATGCTCTTTCATTGCACACTGGGGAGCTGAAATTTTTAAGAGCTCTTGAGCTACCTCATAAAAACCCTTTAAAAGTTTCACACACTTGTATTCATTTTACAGAAGACAGTTGCCATTATGTTGGACATTTTTAGAGTTGTTTTGAGGGAATTTATCCAAGCAGTGGCTTGTGACTCTGTCCTTGCTGTGACCTTGCACACGGGAAAGACTCTTTCCAGGTGAGGGGATTGCTGGTGGTGTTGCTGCACAGAACAGTGCAGGTAAACACCTCACATGTATCCTTCCTTGAGCAAATGCTGTTCAATCTTCCCAGAGCTGGGATGATGACTGGGTGAAATAATTGACGTGATGATAGCTAGAGCATTTCTTCCCACCTTGCATTCTCCTCTCACCAAGGTTTTCAGCCTCCCTTAGTGCTGGCTCCAGGATGTATTTCTCCTTCCCTAACCTTGCCCTGTGAATCTGGTCCCAGTTAAGTGGGGCTCAGCTATTAACAGCTTTCCTCTTCTGATTTGCCAGAGCCAGGAGCTGTGGGACACCTGAGTTTCACCGAGATTCTGGACACCTCACTCAAGGTCAGCTGGCAAGAACCCGCAGAGAAAAACGGCATCATCACAGGTATCAGCCACTATCTCTGCTTTTACTTTTTTTCTTTTTTGCTTTTACTTTTTACTTTTTTACTTGTGTGGGGGGTGGAATGTGTTGTTGCAGTGAAAAACTGTGCAGTGGAACATTTAGGGAGAATTTGGGCTATTGCTTGTTTCCTCACCCCTCCTCTGGATAATTGAGATGTCACCAGGGAGTGTTACACAAAGTACAGCTCCAATTACTGGCAGCTCATGATTGTGGTTACTGGAAAAGCAGTTTGTGTTAGAAATCAACTCCCCACAGGGTGTCTGGTCTTGTTAAATCCTCCGTGACCTCCACCTGCATTACTGAATTTTTGGAAATTTGTGAGACTGTGCTTGGCCTTTGCCCCAAGGGTGGGGGGTCCCTACACAGAGTTCACAGCTGCAAAGTCTGGATTGGCATTGCTGAGGTTTGCAATCAAGACCAAGCCTGAAATCAGCAGAATCCTTCATCTGTGATCAAGTGGTCTGGCTGTGGACTGCGTGACAGAATTTGCATGTCATTACTTAATCTGTTATAAACCGTCACAGGGGTTCAGAACTCTCTTGTTTCCCTTTGATGAGTCTGCCATTTGACAAGCTATTTATCTGTTTACTGTATGCCAGTGTAGATACAACATCAGCAACTTCATTATTTTTCATAAAGGAAGCTATAAATACTTGAGGAAACCTCTAGTTCTTATCGACAGAGGCAATATTGTTTTCAGATGGTAAACTATTGCAGCTGCACAAGATGGAAATTCCATTTAACAAAGGCTTTCAAGGTTTTGAAGCACAAAAAAAAGCTCCCAGATTTTAAATTACTGGAGACAGTTGGGAAGGGAGAAGATCATTTCACACAGATCAAAGTATTTCATGTTTTGAGCATTTAAATGTATGTATTTTTTTTTTAAATTGTGTTACCATTTTTTTTAGAGCGCATTTTAGGAGTTAAAAAAAATCAGATTACCTGACCCTTGACTGTTGAAATGTTATATCGGTCTAATTTTCTGGAGCATTTTAACTTGGACAGGTGTAATTATTTTGATAGGATTTCACTTGTCAGTGTTTTCCTCTGTGTATCTGTAACGTGCACCATTTGTAGCTGTGTGCTCCGTGCTGTTTGTGGAGTCCTCATGCAGATCATCTCCGGCCTCTCCACCACAGAAACCTGCCTGAAATATGCACTGATTTAAGTGGTTTGAGAATAGAAACTAATGACTCCTGAAAGCAGAGTAGTATTGATTCAGTGAGGATGTCCAAAGCCTTTCAAGCCCAAGTGCTTAAATTTAGGTACCTCCATCCATGATGTAATACTGATCCTTGTTAAGCAGCAGGTAGCAGCTCTGTGCTTGGTGTTGCAGAATTACTTTGCTAAAAACAAGCTTCTCCCTCCCAGAATGGGTTGAAACCTGATGGAGCCAAATGATGGACTGTGTTATATTTGGGGTAAATAGTTTCAGAAGGAATTAACTGAAGAAGTTCTCTTATTCAGGACAAAATACCAGTGTGAAAATGCACAGCAGAGTTTATACGGAAAAAGAAACCTCCTTAATGATGCAAATTGCATTTGGGATAGAGGAACAGCAAAATTACTCATGCCCTTAGCACCTCAGAGGTTTAGAGAGGGCTGCTTGGAGATCTGAGTGCGCAGGGAGGCAATTATTCATCATTTCTGCTCGTTGATGTCTTTACTGGACCTTCTTGTTCCCTGCACGGGTGCTGGGAGGAGGGAAGCACAGAGGGGGTGCCCAGCAGCCAACCTGCTCTGGGAAATTGCCCATTACTCTTGCTGTAAATCTCAGTATCTTCCTCGTTCCCTCAGCAAACATTGATTTATGAGCATCTGGATGTGGACGGACAGTTTGTGATTGGGCGTAGTGCTCTCGTGTAGAGAATTTACTCCACATCAACAGAAAATTATTTCTGAAACTCCTCTGGTCATTAGTTCCCGTTAGGCAGCGTTTTGTGGAGTGCCAAACCGTGGGGGAAGGATCTGTGGCACCTTCCCTGTCCTCACTCACAGTGGAGCCAGAGGAAACCCTCTGGAAAATCCGGCTGCACTTCCCACGCACGTTTCTGGCAGGGATCGCATCTGTAACACAGGGAGTGTGTTCTCACCAGCCACATGGCCCAGAGTTCTGCCCATCTGCTGCTCAGTGTGGCTGAAGTGCTACTTGGGGGTGCAGTGCTTGTTGTTCCTTTCCTTCAGCGCTTTTTTTTTCATCTGTTTCTGTTATGCCTGATTGCTTTTGGCGTTGTGTCTGCTTGCTGTGTATGTACAGATTTTCTGTTCTCATCTTTTATATGACTGGAATTTAACTATACATCTGGGACTGAAATCCCCGACAGTAAATACTGCCTCTTTGCCTTTTCTTCAATTTACACAGAAACTCAGGATATTTTTCCTGGTGAACTTTTTTTTTTTCCCCCAGAAAATAAATACATAGAGACTATGTGCCTAATGGGCGGGAAAGCTGGGTCTCATCCTGTGATCACAAGGGAGAAGAGATAAAATGTCCAAAGAATAATCACCAACATTTGATGTATAACCTAAGCTTATCCAGATGGGAGAGGAGATATCTCAATCACAGAAGATTGCCTGGTGCATGCTGAATGACACTTTCTATTGTCCATAAGCAACAAATGGATAGAGGGAGCATTAAAAGTCTCCTGCTTATCTTCCTCTGGTTATTTATTGTCTGGAACAGACTGCACCCACAGCTATTGAAAGAAAAGGGTGTTTGTGATGGTCCTTCTGCTTGCAACTCCTTCATGCCTCTTCACTGAGCATCAAATGCAGGGGACAGTCAGCCCCCACCTTTCTGCTCATCCTCTGTTCATTCAGGCAACAGAGTCCTTAAATTTTGTCAGCATCTTCCTACAGATTACAATCCTGCCTGTGCTACATCAACTCTGGTCTGGCAAATGGCTCTTAAACCTTTTCAGAGAGCATCAAAACACCACAGTGTTTCTAAAACACCGGTAAATTACTGAGTTAATTAATTACCACTCCAACACTTATTTAAAACCAGTTCCAGATGAGTGTTCAGGAGTTTTTCCCCTTCCCCTGTGCAGTGCAGTCAGAGGAGCATTTGTGGTGTAAGTGGAATTGTTGAAGCATCACCTCCCTTTATCACTGCCCCCTCACCTGAAACATAATTAATGACTGTGTGAGCACACTGAGCCCATTTTCATGCAAAATCAGGTTAAGATGAATCCCTGTCAGTGATGGCAGCTCACAAGAGAGGACAGAGAACATCTCACACCTCTCTGGCTCTTGCAGAAATATTTGTCTCACCATGCTTTTGACTCATGAGATTATGATTTCTTGCGGATTAATACCGTGAGGGGTATTGCTACATCAATTCATATATGTTAATCAGCTTATCATGTCTCTTTCTTTTTAAAAATTTGAAAAAAAAAAAAAAAAACCTCAAGCCCTCTAACTGGTCCGAATTCCTCATCTTAGATGATGGCAACAGAAACCCAGTAGGGAGTTTCTTCAGCCAGTTTGCCTTGTGCATGGTTCACTCAGTGGGATTCCTTTCTGTTAGTCCTTTTCACTCACATCAAATTTCACAGGCATTCAAGAGCTATGTGTATTTTTTTTTTTTCTCACCCTCTGAGTCAAATCACAAAGAAAGCGGCAATCAAGCAAACTTTTCAGACATGCTCTCTGGGGACTGGCACAGCAAGGTTCACATGGGTTCAAATGAGAATAAAGTGGGACTGGGCAGGAGGAGGACAAGCAGATTTGGAGGTAAAATTGAGCAAATCAGACAGTGGAAAGTTTCAAAAGTTCTTGGAAGGCAAGTGGTTATCAAAGAGATAAAAAGGAAAGCCTGGTTGTGATAGAAGAATAATATGGAGGTCAGGGCAGGTGCAGCTTTGGACAATGCATTGGCTCCAAGATGGTTTTGAAAGGAAGGATAATGATTCACCCTGCTGAAGGATTTCTGCAAGGAACAAGCGGTGGGGAGTAGAGGTTTTTCAGTTCCTAGAAGATTCCCACAATGTTCCTGCCTGATTGTTACTGTCAGATTTCTAAGCATTTCTGAGCAGGCAGCAGTGAAGGTTACTTCAGCCTGCAAAGGGAGAAGTCCTACTAAGCACATGGAGCTTTTTAATCAGATATTCCAGTAGATGTTATATTTTCCAGTGTTTCTTCCTGTTTGCTTTGTAGAGTTCACAGAATGAAAGTCTATCTTTCTGTCATGTTATCCGCAGGTTTCCAGGCCATTTCATAGGAAGCACAGAAAAAAAAAGACAGTTGAGACCTCATGTTTTCCTAGTAGGGGCATACCCCGTGGGGTACCTGCATCAATTGTTTATCAGAAATAACAATATTTTAAAAATACTTGGGTATTTTAGCCAGTGTGTACTTGAAGGAGGGTTTTTTCTATTTATAAAAACGACCACAAGGAATGGCTTAAGGAACAAGGATCCACCACTGCCCACAAGCACGGGCGGGAATTCTCTGCGTTATTGGAGAACTGTGTCCCCCTGACTTGTGGGTGATGTGCTTTGCAGGGTACCAGATCTCCTGGGAGGTGTACGGCAGGAACGAGTCCCGCCTGGCCCGCACCCTGTCCAACAGCACCCTGGAGTACAAGATCACGGGGCTGTCGTCCCTCACCACCTACACCATCGAAGTGGCGGCCGTGACCGCCCAGGGCAGCGGCTGGGTCACCTCCTCCACCATCTCCTCTGGAGTGCCCCCAGGTTGGTGAAGCTGCAGGGAACAAAGAAAATGTGCCAGTTCTTCGTGTTCCTGTGGTCCAAAGGTCACACGTTACTTCAGTTCAGCAGTAATAAAAACGATTTTATTTGTAAAGCACTGGAATTCTTTGCCGCGTAATTTAGATTTAATTTTTGGAACAGAGTGAAATGTTAACGTGAAGATATTTACGGTTTGAAATTTCCAGGAAGTTGAGGGGGTTTAATACAAATACAAAAGGAATTGTAGGTCTGACAATGGAATGGACAAAGTAATAAAGTGGATACAATACAGAATCTCTTGACATTTACCAAGTGACATCAGAATGAAGCCTGGATCAATTCAAAAAGTGTTGCTTTGGGGGAAGAAATAAAGTTTGGGTGATATTAAAATGAAAAGGATTTTCCATGTGGAAGTAATACAGCTTATGTCAACTATGAGTGTTTCACTTGTACAGTGAATCTAAAATCTTATTTACAAGAATTTGAAGTTGTGGCCTGAAAAAAGATTTGGGGGGAGGCAGTTAGGTCCCACATTGTCCGAGTTACCATTTGGGCACCTGTATATTTACCCTTTTTACATTTTGTTTTTAAAATTCTACACTCCACCCCACCCAGTATAAAAAGCAAACTAAACAGCCAATTCATACCTCAAAGAATCAGTTGCAGTTAATACAGAGGTTATAGAAGTAGAATTTCCCAAAGTGGAGCAGTTATTGTTCATCACTGAGGGAATTCAGTTTTTCCTTTTCCAGTATATTTGAACTTTTCTGTAGGTCCTGAAGTATGTTTGCCCTTCTTTTCCCTAATCATAGATAATTGTGACAAGCTGTAGACTGGATCAATGCCATGATATCTGATGGCAGGATGCCTGCCAGATAACAGCATTATCCCACTTGGGCAGGGTTGGGTTATCGATCGTGGTTCCCACAAATGTGAAGTAAGAACCAAGAAATACTGGGTATTTGTGCGTACTTGAAATATATGCCAAAAAACGGCCCATTTTTGGCCTTTTGCAGTTGCACAGAGTGCAGCATTATCATAAAATTACAGAATGGTTTGGGTTGGAAGGGACCCGAAAGATAATTTAGTTGCAACTCCCTGCCATGGGCAGGGACACCTTCCCTGCTAATAATTACTGATTATAGTAGTTATTTCCATTTGTTATAAATGCAGGTAACTACTGGGAATTTATTCTAAACACTCTATATTTAATCTCTTCCCTGGACTTGGTTTTGTTGTTAATTCAGATGATACAAAAAATGTAAATGCCAGTATAATCTTGACTGATGGGAGGCAAAGACCTGATTTGGGCTGCAGATTTTTCCTTGTAGGAGGTCACTCTCTTTATTTGCTACAGGAATTGAAAAAAAAAACTATCTACTTTAATCAGGCATCAGAAATGCCCTGGGAAAACCCAGATATTAGAGGTTAATATAAATACACTACCCAAAACTTGGAGTCTTTTCCTGTTGTAGTTGTATGTTCTCTAAGAAGTAAATAAAAATTGTTGTCATTTAATTCTGAGGAAACAGAAGTGCAGTGGAATGAGGTGACTTGGCAGACCTGGAGCTGGGCAGTGCCTTCCCCCCAGGACCATCAGGGTTTGTTCATTGGGAAGCTTCTCTAAAATAATACCTGTAATTCTGTAGCTGGGGTCTTTCTTTCCTCGTTTGATCTGTAAAAATGTGGTGCATGCTCAGAGCAGCAGAAATAGTAATGCTGTGTGTAATACTCTGCCAAAAAGAAAAGAAAAATGACCACAACTGGGGAAAATAGAGCCCTTTTCTCTGTGTTTTTTGTATTGGAAATTGAATGTCAGCTTGTGTTACCGACTCCTAGACAAAGAGTGTTTCTATCTCTCATTTACTTTTCTGCTTCTCCAGAACTTCCAGGTGCTCCAACCAACCTGGTGATTTCCAACATCAGCCCTCGCTCTGCCACACTTCAATTCCGCCCAGGATACGATGGCAAAACCTCCATCTCCAAGTGGATAGTGGAAGGCCAGGTATGTCCCTGACAAAATTATCCTAATGAAGGTTCTGAGGGGATAAAAAGAGTCCTAACCTAATGAATTCCTGTTGGGATTTCAGGTTTCGTTACTTTGGGTCAGAGCTCCTCTGTAAATGGCCTGGGGTAGCTGTCCAGGGGGTCCTGGGAAGGTTGGGATGCAGGGGGGTTTGAGAGGCTCAGTTCAGAGATGTCTGTGTCAGCCAGAGAGAAAAGGGTCAGATGAATGCTGGAACTTCTCTTCAAAAGAACAAGAGAAAAATGTGTTATATAATACATATATATATATATGTGTGTGTGTGTGTGTGTGAGAATGCTTATCCTTAAATAATTCACACAGGTTTCTGTTTATGTTCAGAAGAACACCATGTACACCATAAACAGCACACACAGCACAGCTTTAGTCCATCTGTCTGTTTTTAAAAGGATTTGAAACTTGTGTTTACGTTCTGTGAGGTGTCTTTTCAAAAGTTTGGAATTGTTATCTCAGAGATTCAGCGCATGGGAAGAATTGCATTGAACAGTAAAAATACCATTGTTCTTGAGATTGAGTGTATTTTTCTATCTTGTAATGGAATATACCAAGGTTTTCTATCCAGGCCTCTAGATATGAATAGGATGAATTCTCTTCTTCATCAGCTTTAGACAATATCCCTCTTTCTGCTGTCATTATGCCTTGGAGGAGTTATATATTCCTCATTTGTTCTCCTGACAGATGAGCTTTGCTTCTTCCTTTCCACCCACTGATCTTTATAAATAATATAATCTGTTTTTAAGACCGAATGTTGGACTCCTTAAATCACCCTCACCACATAGACATGTTGATACAATCACTTCACTTGGTAATGATTTTGTTGTGAACAAATTGGTACATTTGGTGCCATTTATATACACATTATGGCATATTACAGAATTAAACACCAAAATCCGATAATATGGTGGCTTAGCACATTCTGAGGAGCATTTTCCTGCTGGAACACTGCATTGATGTTGCTAGGAATTTGTTAATTCAGTGAGTTGCAGAATGCTACTGAAGTGAAGCAAATTTGAATGCTTTAAAATTGCAGTGATAATTACCATGAAGTTCATCTGCATCCTTGAAAAGCCTTGGGTACCAATAGGAGTTTGAACAGTCCTTGGTGTGCAGGGAGGGAAGGGAGGGTCTTTCTCGTTCACAAACCCTCACCAATATCTCTAGCTTTGCTAGAAAAGTCCAGGGGTTCTTGGTTCTGATAGATCCAGGAATTATTTGCTCCTTTTGGGGAAGGAGTACAGCCAAGTCCTTGTGGGATCTGGGCAGTCCTTTTAACCACAGCAACCCTGCAAGTTTCTCCTGCACCACACCTCACTGCTCAGCTTTGATACAACACAAAATGTTGCTCCTAGTGGATTTCAGGAAAAAATGAAAATTCTTCCTCACCTGATTAATGAAAATCAGTTTGGGTATGCAGAGAAGTTGGTGACTCCTTAAGGATATAGCAAATCCCGTTTCCAGGATGACAGCTGCGTATGATCCTTTGTTCACAGCCCCTTCCTGCCAGCACTCCTCTCAAACTCCTTCTCTCTGAAAGAGCAGTTTCACAGCTCCTTTAGCCAATCTAAAGCAGAGCTCTCATTGTCCTGCTCCGGTTCCCTCTCCCCATCCCACTTAGCAAGACTTTTCCTCCTCCTGCCTTCTGTGTGCACTGACACAGGATCAGACCCAGAGCTGCTGGAACTTTGATCCAGCCAAGAACAAATGAGTTTCAGACAGATCAACTCTGCACAGGCTGTGTGTGATCAGAACATCATAGTAAGGGAGGGGGTGTGAGTATGGCAATGGGAGCAGAGATCAGGGCAGCAGTGCCTCTGTCTCCACTTGGATCCAAGATGCCTTGGACCTGCCCACCTTTCAAAGAGACAAAAGCTTTTGCAAAATTGTTTTTCGCTGCCAGTGACACCTCAGTCTCTATTTCTGACTTTCATGTGGTCTGTTCTCAGCTGGGATTTGTCCATGCTGGGATACAGGCTGCTGTATTTTAGCATGGACAACCAAAATTGCTCCTTAGGACTGTGTTGGATTGAAGGGCAGTGGTTGTACAATACTGAAATGGAAGGAGGGGTTTTGTCCTTCTGGATCTTTCATTCACTGACCCATGTACAGCTTTTAATAGCACTGTTAAGTGTTTCATGCCTTGGCATTAAATTAAAAGCCACTTAAGGGGTGGTTTTGCACACTCTGATTTTAAAGCTGATGGTATTGCCAAGGGACAGGATGACATTTAGCTATAAAACATTAATCTGAAGTTGGGCAATTCATCTGTGTCCCTCCCCCTCTGTAAGGGGCTACACCTTTGTTTTGGGCATCTTTGATATTCTGAGTCTTCTCTTCCATCTCTACTGGGGATTTACCTTTCACTCTCAATGTCTGACTCCTTACAGACAAAATTCAGCTGTTTTGTATTCACAAACACAACCAACCTGCCACCAACGTGTTTTTCTTCTTTGTTCCTCTATTTGGCAGAAAGCTTCCTTGGTGAGGGCAGGTCTAGAAAACGTTCAAAGTGCTCCAGTTTGGCAGAGAGCCATTTTTGAAGTCTGATACTTCATGAACAATTTGGATGAGAAACACAGCTGAGAATTCCAGCTGACGTGAAATTTTGTGCATCTGGCCTTGGTTTCTGCTTTTTGTGCCTGGGTGTAAATTCATGGGAGCCACTGTGGAACTAATTCTCAATTATGTCAATGAACATGAGAGGAGATCAAGTCTTTAAGAACTTAGTGTTGGTAGATACTAAAATATCAAGCGTTAAAAATCCCATTTCTGTGTTTCTAGTGAAGGTACATTCTGTACTTTTGAAGGGAGTTTTTTCAAAATCACTAGATTGTTTCTTTTCCATCTTTTTTATCTAGACTCAGGACTGGAGGGAACTGGATTTCCAAAACAGAGAACTACAAAAATGTACCAATGCTTTTAAAAAATACTTCTAACTTTTTTTTCCCTATTACATAGAGTATAATCTAAAGGGAAGAGGCTCAAATGTAATACAAAGATTCCACTGACACTTGTTCAGAGGGACCAGCAGTCCCCCTGCCTTGTGGCATAGACACTCACAGGTAACTTGTTCCTCCACAAAGAATTTCAGAAAATCCTTCCAGCCATCCTGTCCTCTCAGATGCAGATAGAACATAGGTTGCAGACTCTGTATTTTGGCAATTTTCAGCCAAGAATGACAATGAATCCCTGCTGGTGTTCATGTAGTTTCATGTTTGCACTCTGTTGCAATCCAGTTTCTTATTTTTCTTGTGTTGGATTTTTCCTGGGGTTTTGTCAGGAAAAATGTGCATAAATGGATCATAGAATGGTTTGGGTTGGAAGGGACCTTGAGGATCACCCAGTTTCAACCCATCCTGACTGTGCCTTGGTGGGTGCTCAGTCCACACCATTGAGCTTATTACAGAATCTGGGATAACTTCTGCCCAGTCTGGTGTGTTTTTCTGGTGATTAACATTATTTGCAGGCAGCACAAGACCTGCAGAATGGCTGAAATTTCTGAAGAGGTGTCACATTTCCTGGAGCCATGAACGTATGGCTATTATAAAGAGTTTTGCTTAAAGCCTTCCTGCTGTTTTTAGAGACACCTTTGTATGAATGCCATGGTGAGCAGCAGCAGAGTTTCAAAGTGGTAAAACCTTTAAAGTATTATCTCTGTGTTCCCTTCTAAAGCCGTGAGTTGGGAAAGAAGTTGCAACTTTAACCATGAATTTGTGTGGTTTTGTGGGTGAAGTCAGTGACCCAGATAGGATTCATCCATTGCACCAGGTGATTCTCTGGGCGTCGTTTTCACTTCAGAGCTGGTAAATAAAGTGTCTGAAACTCTGACAGTTTTATGCCCTTGACAATCTCTAAATCAAAAATGGCTGAATCAATGTAAGGATTTAGCAAGAAAAAAAATTGCACCTGAGCTGACATCCCCTGAACTGAATTTCTCCCAAAACGATTTCAAATGTGCGAGTTATGGACCTCTAAAAAGAAAACTCTGACACATCTTGAACTATAGTAGGACACAGGGTACCTCTATAATGTACAGAAACATTGTGTTTGCCTTTCCTGCAGTTAGTACTTCATAACTGAAGTTTTGGAGGCATTGCTGCCTTACACAAATGATTTTTTCATTCCAAATTTTAATTTTTGAGGTTGTTTTATTTTTAAGTCAGAATTCTGCAACTTTGCTCATGCAGTGCATTCCATCAGAAAACGTTGAGTCATTTTATAAAATATGTAACGTTTTCCTTTTAAGAAATGGAGAAATTAATGCATGAGGAAGTAAAAGGTTCTGATATCACTATCAGTATTGTTTTATACTGTCTCATTCCTGCAATAATAAAGGAATATGCCCTTTTATTGGATGTATTGCTTTGGGAGCAGCTGAGGGGTGGGAAGGAATATGTGCTAAGCAGTGATGGCTGATGGCTATTGAGCATTCTGTGAAGTGTCTTGGGGGATAGAGGTGTTTTAATTGTGACAGTCCTGGGGTCCCTGGGGGCTGTGGCTCTGTGGCACAGAGAACTGGGAAGGTGCAGAGTGTGTTCCTCGAGTTTTATGCTGATGGTAACAGAAAAGCAGTTGGTGCCTCATCTGCCTCCCAAAACAAAGCACCCACGAGCGTGTGTGATCTGTCAACAAACACCATCCTGCTCTGAAGTGTGCATACACTGTTACCCAAAAAAACAGCTACAAGAAAGAAGCCTTTAACTTCACTTGATGTTCTGCAGAGCAGCTCAGAGTGGGCTCTCTTGCCCCTCAAAGGACTCTTTTATCCCAACCACTGCCCGTGGTTCTTTCTGCCCCGTGGGAATCCCTTTGTACTCCGATTCTTGAAACTGATACATTTCCTCTGATCTGACATCAGAGTGTTTCAGCAAAAATAATTTCCTTTTTCTTCCAGAGCCTGAAACTTGGAATCTGCTGTAGATTTTGGGGAACTTAAAAATATAAAGTCCATCACGGAAGGTTTTCTTCTAAGGCTCACTTCTGAGAATACATACATACATACATATACATATATATATATATAAAATAAATAAATAAATGAAACTTCTTTTGAGCAACGTGGACCTAGTACAAGATCCTTAATGTTTCCACCTTTGCAGCCCACCAGAAAATGTCTCACTTGAGTCAATGTCAGCCCTGCTGGGCCATGTGGTCCTTAATGTGTATTAACGACCTGCCTGCTCTGCGCAACAATTGCAACCTGTGGGCCTACTTTTTTTTTCTCCTCATTATTTTGTTAGGCAAGAAATATTTTAAAAAGCTCTTACTGCTCTTAGAATACAAAAAGACAACTTAGCCACCACTGGAGATTATTTGCAGCCTCCAGAGCACTGTGGATTGTTGCTATACAATTACTGCAGCACTTGGAGGTGATGCTGTTAAGTGCAAGATTTGCAAAAATAAGCATTTACTATAGACTTCCCACAGTATTAATAGAAAATTCATTTAATAAAAAGTATTTTCTGTCTCCTAGACTGAAATCAACCGTCTCATCCTTTCTTTGTTTGTGTAGGGCTTTTTTCTCCTTTAAATGTCTTCATCAACTCTTTGTTCTCCAGGTTCACTTTAGGGATGTTCTGTTTTACCCTGCAGACCTGCATCAACTTGTTTCCCTTCAGCTTCCATATCCATGGGCTTCACTACAATTTGTGGAGCTTGGTTAGGACTGGGAATTTTAAAAAGTCCACAACCTTCACTACCATCTATTTTATATGTTGTTTAGTGTGTGGCAGTGACCTTGATCCCCAACAAGTCTGAAATGCTCATCCAGACCTGTTCAGCCACATCCTCCAAGGAATCAGTGCTCTGCTGGGAAGATCAGAGAGGATTCTTTCCACAGTGCAATGCAGAACTTATTGCTCTGGCCTAATTTTCTTTGTGTCGTTTCCTCATGCACAAATATAAATATGCAGCACATCAAGTCCTGGGTGAGCGAAGAACTAAAACATCTATAAATAAATCAGGCTGCTTCTCCTGAAGGGGGGAAAAAAAAGAAAAGAGTGAATGAAACCTAATTTTCTATTTGAAGTACTTGGGGTATGCAAGATACTTTGGGCTGTGGTGCCCATTGAGTGTTTGACAGCGTCTGTGGCCATAACTTGTACACAGAACTTGCAAGGGATCTGTTTAAAAAAGATTAAAGGAAATAGCTCTTTACACAGTGGGTTGTGAGCTTCTGGAATGTGTTGCCACAGCAGCCTGTGGGAATAGATAGTGTCAGTAGGTTAAGAAGGGATAAGGTGTCTTCGTGGATAAGTCTGACTAGACACTGAAGGGAAGAGCTGCCCAGATACCCTGTGCCATCCTTCAGCCCCTGACTGTGGATACCAGGGCGAGGGAATTGGGCTACACTCACCCTTTGTGGCAGGGTTGGGACACCAGAGGAACGTGCTCAGTGCTAGGGAATTATTCCAGGGGCCTTGCCTGAGCTCCCCTGGGTTTCAGCACATCCAAAGTGAAGTCTGGCCATCCACCCCTTCTCTTCTCCCCTTCTCCACACTCCTCCCATGGCTCTCAGGCACAGCCGTGCCCACGGATGCTGCATCTTCCACGTCAGGCTCTGGCCTTTCTCTCATTCCCTGTTGGCTTCCTTTTAAGTCCTGATTCATCTTCATTTAATCTCCAGAAAGCTGCATGGAAAGCAATGCTCAATTCTCATCAGTGTTTAGTCCCTTCTAGCACTGCTGTGGCTGAGGGCCCATGTTGGGTAACATGTTGTGATTAATTAATACAAAGGATTGCTCATGGAAAAGTCTGGTCTGAGTGCAGAGCAGCAGATGAGGTTAAAACACTTTTGTTCTTTGACTTTGTTCTTGTTTCTCTGTCTTCATTTCCATGGCACTTTGCCTCCATTGAGACTTACTTAGTATGCATCAGTTCCTGCGAGTTATTATCAAGGCTATTTTTCATTCTCTTATATTACTACTTGATACTTTTGTATTGTGGCAGGAAGATTGAACAGGGTATTATCACTCTCATGGTGTTTTTTCTGGAGTGGATCTTATCACAGGATCGGGTGAAGTCCCATCAGGTACAAGGAGACTTGGCTAACTTGGCTGGGTTTTCCCTTTTACAAATAACTAGTCGTATAAAAATTAATATTAACTGGAAAATGTTTAAAAGCGCTTGTGCTTCCATTGCTGTGATGCCACAATGACACTCATCATAAAAGAGGTTACATATATTTATTTATATGTATATTTACATAATTTATAATCTACTTTGTATTCCTTCTTACCTTCCCCTTGTACAGGTTGGTGTGCTGGGTGATGAAGAAGAATGGGTGACTCTTCATGAGGTGGAGAATGAACCTGATGCTCAGATGCTGGAGGTACCAAACCTCACTCCGTACACTCATTACAGGTAAGAACAGCAGGTAATCAGCTGCAACATGGGGAAAAAAAATGAGTAAATAGCAGCATGGAACAGCTTTCCTAATCAGAGACATCTGGCCGGGTTTTATAATCTGAACTAAAGGGGAAAGTTTTGCTGTTTTTATAGGTTATACTTAAAATTACTAATCTGATATTGTTAATTGTAATTTACATACAATCCAGTTGATAACATTTAGAAGGAAATTCAAGTGCCCAGTGAGATGCTTTTACAAGTAACTGCTATCCAGTGATTTCCCTCCCTGAAGGGAGCACCAGTGGAACATCAGCCAGTGACAAATCAATTGTAGCTAAACTGGTGCAAACCTGTAATTACATATTTGCATCAGTTTAAACATCACTTTATTGATTTAACTTAATTTGGTAACATCAGTTAGATGAAACCTTTGTTTATAAGAATTTACTAAGTTAAGCTTAATAGATAAAAGCAATGCCTAAACTGATTGAGGTGACTCTGCATTGTGGGTGCACCCCAGTTAAACAAGATTGATTTTTAAATCAATCCAATCCAAGCAATGCCGTGCTATAGACAAGACTGGAGAATGTGAGGTACTCAACCCTAATGAAAAATACTTTCATGATCCAGCTTGCTAATGTAGAGGCTGGTGAAAAGGAGATCCAGTGGCAAGTGTTAAATCAGCCCTCTAGAAACTTATCCATTTTGTGCTGGCTGAAGGGGCTATTAACTAACCCATGTGCTGTTGTAAGCCGGGAGTAGGTGCAACCAAGGAGAGCTCACGTAATTTACAACTGACTCAGTGCTGGCACGTTAATTTTCTCCCTTGGTCACAAATGTAGGAACATACCGAATTTCTCACTAACTCTCCACCCAAGTGTTTTAAACCTCATCTTCCAGAGCTAAACGTTTTACTAAAAGGTCTTTGAAAATTTTTGGTTGGAGATTTCTGGTGCAGAGGTTTAGGGAAATTATCTTCAGGTTAAGAGGATTTTGCTCTCCTCATAAAAGGGGGATCCTTAAAGGCAGGAGTGGGCAGGAAAGTGCAGGTTGTACCACAGTTCAAGGTTCATTGTCCATGAAGAATAAGGAAAACTTGCACACCCAGACAGGCCCATGGAGAAACATCTTTGGCATAGCAAGTAATGAATATGAGAAATTTGGGGGATTGTTTTTTGCCGGTTGTCAAACTTTTTGGTTTATTTTATTCTTGCAGCTCATTTCTCTCTTGTATTTATGAAATTCTGGAGTGATCCCAGTTATGTTGAGATCTTTCACACATCTGGTTCCCCTTTGATTTTTTTTCATTTTAAGGCAGCTCCTCGAACTTTGCCTACGTTTTTCTCTCCTGTACACACTTTTAGGAGTTTTTTTGGTTTTGCTTCAGTGTTGAGCAATTTTATACAAATTTTTGAAACCTAGAAAGCTGTTGCCAAATGGATTTGTTGTCCCCTGATCAGCTTCAGTCTTTGCTCACTGATGAAATGCACCATGAGAGCTGATTATGAGAGCAGATCTTTACAGGCCGTTCTTCTTTCCTATATTTTGGGCCAGTGTTTGAGAGTGAAATCAGGACAGTATTTGTTTAATGTGTTTCCTTCAGGGCACTTTGGAGGGAGATCAGAGCAGGTAAATAAACACTGCTATGTTGACTGGCTCATCCTTTTCCCAGGCTCAGTCATTAGGTCCAAAAATTAAGTGTTTAATATGAGCAGGTCACGTATTTATGTGCAAGTGCTGGGTGCTTCCAATTGCTTGTGATGGCTGAGAGAATCTGAAATGTACAGCACATCTTAATTATGTGGTTCTTCTTGTAAAAAAAGATGTCCCTAAATCTTCTGTGACCCAATAAGGATTTCTATTGTAGAAGAGATGGTTTCAAGCAGACAGGGTATTTTTTAAAGATGCATATCCATATTAAATAACTTAATCATTCTTGCGCAGGAAGGCTGAAAATGCAGCACACGGATAAATCAGCCTCTTTCAACGAGTAATTGAGGGGAAATGTTATCACCAGTATATTTTTTATATTGACAGGGAATGAGACTATCCCAAGTTTGATATTTTAATACCTTTCTGAATGTATTGTATAAGCATCACCAGAGAAAATCACTTACTGCCAGCATAAGCTCATCAGGCTTGGTATAATTAACATAAATTTCTCACACAAATACCTAAGTTTCTAATAGACCCTAAGCTAATCTCATTTTCATTTTTTAAATACCTGAGAGGATCTGAAAGCAGTTACCATCAAGCATTCAGCAGCAAATACAAAGGGGACCTGTGTGCAGCGACCTTCGCGGAACGTTTAGAAAGCCCCTAATTTGTATTTTTCCACCCCTCCTCCCTCCCTGGAGAAGCGAGGGAGCGTTCCGAGCCCTGACAGCGGCACTCGCTGCCTCTTTCCCCCCTGCTCCAGGTTCCGGATGCGGCAGGAGAACGTGGTGGGCCCCAGCCCACTGAGCCAACCCTCGCGGGTCATCCAGACCCTGCAGGCCCCGCCGGACGTGGCCCCCGGCAGCGTGACCGTGCGCACGGCCAGCGAGACCAGCCTGTGGCTGCGATGGGTGGTGAGCAGCTCGAGGGATGTGGGGATGGAGGGGAGCTGGGGATGGGGATGGGGCTGCACCCCAAGGGCCAGGCCAGCCCTCCCAAAGTGCCTCGTCCTCCTCGCGCTCAGCGCCAAGGAGTAACAGCCAAATTGTTTCCTTTTCCAGAGTAGATGGAAATCTGAGCCTTGCCTTAAGTGCCTTATTAATCAAATAAATTGCCTACTGCCACTTCATCAGGGGAATGTGCCTGTGTGTAAAAGCTTGGCTTTGAGGAGCTCCAGGATCACAGTCTGAGTCAACATGTGGGGCAGGAAAGGAGCGCTCGAGCCAATTTGCTGCTTTCTGGGGCTCAGTTGTTTGCTTGGTATAAAAAGGTCCCCAGAAGGTGCATCCCGGCCATGGGCAGCACCGTGTGGTTCTCAGAGCAGTGGTGCAGCAGCAGCAAGGCTGGGACTCCTGTGGGAAAATTGCATTTAGCTGAAATAGTGTGGAATTATGCACTAAAATGCAGAGATAAATGATTAATTGTGAAGATGCGGCAATTGCTGACATCGCTGTGCCCCTTCGCCTGTCTCAGTTACCTGCAGAGTTGCCACATTGGGATTTACTTGGCAATTAACCTGCTCCAGAATGGTTTTTCTTCACCCCTGTTAGGCAGAATTTTCCACTGGGGTTACTGTGGTATGAAGTTGATGAAGCACAGGTTTGCTTTTGCCCAAATGTTAGCTTTTCCATGCATAAACTCATTATGGCTGGAAGTCAAAATCAGGCTGGGAACAAGAGAGTGTTTCTCCTGTTGGAAAGGAATAATTCCAGTTTCTCAACAGGACACTGCATTTAGTTCTGAGCCTTGCCAGACTAAAACATGAAGCTTGAAGGTATCACCTCACTACCCACAGAAGAGCTGTTGCAGTTCCTTTGATGGGCCCCACAGAACTCTCTCGTGGCTTTTCTGTGGGAATATCATGCCCACATTGGTACTGGCTCCAGACCTACATATCTTCCATCAAAATTAACTCCAGGTTGTTTTAAGAGCCTTTAAAACATTAAGATTGTGGTGCCTAGAAGCCTGTTCTTCTTGAGTCAAACTGTGCAGGGTTCAGGAGGAGCAACAGCCACCGCTAAAAATGACCTGATAAACGCTTTTCATGCTTAATAACATCAATATTTGAAAGTGTTTAATCTCTTTTATTTCAAGACCTGCAGGTGAATCTGTTTTCCCCTGAGAGCTGGGAATTCCTCCCTTCCTACAGAATGAGGGTCACGTTTCTAGCCCTGAATGCCTGCGGGGTAGAGTTTTCTAAGCTGTGAAATGTTAATGTGTATCCAGCTTTCCCAGTGAATCAGAACCGAATCTCAGCCATCCGTGGCATCATGTAGTTAGTTTTACAGCAGAAAAACTCCAAACTTCGTGAAGTAGGCTAATTATTTCATATTTTAATCTCTGAAATTGCTTGGGGAGTTAGAATACTAGAATAAATCTCTGCTGATAAATGAGTAGGCAGAGAGTCTCAAAAAAAAGTTAAAAATGTACGATAAATGAATTTGTCACATACTTCAGCAATTTATCATTCATTTCCATAATTAATCACAAAGCTCTGAAATATATTGTATTCATATCATCTTCGTTGATACACCCACAGCAAATGGTTTGGTTTTGTGAGCAAACCTACTTAGTTCAAAATTAAGGTAAAAATCAAAAGAAAATTCCAAGCAGCACAGAAGTGTAGAGATCATGAAGCACAAACCAGAACATCAACGTCTTGATCTTTTTTGCCTTCCTGTGGCCTTACGTGGGTTCAGGCAGCCGTGGGACGTGGCGTGGAAAGCCCCGGCCGTGTGTTCTGACGGGAATGTTGTGTTTTCTTGTGTCATCCGCCAGCCCCTCCCCGACACGCAGTACAACGGGAACCCCGAGTCGGTGGGGTACAGGATCAGGGTGTGGCGCGTGGACCTGCCCGCCCCGGCCCTGCTGAAGGTCATCGCTGACCGCCTGGCACGGGAGTGCACGGTGGAGGAGCTGCAGGAGTGGACGGAGTACGAGCTGCAGATCCAGGCCTTCAACGCCATCGGGGCAGGGCCCTGGAGTGAGGCCGTGAGAGGCCGGACACGGGAGTCGGGTGAGTCCAAGCACCACATCTGCTGGCACAGAAAACCCAAGAAATTCACCATGTTCTGCCCTTTTGTTCAGGTTTTAATTTTTTGGTGGGTTGTTGTTTTTTTTTTTGCTGAGCCATTAAATCTGATGTGAAATTTAAAAAAAAACAGCCTCAAGATGCACTGAGGGCAAAAAGACATTTGAAGGGTTGTTTCTTTTTTTATTCCTACCCTGCTTTCATGCACACACCTGCAGGTTTTTTATTTAAAGGAAACAAAACAACCTCTCCCCATTTCTGCCCCAGTGTGGACAAGGAGAAGCTTGTATAGAGACTTTTCTGGGTGAAGTGCTCTGTCACACCTCCTCTTCCTCCCCAGTACCCCATGGCCCTTAGTCCTCCCCTTTTCCCTGTCTGCTTCTAGGCTGAGGCAGATTTTCTCACAGCTGTGGTTACCTGAAATTTCATTTCAAGCACCAAATAATTCTAAAAGGGCACAAGTCACCTTAGAGAGCTGATTACACAGAGAGAAATAAAATAATTACCTGAGCTTCTGATGGCACGTTTTCAAACCTGCCTTCCAAAATTGTGTGTACAAGGCTGTGTAGACATAACCTGCTCGGAGACCTAGAGCAGCAGGGCTGTATTGTTGAGCTGAATTGTCCAGGCAAGCAGAGACTTCAAATATCAGAAGGGAACTGTCACTCTCAGGCAACAGTAAATTACTGTTAGCTCAGGAGAACAGTGAAGGCACGTGTAGAAAAGCTGCTCTCTAGCTGTTGACTTCCCCAAAACTTATTTCCAGACCTACCCTGCCTGCACCTGGGAAATGAAAAGTTATGTTGCAAGTTAGTAACAAAGTGAGTGACATTTGTAGTTTAAAAGTTTAATAATAAATCTCTTTGTGACCTTTATTTACGCAAGGTTCAACACTGGGTTTTTTTCCTGTTATTTTTTTCCAATTTTTCTTTGTTAAAGAAGTTGTGGGATTTAATCCTGTGCATGTCTGTGCCCTGTGTACCATGCAGTGTTCCTTGGTGGGAAGCGAGACCAGGCACAGCAGGGTCTGGTCTGCTGGTTCAGATAACTCTGCTTTGAACTAGCCAGGGAGAAGGCTAAACAAAGTCATCCCTCTCCATTAAAGTGTTGCTCTTTGGGAAGGAGTAATTGCAAAGCGATTGCCAGAGGTATTTTAGAGAAGGCTTGTGCTGGAGTTAGAGATAGCATGACCCAGACAAAGCCGTTCTGTATCGGAATAAAAAGATACCGTATCCTCTTTGCTGCTCTTCAAACACTTCTTTTGAAATGTAGTAAACACTGAGATTAAGTCATTTCATAAAACCTTAGGATTACGGTGCTCTTGCTCAGCACTGAAAGATCAGAGGTTACGCGTGGATCTGGCATTTTCTCTGGCAGTATTAAGAGAAGGTTGACTTGAAACTGATTGTGGGAGGCACACAGAACCCAGGATCAAAATAACACAAAGCTGTGATCTAGGCTGTAAGGACTCATTTGGTTTTTTCCACGTGTTTTCTTTGATATTGACATCTGATTTCTTGCATAGAGCAAGTCAGGGCTCAGACTTTTGGCTGTTTCTTCTTAGATTTAGAATATACAAGATATGCTGGCTTAGCAGCAAACTGTATGCATGAAAGCACTTCAGGGAATCTGGAATTAACCTGTATGCACAATAAAATGGGGTTAAAATGCAAATAAAAGATATTTAAAACTGGAGAGAAAGGTTAAAGCACTTCCAGGTCAGTTTTCAGAACTATTAGAAAAATTCTGGTTATCGCTTATGTTTTCAAAGCACTTCAAAAGCAGGTGTCCTAAATACTTTCTTCTGTTTTTTAGATACAGAGTTTTAGGGAAGTTGGTTTTGCTGGTGCTGGGGGTTGTAAATGTCCCTCACAGCTGGCCAGTGGTGCCTTGGCCAGGATCATGGGGTGCTTCGTTGGCACAACTCCTGGTTCTATGTTTTACACCATCCAAGGGGATAAGGAGTAGAGCCCAGGCACTAAACCAGGTCATGGTATCTGATGGCAGTGCAGCCACTGAAGCCCAAAATCTTTATTGAAAATAAAGCTCTGTTTGAGCATTTGTTTGTTTTTGGTTGTGCAATCACAGCACTGATAGCTGAGCACAAATGCCAACAACAGTAGTGGGGCATGTCTTTACAAGTACTCACAGGTTTCTGAAGCTCTTGAATATAAAACAAATTGAAACCAAAGAAATTACAAGAGAATAAAATAATGCTGTAGGTTTTGGTAACACAGGCTTGAAAAACAGTTGGGAAATTCTATAATGAAAATCTGGGATAGGGTTGCAAGCAGCTGAAGGTGAAGTGAGATGAATTAGGATTTTTAAACAGGACAGGTTCTATCAATCCAAAATGTTTTCGTAATGTTAGAAATTAAATAGCTCATTAAATTTTACAGTGTAAAATAACTGCAGAGTAACAAGCTCAGTTTCCACTCAATAAATTGACGACGACAGTAGGTCCAATATAGAGAAAGCGAGAAAATGCAGAGACATTTGATGCATTAGAACAACCTTGGCAGGGCTGCTTCCTCTTAGACACAGACCCTCTTGCTTTCAAAAAAATTCATCTCAGATACACCTAACCCAGTGCCTTAATGGATTTTGTGCTCTTAATATTCAGCTACATGAATGTGTGCACTTGTCTTACAGGATGAGCTACTGTAGGAGCATGGTCACACATCCATGGCAAGGATCAATCTCCCAGTGCTTCGGAGGCTGACCTTCACAGAGCAGTTACTGTGCTGTGATGAAGCATCTCTTGATAATTTGAATGTGGTCCAGTGTCACTGGGGGAATCTGTCAGTTTGTACAAGCTGACAATTTGGCCTGCAGTACCTAATTTTATAGGCAAAGTGGATGTGTGCTGCAGCTATGCTACTTTGCCGTGAACCTTGCTGGAAATTTGCACTTCTTAGCCGATGTCAGATGTACAATGTGCCCCTTTAATTTTTGCTTTCAAAAAGAGTGAGGGATGTGCAGCTAAAATGAGCTGCAAAAATGCAGAGAACCGCTGCATCCCACTCTCTAGCTTTCCTAGAAAGCCAGAATACAGACTAGGTTATTAAAAGCTCCTTTTGGCCCAGTTAGAGACATAAAACAACATAATTTGCTGTATATCAGATGCGGCTGTGTCAGATGTAGAAAAAGGATGCATGATTTTAGATGCCAACGTGGATAACCTTAAAAACTTGAGCTGTTATTGAAGTTCCAGTGCAAAGTGCCAGTAACTCTGATTCCCTACGTTTGATCTTCTGAAGTGCTCCGTGCTGGCAGTTTGCTGGATCAGCTCATCGTTTAGTTTCCGTGTTTCCGGTGCGTTTTGTTCAAACTCTGGGATTTTTTTGGACACTGTTGCTTGGCTTCTGTGCTGTTCTTGCAGGTTACTAATGAGAACTGAGCTTTTTGGAGCTTATAACAAAGTCTTCAGTGCAACTGTTTAAGGAAAACAGCATTAGAGAAGGGAGCTTGCAGAGGAAAGAGGGATTATGTGACTCACTCACTAATTAGTCTCAGCAAACTATAATTTCTTTGAATCAGAGCTTCCTGAGAGAGGAGATGGGTCAGAGAAATGAAAAGGGTCAATCAGAGTCTGTTACTTGATAAAAGACTGGCAACAATAAGATCCATGAAATCACTTGCAGGTCCTGAATTCATATTAGAATAGAATTCTTGACACTGAGGTGAGAACTGAAGATTTAAAGCTCACTCAATGAACACAAGGATTTTTGCCATTCAGGCATTTGACTTAGATTCCTTTCCAGGGAGAGGGGGCATTCAGCTTGTCTGTCACTGGGAATTGAGAGGGGTCTGAGCTAATGAACCTTTAGACAGAGAATTCTCTCCCTTGTCAGCTGTCCAGTGCCCCCACCAGCAGTGTGACCATCCACACCTCAAAGCCAGGATGCCCTTGGGGCCAGCCTGGGCACAGCCTTCACCTTCCGTGAATTCAGGAGAGCTCATGGCTGCTGATCAAAGAGGAAAATAAATACTTGTAAAATAAAGTAACTTTTTCTCTCTTGAAAGGCCCCAAACCAGATAAAATAGAAATAAATGTGGCTGGAAAGGGCTTCTTTCCTCTACACATCCGGGTTTCTTGTGACCCACCTCCACACTTTCTCTCTTCAGGAGTGATTCATGTGGGAGTAGCTCTTTGTGAAGATCTACAGATAAAGTTATGGCAGCTATCCAAAGACATTCATGGCTCCTGGCAATCTATTTTCCTTTAACATAATTATATCCTTGTGGGGGATAAATCTGGGAGAAGATTTAAAAAAAAAAAAAAAACTAAGGCACTTCAATGTTGGAGGGGAAAAAAAATTGGATTTTAGTCTGCTGTGGTGTCGTGTGCTGGTGCTCTGCTTCTCATGCCCCAGATAATTGGTATCGGAAATTGTTTCAGAAATTACTATCTCTGCCGTTAACCTTGAGTGCACAGGGGTGGGGGTGCCACCTTTTTGGGGTGGGTTTTTTCAATTTTTATTAATTCTGGTGTCATACTCATTATCTCGTTCATGTTGCTAGGAGCTTCAGGAGCTTGCCTCCAAAACAGCAGATCTTTTTTTTCACTCGGACAGCCAGGAAAGCATTCCTTTGGCAGAGATTTGGGCTGCTTTTTGTGATATATTCAGGCCCTAATCAAGTTTTACTGTCCCTAAGTGCTTGTGTAACATAACTTGGTGAATGTTCTCTTGAGGTCTGACAGGTGTATCAGGCTTTAGAAAAGATTGTACCCTTCAGATGTTGGAAATGCCACAGGGAAAAAAGGCAAAAGGGCAGCATAAAAAGTGAACTCTTAAAAATAGCCTCACGTCCTGCTTGCATAACATGACATGCCATTAAGCTTGCCTACAAAAGGCTGCAGTTGTGTGGTTCTGCAGCACTTCCAGTTTTAATGGCATGGGAAAATGCAAGTTTGCTCT
The DNA here is from genome assembly GCF_020740725.1 of Corvus hawaiiensis. Lineage (NCBI taxonomy): Eukaryota > Metazoa > Chordata > Aves > Passeriformes > Corvidae > Corvus > Corvus hawaiiensis. The sequence goes on from NC_063228.1 coordinate 5,507,923, forward strand.
TCTCTGGAGTCAGAGAAAATTACAGTGTTCCTGTGCCATCACTTCTAACGATGTTTCCAGTTTCATAAAAGCCAATTTTGCAACATAAATGAAATGGGCATCTCTCATTGACACCATATCAATCCCTGAAAATACACCTCGTGTTAATGCATCCATCTCTAATTGATGTATTGCAAATGTTGAGCGCTATCACATCATCAAAAGGCTGCAGAGGTTAAAGAACTTCTTATTGAAGTGGGAGTGCAATCCAGGGGGGCAAATTATTGCTAGCTCTAGACAAGATGCTGTAATTTCCTTTCAGATAATATAGGAAGCCACAGGGGCATAAAACTTCTTGTTAGAACAGATCGTGCTATAAGATAAACTCATATTCAGAGAGATTTCCAGCTTTTTGGCATAGGGAATAAAAAGTATGGGAAAGAAATACTGGGAGATAGGCTTCTGGAGAAGTCCAGGAATGTTCTAATTACTGCAAATATATAGAACTTGAAATTTATTCATAGCTGTCAATATTTACTGTCTGTCTGTAGACACTGATAAGTATTAAATGTTTAGCTCTTTACAAACATTGTCATTTCTGAGATGAACTGGCAAGAAATTGTGAGGCAGGCTGAAATATAAAGATGATGAAGAATGAATACAAGATGAGAAGGGATTGTCTAAAATATATTCCAGCCCTTTTGGGTTTGAATACTCTTCTATGGGATCCTGGAAGAATCCCAGGCAGGTAGGGAGATGGAGCAAAATGATCTGATATGTCTGACCTATTTCTGCTCTTTGGTAATGCTGTGTGGTTCCAGTTCCCTCTGCTCCTCCTGAGAATGTCTCTGCTGAAGCCGTGAGCTCAACCCAGATCCTGCTGACCTGGGCAGCAGTTCCTGAGTCTGAGCAGAATGGTCTCATCCTGGGCTACAAGGTATGCAACTGGAGTTTCATACTCATTTGATTTTTAGTGCATTACCAGGATATGATTTTGTATTGTTATATATTATTCACCTGCTGGATTTTGTTATTATTCCTAAGTCAGGTGGAGAAGACACAAGGAGGTGTGCTGGCTTTGGAAGGGGGTGATGGGTGAATATAATCTCATTTTATATGGAGTGACAAGGAGGAATCTCCCTCTCTTCAATCCTTGTGCACCAATCTCTTTCCTTCTGTGTCTCATCTACATTTATCCTGCAGATCCTTTACAAAGCAAAGGATTTGGACTCTGAACCCAAGAGCCAGACAGTGAGGGGGAACCACACCCAGTCCGTGCTGCTCTCTGGCCTGAGGAAATTCATCCTCTACGAGCTCCAGGTGCTGGCATTCACCCGCATTGGGGATGGGGTCCCCAGCTCCCCAGCAGTGACAGAGAGAACCAAGGATGATGGTGAGTTTAAAGGTCATCAAAATAACCATCTTATTTGATCCAGACTTTTAGTGCACTTTATTTTAGTGGTGCAAGTGTAGGCAACAAATATTTGGATTTTGGGGGGGGGGTTTTTTCACCTTTGAACCCAAAGGACATTGGTTGTCCCTGGTATAACTCAGCAGTATCCCAGTGGTCATTGGTTGAGGATCTGGCAAAAGCACAGAACCAGTGTCCCCTGTTTCCTCCTTCCCTGCAGCTAAAGAGGAAAAAAACTTCTAATATTGAACTCTGAAGTTTGGTGAAGATAATTTCTATTGAAGACAATTTTAGAGCCCAGTTATGAATTCCTATTGAAGTTCAATCATGCTAAAAAAAAAAAAAAAGTGCTGCAATTGAAAGCAATAAACAAATCTGGGTCTGATTGGACTGATGGAAAGAGATGGAATTTGCAACTCCAGTAATCCACTCTCCTTTTTTTTTACCCCCAAAAGAATAAGACATTGACCTTGACAATGATCCCACCAGCTTCCTTTTGCAGCTGCCTCCAGCACTTTCCAGGGGGTTCCCAGTGCAGTTGGATGTGCTGAAGGAACCCAACCAAGCACTCCCTGAGCACACTGGTGTGGTGGAAGCATTCCTGCTGGTGGAATTCTACAGAATTTTGGTTCCATTCTTGAAATATTTTTTGGCTTTGCAGATGCTAAAACTGCTTTTACTTTCATTACCTTTTCAGGAATAAGTAGGTTGAGATCAATGTGAGAGGCTTCTGTTTAAGTCTCCCTCTTTCTCATCAAAATCTTTTCAAAATAATAATGAAGTAAACATTGGTTTACACAAGCAAATTCATTAAGGTAATTTGGTTTGCCTGAAAACACATTCACACTTCTGGCTTAACACAACATTTTCCATGCAGTGCAGGGAAGAAAGGAGTGGGAGCATGTGGGGTCAGGAACAGGGACAACAACTCCCTGACATTTTCTTAGCCTTTTTCTCAGCATACTCCCTGTATGGGGACCTGGCTTTTCTTTGAAAGGAAAAATAAGGAAAATTACTGTTAGCAGAACTCTGCAGGGAGAGAAAAAGCACTCAGTGAAATGTACATATCAGGCTGTAATGAGAAATACTTAAAACTGTTTGTTTTGGATAACCCCATTATAGCAGTTCCCTCCTTAAGTGCATGTTGGCAAATGAAACAAATTGTTCTTCCATCTCCATACCCCTGACATAAATATGTTGTGTCTCCTCTGGGCTCAACTTAATTAAAAGTATCACCAGGAGTAATGCAGGTGGAATTTGTGCTGAAGGGGAAAATTCATGGATGGTAATGCATGAATTAGCATCTCCTCACCTCGTGAACCTGGGCTGGTCAGTGCTGTCTGTGTTAATGCGCCTCTCACCTACCTCGGGTTCTCCTGCTCACACCTCAGTGTTTAAGATGCAGATGTAAAGTCAGGAAGCAGTTCAAAGCTGGTGCTGATGACACAGAGAGGGGATATTATCGAATTCCAACAGGTGTGAAGTGGATTAAGCTATATAATTCTCTGTAAAGGCAGCCTGGTGTCTTGCTTCGTAATGTGTTCTCAGCTACACCAGTGGTGATGCTGCAGCGAGAAAAATCCTACAGAGCTCAGAGCTCCTGGTGCAGTCAAAAACCACTGTAGGATGCTCTGGTCTGTGCTGTGTTTGGTGTCTGAGGGTGTTGGAGGCCTTTATCCATGGACAGATTCCTCAGAATAAATGTATATTATGCACACGCACAGGCGCATCCAATCATTATTGGAGAGCTACATCTTGGGCTGTAATTCTGTACAGGGTGAGCTGAGCACTTGTGATCCCCCTGCTGTGCAGCCCTTGCTGCCATGATCTCTGTGTTCCCTTGCAGCCCCCGGGCCCCCCGTGAGGCTGGTGTTCCCCGAGGTGAGGCTGACGTCCGTGCGGATCGTTTGGCAGCCACCGGAGGAGCCCAATGGAATTATTCTGGGTAAGATGGAGCAGCAAACCCTGGGCTGGGAGTGGATGGATGGAGACCAAAGCAAGCTAGGGCTGTTGGGTTTTCCTGTGCCTTGCACATAAAGCTGAAGAAAAGAAAATGTGCTGCTGTCAGCTGGGGGGCTGTGGTGAGGGGACAAGTCTGCATGGCTCCGTGGTGTGGGTTCTCCTGAGCCAGAATTAGGTGTCACTCAAGGCACTGTAACTGAATGTCATCTCTCTTCCCATCTGCATTTGGTAACCTGTTTTGACTGACTGTTGGGAAAACTGCCTGGAGACCTGGGTTTTTCCCACCTTTGCCAGACATGCCCAAAGTTTCAGTTTCACGTGTGCTTCTGTTTCATTGCTTCCTTTGGATAATATGTCTGACAAGTCATAAGGAGTTAAATCCTGTTTGACCTTTCATCAAGTGAAAGAGAAGCAGCAAGACACAACAGGAATTTGTAGAAAACCTTCCCGTTCTCATAACTCTTGGGTTGCCTTTGCAATATGTGCACCAGCCACTATTGTACTTAAAACATGAAGACTTCTACAATATAAGAATCCATTCCTGCCTCTAAAATTAACGTAGCTTGTAGTTACTAAGCAATTTTGTGTTCTCTGCTGATGCTGAACACATTTCACAGTAGTTCTGGCTGGTGAGTAAAGATTTGTGTCTCAATTCTGAGAACAGAAGCAAAAGCTTTTGTTTTTGTCTAGTACTCAGCCTGCCAGGCCTTTCTGCTTCTAATTTCACTGCCATCGTTCATGCTCACGTGTAGGCTTTTACCAATATTTCCTAAAGCCTTCCTTGCTGGCTGGAGGGTGCCTGCTTCAAGTGCTCCTGCAGAGGTGGTGTTGCTTTAAATACAGACCTAGTCCTGCATTAAACTTAAATCTTAAGTCAAGAACTCCAAGTGTTTGCTCAGGTGTGTAGTTTACCAAAGTGATCCTGGCATCTGAAGACACAGGAAAATCATCAAACGGCATCCAAAGGCAGACGCTGCAGGATTTTCTGAGCATGAGGAGGAGTCTGTGTGAAGCTTGGCAGTGGTGAGCTGCCAGAGATGGATCCACGCAGGGTTTCTCTGCAGCTCAAGGAAGCTTGGCTTCCAGGTTGTCTTGTGGGTTTGATTTGTTGCTTTTTTTAAGAAACTGTGTGTCCTAGAACTTGCTCTCAGCAGAGATTGAGATCTGAGTCGCAGGATGTGGTTAAGGAGAGAAAAAAATCATTTGATAGGAATGATGAGAAAGCACAAAAGACATTTTGTTCCCCCAACTGTGTTCCAACTTCTCACATTGCTGCACTTTGTCGGCCTCATTTGCAGGAGTTGCTGCAAGCTCAGTGGAGTAGGAACTTTCCTTTATTTTGTCTTTGCAGAGTGCTTTGTGCAGTGCATCCCCTCCTCATCGGGTTCTTGCTCATTGCCATTATGGTGATGATAAAATCATACAAAGGCAGGGTTGGAAGGAAAGGGAAAGAGTGAATCTTTGGCATGTTTATCATGTACACTGTTGTTTCCAGTGTCTCTCACAGCCTATGCCCAGTAAGACATCCCAGTATACATCATACAGTCCTTGACTACACTGATGGTGTAACTAACTTGGTTTATGTCCCACTGTTCATTCCTGCCCTTTCCCACAGCACACTTCCAGGTCAGCCAGTCCTCCTTTTACAAGTACGTTAAGCTTTTTCTCTTTAAGTGTGATAATTTGCAGATGCCTTTATTGAATTTCGTCTCACTGATTCCAGACCATCTCTCTTCATTACCCAGATCTCTTTAAATGACACTGGTGTCCTCTAAAGTGTGCACAGCTTGGTTTCATTTCTGGAGTTTGCAAGCAGATTGGCAATTCCATCAGCCAGGTCATTAATGAAAGTATTAAACAGGACCAGACTCATTCATGAGGTCTCATGAGAGCTTACTATGTCCTCCCAGGTTGTTATGAAATCACTGATAACAGCATTTTGACTTTATTTTTTTTAAGTGTTCATCTCAAAATGTGTGGTATTTTTCTTAGATTCTATTATTCAATTTGCTTTTGGTGGGACTGTGTGCAACCATATTAAAGCCTTACTCAAAGTCAATGTGGATCATATCTACTCTTCCCACCTGGCCAATTATACTGTCAAAATGGAAAACAGATTATTTGATATTTATTATTTGCTCCAATCAAACAGATATTGGCTGCTCCTTGGCACGTTATTATCCTCGTGGATGCTTGTATATTGACTCATATTTTTTTTCCACAATCTTTCTGTGTATTGAACTTTAGTTTGATTTGTCCATAATTCCTTTAGCCTGTCTTGCCTCCTTTTAAAAGACAGTGTACTCTGTTTGCCCTTTTGTATTGTTCTGGGATGTCACCTGTCGTCCACAAGTCCTGGAAGAGAATGGCTAATTATTCAGAGATGGCTCCATCTCTGCAGGGCAAATTTTATCAGGCCTTTCTGACCTGATTACATCCAGCTTAACTAAATCTTCGTTAACCTGTTCTCTATTCCAGCCTACCTCCCTACTTACATTGTTGTCACTTTTAATTTGTGTGGAGGATCTTGTCAGCACCGACTTCTCGTTGTGTGTGAAAACAAAGCAATGGAGGAATCAGCCTTCCTTCCCTTTCTGCCTCACCTGTCTTGTGCTCATTTTTTCTTCCTGCTGGCTGACCTGTCCTCCTCCTCTCTTTCAGATTTCTAACGTATTTATGAAATCTTTCTTATTGCCTCTGCTGCTCTTCAGGTGATAACTCACTTTGCTCTTTGGCCATTCTGATTTTGTCCCTACGTGCCTGTGCTGTCTATTTATACACTCCCTTGGAGCTGTGTCCTGTTTCAACTTTTTGTCCAATTCACTTTTGATTTTCAGGTCATTAGTGAGCTCTGAATGCAAACATATTGGCTTCTTAACATCTTTTGTCTGCACTGGGATAGTTGTACCATTTTTATTTGTCTCTTAAAATGGTCAGCTAACCTGGATTCCTTTTTCCCTTAGAATTCTTTGCCTGGGGGATGTTACCTGCCAGTCCCCCCCATCCACATCTTTGAAGTCCATTGTCTTTATTCAACAGTTCTCACTCTTTTATTTTTTCAATGGTAGAAATACTGAGGTTCCTGGAGGAAGTAGTTAGCTGCCAAAGAGAGAAAAAGAGAGAGTTGCTTATGCTGGGTTCTTCTGTGATTTTTCCTAAGAGGTGAGCTGTGCATCAAAAATAGATAAAGAAACAATGTGTAGCATTCTAAGGAAAGGTTGCAAATTTTGGGAGTTTTGTTTTTTTTTTTCCCCGTACAGTTTTTACATCTTATTACTATAATGAACCTCCAAAACAGCACTGTAACCCCCTGGTCAAGTGCACCAAAGTGGCGTCCTTGGGAAAAATAAGTGAACGTAATTTTGTGCGCTGCCCTTGTATTCACTCACAGGGCTCAAAAGAAAAACCACTTGCTTTGCAAGAGCAACTTATATTCAGAGCCTTTGAACTAATGTTCCTGCTCTGCCTGCCTTGTTCTCTGAGTACACATGCACCTTTGCAGCTAACATTTTTGTAATCTATATAAAAATGTGTTCTAGCATTTCAGAGAGAGATTAGCAGGATGAAATACTGGCAGGCACCAAGAGGGAAAACCACTTGTTTGTTTGTTTAAATATTTTACCATGCAAGACTGCTAGATATTTCCCTTTTTCCTCCTGGGAATGTTACGCCAACCATCTGAGGCTTCACTCTGTCTTCCTCTCTGCACTCAGTTCAGCCAGCACCCACATAGTTCCTTTAAATACTATTAAAGATAAATGAGGCATTAATGTGCATATGTGCACTTCAAGCTATGAGCTCCCCCTGAAAATGAGAGCTTAACCCACATCTTTCCAGGCCCTTGTTAGTATTCCTCACGGTATCCTCATATTTAGCATTTACCTGGAGCTTATTGCAAAAAAGTGTAAGAACTCCACCGAGAATTAGAAGCAAAATTGGATGTAATCCATGTTTGCAAATTCCTATTTTGATCCCGGGCTGCATTTGCACACCCGCTGGCCCTAAAACAGATAAGCAGGAAAATCAACAAACTGGATTGCTGCTCCGCCGCGCGGAGCGTAACCTCACGGTATCGCTCGGCTCTCCCCGAGTTCTGTGACAAATTAATAAGTGTTTGTATCTCTGCTGCACCATGGCCTGCACCAACGGGTGCTGTCACTTCTTGAAGGGCTTTGTATGGTGATGAGCTTGAAAGCTTTTTGATATTCATGGGGTGTTGTCACCCTCCTCCTGCCTGTTTGCTTTGGGGAATCCAGCGGTTGCGTTGCGGTGACCTAACGTTTAACAGGCAGCTCGGGCTGCTGCCGTTTACTGAGTTTGGAAAGTGTGCAGCTCATGGAACTGCTTGCACTTGTGCAAAAAATGCTCAAAAAGATGTTAAAGTGAAAAATAAGCCTAGTTTTAATGAATAAATAAACTCATGAAGACTTGATCTGTCAGGGGGTTTTGTATGCTGTTTTGGCCTGGTAGTGGCAGGACTTCTAACAGCAGAAGAGGTTCGGGATCTAAAGCTATACAGGGAAAAAATTAAGAAAATAACATGAATTCTTATTGACCATCCAGCTACTTCACATTCTGTAAGATACTCCTTTCCCCAAAAAGTTTTCTCTCATCACTTTTTAAAGGTTATACTTTCATTCATAACCTTTGATTTTTTAATTTTTTTTTCCCTAAGATATCTGCAACATCTTACTGTCATAATCTAGTAAGGAAAGGAAGCTGCTCATTCCTCCACTGCAGCAATTGCATGTTATAGCCCTTGAGCATACATTAATTTCTCTTTGAACACTTTCCATTTACCTCTATTGATTTGCCTCGTTTGATTTCACTTAACATTTCCTTTCTTCTCCTATCCCTTGTTGCTGAAATTCATCAACTTAATAATTTTATCTTTTTGATCTTGCATTAGCCCTAGTTATTATCCAAGCTGTAGTTTAAGTACTGAGTCTTCTGTGCCACTCAGAGAAAGTAAAAGTCATGCTTTTTATGGCAGTCTGTATCCTCATTGTCCCAAACTGTCCAACAGGAGATATAGGGGATCAAAATGAAGTACTGGCTGTCTTTCAGGTGGGTTGTAGGTAGCAATAAGAGCAGGCTGAGTTCAGGTGTAAAGGTTGAATATTTGCCTTGGAATCAGACCCATGGAAGTTTTGAGTTTCTTAGGAAATCTGTTAAGGTGATGGCTCTGGTTGTGTAAACTCAGGAAAACAGATATTCCCCCAGACTTTCAGCCAACACAGCAGATGTGGGACAGGACAGTGAGAGCTGGTGCTGTTTTTCAGAGGGATGCATGGAAAAGGAGTTTGCAGAGCCTGTCACAGAGACAGGCTGTGACAAGTGATTTCCTCTTTCTCATGGCTAAATTAGTTTTTCACTAGCCACAGACCCACTCTTATGTAAGATATTGTAATGGCCTAGATATGTATGTGTTCCTTTGCCTAATCTGGGCATGTTTGTAATTGCTTTCCAGCATGAGTGCCACCATTTAGCAGTAAATAGTTATCTTTCTATTCCCCCCTTCCATTTTAACTACACTTCATATTTTACAAAGGTTTAGAAAAGAGAGGAAATTACTCGACAAGAATATGTCCCAGATATCATACTTATCTTTTAATAACTAGATAAATCAACTTTTATATTCTTTTAATATTCTCTGTTTCCCTCCAGGTCTTATTCTTTACGTCTTATGTCCCTTTATCGAGCTGCTTTAGCCATCTTAGTTGCTTTTTCCTTCATCTTCCCTGCTTCTGTAAAAATTTCCCCAGTGCTTTTCTTTGACTGTTTTTCCTCCTTGTTAAGATCCTGCACTGGGCTTTTCACTCCCACGTTCTTCACATCAGTATAAACAAAAAAGATCATATATATCAGTTCCTTCTCCCCATTGCTCTCTGTCTTTCTGTGGACTTCTAAAAAAGATCAAAATATTGCAGCATTAAAGGTACAGAAATATTTTGTTGAAATATATTGGACCAGTAATGGAAGAACTAGTCCCATGGATAAAAGGAGATAATTTGCAGGTGAAAAAATGAAATGTTCAAAGTGTAAGACCCCAAGACTTTGCTGGGATCTAAGCACACTCAGGAGCACTGAAAATTCAGGACACTTTTTAATTGAATAGAATATAATAGAACAGAACAGACTACTCCATTTGGAAAGGATCTACAAAAATCATGAAGTCCAGCTGCCCAGCCAGTTCACTGCTGACCAAGTTGCAGCATTATTAAGGGCTTCATCCAAATGGCTCTTACACACAGACAGGCTTGGGGCATTGCCCACCTCTCCAGGAAGGCAATTCCAGGGTTTGACCACCCTCTCTGTAAATAAATTCTTCCTCATGTGCTGTCTGAACCTTGGCTGAAGCAGCTTTGAACCATTCCCACATGTCTTATCACTCAGTCCCAGGGAGATCCTAGGACCAGGATAGTTTGGGTTAGCAGCAATCTTTAAAAGCTATCCGGTCCAACCTTCCTGCCATGGGCAGGGACAATTTTCAATTAAAAAAGGTTGTTCAGAGCCCTGTCCAACCTGACCTTGAATACTTCCAAGGATGGGGCAGCCACCACCTCTCTGTGCCAGTGTTTTACCACCCTGGTAGATCAGCACCTCCCTCTCCACATCCCCTCCTCAGGGAGCTGCAGAGAACAGTGAGTTTGCCCCTCAGCCTCCAGACTAGACAAGCCCAAAGTCCCCAGGCACTCCTCACAGGACATTATTCCCAGCCTTTGAAGAAGTCTAAATCTGTCCACCCAGCTGTGGAAATGTTGGTGTAGGAATAAACCAACCACAGCCACGAGTCACTCCTCGAGCTGCAGCCATGGCTGTTGCCCCATGTCTCCAAGCAGCGGCCAGAGAAGAAAGGACAAGGAAACCCACTGAAAATCATCAGTGGCACTGTGAAAGTCAGCACAACAAAATTAATACCATCTGTATCCCAATTAAATTCCACTGTTTTTGACGCTGTTTGCTACATGCGAGTGGCATCGATTCCAGGGACTGCAGGAACTCCAGGCCTTTTCTGTGAGTGGGAATGTGGCAATTGGTGCATATTTACAGTGGGAAATAAATGTCATTGGGTTTTCCCTAATAGCCATAGGTAAGATCAGCCACTCAGATTTCATGCACTGACCTTCCCAAATGAACCACGCCAGGTTTGGCTTCCCTTGGTCTTGTTACAGCCAAGATGTGGTGGGAGTTCAGACTCTAGCTGGGATATTAATTCCATGAGAAAGAGATGGCTCAGGTGCTGCAGACCCTTTTCGTCATTCAGAGGGTGAGCAGAAGGTTGGCAGAACTGTGCCATGACTGTTTTGTTTTCAGCTGGTTTGATTTGGATTTGTTGGCTGCCCTCTGCCCTGTGTAACTCCATGGAGCGTTTAATCATACATTCAGCTCAGGCAATAAAACCCCACATCAGTTCTGCTATTAATTGATTTTGGAAGTCAGCTGCTGGACTGGAAGTTACCACTGAGCTCCAGAAGTGAGAGCCTGATTGAATTGCTGGGTTTACAGAATGGATTTGAACATTTGGCAGACCCTCTTTGGGGGACAGTTGTCACTAGTGGTGCGTAAGAATCCTGGAAGCCCTCTTTGCACAGTGGAATCATTAATAACCCAGGCTAAACTGTGAGCTCCTGATTGTCAGGCAGGCTGGAACGGGGGTTATCACTTACAGGCATCAGCAAAATTGATTACTGAGACCCGCATGGATGAAGCAGGACCACAGAGTTTGCAGGCTCCTTCCTCAGGCTCTGGGCAAGGGCAGCGATGCTGAATGACAGGAGAAGGATGGCTTTATTGGCAGTTCTGGCACTCGCTGCTGAGGGAAAAGCATGTGCAGAAAGGAGGGGCAAGCCTTGATTGGAGCAGTGTGAAGGCTGCATGGTTTGGGCAATCCAGCTGCTGGAGCTGCAGCCGAAGAAATTTGAATTTGAGCCAGTGATGAAACTGGGAAAGGGCAGACCAACCAACCTGTGAGCGTGGGTTGGAAAGCTGGAACTGGAGCATTGCCTTGAACTGCCTCGATCAGGTGACACATTGCACCCACTCTGTTCCTTTGCTTTTCAAAAAGGTACCAGTATGCCAGGAAAGATTAAACTGGTTTTGCATCTTGTTGGTCTAAAGGATGGAAAGTAAACTCAGTTTCATGGCAGTTGTATCCAGCAGACCCTTGTGTGTGTGTGATTTCCCTTGTAAGGTGTGTGGCATTGCCAAGAGCAGAATGTTATAACACCAAAGGCAGTAAATTATTTTCTCCCGACTCTAGATAAGCATGTAATTAGGATAAACTAATAGGGCTGGTGCGCTTTTGTCCCTGCTAGAGAAGCCAGCTGAGCCTTTTCTCCTCTCTTGCAGGGTACCAGGTCGCCTACCGCCTGGCCAGCAGCAGCCCCAACAAGTTCACCACCGTGGAGGTTGGCTCCACAGTCCGGCAGTTCACAGCTACAGACCTGAGCCCAGAGTCAGCCTACATCTTCAGGACGTCTGCCAAGACCAGGCAGGGCTGGGGGGAGCCCCTGGAAGCCACGGTGATCACCACTGAAAAACGAGGTAATGCTGGCAAGCCGTGGGTTCAGGGAATTTCTGTGCCTGCCCTGGAGCCTGCGCTGCACTTAGGGGGATTTCAATAGCAGGCTACACCTCTTCCTTCTCACCCCGTAAACCTGCCCCAGTCCATAGCAACATCATGATTTGAGAAAGCAAGGCAGACTTTTATGAGACACAGTTCTTCTAACCTGACGGGCTGTTGGAATTGATTTTTCCATCAGCTGCTATATTGGCCATATGCAGCCTCCTTTTGCAGTTAGATGGGGTTTTTTTCAGCTCTCTCGTTTTCTAGAAAGATTGCAATCTTAAGAAAGTAAGTGATGGATGAATTATATTGATTAGGGAACACAGAATGAAAGGCAGTGGTGTTGCAGAATTTCTCCATGGCTCCTCCATTGTGCCTCAGCCCTGACCTAATGTGTTTGTAATTACTCTGGCCTTTCGCTGCCACACGCTCGAGCAGAGCCTTTGCATCTGGATTGCCCAGACTTTTTCTGCTTCTTGCATCAGCCACAAAATGGTTGTTTGCATCCTGACTCTCCAGGCAAATTCTGTTCTGAAGGGAATCTGCTTGAAGGTGGTGTTTATATGTGTGTGTAAATGATACCAAATGGAACAAAAAGTGAAAGACGTGTAAGGTATTGCAGGATCTGCTCTGCATCACCGCTTGTTTTAAATGCTTTGGCTCAAGTAACTGCTCATTTCTCCAGTTTTAGAACTGATCTGTAGAGCTGCAGTTAGAAAATTTGCAGTTTCTACTTGTGCATGAAGATTTTTAATTTTTTTTTTAAATTCAGAGCTAAAAGAGGATATATTGGTGAATATGTTGGTGGAAAACAAGAGTGTGGGTTTTCTCCTGGTCTTGCACATAGGCCATGTTCCAATGCAGAGCATGTATCTGGTCTCTTGAGCTGGAAAAATCAAAACAAGCCAGGGTAACTCTACCAGAACCACTGGGGTTTGTGCCACCTGCTGCTGTGACCCATTGTGCTGTCTGGATACTCATATTTTTTAAGAAAAATTCTCCCTCAAAAACTAGAACCATACAATTTCTGTGACTCGTAAAAGTCACAGTTCAGAGAGGAGCACACTCCAGCAGGTCACCAGGCCAGACCTCCACAGACATCTTTCAACTGTTGTTAGAACTTCTGCATGTGCGTGTGGGCCTGCTCTTAGTTCTTGCCCAAGTTTTGCACTATAATGCAACCAATGATATTTACTTTTAATTCCTAAAATGTGTCTGATAAACAATCATTTGTTTGAAGTCCTTTCTACACCTTGCACATCATTTAATGCAAGAGTAAGGATTTCCCATTGTATTTGCCCACAGTGTCTTCCTTATTATTTTCCTCTAACACTTCTTGGAAGAGAGGAAGTTGGTCTGATGTTCAGCTACCACCAGCAAGAGCCCACGAGGTGCATTTCAACTACTCCTGGCCTGTTTGGTTGGGTTTAAAATTTCCTCTGGCAAAGCTCTGCAGGTCGTGTGCAGCCTTCCCAGTGCATAACAGTGCAGTCCTCAGAGAAAGAACCTCTGGAGATGTATCAGGAAACTGGAAGTGCCTCTGCTAAAGATACTGTCCATCAAAGAGATTTATCAGCTCAAGGTTTCTCCTGCCCCTGTCTGATTGCTGTCAAAGGGGAGGTTCAAAGCCTGACATGTAGAAGCTTCAAAAAAAAAACCCACCATGCCAAAAAAATGTGAATTCTCAAAGCTCAGAGCTTCTCCTGCTCAATAGAATGTGCTCAGATTCCCCAGACTGTGCACAGGGATGCACAATAGCTCAAGGCAGAACTCCCAGCTCCAATGTGGGAACAATGACCCCTTGTTGCTATCAGTGCTTTAGGGTTATCTTGGGTACCCAAATCACAGTGTAACACGATCCCGTTCTCTTTTTGATGGACAGCTCTGCTGGGTCTCAACGTGCTTTGGAACCACGAGTTTACTGATCTCATATAAAGTGTAGAGACAACAATGTGTTTTCTCACATCAGCAAGAATGATAAAAGGGGATGATAAAGAAATTTATCCAGTGCAGCTATCCTGCTAACAAGAAATTGACCTGAAACTTGTATACATGACAATAAATATTCTAGAATGAAGATACTTAATTCCTGTTAATAAAGATGTATTTCATATCCTCATAGTCCTTGATACTAAGGTAGGCAGACACAAAAATTCCCTTTACAATTAGCAAAATTGGTCACTCTTGCCCTTGTAAATTCCTTGGTTAATCCCAGTATAAATCTTTATATTTTGCAATGATGTCTGTGATTTATAGAACCCAAGTGATATTGTGGCTGTATTCTCCAGAGGCTCTGCTGCAGTGCTTTGAGTCTACACTTCAGAATAATCAACACCAGTGTTCAGGGCAGAACTGAGTCAAAAAATTTAAATGTAGCAAGAAATTAAAAGTAGTCCCTAGAGTCATGTGGCCTGTCAGAGTCAAGCCTTACATTCCTGCACAGACAGCTCACCTTAGCATTTGCTTGTGGCTAAACTCCCATAAATAAACTCTTCATACTAATGGGTTTGTACAAACAGTCAGGGAGTATATCCTGCAACACAGGAGATTTTAAGATCTCCCATTAGCAGCAGAAGGAAACCCAATCATGGGAGACTGACTGCAAGATCTGACCTGCCCAAAATTGCAGAGCTTAGCAGCAGAATGTGTAAAATCCCTGCATGGCTCTCCTTCCCTGGCATGGAATAACCCCACGTCCCTGTCTCCGCCTGTCAGTGTAAGGCACTGACCTTTCACGTCGTGCTGCTGCTTGCAGGCTGCTGGCACCCAGGGCTTCCTCCAGCTAATAGCTTACAAGTTTTTGGGCACTGATGTCAGCGAGAGCAGTCTGCAGAGAAATGCCAAAACACACAGGAAATGCTTTTAGGGGATGGCAGGGAAATGAAGCACTGGCTGTACAGAGCCGTGAGGAATCAGGCAGGCAGAGGTGTGTTTATGGAAACAAGTGCTGATGAAGTTGAATTGAATTGCTTCTCAAAAGCAAGTCACTGCGGTGTCTCCAATCAATTTCTGCTTTATTACATGCCACACATTTTAATCAGAATCAATAATCTTCATGATAAACAATTAAACAATTATTCCTCACTCTATGGAGTTTCTCTATCGAAATCAATGGAGTGCGGAGACGCGGTGACGGGAAAGGAGATCGGTAATGAAACAGTCGGGGGCTGGCATGCTTACACCTGCATTGCCATTCCCTGCTCATCCCAGAAGTGTGAGGGTAATTACTCTGGAGAGACCTCCCTCAGCACTGGCTGGTTTGACTTTGCAGGTTCAAGGTTAAATGGGTAGGAAGGGAAGAGTTGGGGGGACCCGCAGCAAGTGCTCCAGCCCCAGCTCTGTGCTGCTTCCAGGCTGGGGTTTGGAAGCAGCAGCACCAGGAGCTGCTGATGGCTCCTGGTTCCTTGCCTGGTGCAGGAATTCAGCATCAGCTGTGTGTGTTTGGTCTCTGCAACACAAGAGCCTGTTCCAGCTTGCCCTTTCCTTTCCTCTTCCTTGTGCCTCCACTGGGGTAAGAGGACCCTGCACAGCACAGGGAGAACAGAGTCTCCGGTACCAAGGAGTAAGAACAGGTTAAAAGGGAGCTAATTTACACACAGATTCTGTCAAAAGAGCAATTGCAGCCAGAAGAGCAG
Organism: Corvus hawaiiensis; assembly: GCF_020740725.1. NCBI lineage: Eukaryota > Metazoa > Chordata > Aves > Passeriformes > Corvidae > Corvus > Corvus hawaiiensis. The sequence continues at coordinate 5,523,479 of NC_063228.1, forward strand.
CTGAGTTTCATTGCCTTGCTTTGCTTGGCTGCTAGTCCTGATGATCCTTCTTTAACCTGCCAGGTCAAGACCCCTCCAAGTTTGAGGTCCACTGTGAGGAAGGTTTATATCCTTTGGTGACCTTTGATGCAGGGAGATAAGAATCAGTTTTACTGCTCCTCCTTGCAGTAGAAGGTTTAGGAATGGAATGGTTGTATACTTCAAGTGGCAAATCCAAAAGTTCAATGCCCTGTGGCATTACCAGTGTGAAAATCTGACCAGACTGTCACATTTTATGTTGGTTTGAATTTCCTCTCAAAGCAGCTAAATTATGGTTTGATTGCAGAACGACCAGCACCTCCCAGGCAGGTGATGACCCCCCAGGGCGATGTGTCCTCTCGGAGTCTGGTGCTGAAGTGGGTCCCGGGAAGCGATGGATCGTCACCAATCCGATATTTCACAATCCAAGTGCGGGAGCTGCCAAATGGAGACTGGCAAACCTACTCCTCCTCCATCAGCCACGAGGCCACATCCTGCGTTGTTGAAAGGTACCATGTGATCCCAGGCTAGCATAGAAATTCCCATACTTTCCCACTAGTTAGGAAACCAAAACAACCATCACTCAGCTTCACAGCCTTTTTGGGGGAGAGAGGTTAAGTGAGGCCACTGCTTCCATTTTAGAGGTGGTGTTATGAACAGCAGTTGAGAGATTTGCTGAAGGTCATGCAATAAATCTAATTAAAGTTGGACTGCAGTGCATCTTTTTGAAGCCTTTCCTGGAAGCTCAGCACCACAGATAACACTACTCAGGCTAAATCATATGTAGCTACACAGTGCTCTGTAAAATACAACTAGTTAAAAATCCTTTGAGTAGTGACTGATGTTAAAATCCACTCTGAATGCTGCATTGCAATTATCTCTATATAAGCTTTTCCAGATGAAATGAGAACCATTTTTATCTGTATTTTCCATACTGAAGTTTATAGATAGCATCAGAATGTTTAAACTTTGTTATTCAGGCTTCATTATATCCTCAGCAATACTGGTGTAATTAAAGTCTTTGTAACATCAGCAAAAGTAATTGAATGTCTACAAGCAGGTACTTGTTTTGCTGTCCATTTCCTCTGTTGACAAACCAGTAGAAATCAGATTATTTCTAAAAGGCCATGATCTTCAGAAGAATCAGGTATTCCAAGCATTCAAATTTTTCGGGTCTGCTACTAAAAGCATCAATGGCTGTGGTATATGGCAGCTCACTGGTCATGTACCAGTATCTCTCCAGTAAAAACCTGTACTTGTAAAAACCTTTACTTGTAAAAAACTTGTAAAAACAGGGAAACCATCTATGTCACTTAGAGTTTACATTGGCATGACTGAAAACAAAAGCTCAGAAAAGATGATTCACATTATTCAAGTTGCTGTAGGTAAGTAATTCTGTCCTGATAGGGTGGCACTGCTGAAAGTGATTTTGTCTTCCCCTTGCTAAAAGCACTTTCCCGCGTAAGTCCAGAAGAGTCGTGGATGTGAGAGTGCTGCCCATCAGAATGCATTATCCTTGATGTTTAATCATTCCTTACAAGTAACTTGGATTTGTAGGCAGTGTTACATCCTCCAGTGGATGGTTACACTACCAATTAATTAGTGAAGTCCCCCGTAAGTTACAGCTCTGCATTTCAAGCCTCTACCTGTGACTCCAAAGGCAGCCTCCCCTTCACCTCCCCTGCCAAGCTGAGACAGAAGCATCTTTGCAAGGTTATGTCAGCTGGAAATCACTCTTTGCCTGTCTTAAAGCACCACATACATAAAAGACCTGCAGGGAACCTGTTGTTGCTGTCTTTATTAAATAATCCAGGTAATGGCATTAATTTGGGATTCAGCAGGAGTGAAATGCCCTGATCAAGTGGTGTGGTGTAGGGGATTAGTCAGGAGCTGGCACTCTGAATTCCAGTGCCTGCTGTGCACTGGCTGACCCTGGGCATGTCTCCTGCTTCCTCCCCACCTGTCCTCCTCATCTGTGCTCGGGGGATGGCCCAGATGGCTTTGGAGGATCTCAGCAAAGCACCTTGAAAGCCAGGCTTTGCACAGCCATGCAGAGCTCAGATAACAAGACCCAGTCGTGGGCTGCTCCATGAGCTGCAGCCTCATGTCTGTTTTCTGGTGCCCAATTCAGTGATGAATCCAGGAGTGTTCCTGGGAACTCAGGACAGGGGACATCTGGGAAGGTGCTGATGGCAGCAGGGGTGGGAGCACCTGGGAAGCTGGGGGGGACTGCAGAGAAAAGGCAATGGGGAGAGGAGACAAACTGCTCAGTGGCTCTGGCTGGCAGTGAGTGGGTTCTCTTCAACTCTGTAGAGGCAAGTTGTGGTGAGGGAGGGAGATTTCATCCCTCAGCTTTATTTTCCCCATTCCACAGCTTGAACCCATTCACCTCTTACAAACTGCGAGTGAAGGCCACCAACGACATTGGGGACAGCGACTTCAGCGCAGAGACAGAGGCGGTCACAACCCTGCAGGATGGTAAGGGAGGAGGAGAGGCACATTGGGGGCATCACTGAGGGGTGGGGGCTCCCCAGGGCTCCTGGACCCACTGCAGGGTGTTCTCCGTGGAGACTGGAGTGAAAACCAACAGCCAAAGCAGTTTTGTCCACAGGAAGTTGACGCAGGTAGCAATGAGATATGGCCGAATTAACAGGCAGCCCTAAGTGTCCTGCTGTGCCCTCTGATAATGAATCATACTTTCAGGAGTCTCAAAATGGATTTAAACGTCGTTTGATTGGCTTCCAAACTCTGCACTAACCATTATCTTTGCAGAAATTGAATAATTTACAAGAGAGCATTAAAAATAAATGTAGAACCCTGCATACATTTGAAGAAGTTTCTTCAACTGTTTTCCCCTCACAGTCCATATCAGTCTGCAGTATGGCAAAATTGCTGAGGTGTAAGTAAGAAAGAGTATGAAACTCCTGGAAACATGAGCATTTAATCCTGCAGATCAGGACTAATAAACTGTGAATGACATTGACAAGGCTTTTATTTTTAGCCTTAGAGATCAGCTTCTAATTCCTTGATTGTATAAAGTCAATGCCTGAATGCAGAAGTAGCTCTGATGTCTTGAATGGAGAAGAGAACTCTGCAAAGTAGGAAAAGCATCAGTATGTGCTTTTACCCTGGGAAATTGGGTATTTCTGGGATACATACATGGATAAATATATATATATGGGTGTTGTGAGGTAGGGGTCAATCTTTTCTCCCAAGTAACAAGTGGTAGGACATAAAGAAATGGCCTGGTTGCACCAAGGGAGGTTTAGATTGAATATTAGGGAAAACTCCCTCACTGAAATGGTTTTCCAAGCACTGGAAGAAGCTGCCCAGGGCAGTGGTCGAGTCCCCATCCCTGGAGGGATTTAAAAGCCATGTACATGTGGCACCTGGGGACATGGTTCAGTGTTGGGCTTGCGAGTCCTGACTTAATGGTTGATCTTGATGGTCTTAGAGGTCTTTTCCAACCTGAATGATTCTATGGTTATATATATATAGTGCTAGGAATTATCCAGGATTTCCTACAAAGCAAGGAGTGACGAGTTAGAAATGACACTGAGATATAATAGGAAGCCATTTTGCAAGGGAATGTGATCTTGAAATCAGAAGAACAGAGGATAGAGCTCAGGAGCGTGGGAAGTTAAGCAGGAACCCAATGTAATACCTGACTAATGTGCTAAGCAGCCCCTTAAAGGCATCCTGGCTCTCCACCTTCCTGCACAGCAGCTGCAGCAGGGTCGGTGCAGGCTGTAACTGATGATAATGAGGCAGCACTCACTTACTTTTTCAGAATTTAAAATTTTATTCTAAGTTCTCTTTGAATTTAGCTCCAGTGGATCCAGAGTTGTGCTTGGCCTCCTCACAATACCACAGGGGAAAAAACTGTGAAAGCTTCTCACCTTCTCAGCAAACTGAACATTTATTCTGCTGAGCAGCCCCGGTGCTGCCACTTGAGCGTTGCACTGTGGAGGGCTGTGAATTCCTGATAAGCCTTTGCTTCATGTCTTTGAGCTGCTGTGGAGTGTCTGGGAGTACCACAGCCTTGGACCCAGGAAGGGGTTAACCTGTGGTAAATCAAGGTGTGCTGACTAAAGTAATGTGTGACTATGAGACACAGACTCCTAAATTCAAGGTGGGCTTGCCTCAGCTGTGGCAAAAAATCTCCAGAAAAACCTGGGAGCAGTTTTCTCACCCTTTGGATCCTTCACACAGCTGGTTTAACTTCCTTACGAATGGGCACCCGGTGGTCTGTGAGCAGCTGGCTGCTGCAGCTTCCTCTAGGTTTATGCCCTCAGCTTTTCTTGGTCCTGCTCAAGCTGCCAAGGCCACAGGTAGAGCAAGAGAAGTGCCTGGCTTCTCCCTGGGTTGCAACATCCACATCCACCATGCTGCTTTTGAGACCCACCACGTAGCAGCTGGGATGGAAGATTTCCTTCAGCAGTGAAGAAAAAGAATCTGATGAGCGAAAGAGAAGCTGCCCCTTTTCCACCTTCTTGCTGTAACTGCTCTTGTTTCCTTTTTCTCTTGTTTAGTTCCAGATGAACCACCCAGTTCTGTGTTAGTAACTCCCCACACGACTTCCTCTGTCCTTGTGCAGTGGCAGGTAGGTAAAATGAAAAATTCTGATGTTCCTGTGAACAATTTTTTGGCTGCTTTGACTTGTTGAATTTAAGGGTGCGTTGCCAGGGACGTTTTCTTGAGCTGGAAGTATTGTACTGAAGTTGAAGGACTGCAGCTACTTCCTTATTTGCCTGATCTAGATAAGTTTTAGTGATGGAGATTTCTGGCAGTTGCTTTTACTTTGTGCCCCACTGTAGCCATGTCCAAGATCGTTACTTGTCAGATTCTCCTGTCCTTTTGTTGATATCCATAGCTGTGCATCTCTACACAGAAAACATTCCACGGACCGTGGTGTTGGTAAGATCAGGTAATCAAAAGCTCACTCTGGCTCACATCCTGCACAGCCTCCTCCTCCTGCTGAAATGATCAGAAGCCTGAGATCAGTGCCTGAAATCCCATTTGTACCTCTGAGGAGCTCCACGTGCCCTCTTGGCTGTTTGAGAGAGAAACACTGAGATTTCTTCAGAGAAGAGAAAGGAAGCTTGGGCTCTCCACGATCTCTCTGGGTTGGATAGGGAAGTATTTGTGTCAAGTCTGCATTTTATATTGGCATTTCCTCTGCCTTCCTTTATCTTTCAATCCCGGCCTCCCAGGACGTGCAGGAACATTTTGTGACCCAGTGCCTGAGGCTTCTTTTTGCAGAGTGGGCATTAACAGAGGGACCCCAGTGGGGCACTGCACATTATCCATAACCCATCCTGGAAAGCCTCTGCCCACCCTGCTCCCAAGACAATGTCCCCCACACATAAAAAGGATGGCTTTGGACAGATTGCATTATAGTGAAAAATGTACATATGCATTTACAGTACAGATGGGACTCCTTGCATTTTTGGAAGAGAAATATATGGATGAGGGTCTGTTTATTGCTGTGCAGCAGCACTTTAAAATCTGCCTGGCTGTGCTGCTGGGTGCCTGGCCCCAGCTCACACAGGCTAATCCTGAGCAGCAGCATTGCTTACAGCATGTTGAGCAAATAGGAGACATGTTGAGCAGCTTTACCAAAGGAATTATGGAGAGATGCAAATCTACCTCCTCACCTACGAGAGCCCCCAGCAAAGGGAAAAAAAGTACAGAAAGAGAGGACAAAGAGGATGTGGAGCACGATGGACCACGGAAATAAACATTCCCCCAGCTGACTGATTACTGGTGTGTAGTTAATGTGAAATAGGTGGTTGTTTAGGTAATTGGATGCTTTTCATTTCATGAAAGTGAAATGGGGTTGTTGTGCCAGAGCCATCTCAAGGGAGTTGTGGGCGATTATATGTCATTACCACATGTATATTAATAGGTCCTGGTAATTCAACCGTACTATATTTTTCAAATAAACAAAAATCTTCAAGTCCCACAATAGCCTCCAATTAAGAGGAAGTTTCACAGCAGTGTCTAAGAAATAATGTAAACTGAAAACAGCAGTCAAGTTAAATGGGAGAGTGGATTTCCAAGCAAAGCTAAATTTTTAACTTTGAGCTGTGTTAATAATTCACAAAACAAACTCTCGATGCATTATCTGGGCTTTCAGCTGCTTGGTCTGATCAGTCCATTATTTTTAAATTTAAAGGAGGAAGAAAATAAGTAATTTCCAGTGAGGTCTCTTGTATCAATAATGCAAAGTTATTTCAAATGTTCTGGAGGATGTTACACTTAACATCAGGATCATGTACTGTTCTGTGTCTACCTTAGAAATAACAATTATTCAAACCTACATTTCAGTCTTTATTTATTTATTTATCTTTAAACAGCACAAAAATGTTTCTCTTACTTCTGTACAACATTATGGGCTGCCACTCATAACCATTTTACCTATTTCAGCAGATCCCCCAGGCTTTCCTACAAAATCCTAAATAATCCATTACATCAAAAGCAGAGTTTTGTCCGCAGAAGACAGATAGGAAGGGGAAGACCTGACCTTTTAGCTGAGTACCCTTTTCAGGAAAGAATTATCAAAGAGAGACAGTTTGCAAGCTATTTATTTTCTGAGCTTTCCTGTCCTAAACCTCAAGGAAAGAAAAAGTGGGGAATCACATGATAGCATAAGGAAACAATGTTTGCTGTCATAAAATCAGTGTTAGACCACAATGAGATATTAAGTTTTACCTGTTAGGCAGTTACATGGCAGAGCAGGGAGCCACAGTCTCCTCCTCAGCTTCAGCAGGATTTTCCTTTTAGGGTTCTGCAGGATATTCCACTTCAACTTTTCTTTTTTATTTTTTCTAAATTAAAAAAAGTTTATTAGTAATTAAAATAGGAAAAGTCAGAGGGAGGTGAGGACACTGCTGTGCTGTGGAGCCCTTCTCTGCAAGGGCACCATCAGGGCTAAAGCAACTTCAGTGCAATACAGAAAACAGAAAGTCAAAAGATTGGAAAAGAAAAACGATCAGGAGAGAGATGCTGATAACTTCCAGTAACCTCATCTCATCTTCTTTCACAGGAGAGCATTTCAGCTGGTCCATGAGCAGTAACGTCATGGGGCAGCCCTGGAGAAACCTGGCACTTTATTTGGTCTATTTTCTTAGTCCCTTGGACAAGGCACTCTCAGCCTGAGACTAGGAAATACTGTTGTACCAGAGCTTGATTTATTTGCCTTGTAAAATGCAGTCGTAGAGGGAATATGCTTGCCCTTTCTAAAATACATCACGGGAGTAAACACCCCACAGGGAGAAGAACAATTTAACCCAAAAGGCAATGTTAGCACAGGAACAAATGGTTAGAAACTGGCTATGAATTATTTAGATTAGAAATTAAACGAAGGTTTCTAACCAAGTGGTGAGGCTGGGAGCAGCTTCCCAACAGGAATACTGGGAAGCTGAAGAATCAGCTCCATTTCTGGTGGAGGTTGTTCTGTTTGTGAAAGAAGTTTTCAGCAGGTGGGGTTCCGCAGTGGGGAGGTCCCAGCCCTGATGATCCTCGAGGTGCCTCACAATCTCTCACAGCATCATCCTCTAATGCAGATGCCAAATAACAGTGAAAGGTGGTCAGGGCTTTGCCAGAGAATGGAGCACAATGATGAGCATGAAACAGTGATGAATAAGAGATCTCCAACCAGGCAGAGCAAGTGACATCTTGGGACAATTTGGGTTGCTTTCAGCATGCTCTGTGCAGGACATCTGCAAAAGAAGGCAGCTTCTTGCAGGAGCAGGTTCTGCCCCTTTTCCTGGTGGCTGTGTAGCTTCTTTATACTCTGGTTCACATCATTTTCTTTTTTGGTTTCCATAACTGCAGTCTTTCTACTTGATTCCTTCAGCCCTCACCCAAAGCCAAGTCCTTGGCACTGAGACAGGACAGTCCTCTCGCTCCTCATGTCATTGTAATGGAGTAATGGAAAATTCATGTCATTTTTGGAATCAGAATGCCAGGTTATTACCAAAGATCTTCCTGCTTTCTGTCAAGATGTCCTTACTTTCTTCATTAAAATTACATGGGGCATTACCTTCTACTATGACAGTGTTTCACACCAGCAGTTAATTTTTACACAATGCTTTTCCTTAGGAAAGTTCTCAAGGCTGGTAGGGATCTTCCTGGATTAAGGGCAAGATCATCATTAAAATCTATTTCATTTATACTTTCAGTCCCTTAAATTTCAGTAAAAGAATCTTTAGAAGATAAATGGCTCAGGGCATCTCTTCTTCTCTGCACTTCTTAGCTTGCATTAGACTCAGGAAAGTAATTTTTTTCCCAAACATGAGGAATCCCTTTGCATGTCTCTACTTAAGCAAACCACCCAGACACAAATCTCCTTTTCAGTATGCCAGCTCTGTTTCTGTATCTGAAGGAGGATGTGAGGGGCTGCTGGAGAAGCCTTGCTGAGGTGTTATTTCTTTGAGTATCTGCCAACATGATACAGAAGGGGAAAAAAGTCATATTTGAGCCATCCCATGGCTGTAAGTGCCAAATTGCTCCGAGCTGTTACAAAGGAGGCCTGGGTTTTCCTCTATGCACACACCAGAGCCCATCACACTGTGACTCCTCTAAATGCCTGTATGAAGTTGTTATTAGGCCTTGTTTTGTCTTCCTAATCAAAGCCAGAACAATTTTTATTATTCCTTTTTATTTGCCTTTTTATTTTCTCATGTGTCTTTCAGTAAAATAATCCCAGATGAAGACTGTCCTGTGATCAGTCCCCAAGGAAAAGAGCCACTGAAGAAATTCTGTCTGTGACAAAATTATTTCTTTTTGGAAGCAGTGAAACACTGTTTGGCTCTTCTAGTGTTGGTGGAAAGCAACCTGCCTTTCCAGGGGGTGCTTCTTTATACCCTTCATCACACCTAAGTTTCTGTGGGCCAAGAAGGAAAGGAGCTTGGCTCTTGGTGTGGATTTTTCAGTCAAGAGCCTTTTGCAATGACCACAGCTTAGCAAAATCCTCAAAGCTGCCTTTAACTTGTGTTTTGCAAACCACACAGCCTTCAGCCCTGTGCATTATTAATGTCTGTTTTCACCCGAGCACAGAGCCACTGCCCCTGCTGATGGATGTTTGTTGCCATGCACATCTTAACCAGCCTGTTCTTCACGTGGATGTCTTTCAGCCCCCCAAAGTGGAGAGTCTGAACGGGCTCTTGTTGGGATACCGCATCTACTACCGGGAGCTGGATTATGACGCCGGGCCTGGGACAGAATCCAAAAACATCCAGAACCCCTCAGCTTTAAGAGCAGAGCTCACACGTAAGCCTATGGTTTGGACCCTAAAATACCCCACAATTGTAATCTGTCTTTACACCAGGCACTACATCCCCTCTTGCTCCATGGCAATAAAATGTAAGTCTAAGAGTGCTGGGAATAACTCAGATTTTACACAATCAGCCCGAAGATGCTGAAAAATGCAAGTAATTTCAGTGTGATCAGCATTGTAATGGTCTGTACTGATCTCTGCCAGCACACTGGAACTGATGGTCTGTCCCCCACGTACCCCCTGATTTCCTGCTTTCCACTCCCTCCAGCTCATAATTACCCTGGTACACTTTGTTCTGCCTTCAAATGAGAGTCACTTCATTTTCCTCAACTGGCAACTTTTTCCTTCCTTGCTATTTTCTCAATTGTTTTTATAATTGACATTTTGTTTTTCTTTTTACGGTATGAGGAAACAGCTGAGGAGAATTTTTAAATGGAACTTTTATAATTTCAAAGTGCTTGTCCATATTTTAGAAGAAAATAGCGAAGATGAGCAGGAATTTTTAGGTGCCTGCTTTCCATGTGAGTCACTGGGATTTATGGCTCACATGGGAAGAAGGTGGAGAGGGAGAGAAATAAGAGAAAAAAAGAAAAGGCTTTTTAGATAAAGGCTAGAAAGGAAATCAGAGGGAAAAATAGGCAGAATAAGATGATGGGAGGCAGACAGGTGAGCACTCAGTAGCTTGAGAAATAAGGTCCCGCAATGAGATGCCCTCATGGAGGGACCAGCTTTTGTCCTGTTTGATGTCACTGGAATATTCAGAATAAGATAATACCCCAAGAGCAGCAGAATAGGGTTGAGTGAGACAATTTTAATATCTTACATCATCTGCCATGCTTTCCTGAACCCATAGAAGTGATTTCTACAAAAGCAAGAGTGAATTTTAATGAGGGTGTGGGGTAAGTGGGTGCTTTAAATGTAACATAAGCCCCTAACTCTGACTTCACTTACGTGGTCAGAGCTAATGAGACCCCTCAGACTATGCAGCTTGAACCAGGACAGGGTAGAGATGTAAAGCTCTTGCAGGTGTAGGAATGCAGAAGGGTTTTTCTCAGACAAAAACTGAATGACTGACTGTGTACACGAAAAAATGAATTTGGATGCTCTCACAAGCCGGAGAGCCTGTGAAACCAACCAGTTTTCTCTTTTTCCCTCTTCTTGTCTGGCCCTGCAGCAATGTTCCTAATCGCTGCAAAGGAGAAAAAATGAGCTGTACCTCCCCAGGGAGTCAAGAGACAGAAAGGGGTGGAGAAATGTATTTTAAGATAAATTCCCCTCTTTCTCCTTATAATGCTCACCTTAGAACACCTCTGTTCCTCACTGACCCACGGTTTTGCACAGCTTAGCGTATTATTACAATTCACTCACAGCAGGAATATTGAATTCTTTAAGCGAAACAGTGGGAAATCAAATTCACACTTAAAGAAACAGGTCCTGCCCTGATGTAAGTGTTCACTTTGTGGCCCACGTTCCAGCTCTGTCCTCTGCAGCTCTTCAGGTTTTGAATTTTGCATCTCGAGAAATCAGGATGTAATGCACCACTGAGAGCTTTTGCCCCTAGAAATCATTTCATTGTTACTCATTTGTTCTATTTAATCTAAAAGTCAGAACATTTTTGTGTTGTGTATTTGTGAGTTCCTCTGTTTGAGGAGGAAGTGAAACAGCCCCATGTGAGCGAGATGCTTTTGATGTGTTACGAGAGAGTGATGTGATTTTATTGCCCTAGAAGATATAGTCCTAAAGCTTAAGCTGTGTCTGGGTGTGCTGCCTCATTTGCCTCTGTCTCTGCTGTACATCATTTGCAATAACTATTTCCTTGCACTGTAACAAGCTTTCTGCTTTGCTTACCCTGAATAGCCCAAAGCAGCTTCAAGACAGTGAACAGCAGCTCTGCATTAACGACGTATGAATTAACACGTAAGTGCACATTGCCTTTGGATGAGGCTCTTTGTAATGGTTCAAAATACACCATGGGCAAACTCCTGTGGCTCTCCTCCGTGGATCCAGCAGAAATCAACACAGATTAATGATTCTGGCTTTCTCAAGTTTCTTTTTCTTTAAGCCTTTGCTTCCCCTACACCCAGAGACATCGATGATGCAAGTAGGTAGCTGTTGTAAAAATGTGGCTGCTGGGAAGGTAAAACATTATTGACTGTAACAACCCAGTATTGCTGATGCCAAATGAATTTTGATTCACTTGCTACATATTTTGCAGTCCATCTGAGTTTAGCTGTATCACATCATTAGTCCTATGATTCAAGCATTGCAATGCTCGGGCATTCCATGGAGTACAGGGCCAATTTAGAAAGGGCCCAATGAATTTATGTGCATCTCCAGAGGTGTTTTCAATTGGAAATGAATAAAATAACATTCGACAGAGTTAAAAGGCAAGTTGCTTTGTGGTGATGATGGTTCACTAGATAGGTTTTGCCCAAGGCTTTTGAGTCACAGATTGTGATGAGCTAAAAAAAAGAAAAAATGAAGCCTGATCCCCACTGAAAGTTGCATGCATGAACTCTCGTGTTCCATTTTCTTCCACATCCAGTTAACACTAAAATCTCCCTTGTGACTTCTCATGGCAGAAACTGAAGTTTCCCTGTGCGAGCTGCCCAGTACTATACGTGTGTATCCTACTATTGGTTGGTTGTTTATGAACTCAGCACTGTTATTTCTGATTTGCTTGCTCCATGTTTTGCAGTCCGTCTGAGTTTAGTGATATCACATTAAAAAATTAGGGATGTATCAGATATAATTTACAGTGTGCCCGAGACTGGGGAATGATGCTGAACTCGCAGTCAGATACTGGAGCACAACACTTACAAACACTTCTGTGACACTGAAATTAGAAAAACTTGTCTAATTAGGATTTTTTTAACCTTACCAAACCAATGGCATCCTGTCAGCCCCTGAGTTAAGGGGACTCTGATTTGTAGATAGCAAGGAAAATTATTGGCAAAGGGAGAAATTTGGACCTCTGGCCATGCGTGTCTTAATTCAATGCTCATTTAAATAGGGCAATTTATATTATTGATTGCTCTCTTACTCTAATTTCCCTGTTAAGTATTGTAGATGATAAATATATCTGTTGGGATTGATTCTTTCATCCTGAAAATGCAAAATCTGAAACTGCTCAGGCGCTGCCTCCCCTAATGACATTGATGTGATTCTGCTCCACCCTCGTTGCATCTGTTAATCACCCACAAACAATTGGGTTTTCTGGATTTTTTCACGCTTCTCTCACTCTCCCACCTCATCTGTCAGAGTAGTTTCTCTATGTCAGCAAACAAATTTGTTGCCTGGTAGCCAAATGGAGTCCAGCCTTCGAATTCTCCTTTCTCGTTGTGATTGATGGACAGGCTGTGGTCACGTTGGAGGAGAAGATACCCATGGAGTACCCGCAAAGGGGCTCCAGGTTCCCCACTGCAGGTCTTGCTCTGCCCCTGCTTCAGCTGTGCCATTCTAGAGCAGTGCAGTTGCCAAATGCCCCCCTCTAAATGAGCATTCCAGGGATTAGGCAAAAGCTAGGCAGGCTCTTCCCTACCAGTGCACATCAAAATGAGACCTCATGGTGACATTCAGAGCCAAATCCTGCCATTTTCTGTCCTTAAGAATGACCTAGAGATGTTGCTCTAGGTAGTTATCCATAAGAAATGGGTATATTCCAAGAGAGATCATTATTCCTCTAACTGGAGCAACACTGTGAGGAAACACAGGAAAATCCTGCCATTTCACCACAAATATCTTTCAAAATGATGCAAATACTGCTGTGATGTGTGAATCCAGGAAGGACTGAAGTAGACATTGCACTATTGTACTGTCCTATTGCCATGTTTCCTGAGAGACAAGTCTGGAGCTGTAGAGGTGTTGGAGTCTAAAAGATAGCTGTAATACAGTATAAATGATAGTATGTAATATTAATATATAATATTTTACTTTTTTAGAGTTGAAGAAATACAAGCGGTATGAAGTACTAATGACAGCATATAATGTCATTGGTGAGAGCCCTACCAGCACACCAGTGGAAGTGTTTGTGGGTGAAGCAGGTAGGTGAAAAGAAAATTAGTTGATTTCCCTTTTTTTTAAGTACCAGCATGGTTTAATATTCTCCAGATAATGTTCAATAATTGTCCAGGAAAGGGATTATTTGAAAAATTCCCCAGTCATTATTGCTGACAGTTTTCTGTAGTTCCCTCTACTGGAATTGGCACTGACAGTTTTTTGCCATTGGAAAACCAGTTGGTCTGCAGGAAGGAGGGAAGAAAGGGCATTTGAAAGAAAGAAAAGAAAATATTTTTGGAGTTGCAGGAGGATGACTGTTCATACCAAATTAGCTTGAGGGAAAAATTGACTCGAGCTAAAGAAGTGAAAAGTGGAGCACAGGAAAGCCACAAGGGAAAAGAAACAAAACTACAAAACAAAGGAGACTTGGAAAGCTGGTTCTTCTATTTTATAACTCTCTGTGTAGAGACACTGCCTGGCAGCACACCTGGCTTTAGTTTTGCGCTCTTGAAGTGAGGAGACACCGTGCCTGGTTTGATGCTGGCTTTGGAGGCAGGTGTCGGCTGCTCCCAGGAACGTGCAGACTCTGTCACTGCAACCAGCCCTGCAGAAGCTGAGGGTCAGTGGCACTGTTCAAGCCTTTGCTTACTCTGGATCTGGTGCCTGAGTCCTGAGATCTGGTGCCTGAGATCATTTTAAAATTTCCCCACGGGAAGGCTGGAGGTGGAAATCAGGACAGAAGAGTTGACTTGAGAAACGGGTGGTTTGTCAGAGCCCAGATAACCGCCAGCCAGTCTGTCCCCTCAGAAACTCCAGCTGGGAAGGGCAGGACTGGAATAGCTGATGCCTTCCTCCAGCCCTGCCAGCAGGGCCATGTTTATGGTGATCCCAGCTGGAGAGAGGCTGGCACTGAAATCCTTGTTAGTTATGGTCTCAATTTCTGCAGCAGCAGTGTTTGAAGCTCAGAACAAGGGGAAGCAGCTCAACCCTCCCGTTGCTCAGCCCAGCAACAGAGCTGATTGCACTTTGTTCCCGTGTCTCAGGGCTGTGGGATGGAGGAGTTATCAAAGCCAGCACTAACTCGTTTTATTATTAGTCATTAAATATTCTGTTGCTCAAAACTAAGCAAAGCACATTTTTTAAGAAGCTCTACTGTGCATTTTTTTAAACTCTGCTTAACCTTTTCATTTCAAATATGGTGCAATATTCACCCTCTTTCTTTGAAAACATCATAAATTAATCAGAGCAGCGTGGCCCTGGAGCGACAGCTGGCAATATTTACATTTTTTTCTAGTTTGCTGTTGCTCCAGCTTACTTCTGCAACTGCAGCGAAGATAGTCCCAGGTGGAGCCAACTGTATCTGGCTTCAAAATACATTTTTGTTTCAGAGCTAAGTATCTCCCTGCTGCAAATGGAGCCAGCACATGACTTATACACATGTACACAGCACGGGAAATCAGCTGGGGAAAACAAGGAAATGCTGTTATATCGTGTCTTTTAATCCCACAGTCCAGATCTTCCTATCATAACTCAGAGAACAGGGCAACAGGAGGAGACAAACTTGAGAGGACACTGAGATAATTGCACAATCCCTGAGTGTCTGAAGGAAGGGGGGCTGGAATTAGATGAGCTTCAAGATCCCTTCCAACTCAAACCATTCCATCATGCTGTGATATCCAGGAGACCTTTTCCAGGCAGGACTGGTGTGTCTGAAGTTGTAGTGTGTGACTTGGCTGTTGTTTTAGAGTTCCCAGATTTACCTCTGGAAAGGGACCATCCAGGTTCACGCAGCAGAAATGATGAATGTAGGATCTTCCTGCCGATTTTCACTCTTGTTGTGTGAAGTTATTACACTTTGTTATATAACTGCCTCTTCTCCCACCAGAACTGGCTGTGATTTATACTGTGAGTGAAGTGATTGGAGATGGTATTGCAATTTAAGTTTTAAATTGATTTGTGACACCTTTGAGTTAAAGTGTGCTGTGGAAATACAAGGTTTTTGTTGTTATTGTTTGCTCGATGTTCTTACCCATGGTAAAGGCAGTTAAGCAGCAAGCTGGAAAAAAATGGCTCTGCTCAGCTCCAGCAATGGGGCACCCAGGTTAAAAAGAGAGAAAAGCTTCCCAATAAACAACAGGTGCTGACACAGGCGCAGTACTGGGCACAAAGTGAGTGAAGATGGCCAGTTCCCGGCCTGAAGCTCTCAGGTAACTCATGTCTCAGTGCTGTTAAACGGGGCCTCGCTCTGCCCTAAGTATTGCAGTAATTCTGGGAGGGGGGAGAACATTCCTCTCTGGCTCGTAAAAAAGGATATACAGCCTTTGTGCCTTTGGGGAACTATGCTGGGCTTAGGCCAGCTCAGTCAAAACACCCATTTCTGTTGGGTGTTCGTGTTGCTGATGGTTGTTGTGCTGTTCAGCTTCTACTGAGTGATGCAGAAGGGAGAGTGTCTGTGATTCCTTCCTTCCCTCTTGTGCTCTCCCCTGTTAGATTTGAAGATATTCCTATGATCACACCTGGATTTTTACAATAGAAGTTCCAGTAGGTAATGGAACCACCTGAAAAACCTGGGGGGGGAAAGCCATTAAAACCAACCTTCTGCAAGTTTTGTCAATTAAATGAGCAAAATATACCCAAATGGGGAGTTTCTCTCCAGCCCTCAAGTGCTCTTGAGCTGTACTCCAGCCAACTGCCCCCTTGGGCAGCCTGAGCAGGTCTTCCCTGCCCCTGAATGATGGGCAGGTGGGAATTTTGGGAGAGAACAATGGCCCAGACATGAGTAAAAGGCCTCCGTATCCCAACTTGCCTGGTGAACAGGAAAGCTGGATGCCAGTGGTTTGGATCTTTTGGATTTTTTTGATGGTGGTTTTTTATTTTATTCTACAGGTGGAGGAAATGCTTTTCCTTGTTAGAGTAGCCCATAAAATCAAAGGCTCCATTTTGAGTTCTGCCTGGATATTGGCAAAAGTCACTGGTGTGGAGAGCAGTTCTTCCCCGAGATGGGAGAGTGGGCTGGGAGTCCTTGAGCTCAGCGCAGCTGGGAAGGATGTGCTGCCTGTTCAGTCTGAGCAGAGCCCGTGTCCTTCCCCCACCTGCCTCAAGCATCTGGATCCCTCTCCTCCAAGGCCCAAAAGATCCTCTAACACTGCTTTTTAGAGCTGGCTGCAGCTCTGCCCTGCTCATTAGAGAACCATGTGCATCTCCTGACAAATGACAGAAAAACTGAAAGCCACCACTTGCAGAAATTAGGAAGGGAGTTGCAGCCCCGCTGGCAAGCCCCTTTTTTGCCTTGTTAATTCATTTAACAGTTCAGCTGTCAGGGATGCTGGCTTTGATTGGGGAGGCAGTGAGTGTTCAGCGAGAGGCTGGGTACTGATATTCATCCCAGCCCGAAACGCAGCTGCTACCAGAGGTGCTGTTCTGCTCCACTGAAATTAAGACTCTGTTAGAGCAGCCACTTTATCAAGAGCATTATTCTACCAGGTTGCTGTCACTACCTGATTATGTGGGGGGCTCTGGAGTTTGGGAGACTCCACTACCTGCATTTTAATTAAACAGAAATCACAGGTTTGGGCCAGATGTGCTTCACCTAATTTGGGAAGGTGAATAAAGTAAAATATGGCAGTACAAATCCTGTGCTAACAAGCCTGCAGCCTTCAGTGCTTCTCCCATATACTGCAAAGCTGTTTTGGATGAAAAGTAAAGGAATTCATCACTTCTTCCAGCATCTGTTGCTGGAGTAGAGTGAGTGTGTGTGATGAGGAGGTGGCACAAGGGATGAAGTGCTCCGAGAGACATCAGCCTTTAAACAGGTTGTAAATCCATTTGTGTGAAGAGGGGAGTGATGTGTGTCATTATAACTGATGGTGACATTGGTGACCTTCAGAATTCACAAGAACTGATGAGGCTGGGTTGTTGTTGTTGTTCTTTTTAATGATGATCTCTGAGAGCTGGTTCCATAGTGGGAAAGGCAAGGAGTAAAAAGAGCTGGGAGACAAATCCCTTTCTTTAGAAGTCCTCCATTGGAATGCCACTTTGGTTGTACCATCATCTTTCAGAGAAGATTACTTGGCCCTCTCATGTTCTTCCAAGCAAAACTGTAGCTTGGAAAAGAGCAGAAATGGGACAGAGTGATGACTGCCTCTGACCTCTGTCTTCAACACCTGAATCTACCTCTTTGTGCAAAGCCAGCAGACACCAAAGCAAATTTCTTCCTGTTATCTGCAATTATTTTCATCTGCCCTCCTGCCTGCAGCTCCACAGGTGGTCCTGGACTTCACAAACTTTATTTTATTCACCTGTAGCTGACACAGGGAGGGAAGATCTGCTCTGCCAGTAATGTCAGGGGAAGCACTTGGAGCTGCCTGCCCATCTCCAGCATTTTAGAGGCCAGAAACAGAAACCACCTGGAAAGCTCCAAGACTAAAAATAGTGAAACAGGTTTGGGACAGAAAAGGCTACAT
Source organism: Corvus hawaiiensis (assembly GCF_020740725.1). Classification (NCBI taxonomy): domain Eukaryota; kingdom Metazoa; phylum Chordata; class Aves; order Passeriformes; family Corvidae; genus Corvus; species Corvus hawaiiensis. The sequence goes on from NC_063228.1 coordinate 5,541,242, forward strand.
TGAGAAAGCAAGCCATGATAAGGACAAAGAAGCCTTGTAAGGAAGCAAAGACTGAACTCCACATACTTCACTCCCCCTTAGAAACTGCTTCCAGCACAGAGCTCTTGTCCCTTCTTACCTGGTTATCTGTGCTGGGGCTATGTCCCTTTGTCTCCGTGCTGAAGGCAGGGAAGGTTGGCAGGACAAGGCTTCTTTGCCCTTGGGTGCTTTAATCTCTTTCTTCAGGCCTTACTCATTTCTGTGTTCACTCCAGATTCCCCCCATGGAGTCACCTCCCCACCGCAGGTCGCTTTCTGGAGAAGGAGGTCCCTCAGCGCTGCCTGGGGCCCCCCTTTCTCTTACAGCACAGCAGCCTTATCTCCTCCCCTGCCCCAAACACAGCGGAGGAGATGCTGTGTGGAGTCCCCTGTGCCCCCTTGGTAACAGCCTGCGAGAGGAATGACAACATTCCAGCACACTGGAGCTGGCAGCCTCCATCCTGCCGTGGCCCCGTGGCTGTTTTCTCCTATCTGCGTGGGACACGTGGGCTGGCTGTGCCTGTGCAGATACAGAGCACGTTGCTGCTGGCACAGCTGCAAGAGCTGGGTGGGCAGTGCCATCCCAGATGCCACTGGAGGAGGGAAGAGAAGGATTATCATGGCCATTTCACATTGCAGTAGTCTAAAACCTGTCAGCCTAGGGGAGAGTATCTTCTCTCGAGAAACAAAAGGGGATGGAGGGAAGCTATTGGGAAATAGAATGGTAAATAAATTACTGGTTTCATTTGCTCAAACTTTAAACAAAGGGCAACTTTGGCACTTTAAAATCACCGAGCCTTTGAATTAATAGGGTATTTGCTTTTTAATTGCTGATGCCTCTGGACCATCAGTAAAAGGCTACTTTTGGGGGATGGCAGGGTGTTTGAAACTGGTTGTCTTTTTTCTCTCCCCTTTAAAGAACCTGCAGAGCTGTTCCAATGTCATGCTCAGTTCAGGACAAGCTTCACCCTGGAGTTCTGGGAATGCCTTGCTCCAGGAGTGACACTGGGTTGCCATCCTGTCCCCAGTGTCTTTCTCTCCAAGGAAGGAGAAGGTCTCCTCTGAGCTTGGAGTTAAAGATGCAAGCCATGTTCTCCAACAATGTGCTAAAAGACAGAGTAAGTCAGAGCAGAGCAAGAAAGGCAAGCTGTAGGAAGATGGAGAGAAAAAGAAGTGGTGAGACATTTTCTGTTTGGATTGGGCAAGTAAGATCTTTCCAGCTTTTCTTGGAAACCAATATGCCTGTATCCCAACAGCATCCCATTTCTGAGAGCAGGATTGGCCACTCAGCACATCCCATCAGTGTTTCTTGGTGGATTTTAAGCTTCTCCAGGTTCACTCTGTGTTCTGGGGCTCCACTAAGGGCTTGTCTGCAGCAAGTCCAATTTGGATTTGTTGTTCCCATCAATGCAGCTCCACTGGAGGTAACAGGAGTGTTGATAGCACTTGGCTGTGGGATCTAATCCTGCAGGGCTGTGGCAGGACAGTAAAAAATAACAAACTAAAGTGGGCCCACATAGAGCATTAGTCACTGCTTGTGTGCTACTGGTATTGCTGCAATGCTGGGGAGTTATGGAAATGAATTTTCTCTATAAGCCTTGGCTCCCTTTCCTACTCAAACTGGCTATTTCTTAAGGGTAATTTTATATTCTTAATCTGTTTACAGATGATGTGAAGGTTTGCTAATTAGACTTCCAGATCTGGTATCTTAGCTCAGTGGCTGCTCTTCCAATGGCAAGGCAGAAAGTAACCGTGCCAGTGTGAGTCTGTGGAAGAAGTGTCCTTAATGTCAACATGTCAAAAAGACATCCCTGCAGCTCTCTGGAGACTGAAATCTAATGTCAAGACAGAAGGAAGCAAAGTCTGAGAGTCGTAGTGCTGTCAAAGCAAGTTATTCTACCATATAGGAGAAGGAATTTTAAGCGAATGCACTGGAAAGCAGTGTCCAGATTGAGACATAGATTTGATGGGCTTATTTGACATCTTTAATTCTCCACTGACAGTCCAGAAGCTCCCTAAAATGATTTGCAATGTTTTCATGCTGCAAGTAAAAGCCGAACGCGCGCCTCATTAACAGCTCATTAAGTTGTTAATATTGGTCATCAGCAGCCTTTGGTACAGCACAATGCTTTATGCAGTGCGGCAGCTCCTGCTTAGCTCGGGTCTAATTGCCTCTTTTTATCACGTCTCAATGTAGGAAAGATGTTTCTGTCCAAGCAAAAATATCCGCGGTTTTGATGCTCTGCCCCGGCTCGTCCCTGGCTGTGGCTGGGCTGTGCTTGCCGGGCAGCGTTTTGCTCTGATGATGAACTCACAACCCCAACCATTTGATGCTGATTTTCTGGTGCTGACTGTAGCCCGAGACGGGCAGACTCCCGTGCCCAAATTCATTATGAGGGCTCGTGGCTTTGTGCTGCAGTTGGTGGGAGGGGAAGGACAAATGAGCTGTTCTGCTGCAGTGTTCTATGGCCTGTGAAGAGCTGAGAGCAGGGACATCCCTGCACAGAGCAGAGGGCGGAGGGAGGAGAAGCCTGATCGTGTATGCAAAGCTTTACTGGACTGCCAGCACAGCTACTCCATTAAAAGCAGAGGAATTAACCTTCCTTTCAAAAAACACGAGCTATCAGTAGTAAAGTCAAATGAACCAGAAATTGCCCTGGTAAAGAAGTGGGGAAGCCCCTGGCTGATAACTTCTATTCCAGCAGCCACAGGCTGGAGCTGGAGTGCTTCTGACTAAAGGGCTCTATTTGCAGCCAAATTTCTATTTTGCATAATTGTGCAGTCCTGCTCTGCTTGTTTGCAGTCATCCTGGGATATGTGAGCAAAATTTGTGCTGTAAGTATTTTCATATGGGTCTCAACTCCTGTGGCTTTGCCTCCTCTGTACAGCTTTGCTGTGAAGCCAGCTGTGGAGAAACACAGTTGGTTTTCCTTCTCTGACATCTGTTTGCTGTATCTGTCATCAATCACAGAACTGGAGGCTTTTCAGGTTGCCCGTTGTAGACTTGAAACAAAAAAAAGTTGCCTTTTTTTCTTATGAAAGTATGAATTAGCAATAGTCTAAAATATTTTGGCCACAGCGGTCCAGACACTGAGATGATATGGGGGTGTAAAACCACAGTGATGATCTCAGGGATGAAAAATAAAGAAAGGAAGAGAAAACTCTCACTGAGAGTCAAGAAAATTTAAATTTAATCTCTCTCTCCCCAGGAGTGCAAGAACACAGTCTTCTGGGGGCTCCCTGGGGTTCCCTGACAGTTGCAATCTGTAAATCCTAAATTAATCCCTCGTGGGGGCCAGCTACCCAAACTGGCATTAAAGCCACAGCAAAAGGTTATTCTGGGGATAGATCCCACCTGTGCCCTTTGACTTTTTTCTGGTACAGCTTTTGACATTTGGTAGATGGCAAACCCAGTGGAGATTATTTGATGCACTCTCTTGGCTGCAGTGGAGCAGGAGGAGTTGCTGGTGCTGATTACACTTTAGTAGGTGCTGCCATTGCTGTTGGTGGATGTGAATGGGTGATTTTGTCAGCTGCCATGAACTTGTGGTATTATGATATTCAAATGTGGCATTAACAAATTATAAGAAGTGGAGCATGACTATAAATAGAGGAGGAGGAATTTTGGGTCCTGGAGAGTGTGGGGGGGAATAATCCGAAATCAGTAATTTTGTTCTCTAATGGGTAGACTTGTAAGAGAATGCAGGGCAGTGCTTTCCTACCCTGTACTGCTCCCACTGCACACGAGAAAGGATCAGACCAGTGCATCAAACACGCAGCAGCTCTTCAGCATCCCTTGAACAACCTTCAGCACCTCCTGGGGGCGAATCCTGCGCTCATCAGAGCTGACACTGCTCTCCTTACACAACTGGGTCTGCTCTTCGACAGAGAAAACCCCAGTGTGCATGGATGTAAGGGAGAGGGGGCTTCAGGAGCTATCCCTAATTTGCATGGATGTAAGAGAGAGGGGATTTTAGCTTGCAGGTTTGTGCCTGTGTGTTTGTTTGTGCATACCTAATGCTGTCAGGCTCTTGCTGTTCCTGCTCATGGCCCATCTCTGCTGACTGATGGGCTGCCTGCCTGTGTGTGATCATATCCTTGTTGACATGAAAGAAATAGAGGGAAAAGCTCATTTTATTATTCCCCCCTTCTTGTTTTAACCACCTGTACGTCCTTTGCAGAGGCAGTCTGACAGTTCTGTGAGGGCTTTACTTTTGGGCCGGGGCTCTCTCACTCCCTTGATGGATAATCTCAGTATGCAATCTGATAGCCTGTTCCAGGGTTGTGTTTGCTAAGTAGAACTGTGGAATTCAGCAAAAGAAAAGTGTGTAGTTTTTGTTTGCAGGCTCTTTCACAGCACTGCTCTGAGAGGTTTGCCATGGTTGCAATCACAGTAACCCCTGCATCACCCAGACCACGTCTGCCCCGTGAAATTCCCAGACTGCACACGGCTCACGCACGTGGGAAATCCAAACCCACTTTAAAAGAGTAGGGACCACAGCAACAGTGTTTTCACCACCACCAGAAGAGATGGTGAGGAACAGGATGAAAATGCCTCCTCAGTTCAAAAACAGCACTGGCAGGTAACCCCCTAGCTTTATGTCCATGGAAAGATACTTCATTTCTAGTCCTTGTTTCATTTCAGTTTGCAGGAATTCAGTTTGCAGGAATGTCATCTCTCCCTCCTTCCTCCCTCCACCCCCACCTCCCTCCTGTGTCTCTGCAGGTGCTGATGATACCTGTGCCAACGTTGGGAAGGTTCCCAGTGCTAAGCAAAGAAGCTGGGGATGTTACATTTGGGGATCATTTGCAGCTGCTTTAATTTATGTTTCTTCATGACTTTAATACCCTTTAAAAATTTGATGTGGCAAAACACAGCTAGTGTGCTAAATACGGTATACAGAGAGAGCCAAGTGTTTGCCTACCCAGATTAGATGGCACAGAGTAAAACAATTGCAGGTGTTCCAGATTCCCAAAGTCCTCATCCTGACAGCTGTTCTTTTTCTTCTCTTCACCTTTTCTTCTCCACTAAAATAGGTTTCTATATTTTGTCTTTCTATTCTACGTCTTTCTATTTTTGCATTTTTGCTCTCTCATCTTCAGCGTTCACGAAGGTGAGAGAGATTTTTAAGTTCTTATTGTGTTCACTTCCATTGGTACGAGAGGAAATGTTTCAATTTCTCTTACATTGATCTATGCAACCGTGTAAATCAACACATACATCAACAACCCTTGAAAAAGGGGTATTTCCTGAGACCCATTTTGTGTCTCAGGGTGTCACAAGCCTGACAAAGTTAATGCCTGGCAGAGCAGTGGCTGTTGGTGCCAAATTGCTGTGCCTGAGTAAGAGGGTAGGAGCACTCAGGCCCAGCGTAGCAAATGGAGTGTGTTGGAGGGGTTAAGACCCACATCCCTGGAATGTGGCTCTGCATCTCTCAGTGCCTCTGAAAAACATCTGAGTAACCACAGAAAGTGCAGCCCACGGAAAAAGCACTGACTTCCATCACGAGACAAAGCCCAGCCTAAGACAGCCAGAAATTAGTGGGAAGCGTGTTTTACATTCTAAATATAGCTTGTGCTGCTCTGTCACAGCAGAAAGCAGCTTTGCAGTAGCTGGTTTTGAAGCACAGTTGACTAATTGTTATTGAGCTAATCGGCATCACTCACACAGCATTCCTGGTGGCACCAAGGCTCTGCCGCACGGGGAAGCTCCGATCCTCTCACTGCTCTTCCCCAGACTCTGTAAGAAAATGGCCAATAAACACTGAGCATTTTTCTCTCATGCCACTTTTCCTTCATGCAAGGAGTGACTGCAGACATCTGCAGATTCACCTTTTTGGTTATTCCTGGGAGGTACCATCCTCGCATTCCTTCTCTAGGCCCATATTGCAAGAAAACCCCTTGTGCTCCACCTTGCCTGTTCTGCAGATCAGTCTCACTGTTTTATCTGGTGACCTTCTGTTTGTTGGATTGTGTTTGGCTTTATAATCCACTAAACTATTGCTTATCTACACTGTAGCTTGAAGGCAGTGGCTGCAGCTGAAGAAGCAGCAATCTCCATGTCACTGCAGGGATGTAACTTCAATACAGCGAGGATGGTTTAGGTTAGACTATGATCAAAAAGAATAATATGAGAGTTATTTTATGAGTTATTGTTATATTATAGATATCCCTATTTTGTTTATTTTTAGAATATGGGTATTATACAAACCCCTATTTTAAGAGTTGTTAAAGTAGAGAGGTGCTGGCAGAGTTTGTGTGGGAATGACAGCGCAATCTGGAAAGAAGTCAGTGATTGAGATTACATGAACATCTCACCAGCGAGCTGATCCCAGTGTGACACAGGAGGATGATGTCTGAGCCTTCTCCAAACCCTTTCCAGCCCTATTTTTCATTCCTGTGTGTTCCAGGAATGGGTCTGTAAACTTTGGAGGCTCTAGTGTGCAAGATTTCACCATCAGCACACGCTGAACTGAGTATTGCTGTGCCTTCTCCCTTGTTGTGTTAATCACTAGGCAGGTAAAATTACAGCTGATAGTCAGAACATGCTGCAACCACCCCTCCATTGTAATGTGGAGACAGATTAGAGGATTTGAGGGCCTGGAACTGTGTCTTTCTTCTGTGTTTATGCAGCACACTGTGCAATGAGATTCTGGCCTCTAGGTGCTAACACCAAAATGCAAACATATTGATTACTAGGGAATAAAGGCAGGCATGTTCTCCAAGTCATGCTTTGAAGAACTGGGGGGAAACACTTGCTAGATAGAAAAGGATCAGAGGTCTTTAAAAACAGAAATTTGCTTGGGATTGTTTGGGATCAAGCTGATGCACAGGAAATCTTCAGTCTCTTTCAGTGCATTTTTCTCCTCATTTTTGGCCTGCATGTTTATTTAAATTGGCGTGCGAGTATCAGGGAATCTTGTCCCAAACTTGTCTGTGAATGTCCTGCCAATAATACTGCCACTGCAGAAACAATTAGAAAACCTGTAGAGGAGAAATCCTCTGCTCCCCAGAAACTGGAGCAGATATAAGAGCAGTGAGGAATGCTTCACAAAACCAGTTATTAAGTTTGCCCAATGAATCACAAGGATTTGTAGCCTACCTATGCCACAGAGCATCGTGGCGACTGTCACTGGGAAAAGGAATAGTAGTCCCATACTGATGGAAAGCTCTGGGTGCCACACAGCCCAGAGAACAAATATCCCAAGCGAGAAGAGCTGAGGCAAACCTTCTGCAGAGCACGGAGCTCCAGAGCAGGGAGGCCACCGGGGATTTTGAGCACCTTCTCTTTAAAGGTTAGAAGCATTTGCAAGCTCAAATTGCCTGCAGTGTGAGCAGAGCCTGCTCAGTGCAGCTGGGAAATGAGGGCAGTGGTATGTTTAAATGTGGATTTAGATGCGTAACTTTATTTATGGGCTCATTTTGACACTCTCACCACGTTTCTGGATAGATTTGTTGTCTTTACGTGATCCTGCCAGCAGCAGCCCAGCCCATATTTGTTACTATTTGTTACTAATTACTATACAACCTGCTCAGTCGTTCTCCTTACGTTTTGGCTGAGGGGGAGTTTCAAGGAGACAATCTCAAAGGTAAATTGAAATCAGATAAGAAAAGAAATGTTAACAAATATCTGCATGAGATTCCAAGGCAGGATGCGTGCACAGAATTCGACCTCATGAGTACACAGATGTTTTTTTCAGGCAAAGTGAAATGCTTTCCACCTGCCAAGAGCTGTGTTTGGACCCTCGGGGGTCTGTGTCATTCCTGCTATAGTTGATAATGTCACTAACACCTAAAGCAGTGTGAGGTATGCAGCTCTAACCTTGCTTTTTATGTATTTGAGATTTCAACAGCCATGAAAAATTCCGAGCTCAGTAATCTTGAAGTGCATTCCTAGAAGGTAAAAAGCGTTTTGAATTCACCTTTAAAATGCGCTTGCTTTTATTGGCACAGGCTATCCATATATTTAGGGAATGGTTTGGGGTTGCAAACAGGTAGAGTCTTCAGGGATGTGTTTACTTCTTTTTGAAGTATTTCACTTCACCCTTGATGGAACGTGCTGTCGGCGCAGAGCCACATCAAGCATCAGCAGCACTCTTCTGCTGTCCCTCGCTGTCAACAAGAAATCTGTGCTTAGAGGATGAGGGACACCTCAGCCTTTGAAAGTTGAACAGAGGGACAGACTCACAGGGCACAAAACCAAACAATTTGCGTCTCGTGGAGGCTCTGAGGCAGCCAAGAGAAATGTCTTTTTCCACACTTTTTTGTTCATTCCTCCCGTCAAATTTTCTGCCGCCGTGCCAGCGAAAATGCAGCTCCAGCAGCGTGTCAGTGCAGAGTTATCACTGGCAGGTTTTAACCACTGTGTTTCTTAGATGTGCTGCATGAAGGGCTTGAGGAAAAGCAGTGTTTTTCTGGCAGCAGGTTGCACACGCCATCTCCTCTGATGGTCGCGTCTCAGAAGCAGCATTTGTTCCAGGCTGGCACATGGCATCCCAAGAAAAATGCTCTTGTAGGTGCTGCTTCAGACCTGGGTGTTGAGAGCACTTTGAAGCTGTCAGCTCAGGACATACAGTGGTGTGACTCCTTAGAAAGGAAATATGCTGCTAAAGTGACCCATTTTCCTCTGTGACTGTACACACTCCTGTTTCCCTGAGCATCTCTTCGTGGCAGATCTCCGGGATGTGTTTTCAGCTTTGCTCTCTGTGATCAGTTTGGCCTCACGCTATGGTTTCTGCTGTGAAAGTCTCAAAATCTTGAGGTTTTTGGTCCCTAACAGAGCTCCCTTGAACTGAGGGCATCCAGCCAAGCAATGAGCACAGAAGGCAGGGCAACAATTAGACAAGTGCATCCTTGTGACCAAGCTGGGTTTTACTGATGGTCACTGTCACCTCGTGCATTCACCATCCAGCCAAAAAGGAAACAAAAACCCCACAATAAATAAAGAGTTTTAACCGAGCCCTGGGATAAAGGCTATTTTCAATTTTACCTTTCACGTTTTAATTGTATAGCAATAATTTTGCAATAGAGTTGCCAATGGCAAACATGCAAAAGACATTAACTTTATTTATGTTTTGGATTATTAATGTGGCTGTTAAAATTCCTCCAGTTAGTTTTGATTGAATTGTTTTTTTGTGCGATTCTGTCGTTTAATGGAGCGGTAAATAAGAATTTCTGATAATGAGCCCAAGCATCTGTCACAACAACCTGGCGCTGGTTATTAACATTTCCATTAACGGCAGGGTGGGCAGTGATAATATGGAAACCACACAGTTAGAACAAAATAAATAGTTGGTGTCAGGCTGAGTGGGTGTTAATTACTTTTTTATTTTATAACTCTGGGGGGAGGGAGTATTGGTAGAAAAGTGTGACTTATGAAGGTCATTCTCTCTTAAGAAAGAAGTCTCCAGAGGAACAGCTAACCGGGGCTATCCAGTGCAAGTGGTGAATATTTTATCGCTTCTATTTATGGCCCAGAAAGGGGGAGAGAGAAAAGAGACAACTTTCTCAGGGGGTCTGGCTGAAGGCTGTGGCACCGTGAACACAGAGAAAGGAGAAGCGTAGCCTTTGCCCTGCCTTTCTCTCCCCACTTCTGGAGTTTGACCAGGACACGCTTCGGCACCTTTTCTGTGAACAGAACAGGAGCTGTTTTGTTCAAACCTGCCGGAGGCACAGACAGCAGGTCAGGAGAACAGAGCGTCCTCAGTAGCCGCTGGGGAGGAAAATCCACCTGCACCAAGTTGGATCCTGACAAAGGCAGGGATAGAGTGACCCAGGTGCACTCAAAGATTGGTTTTCTAGCACAGCACAATGCAAAGAAGAAATGCCATCAGGAGCCGAAGAGGGCCTGTGTGTGCATGTGGAGGTGTAATCAAAGTGGAGCTATCAAGTAGCAAACTAAGAGTCACTCCATCATACATAAAATATTGGTGAATTGATTAGCAGCTGACTAGGTTTGGAGGTAATTTTAGGCAATATTTTGGCCCAAAATCTTGCTGCTGAGTGGGATTTGGGCTGATGGTGGTAGAGGCTGCCTTGCTCACCAGGAACAGTCGATCAGCCACCACCAAAGGTGAGACCCAAACTACCAGGAAACCAAAATTTTCCTTTCTTTTCCAAAGCTGCTGGCAGGATTGGGTTGATTCAGTGTCTAAGCCAGCCTGCGTCCCGAGGCTCAGCTGCTCCTCGCGCCTCTTGTGCCGAGACATCCCAATGACGCAGATACCCTGGGGCTGGCTCGTTGCTGACTTGTGGCATAAACAGAGTCTGCCCTGGGTCCTTCTGCAAATGGAAAACCTGGATATGAGCTAATTCTGCTTGTCACTGTTAATTCTTCTGTCCTTCTTCCTCCCTAGCACCGGCACTGGCCCCACAGAACATCCAAGTCAACTCCCTTTCCGCGAGCCAGCTGGAGCTCACCTGGGACCCCCCTCCTGCCGACAGCCAGAACGGGAACATCCAAGGCTACAAGGCAATCCTCCCATTCCTCCTGTTTCCATTTATCTTGCTTGGCATTGCTATTTACTTGTGAGAGAGCTCTACAGAGTGCAGTCGCCCTCGCTGCATAAGGCAAATTAAAACAGTGCTCAGGCTGCAGTAGGGAGCAGCAGCAAGTCCCAAAAGCAAAAGAGAGATATTGGGAGAGGGGAGGAGAGAAAAGGGGAGAGTGTGTCGTTATTTATGGAGAAGGGAGAACATGGGGAAACAGAGCATGCAGATAAGGAAGCAGCTCCGCTTATGCAGGCAACGTATCTGCTCCAAAAAGCAACACAGATACACAAGAGCTGGGGGCAAGAAATGTATTGAAGAAAATTAACTGAGCTTTCCCTCCATCAAATGTTACAAGCCTTTAGGAAGAGCAGAGCTTTCTTCCAGCTAGAAGCCTGAGCCAGGTCAAATTTTGGAAGCATTGCTTCGTTTCCTTAACTTTAACTAAATTAAATCAGAGTATTAATTGCATTCGGTTTGCAGGAGGTGAGCACGTTGCAGAGACACGCTGCTCAGCACCTCCAGCATGACAATGGACCCTCAGAGAGTGGGAATGGGCAAGTCTACAAACACTGGAGCTTGGCTTGGGTTCAGTGTCTGGCTCTGCCTCTCTCCATGAATTTAGATCCATAAGTGAAGGAAAGCCAAGCCAATGTGAATAATCTGGCATCTCTTCTTGGCAGTAACAAGCATCCTTATATATCAATCCCTGTCCTTTCCCTTTTGTACGTATATAGATGGTTTCAGCAGCTTGGCTTGGAGAGCCAAGGTGGAGTCTTGCCTTGGCTTGCTCTCTCCACTCTCTGGCTTGCTTTGGCCAGATTTGGTTGTAATGCTCTCGCTGCCAGGCCTGTCCAATAAATAGGGCTGGCACCACCTGCTTGGAAACAAATTCTCCGAAGCCTAATTTTATGGCATCAGGGTAAAAATTATATAATGGAAGAAGGGGGGAAAGCACCTCAAGGAACTTTAGGGAGAATCTTTGTTACCCTCTTCAGGAGGGCATTTTCCTGGGTGTGCTTTGAACACCAGTGGTGTGGCAGTGCTGTTTGTGTGCAATGGGGAGTTATGGACCATCAGGGTGTATCAGGATGCCAGTGCTGACAGGCAGCTTGCATTGAAGGGAGTATTTAAACGGACTTCTCCTCGCTGAATTCTGGCAGCTCATACCTGCTGTCATTAGGCCATATTCTTCAGCTTGTGCTCTATTTTTGAGTGATGTACTCAGCTACGTGGTCATTGGACTCAGGGGAATTTGCCAAAGGAAAAGATTTGTCAGGTGCTGAAAAATCTGAGTATCCCAACTAACAGAGGAGTCCAGACAAGATTGCACCATCTTCCTGGACATTTTTAGCTGTAGTCCCCAGATATCTTCTAGGTGTAGGATATACTAAAACATGTGACAGGATGAGAGGAAATGCCCTTGAGTTGCACCAGGGGAGGTTCAGATTAGATATTTGGGAAAATTTCTTCACAGGAAGCACGGTCAGGCATGGGAGCAGGCTGCCCAGGGAGGTGGTAGAATCACCAAGCCTTGAAGTGTTCCAAAGGCGAGTGGATGTGGCACTTGGGAACGTGGGGGTCAATGGTCGGACTCATGATCTTAGAGGGCTCTTCCAACGTTGATAATGCTGGGATTCTTGCTGTCCCAACAGATTTATTACTGGGAGAGCGACACCCTGAATGACACGGAGAAGGTGAAGGTCCTTTTCCTCCCGGAGACAACCGTGCGGCTCAAGAACCTGACGAGCCACACGCGGTACCTGGTCTGCATCTCCGCCTTCAACGCGGCCGGGGATGGCCCCAGGAGCAGCCCCGCCCAGGGCAGGACGCACCAGGCGGGTACGGGACCTTGGCCTGCTCACCTGGGCACGGGCCAAGGGAAATAGGGGCAGGCAGGAGGGCACTGCTCTTTGGATTTACATTGTAGAGGTCTTGAAAGGGGGAAAAAAAGCATAAAACAAGTGGAGTGTGTGGAAAGGGAGTGACACAGCTGAAATGAAAGCGGAGTGGCAGAAGGATCGGTCCCTAAACTTAGCTGGTCCAGAAGGAAACACTGTGGCTGTTTCTGGTTTCTGCTGTCACACCTGGAAATCAGAAGGAACTCATCTCCAGCGCCTGGAACTTGCCATGACAGTCCTGTGAGACAATTAGCATGCTTTTTAGAATTCCTCCCTATTTTTTTTTTTAAAGCTGGATCAGCAGCCTCCCAGTCGGGTTGAGCAGTCCCTATGCTGGATGTGCTGGGAGTAGTCTGGCACAGGGTGAAGGCAATGCCCTTGGTGGTGGCTGTGAAGAGGAGGTAGCTCCCATAACACCCTTCTGAGGCCCCTTCCATTCCATGCCCTACCTCCTTGTTTGCTGTGGAAGTTCAGTTTTGTAGCTGACTGGCTGTATTTTTAGGACAGGCTGCATTTCTGACTGATTACAGGACATTTGGATACAACTGACAAATCCCATTCTCAGCTTGTTTCCTTTAGATTTAGGCTGGGCAAATAAAGCAATGTTTTATAATATATATGTATATCAGATTGACTGCTGCTGCTGCAATTCAATCTGTGTGCAATCCTTTCAGCACCCAGTGCTCCCAGCTTCCTGGCCTTCTCTGAAATCACTTGCACTACACTCAACGTATCTTGGGGTGAGCCAGCAGCAGCAAATGGAGTCCTGCAGGGTTATCGAGTCGTCTACGAGCCTCTGGCTCCTGTCCAGGGTAAGAAAGACCTCTGATCATACATATTCATGGAGAAATGACACAATAGTACTGCAGGACCTTTCATCTCTGCCCAATTTCCTACTTGCTCTCTGCCATTTTCTGAGAGAAGCCTGGTGGCAAAGGGTAAATAAAACAATTCCGCTTTTGCCAAAACGCTTCAGCGAGCCATAATATTGTGGGATATAGCTTTTGTCTTGTCTTCTCTCACTTTCTTGCACAAACTATAGTCTGTGTGATTTGAAAAGTCGTTTGACAGCCGTCATTACCTGATCTGGGCAAAGAGGAAGCTCAGCCTGGGAGTGCCTGATTGTCTCCACGCTCTGCCTTTGAAACTGCTGAGTAGGCTCCCTCCCAGAATAGTTGGCAGGCACATTTGTGTTGCTTATCACGTCATGTGTCACTTCTGTTATCACAGAGATTGCCCAGGCATCAAATGTGCTGGTCATCACTGGTAGCACCTCTGCTGTTACAGGGGAGGATAACAGGACAGAGACGTGGTTGTGCCTCTTCACACGGAGTTTTCAGGCAGCATTTTTAACCCAGCACTAGATTCCAGTTAAACCACAACAATGTGCTGGCCACAAACGCTTCATTAATTTGCCAGAGCAGCAACGGAGGAGGATTTGGCAGTTTCTCTGAAAACAAATGTAAATTCATTCCAAAGGTGAATTAGAAAAGATGACATAGTTTGTGGATGGACTTACTAATATTTTTATATTGCTGGTAGATTGCCAATAGTTCAATAGGATGTCCAGCTTTGGCAGCGTGACAGCAGGGAGAGTAATTTCAGCCATTGCCAATCCATTTTAAACTCTTTTCCAAAGAAATAAGGATATCAATCACTTGCATTTGCTTCTTCTGTAAGGAATAATGATCTATATTGTCTAAATATCCATGTCTCATGCACTGAGAAAGTTAAACTCGGGATTGAAAACACCAGAATAAAAGCACTGTCAGCCTTTATGGCTGGCAGGTCAGAGCACAAAGAGCTAATACAGGAAGCATTTCTAATTCTGACCAAGAAATATGCACAGGGTATGCAGGAGGTTCAGGCTGGTTGGGCATTTCCTCCCTTTTCTTCATTCCTATGCAATGTTTAAGAATACATTTTTTTCCCCTGAAAATATGGAAGTGTCAGATCATGTTTTCTCTGCACGCATTTGACTTAACATCCTTCAGGACCTTTGTTGTCTTTTCTTCTCTTCTCCACCTCTGCTTGTGCTGCCCCTGACTCCAGCTTGTCTCTCCTTCCCCTCTGGAAGATTTCTGATGGGAGCAGGAAGGTTATGGAGGGCTCTCCCTCAGATGCAAAATTTTTGCCTAAATTTATTTTCCAGTCTTTACCCACCTTTTGCTCTTGTGCCAGCATTTTTCTTTCAGCAAACATATTTATCCTCCTGCCATGGAGAAGAATCCCTTCCTTGATGCCATCATTTTCACAGATTTACAAATATTCTAAGTTGGGAAGAACCCACATGGATTATCAAGTCCAACTCTTAAGTAAATGGCCCATATGGGGATAGAATCCACGTTCCTCCGTGTGAGCACTGCAGTGCAACAACCTACATGGACTGGACCTTCTTCTGCAGCTTTTCTCCTTCATATTTTGACTTTCCACCCATCCTTGATTTTTGGCCGAGCGTCCTCCCATGGTGACACCTTCTGCCGTCCCACTCACAAGCCACCACTTACCTTCCCATTTTTCCAAGCTTTCCAGCAGCGATCGGTTCTTTAGCACAGTCTTATCCCTGTTTGACCTTTTATTGTTTAAGCTTTACACTGTTATGTTTTACACAATAATAGACAACAAAATTGCCCCAGAGCCTTTTTGAACAGTTCTTTTTTTTTTTTTTTTTTCCTTTTTGGAACATAACTTGAAAATGACAAATGCCTCCTGATTTGTCTCAGAGAAATGAAATAGTTCACCTGTGGAAGGATGGAGCGCTTTTACTGCTTCCTCGTTAGCCAAGGGAAGATTCCCTGAGTTATAGATTGTATCTGGGAGAAAACTTTGAACAGAAATTGCTTGGACATTACTCTTTATTTAAGTGATTAAAACTGAAAGCATCATCTTGATTTGCATAAAATAAGCATCTGGATTGAAAACATCTTCCTTCTGCGTTTTTTGGAAATATAAACTAGCAAGCAGCTCTTTCTAGTGGGAAAAACCTTCTCCTACTTCCTATCTCCTTGGTTTGAAATGTGTCATGTACATCTACAGAACCAACAAAATGCCAGAAAGACTTTCTAGATTTGAACTTTTTATTCTGTAAAATATTTTATAAATCAAATTCTTTTCATTGACTTACTTTTAGAAAATTTCAGTGAAAAGCAGATTTTTGTTTTCAAACCACTCATTGTCCCTTGGTCCTTTATGCAGCATTGAGAACCTAAAGGTGATACTAGCTGTGAACCTGGGTGAAGGTAACAACTCTGATTTTAATTGATCCTTGTAAGAAAAATTCTGAGAGGGAGAAGAGTGAAACACAAGTCACAGCTCCAGCCTTGTTTAAGTTCCCAGTGCTTTGGTTGCATCCCCTGTTGCCGTGACATTTGCAGCCCCAAGGTCCCAGTGAGCTGCACATCCTTCACTCTCCATCCACATGGGGATGGTGGACATGGCAGGAGGAGATGAATGGAACAAACCTGGCCCTTGTTCCTCCTCCAGACCATGTTGCAGGTTATTTGGGGAAGCAACAACAGAGAAATGCTTATTTAGGAAGCAGCGTGGAATGTGTGCTCCTCTTCGTTTACCTCCTCCTTTCTTCCCAGAATAATTAGTGAAGTTACATGGAGTCTCTTGGTAATTTCCCAGTTGTGTTGTAAGGTTTTTTTCCTTGTCAGTACCCACTTATCAAGCTTAAACTCTAATTATACTTATCAGTGCTGAAAATTGCCTATTATCCCTACTTAAACTTCTGCTAATTGTAAGAAATACTTTCTTAGCAAACTGTTAGATAATTTTACTTACCATCTAGATGTAATACGCTCCACTTGATTTCTATTTTTGCATTGAAACTCCCTCTTATTTTTTTATCTGCATGGCTGTTCCAGGGGTGAGCAAGGTGGTGACTGTGGATATTAAAGGGAACTGGCAGCGCTGGCTGAAGGTCCGGGATCTCACCAAGGGCATGACCTATTTATTCCGAGTGCAAGCCCGAACCATTGCTTATGGACCTGAACTGCAAGCCAACATCACAGCCGGGCCAGCAGAAGGTGAGGGGAGCTATAAAAGCAAATCACAAGTCACAAATCACTTCTACCAACACAGGGCACCAGCAGGGAATGGTGCACACAGGGCTTCATATGAATTTCCAAGCCAAGGAGAGGCTGAGTCACGGGACGTGATTCAGTGCATTTCACAACTGCCATGAAAAACATGTTTCCTTTTTTTTCCTGAAAGCTAGAAGTCTAATGTGAATAAACAAAACGCTGTAAATAAATCATAATGCAAACAGGCCAGCCAGGGATTTCAGAGCTGCAGCCTGACAGCGCAGTGCATTATTCTGATTGTACTGCTCTGCAGTGGGAGTCAGAACTGGAGTAGCTGCCGAAACAAGCAGAGGTTCCTAGATGCAAAACCAGAAAGAATTTACAATTCTTCTCTCCTGACACGTTGGCTTATTCAGAGGGAGAGATCTGTGGATTTCCTGCTGTGTCAAGAGCAGCTGCAGGGCAGCGTTCCCCACTTGGTTCAGTGTCTGTACCCAGAGCTGGTTTTCTTATTTGATCAGTGACTTTGATAAACAGATAATCCAACAAGGTAAATGCCCTCCAATGATACCAAACCTGTCAGGTAAGTCACAGAGCATCAGTGCAGTGGCCACAGTTCTAGTTTTCAGTTCTTTCTCATTTCCACAGTCTAACTCTCACACCACAGACAAGTGTAGATCAGGACTCCTTTCTAACATGGCCATGGCATCTTCCCAAACCAATGGGAAGTGGATGTCCCCATGACTCTCTCCGTGAACCTCATAGGCTGGTTTCATGCTATCCTGCATAGGGCCCTGAGCTGGACTTTGATGATCCTAGTGGGTCCCTTCCAGCTCAGGATATTCTATGAACCTATGACCTGTAAACCTCATTGATACATAACTGCTCATACTGGAGCTAGTGAACAAATCAGGTCAGTAGCCCACGGAGATGGTTTATGTTGCATATTTGTGGACCAACACTGCAAGATAATTTTTTCCTCTCTCTCAATAGAAGCAATTCATGCTGCAATTTAATGCCACCTTCATTTGCTACTCTCTTTTCACCCCTCAGGGTCTCCTGGCTCCCCTCAGGAAATCCTGGTGACAAAATCAGCTTCTGGGCTGACGCTGCAATGGACTGAGGGAGATTCAGGCGAAAAACCCACAACTGGCTACATTATAGAGGCACGACCCTCAGGTAAGCCCTGGGGAACAAAGGGAGTTTGGTGGCATCAGTTCCCTTCCCTCAGTCCATAATGAAGTGGAGAGGTTTTCTGCCATCCCAGTAAGGTAATGGGATTTTTTTGAGAGAACGTGTTTCCAGCCAGTATTAAGCTGTTACTGGTTTATTATGTGGTTTTGCATATTTTCTCCTCTTTAGGAGTAGTCACAGAAAATTACCCCGACTACTCTGGCTTTCACTGTGCTACATCACTGGAAAATCATCCAACAGATGAACTAATATAGTTAATAATTAAAACTCATTTAAATGCTTACAGCATCTTTCATGCGCAAGGACTAATAAGTATTTGCAAGCTGTATTTTGAGGACCACAGATAGAAATCTGTCTCCTTCTGCAGCAGAGCACAGCAGCTAATTACTGTTTTAATGTTAATAATAGGGCCAGGGCTTCAGCAGCACATACTCATTTCTTCCCCCATTTGTTCTGCAGGGAGGGCGTTGAGGCGGGGGGAAGGAATCCCCCATCACCACAGTTTTTCTTGGTGCTCTCCCAGAGCTCCTTTGCTTCTGGGATTTGCATCTTAGTGAAGCTGTTCTCTGCTTTTTCCAAGTATTTCCCACTTGGCCAAGGTAATTTTAAAAGCCAGTGTGTGCTCCAGCCTGATCGCAGCTTGGTACCCCTTGCAAATTCAAAAAGCATGGATTTCCTAGGAACTAAGTCATTGAGGAAAGCCAGTGAGTGCTGCCAGGCCTCTGTGTAATCTCCCCTGATAACTTCCCTCCACTCTGACAGGGAATGTTGATAACCATTCTCCGGGTACAGTTTTCCAGCTGGTGATACATCTACCCGCTCCTTGTTTCACGTGGGCCGTGTTTGAATGTCACCAAGTCAAAAACTTTGCTGAAGTCAGGATAGATGATGTCTGCTCTTTCTCCTCTATTGACAAGGTCTGCTACTCTGTCACAGAAGGAAATTAGACGTGATTTATACTTGACATAGCCATCTTGGCTGCTGGTTCTTTCTTTCTCACTTCTAGGTGCTTACACACTGCTTGATTATATATTGATTAAATGAATGCTTATCTGTTTGATTATATAGAGGATCCTGTTTCTTGTTTTTTGTGTCTTGAATATAAGGTTGCATTTAAAACCAATGATTTTAATTACATTTAACCAGACCAGTAACAAAATTATCAAGGTCATCACTGAAGATGCAGATTTCCATACCTGCCTCTGACAGAATTTGCTCTGTAGAGAGGCTCTGCTCTGATCCTAAAATTTCTTTCTTATTTCTGTCATTTAACTTGACAACTGTTTTCACAATAAAAGCAAGGGAAATATGTACCTTCTCAAAGCACTGGGGTTTCCCAGAGTGATCAGGTTTGCTTTTAATTAGAGACATGACACTGCTGTGCTTCTGTTTCACCTACATCAGCTTTTTGAGTTCTGTCCTTATTTCTTCAAAAGTAGAAAATATTTTCTTATTTGAACAGCACTGTTAGGTAGCAAGTTAAACCAAACCTATTCATTTAAAATCACTTACCAGCTTACGTTGCCCCCAGACAGGCTTTTTGTGAGTCAGAGTATTTTAGGGGGAAACCTGCAGCCCATGTACAGATTGTTTGCAAGCTTGGAAATCCAGCTCGTGCGAGTGGTGACATTGGAAGCTCATCCACTTGACTCCCCGTTGGATGTGAACCAACATTTCACAGCTCATGGCTAAGGATGTAGGATTTGGGGCCCAGTCTTTTTGAGTAGGAAGAAAATAGTCCCTCTAAGGCAGGTCTGAGCTGCATTAACCCTGGGTCACTTCTGTTGGCCCCACTCCTCTGATCCTGGAAACGCACACAAGAGGTCTTATTCTCCCACTCTTGCAACCTGACTGTTGAGGCATTTAATTCCTCTTCAGATTATTTTAATCCTATTCATGCTGCTGTAGTGAATGAACTAGGCATTAGTATGCTGGATTCTCATCCTTCGTTCTGGTTGCAGCTGTAGGAAGCGTGAAATGTGATCCAGGAGAGGAGACAGACTAATTGGAAGATTTGCTTATTCCACCCAAGCATCGGCTTCCTCTCTGTGCTGCTTTTCTTCCTCATCTCTGCACGGAAGAGTCTGAAATCTGAATTACGAGCTTAACAAAAGCAGGGAACTAATTCCTCCTGTCAGGGCTGGTCATTCAGAGCAACTCCTGTTTTAACATCATTCTAAGAATTTGCTTTTGCATGTTGATTTATATGGGTAGTAGAGTGTGGATTGGAGCAACATTTGTTTTTAAGGAGCTGTTGTTCCAAGAGAAGAGCAGTTGACTTGTGCTCTTCACGTAAATCAAGAAAGGAAAAGATATTTCTCCTTATGAGGTCAAAAAAGGGGCGTTGAGCAGACAGATGAAAAGATTTAGCTTGTTGCCAATATTTAAATGCAATACCACTACCTTAGTGTTTCACATCTCAAGTGTCATCTATTATAGGCCTCATTACCCCAAACGTTAAATGCTGTATCATCTCATTTTCCCTGCTGTAGCTCCCTGCCAAGACGCTTCCATCAGAGTAGGAGGATGGCTTTCTGTCAGAAATGGCAAACCCTACTCCCTTTTGTCACTTCCCCTCGAATTTTTTGGAGCCCTGCTGTGTCTCCCAGGGCTCCGCTGCCCTGCTGGGTTTAGCAATGGTGGCAGCAGGCAGCTGGGACTGCTCATTTGATTTCCCTGTTTCTCTGCTGGGTTTATGGAAGGTGACCAGGCTCACTACCTCCTCTGCATTTTGAGTACACTCACAGGGATGAAGCAGGCAAACCAATACTTTTTCCAGAGTGATCTGTGCTAGAGGAAGACATTACAGAAACAGGAGAGTTTTTCTTTTCCTTCAACTTCTCTGTCCTTGGAGAAATGGATTCCAGTTTAGCTCCTTGTGCATTACAAGAAATGCAATTAAGCAGGCTCTGTTTCTGCCACTGTAAGTGTTCCCCAGACATCAGCTGGGCTGGCTGAGGAATGGGGAATAGATTGTGCCCTCAGCTTTTACATACAGAGCAAAAGACAAATGGCACAGCAACATTAAGGTTCCAGTGCTGCTGGGAGGAACGGAGAAGCTGTCTTTACCTTTCCCAGCTCCAGGTCACATCCAAAGGTTCCTCTCACTGTGCTTTACTGGTGAGCACGTGGCCCGTACATTCCCAGCAGTCTCACACAGAGCTGCCTTCTCAGTGACCCCCGTCTGCAAGGGAGGTGTTTGTGTAACACCCTGGGGATCCACATGCCAGAAGTGGACCTGGATATGGAGCTGCCCCATGAGACCTCCATCCATGGATGGGCTTGTGCAGAGCAGCCATGTTGGTGTTGGGTCGATCTGCCTCACAGAATCATTTAGATTGCAAAAGACCCCTAAGGTCCAACTGTAAACCTGACACTTCCACGTCCACCACTAAACCACATCCATAAGTGCCATATCTTCCTAGCTTCTGTCACCTCAGAAAGAGCCTCCCTGACCCAGGACAAGTAGAGGGAGATTTCCTTTTCTGCTTCCTCTCCCCACTGTGATTTTGGACTTTGTGTGCTTTTCCCAAACAAGGGATGATGTCAGGTATCTGGAAGAGAATTGCACCTTAATGGAACGGTCTGGATTGGAAGGGACCTTAAAGATCAGCCAGTTTCAACCCCCTGCCATGGGCAGGGACACCTTCCACTACCCCAGGTTACTCCAAGCCCCACCCAGCCTGGCCTTGGACACTACTAGGGATGGGGCAGCCACAGCTTCTCTGGGCAACCTGTGCCAGGGCCTCACCACCCTCACAGGCAGGAATTTCTCCCTGATATCCCATCTAACCCTGCCCTCTGGCAGTTTGAAGCCATTCCCCTTTGTCCTGTCACTCCATGCCCTTGTAAGAAGTCCCTCTCCAGCTTTCAAGCTGAAGCATTCCATGAAGGCAACAGACACTTTGGGAAAGAACCCATCTTCTTGGAGCAGGAATTGTCTACCTCATAAATGCTGGGTTTTGCCTCCCATGCCCCGAGGGCAGCTCTCACTTCAGTTTCCTTTCTGGTGTCTTGAGTAGTGTTTTTCTGTTTTCTTCCTTTTCTATTTATTTTTAACCAAATGAGGGAGTGCAGTGTCAAACATGGACACGAACCAGCAGAAGTCAGTAAATTCAAAGTGAAGGGTGCAGCTGCATCCCCGGCATCTGCCATGGGGTCTTTTTTGCTTCTGCTGGCAAGCAACACACCAGGGCTGACAGTTTGTCAGCCTTCACTTCCCATTCTTGTCCTTCCACTGCTTTGCATGATAATCCAGCCCTTTGCCTCTGACAAACACAGCCATGTTTTAATTGTGTCCTCTGTAGGAGGAACACCAGTGGCGTTCAGCCGGGCCTTAACTCTCAGCAGCTTCTCCCCTCATAAACCTTCTAATGTGTAATTAGGAGGGAGCTTTATGGCCCAGCTCTCCTGCTCCAAGAGGGGACGGCTCGTGTTTAAAACCCAAATAACTGACAGCTCTCCATGTCCTGGGTTGTCAGTGACTGGATTTAGCAGAGCTGGGAGCCTCCCTTGCTGAGTGACAGCTTTATTTGGCATGGAGACCCTGATTAATGGCCTGTGACGCCAGGCTGGCCCACAGGGCCACGGTTGGCAGAGCAGCTCCTCTCCAACATGGGCTGAACACGGCGTTAGGGCAGAGGTGGTTTCACCTTCCCCCATCACGGAGATCCTCTCCCCGTGCCTGAACCTTAAGCTCAGATGGGACAGAGGCGTCAAGG
The DNA here is from genome assembly GCF_020740725.1 of Corvus hawaiiensis. Classification (NCBI taxonomy): domain Eukaryota; kingdom Metazoa; phylum Chordata; class Aves; order Passeriformes; family Corvidae; genus Corvus; species Corvus hawaiiensis. The sequence continues at coordinate 5,563,591 of NC_063228.1, forward strand.
CTGGGAGGTGAAGAGCAAATCTCCCATCAGCAGGACTAAGGATGGGGCAGGGCTGAGAAAACCTGGACAGAAACAAGGAGCAAACAAAAATTTCTCTTTTTTGAGGAGCACTCACTTTTCCATCACACGTTTAAGAGGCTGAGTGCCCAGCAAAAGGCAGTGGGGAATGAAAACAGGGATGGATGTTACTGAAAAAAAGCAGCAAGGGCAGCCTCCCTCAGGATGTCCCTCTGAGCCCTGCACCTGTTGGGTGCTGCAAACTTTGCTCCTCCCAGTGGTTTCTAAGAGTTAACACCCAGCCGATGTCCCAGCCACAGCATGTGCATCTTTCGTTCCTAAACTGAGTGGAAAATGCTGTGTATGGTACACTAACGATTTTCTACTGAACTTAAAGGCCAATTTTTGCTATCACAGGTGATCTTCTAATGAATTCTCTTTCAGCTGAACTTCTAACATTTAGAGCACACCTGGTTTTGAGGAGGGGGGGGAGAGGTGCAGTGAAGGAATTCACAAGTGTGTGTTCAATACTTAATCTCAAAGTTCACCACTGGAATAAAGGGATTTTTTTTAGTTTGGATATCTCTGACTGTGATCGTTGTCTACAGTGAGGGGTCTGGATTTTCCAGATGGATATAAGATAAATTAGTAGAGGCTCTGTAATTAAAAATCGTGTTGGCCAGGGCTTGGGAAGCCACAGGCTATCCTGTGCATGGGGGTCAGCAGTAAGGAAGATGTAGGACATCCCTCTTCCCAGGCTGTCTTCTTCTCACCACTGTAGCTGCATCAGCAGCTCTCTGGGACCCCAGGGACAAGGAGCTGGGTCCCATTTTAGAATCATTAAGGTTGGAAAAAGATCATCAAGTCCATTAACTCAGCACTGACAGTCCTACCCCAGGGAAAAAAGCAAAGTTTTGACAAAGATTCTTTCAGTGAATGAAAGGGAGATGGGCCAGTGACTACGTGGCCACCATCCAGCATCTCTGAGTCCCTGTGAGACAGAAATACGTCTGAAGAAACACCCTACAGCATCCTTTGCTGCCCCACACCATCACCACCACAGCCAAGGGGACAGAGAGGAGGAAATGCAATGTTGACCTCCCAGGGGTGGTTTTCCCACCTTACTGCAAGCTTCACAGAGCAGTTAAATTTACACTTCTTGGTCTGTTGGGTTTTCTGCACTGTGCACCCTGATAGGTTTGAGAAAATGAGTGAGAAAGTGTGTCTGAACAGTTGTGTTTGCTGTAATGAGTGCTGAACATTCACTTTTATTGTTGCTTTTTCTTTCCCTGTTTAAGTGGCTTTCAATGCAAACAAATTGCTTTTCAGACAATTCACAATGGGCTCAAATTCTCTTATTGCTGTTTACAAATGTGTTTATGAAAGCTTAGGCAATTCTAGCAAATATGGCAATATTTTATAGTCGTGAGATGCATCTTCTGAGTATCAGTGGCTGCAACAATCCAACTTTGAAAATGGATCCCTCACTCTACCCTCTTCAGAGAAACTAAATCCCAAACTCCCTCTTTATTACATTGTAACTTTATGTGGTAGAAATAATCTCGGCTTCTATTGCCCTGTAAAAGGGAAGTCAATATTTTATCTCTTGTTTTATAGCCATTGTAATACCCAGCTAATACATAACAATGGTACATTATGATAACTTCATTATAGCCTGATCATGCTGGTGAATAATGTATTGGTCCGAATTTTAAGCATGGCAGGAAAATTACCTATTTTTATTGTTCTTTGGTGTTTCTCAAATGCAGCTGGAACAATAACATTCCAGCCTGCTTTTTGCATCCGCTGAGACTGCCAATCCTCCCGACCAGAAAAGCTGTAGTTTGGGGGCTGTTTCTCATTGTATGTGTCACCAGACGTGCAGCACCGTGCAAATCACTGAGCCAATATTTATTGGTGCCAAAGCTAAAACATTCACATGGAAATGCACCTGCAGTGTTAATCAGTCCATCTTTGCTGCTATTCCCCATGGCACAGGAGTAGGCTGAGGGCCAGATCTTGCTCTGCTACACCAGCTCAGTTCTGGAATCGCTGCGGTGACTCCAATTAGGTTACACTCAGGTAAAGGCAAAGCAAATGCGAACAGCTTCCTGCCTCACACTGCAGCAGAACAAGTCACTGAGGGTAACACTGCTGGCTCCTGCTCTATTGCTACCTTGATAACACCTCGAGCTACAGAAGTCCTGCTGCTGCTCGAGTCTCGCAGTGCACAGGACTGTCTTTCAAAGCAGGCAGCTCCCACGCTGAAGTCGTGTCTGTGGAGAGGTTATTCATTGCTGTGGGACATGCAGGGAGAAGCAGATATTACTGGAAGAGCTTTGATAGCTAGAAGTGAAAGCCCAGTGGGATGCTTGTGAGGTCAGGTCTGTGAGAGCTACGCTGGGTAGGTGAGCTGAGGGTTTGGCCCCACGCGTAGACAGAGACTCCGTTTTCTCAGTGAAAGTACTGGGCACCAGTTGTTACTGGGAAGCAAACTGGTCAGATTAATGCTTGATTCCTGCCCTCAAAAAGTTTGAGTGGTATTTTTAATTGTAGTTGGTTTTGTTCCTACTGGTACCAATGTCCATCTCTTTGAAAGTTCATTCCACTGCAGTTAAGTGAATGTAAGGTTACAGGTGTAGATCAGGGATGGGAATGGTGCCTGGTCAGGATGTCCATCAGGATCAATGTCAGTATGGCTGTTGAGAGCCAAGATTACCCTACTGAAACACTCCCATCAGAATGGCATTGTGTTTCTAACTTTAACAGCTTTATAAAAATAAACAAAACTCATTTCTATTTAAAACTGCAGAGCACAGAGTGCAGCACCAGCTCTGTGCCATGCAAAGGACACAACTCTATTGCTGTTATGGAGCAAACAGCACTCCAGTGACACCAGTCCCCTGGCACAGTGACACCAGTCCCCTGGCACCAGTTCACAAAGGACCACACAGTGCTTCCCAAAATTTATGTTAGTCCACACCTCACTTGAGTGCTTCAACAGCAAAGCAAATTTTGCAATGTAAAAAGCAGGCAAAACCTTTGTGATTAGGACACATTAATAATTTACTTCGGGTTTACCTGATCTGTAAATGCCAGAAGTGCTGATGGGTGACCTTACCCAGTCAGGAAGGAGTGGCAGCTGCTCCAGCCAGCTCAGGTCACTGTGGGTGCTGCTGCTGGTTTTAGAGACCTCTTCCATCTGGGCTATGATAAGAGCCCATCCATAAATGCATTCACAGATGGGGCCTGCAGGGCATTCTGACATCTATGTGTGTCAGGGGGCAGCCTCCAGGTGAGTGTGTCCCTGCCTGTGCCTCCAGCACACAATTAATGACAACCTCTCTCACTGAGCAGGTGGAAGTGCCAGGCCACACAGTTGATGCCATTTCTCTCCTTGCTACTTTCCTAGATGAAGGACTCTGGGATATGTTCGTGAAGGACATCCCTCGCAGCGCCACCTCCTACACAGTGGGCCTGGACAAACTCAGACAAGGCGTCACCTATGAATTTCGGGTGGTGGCTGTCAACGAATTTGGCCATGGAGAACCAAGTGTTCCTTCTGTGGCAGTATCAGGTAAGCATGGATTTTGTTTTTTAAATGTCTTTTTCAATGGAATTTCCCGAGGCTGAGGAAGAAGAGGGGAAAAAGAAACAAACCAGAGTCTCTAGTTGCAACAAATAATCAAGGGCAGCTTGCTTTCACTTGTTTTAGGGTAAAACTGAAGTAATACAGTAGTGAATAAAGGTTTGTAATTATAGTATGTTTGATTCTCAAGAGGAAAAATGTGCATATGACATTTTTAAGCTTGACAAAGAACCTACTTGGTGTGTTTATGTGTCAGATGTCTTGTCCTAAGACTAATTTACAAAGTCTGTAATTTGCTTTTTCTCAGTTAATAGTCTGTTGTTTTGTTTGCTCTGATTTCTTTTTTTTTCTTTTAACTCTGGGCTCTCTGATAAACATTTTCTGTGTTAATTTGTATTTAGCTCTCACAAATACCGAAGTGTAGTTTCACAACATTATTCCTGATAATCCTCTTCACTGGCAGTCCTGGTCCACTGTGATACCTCCAGTTCCCTCCACCAGAACAGTTCGTTGGTGATGCTCTGGGTCTCTTCCCACTCTCCCTGCTCTCTTCTGCTTATTCCCAGTAAACAGGGCTATGACCTAATCATGCTTCCCAAATCCCTATGAGCAGCCCAGCCCTCTGGTTTTCTGAAGGGGCTTGAATACCTTGAAAAGCAAATTCCCCTCAGCTTGCCAGGGCTGGGCAGCTGGAGTCCCTTGGCCTGTGGTGAGGTGAGGTGAGAGACCTTGCCCTTGGGAAGGCTTTGCTGGGTCTCCTCTTCCCCCCACTCTGCTCCACGTTGCTTTTGAGCCATAGGTTTCATCCTTGCTGTGCCAGCAAAGACAAGGATAATAAAAGAACCTGATAAAGCGGCTCTGTGATTGAAAATTCTGGAGAGTCCTGAGAACCTGGCAGTGCTCCAGTATCTGGAGTGGCTTTTATCTCTTTGCTGCTCCAGTGAAAGGCAGGAACACCATTCAACAACTCCCCAGCAGGCAGGAGTAGCAAGTGCTGCTCTCGCCATCGCGGCTGCCGCGCTCGTCCTGACACAATTAACCACTTACCCCGTGAGAGCTCCCATGGATTTCACTGTGAGTGCTACCCTTGCTTTTCTTCTTCAGGACAAGGGCATGGACAACCCACTTCAAACACCAAGAGTCAGTGTTTTTCCTATCTGTGGTTTCACAGAGGCTGTAACACAGTGTAAAGGACCAGCAGTCATGTCAGTCTTTCCTCTGCTGGAAGACGTTATTCCTCTGAAGCAGGGCATGCATCTCCTTGTGATGCTTTCTATAAATAAACTGCTTGTTTGTAAGTTCTCCACTTGAACAGAACTATTTAATTCACCTCCTTTTGATGCTTCAGTGTTCCTCTCAAATTGCTGCATGAAAGTAAGAGGCTTCCATTGAGATTCAGTCATAAAAGTATAAAGCATTTTAGGCTGGCCACTTCAGCTGGCACAGGGAGGTATAAATTGCTCTGAATCTGCTCAGCCCAGCATGGCTTGTGCAGTTTGCCTTTAGGATTTTATTGGCCTGGACTGGCCTCCTAGCAAAGAAAGAGCGTGGCTGCTTTCCCCTGCTGCAGAGTACCCAGTGAACTGGAACAAATTTGAGCTCGTATTGTCAGGCTTACAACAGAATTTTATTCAGATCCAGGCTCAGGACACTCAGAGAAAGAGGGAAAGAGGGTTTGGTGATAGTGAGGGGTTGAGTTGGTCTCCTGGCATCACCCATTCCTGCCAGGTGGTGTTCCACCTTATGGACTACAGGGAAATTATATCAACTGCTTGTGCTCAGCAGCTGCACTTTTTCCCAAAGCTGAGAGAGCTCAAGGGAGGACAAAGAGAATATCACTGCAAGAAAACAACAATACTTATTACTTTAAGCCACGACTGACAAGGTAACTCCAGAAAGGGGAAGTTAGTGTCATTTTGTGTTTCCACTTGAGGTCAAATGGGGTGAAATGCCCTGAGATTGCACAAAACCCAGGCAATTGAATTGATACCCCTGTGCTGCACATCAGGCTTGGCTCAGCAGATGGAGAAGTGATACAGAGTAGCAGTGAATGTTGGAAGTCGGAGTTAGTGGAGGTGCTGAAAGACATTAAACCAAGTGTACTTTGTTCCCTGGCACTCGCTGTATTTTTCGAAGAGCCACTGAAGAACATTTTGGCAAGGCAAGCCCCCCAAAAAATGGAATAATCATGGGTCATGGCAAGTGTATTAGTGGTTCCCTTGACCCAGGGAGTGCTAAGTTTGTCATGCTCGAGAAATGTAGGTGTGCAGAGCTGTGGGAAGAAACCTGCCTCTCTTCTCTTGGTGATAACTTCTTCTTAGCTAAGCGCCTCTGGAGCTGCTCCAGGGGTGTGAAAGGTGCTTGTAGAGATGGAACTGGTTGCCCAGAGAAGCTGTGGCTGCCCCATCCCTGGAAGTGTCCAAGGCCAGCTTGATCAGGGCTTGGAGCAACCTGGGACAGTGGAAGATGTCCCTGCCCATGGCAGGGGGTTGGAACTGGATGAGCTTTAAGTCCCTTCCAACCCAAACCATCCTGGGATTCTGTGCTGGAACTGTGATATGCTCCTGTTCTCTGCCATCTTAGAAGGGTCAGCAAGCCCCTCAAGAGTCTGAACCCCCCTCTCTCCTGAGCACCGTTGGTGAGTCATTGTTCACTGTGGGGAACAAGAGAAAAATTTAAAGGGACATAAAGAGGAAATGTTATTTGTTTTCTGCTCTTTCAGCACAAACAGAAACCCCTTTCTACGAGGAGTGGTGGTTTCTGCTGGTGATGGCTCTCTCGAGCCTCATCCTTATCCTGCTGGTGGTGTTTGCATTGGTCCTGCATGGCCAGAGCAAGAAGTACAAGAACTGCAACGGAGGTAAGGCACCGTCTCTGTGCTGTGCAAAACTCTCAAGAGCTGTGGAAATCAGAAATATCTTTCCTTTGAACCCCTGATTTCCTCAGCAGGGACTGTCTTTAGAGCTATTTTGTTTGGCAGAAGACTTGGAACTTTTTGCTGTCTGGTTTGGTAGAAATGGCTTTTGTCTGTAGCCACACTGGATCAGGATTTGGACACTGACCAGCCATGGGCTCGGACAGGACAGCATCTGGAATTCCCAGGGACTGCAGTAAAAGCCAAGGAGTCTGGGTCAAACACTTGGCAGATAAAGAATAAGGAATTAGCCAAGACTTTGTCTGACTTTGTCATAATTCCCTGATAGATGGGGAGAAGAAGAAAGATTCTGCTTCTCCATGGCTGTACCAATGTGGACATTCTAAATCTCTGTGCGTGAGGACTGTATCACAATTCCTTTATATTGAGTGCCCTGCATTTCACATTCCTTCCCTAAGCCAAGCTGCAGTTGCTGGGCTGGGGGCCAAGCAGCCAGGAGGTGTCTTGGTTATCTGGACCTGTTAGACTTCAACACATAGTGAGCATCAAGCTTTGAATTTTCCTTTAGTTATGATTTGTACCAGCCTCCTTTCTTGAAAGGAAACAGGAGCTACCCGCTCTGTAACCAGGAATGTTAAATAGTCCCCTTTCAAAAAGCCTCGTTCTTGAGCTCTGAATATTTTTTTTACCTTTTCTTCTCCCTACATGATGAAGTCCTGGGAGGGTTGTTCACATGTGTATTTCTCTGATAGCCTCCTCCACCTGCAGCAAGAAATTGCTCTGATGCCAGGAGGTGCCAGAAAAGGCACATTAATGAGCAGGATCAGGTGGACGGGTCTTTGCACTACCCGTTCTTAGGGATTAATGTAATGAAGTCTTCCAGGCAGTATTTAGTAATTCAGTCCCAAAGTGAAGATCTTCTCTTTCTTTGCAATTCACTTCTAACAAGTGTTAGAAAATCAGATTTCAGTCCCACGAGATAGAAGATGTATGAATACCGTGGCATTTTACCAAGTTAATACTATTACATATTTGTATGCACAGCTCGTAGGAGAGCTCTCATGTTCTTAGTTTTACTGTGTTTGGGGGACAGACATGAAAAGGCAGGTCTGACCTGCACTGTCAGATATCCATGTTCACAGAGTCTTAATGCAGCACTGAGATTGAAGCAGAGGACAAAGCACCTGTCTGCTGCAAAGTGGCTGCCAGCCCTTCTCCCTGGGACACGAGCTCAGCTCACGCCTTTGGGATGACAAAGGATGAGCAGGGGAGAGAACAGGCTCCTGCTAGATTTGATCACAACAAATAATATACTGGGCTGTATTTTCCTTCTTCTTCTTCCCATCCCGTCCTTGTTCCTCCCTTGCACTGAGCTGTGATTTCTCCATTCCTGATCCTCATTTCAGTTGTGGCACCTTTTTCCCATTTTCTATCCCTTGCCTTTCCTCTTGCTTTTTTTCCTGCTTTTTTTTTCTCTCTCCTTTTCCTCTTTTTTTCTACCTTTTCTAGTTTTACTTTCTCTTGCTTTACTCCAGACAGCATGGAATGGGATTCACAGCACCTGATTTAGGACATCTTCAGTGGCCACCTAAATTAGTTATCTGGTTTCTATTTATAGTCAAAAACCAGGAATCAGCACTTTTGGAGCACAGTTTATCTGTGCTATTTTAGATACTGACCTCTGAATGAAATCCGTGCATCCATCCATGACTCCTTTCCCCTCTTTTGACTTCCTTTGCCCCTTCACATTCCTGATACGCTCCTTGCATTCACTCTGCTCTCACTTCCCAGTAAGAAAGGTAAAGAGAATTTCAAATAACAATGTCATAAAACAGAAAGAAGGACAAGTTAGCTCCTGCAGTTCTATTTGGGGGAAAAGTGCTTCTGTTTAAGGTCAGCCTTTCATTTCCTGGCTCTAGGTAAAACCATCTCCAATGTGGAAGAGTCAGTCACCCTGGATAATGGAGGCTTCACTGCTCTGGAGCTCAACAGCAGACACCTGAACATCAAGAGCACCTTCTCAAAGAAAAATGGAACCAGGTAAAAAGCTGGGAATTGCTGTGCTTTTGGAATGGCTTTTTTCCTAGCTTCAAGCAGTGTTAAATAGGCAAAAGGAAGAGACTGAAGAATCTAGGGAGGACTTTAATGCCCAAGTCTCTGCTTCAAGCTGTGATTCTGGCTTCTAAGCATGATTTCATTAATTCCAGGGAAATTACAACATCCCAAACATGCACCCTTTGCATTTCCTAGGTCTCCTCCTCGCCCAAGCCCAGGGGGGCTGCACTACTCTGATGAGGATATCTGCAACAAGTACAATGGGGCTGTGCTGACCGAGGGCTTGGGCCTCAATGAGAAGCCCCTGGAAGTGTCAGAGTCAGAGGTAAGGATTTCCCTCTGCCTCACGTTCCACAGACACTGCAGATTTTCATTTCCGTGCTGAATCCTGGCAAGTCTTTGGCGTCCCAGTCCCATACCTGCATCATGCTGTGTGGTCACTGTTTGTCTGTCTTGGGGATTTTGTTTGCATCACACCTTAAAATTAAAATATCAAAGGAAAGAATGACAAGCAGGACTCAGCCAGGGCAGATTCCAGGCCTGGCCTTGGCAGATATTCAGTTTTCCAGAGTCAGTAGAAAGATAAGTGTAACCAGTCAGACAGTGTGTGCTGACCTCTCTGGAAGGGGCTGCACACCCCGTTCTGCCTGTGGGCTGCAAACTTGGACCGCTTTTGGGAAAATACATACGTGCTGCAAAATAACCAGCTACTGTCTGGGGGAGGTTAAAGGTGAGATGTGCTTTGGATGCTGCACTGACTGGAGTGTGGGGTGTGGTTTGCAGTTTCAGAGCTACAGCAAACGCCACGATTCAGAAGAGTGGTCTGAGTGGTGACAGCCACTGCCTTGGTTACAGAGGGAGTGGGTGGGGAGTGAGTAACTTGCCAGGGAGCACATGGCCATGGCTGTGAGGGCCCAGCATTCAGCTCTGTGAACACACCAGCCTTGCCTTTAGGCTGCTCCCCACGGAAGGTGGGTGTATGCCAGCCTGATCCATTTGGCAGGGCTCCATCTTGTGTCTCACATTCCCTGTATGAAGGAAGAAAGCGCTTGTTGTCTGTGAAAGTCTAGCAGTGGCCAGGGGTGAATAGACAGACTTCAAAGGAGATCCAGAAAGGTAAATCTGTCTCTAAAATCAGATGCTGTCAGCTGAGATCCTGACGAATCAGAACTGACAGTGCAAGAAGCGAGCAGTGGGCCAAACCACGCCAAACCTGACCCTTTCAGCAAGAATAAATCACAAGCAGCAAGTAGTGAAAGAAGATGACAGTTTTCATCTGTAGCTTTTCTGCACCTGCAGCTACAGCTGCTTTTCCTGGCTACCTAGCTCTCACCTCCTGCTAATTACCACCGACAGCCTGCTGCTTTGTGCTGCCCTGTGGCCGACCCGTCATGCAGGCAGCTTTCCTTGGTGCAGCTCAAGCTGCTGTCTCTGCAATGCTCCAGCATTACCCTCCAGATTAAACCCACAGTGCTTTGGTCATGTCACTGTAACAGCCCAGCATTAAACCTGTCATTAAAACAGTTTGCTGAGCATGATCGTGAATTTAGCACTGGCACCTTTTGACATTAATTTCAATGTCCCGTGTGGTATTTCCTGGTAATGTGCAAAAGTCTCCTTGCAGGGTGTCATTATTGCCTCCTATATGCACTGTTTGTACAGCAGAGAAGGAAGTGATTTTGGAGGGCTTTTTCTCAGGCTATTGATATTGTTTATTTACTGTGTATTGCTGTCGAGCCTGAAGGTCTCAGTTGAGATTCTGGTGTTTTTGTGAATGTGGGTGTGCATGTGAATATGTGCACAAAATATGCCTCCTGTTTTTCCTTGGGGCTTGGATATGCAGCCCGTCTGTATAATGTCTTTGATGCTTGTTTTGGGTTTTTTTGTGGTGGGGAGTGCTTTCAGTCATGAAATGTTAATATGCTCCCAGTAGAGGTAGCAGCAGGAGATGCTGCCTTTTGATCAGCCTGAAAATGCTGTTTATGTTGGCAGGTGCAGACAGGAGGTGAGGGTGGATTGGGGCAGAGGTGGGTATAGATGATTGACCACTCTCTTTTCAAGTGTTCCTGTACCTATTAGCTCTTCCTGTTTGTCTTTTATTTTCTTTTTGTTTCTGTTCTCAGATGAGATCTTAGTAGACAGGCTGTGTTTTCTGAGAGTTCCAGATTTTCCGTCTGTCTTAGCAGGCAGAAATGTTTGGCATTATATGAAGAGTTAAAGATATCTTTTCATGGAAGAGTTCTACCCAGGTTTGGTCCTCTGCAGCAGAGGGTCCTGATGCTGTTTTCCTCTAATACATCTGTGTGTGGATCTCAAATTCCACTTAATGTGATGCACATCAGGGCAGGCAGGGCCAAAAGCTGTGCCTTTGCCTTCAATCCACTTGTCACCGTGTTAATGCTGAGTCTTACGCCTGTTGCCTGAGGTGTCAAGATTTTACATGGAAAAGAAGGAAGCTCACTGGCTTCAAGTCTCCTGGGGTTTACTGAACATGAAGAACTCTTGGGCTGACTGACTGCACTTAAAACACAGCTGCCTGGGAGCGTTCCTCCCAGCTCCCTCGTGGAGAGGGGAGCCACAGAGAAACAAAGAGGAAATCAAGTAGGACTCTTAATATTCATAAATCAAGTAGTGAACTTACTCCATGTCATGAAAGCCAAGTACTGTTGATGAGGTTAAAGAAGTTTAATTGGCAGGTACGGAGCAGGAGACTGCTATGAGTGTAAATTCTAAATGATTAATAATAATAGTAGGCTTTTAGTTAATGAGTCAAGTGGACAAGGCTCTGGACAGATAATCTGAAAAAATTTGGTGTTCACCATGTAGAGAAATTTGATGATGTATCTGCAGTGTCATCCAGCTAAGGAAGAGCAGCAGGGAGGAGAGGCAGGGCTGGTGCATGTTTGTGTGTTCTCTCCTTGCGGTCTCTCAAAAACTCCTTCCAGGCGAAAATACTCTCACAGGTTGCACACGTTATCAGTCAGTGCTGGATGCTCTGGTCTTCCCGCTGCTCTCTGCAGTCTGACTGGCTTTGGCTTTCTCAGCTCTGTAATTAATTTCCACTTAACACTTCACAGAGATAGGGTTCAACTTGTTTCCAGTAAAGCTCTCCAGTGATTTTGACAAGTTGGGCACTATGTGGAAACCAGCTGCAGGTGACACATAAAGTAAGAGTGGGTCCCCATGTCCAGGGAAATATTTTGCACACTGGGTTACTTTGTTTCTTTTATAGCACATTCATTTTGGGCCAACAAAAAAAAAAATCCTGCTGCCTTCAACATTTTTAGAAGTAATCTTACAAAGTTGTTTCTTTTGTAGTCACTTAAAGAAAAGATAACTGGAACTATTATCAGATATATTATCAAATTTCCCACTGACTAAGCCAGCCAGCTCTGGTGGCTGAGCTTCCTCTGAGCAGCACTTGTGCATTTTGTGCTATCAAAAATATACCTAAATAGCCTCTCATTTTCTGTATTTGTTGTTTCGTAGGCATCCATGCACCTTTGGTTGACAGTCTGTAATGTCACCACACACCCAATCACGCTCCAGCCTATGGAGGTTTCCAAGGTAACACAGCCGCAGTCGCAGGGAAAGGAGAAAACTGAAAACAAAGCAAAAAGCCCTGCAGCATTTCTATTTACTCAATAGTTTAAAAACCACTAAAGAGTAATCCTCTAGTATAAGCTGTCTGTATTGTCATGCTAAACAGGTTTATCTTACTTCTCCTTGATTTTCATCGGGGCTGTGGAATGCCAGTTTAGAGAATTCCTTGCTGATTAAGGGTGGTTATTGGAGTCTTGCTGAGAGCAGACCTTAGGAGATACTTCAGAAACATGGACAAAATAGTCAGGTCCTGCCTGTTCTGAAAGAAACACAGAAAAAACATGTTGTATCAACACTAACAAGCAGGTTATCCTTTCCTGCACCAGTCCTAATGATGGTGGAAGGTTGAAGTTACTGCAGCTATATATGTTTCATGACAGTTCCTTCTGAAAGACACTGGCCTTATTTACACCAAATTAGTGTTCCTTTTCGGTTGGTATAATGGACTAATTAGAGGACAAATTATCAGCAAGTGGTATTGTTTTACCTTTCCTCTTTCAGTTCACGGCAAGTCTGAGTGTCACCGTATTTCAAACGGCAGAAGCTCATCTTAAAGTGTTCCTGGGATTTTTCCTCTTAATTATGTTGACTTCTGGCAATCTTGAAAGAACTTGGCTTAGGAACAGAAATTTTTGTGAGTGTTTTTTTGCTGGTGATGGACAGAGCTTAAGTGGCTGCATCAGTACTATTACACTTATAAAGTCATGTCGCATTCTTCTGGATACAGCTTCTTTGCATTTCTCCTTAGGGCTTCCAGCCTTTCAGTTGGCTTTATGATCCTCTCTGTCTGTGGGGACATCAGGAAGACTCATAAAGAGCCACTAGAAGTTTGTGGGGCTTTTTTTCCCCTCATGCTTATGCCACCTCAGCTCTGCTGTGATTCCTCTTCTGCAGGGCTCTGTTTCCTTGGGAGGTGGCTGAGTGTGTCCGAGTCAGTAAAAGTGATGGTGGATTGGGGAGGGCAGTGCCTCATGCCTTTGATGGAGAGAGCACATCCATGGTAGCTGGAGGAGTTCACAGCTCTAGGTGCTGCTTCTGGTGAGTGATCCATAACCTGGATGCTCAGGATGCAGAGACTTTTCTTCCACATCATCCCTCAGCTTCCCAGGCATTTACCTTAAAATTACACTATGGACATGCAGCATAATGTTTGGAGACTGATACAGAGTGCAGTAACTTGTTTTCTGCTGAGTACAGAGGGAACCAGAGTCTGGGGATCTTTTGGTGAAGTTGGCTGTGTCTGCAGCCAAGGACCAGCCTCGTTGAGCTCCTGCTGCCGGGCCCTGCCATGCTGCCACATCTGCAGCCATCCATGGCAGTTCTGTTGGAGCCCCTTGCAAAAACAGACAGGGCAGCGCTGGCAGGATGTTCCTGGCAGCAGTGCCAAGACTCTGGAGCTGCTCTCTGCACCCACTGGCTGTGAAGTGGTCCAAATCTGGGGGTATTCCAGGAAAGCTGCAAAAACCACCTGTTCAGGAAGGTCTTTGGAGGGATTCGGGTGTTGGCTTCTCAAGCCTGGCAGCTGGTGCAAAGGAGTGTTTTTCTAGGAGATAGGCTTGCTGTGTTCCTTCTGGAATAATTATTAATGCTGGTAGGGCTTTGTTGTATTAGTAATTACTTGTCAAGGCACCTGAAGCTTTTCATTCTTAAAAATCAAACAGTGCATAATTCCTAAAGAGCCAAAACCTGGGTAATAGTGGAAGTTTTGCAAAGCTGTAAAGAGCTGCTTTGCTCACTTTTGGAAAGCCCTGGGAAAAATTTCTCAGCTCCGTCCATCACCCTCTGTGCTGGAAAATGGGCACGGAATAGTATTGAAGCAGCTACCTAAGCAAAGAAGTGGGATGATGGATGCTGTGCCCTTTTCAAATGATGGTTCACAAGGCATTTGAGGATTGTTCTTCAGAGACCATTAAAAAGGAGCTTTAGAGGAGGAGAGACAAGTTTTGTGGCAGGCAGGATCAAGAAGGATGTGTGTTTGCTGGGTGGTGTCATAGATCAGAACCACACCAACCTTTTGAAACTAATTGCAGAAACGAACAGTGACAAGCTGCACTTACCTGTCTCGTGTGTCGTAGGCAGCTCCTACTTTGATATTTAATTGCCTTTAGAATTGGCTGTGCAGATTGTTGAGGGGGGGACGGAAAGGAGTAAAGGCTTTTGCATGGTCTAACCAGAGATTTTGAGGGAAGGCATGAGATCTGGAAATGCCTGGGTAAATGCATGCTGGATGGGATGGGGCTGTTACTGGTGGGAACGTTAGTGGGAACAGAAGGAAAATGTGCACTGAGATTCCATGGCCGAGGCTTTGCTGTGGTCTCTGCGCTCGGCAGAGATGTACAAGCCCTCTGTGATTCCTCCAGCTGCATCCCAGCAGCAGCACTTCAGAGGAGGGGCAGATGCACGGAGCTTATCTGGTTACATCTCAATAGAGCTCCCGCTCGATATTGATGGGAGCTTTGAAGCTATCCAGCCACCGTGCATAAATGTTTCAGGGGTAGGATCCTCTCTGAGCACAGAGCTGAGTCTGACTCATCCCAAGAAAGCAGCCCCTCCTGCCTGACAGCTCTTCTTTCCCAGATTTCACATTCTCTTTCTTCTGTCGCCGCTGGTTGTGTACCTTGTAGCACCAGTAATCAGCTGGAACATGCAGATGGAGTTATTTGCCTGTAAAAAAAGTCTGATTTTACTGAACTCCCTCCCAGTTATATAATTAATTTTCAATACTTAATAGGGCTTGCAAGCCACACCCAGTGTCCTGTGCAAGTGGCCTGGGCTGGCCATCCCAAACATCAGCCTGTCTAACCAGAGTGCTTGTGTGGAAGACATTCCTGCTGTCCTTGCATCGGAAGAGAGATACTCAGTTGTAATTGCAATATTTCTGATTGTGATTGAAAGCCGTTGGTTTCGCTGTGACATCTCTACACTTCCCTGCATCTTGTGCCCAAGCAGGAGCTCCTGGCTGCCCCTGCACCGTTCTGCAGGGAACTAGAAGGGATTTCTGTCACTTATCATCAGGGGACTCTCTAGCAGCAAAGTCTGGCTAAAGCAGAGCACAGTGCTTATCCACAGCCCTGCTTGTAGCACACTTGGACTGCCATCCCTCTCACCTTAACATTACAGCTTTAGTCAGCTGGTGATGCTAAACTTGCCTCTCATTTCTTTGGAGCAGCACAGGCAAAAAAAATCATCGATGCTAATGACCGATTATTTAATTGTATTTTTCCTGCTGCCCCAGGTCACTGACTCAGATTACGAGGACGAGTTGCCCAAGCACTCCTTTGTGAACCATTACATGAGCGACCCCACCTACTACAACTCGTGGAAGCGGCAGCAGAAAGGGGTGAAGCAGCACCCGGCGTCCTACAGATACGAGGAGTGCACGGCCAGCGAGACAGAACCCTATTTCCAGACTGTCATCACGACACAGAGCTCAGGAGGGGTGTACACCCCAACGGGACAGCCCGCGCCCGGCTCCCGGACTCCAGTGACAGGATTCTCCTCCTTTGTCTGAGGCGGGGCTGGGGACACGGCGGGACAGCCGCAGTGACCGCGTGTGCGTGGCCGGGGCGCTGAACTGTGGGGGACCTCTCGATCAGGGTAGAAACGGATGGGAACACACCTGAGGCTGGGTTGGTGTTTTGGTTTGGTTGTTTTTTTGTTTTTTTTTTTCTTTATGAAGACAATCAACTCTATAAAAACACGGAGCTGAACTAGCTGAACCTTTGTTTAAGAAAAAAAAAAGAAAAAAAAGGAATTCTGAACAGTGATGATTTTAACCACTTGTGAATAGTAGGGGTTTTTTAACCGCTTTTTGTAACACTGCTTCAGGAAGCAGCTCCCATGCCCCTCTCCTTCCCTCTTTCTTTCTCTCCCCTCCTCCTGTCCCACCGCTCCCAAACAAGCAGGTGAATTCCCTAGATGCAACGAGTGACTTTGTGATGTGAAGAGAAAACATAAAACCTCCCAGGCTCCTTTTTCTGCCTTTTCCTCTACTCTTTATTTTTTTTCTTTTTTTTCTTTTTAATTTTTCTCTGTCATCAAGGTCAAGTAGAAAAACAGATAAGGGACACATTTTTAGGTGAAAAGCAGACACCTCCTCTCTCCTCACCACTCCACACATTAGGAGCACTGGCTGATCCACGTAGGTTCAGATGTGTCACTGTGTCTGCTCTAAACTCACTGCTGGTGTATTTACATGGGATTACTGACCTGCTTTTCTTTCTTCTTCAAATGGGACCTGCTGCATTCTTTAAATATTCCAACTCCAGGGCCTTTGGAAGAGGAGATGGCTCAAAAGAGTGCTGTAGGCAGTGGTGGGTGAAGCAAGTGGGAAGAATTCAGATGTCAGGTCAGTTTATTTCTGGTGTGGCTCTAATGCTTCTTGTGGACTGCGTGTACTGTTTGAATCAGTCATTTTTTAAAAGTCAAAGGACACAACCCAGAAAGCCAGAGGAATTTTTCAATTAAAATTGTAGTGACAACCTAGAGAGTTTGCTAATTGATGAGGGTTTTGATCATCAGAGTTACCATGCCCTGCCAACAGAAGTTGAGCATCCTTTCTCACCCAGACTCTGCAGTTCTGCTTACTGGTCTGTAAAAAAGTACACAGTGGCAGGGTTTGTTTGATTTTATTTTTTTACTACAAAAACACACCACACAGACTGGGTGAGTTTTGGTGTCCACAGGTGCCTTTTATTGATTCTTCAGCTTCATATCTGGGAGAAGCAAAAAAGTGTCTCCAAATAAAGCTAACCAGGTTTTTCAGGCATTGGGATTGTGAATTACCTTGTGCACGTTTACAGCCTGCTTTGTGCACTTGAAACTACAGCCTTTGGAAGGAAAAGAGGAGGTTTTTAGGTTATTTTCCATCCTTTTGTACAGCTCACTTTTTGTTTTCTTCTTTTCTATCCTTTTTCTGAGTCTGTCATGTTTAGCAGCCAGTTGTTTACTCACAAGGAAGTTGTCAGGCGTTGAAAGAATCCAAGTCCAGCCCTTGGACGCAGCAACAGTCCTGGGTCACCAGGCTTTTTATCATGAGTTTAAAAGGTGATTTTGGAAGTAGGAGAGTCCTTGCCACGCCAGGATCTGGCATTTCCTTCCAGGTGGATAAGCCAGGAAAATTGGTGCTTGCTAATGTCCTGTCAAGGCTCATGTGGGCATTGTTACTATAGAAAACTGTCCCTGTCCTCTCAAGGGATGTGGGACATCTGCGGCAGGGGGAGGTGGTGTCTTCAGAGCAGGTTGTTGAAACCAGCCTGCCCAAGGGGCCTCGCTAGGAGTGTCCTGGTGGCACCTCACCAAAAGAGCTGAGGTCCAAGGGCCAGCTCAGCCTTGCTGCCACCTTTCAGTGCCTCTTGGACAGGGCAGACGATCTCAGAACTGCTTTTACTCTTGGGCACTGCCTCTGAGCGCTGCTGCTCTTGGTGCATGCAGACTCTACATAGCTTTGGCACTGGATTGCTGTTCCTCTCCAAAGGTTCCAGGAAGAAAAAGTTCAAAACCAAAAACTCCAGTGGGTGTGTTTAAGGGCTTTTGAGTTTGGGATAATGATCTGCAGCTCATTAGATGGCAAGGGACACACAAAGACACGGCTGAGCCAGAATGCTGTGAGTCATCCCCCTCTCTGCACCTGGGTAGGATGTGTGTGGGATGGAGAAGGGGCTCCAAAGAGGATGACTTGGAGTGTGCTGTGAAGAGGAATGCAAAGCAAACAAAAAACCCACTGCCTTCTGTGCACTTTGACTGTTCTCTTAAGCCATATGGACTTTGCTTTAATTACTGAACTGCCAAAATTGATTTTCAGTATGAGTTTTTTGTTTCTAAGACAAAATTATCTGCGTGACTTTCTGATTTGTTTTCCTTTTCCTTTGTCATTTCCTGCATCAGATTACATATTTTAAACACATTGTTTTTATACATTTGACATAGCAATGCAATTGCTCTTGGAATTTTAATGGCACTTATCCAAGAGGTGTAAGAGGTAATGCTGCAGGAGGAGCCCTTCAAGGACCACTTAGGACTTTAGGGATGTAAATTAGTAGGAAGTAGACAGAACACTGAAAACTCTGCTCCAAAGGAAAGCATAGTGTGAGTAACTCCGTATCTCCTGAATATTGCCAGATCTCGATTGGTGTAAGGTGCAGTTACTCCCTGGGGCTGATCTGATACCACACTGAGCAAAAACAACCCCAAGAAAACCATGGGGAATAAAGAAAATGGACTTCGTGGCCACTGGCTCCACTGAAGAACAACATGGGGAGCAGCACGATCTATACAAAGCAAGGAGAGACTGTTCCTTTTTTCTCAGAACCAGCTGCAACTAAAAAGCCTGAGCTTGCTGAGGACCTGCTGAGTTGGCTGTGTGGCTCTTTTCTTCTGACTGCTGCCAAAATAACAGGTTAGGTGTGATTCCTTTAGGACCTGTTGATCCCAACAAAGGTATTTCTGTTCCATTCTCATCCACACCGTTGTCACTCTTGGTTGTGTTGTGTTCAGGAGTTGGCTTTTCTGACACGTGGGTTTATTTTCAATGGGCAGTTGCAGAGTGAGGAGTTACAGTGCCCTGCTCAGCCCTCAGCTGAGCACAAGATGTGTTTTCTGCTGTGCAGGATTCTGTGTAGCTCCATGTGTGATGCCTCCACCTTCTTGCTAACACACTCAACTTGTAAAATATGGTTAATATGTAGGTTTTATTTACATCACGTATCAGGGAAATTGTTTTATCTGGAAGGAAGTACTCCATCAGTTAGGAAGAAAGCTCCATTTCATTGCTGCAATCTTTGGGAATTGCAGCCTTGAAATACAACTTTTAAACATTACTTGTCATGTTATAGTAACTTCACCCATTGAGAAGTTCCATTTCCATCTTCCTGTTTAGAATAGTCTTGAAAAATGAAGGCTTATGTTTAAAACGCCTTCTTAGGATATTTTATTTTTATTTATTTATTTCCCTTCCCCTGTTTCTCAGGTCTCTTGGTGACTGTTACTGAAAAATAAAAGCAGCATCATGAAGTGACCAAGGGAGAAATTTCAGGGAATGGTTTAATAGGAGCTTGTTTTTCATGCAATAGCCATAACAATATCCAGTCTCCTGCAGGTAAAAGTGCCCAAGTCTTCACCCGCTGCCAGGGCTGAGGTGACACCAGCCACCACTGTCAGCGATGCTCCCAGCACCAAACCTCAGGTTGTCTCTGTCATAAATCACGTGAAAAAGTGCACACACAAAAGGAGCTGTGCTGTTCCAACCCACTGCGAGTGGAGCATTTTATACCCCCAAAATCCATGTCATGTGGTGTGTCCCCACCATGGCCCACACCCTTGGGTGGAATATTTTCTATTCCCGCCTTTTAATGCTCTGATGTTTGGGCAGGGCCAGTGCTGTGCAGGTACAAATGGCAGTGGTGACAAGGGACAGGAGGGGGCACTCCCTTGCTTTCATCAGCGACAGTCTCTTACTCCCTACCCTGGGAGTCACTCATGAGGAATGCCTTAATGGGGAGAGGTGAAAGCACAAAGGGTTTCATCAGCATTTACTAAAGGAATCACACTTCGGCCAGCGATCCTACTTTTGGGAGCAGTTGGCATGACTGGAGATAAGAAAGAAAAACACACATAAAAGAAACTAATCTATTACCCAAAAGGATTTTTCCCCCCTCTTCATTTTGAGTGTTAAAGCCAGTGATGTTTTGCAGATGGGCCAAGATCTCATTTTTCCTCCTTATACCAAGGTCTCTGCCAGAAGCTGCTGTAGCAATTTTTTAGACTAAATATCTTGACATCGGGATGCATTTATTATCCTTGCCATTGCTTCCCTCAAGAAATCCATTGGGTCATCCAAAGATTATCAAATCTGCTTTCCAAAAGGGGAGGAGAAGAGGTATCTTTATACATACAGAGCACTGGTGTCTTCTTCCACTCACTGCTTTCAGATAAACAGGGCAACTTGTTGAAGAAAAATCCTTTTAGGAAAGGAATTTATCGGAAACTTTAAAAGAAAGCAAACCACCACATAAGAAAGATAACCTCTGGCAGAGGCATTAGAAATCTTGAAGTCTAGAAGCCTGTGATGTGTAAGACTGACCATGATGCCAAGACCTCCTGTTCTTACTGATCTCCTGTTTCTGTAGCTGCCAGAAGGGCACACGCAGTGAGGGGTGATGTTTGGAGAGGAAGAACCACAGAGCTGCTGGGACATGGGCAGGTTTTACTGCAGACAGCTTGGGGTTCCTGCTAGTTCAGTCACATTCCTTAGCTAGTTTTTATAGGTTGTTGCCAGCACGTGTGGAATCCACACATTATCAAGGTGTTCCTAGATGCTACGAGGTTACCGGAGGTGGGGAAAGGTTTGTTGGTGTGGTGTTCAGACAAAGCCACACATGTGGTGACGTGGTTGTACAAAACCCATTGAAACCTCCTTAGGGAAAGCCAGCCTTGAATTAGGAGCACGTTCACCCCAAGACTGAACATGATGGGCCTGAAATGGCTCCACCTGACAAGTCATAGAATCCCAGAATGGTTTGGGTTGGAAGAGAACTTAAAGATCACCTTGTTTGAACCCCCCTGCTACAGGCAGGGACACATTCCACTAGACCAGGTTGCTGCAAGCCCCACCCAGCCTGGCCTTGACCACTTTCAGTCTCTTCTGTTCTTTGTATTTCTGTGCTACTTTTGTCCTCCCCCAGCCTCCCAGACAAAGGAAGCTGCCTTGCACTTTGTGCAGGTGTAGAGCTTGCTGCGCCCGAAAGCAGAGAGCCACAATGGATAAGCACACACATGACACCTGGGACAGGTGAGATATGTTTGAACAAGGAGTGAAGTACCTTTAGCACTTGAGATTCAGGCTCTGACTCAGAATTTTATCTTCTCAAAGCTGCCACTTGCCCACTTTAAATGGCCTTGGGGCCTCAAGACTTGACAGGAAATTCATTATTTCAATGCTGTTTGATCACTGTGCACTTTCTTGGGGCTTGAATCACTGGATACAGAGACAGGAGTGGGGTTACAGAGCTTTATATCAAGGTGTTTTCCCATTTATGTCCAACTCTCTAGATTTGGGAATTTCTGTTGCCACAGAATGGTGGTGTTCTGCAGGTGGGAAGTGCCACCAGGGCTCCCCCTTGGATGTCATTACGCCCCTGGGCCGTGCTGGGGCCTGTCACAGTACAGTGGGAGCTCTCAGGTAGCAGAAAGGTGCAAGAACCCCATATTCTGGTGAGTTTGTAGCTGGTCACTTTGCCTCTCTTGGGCTGGAGTCTGTCCTCTGATTTGGTATCTGCTGTCAGCTTAGGGGTAGGACCACCTCGCACAGCTGTGTCTGAGTTACCCTTCAGTGTACTCTGGTTATCAGATCATTGCTTTTAATTCAGTGTCTCCTTGGAGATTTGCCCTGGATTTTTGTTCCACACCTCTTGTTAGCCTCACCTTCACCACTCCACTATTTTATACGAGAAAGTTACTTCTTCTTTTGCAAACTTGCTTCTGATTAAAAGAACCCTTTTTGAAATACCTGTGTCCTTGGTACATTTGTTCTGTGGAAGGGAAAAAGAGTATTTTTCCAGACTCGTCTGTTGCAGAAGTTTCTGGGTGCCTTGCCAGTGTGCTCACGAGTTAATAGCTCAGGACAGTGAGAATGTAACACGGACTGAAATTCCTCACTGTTTGCTCTGGACTGTAAAATCTTACAACCCCTGCTGCTTCTCAGTGAAGCTGACACTCTCAAAGAGTTTCCACACAAAATTTGATCAGTCTTAAATATTTTATTATTTTGCAGCAGTAAACTTCCTCAGATCCTTAGTACGGGGGAGTCAAAACCCACTCAGAAACAAAAACCCATGGGGCCAACATTTTTATGCCTTTGTCCCTTCCCCAGTAGTGTTGTAGCAGCCATTAATCAGTTCCCACAAATGTGCAGATGTTGGGGAGGCAGAACCAGATCCCAGCTGGGGAAAATCAGGGCAGCTCTGTTACCCCAGGGGGGTTGGTTGTGCTTTTCACCCACTGAGCACCTGGTCTAGAGAAGTACACTAAACACAGTCAGGTCAGCTACAGCTCTGGTGGGAGAAATGAGGGCAAGAAATCAATGTTTTCCAAGTGGGAGAAGGGAAGAAAAAAAAATAGTCAAACGATGAAGGAAAGAACTCATATTCTCCTGCTCCTGAAAAGGGTATTATAAATAATGCAGTGTTGTATAAATACAGGCAGCCCTTTGCAGCTGGGAGCTTGTAATAACCCAGAGGTATCACTGTACCCATTTTGAAGATGAAAATCCTCCCGCCACAGCATTTCGTGAACGAGACATTATCTTGCAAAATTGCCATAAGGTGCAGAAGTGCTTTTTTGAGCCCATTTGGCTCCAAAGTGTACCATCCTCCAGCTTCCAGCCCTTACTCTTCTCAGGACATGTTTCCCCCACACATGTTTTTGTGACTAGGGTTGGAGCACGGACATAAACATGGGAGTGGGTGGGAAATCTGCCACAGTATTTGTAGCCTAAACAATACCAGAGAAAACAGACTGGCTTCCCGCCCTGCCCTGAACA
Organism: Corvus hawaiiensis; assembly: GCF_020740725.1. Taxonomy (NCBI): domain Eukaryota; kingdom Metazoa; phylum Chordata; class Aves; order Passeriformes; family Corvidae; genus Corvus; species Corvus hawaiiensis. Next base: position 5,586,247 of record NC_063228.1, read on the forward strand.
GCACAAGCAGTGGCTTGACTGAATCAAGTAATCTGGGCTTTCATTACTAATCCTTTTCCTGCTATTTGTCTCTTTTGTTCCCCCTTTTTCCCTCTACACTTTTGCTCCAGGGTTATTTATTTTTCTCCTTGCTCCTTTTCTGTTTTCTTTTTGTAAGCCTGACTCTTGTTTTTATTATTTTTCCTCTCCTCTTCTTGCCTCACTAATTATTTTCATTTCAAACCTGCATTTCCCACAAAATCAAAAGGAACTTTATGTGAACACATGTTTTTGTTGGGTTTTTGTTCACTTCCACTGTGCTCCAGGAGTTCTTTAGCTTTGCTGTCTTGTTTACTTGGAAATGCTGGGCACGTCCCTCCAAGCCAAGGCGGTGTGGCCACTGACTTCCCAACTTGGTAGAAACCTTCATTAAGTAGGCAATTGGCATGTTCATCACCATTTGTTAACGAGCTAGGATAATCCTAAATCAGACAAGGCTGACATGTGAAGTCATTCTTCGAGGTTTTACAAGGCAAATTTGTCAGCAGCGCTGAAACCTGTGAAGTCTTGTGGAATCAGAGGATCAGCACCTGCCTGTGGAGGAACAAGGAAGCTGCAAACCACAGTTGTGTGGCAAAAATGTGTTCAGAGGAAGAAGGGACCAACACCCACGGTGTCATTCAAAGGTAATTCCCTGCTTTGTGCAACTTCCAAGGGGTTCTGTGCACCCTTTATGCTGATGACACGCACCCTAGAAAAGCAGCTGGGGCAAAGCCACGGACTTGTTCTTTACCCTGAGCCTCCTTAATCTGAGTTTGTGCCCTCTGTGCACTTCACAGAAGGTGTAGATAAGGCTAAAAGGCAAGTTGGGAAAAAAAAGCCTGTGTAATATAGCCTGGGACCTCATGCCAGGAGTGACAAAATGCCTGACAAACACAGGTGACCTCACCACAGCCCTGCCAAATTGGGAAGGATAAATATCCCACATTTGGTAGGAGGAAATTGAGGCACAGGCCAGCTTTGCCTGTGGGACCAAGCAGCAGTCTGTGTGGCTGCTATCAGTGTGCCCAAGTGGCCTTGACTGCAATGTCCTCAGCACAGGGCGAAGAAAACACATCTTACAAAACAGCAGGATGAGTTATTTTTGGGTCTTTATAAATTGTCTGTTTTCCAGCACTATCATTCTTACCCTACTGGGGAACATGACTGACCTAATTAGAGTCTAATTCCAACACTACAAGGCTCAACTTGTAAATGCAAACTTTTTCAATCTTGAGTTATTTTTAATGTATGTACAAGCGCATCTGATCGGCATGAACACCCCAGAGGTGGGGGGCAGGGGAGGAGCAGGGCAATGGGAGTCATCAGAGAAGTTGAACTATGGGAAATTTGGTATAAATGAGGGCAAATTTTCAGACATATTTATGAGACTGACTTAATCTGCTGGGAGACTATCGTCTGGGATTAAACCTCACATAACCTGATGGAAATTTGGAAATGTTTTATCCCCCCACTGTGGGGAGGACTGGCAGAGGAAGGATTCAGTATTCCAATTCTCTGTCCAGCAGAAAACATCCAGGGTGATCAATGAGGGCACTTTCATTGATCCATAGCTTTCTCCACACCACAGAAGAAATTAGAAGGTGAGAGAAAGATGCTTGTTTTCAATGAAGCCCATTTCACAACGCCAGCAAGGGTTAATGCAACCAGCTAAATGCTTGGCTTTAGCCGCAATAGAGAAATCCTGTGAGGTTGAGTGATAAGCCTCCATCCACACCTGCTTGGATTCTCAAAGACTGTGCCTGAATGAACGTGTTGGGGATGGCTCATATCCAGCAGCTGCTGATAGGGAGTCCACAATGCCGAATGAGTCACGAGCCAAACAGCTTCATCCCTGCCCTGAGTGTATACCCAGAACATGTCCAGAAAAAAACATGCAGAACCCAGGCACTGGAGACAGAAACAATGGGCCAAACTCTGCCCCTGGGCAGCCATGTGGCTCTGAGCACTGGGTCTGGCTGAGCAGAGATCCTGGCTCCAAAACAGATTCCAGAACACTGGACTGTTTCTACTGTGTGTCCTCGTGAGATAGGGTGGGTTTGGAAGTAAGGGGATGGTGGTAGAAAGGGCTGCATGTCATGTGTTTAGAGATGATGGCTTCAGGGTCATGTCATGATTTTTGTCTTTTTCTGGCTTGACTTCTGGTTTGGAAGTAGCTCAGCAGAAATTAAGGTCATTGCAAGTGGTGCAATGACATTTTCTGGCTGCTTCATGCAGTGAGACTGAGCTACCAGCTGGGAGGTCTGAAAAGCCAGAGAAGTTCTTCTCTGGTACAATGTGAGCCGGCAAAGGAGAAGTTGTCCTTGGAGGAGCTGGTGTCCGAGCGTGAGCGGGTAGTGCACACAGCACTGCCCCCTCTGTGCTTTCCAGAATTGGTTTTGTACTTTAACACTGGCTGTGGCTTATAATTTTCCATCCTTGTTCAGAAATTATAGAGGAGTGAAAGCGAGATTGGTTTCAGCTGTCGACGCTTCAGGAGTATTCAGCAGCATCACTGGATGAAAGGAGCAACGTGGTCTTTTTGCTCTGCAGAGGTCTCAGAAATACCCAGGCATGAAGTGCTGTGTGGTTTTGGGCTTGGTGAGAGGGAAGGCAAAAGCTGGTGCCAGCCCTTGGTCCTTCCCTGGCTGCTGGAGCTCTTTGAGGATGTCATACATCTGGTGCTTTCCCATTTAGTCCTTTCAAGAGGCTCATTTGAGAGCACGGTTTGTAAGGAAGAGCCAGGAATAAACAGCTCATGATCCCGTTTATGGGATGAGAGGAAAATAAGAAGGGAATTGTTAAAGATGGGACAGTCAGTGAATAAAAGCCTGGTTATTGATGGGGCTGACATTTTGCTGTCTGTTAGAAAGACTATGTGTTACAACTTTTCCCCTAGTATGTGGAGGAAATGAAAACCTTCAGGTCTGTAACACGGCAGCTAACAAGAGAGCCTGAGATGCAGCAGAGTGTTCAGCTCCTGGGTATGGCCTTCCACCAGTGCTCTGCATTCGTGCAGGACTTCTCTCCCCTTGGCCTCGTTCAGTCCCACCAAGCAGACAGTAGTAAAATCACCTCTCCTTCAGGGAGGACCCTCTAGTTAAAATTTTTTGTATCTCTGTCTATCTTGGAGTTTTAGAAACTGAAGTTCTGCATGAGGTTTAATATCATCCTCTGTTCCTCAGTCACCGTTCTCCCAGTTGGTCTAAGGTTCATTGTCCCATTTTTATCAGGGACTACAGCCGGACATCATGTCTCCTTCTGTTTGTATTAGCCATGGTGACCATCAGCTTTTGGATCCCCACATATGTCAGATTCTTGGCCACCTGTTCCCTCCCGGCTCAGAGGAGTGCAGGGTGTTGGCACAGCAGAAGGGCGCTCTGCTCCGGGGTGGCTGCCACAAACACAGGAAGAGCACCCAGTGCACAAAAGCCCAGCACGCTGCCCCTGCAAAGAGGAGTGGCAGATAATGTGTGAGCTAATATTGGACTGGGATTGCTGCTGAGGTGGCGCAGCAAGAGCAAACATGCCAGGAGCCACCGCAGTGCCAGGGATCGCGTGGTGGCCAGAAGACAAGTGTGGGAGAGCAGGGCCATGGCTTCAGTGGTGCCCAGGACCATCAAGAGACACCCTGATGTGGGGGAAGAGGGTCACACTCAGTTACTCCTCCTCTCCCCAGGGCATAAGAATAAATAGTCTTTTAATAGCACTGTGCACATCACTGGGGCTCCAGCAAGCCTTTTTAGAGCCCTTGGGATTTTTATTAATGGGGAAAGCAGTGGCACTGTGCTGGTGTCAGTAAGAAGGGCAATGTCAGAGAGGCTGATGTGCTGATGTGCTCATGACCCAGAGGAGGACATTCCTTTTGGACCACTGTGGGTCCTTCATAGGTACAGGTCTCTAACCCAGGAAACATCACTAGGGCTGTGAACCCACTCTGCCTTCTTATAACCATGCCCATAGATCAGCACATTGAAGAGGTCACTCTTCAATGAGCATTGATGTGGCTCCTGCCAATGGGGTTCAGCAGCTCTCTTGGAGACATCTCCTATGAATAAGTGATTACCTGAAATGGGAGGAGAGGGGGGAAAGTGGCAGTTTTGTGAAAGAGGTGAATTAGAAGCATTGGTGTCAACTCACAGGCTGCTGCTGCTGCTATTTTTCACTTGTTTTAGCACATCTGCTGCACAAGTGCAGTGGGGAGCACTCATCGCTCCCCTTTCCATACCTCAAGATGTTTTGCTGGATCACCAGCCTTGGACAGACAAAAGTTGCGTAGCCCAAACCTGGGCAACCTTCTTCCATTCTCTTAGACAAGGTGGTGGGATGTTGCAGCAGCCTGCAGCGCTGTTGTGTGATTTGCTTGCCAACAATGCTAAACCCCTTTAAATATTGCTAGAAAAATTATCTGGAGAGCCTTTCCCTCTGCTTTATCCCTCCTGGGTTCCATTTCAGTGATATTCACATTAGAAAAATAGTCTCAGTAAGTACAGAGTCTACCCCTACATTTGGTCTAAAGGGCTGTGTAAGGATAAAAGCATCACTTTAATACACGCAATTTGTATAAATTATCTTTCAGTGAGTGTTCAGGATGGCCCCACCTGCAGCTCTGAGTCATCACAGCAATTTTGACTGGGAGGTGGACATTTTATCAACTGTGATTTTCTCAAATCTGGGGAGCTGGAGAGACACAGCACTTCAAGAGACCTGCAAAAAAACCAAACCAAAAGTCAGATGAATAAGGAGTTTGCAGGGGTTCACCAGCCACACATTGAACCATATCTCTACATTAGTAAATTGCTCCCACTCAAACTTGTTTTGGACAAATGAGCAATTTCCTTGTATGCAAAAATGCTTGCACAGTTTATTTACATATTTTGGAGGCTAGCTAGCATCCTTGTTCTCCAGCTCTGAAGTCTGTCTTTGCTTCAGTTCCTGTCTGAGAGAGAAGAAAATACTGGACCACAAACCTGCTTCCCTCTGAGAAATCACAACAGCTGTTAGAAGTTATTGGAAAATCAAAGGGTTTGCGCGAGAGAAGAAATGCATCTACCCAGCCAGGGAGTTACTGCTCCAGCACCTGGTTTCTCCTCCTGCCTCTCACTGCTGCTCTTTATGTCCTTCTGGTATGGGACCTGTCAAGGAGAAGAACCAGCCTCTGGATGCAAGAGAAGGGATAACTCCCTGAGTACAGTTGCTTCAAGGTGTCTTAAAAGGGGCAGATCCCATAAAATGGAGAATAAAGTTCTTGTCACAGCAGGCTGCTTGAGCTCAGTTCTTCAGAGCAGCCTGGAGAAGCAGGAATCAGGGATGTGCCTCCATAAAATGGTTAATTGATTACTGTCAGCAAGTGGTTATGTGAATCATTGAGCACATCGAGGCTGTGCAATGCTGGAGATGTCTGAGACACTGACCTACCAAGACTGGCAGTGCTGCTGCTCAGCTCTTCCACATAAGTGTGGAGGTGACTGCTGGACCCACCCGCAGCTCAGCCCATGCTGCATGTGTTTTATGAGACAAAAGAAATGTTTGGGCAGAGGCAAAATCCACTGCTGGCCTGTGGGTAGAGCCACGTGAGATCTGACTGGCAGGTAATTGCAGAAGCACTTGGGTTTCTTTAAGGCTGAGTGTGTCAAAGGCAGGAGAGTAATGTCTGATGCAGGTGAGTGTGATGTGCATGGAGGGTCCTTAGCTGGGTCCATGTGGCTCTAGTGGTGCGTTCAGGGAACACGGAGAAGGGGACAGTCCTGGACTGAACAGAGGAAGAGATTTGTGGCCCTTCCCAGTGTGATGGGAACGAAGGACACCATGTGCTGACCCATCCCCATACCTGCCCAGCAGCACGAGATGTTTGCATATGCTGGAACTAAACTGGCCAGAGGCCCCAATGTGTCTCCATACACGTAATGCATTTCCCATTTCGCTGACAGAAAGCAGCCAGTCCCGTGTCTGTGTCTGAGGGGGAAACTGAGCTGCCTAAAGCCAAATAGCATCATTTTGTGCACCCTGAGTGCGGCGAGGACGGATGGGGATGTGGGAATCCATCCCCAGGTGACACGGCTAGGGAGTGCTGGCGCTGTGCCCGCGCACCGCCCGGCCCTCAGCACCTCCTGCCCTGCCCTGGTGGCTCCCTGGGGGTGGCAGGGCACCGAAGGCACCGCTCCCAGCAGCGGGACATCAGGCAGAGCCTCCGCCGGCACAGGCGCGACTACAAGTTATGCTGCCACATAGATACAGGACTGTATCTTGCAAAGGATCTGCCTGAGGGCAACGAGCCCCTTTCAGCCTGGGCAGGTGTTGGGTGCAGGTCTGCGTCCTCCTGGACCCTAAACAGGAGCTACAGGACATGATACATGGAGGTGAGAGAGGAGGCACAGGGGAAGGTGCAGACACAGACAGCCCCCGGAGCTGGAACAGACGGGACGCAGGAGCAGCTCCTTGTCCCTCCACAGGCAGCGCGAGGAGCTCGGGGCGCTGCCGCCCTTTGCTCCGTTTGAGCAAACCGCCCTCTCAGCGATTTCTTGCCCCAGGGGGAGCGGGGACCGACACCCCGGTCCGGGGGGACGCGCCCGGGGCCCGGCCCTGAGGCTCCGAGCGGGCGGGGAAGCGCCGCCTCCCGCATGTGATGGCGGGCAGAGCCTGGGCCGGGCAGCGGCGGCGGCAGGAGCGGGCGGACAGCGGGCACCATGCAGCTCCTGCCTAGCTTGTCTCCCGTCACCTGGCTGCTCCTCATCGCCTTCCTGTGCCTCGTGGCCCTGTAAGTAGAGGCCGGTCCCCTGGGGGACCGGGCAGGAGGAGAGCCCGGTGCCGGCGAGGTTCGAGTGAATTAGCGCTGCCCTCAGGGCACAGCGAGGGCTGCTCAGGGGGGCAGCGCGGCCCCGCTGCCAGCGGGAAGGAGCGAGCTGGGCTGGACGGGGTGAATTATAGGGAATCCTTGATTATTATTTTTTTTTAAACTTTTCCCAAGAAGGAGTAACTTCCGGGTGTTTAAAGACAGCAGCGCCCGTGGCGTCCTTGGACTGTGCGAGCTGGGAGCAGCGCAGGGTGATGCCGGAGCTGCTGCCAGCAGAACCCCCCGATTAAGTAGTTCTGTTGGCAAAACTTAGGCTTATGTGGCTCAGGGGAACTGTAATGAGCTATGCAGGCAAAAACTTAATTTTGCTGTGGTAATTTATGTCCCTGCCGTGCCGCTGTAGCGCGGCCACCTGAGCATCGCAGGAGGTCTTGGCAAAGACTAACACAAGGGCAAGCCTCAGCTTCAGAACTCAGTCGCTCCGAGGCACGGCAGTCTGATCTGGGCGGCTAAATGAGGCCCTGAATAAAGCCCTGAGGTGCCCATGTACGCTGGTTTGCCTAGGCTGGGCTGCAGCTCCTTTCAGCCCTTGTCTTCCATCAAAACATACCCCAGGTGATCCTGCATTTACTGCAAAGAGTATCCTCAGCAGGGCTGCTGCTGTCCATAATTTCAGCTTTCTCTGTGAAATGTGACAGGAATCAGTTATTTAAGCAGTTCCCGTGCTTCAGGAAGAAGTATCTTGTGTTTTCATTGCATAAGTGCTTCTCACATGCTCTTTGCTTGGCAGCTATGGGATATGGCCCTACCGGACCTTCAAGAAGCTGGGCATTCCTGGCCCAAGGCCTCTGCCGTTTGTGGGGACTTTCCTGGAGTACCAGCATGTGAGTACCAGCAGCTGCTGCTCTGTAGTGCCTTAGAGCCTTCTTGTGGCTGATGCTGTTTGCCCCATTCTTTGGGCATCTCTCTCCTCTGTCCTTGATTCAGTCAGATGAAAATTATGCTTTTAGGTGGGAAGCTCTCTGGACACACAGAGAACATGAAAGTTCAGGCTGACCTAAATGAGGTGTGCTGTGTTTTAAAACTACTTTGTAGTTCAAGTTTTTTGTTTGTCCCTGTGTTTCTACCTGCTCTTGAGCAGCTGAAGTTCTGTTAGAAACAACAACAAAAAAAAAATATTGGAGAGATGCCTAAGACTGTTGTTTTCTGGGAACTGCATGTTTTTTTGCCCTTTCTATCATCAACATGAAGAGGCTGAATTAGCCTCAGCAATGCCTCATCCAACCATTTGCTGTTGGGCCAGACAAATAGATTTTTAAATAAAACTCAAGTAATATCAAACTACCAAACCTTGTCACATAACGAGGCAGTAGCTGATCCCAGGTAATTGATTGCAAATGCAGAACAAGTGTATTGGCTTCAATAAAAGAGGTGTTCTACTTGTGTTTGCTGGGTTTACATCACGCATGTTGCCTCTTACTAATGGTTTAGTGAGTGTTACGTGTCCCATAAGTTTCATCCTTACACGTAACGTCATTTAAAACCCTGATGGAAACAAATAAAAATCCATGTTCACTCCAGTTCAGTAACTGCAGAGGAAGATCATATGAGGACAAGGCAGCAGCAGCTCTTAACTTGTTGAGCTGAAGGTGAAAGGACACCCTGGGATCTAGTTTTGCCTCCTAACTCTGCTCACTAAAACTTTGTACCCTGTCATACCTTGTCTTCGTTACATTTTTAGATCAGATTTGCTGGTGGAAGTTGAAAGTGCCTTTTTTTTTTTTTTTTAATCTCTGCTCTCTTTTTTCTCTCCAATGCAAATGTCCCCTAAGCATCTATGTAATGCTTAAGAGGACCATGCACCTGCCAACCTCAACCTCTGCCACTTAGAATGGGGCTGTGGGATGCACTGTGCTGCCAGCTGTGACCTGCTTTGATCACTTTTCACTGGCAAACTGTTCATTTCTCCTTTCTTCTTTTGCAGGGAGTCCACAAATTTGATCAGAAATGCTTTGAAAAGTATGGAAAAATCTGGGGGTGAGTTTCTGCAGAACAAAACTACAAGTTTGGGGTGCTCTGCAGCCCCAAAATAGAATGGGAAAAGGTACGCCACTGTCATGTGTTTCAGCACTGTAATTCCAGCAGTGACAGCCTGGGAGAATTGAGGTTCACCACTGGGAAAGTCTCCACCCATCTCTCCAAGGCTTCTCTCCGGCTGGGATTTCAGTGTGCTGTGGGGCTGGGATGGTGATGACCAGTTTGTGGGGTCATTTGTTTGCAGAAGCTTTGAAAATCACCTCCACTGCTTGGTGTCAAACTGAGCCTCCTGCCTTTGAAGCTGCTCTTCTGTGTGTCTGGAGCAGAAAGCAAGCTGCAGGCTGCCACGGTGTTTTTCATCTTGCTCCCTGCTTCTCCCAGAGCTGGGGCACAAGCTAACTTTCAACCTGCCTCCCTGCTCCCTGCACAGTGCTTCTTTTGTGTAGGGGCCTCTTATCATGTTTCTACTGAGAGCCTCTCAAACCAAAACAAAATTGCTCTGCAAAAAAATCCTGTGAGGCTTCATGAAAACCTGGTGCATTTTTTCTAAAGATTAAATGTTCACAAGCTTCTTGAAGATGGCAGCTTCCCTCAGCTGTGGCCCAAGGCTCCCTGCCCTTTAGCCCACACCATGACTTTTAAGTTTTTCTGTCTCTGTTGATTGGAAAATGGAGGAGACAAATGAGTTTTTTCGCCTCTCAATGCCTTGTAGGCCAGACAGGAAATCTGTTCCCCCCACAGGTGGGTTATTTGGTGTGGATTTCTTGTCTCCAGCCATCAGTAGTAGAAACAGCTCAGACAGCTTGCGTGCAGGGCATCAACATCATGGCAAAAAGCTGCCTTTTATCTAAACCCACACAGCTTTGGCAACTCTTCAGTACCACAGACAATTGCTAGAAATGCTCATGCTGCCCATGTTTGTCACTTTCTTTCCCCTTTATCCTGTTTTACTACATAATAAATAAGTTTCAGCCTCATCCTTCCAGCTGTTTTGTCAGAGTCGACTCAGGTGGCCTGAACCAGTTGTGCCATGGCTCTGGCCATGGACGGAGCAGGCTGCTTTTGCTCCAGCTGACCATGAAGGATGAACTGACTGTGGGTTTCTCTTGGCATAGGATTTATGATGGCAGGCAGCCCGTGCTGGCTGTTTTGGACCCCATCCTCATCAAAAACATCCTGGTGAAAGAGTGCTACAACATTTTTACTAATCGCCGGGTAGGTGCCTAGTCCCATGCTTTGCTGTCCAGTACAGAGTACATGCAGCAAGAAAGGAGTTTCTTCTTGTTTTCTGTTCTCCTCTGAGCCTTTCAGCAAGTACTTGCTCTCTGATGTGCCCCAGTTTATTGATGGTACCAACATCAAAACTCTGCTAGAGACGTGTAGGGACCACTCTGGCTGGGACATTGGGCCATCAGCCTGGTTGTGCCCTAGGGCTGATGTCATTTATGACTCTTAGACTTTTGTTTCCATTTCTGTTTACTGGTTGAGGTAGAGCTGGCATGACTTCAGGGGCTGAGTCAACACTCCATGGAAGGCTTTTCTTTGCATTTCTGTCATGTGGAAGTGGGCTGTAAACATTCTCCTGTCTCCTGTTCTCCTGTGCAGAACTTTGGTCTGAACGGGATCCTGGAGTCGGCCCTCAATGTGGCTGCAGATGAGCAGTGGAAAAGGATTCGTACAGTGCTGTCTCCAACCTTCACCAGTGGGAAGCTGAAGGAGGTAAAGCTCAGGCCACTGGTACTTTGCATCAGTAGCTGGAGAGAGAACTGAGCTGTTTCTGAGTGCAGACCTTCCCCTCAAATGGGGAAGTTGCCCTGTTTGGCAGGACCACATCCATGAACACCTGCATTGTTGGTACCGTTCAGCAATACAGTGTCTGTCTGCCATCCCAGGGAGGGAGTCAGGAGAAGGGGTGGGGGATGAAACAGCACACAAGTATTGCAAGCTGGGGCTGTTGGCACTATGGCCTGTATGTTCATCCTGTTAAACACATCACTCAGGCCATGGTTGTCCATTTTCTATGTGCCCAGGAGCCATGTTCACTCCCAGCTGGAGTGGATGCTTAGCTGGAATGGGAGCTGTGTGTGGATTTTTGGAGGAGAGCCTTGCTCAGTGCTAGTCAGATGAGCTCTCTGGGCAGGTTGTTAAGATGAGAGAAAGCGACGTCCGAGGCCTGGAAATGAGTTTCCCCTTGCTTGCACTTCCCCCCACAAGCCGTACATGGCAAGTGGCAGATGGCAGTGTGGCCCAGCCTTGTTTGGTGTCAGGGAAAGAGTCAATAGTGCTTTCTGCTTTGGTTTGCATTTCAGATGTTCCCTATCATTAATCACTATGGTGAAAAACTAGTGAAAAACACTGAGAAGAAAGTGGCTAATGATGAGTTTGTGGCTGCGAAGGAGTGAGTAACTGTGTGAGGCTGACAGCAAAGGGTTTGTATTCAGTGTGGGGAGGAGCCTGTTCTGGAGAGCCTTTTCTGCACTGCAGCATGGAGCCCTCGTCAGCTATGGAAGGAAACTCCAGAGCAGTCATGGGCATGGCATGTTCCTCAGCAGTGGGCTTGATGTGCTCTGCTTTGCTCAGATGGGAGAGCTGTGCCCTGTTCCCCATTTCATTTTACTGGGGATGCATTTTGAGAAAGGAAGCATTTTCCAGAATTTTTCCAGAAGCTGCACAAGATGTGGTATTTTTGGATGTAATTTTTGCAATCTCTTTTACAGATGAAAATCAGAATATAGTCTTTGTTACCCTGGTCTGCAGTTCAGTGCTTTCCAACTACAGCTTAGGTTTTTGAAGCAGAGAAAAATTGGGGAAATGAATGCAGCTGGGGAAACTTCAGTAAATACAATGGTGGCTACTGCTTTAAGAGAGATTCCCTATCACAAGGATTGTTCCTAGATGGGCTCTTATTTACTGCTGTGGTTGGGTTCATCTCATTCACTCTCTCTTCTTCTCTACTCAGCATTTTTGGAGCTTACAGCATGGATGTGGTGACCAGCACTTCTTTCAGTGTCAGTGTTGCCTGCATGAACAACCCCAATGACCCCTTTGTCACCAACATTAAGAAATTTCTCCAATTCAGTTTCCTAAGTCCTGTGTTTTTACTCATAGGTATGACAAACCACATCTCATACAGCCCTGAATCGATGTCAAAGGTGCTGCATTTTCTGGTAGCTCCCTTATGTCTTTGAGTCCTTTTTGCCATATGGGAGATGCTTAGCACTTTACAGGATTGGATTTACAGTCTCAGATCTGCAGAAATATTTCCCCAGGGAAGCCACAGCCAGGATTTGTACAGCCTCTATGGGTCTTAGCAGCATCCTGCTATGAGCAGAGACCCTGTTTGCAGAGATGCTGGAGAGCTGCTCTATCACAGAGATCTGCACTTATTGTTGTATTGTGGTCATAAGGTAACATGGAGGAGATTCTCTAGTGCTATTGCATCCCAGCCATGGTTAGGTAAAAAAAGATGGAGGCAACAAAAAGGGTCAGGGCAACATCAAAAAGGCAACATCAGGGTCCAGATGTACTGCTCCTTTCTATGCTTTGTGCCAGTTCTGACTTTCTCAGGGCCCCTTTGAGCTCAAGTATGTTGGTCTCTTCTTTCCTTCTAGTGTTGTTCCCCTTTGTTATCCCTGTGCTGGAAAAGATGAAGGTGACTCTGTTACCCTCAGACGTCATGGACTTCTTCAAGAATGTCTTCACAAAACTAAAGAAGGAACGGGGGAAAGGGCAGCAGCACGGTGAGTCCAGCCTAGGTGTCCTCTTCAGGAGAAGTCCTGAGTGCAGGAGGGACCTGGTGGCATCTTCAGAAGCTGTGGTGTGTCACCTGCTCCCCAACCCCACCAAACCTGAGAAAGGCTAGAACCACGCCCTGCTTTTGTGTCCAAGTGGAGAAAACATCTGTGTTCATAGAGGGTCTGTAGTCCAGACCTCATCATGCGCTGAAGCCATGAGCTGTGAGTGGTGAGCAGGTGTCTCAGCAAGGGACTTGTGCTGGACAAGGTTTGCTTCCTCCTCACCCACATCTTCTCTGCCTCTGTTTCTCCCCAGGACCGGGTGGATTTCCTTCAGCTCATGATTGAATCACAGAACTCACGTGATGGCTCCAAGTCTGCGGAGACCAGCTTGGACAAAAGTGTGTCTTGAGATGTGCTCTCCTCTCAGCAGAAAGCAGTAGTTCCTTAGCCATTTAAGAGGGAAGCAGGGAGAGGATTTTAGTCGTTAATCCCATGAAAGATTCAAGATCTCAGTAGTGGGGCTGTAGTGATGTTTATCACAGATCAGCCATATTTTTATTGTGTCCCATTTCCTGGGATAAATCCTGAGGTGTGTTTGTGCAACAAAGAGCAAAGAGTGAGTGTCTCCTTACCCCCATTTCTTTTTTTTGGCCTCTGAAGGCCAGCAATGTTGGCTGTATATCAAAAAGCACACAAAGCACATATTCTTTGTGTACCTTGCTCACCTGTGGGCTCATCTCTGTTCCCAATCCTAGGTAAACTAAGAAAATAATGGCTCAGCCAAGGCACAGTCCCAATCCATCAACCTCAGTCAAGGCAGGATGCTTCTAAACTTTTGAGGTGCCAGGACAGGGTATTTGTTGGACACCCTGCACTGCATCCTGAACCCCTTTGTGGTACCAGAGGGAAAGCTGGATGTTTCCTTTACCAACTGTTACGTAGCTAGGAGTAGCGTTACTTAGACTGGTGACTGGGATCCTGAATTCACGAGGGTTGATTACTGTAGTTTTCAGCTTCTTGTATGTTCCTCTATGCCTTTTTTCAGCATTAAGTGATGAGGAGGTTCTGGCCCAGGCTCTTATCTTTGTCTTTGCTGGTTATGAGACCACCAGCTCCACCCTCAGCTACATAGCCTACAACCTGGCCATCCACCCTGACGTGCAGCAGCGACTCCAGGACGAGGTGGATGCGCACCTGCCTAACAAGGTAAAGGAGGGTGAGAGGATGCTGGGGTTGTTCCCACCTGTGCCTTGCAAACCCAGGTTGGAAACAGAGTGGCAGAGGTGCTGGCCCTGAGACTCCCCCTTCCCTGGAAGCGCTGGGGGGGTGGCTGTGGGGGTGGGAGTTACAGTGCCGTGTTCTCAGCCCCCCATTCCTCTCCCAGGCCACTCCCACGTACAGCGCCATCACTCAGATGGAGTACCTGGATATGGTGGTGAATGAATCCATCCAGCTCTACCCCGCCGGGGGCCGGATTGAGAGGGTCTGCAAGAAGACTGTGGAGCTCAATGGTGTGACTATTCCAGAGGGAATGGTGGTCTTGATCCCAGCCTTCGTGCTGCACCGGGACCCGCAGTATTGGCCAGAGCCGGACGAATTCAGGCCTGAGAGGTGAGGGCCTTGTGGTGGGAATAGCTGCATGCTCCACCTCAGCCCTGGGAGCAGGAATGGCAGCAAAAGTGGGGAATGCGTGATTATAACATTTAAATTAGGCATTTATCATTGTCTGACATCTAGTCCCAGCATTACCGTGAGGGGAGTTTTATGATCTACATCCATAAACTGTGCATGGAATTTAATTAACTGCATTGAAGGGAGCAACAGTGAGAGCAGCTCCCAGCAGCTGTAACACTGAGGGGTTTATGGCCAGATATTAAAGCAAGAGCCATAGGGTGACTGGCACAATGCCCTGCAAATCAGCAGTGGAAGGGCAAAGATGGGTAGGAAATAAAACTTAATTTTTAACTCAAGTTATGAAGCAATCTTTGCTTAGGAGCTCTGTCAGACCCTGCAAAATGAGGCAATAGCCCAAGGCAGACCTGGGATACCATGAACCTGGTAGTCTTCAGGTAGCCACCAAGACATTGAGGCTTGGTCCTGAGAGAGCAGGACGAGACCTCTGCTCTTGCACCTGGAGCTGAAATACCCCTGGAAGCTAATCCTGGTGTGTGGTGACCTTTGGGACAAAATTTGGCAGTGGTATCAAGCAGGAGCACCTACGGAGCCTATGGTCACCTTGTGTTGAATTCAGAAGGAAACACCCAAATGGGAGTGCTCTGGCAATGGGCCAGGCTACACCAGTTGCTCCAGTAGCCACATCCTTATTCCAGTTGTCAAACTGGGCATGGGTAGCTGGACAGGAACTATTTAGGGCTCACTTGCCTTGCTGGGAGTTCGTCAGAGAGATGTGCTGATGTCTCAGTAGTGAGATACTTCACTTCTGACTTAGCACGGCTGAGGTTTGTACCTGGACCTCATGCTCTGGGAATGAAAAGCTTTCTGACATGAAAACTAGCTGATCACTAAGAAGTATTACTGAAAATGCTCAGTGGCAAATTTCTCTGTGAAGCTGATTGTTCTTCCCTGTTTTTCATGATGAGGAAAGGAGTGGGGCTGACATGTCTCAAAAGCAGCCCTGCCTTTAGTCACGCAGGGGGAGAACATCTTTGTGTTCACTCGGTCCTTTGATCTACAGGGAAGCTGTGGAGCTGTAGACCTCTGTGGTTTAGGGTTTGAAATCTGGGTTCCGTTTGAGAGCTGAGAGAGAGTTTTGAGAAAAGAGTAGTTACAAAATCCATTAGTGTATTTCAGTATTCCCAGGTCACTCAAAGCACCTGGATTTGCACAACCAAATCCGAGCAGTAGGATAAAAGCAGAGGCATAAGGTATCTGTTGAGACAGAAATAAAGAACTTAGCTGGATTCTTCTTATATGCACAGAAGCACAAAAAGCTTTTGCCTTCCCAGACCCCTCATCACTTCAGATTTGGAAGCTGACACATCCTGGAACAGTAGCTCTTGCTAACTTGGTTTTTTTGGTTGTAATCAGGTTCAGTAAAGAGAACAAAGATGGTATTGACCCCTACACCTTCCTGCCATTTGGGGCTGGCCCCAGGAACTGCATAGGGATGAGGTTTGCTCTCCTCACTGTGAAAGTGGCTGTGGTCGTCCTGTTGCAGAACTTCTCCTTCAGAACCTGCAAAGACACACCGGTGAGGATGTGGGGTGGTGTGTCTCGTTATCTTCCCTTACTCCCACTGAGATGGTCCTACTGTTACATGGGAATAACTGTTTAAATCTCAGTTAATTTTAAGGGGTTCGCCGCAATTTACTGAGGCTTTTTTTAATTCTCTAGAGAAGCATATTTAATTTTGGTGGGATGTTTAGGCTGAAATCCCTGAAGTCCTGTGCCTATCTTTGGGTTCACCTAAATTGTGGGATGCTCTCTCCCCCACAGTGCACTGTCAGTCTGTTTGACCCAGCTTAGGAAGACCCTGCTCCAGAGAGCAAGAAAAGAATATCCCCCAGCTCAAGCCAAAGCTGTGCTTTGCAACACAAACATGGCTGTTCTCTGTGGGACATCCCAGACACCAAAATTCATCTCTTACAGGCCAGGGCAGTCCCTTAAGGGTAGCAATTTTCAAACAAACACAATCTGGGTTAAGTTTGAATTGGTGACCCTCTCCCTCTTTTAGACTAAGCAGGATCCCACCAGGCTTTGGTTTTGCCCAGCATTTGGTTTTTGCCCCGTGAATGCTGCATACAGTACTGATGGGATGGGCCTGGCAGGGTGGGAGTGCTTGACGTGAAATAAGTGCAGGAGTTGTTGGAAATGATCTGTCAGTCCAGCCCTGCTGAGGGGACGGCAGCTCCCTGTGCCTCAGGCAGGCAGCACTACGGTGTTTTCAGCCCAACCCAGCTCCCTGCAATCACTGCTGCGAGAGGCTGGGCCATTATTACATCCTGTTGGTGAGGAGAGCTTGGGAAATCAGAGCAGAGGGGGCAACAAGTCACTCAAAGGACGTTTGTTGTAAGAAACAGAAAAATCCTTATTAAATTATTACTTGGCTCGGGTGCTCAGCTGGAATCTCTGCAGATTCAGATTGCAGCTCAACTAGTAACCTGGAGGTGAAAGACTGTAATAGTCCATTAACAATGCAGTGACCTATCCACCCTCCCCCAAGTCTAATGACATTTTTCTAGTCCTCTGCAATCCATAAAATTGATTCTTTTTATAACTGCCTTTAATTAAAAGGAGACAAGTTAAATATGTATTGTATTATTGGTGCCCATAGGTTTATGGAGTTCTTTCAGCCCTTTTTTCTACAGAAGGTGTCATGTACATCAGATCAGAGTGGGAGGGAAAACTTCATGCTGGATCATCCCTTTGGAACATGTGTATGGAAGCTGCAGCCTCTTCTCACTGCTTCACTGATGGCACATTGGGCTCCAAGCCATACTGCTTAAATTTTCTGAAACAAAGCTTACTGGGATATGGGGTCTGAATGTGGCCTGTTGGGCTGGGTGTGTCACCCTTGTCCTGAGGGGGAGAGGAGGAGCTGGGATATGAGCACCATCCATTGGTGGGGGAGACTTAAAACACTTTCCTCCCGAAAGAAGACTCCCTCCAACACCAGCTTTAAACATTGCTTCTAATGAGATTCCCAGCCTACCCCATGGAAACCTTTTCACGTGGGGATGCTTTTGCTTTGGAACTCGCTCTGAGCAGCGATTTTAGTTTTGCTCTTCCTAGAGAGCTTATTGCTCCTCCAGCTCCCATTATGGTTTAGCTGCCCTTAGCACTAACACACTTCTGCATTAAACAAAATGGCACTGCATGCCCCCATTTAGCTGCAGCTCCCTGGGTGGGATTTGGCTGCTCTTCCCTCCATGTGCAGCCTGTTGATCAGTGCAGCGAGCTCTTCGTACCTCGCCACATGAGAGCCCGAACTCACCAACCAGTTTATCCAAGAGCTGAGGGCTGTTAAACACCAGCTGGTAGCTGCTTTGCATGAGCAATAGTGATGCTCCTGCTGTAGGTACACCTGTGAGTTGGGAAATGCATTGAAAACAAGTGGTAGCTGGGATGTGTGTGAGCTGTAGGGCTCCTGTTATCCTGTCTGTCCTTTCTCCCAGCTGATATGGCTGTTTTGTTGTTTTTTCCTCCTGCTGAAGATCCCACTGGTCCTGGACTCGAAAGGTTTCATGCAGCCAAAGAAGCCCATTGTCCTGAAGATGGTCCCCAGAGACCAGGCTGACCTGAAGAAGTGAAGAAAGCAGGAACAGAGCAAGAGACTCTTATTTAATGGTGCCTCCTTCCCCTCTTGAGAGGAGACCAAGTTAATGTGTTCGCTGTAGGAATATCAGGGGTGCAACCCCCCCATTTCATGGGGGTTTGGCCCAGCACAATTACATGAGCATTATCCTAATGAACACGATCCCCAGGTCCTGCTGTCCCCAATCACAATAGGCATTTTGCAAGACCATTTGCACTCGAGTTATTTGGGCATTTTTTTCTCTCTCTCTGAAGAGGCACTTTTCTAAGCAATTTGATTCCAGACATTGTCAGTCTCTTCTGGCAGTGTAATTTAAATCAAGATAGGGAGAGCAAATTGCACATAGTTAAGTAATGCTGCCATTGCTCCTGTTCCCACTGCCTGCTGGGTGACTTTGTGTGTCTTCTGGTTTTATTCTCCTGGGAATGCAGAGCTGTCCGGGGCTATTTCCTCAGCTCTATGCTATGACCCTGACAGGTGTTAAAATGGTCACGTCCTTTAAGGACTGAATGCCTGCAGCAGATTTTCTGATGCTGATTTATTTAGATTTTGGTATGATTTTAGATGGCTTTTGTGTGATTCCAAGTGCGGATGAGTTCACTGGAGGAGCCCAGAGAGAAGCAGTTACCCCTAATGACTGGAGATTTGCAGAGTGGGAGAGAAGTGTCCCACATGTGTTGCCTGATTGTTTGCTTATTTTATCGTGGGCATGCAGCCATCTCCCATGGAAGGGATTGTCAACACAGGTACCATCCATACTGCAATCATGACACCTTTTAGTCTGATTTATATTAGGCTGCTGCAAGACCAGCGTAACTAAATTAATAATTATGCAGGGTGCAGCACTGAGAGTCTTCGGATGTCCTGGACAACCCTGTCTGGAAGAAAGGTCCCTTTGCCTATTGAGAGCTTCAAAATCTTGCCAAACTTCGTAATTTTTGTACAGTCTAGAATTTCATATTATTCCTCCAAAATCTGCTGCTGGAATGCTAACTGCAATAAAAAGTTCACTTACCTCTCCTATGACCAGCTGATGCCAGTCTCTGCTGCTCTGCTTTCTCCATACACAAGTGACTCCATCTGAAGATCCCATAAGCCTTTGGCCAGGTGACAACATCCCATCACCTCTCCCAGCTGGATTCCTCCCTTCTTTGGTGGGATTCTCAAAAATCAGTGCTGCGGAGTGGAGATAGAAGCTTTCTTGTTCAATTCCTTCTTCTGCTGTCACCTTGTGACACCACGAATCACTGGGCAGGTGGTCCTGCTTCTCTCAGCCAAGCATTTGTTTTGCTGTGAGAGTGGAGGGATTTGATTCTGCACAGCAGCTGACCTCAGACAGGGTTCAGAGTGCTCTCTGTGCTCTCCTAAACACCTCATGCACCTGCTCTACCTCTGTTGGATTTTGGCACTGGGTGAAGTACCTGCGTGTGCTTATACATCCAACCCACTCAGTACCATGTATAATGGTGCTTGGATTCCTGGGAGATGAAAACTCCTTTTATCCTGGATGAATCCCTGTGGGTACCATAAATCCTAAGAGCTGCTCCTGGAGGTGCAGAGTTGAAGGTACAGCAGCCCAAAAGGACCGGCTGAGCAGAGACATTGATGGTGTGAAGTGAGTCCTATTGCAAAAGGAACTTTATTCACTACATAGCAGTTTTTATATGTCTTTTATATTCTTTTATATAGAGGTAGATAGATTATACATGTTATTATATATTCTTTTCATACTTACTTTCTATATTTTTTAGGAATTGAGTAGAAAACCTCAGAAGAGATACAATAACCTTTCTGCAGCAAATTAAATTCCCCAGCGAAAGACACCCTTGACTGGAAGTGTAGGGGAGGAGTGAGGCTGCTTCTCTAGAGAGTCATCAATGAGCTGGGTGAGAGGGTTAGAAAATTCCCAGCAGCTCAGGCAACCATGGCTTCCCCTTCTGCCCTCGTCACCTGCAGCACTGCAACTCCCTTTGGCCACCAGCATACAAAAGTGACAATTCATCTTTGTTTTCAGCTGTTGTTGTTCCATTTTTCAAAGTCAAGGCAGGGTGTTTGTGACAGCACATGGACAAAATGCACAGGCAGGCAGACCCCTGGAGGACAAACAGCTGAAAAGTGCCTATACCATCACAGTGGTTCATAAAGAGGGGCATGGAAAATCCTCAGGTCTCTGCCTTGAGAGGTGACCGAGAAGATGAGGGTGACAAAGTCACCTGCAGTGTCACAGGTCAGGGATGAATTAATAACCTTGCTGGGGCAAAGGCCAGAGCTTGCCTGGTAGCAGTGAGAAAAGGGTTTTGCCTCTTCACCCCATGCCCATGTTGGAATTAATCACTCACACAGAAATGTCAACACTATAGGAAACCATCCTTCAGGATAATCTCTCTCACAAAGCTGCTTAACATTTTGGAAATACACAGTTCACTTGGAGGTGTCAGGATTTTCAGCCCTTCTCACGTCTGTTCAAAGGCATCTTCATCTGCTGCACCCCATGCCAAGGGAGTGGGGAGCAGAGCTGGGCTGGGAACGCCACTGTACCTGTAGAGAGACAGATAAGCACTGCCTCATCTCCAAGCACCTGCTTGGGGTTCTGACAAGGGACAAAACTGTTGAGTTCTGTCAAATCTCGTCTTTGTTTTGCTGAATTTTGTACTTAAGAGCAGGAAGCGCACACCTCTGTAGGTTCCCAAGTGTCCTAGAGGGAGGTTTGCCAGCAGATTTGGCTTTGGGGAGTGGTTTGGGACCTTGCAGTGGGGAATTGCTTGTACTCTGTGAGTTTTCCAGCAGGTTCAGTACCTGGGATGCTGTTTCTTGAGTTTATTCCAGACTGAGCAGGTGTTCAGGAGATGTTCGGTGTCAACCCTTTCTGGTCTGATTTCTAGAGGTAACGAGCAAGCACCACTCCCCCACAGCCAGGGGAAATGGAGCTGTGCTCTTCCACAGCCCTGTGCCTCGGTTTACCTGCGCCTCTAATTTTTTTAAATTATTTACACTTAGGCAATAGTGAAATTTGATCTGTGTCCCCCTTAAGCCGTGCTTTGATTCAGATCCCAGCGTGGTCCCAGAGTGAGCAAATGGGTTTCCTTTTGGAGGGCACTAAAGCAGACGTGCTTCAGGAGGTCCCCTAATATGCTCCAGCTGCTGACACCTTGAAGCAAGTCCTCCACTCCCCCTAAAAAACATCCAGGATGATTATAGGGCTCTCAGCATGAACTCCTCTGCTCTGTATATCCCCCTGCTACAGCAAAGCACTGCTTCCCAGAGCAAACAGGCTTCAGCTCAGTGCCGGGTCCTTCTGGAAGGACAGTCCCCCTTCAAGTGGCATCACTGCAATCTGGTCCCACTCACTCCTGCTTCAATTATTTAGGCTTCTTTCAAGCGAAAGCACCCACTTGCCCTTCATGGCGTGCTCCCTCTCTGAATTGCTATTGCTGCAGGCTCACCGTGTGCTCCCAGGGCCAGGCCCAGGTGGATTAATCATGCATGCCACAATTTACAAGAAACCTGGAGCTTTCCTGCCCCTGACCCTGGCTTGCATAGAGGTTGTCTGTATTACTGCTGCTGGTGCTGTACTGTACCCGCTGCTGAGGAGAGACAGGCCTCCAGACACCCATACTGAATGCTCAGTTCGGTTAAAATCAATGAGATAATCAGCCCACAGAGTCTGCCCAAAGGTCAGGAAGCAGTGATTTTTTTCCTCCAGCAACTTTGGTCCTGAGCTCTTGTTTCAGTGTGAAGGTTGCAAGCAGAAGCACTTCAGCTGGTAGGTTATCAAAGAGCTGTGAGTGCTGATAGTTAGCTGGCAGGCTAATGTAAGAAGGGCCTAACGAGGTCCCCTAAAACAGGGAGGTAAGTTCTTGGCAGCGTGTGTTTCTCCAAAACGAGCAGGAGATGGTGAAGGGTGAGCTGGTGTCCTGCAAGCCAAAATGCCTTGAAGAGGAGCCCACCAAGGTGGAGAAGGAGGAGGATGTCAGGAGAAGGGGATGCTCTGGGAAGGACCAGGTGGGAATAACCCCTTTTTCTCACCCCATCCCACAAATTTCATCCCCCATCTTGTGTCCCCTCAGTCCCACGTGTGCTCACAGCAGCTGCTGGTGGAGCCAAAGGCCACAGCAGTGGGAGGACCCGTCTTTACCCCTCTCATCACTCCAGCACACGTTCTCTAGCAGCTGGACACACGGCATACTGCGGGCTGAATTTGCAGAAACACTTTGGTCTTTCATTTTTAAGTTCAGTGATTCAATCCCCCACAGAGCCAAGGTAAACAGCGGCGATGCCGCTTCGGTGGGCTCAAGGTTCCAAGTCAAACAGCAGTCGTTTAACCACACTTCTAAAGCTCGTATCATTTGAATGTCATATGTCAAACTGATGCTACTTCCACTGAAGGCAAATAGCTGTTTATTCCCCTCACAGCTGCCCAGCAGTCTGACATTCATTACCGAAGCCTTTCAGGTGCCAGGGATTGAAGCTACCTGTAGGAGTGCATCTATCAAAGCCTTCCACCTCTTAGGGGTTATTCCCTGTAATACCAGCTCATACATTTTAGTTCAGGCTCATTTTACAGCGGCTGTAGTTCTGCAGTTGTTTTTTCCTATGTGTGAACAAGGTCAGGCATTGTTTTTTGCCCGTTCCCTCCCAAATTATGTTGTTAGCTCATTTTTCATGGCTTCTCCTGGGTTCAGGCTTGCTGTCACTGTGCGCCAGCCCCTGAGGTTTATGATGTGAATGTTCCACAGCTGAGGGCAGCAGCCAGCACACAGGACTGCGGTGCTGGTGGTCCAGTCATGACATCTTGATGCAGTTCAGCTCTCCTTGAGGCCAGCACTGTGAATTCTGTTTCTGGGACGTAAGTTCATGCACGAAACACCTGATATTTTGTAGTTTATTAGGCACTAAGATGTTCAACTGGCTGCAGAGGAATTTACAGAAGAAAAAAAAAAGGCAACAGAGATGATGAGATTAGTTTGCATTTAGACAGTGCCTTGAACCTCACAGAGCAATTTACACCTGTGCGAGGAATCTGTGGAGTTCTATTGAATCAGACCTGGGGTGTTTTATAGCCGCTTTGCACGAGCATAAACGACAGCATAAGGTGCAAAGGAAACAGCCGGCCGGACAATTACAGAGCGTCTTCACACGCCTTATTAATCCTCATTACAGCCCTCTGTGCTGAGACTCGGCGTCTTCCCTTCCCCGACCAGGGTCAGCGAGGCTGTGGAGCCAATTTAGCCACCTGCCAAACTCGCAGGGTCTGACTGCTGCTGTTGACGTGTCCTTGGTCCTGGGGAGCTGGATGCTCCTTGCCAGAGCCTGAGATGCATCTTGCTAAATTACAGTGATGGAAATCTCGGCTGCCTCACCAGGCTTCTCAGCAATGTGTGTTGTTATGCTCAACTCTATGTATGTCTTACTGCCCATTTTTTCTCTTTTAAGCTTAGCTCCATGGGTGTCTCAGGAAGGTGGGGTGGTGTTCATCCAAAAGATGAAACGCAGTTTCTTGCGTGTGCTGATACACCCATGAAACAGCTCTGGATGCTGTGTGCATGCAGAGTCAGGAGCCTCAGGACACAAGGAAAGGGGGGGAAAAAAAGGAATTATTCACATGCTGTCGGAGTAAGGGGCTGGAAGCATTGCCAGCACGTGTCTGAGCCATACCTGTGCACTCAGGTTAATGACCCAAAATACAGCTGCCAGCATCGCTCTGTCTACAGGGACATTTCACGGGTGGTGTGATTGTTTGCTGCAGCTCTCACGTTTGTGGCTGTTAGTGAAACTCCTTACAAGAGACTGTTTTCTCAGCACTCCCAGAGCACTCGCCCTGGTTCCCACTCAGAACCTCCTGCTTAAAAGCTGATAGACCTGAACTTTTCCCAATGCAGATGACAAGAAAGACCTGGAGAGTGTAGAGCCGTGCAGGCAGGAGACAGCCTGAATAGTTAGACCAGTTGTACACAGTCATGAGATTAGCTGTGTAATGTCCTTTCTGGGAATCTTATTAATGTTATCTTATTATTTCATAATAGATTTAACCCATGTGCTAGTGTTGGCAGGCTGTAATTGGGCCTTGCCAGGGAATTACTCATATTTTTCATTCTTGAAGGAATGAAGAGCGTATTCGGTTATGCTAACAACCTCATTTGTGTGGATTCCATTCACTTGGTACGTCTGGCTGGTGAAGAATTGCAGCCAGAGTGATGATTTCTCACTCCAAGTAAGCGTCGAGGTGTCTCTCAGCAGATGCTCTCCCCTCCAGATGCTGAGTTGATGCCTTGCAGTGTTTGCCTCTCCTCTGGCAGCTGCAGACTCGCCCAGAGGTGTTTTTTTTTCAGCACACGTTTTGCTGATGGTGATGTCTTTGCCTCTCAGTGTCTTGGGGTGCTGCAGGAGCCGTGAAGCTCTTTGAAATGGAGCAATATTATCTATTGCTGCTTTATAAATCCTTTCTGCCTGTTTAGTACCCCTTGTTTGGGCCTTGGGCCGTCGTGCCTACCCAAGTTCTCCAGTGAGGGTTTTTTAACTCTGCACAGGGTATAAATGATAGTTTCAGCTGTGGAGAGCCCTCCTCCCCATGCTTACAATTACTCTCTGTGTGCGTATCAAAGCACATGCAACGTACCCGTGTCAATAAAACCCTTTCTAATTCTTTTTTATCCTCCCCAGGGGAGCCCTTAGAGCCCCATGGAACCTCGAGGAGCCCTTTAATTCCTCTCGCTTTGGTCCCCACCGCTGCTCAGGGCCTGTTGTTGGAGCAGCTGTGAAAAATGCTGCTCCCTAATGGAGCAGAGCGGGGGCTGCTGAGTGACACAAAGCTTCACCTGCCCACGGGGACCCGGCTGCCTCCGCAGCCTTCTCAGAAATGTTCCCCTGCATTTGTTTGTAAAATGTCTTTATCCAGCCAGGGGAAATGTCCCTTGAAGTCAACTAACCAAATAAATAAATAACAGTCAAAGACAATCCAGAAAGGAAAAAAAAAAAAAAAGTTTCTAGAGGGAAATAAGTGATGGATTGAAAGAGATTTGAGGCTGTTGTGTTGTACAGCTCCGTGCACGATGTGACAGGAGAGTCCTCACTGCGCTGCTTGCTGTCTTCTGCTTTAAATGAAGTCCTAAAAATGCTGATTTAAAAGGGTTGAAGAAACAAAGTGAGATAGTCTGATGTACACTTTGGATGTTTTTTAGCCCTTCTGAACTTTTTTCATGATATACCTGCTGAGGCTGTGTCAAAATAAAGCTCTTCAAGCAAGGTGCAGGAGGGATGCAGGAGCTATGAGAAGTTTTTCAGTGTTCATGCACAAATCTGGGCAAAGAGAGGAATAATTTCACTTCCCACATAAAATAATGTCCAACAACAGGAACCCTGACCTGGAATTTTTCTTTGCTTTCCAAAGGCATCCCTGAGCGGTCTGTAGAGAACAGAGGGAAATGTTGATTAATACCACTGTTAATGAAAATAAACACAGGCTAACATTCCAAGCAACGTGATTTCTTAAAGCATCCAAGGATAGCAACAGATGCAATAAAGCAGAAATTCACTTTGGCTGCCAAGGGATAATGTTTCCTACTTTGGACACAAGCCTGGGGGGGAACATACCACTCTTAGCAGAGCAGCCCGTGACCTTGAAGGTCTTGTAGGTTTGAAAAACCATCATCTCAGACCTGAATGATCCCAAGGGAAACTTCCCAGACCCTGTGAAGGGCCCAATACCATCTCCTGACCTGCCTGGGACCTGGATGCTCTCCTTGCTCAATGGAAATGTCCATTGGCTTTTTCCATCTGCCTATTTATCTCATTGATTTGACCGAAGGAATCATGGGATTGAAAGAAAAATAATAGTTCCCAGCCCAGCCAGCTCCTTATTTTGATTCATTCCATTCTTGTCACTTTGAGTGAGCTAAATAATTAATTGTGTTACCAAAAACAATTAAGGCTAATATCACACCGATTACACTGGCCAATTCTAACAATAATGTTGGTAAGAACATCTAAATAACCTGATATGTAATTATGGTCTGGCTGTTCAGTGATGTGCAGGTTTGGGGCTTTTTCTCCCTCCAAATTTTGGCCAGCCACATTGATTAAATGAGAATTTCTTATAGCTAGTGTTCAAATTATCAAATACTTGCCTAAAGCAATCCCATTGATCAAGTGTATCATTTGTAATACAAATGTTTTTATTAGGAGGCTTTGTTCAAGATAAATGAAGGATCAAATTAACTGGAGATTGGATTGAGTAGAAAGTGCTGCAGTTGGATAATTTCAAGCACTGAGGCTGAACATTTCTTTCAAATGATGAGAAGCCATCAACTAAGTCTTAATATAAAACACGCACACACAGAGGCACTGCTGTATCGATTCCCTTCATTGCTGTGGCACTTTTTATCAAAATACATTTGGTATTTGTAAAATAGCCTACAAACCCATCATCTCACTGCAACCAAAGCAGGCTGAGGGTTTAGTCTGGCCACAATTAGGCTATCAAAATGCCAACATGCACCACAACCTGCCTCCTTCTCCCTCATTTTTTATCCCACTTCTGTTGCCTCTCTTACCACCCAATAAAACTCTGCTCTTAACCCACTCACCTCCTTTAATCCAGAACAGGGCAATCATTTTCCTCTTTTAGGAAGGAAAACCACTAGAAGAGAGCCAGCAGGAATATTTAACTATTCCAGCAGTCATTGTAGCGTGGCAGGGTCTGGACGTGACTGAGAGTTTATCCATGGCCAGCCAGTGGAAAATGACCATGGGAGTGAAATGCTGTAAGTTCATATATATATCTACATTTTAATACAGTCTGAATTAGGAAAGCTATTTGGGATTACAGGTTTTTTTGGCTGCCATGTAGAGCAGTAGATGTTAAGTGGTTGCTTTCTGAAATAACTCTCCCTCCTCTACATCCCGCTCCCAGAGCGACGTGTAAAGTGTTTGCTGATACAGGAATTACAGATGTTGGAGGAGCTGCTATAAAGCCTCTCAAGATTTACATCTCCTCCGTGCGGTTTCTCCACAGGCTGACTTCACAGGGAGAGGTTTTACAGGCGCTCAGGATCCTTTTGAATGTGTCTCCAGAGGCGTTTGCAATAATCGGAGGAAATCCCTTGAAGCCCATCAGATAGAACACACAGAGTTAGGAAGGGAGCAAGGAGGTCACTTAGTCCCTGTGGAAAAACTATTTTTGCCTTATTCAGGGACACAAAGCCAAGTTTTCAACTCATGCTGAGCGCTGGCTTCATGAGTACCTCCAGATGCTTGCAGCCTCATCCCAGCTCCAGTTTGTTCCGGCTTACAGCATGAAAATAAATGTAAATCTCCTAAAACTGCTGGGTTTCTTCTGAATTTGAGGTAGAGGGGAAAAATTCAGCTCTTGTACCTGGATCTGACCACTCCTAATGCCCACTTCCAGTGCTCCATTGATGTGTGAGGCTGGTGACCACACAGCTTTTAGGGAGAATTATTACTTTATTCATTACTTCAGTGAAAGAAGTAATGGGCCTGGGTGGAATTACAGGTGGTAATGAAAAACAGAGACTTGTTTTTCTCCAATGTAGTTTGTGGCCACTTCAAATTATTTATTTATGTGTGTGTGTGTGTGTGTGTGTGTGTGCGCGCAAGTGCCATAGATATGTACCATGTATTTACAACAGCTGTACAAAGAATTACATCTATATATGTTAGTTGTGTTGCATCTGTGGTTTGGAGCTGCAGGCTCTGGGCTGCGAGGCCTTGTATTTTGCTTTTATGTTCTGGCAATAATAGCTTTTGGCTATTATTTTGGCTGTGGCCAATAACAGCTTATTGCCCACATCGTAAGATTTAAAGCCTGTGACCGTTACGTTTGCTGAAGGAGACTTAAACTTCCCTTTGGAAAACTCCAGTGTATTGGTGCAAGGTGTATTTTCTCCAGGAGAACTTCAGCTCTTGTAATAAAAGCAAGCAAACAATCATGTTTATGACTTGTATTTAAAGAGGTGGGCAGTGAGAGCATATTAACCCCTTTGTGCTGGAGCCAAGGCTGCAGCATAAAGACATCACTGCCCTCTGCCCAGGAAAGGGAGGGAGGGAAGCAGTGACATGGATGGATAATGGGTAACCTTGTACGAGTCAAGCAATTTCATTTCTGTAGGGGACCCGGGGACTGAAAGCAGCACTAACGCTGATTAATCCCCCTCCCTCTTTTCTGTCTCCTAATTTTTTGCTGCTCGAAGCTTTTCCTTCCTTTCAGCTGATTTCTACTGTGTGTGTTTGTCACGACACCTCATGCTCCATGCATGGAATACGTGATAAATCCTGCCTTTCTTAGCCTGCTTCACAGTTTATACCACTGTGCTTATCTCTGCTAATTCTCAAACAACAATTGAGAACAATTCTCAGCTACATAATTACTTTAATTACTCTTCTAGTAATTTTCCCCAAGACAATCAAGATTCTCCATCAGGCTTTTGGTGTTGTTTTAGTTTCAGGTGAGATTTTGCAGCACTGCATCCCTGTTTGGTTCCCAGAGCCGGCCTCAGAAGACAGGATCTGATGGGATATGTGCTGTCTCCCACTTCTTTTCTCAGCCTGGTCCCAGGTATGAGAGACATCCCATAAACTCAAAGGGGAGATAAGTTCATGCTCCTCTTAACTCCCCTCATTTCAGGAAAGCTGTTCCAGCTTGTTTTCATTAGGAATTATTGGTTTGGCTTAGTAGGTAATTTGATTTCAGGGGAAAAAAGCATGATCTAGGCTTGGAAATTACTCATCTTTGGCCACCCAAACATTACAACAGTGCTTTGACTCTCTTCTGTGTTGGGAAATCTCAGCTGAGCTCAGTGTCCTGCCTCTGCCTCCAGCATCTCCTGGAAAAGCCGTGGAAGTGAGTCATGGGTTGCTTCATCCACCAAGGCTGTTAGTGACTGCTGCTGTTGCAAGAAGAGATTTCCCCATCTGGGGCAGCAGCTGGGCTGCTGTGTGCGTGTGAAAGCAGCGATGTCTGGGAGACAGGCTGACACAACACAGTCCCAGGCAGGAATGCATCTGAGGATGGAGCTTGGCAGGAAAAGCTGAAAAGGAGGAAGTGCAGAAATTGCGGGAGCAAAATCCTGATTTTTATCGTGTTGTTTTCAAAAGGAGGGTGATATTTCTGGGGCATGTGCCAGAGTTTTCAGTACCTGGTTTTCTTTTCTGAGCCAGACAGGGCTGCTCAGCAGGCACAGTGGTGAGGTTTAATTGACTGGATTCAAGGAAAAGTGTTCCCAGTTGCCAAGGAGGTCAGGCTGGATATGCTGGGTAAGAGCAGGCACTACTCATCATCTGTGTTCACATGCAGTAAGAATAGCAGTAACAGGAGAGCTAACAGAGGTTCTCCTCAGGATGGAACAATAAAAAAAAAAAAAATGTATGATTTGGAACAAAATAGTTTTGATTTCTGCCAAAAGTCATGGACAAAGAGCTCTGTCTGGGCAAAGAGACACAGTAAACCTTGGTCAACTGGTGTCAAGCAGAGGTCTGGGGAGACCCTTTAGTCAGGCAAGAGATTGTGAACTCTTGAAAGGAAGAGCAGCATCTCTGAGCACTGAGGCCCAGCCAGGTTGTGTTGGAGGCCAGTGGGTTTCAGACTTGGTCCTTGCTGTCACAGGAAGCAGCATCTCAGTGCTGCTGAGGGGGATTTTACATCTGACTTCAGCTGGGATGGGCTCAAGGATTTCGTTTTTAAGCATCCACTCCTTCTGCTTTACTGAAAATGTGTGCAAAGATTAAACATGATGAGGAGTTTGTATCCAAGGGACTGATATTTTGGATGGGCTAAGAAGTGTAAACATCTCCCTCTTCCTGGAGTGTGAGGCAGGCTGGCTCTGCCTCTCGGCTCTGTCTCCTCTGTGCTGCCCAGGACCACAGGCAGAACAGCAAATGGTATCACCACCACCATGGCTTTTGGAATTTATTCCTCTGCTTTCCCTACAGACCCCTTCAACTCCAACTCCAATCCAAAACAAGTTTATCAAGCATCATCTCCAGAATATCCATCAGCATCCAGGCATTGTGTGAGAAATGACTTACCAGGCAAAACTACAGCTGGCATTCGCCTGTTCCGATCCATCTCCTGTCAGCACTCACACCCCTGCTGACAAACTGAATTTCACCTTGATTTCTTCTTCCCAATAACACAGCTTAACTGGGAGCTGTGTCATTTTTTTGTTTGCTTTGAGGGCCTGAAGAAGGAGTGATATGACAGAGGAGATACATATGTTGTCTGAGGAAATCCTGCCTGCCTGGTCAGCAACTCAGACCAGAGTTTTGCTGAAACACCAGAGGTACCAGTGGCTTCTGCAGGACTTTGGGCACAGAAAATGTAACACTTTTGCCATTGTGCTGCTTTAATGCTGTTTTCATGCCTTCCAACCAGCACCCCCTCCAGGCTCACTGTCTCCATCTTTTCGTACACAGCACATGATGGTTGGCTGAGATATTTCTTGAAGTGACTCTTAGGAGGTCTCTGAGAGAGGTCTCTGTGTCCTTGTGTGCAAAGCAAGGACAGCCAGCCCCCAGCTCAGGCAAGCAAGAGCAGAGCTGGTGGCTTCACATCCCGGAACAAAGCCATTTGTACTGTGCCAAGCTCAGATGTATTGCTGTGTATGCATTCATCAGCGAGCAGAGATCATTCCCCCTCACTCTATCCAGAGAAAGAGATGTAGGGGATGGAGGCTCTGATGAGATAAATGGTTATTATGAGGTATAGACATTTTTAATTAGCTTCTGCAGACACTACCACACTGCTAATGAGCCCTTGCCAAGTTTCCTGTGATTCCTCTTTACTTTTTGTAACTCTGTAATAGTAACAATATAATCATTTTCTCTAATAACCATGATAAAACCCAGATAATCCCTCTATAACTCCGGCATAAGCTTCGTGTAATTAAATCAGTTGGTGAAACATTTTTGGTCTGAGGGATGGAGGAATGCAGCACAGCTCTGCTGCTCCATGAAGAGTGTTCCCCACATCCTCCTGACCCCAAACATTGTAAATCTGTACAAGATTTATGAAGCACAAGACTGGAATAGGGTTTAAAAGGCAAATGGTTGTGTTTGGATCTCAAACTACCCCATTGTTGCCAAAGCAGAGGCCAGAATTTTACCAAAGCAGTGAATTTGGTCCTGAGGGAAGAGCCTGACCTGTGCTAGGTGGGCTGGTGAGCAGGAGATCCCAAACCAGGGAGCAGTTCCCAGATGGGTGGGGAGGTGTGAGAAGGGATGAGGGAAGGAGACCTCACAGGAGCCCTGCTTTCATCTGTGCTCTGAAAGACGGGGGAATGTTTCTCAACATTGCTGAGAAATGCAATTTAGACAAATATCTGGTGGCCCCTAGGAAGAGTTGATCCAGTTGCTCGTCTTCCACTGCCCTGCTCTGATTGATGTACCCCAGGTGTGCCATACCTGCTTATTCTTTCCTGCTTTTTCTTTCAGTTACGAGACAAGTTTTCCTGTAATTACTCCTCTTTTAAGCATTTCTCATGCAAAAGTACACACACAGTGCACAGGAACAGCCTCTCTGCACTCCAGCTGGGTGAATAATCACGGACCTGCCGCCCTCCCTCCAGGAGCCTGGGGATGGGGAAGCCTTTTGTGAAGCTGCCTTTAGATGAGGATCTTGCTTCTTACTTTCCTGACTCATCTTTAAGCCCATGGAGTTTATTGGCAAGTTCAAGAACCTGGGCAGAGAAAGGCAGCAGCTTCCCACAGCTCTGCCACAGGCCAATTCCTGCCAGGACTTCTGAGCAAAGCCATCCCAGACAGTCCTGCCACAGTTCTTCATCCCATAGTTTCACAGTTAAAGGGGAAGATCAACAGAGGGCAATGAGCTTCCAAAGCCCCCATCCCAAATTTCCTGGGTAGCAATTAATGCTACAGCACGGCCCAGCCAGTGGGGCAAGCCCAGCTGGGGACAGTGCAGTGGAGGAAGGTGAACTTGTAAAACAAACCTGATTTCACTCACTGAAGCCTCCCTGAAGCACCAAAATGTGTCCAGAGGTGGGTCAGGGCTATTTGTGGTGACACAGAGGACAAGGGGTTCTGGCTGCTGCCTCCCCAGGGGCTAGTGACCTTCTACTGGGTTTTCAATGAGCATTTTGTACCCATTAGGAGCTGACAGTGACTGGGATGTTTTGTCTCTCCACCTTCTCCTACACCTCCACATGAGTCATTAAGCAACACTTCAACTCCTCTGCTTTGTATCTCTGTCCCCTGTCACCTGTAATGGCTTCATTCATCAGCCTCCCCTTGTTTTGGCTGTATTGTAGTGGGTTTTTTGGTCTGGGTGCATGAGATGCACTGGTCTCCTTGGCCTGCCAGCACAAGGCAGTCTGCCACCTTCTTCTTCCAGCTTTTCTTCTCTGCTGGGTGCTCCCACACCCAGACTTTCCTTTCTCTGCTGTGACCTCCTCACCTCTGAGCATCTTTTTTGTGCCTTGGCTTTAATAAGTGACCACAAGAGGAGCTTTGGATATTTTGGGGAGTTTGTTCACATTCACCCTTTTAAGGGAAGGGCTAAGGAAAGTATATTTATGTAGGAGCCAGTGAAACGTGTTGTGAAATGGATACAATGCCCTGAGAATGAAACTCCATTAAGAGACAGGAAAATTCTAACCTCACAAGAAATCTCTGACAGCGTTTGGACATGTTCTGGTTGGTAGAGCATCCAGATTTTACTGTTTGCAGATTGGGCTCTCAACTGAACCAGGCGCTGAACAAGTGCTTTCCACAGGTCACCGAGTCCAACTTTATTCTGAATAGCTCCAGCCCCAGGCCACATTCACTCCTGAACTAAATGGACTCATCTCTCCCCCAGAAAGCCACGTGCCCTGGCGTGGTCCCTCTCCTGCAGCAGCCTGAGGCAGCAGGGATCTCTCAGCAGGGTGGTTCCTGTGGCAGCTTCTCCTGCGGCCACGCGCCAGCCCCGTGCGGGGTTATTGCCTTTCTGCTCCAGTTCCTGCCCCAGCTTGTGGGAGCCTGCAGGGACAGTGTGATGCTTCAGGGGACGTGAAAGGACAGAGGAAGCTGTCCTGGCTCAGCTGGGATGGAGTTAATTTTGTTCTGAGTGGCTGGTACAGTGCTTTGGGTTCAGAGTGAGAAGAGTGTTGGTGACACCGATGGCTGAGTTGTTGCTGAGGGGAGCTTACCCCAAGTCCAGGACTTTTCAGTGTCTTGTGCTCTGCCAGTGGTGAGGTGCCATGGCCAGGAGAGGTGACCCAAAGTGGCCAAAGGGATATTCCTACCTTAGGGCACCATGCTCAGTGTATGAACTGGGGGACTTGGCTGGGTGTGCTGGGAGTGCTGCTGGGGACAGGCTGGGCATTGGTCAGTGGGTGGTGAGCAACTGCACTGTGCATCCCTTGATTCTCTTGGGATTTATTCCAAACTTGGAGACCCCCAGGCCTCAAGTAGACAGGCCCTGAACTGTCAAGCAGGGATTTCCTCCAGCTGAGGATGGATGAGGGGCTCCTGAGTGGGGACAGGCAGACCTTGACCAGCCTCTCCCTGGGCTCTACACCCCACCCACAGGCCCAGAGCCCATTTAAGCTCAGCCTGGTGCTGCTATTCATCTCCTGAGCTCAGCTGGAGATGTGCAGGTCTCCCGTGAAAGCACAGCCATGCCTCACCATGAACCCCCATCACCTACATGAGGAATGGGTAGGTGCTTTCCCCCAGCATGATAAGAGGTTATTTTGCTTAAAGATTAACCTGGTGGGTTTGTGACTCGTGCTCTGTTAGTTTGCTGTAAGGGCTGCAGAGGGGCAGTGAGTGTCCAGGGAGGGGTGGGGACAGCCCTGTGTCCCCTGCCCAGCCCATGGCTGAGCACCACAGCTGCTGCCCTGCAGTTTAGATGAGCTTTCCTCAGCTGCACAGGCTTTGCACAGAGCTGTGACTACATCAGAAACTCCATCCCTTCAGGAGCTGATGTTTCTGGATGTGAACAACGTGGGACCTTGGTGGCCCCAGGCAGGGGCACGGGAAGCAGTGTAATTCCCTTTTTGCCCACAGAGATCCATCCTTTCCTGTTTACTGCTGAAGATTTTTCATTACAATGTTCTTATGATGCTGTAGGGCTGGAAACATCAGGAATATAAATCAGAGCCTGTCATTCAGAGGCATCATGTTTATTTTACATTAATATATGCTTTCTGTTAAAATGTCATGGATTCAGTTGTGAGCCCTGGCTATTACCAGAAGCTTATTGCAATCATTTCCCTTCCCTTTTATTTATGCACATGAAATGCTGTGTTTGATGATGAAGTGGTTTCTGACTAAAGGGATCGGGATGTTTGGGAAGTCACAGCCTGTATGGCCTCTGTGCTCTGACTTTGCAATTTTGTTGCCTTGTTCCCCTGGGTTTTATGCCTTTTCCTGTTGGTGAAGGGAGGGAGCGCAGAGAGCCCCTTCTTCACTTCACTTTAACGGCTAATATGAGACTGCAGTCTCACCCTTAGACTAAAAATATAGGCAGAAAAAAATAATGTAAAAGGTGTCTGTAATTCTGGAAGGATTTGAGGGTTTCTCTGGGGAGGCTCAGAGTGGGGAGTCCCCTCCTGCGCCACCTCCAGCATCCATCACCTGTGAAATGCACCTGAGAGAAGGCACAGAGAGGGACAGGCCTTGTTGTCCTGGGCTGACTGGTAGGAATCAGAAGGGAGGTGTGGAACCAAGTGATGGTTTCAGCTGTGAGCCTTCAGCTGCATGCCATTCCCAATTATCCAGGCGCATCCATATGGATGTGCACACCCCTGCCAGGCTGAGGGTCAGCTCAGCTGGAGCCCGGCACGGCTCCGCTGCTGTCCCACCCCCAGATGAGCACGGGGAGCTCACAAAGCCTGCTGGAAAGGAGAGCAAAGCTCTGTCCTTGAGCTCTCCTTACACCAAAACTTCATCCTTGAGATGGGAGAGCAAACCTTTGTCCTTGGGATCTCCGTGGGCCGTCAAGCTGTGCACGACTCCGGCACTTTTGGAGCGTCGTTCAAAGGCACTGATTTCCTCCAGAGCCTTTCCTCCCCTGATGCTTTAGCCCAGGTCCTTGGCAGTTGTTAAATGAATTCCAAGCAGACAGGCTTGGGCATCCTGCGGGATCAGCGACGCGTTTCCTGCAGGGTGTGAGCAAGGATGGCCTTGTTTCTCCAAAGGGTTATTAACAGCCAGGATTATCCTTTGGCTGCAGTAAAAGCTCTTATACCCACACAGCTTCCATCAGTCTGATCCCAGACAGACCACACAGGCTACAATCAGAGGGCACACGGGTGGGGAAGTGACCCTTCGTACTGATAAACCTTTGTTGGCAATAGGAAGGTGGCGGAGGAGGAGGCTTAAAAGATGCTTTTCTCCCAAAATTTCTGGATTAGGTGCAGGATCTGGGCTTTGTAAACTTAACAGGAAGATCTGCTGATTGGATATGAAAAATAGATTAGGTGGTTTTTTCTATAAGCTTCATTTATACTCATTAGAGTGCTGTAAGTAATAATACCAGGAAATAGATTTGCAGGCAGAAGTAGGATTTTTAAGTTAAGGATGTTCATTTAATTTCAGCTGTTGTCTCCTAGATGTGCCTCCTCCTAATGCTCTAAATAGCTCTTCTGCCTCTTTGATGTTTACACCCTTCAAATGCATACTCTGCAATTCCTCATTTTGCCAAGCAATACATACTTAGTGCTTTTCATCTCTCTCCATAAATCAATCCCTTTCCTCCAACAGGAGCTAGAATAGGATTTTTTTTCCCTTATTAGATTTGTACTGAGAATTTCTTTTTTCAGAAACAGATAAATGATACAAGGTTTTTTCATGACAAAGCATCCTATCATATATTATTAGCAAACACTTCCACAGTAGAAGAGGAATAAAAATAGAAAGTGGGCTATAAAAAAAGAATGTGTAGCAGGATAACATTTAATCTCACAGTATGGTACTGAAAGTGGAGCATTTCCTTCACATTTCTTTGCAGATCTTCAAGGAAAGATCCAGGAGGCCTCCTCAGAAACGCTTGGCATCTTTTACTTAAGATTTTCATTAAATTCTGTGTGATCTTTGACACAGAGTTAATGAATTTTCTCCTCATTCAAAAAGCCCACCCACTGCCTGTGGTGCGTTTGAAGCTTCAGATCTTTCCTCCTGGCTCAGCTGCTGCTCCCTCTTCCCAGCATCTCAGCATTGGTTGTACCCCGTCTATTCCACAAAACTTCAATTGAGGAACTACCTGAATGATAAAAAGAAAATCTCAGATCCTGCTTATCCCCAAACCAAAATTTTTTTATTTACTGATTTTCAGTGGAAGCCATCAAACTTGAACATTTTGGGGTTCTCACCTGGCAGGCCAGGCTAACAGGTCCGTGATGTACAGTTAAGATTGCTCCCTCTGCCAGACCCTCCCCAGGGATCAGCCCTGGGACTGAGGTGGGTGGCTGTGCTGCAGTGAGATGCTTTTCTATGGAAAACAGCCCTTCTCACATTTCCTGAATTTCTGAAAGCAATTTTGGTTGAAGTCCAGCAACCCCTACAAAAAATGGATTGAAAATGAAATTACAGGTGAAAGATGAATACTCAAATGGACAATTTCAGCAGGTTTTTGACAGGGTGAGCTCTAGAGATCAGGCTGCCCTGGGATGGAGGCACGTGTGGATCACACTTGGACACGTGTCCAGCAGAGAGCCACTCGCCTGATTCTTCCCTGCCTTGCTCTTTCAGCTGTGAATAGGAGCAGTGGGGAAAAGAGAGGCTGATCCATGGGTTTATTTTCTTTCCTTGTGGCTCCAGGGGTGATTTGGAGAACAGGAATGTTCCCCTGGGGCAGAGCAGCCCAGCAGGGCCAGCTGCTGGTGCTCAAACCCCACCTGGGAGCCAGTTCAGAGATGGGCAGGAGACAAGAAGGTTTTGGTGATTATGTAATAAATGTGGCAAATAATAAGCTGTGCAGCTGTGGTGTATATGTAGGGAGGGAGCTTTTGTCTCCTTACAAAGGAGCAGGTGCTGCAAAGGAAACCAATATCTGAAACTTTTAGCAAAATTCCAAAGATCTTCTCTGGAGCTGCTGCCAGCAAGCAGAGAGAAGGCAGAAAACCCACCACAAAGCCAACATGGCTTTGTAATAAACAAACCAAAGCGGTGCCAGAAGTTGTTGTGTGCTGGGGTTTGTGACTGTGCAATTTAATTTCTCATTGTTCTCGCTGTCCTTAGAGCCGGGTCAGCGCAGCAGAGGGGCTGAGCACTTCCCTGGGGCAGCTGCTGCTTGGACATCCTGGCAGGTCGCTGTCTTTGGAATCTCGCTGTTCTCTGAAGTTGCAGAAACTTCATTGCTGCCACCTTGGGGCCTGCTGGATCCCTGGGAAGATTTATGCTCTGGCATTTTTTGAAGTTTGGCTTTTGCTAGTGTAAAACAGCTTTTGAATGTGTTTTACTCTTGGTGGTGGTTATAGAATCATGAATTGATTATTTGGAAAAGACCTCTGAGATCAAGCCCACCACTGAACTGTGCCTCATCTACACATTTTTTTCAGTATTTCCAGCGATGGTGATTTGACCACTTCCCTGAGCAGCCTGTTCCAAAGCTTGACAACCCTTTCCATGAAGAAATTTTCCCTGATATCCAACCTAAACCTCCTCTGGAGCAACTTGATGCTGTTTTCTCTTGATCTATCACTTGTTACCCAGGAGAAGGAACATCAATAACTAAATGTGGTCCCTCTCAGCCAACCAGAACTTGCAAGGTCAACTTTTTAAACTGGAAGGCCAGCGTTTCAAAAATGCGTGGTACTCTTATGTCCCATTTTAGTTGTCTTTCTGATATGTGCTTGAATTTTGCTGTCCCTCCACAGGGAGCCAACAACTTCTCAGTTCTTCTATGACTCCTGGAAACAGATTTCTGTAACTGCTCCTACTGTTGTTGCATGGAAGTTCAGCACAGCAGGGAACTGGTGGTGGGAAGGTTTCTTAAATTCAGGTTGTGGGTTAATGAAGAGCCCAAACTGACCAATTCTATGTAAGTCACAAAAAACCCCTGAAGATGGCAGTGGTTTTGGTGTGTGTATGAAATGAGCACCGTGGTGGTGCAGGTGGAGCAGGTAAATGCTCCATGCCATGGCCTGGGCTCTAAGCTTATCACCTCAGACACTCCCAGGTGAACCTCTCAGCTGGATTTGGAGAGTCTATCCAAAGGCTAAGATACCCTTCTGCCCTTTTGGGGTGTGTATATGTGCACAAATATGAATACATGTATCTACATGTGGCTGCTACATCTATAACAGCCCCAGCTCTCTGTTTGCTGCAAATTCTGTTCCTTAGGGCAACACTTAGTCTGTGAACTCCCTGAAGATAAGGCTGCCTTGCTGAGTGTTTCCAACACTCCTAACCCTCCTGGGCTTTCATTTCCCAGCTGGCTTTTAATGTAATGTAAAGATTAGAAATGATATCTTCCATTAAAACTTTATTATGTGGCTCTTCCACTTAGGAGAGCGGTTTCACTTACTGCCAGCCAAATGAATTCCAGTCACTGAAAGCTACACATGAAAATGCAGGAGGGGGAAGGAGAAAGCCACTTACAGTCTTGAAAAGGAAAAATAAGAGTAGTTTGTTCAGGGGCCTGTCTGAGACACCTGTAGCTCAGCACAGAGCCCAGGGCCAGAGCTGTGCTGGGCACAGGAATGTGAGAGCCAGCATGGGAAACACTCCCCTTCTTGGCAAGGGGCACCTGCAAATGCATTTTTCCCACTTGTACATCCTGCAGATTTCCACTGGAGTCTGTTACAATCTCTGGGAGCACCAGACATCTGCTCACTCCCGTGGATGTTGCTCAGGCTGCTGGTGGGGTGATTGATGTGTGGTTACCCCTGAGAGCAGCCTGAGTGGCAGCAGCTGACCTTCCTTGGAGCATCTGTGCTGCTCCTCACCTTCCCTCTGGCTTTTGCTGTGACCTTTGGATACTGATTGATCCCAGATTAGTGCTTGTTAACAATAAATAGCCTAAAATTAGGATACAAGTAGACAAGTCCTGAAAAGGTTAGACAAGCTCTGGGCAAGTTAGTGCAAGACTCTGCTGGCCATGCTGGTGGTTTGCCTTTGTGCTCCATGTTCCAAAAGTCTTTTCCGTTTTTATTACCTCCAATTTCAAAGCAAAACCAGCTGAACAGCCCCAGGACAGGGGATCTGTGGTGTGGCACCTGTGCCCCCTCAGCTGGGCTGCACAAAGCCCGGACACAGTCCAGGGGATGAACTGGAACTTATTTTCCTGGGCTCTCTGTGGTGTATGGATGGAATCAGTATTTTGCCAAGTGAAGATGGGTAAATGCATCCAGCTGTGCTGGACTGGCTTCAGTTCATAAGTGGCAGGAAAGGTTTTTCATTTTCCCTTGAGCAGTTATATTGTCTTCCCCACTCCATTTGCAAACTTGTGGCTGCACAAGTACCTCAGAGTGGGCTTATACATTATATATATACGTATAAATGTATGGAAGCTGCAGGCCTTGGAACAAGGTGCATTTGTATCCAGACATTGTACCCAGCCATGCAGGGAGGCCCAGAGAGAACATCCCTGAACATCTGCTGTGAAATGGTTAAATAAAAACTTTGTTCCAAGTCTTCAAAGGTATTTTGAGCATCTTTGCAACATTTTCAAGTGTTCAGGAACAAAACAAAATGAAAAAACCTTGGAGGGGGAAATTATCTGTGTCATGGGTGATACAAAGCTGCACCAGTACCTATAAAGTGCCCCAGCAATACAAGAGAATTGGAGTAATGAACAGAAATGCTCAGTTAGAGCTTTTTCCATATTTTATGTTAATCATTAGGTTAGAGCCGAAATTAGCTTTAATTGATATTAAGAGTTGAAAAAATGAATCCTCCAGAGAATGAGTCTCTTTAACCTTTAATGATGCAGTAAATAAAATATCCTGTCAACATTTGTGCAACAGTAAGGGCTTTCAAAATTCCATATCTGTGTGGTGAGCAATTCAATATGTCTAATTCTCTCCATTACAGCAGAGAAAAGTGATGTCGTTGCATAAATTCAGCTGCAGGTTTTCCATGTTTCCAATCTATCTGGTAATTCCCCACGCTGGCTTGTTGCTTCTACCAGGGAGATGGAGAGAGGAAGGAGGGACTGAGATCAATCCCAGTCCCAGTGCTGCTGTTTCCACTTGTGTCCCTTGACTTGCTGGCTCCTGATGCCAGAGAAACTGTGCCTCAGTTGAGGTAAAAGGAGCAACGCTGCCTATTCTTCCTTTCAGGTGAAATATGCCTGGAAATGTTTCATTTTTTCACTTTAAAGGCACAGCAGATTTGCAAAAGACTTCAATACTTCAGGGACACTTAGTTTGCTAATAGTCAGACCATTCTTCTCTCTGTCAGGGCTCAGCCTGGTGTTGAAATACCTCATAAGTGAGTTGGTGAAGCACAAGAAACATTCCCTCACTGTGAGCAGGAAACCTGTTTTTCA
This sequence comes from Corvus hawaiiensis, assembly GCF_020740725.1. Classification (NCBI taxonomy): domain Eukaryota; kingdom Metazoa; phylum Chordata; class Aves; order Passeriformes; family Corvidae; genus Corvus; species Corvus hawaiiensis. The sequence continues at coordinate 5,626,551 of NC_063228.1, forward strand.
TAAAATCCACGTGGTCATTGCAATCAGCTGGAAGCATTACAGCATTTAGGCGAGTTAGGAGTGAGAGTGACTCTGCTGTAGTTAACTGGGAAACAGAAAACAAATCTCCCCACTCAAAACCACCTTTTGTCTCTCACCAGGACTGATGTAATAGCAATCCTCATCCCATGGGCTATAAACCTCCTTAGGGAAGTTCCCTTCTGTGTGAAAGGGAATATATTTCTGCATATTTACTGAAGCTCTTGAGGGATGCTGATGTTTCTCTGGGTGTGAGTCTGTTACACTGCAGTGATGTGAAAATAACTTCTCTGAGACAAGGCTGTAAAGCCTTTGAGAAAACCATGTGTGTTTTAAAATGCTGGTGAAACATCAATTTTCTTCACTCTGTTTTTTTCCTTCTTACTTGGAGTTTGGGAGGATCAAGGTAAGGAAGAGAAACAGAAGTGTCCCCGCAATTAACTTCTACCTTACATTGTGTTTTCTTTCCTCTGATGAGACCCAGCTATTTTGGGACAGTTCAATGTCCCAGGCCTGACAAGGATGTGTTGAAACAGTGCCTAAGCACTGGAACAGGCTGCCCAGGGCAGTGGTGGAATCTCCTTCTCTGGAAGTGTTCCAAAGAAGTGTTTGTGGCAACTGGGGACATGGTTTATGTGATTTAGTGGTGAGCATGATGGTGGGTTAATGGCTGGATTTGATGATCTTAGAGGCCTTTTCCAACCATAAAGATTCTGTGATTTTATGACTCAGCAAGGAGTCCAGATAAAATAAATGTTTTATCAGCAAAAACCATTCAAGAGGTGAGTTAAGCTATGCTGTGCCTGATGTAAAGTGGAAACAGACAACCCAGTGAAACCTGATGGAGGCCCAGGACCAGCAGACTCCTGGCCAAGTCACTTCTGAGGGGTGACCAGCAAAGCAGTGGGAAGTGCTGGGAATGATGGAGGCAGCCCTTATAAGCAAAGTAATTTTATGGAGTTAAGACACGGAGGATCTAATTTTCCTCTAGAAGACTCATTACCGCGATTTTGTAACATGTTATTTATGGGCTGTTATGATAGTCCTGGCAGGTCATAATTGGCTGAAGCCGGAAAATTAGTCACATTTTTCACATTTGGAAGAGTGATCTGTACAGTTGCACTTAATGACTTCATTCCCGGAGAGCCCCGTGCAGGGAGGGAACTGCCTGGCCTGTGGTGTGGCTGGATTAACCTTTGTGCTTCTGGGCACCCTACAAAGGCACCTGGGTTTGCTCATCAGGTGGCAAAAGCACTTTTCATAACTTCAGAGAAGTTCTTTGGCATGTAAGTGATTTGCTGCTTTGGTGATAGCTTCCCCTTTCTTTCCCTTTCCTCAACTCTGAGTTAGTTTTGCCTGGCACCGGATTTCCTACAGAAAAATGCCTTTTTTAAACTGGTTTGTCCATGCATTGCACTGTCCCTGTCAGAGCCACTGCAGCATCAGAGTCAGTCAGAGAGGCCCAGCTCTTCCAGGGATGGTTTCTAACCCCTGGTAAGAGATGGGCAACAGATTAAACTGAGGCAGGGCCTTATTGGCAACACTCCTAAGAGCCTTGCTGTGTACACAGCACAACCCAAACAGTCTATCACAGATGATGAATCAGAAGGGAGCACTGTAATGGTTTTATTTGCCTTTTGGGACAGCACAAGCTGCTTACTCTTGAATTAGAGCCTGGTGAATGTTGCTGTATCTTCCAGAAAAATGGACAGCTTTGATTTGGGGATTTCCAGTGATGAGGAATCCACTGTGCTGTTGCCTGTCCACTCCCAAACCCCTGAATAGTCATTGGTAAAGAATGGATCTGAATTGTTGCATGAATTTGTTTTCTGTGGGATTGCAGCATTTGGGTCATGTTGCAGTTTTGTCTGCTAGACTAAAGAGAAAAGCACATTGCCACAGGAGAAAATTACAGATCACGATCCAGCAAATAATGCCTTGGAATTAAGGGTGCCAGGAGAAAGTTAAGGGGTGACTGGATTTGATTTGCAGCTTTTGTAGAAACCTTTCCCATTTCACTAATATCTGTTTTGGTTTTTGGTAGGTGTCAAGACCAGCACAATTTACTGGAGTGTGAAATTCAGATCTGGGAGAACCTCCCACCTGCTTTGTGATACTCCCTGTTTAAATGGTCAGAGATGGTGTGAGCCCTTGGGTCAGAGCACCCTGCTGATGACAGCAGCAGCTCAAAAACCCATCGCCAGCAATGACTAAACCCCATCCATGGCTCTGGGAGGAAAGGCTCAGCTCCAGGCTGTGTGCAGACCATTCCTCCAGGAGCACTGGCCCTCCTGCAGTGCTGTCCTCTCCTCCTGGGAGCTGCTGCTCTCTCTAATCCATCCTCTGTCACTGCAGCATGGGAAAGGGTTGGCCGGTGCTGAACTGAAGGCAACCTCTTAATCAAAGTAAGAGGTGGGAGCTGGAGTGTTTGTAAAATACCGTACAAATGGGAGGGTTTGATGGCGTTAAATGAAGGATCAGATTCATTAAATTAAGTGGAAAGCAATGTACATGGATAATTTCAAGGGTTGAGGCTGAATATGGGTTTTAAATAGGAAGTGATCAGCCGCTATACACAACACAGAGCAGCTCTCAAACATTTTTAATGACAGTATTTGTACACACTTTAGTTTAATTAACACATGGCACAGGAGAGGGTTGGTAACTAGGATGTGTAGTCTCACACCAGTCGTCTCAATTAGAACACATGAAATTTCAAGCATCGATACACCCAGAAGAACAGCACCCGTCCCTGCCTGGCGAGGTCTGGCAGTTTGAATTTCCATCACACCTTGTTTTTCTTGGATGTGGCAGTAATTCCTTCCCTCCAGATGGAGAAGTCCCCTTAGAAGTGGATGATAAGCCTCTCATTTGGATTTATTTCTTGTTTTCTGCAATCAAAATTAAGGGGACTGTGTATTGTCACTACCCAGTGATCCACGTTACATTTCTGACAGCTATGTTTATTAGTAAATATGTAGTAATTGCTTCCAGAATTAACTGGAGCTGCTCTTCTGTGTCTGTTCATGTAGGAGAGATTTCCTGTGATGTGTGATCCCTTTGCTAGCACAGCAGTCCTTGGATGCCAGGGGACTGTGGCTGGGTTTCAGTTCTTGGCGGGCTCAGTGCTGGTCTGGGGCACCAACTTCAGAACAATTGGCTTCTTTGGCGTTAAGAGCCCCACTGAGCTCAGCTGGATCGGGATCTGCAACAATGAGAGGGAAAACATGGGTGGAGATGGACAAGTTAAATATGCAGAGATGAAAGGTTCAGGCACAACTGGATCTGTGGTGCTGCAAGTGCAAAGCGTCTGGTGTTGGCACCTGGCTCCTCCTGTGCGAGCCTCAAGCCACCACATGCTCCTCACCTGAGTCTCTTTGCAGGTCTGGAAGGTGAAATGCTGCAGCAGGGAGGCGATGGCGACTTTCAGACTCAGGAGAGCAAACCTCATCCCGATGCAGTTCCTGGGACCAGCCCCAAAGGGCAGGTACGTGTACGGGTCTATGGACTCCTTGTTCTCCTTACTGAACCTGGATGATGACATGGGTGGGGAAAAGAAATGAAGGCAGCAAAACCTACGTATCTTATTTATCCAGGGATCTCTCACTGGTGCGCTGCAGAGCCTTGTTTGGGTTTTTCCTAAGGTGTCTCAGGGCACCCCAGAAATCAAGTGCTATGACCAAGCCCTTGCCCAGGACAGGGTGGAGTCCAACTTGAGGGTTTGATTTTAATTCTGTCCATCCTAATTAGTAGAAGTTGGAAGCAAGGTGAAAATTCAGGCAACATCCTGTCCCACAGTGACAGAGATTTCCTGTCTGTGGTATTTGGTGAGAGAGGAGCCAGAAGCTGTTTTGGTTAGGAGCAGCCTATGGCTTCAGTTTCTCTGGGAATGAGAGGTAGGTATCAGTTACAAAAATAACCAGCTAGGGAAGGTTATCCTTGAAAACAAGGAGGGAAGGCAATTCTGGAAGGATCAGGTCTGGCATATTTAGTAGAAGCGTGTATGAAGGGAACAGGTTCAGCAAGGAGGATTATAGAGGATGGCCAGCAGTTACAAAAACTCCACATTTACCCCCTCTCAGGAAGCTTAGAAACTGGGTACAAGATCCTATGAGGTATCAGTGGTATTCTCCCAATAAGATTATGTTGTTTGAAACCCTGCTTTAAGTGCAGGTTTTTTCTTCTTAAAATGACATTCCCACGAGCCTGCAATTTCTCATTCATATTGTTTGTAAAAAGATAGGAAGAACACCATTAGGAAGCTAATCAGAGATTAATGCTTAATTACTGAGGAAAAAGCAGTGTGATATTTCTTCCCTTCCATTAAGCTTTTTGTACCTTTCTGGCCTGAACTCCTCTGGGTTGGGCCAGTACTCGGGGTCACGGTGTATGATGTAGGGTGGGATTGTGACCACAACTCCTTTGGGAATGGTCACTCCATTTATCTCCACGTCTTTCTTGCAGACTCTCTCAATCCGCCCCCCAAGGGGATAGATCCGGAGGGTTTCATTCACTACCATGTCAAGATATTCCAGTTTCATAATTGCTTCGTATGTGAGAGGAGCCTGCAGGACAACAGGAGGAAGGTGACCAGGTATGCTGGCATCAGAACTGGATTGTCCTAAAATGACTGCGGAGACCAGAGTGTCCCCAACCCCCACTGCCCCAAATTTGACTCAGACTTGCTGAAGAAGAAAATGCAAAGGTAGGAATTGAGCAATTGGTTTCATTTTTCTGCCCCTGAGTTATGGAAATGCGTGGAAATCCACATCCTCTTGCGCACAGGTGCAGAATGTGGCAAATGGGTTTGAGCAGTGGGGTGGCTGGAAGGTTTCAGCTGTCGAAAGAAAATCACTGCAGGGCTGAGTTGTCCCAGTGTGTGGCTCCCAGAGCTCTTGGAAAATCCATGGTAGTTAGGAGCTAAAGATTTCTCATTGCCCTGACTGAACCAGGGTTCCCTTACCTTGTTGGGCAGGACTGTGTTGATCTCCTGCAGCAGCTTTTGCTGCACATCAGGGTGCAGGGCCAGCTCATAGGCCAGGTAACCTAGGGTGTTGCTCGTGGGCTCATACCCAGCAAAGATAAAGATGAATGCCTGGGCCAGGACCTCTATGTCAGTCAGGGCTGTGGGGAGATGAGCAAAAGCAGTGTTGGCTGACGGTCTCAACAGGGACCAGGCAGCAACAGGTGGTGTTGAGGCAGGTTTGCTGCAGTTGTTTTCTGATTACGCTTCTAAAACTGCTCTGCCTGCCTGGAAAAATCCATTTTATAGAAGAGGCAGGTGATTTCCTGAGTATAAATAACTGACAGGGCAGTCCTGCTCCCTGGACAGGGATCTTAGCCTGGTTCTGGCACCAGGAGATGGAATTCTGCCTGGAGCTGGTCAGTGGAGATGATGGGGACCCGGACACCTCCCCATATTCTCCTCACTCCCACAGCCCCGTTCCCATGATGAGGATTTGGGTGTTGTTACCTTTATTTGAGGGATTTGCTTCATTGTTCCCCTCGCTGGCTGAGTGCTGGGATTCGATCATCAGCTGCAGGAAATCTACCCTGCCCTGAGAGGGAAAGCAGGAAAGTCTCTTTGGTGACAGGTTTCTTGGAGGGCTCAGATAAGTAGATTTCACAATCTAAGCACAATTTTCAGACTGAGAGCATCCCCAAAATGCACATGACTTCCTCACTGAAAAACATAGTGCTTGCTTTTTATTTTGGAAATCTGTCTTTCCTATCCATTAAGCCACTGGGTGGGAGAACAGTGTCTTGGATGAATTTGGGGAAAGGGATCCAAACTCTGAAAGGCAGAATTTTGTCAGGAAGCAGCTGCAGTTTTCGAAAAACGAGAGGAGAAGGCACAACCCTAAAGGTGATTTTGCTGCTTGTGTGCTGCTTACTCTGCACTCTCTCATCCTCTGCCTAATCTTCTTCAGGGAGTCTCTCACTCTCTCATTACAAGTGCTGCACACTGAAGCTTAGACCAATTCTGCTGAGCCTTTATCTGGATTTGGCTTCAGATCATGGATGTACAAAGTCCCCTTGATTATCTGCCAGGACGGGTCAGGTGGGGCTTTTCTGACAGTATTAAAATGAAGTGTTTACACTTGAGTAGGCTCAGGGTTTTGTTGAGTCATTGTACTTTGGCTTCACCTTTGATATCATCACCCTAATTATGTCTCACTTCAGTGTACTTTCTGCCACAATTGCTCTCAAATTCCCACTCACCTTGTGGGCCTCCTTTTCACGTTCCTGCTTAATTTTGGCGATGGATCTCATGAAAAAATCTACAGCATCACTGGGGAAGAAACTTACTCCTGCCTTGGCCAACAGAGGAGTAAGGAATGGGAAAACAACTGAAAAACAAATCGAGAATTAAATTGCACACTGTAAATAAACCCCTCCTTATATCAGATAGCTGTGGATGCCACTGGGAAATTATTTCCTTTTTTAATTTCTTTACCTGAGAAAAGCATGGACTTTGCCTTTTTTCCTTCTGTTTCATTCCCTTGGAATAGTTTTTTGTCAAACAGGCACAGCCAAGCTGGGTATAAACTTTCCTTTAAGGGAAGACCAAGGCATATTCCACCTCCTATTTCTAGGGCTCTGTTTTCTAAAGGCAGGTTACTTCTGGACACAACAGGAATGTGGCTCAGAAGAGAAATATTGAAAATTCTGAATTCTTTTTTCAGGCTGCTCTATTCACTGCCTTGCCGTGATCATGCAAACATTTTCAAGTCCCCTTCAGAGTGTTTCCTTCATCACAGAAACTGGATCTTCTTCTGTATAGTTTCATAAAATCTACAGCACCAGAACCTCCTCTATGCACAGATCCCAAGTTTCCCTGGGTTTCAGCAAGGTATCTAACCTTAATTTAAGGTCCAATGCTGCTAGGATGCTGCGCTGGGGGAAATTGCATCTAATTACAGTCCCCACTCAGCACTCTCTTCCAGAAAATGCATTTCAGATAGCACCGCTCTCCTCAAGCCTCACCTGCTTTTCAATCTTCGAATAATTTCCCAGCACTTAATTGGATATTTCTGGGTGGTTCATAAGTTTCTTGCACTGTGGATGGCAAAGGTGGAGGAAGCTTTTCCCCATCTCCACCCCAGGGTTTCAGCATGAAGCTCACAACGAGGAAATGATGAGACAAGGGCCAGTTGGACTTCATTCCTGGCAAGGGAAGTTATCCAAGCAATACCTGGAGTCACTTACATGACAAGATGAAGAGTGGGTCAAAAAAGTCAAACTTGACCAGTTTCTTCATCTCTCTGACAAAGGGGTCTTTGGGGTTGTTCATGGAGTCAATGTTCACACCAAAGGAAGTGCTGGTGACCACGTCCATGCTGTAGCTCCCAAAGATGCTGAGGAAAGGTGGGAAAAAATAGACTGTGGTTAAATATTTGGACTGAGTGTATTTTTTCCTCATGTCTATGTGACATTCAAATATAAAGTCTCATAAGACCTCCTGCCTTGGGTTGGAAAAGAGTATTGGATATGTGGTACTGAACAGCACTTACAGAAAAGCGGATAGATTTTTAGAGAGCTTTGGTTTCCAGCCTGCACAGGTTTTGAAGTCAGACAGCTTTTCCAAGGATTTTAAAACAACATGGAATGGATTAGTGGATGGACAGCATGTGGAAGGTTAGCATGGTAACCTCATGGGAGGGGTGGCACCACACTGCCTCAAACATGCCCTGAGAGTGGTCTTGTCCCACCCAGCACAGCTCCTGTTCCAAACTGTCCAAGCCCTTCCCTTGCAAGATTTTGGTTCAGAGGGAGCTTTGCTGGTTTGTGGTTCATGGTGTGCAGCTGCCCCTGCTGCATTTATGCTTTGAAATTGGGGGTGCAATACACAGGGTTTTGTCCAGAGCCCATATGGAGGGCACAGATGAGGCAAAAACACTCAGGGCCACTCTAGAGCCTCAGTCCCCCCAGCAAAGGGGCATGTGAGGGATGAGCATCCCACAGTGCTGTGTGGGGCAGAGAGGTCAGCAACCCCTGTGTCCTGGGGAAGGAGAAGGTGCTGCACAGAGATCCTGAGTGTATGCAGGAAAAACTGGGTTTTCCTGCCCATCTTGGAGTTATCTTGGATCTGTGGATTCACAAAGCTGTGCTGGAGCACTTTTCTTCCTATCTACTTCTAGGAAGTTTCCTAACATCCAAATTAAATTTTCCCCTCTTAAATTTCCAGTCAGGCTTTCAGCAAGCCCCCTTCCTCCTTTCAGAGCCCTGGTTGACCCAGGGAAAGATCTGCATTGCTGGTAGCCAATGACCCACAGCACTTTAAACAAGGTTTGCTCTGTCTGCTGCTCTTAGCAGCTACTTACTCCTTTACAGATATTGGGCTGTCCTCTTTCACTTGCTTTTGAACATTCTCCACCAAAATTTTCCCATAGTGCTTCATTATAGGGAACATCTGTAACACAAAACAGGCATGGTCACTCCAGTACAGTACATTTAACTCCTTTGGACAGGCTCATGAAGACTATGGGGAGTGCCATGAATATTTACAAATAAGACCTCTCTGCTCAGTTTTTATTTTAAGACTTTTCTGGTTTCAATTAGGCATAAATTAAACAGGCCATCTTAGTTGCTAGGCTCTGACTAAAGAAATCAGACCCCTGGGACAATCTCAGCCTTAAAGCACTGCCTACTGACTTTGTGATTTAGTCTGTACCTGCCCCTCTGTTTTACCTCCTTTAGTTTTCCACTGGTGAAGGTTGGAGAGAGCAGAGTACGGAGCCTTTTCCAGTGTTCATCTTCGGCTAATGTGATGGCATTGGCCAGTGCCCCTGCCAAATCTACACGCTGCAGAGGAAAAAGAGAAGGTGTTAACCCCAGAAAAGAGAGCAGCCTCCTTGCCAGGGGTGGGAATGGGGCATGCAAACCCCTCCCCGGGCTCTTCCAGGGGCATTGCTGCTGGCAGTGGGCTGTGGCCTGACAAACAGCCTCTCTCAAGACACACATGCATAAATAATCCCCTTTCCTGCAGTAAACCAGCTGAGAGGTGCCATTCCCAACCCCAGAGCAAGTCCAATCAGCCCAACACCTGCCTGTCTGTGTGTACCCACCATGTCCCATCCCAGCTGGTGGCATGTGTGCATCCTTACAGATTCCTGCGTGCTCACACCCACCCAAATTCATCCACATATACAGATATATACATATACAGGTGTGAGAACAGACTCAGTCTGCTCCCTCTGCCAGCCCCGGTGTGCAGTCCAGGCTGTAAGGCAGAGGAACAGTGACATGCAGTGGCCGTGTTCAGCAATCCCTATAGTGCAGCCACTTGTTCCCAAAGGATGCTTGGCATGCCTGTCTCCTCCTGCACTTTTCCTGGGCTCTGGTGGTAGACCACAGCACTTCTGCTCTTACCCTCCTGTTGGTGAAGGTGGTGTAACAGTCTTTGACCAGCACAGATTTGATGATCTGGGGGTCAGTGACAGCCAGAGTGGGTTGCCTTCCATCGTAAATCCTGGCGGGGGGAGAAGAGGAGGCAGGTAAATAACCTCAGATAATTGAAGTGTAAGGCTTGGCTGATGCCCACGAAACAAAATGTATTGAACAAATGTTCTTCCATCACCAGCCCTGCTGCTCTGTTGTCTGAGTACAGAAATGTAGAAAGTAGAGATGGAAAAGGACTCCCAGACCTTTTCCCATCTGGTTTTGTAAATGATAAAAGGGCATAAATACCTTCCAAATTCACTGGGAAATGAGCAGGGCTCAGTTGTTCAAAGGAGCAGATACTAAATGAAGCAAGTGTCTTCACTTTCTCCCCTGACTCTCTGTGTTTTTCCAGGCACTTAAACACATTACAGTATTAGAAGGAAACTTGTTCGCCCCCTTTCAGGCTCTTGAGTTGGGTGTCTGGAGACAGGCTGACAGCACTGAGACATCCTTGGAGGTGAAACTCAGTCCTTTTTTCTGTCTTTCTAAGCTGCCAGTTCTGAATGCTTTCTGGAACAGATGTAGATTAAGCTGATTTGTGCACTCTCCCCACTTGTGTAAAGATACATTTTCCAGACTCTGTTTTTTAAAGCTGCTGTAGGGACCAGTGGCTGCATCATAGAGGATGTGCAAGGTTGTAGGCTAAGATATAACATCAGTGATAAAAGCCATGGGAGGAGTGTCTAGAGCAGAACAACTCCTACTGCAGCAGGTGAGGATCAGCAGCACGAGCAAGTCTTAGGATCAGCTCCAAAGGGAGTCACTCACATTCCTCTGCTGTTTGTGAACCAGAGGAACGCAATCTCCCAGTTCCAGATCCTGCTTAAGTAAATAGTTCTGCTGATGATTTTGTTAGGAGTGGGTGAGGGCCTTTTGTTACCAGATTTAAACTGGTTTTCATGGCACTGGTCAAAATAGTTTCTGTATGATGTGGCAGTGGCACAACACCAGGCTCCAATGAAAGCCACCAGCAGCACCCTGTCACTGCTGTTCTCATCCTGTTGGGACTGTCAGGGCTGCAGGTGGAGAAAAGGGAGCTTTCCTAATTAAATTTTTCTCCCCTTCTTATGGATTCTAGTTTTACTCTAAGAAGAGATCAGTGGTTCATACTCACCCCCAGACCTTCCCATATTTCTTGAAGCATTCATTGTCAAAATCCATGAAACCCTGTGGAAAGCAATTCAACAATTGTCATGGACTAGCCTGGATTGAAAGAGGCCCACAAGGACCATCCAAGTCCAACTCCTGGCCCTGCACAGGACAGCTCCAAAAATCCCACCATGTGTCAGTGTTGTCTGAATGCTCCTTGAGCTCTGGCAGAGTTGGTGCTGAATTATCTCAGAGAGGATGCAGTGGAAGGGATGATGTTGGAAACAGTAGGTGGGGAGGAATAGCGCTAAACTAATGTTCAGAGCTGCTTTATGAGCCTTCCTTCCCTTCAAAGCCATGATGAAGCATAAGTGTACGCTGTGCTTTGAGGGAGCTGTTTGCCAGGGCGCTGGCAAAGGGCAGGTGGAAATCAGCCACCCAGGAGCGCTCCTTTGGGGATGCCCCTTGGTCTGTGCCACTGAGCCTTATCCCACTCTGGCCTTTGCATGAGCCCCGAGTGACAGAGGAGCTGGCATTTGGAGATAAGTTATCTTCACTGTGTATCTGTTCAGCTACAGCTGTGCCCACAAAGGTGGGGTTGCTGGAGCCAGGGAGGACTTCAGTCACTCACTTTGCGATATTCCAGGCACGTCCCAAAGAAAGGCAGAGGTCTTGGCCCGGGAATGCCCAACTTCTTGAACAGTCCAAATGGCCAGGTCCCATATCTGTGGGACAGAAAAGACAGCAGTGTTACATCACTGTGGCACTGGGGCTGCAGCAACATCCCTTTGGAGATGAGGGAGGGAGGCTGATCCAAGAGGTGGAAAAAAGCAGTGCAAGTGAAAATTGCCCTGTAAAAAACTACTTAATGACCATGGTAAGACTCACACAGAGCTTTGGAGGGATCCCTTTGGTGTGAAAGCAATTGTTTCCACCAGAGCACCTGTGGAGACAGCATCTGAAGTCTTTAGCAAAAGTCCTGAGAGGAGCTCATTGCTAACCAAAGGAGAGGCAGAAAAGGGAGCTGGAAGAAGGAACACCAAGCTTACATGTTTTTATTGATGAGAAATCAAAGCAGTGCCAGAAATTATGTCCCAAACAGGGCTTTTGTCAAACTGCACTTCAATGTCATTTATTGTTCGCCCTCCCTCAGTCCAGCATTAGCTCAGTGGAAGTCTTGTCTTGATGGTTTTCTCTTTAGATTTTATTGACAGCCTTGCAGATTTCTCTCCTCTGAAGCACCCTTCCTGGCAGCTCTAAAGTTATTGCTTCTACCTTGGGGCTTTCTCTTTCTCAACAAGGGCCTGGGCTGCAGCCTTTTGAAGCTCGTCTTCGGCTGTGTTGAAAGAGCTCCTCAAAATATTTGTTTTCAGTTAGTAGCTGCAGCTTCCCAAGTGAGCAGTTCATTGTAGAAGGGATATAAAATGGGGAAGGTTTGGCAGGGGATGCTATCAGAGATCCTCTTCAGGCCACGAGGCAGCAGCTGCTCAGGCGGGATCTTGGGGATGCTTATCTGAAAAGCCAAAATCTAGGCTGAGACTTAAGGGAGGTCTCCCTTACAATTAGCAATGCTTTATTAATTCTGGGGACCCCAAATGGGATCAGTCTCCGCCAGCACAGCTTCTGCCAGAGCACAAAAGCAGATCCCCCCCTTATGGTCCAAACAGGGCAGGTGAAAAATGGGGAGCTGGGTGGATTCAGGTGAAGAAAGGTTTCACAGAGCTCAGTTTGTCAATGTTTAATCTTCTTTGTCAAAGGTTAATTCAGTACTAGGAATCAAATGTTTGTGGATTCTCATTTGTAATGTTTATAGGTAGCCAGGGCTGCAGGAGGACCAGGAAATGTCAGGCTGGGGTGGTTACAAAGCCCAGAAATACTGTAGGAAAACAGGCTTAAACCACTTGAAACATGGCCAGGAAAATGTAGAGTAACACTCCTCCAACTAAAATGTGTCAGGGTTTTCTGCAGACTGAAAAGGACCATTCAGTGTAAAGCCAAAGAATAATCATTACTTCTTTCTACCATGGATGTGAACAAGAAATGCCTGATATTCCCTCATGTGTGAACTGGAACAATGTTGCCCCAGGTGGACAAGAAGCATCTAAACAACCTCTCTATGCCAATGGGCAGTGAAATTTCTATTTCAGCTCTGATATCAGAGCACAGACATCTGGGTTTAGTCCCTTTTGCCACAACAGAATTACAAGTGCGTGCAGAATGTGGAAGTCTGGTAACCAGCAATCTTAGATGGCCACAGAGTTACTGAAATACAAGTCTGGGTCAAGACTGAGGGTGGCTTTTTTTGGTTTTGTTGTTTTGGTGTGGTTTGGTTTGGGTTGGTTTTTTTTAATAGTCAGCCCCAAACAGGCTTTTGAGTGATCCAAATCACAGGAAAGGGTTTGAAAAATATGGCTAAAACTTTCTGAGCTTGCTGAGCTGCTGTGGCTGGAGCATTGCCAGGGCAGACAAATGGGCTGTGCTGGTGTGCACCACATCAATCGCTAGGGTTTATGGCTGGCAGTGCTCTGCCTCTGCCTCAGGGCTTGTCAGTACTGCCCAGTTTGTCCCAGCAGCCTCGCTGGCAGGGGCTGCCAGTGGAGACACTGTCCCAGCAAAGGGGTTTTTAACCAGCCCCGCTCTGCTGCGGTGAATGACACCAGCAAAGCCAAGGAAAGCATTTCCTCACTAGCACGGTTCCCCTGAAGCACAGAGGGTGCATTTCTGCTGTGGGATTTTGTCTGGAAAGCCAGGAGCAGGTGGCTGATCTTGCTCTGGGCTCCACTCCTTCCCCCAGCACGGGTGGCTGTGAGGAGGGACATGGGATGCAAATCAAGCCTCTGCAAAGGTCCCCTCCTGGTCCAGGTGCCTGTGGGAGCATCTTACCTGGGCACCAGGGAAGGAGTTAGGAGGAATAAAAACTGATCCTATGAATATTCTTTTCCTGGTATCTTTGTGCTGCTCTCCACCTGTGCTGCAGGGTCTTCTTCTGCTGGCTCACCTGCACAGCAGCCTCAGCCTGGGAAGCACAGCTGGATGTCTGCAAAAAATAACCTAATGGATCAGGACCCTGACTGAAACCAGCACCTTTCTGGTAACCACTAGCTGGCATTGTTATTATTCAATTATTCCTTTGATGCTTAGCAGCAATCTCATAACTGGATGGGAGTACTCCAAACCTAGGAGCAAGATCACACACCTGTACAGTCTTTAGACTTCTCTGTTACATCCCAGAGCCTGGTTAGATGCTGGAAAACTGGAAATCACACCTACTATTTGCTCTTCAGCAGATTAGTTGCATGAAAGTTAACAGTGGCAAGAAGAGCAAAATGGCAGGAGAACAGAATGAGTAAAGAATATTTTACTCACACTAGCAGGAAGGCCATGAAAAGAAGCAGAAGGGCCCATGTCTCTGTAGAGAAAGAAGGTAGAAGGTTCATTTCAGTTCTTCTCTGATTGGCTCTGCGTTCTGCCTTGACGTGCTTGTCCCACGTCTGTGGGAAACAGGAGTGCTTCACACTGTGCAATCTTTTTTATACTGTCATATGATTCAGGGGCCCTCCTTCTGTCATGGAGGAGGAGGAGTGGAAGGCAAAGGTAGAAAAGTCTGCTAATCTGAAAAACACAATTCATGTGATAGACAACTGCCTCGGTGAACTGTCTAAGGTTCAAGTTATTTAATGCATATGTTGCCAAACATTTCAGCTGGTTTCCCTGTTGTAACTAATCTCTGACTTCCCATTGATTCATGCCCCTGGGCTGCTACACCAAACTAAATAAAAGCAGGTTACAATGAAAAGGTAAATCCCAAAGCAGGTGTCAGGGCTGGTTCACAAAAGGAAAAGAGAAGCGAAAAGGTTATTCATATATTATATGACAAGATCTTTTCTGGCAGATGAATCAACTTTGACAGAATTTAAGATTTTGTTTGAAATATCTCTCTTTCTGTGTTGTGAAGTGCAAGCGCTGCCTGTGGTGGGTCAGAAGCAGCTTCTGACTACGGCAGGAATTTGTCCCCTGTAAAGGCTGTAGAAGTTCAGTCCACCTTGTTTGCTGGCCTGTGGCCAGGTGTTTTCTAGGAGAAATGCTGTCACTCCACAACCATAAACAGTTAAAGTGCCGCCCTTTCCAAAGCATCACTCACGGCTCACGAATAAAACCCACACCCACCCTTCTGCAGCAGCTGCGGAAAAGGCACAAGAAAGGGGAAAACAAATTTTGTACAGGCTCTCCAGTAAGAATGGTGCTGAAAAGCAAGAGCAGGTGTGGGTGTGCTGAGAGGAGATATGATGTGGACAAAACTGGGCTGTTTGGGTGGTGTTTGTTAGTGGGGATCAAGCCAGGGCAGGAGGTTCTATGGTTTGTGTAGATGTGCACTATGGCAATTTTAGGGCTTCATTCAGAGCTCTAAAATGAGCAATTCCCTTTGTATTAGCAGAGCTGTTGTCTTCAGAAAGGACTTTACTATCTGCACTGGAGGCAGGTGGGTGGGTGTTTTAATTTTTTGGCACCTTAGAAGCCTTGTATCTGTGAGGATGTGGCTGGGATTGATGCTGCAGAGACTGAGCAGCAGATCTCAGTCCACATTCCAAGGAGCACTGTCTGCCTTATCTCAGCATTTGTATCTCATTTCACCTTTGCCCGGCCTTTGCCCGGACCTTTGGAGACAGATCAGTTGTAGATTATTTGGTAATAAACACAGCCTGCTTTGGTTTGACATGAACAGACAAGTTCATGACACAGCTCTCCAAGCCTGTGCTGGTTCCTGCCTTTCTAGATTCAGAGATGTTGCAAGAACATGTGGTTCAAGAGGTGTTTTCCCTTCAGGAACTGGTCACAGCAGTGATTGGTGCTCCAGGGTTCCTCTTTGCCCACTTAGCCTTGAAATTTGAATTTACTGGGCACCAAATGTTCC
The DNA here is from genome assembly GCF_020740725.1 of Corvus hawaiiensis. Lineage (NCBI taxonomy): Eukaryota > Metazoa > Chordata > Aves > Passeriformes > Corvidae > Corvus > Corvus hawaiiensis. The sequence goes on from NC_063228.1 coordinate 5,642,014, forward strand.
CAACTCACTGTGTTGTGAAATAGGTTAACACAGTTTATTCAGGAAGTAGGATTGCTGTAGGACTCCCCATAATCAGTAAAATTAAGCCTCAATCTTTGTCCTCTTTGGGTCTTTTTTAGGGGTAATCATAGTCTTTGGGAAAATTTGTATGAAAAACCAGAGGTGCAAAGTCTTGGTGTGGTTTTGCATTGTGAGCTGATGATCTCTGCCAAATGGACTGTGCCTATTGACATCAAACAAACAACACAGCCCCACCACCCCCTCGAGAAAGCTGATGGATAAACAGAAAAAAAAACGGGGTGATGAATCCATGCCAAAGGAAAGTCAATGACCCAGGAAAGACTGAATGATTTTCACACGTAAATCCAGCTCAGAGCCAGTTTATGCCCAAATGTGCACTCTGTTGAAACTGTAAACCCACAAATGTGGTGTCCCCTAAGGTGCTCGGGGGTGCAACACAGTTGTCCCTTCACCCTACCAAGTCCTTTATCACGTCCCAGTCCTCACCAGTACGGGTTTTACGCCCATCCTCTTCTTCTCCTGGGCCTTTCGAAGTCCACTGCATCCCACCATGGGTTTAGGGGAGCCCTCCAGGTGTCTGGAGCAGAAGCAGAGTGCTCAGGGGCATGAGAATGTGCAACCCCAGATTGCAGCTTTGGGAACACTCTGCTGGTGACACCCCGAGTCCCATTCATGGGTGACAATGACACACATAATGCTCACCCCTTGTCATTTAGGCTGTCACTGAGTTTCCAGCATGGTCACAGGCTGAGGGTGAGAGGTTAGAAAGCCAAAATTTGCAGCAAATTCAGAAGAGAACAGAGCTGCTTTCCCCTTTCTAATGCCCCTAAGAAGCTCAGATTAATGGATTAATGACTTTCAGGAAAGCAAAATAACAACGCTTTATTTGCAGCATAATGAAGGAAGTGCTGCTAATCCAAGCTGTGAACAAGCTGTGATGAGCAGGAAGGATTTTTGTGGAATAATGACTGGGGGATGGGCAGAAAAATAGAGGAACGTGCATTTCTTTCACAAGCTGTGAAACCAAATGATGTAGGGTTGGAAGAACATCATGGAATAGCAATTATGACTGGGGCACAGGTGTGGAGAGGAATGAGCAGTTCAGAAGAGAAAGAACTATTGAGGGGAAGAAAAAAAGCCCCCATGGGTAACATTTTGTGTTCCTGATGAAAAGGACTGCATGGGTACAGGGAAGGCCAGGCTGGATAAGTCCAAATCTTTAGGTCTAACTCATTTTCAAGTGTGATCGTGAAAGAGGTTCTCCTGAGATACTCTAGGGAATTTGTTTTAGATCCCCAGGGCTGGACCAGTAGAGACTCTGCAGTGCTACTCAGAGTACAAATATTGCTGGGAAGTTGTGTCATTATGGAGTACTTTCAACTCTCTAGATACAGATCATAAAAATTGCTGCTAATCACGAAGAGCTCAGCTAATCTGTGTATGGGAGTAGGCAGATTTCTGCTCTGGAGAAACACCAAACTGGCAAGCAGTGACATGGATTTAGCTTCAGTGTTGATAAGTAATTTAAGATATTCTGAAAGAACAGTTAAGAGTAGTATTACCTTGGGTTGAACGAACCACATTCATTTTGTTTAATGTAAGTGTAAACAAAACCCAAGTTCGTAACTCAGGCTCATTTTTCAAGAGGACAAACCAGTGGAATATCTCAGGACCTTCACTGCAGACTGTCTCTAACGTCCTTTTTGAAGTCAACAGTGCTAATATTATCAGCCAGGTATATGTCAAGAGACTTTCCACTGCCTGAACAGCTGCATTGAAAGGATGCCCAGAATAAATCAAACAGGTAGGAAGTGAAGGAGAAAAACAACAACAACAAAGATTTTGCAGTCCAAGGTCCACTATTACATGTTTTTATGTTCTGGCCATAAGATCTCCTTGTTTCTGTGCCTGACTCAGAGCAGCCCAGTGCTAGAACACAGTGACTAACTGGAGTCCAATTAAGGGGGTTCCAGCATATCAGTGGCACTTCTCACCCCTTTAGGGAGGTGCCCCCAAACCCCTTGGTTAGTCTGACTAAACGATAACTGGGCTGGAAGGAGGCTGCTATGAGAATAAATGCCAGGTAGAAGAGCTGTTGAATCAAATTACGATGTTGGCACAGAGACAAATGGGAATAATTCAGCCGCGAATAACTGCTAGGCTGGAAATGAGCACAGTCCTGGCCTGGAAAGCTCAGAGTCTTCCCTTCACAGGGTTAAAAGAAAGAAAAAAAAAAGGTCAGATAATGTAAAATGAGGCGAGATAAGGCAGCTGCTGGTGGGAGCAGGGATAATTCATTAAATTTACAGAGTTCTTCTGCTAGAGCAGTGCAAGAAGCTCACTTTCTGTACAGACAGAAGATGTGGGGAGGCAACTATTTATTTTCCCTGATACACAGTGGTTTAGTTACCCACAGAAAAATACTTCATAATGAAGGCCACATTTTTTTTTCCATGGTGAAAATATTGATACACCACTGCTGGAAAAAAAACCCCAATGTATTTGGAGGGTTCTCTAATGCTACTTTACGTAGTTCTGTGTATAGATGACTGATACCCTCCTGCACATAGATTTCCTTGGGATTTAAAAAGCTCACAAAAAAACCTCAGCAAAAACGTAATTAATTCCCCTGGATGTTTTGTTCCATATACTGAGCTTTGGAATTACACAGAAACTAGGACATTTTTCTGATGTTTTTTTCAGTTAAAGTAATATCCCTGATATATCCCAATCTTCCTTCGCAATCTCTGCAATATATCATTATATTTCTTTTCATTTCAAGAAATGACAGCTACAAAAGCTGTATGAAATCTGGATGGCTAATTAACTCTGAGCACTGCATTCTTTTGCCCGATCCAATACAATCTTTAGCCTTTCTTCTTCAATACGTTCTTTAGCCTTTAGAATGAGTTAAGAAATAATAAAATACCCTGCCAACTCCACCCATGACTTCTTACCTGCAATGCAATACAAGACAAGGTTTCATCCTGCAAGAGAATGGCAGCAAAAATCCCAGACAAATGCAAATACAGATGAGGGACAAATGCAAATGTATGGGAGATGTATTTCTAGTACAAGGTGTAAGATCATGTTCTTTCCTGGATATTTTAGGGAGGATGCTTTGATGGGGAAACTGCATCAGAGTGGTGCTTTGTTGCACCATCATTTTGGCAAAGTCATCCCAAGAAGTGTCTGCACACATCAGTGCCCAGCAGACTTCTGCTTTGGGATCTCAGAATTCTGCTTTAGGGTGTCAGTTCTGCACCGGGATGTCACAGCCCGCTGAAGTCAAGGCACTGGACTCATTCAGAGCAATGGATCTTTTAGGGGGTGACAAATCATCGGGTGTGTGAAGGACTTTGTTATGCAAAGCAGTGCCTGAGATTGTGCCCAAGGCAGGAATAACATCGTGTCTCCAGTCGGTGTCCCTGCCACCGCTGCAGCCTCCCACAGGGTGACCTGCTCCCATTAGCTCAGCAGGTTCAGCTCCACTGTGGTTGGAGTTACACAGTTAGTAGGGATCATGAGACTCCAGTACTTGTAATAAATGAAACCAGAATCCTTTCTCAGGGTGTTTTACAGGCCACAGATCACTTGCCTCCATCATTTGACACGGGGCGGTTACTCTTTGGTGGCTGGGATAGATGTGGCAGCTCTCCTGACAAAGATGTGCCAAAATGTTCAATGTCAGGGATGTCACACCTGGAGGTTCATGGAAAGGGCTCTGTGTCATAACAGAGATGGTTGGGGTTCAATGCTTTTCACCTAAATAGAAGTGTCTCCAAATTGCCACTCCCTCCATCAGCTACCTGATCTGCTCCCAGCAACCTGCAAAGTTTTAAAAGGATTATCTTGGCATTATTTTCATATCACACGTCAGTGCATTCTGGTATGTTCTTTTCCTCTTTAGTTTTCTAAACAGAAGTTTCTCAGGGTCTAAAGTTTCAGCCTAAAATCAGGCGCTTTTTTTGTTGTTATTTTAAAAAACAGTCCCTAAAATTATCTCACATGAGCAAAATACAGGCTTGTTGTTTGAATCACTCTGTGACAAATCCTTTTGTAGTTTGCAAGATAGTCTGTTAAAAAAAAAGAAAAAAGTTCGATTGTCTTTCTTTATTTCAGATTGGAAATGATTCTGAGGGGTCAAAGGAATTTAAAGTACTCAGTGGCACCAACCTGGGTCAAAGGGTCCTTGGAACTGGCTTATCTGAACTCAGAAGCTCACATGAATAGGTCCTCTGGGATGTCACAAGTTCTGATCTCAGGTCTGGGTGTAAAAACCTTTATCTCAGCCTGACTTGCCCATGCAGTTTGCCTGGTTGAATGCTTACCCAGTCAGTAGATGATGTGGTGATGTTCACCTCACTGAGCCTGGAAATCCCTAATAGAAGTATGGGAGAGGCTTCTAAGAGTCCCACCAGAAAAATTTCCACCAGTCCCTAAAAACCGGGCATCTGGTTTCTCTGGAGCAAGAGACTTTTATCTGATCCTTCTGTGCTTTTATGCCATTTTGTCCCCCTCTGGCTTCTGACTTATCCACACCAGCTCTGCATCCCTGGCAGGAGGCACCTTGCCTGTAGGAAGAAATGCTTGGCTTGGCTGATGGGGACATCCCCAGCCCCAAAGCCCCACATTTTTCAGGGACTTATTTCCACAGCAGGCTGTTCCAGCTATTCTTTTGATTAAGGGAGAAGTTTATTTTGGAGAATAGTTTGGCGTGTGCTCACCAGAGCGCTCCGGCTGTGGTTCCACACTGGTTGGTACCAACACCTCGGAGATGGATTCAGGTGCAAATCTGACAAGACACAAATAAATGGCAGGGACAGAAATAGTGGCTTTAAAACACAATTATTCACTCAGGCTGTTGCTCCTGCCCAGCAGCATGGCAGGTTCTCAAGGAAAAAGCAGCGGGAGGGAAAGCAGCTTCAAAACCTTTCTCTGAAGTTTCATGGCCTCACCCTGCAATCCTTACACACCCAAGAAACCCTTACATCTGTGACCTGAGTTAGCAGTGCTGAGTGCCTGAGTGGAGAGTGGGACTCAGATGTTAGTTAAGATATTGATTACTGCAAACATTTCGGCCAGTGGCCCTTGTCCATCTCCATCCTGACTTACGCATTTCAAGAAGAGCCACTGCTGAAACTCCTGCCATTTCATCCCTTGGAAGGGATTGTTCTTGGTGGCCACTGCTCTTAATTTTCCATGTTAAGTGGGGGAAGGTTCTTTGGAGCCTTCATATTATGCTTTCCTCTCTCCTGCTCCAACACCAGCAGCAGTTCCCACTCTTCCCAATAACCTTCAGCTTCCCTGTGCCTCTATGTATAACAAAGGCAGACCTTTAAAATGTTGGACAGAGACCCAAACTGAAGGGCACCGTGATAAATTCTGGCAGTGGTTTGACATGATGGGAAATTCATTCCTCCCACATAAATTATTTTCCTGTGCTTTTCAGGCTTTAGCCTTTTCCTGTGCATTTTCAGCAATAAACAATGAAATATGACATTATTTACTCGTGAAGCACTAATAATGTGTACACATCATAAAACCTGAGGCTGCTCTGGTGAGCTCCCTGTCACAGCATAAACACAGGGAAGCAGGACATGCTGGGGACCCCGTGCAGGGACAGGCACCTGTCCCAGCTGCTTCCCTGCTTTATTCCTCCCTGAAGCATCACTTACTTCAGGCAGCCCAATTTATTCCCTGCTGACTTAGCTCCCCAAACACATGGCATGTCCTCTGCTTTAGGGTTCATCTCCCTTTATTTTATAAACATCCCTGAGCTACTCTATTGCTACCTGACCTAGCTTGTTTAGTGACACAACCCCAACACAACTCAGCAGGAGTTGGGATATGGGATAAAACCTGAGCCTTGCTAAACCCTGCTGCAGGGCTTGGGCACGGCTAACTTAGCACGGCTGGCTGCAGGGATGAAGCGTCCGAAGGGATTTTCAGCATGTGTGCATGGATAATGCCATAATGAAGTCCAGATGCTTGAAGTTTTTTGCATGATTTTTTATTTATTTCTTGAGGCCTTTCATGTTGATGTGGCTTGACTTTGTGTCACTGAGCTTTGGGTTAGCTTAGCCTGGCTTTGCAAGTTCAGAAATAGCCGTATCCACACCGTGTCCCCGCATCCACTCGGCATCCTTGGCACTTGTCCTTGGCTCTGTGGGCTGGGAGCTGGCTGGATCTGCAGCAGCAGCCTCTGCTTGGAGAAGAGGTTTGTGGGATGTGTTTATGGCATCTCACTGGTAGCATTTCTTATGGTAGGCCAAGCCAGGGAAATTTTAGATTAAATTAAAGGTGAATCCTGGGTTGTCCTGGGTGCTAGCAAGGCTCTGAGCCTGGAGGGAGTCCTGCAAAAACCTTGGTGAGGACTTGGATTGACTGTGTGGGGTAGCCAGGCCTTTGTCTGTCATCCATTTGAGCTTTGGCAGCATGAGGAGCAGAGTTTGCCTTTGGACCCTTCAGAATGCTCAGGAGACGAGAGCTGGCAGTGTGGTGAGCCTGCCTGAGAGCAGCGAGGAGGAACCTGGCCTCCTCCAAATAGGAGGCAGCTTTGGCCGTATCTATTATCATTATTGGAGCTGTCAGCTGCGATTCAATACACGGCTTCAGATGGATGTATCAGGGCCAGCTTCCTCACTGCCTTAGCCCAGCACAAGGAGCCAGTTCCAGTCTCATTTGTGCTCATTTAATCCATTGATTTCACCAGAGCGAAGGGTGAGGAGCGAGGCAGCAGTGGGCTCTGCAGACCAGAGCTCAAGGCCCTGCCCTGGCTCCACCACTTCACCCTCCATGAGCCATTCCCAGGAGATGGTAGGGGCAGTTGGGGTCCCAGAGTCTTTTGGAACCCCAGAACAAACGCACAGGGACAATTCTTCCAGAATTAGGTCTCTGGGAAGCTGGACCATAACCCTCTCATTTTCTGATCTTTATTATTTTCCCTCTGCAGTACACTCTTACAGCTTGACAGTTTTGCTCCACCGTAAGGTTGTTCTGAGAAAGGGAGACTGTTCACTATTTTAGCAGAAGTCAAGCCTGTATTTCTCTGTTTTCCAGCCCATTCCACAGAGCTGTGCAGCAGTCAGTCTCAAACAAGCAGGGCCATGACAATTTTCTCTTATAAAAGTAATGTTAGATCCCTGTGGGGTGCTGAATTACCTCCAGTATCTATGCATTTGCATAGAAAATGAGAATATTCAGGAGATGTAGTCGGTCTGCTCTAGGAGCAGAGCTAGAGTTTGCTGTCCAGATTAATTAAAGTGCTTGAGATACTGTGAATGTGATTACCTCTTCTTATCTTGTTCCAAAGTCCATGCAATATCTACAGTGTTTCGAAGTTATATATGTTTTTTAAAAAATCAATAGCAGTGGAATTTTCATTATCAGCAACCCACAAATAAAGTTGTATGAGAAGCAGAGGAGGGAAAACGTTGGTGTGGGAACAAGCTTCACCTTTGAGCTTGCAAGTGGATTTTCCCTGTAAGAAAAACTATTGAAAATCCCAAAAATTTCTAATTGCAAAGCAAACCAAAAACCCCATAAACCACCATTGTCCCCTCTTGTAGGTGAGGCTTTGAGAAGTGGTTTTCTGAGTACTTAGGATTAGGTACTTGAGGTGAAACAGGTGTTAGGTTTTGGCTTGGCCACCCAATTCCAGCCTGCAAATACTTCAGTATCTTTTTCTCCACGGACAAGGAAAGTTTAAGGTCACCACAAAGGACCTGGTAGGACCTCAGGGAGTCTGTTCTGTGGCCCCAAGAGCTGAGCACAGACACCTCAAAGACTCCCTTCCCCCAAGGCATGTGGATCTCAAGTAATTACTTTCAAATTAATTGAGAGTGCAGCATCTGAGCTGAGAGGGGCCTTTATACCTGTCGAGGGCATCTGCTGGTGGCTCAGCCCCAGGCTGCTGGGCTGGGCTGGGCCCCTCCAGCCACAGAGGGCTTCAGGCACTGCCTCTGCCATCGTGGCTCTTCCAGAAGCCACAGGCAGAGCCCGGCTGGCTCCGGGGCTGTCATACTCTGCCACCTGCAAGCAGCAAGGTCAGCAAAGTCCCCGGCGCCCTTTCAGCCTGGTGTGATAAACACACAGTCACAAAGGCTTTCTGAGATGGCTCCAAACAGGATCTGCCCTTCGTTATCCAAACGAGGTCAAATTTGTGCCAGCACACCGCCATGAGTCGCGGCAGGCTTCGATTGGGATTTCTGATTCCTCAACAAGGACTGATGAGGCTCCCCTGTAGCTCCCATTAATCTTCTTCCCCGTGAGCTCTGCATGGCTGCAGCTGAGGAGGTTTTGTATTTCATTTGCACAAAAGGTGACAGTGCAATGGCTCTGACAGGCAGGATGTGGATGGGAAGGATCTCGTCTGGGTTTTGGATTTCGGGGCAGTCCTTTGCCATACCTCAGCAGTGCCTTGCAGGAATGCAGGGAGAAGTCTCAGTCTCTGCTTGTGAGACATGAGACAGTTTCTCCAGGGATGTGATGGAGCTGCTCCTCACTGGGCATCTCATCCCTGGGGAATTCCTTAGCATAGCAGCAGAGCAAGTGACTGCCCACCACACGATACCAATGTCCCTAGGCAGCAAAGCCAGCCATGCCTTCCAGCTTGGGAGGCTTCCCGCTCCGAGTTGTGTGGTTTAGGTATTAAAGGTCTCCTTAGTATTTCAGGAAGCTTTCAGACCAATTAAATCTTTAATGATCGCTCCCAGCTCTTTGCACAGTGGCTTTACTTCTGCCTTTGTTGCAGACAAAGTGTGTCTGTGTATAAACTGCCTCACACACAGCCAGAACAAGCCAAACCTTTCTCTCCCTGCTCCCTCACCCTGCTCCCCAGACCCAGTTCTGCCAAGGAGAGCAGAAACCAGCAGCCTGTGTTCAGAGTCCCAGGAAGCTGAGGGAATCAGTTTTCTATTGAACCTTTCATTCTCCAGATATCAAAACACTTTGTGGAGACAGGGCCTGTAGGGAAGCAGAGCTGCTATTTATGTGATCAATAAAAAGTTTTACACAGAGCCTTGGATGCTCACAAAAGATGGGAAAGAATGTAGCTGAAGCGGCTCTTCACATGAAAACAAGATGTTTATTGGTATTGAAACACCCTGCTAGGCTGAAATCAGATGCCAACGATGTGAGCGCAAGCCAGGCTGGTTTCTCGTTGTGGAGGGGAAAGGAGTGGGCTGGCTTTTTGCATAGAACTTGCTAGAATTTCCCTGTCATAACGGGTAATAATAGAAGGATAAATGCACAGCATGGTGATAAGATTGAGGCAGGAGCCAAGGGGGACAGAGCCAATAACTTTTTATATATTTTCTGCTACGTGAATTTTTCACACCTTGAACTACTTTTCCTTGATTTTCTTCTTCTTCTTCTTCTTTTTCTTCTTCTGCTTCTTCTTCTTCTTTTCCTATTGAGGCAACAGCCAATAAAAGAAACGAATGGGTTAGAAACCACGTAAGCAATCTCCCACTGAGCTTTATTCCCCACAGGCTCATTGCATCAAAGGGAAAGCAGCAAAATAGGGCGACCAAATGCTACGTAACAAAGAAAACAAGTTGGCTGCTGCCAGCTCTGTCCCCCACACAGGGCAGGTCACATTGCCTGAAGGGGCTGTTGGCCTCGGCTGGGGTGAAGAAGAAATCTGGGGGCTTTTCACAAGGCAGCAAAGCTCCTGCCTTTGCTCTGCTTTCATCTCTCCCCACTCCAAATGCAAATACATCTCTCCAGCTGCCCCACTTCTTCCTGTGCCACCTCCACACTTGGAGATGAGGTTTCTTGCTTGCTGTGATTCCTCTCTCACTGTGTTTGAGACCTGTTTTTCTGGCTGGAAGGTGCAGAGATACAATTCACCCTGTGTATCTCCAGCCTGCCCTTTCATCAGGAAGGGTAATTTCATGCCACTCACAGTGTCTTGCTCTCCTCACTCCACCTTACTGACCTCAGCCATGTCCATTTAGCAAATCCAAGCCTCCCATACAGAGCAGATATTTTTTCCACCTCACTTCAAGCTTACCACACCACCAGTTTTTGTTGTGCTTTTTCCAGCACTTGGCAATTTTGCTCCATAGTAATGGGATCAGCATCTCATAATTAGTGCAAAACCAGGGTACAACGTCCTGGGGAATGAGACACGGTTGGAAAACACTGACTGTCCCCAGTGCTTCCTGGGAGATGTCAGCCCTGAGTTTTGAAAGCAATCTGGAGGGAGCAAACGCTGGCCACAGCACAGAAATGTAGGCTAGAGATAGTGCAGCACTAAATCCTGTGCTCTGGGAATGAAACCTTGCAGTCAGCACAGAGCAAAAGCAGCGACACCATATGCAACTTTATCAGGGCTCAGAAAGTTGGAAAAAAGACTTTATGAAGGATAAACTCAAGGTTTTCGGTCAGGGCTCATCCTTGCTCTAAATCCTGCTGGCTTCACAGCCACAGTTTGCTCAGTGGGGTGGGAAATGCAGTTTAGTGGGTCTTGCACCCACCACCCCAGCACCAATTCTCACCTTTGCCTCTCTCCAGAGATCTCCTCTCCCACCCTGTGCAGCCACAGCTGTGGAGCTGCTCCTAATTTCCTGTGTTACCCAGTCACAAGCAGTGCTGCTGCAAACAGCCTCTGAAAAGAAACAGGGGAAGAGCATTAGAAGATAATCAGTCTTATTAACAGCTTGGAGAATCTGCATTTTAGAGTGAGAACCACACTTAAAAATCAGGAGAGACAAAGGGGTGCCTTGCAAAAGTGAGTGTTGCCTGGGCAACATCAGCATCTGCATCCCCCCAGCCCTGTCCTTAGCAAATATCCTCACCGTGGTCCGTCCTTCCACGCAGGCTCAGATTTACACTTTGCTCCCTCTCACTCACGTCTGCATCTGCCTCTCTGAGATGAATGCACAGGGACTGGCACACAAAGTCTACATATGCTGCTGGCAAGGGATGAATCTTCCTTCAGCCTTTTGTTTTGTCTCTCCTGCTGTGCTCTGCAGAGTCCCGGGTCTGCTTGCACACAGTGCAGGATTCACCCCACTCCCATGCCTTCAGACAGAGCTGGGTGCACTTCTGCCCTCCTCCCATGTATCCAGCTGTGTCTCATCTCAAAGTTACATTTATGTAGTAGTTAGGTTTGAGGACAGATGCTTTTCTTCTTTTCCTGCTTTTTTTTTTCCAACACTGTAAAAGAAAAACACACTCATCTTCCAGAGTTGGGAGTTCTCTTGACAGCAGAACGGTCTGATGGATGTGCCAGGACATCATTTCATCAGAATCTCAAACCATGACGTTGGCTACTGCCCTTCATTCTTGTCATTTGAATCCTCTTGATGTGTAAAATCACATTAAACTCCTGTAAGAGAGAAGTTCTTCACAACTCCTTGTCAGAGAGGGCTGCAGTGGTTCATCCATCCGGTCCTGGGACAGCTCAGGCGAATGGGAGCTCTTGGATAGTTCACTGAAATGGAACAACAAAGTTCTGCAGGTACCTGATCCTCCTCCAGCTTCATTTTCCAAAGGAAGACAAGGACAACTTCTGGTATTTATTGTCTGCAGTTTTCTCCACACAAATCCTTAAAATAGTCGAGTTTTTCTTTCATTTTGCCAATGGCAAAAGGAATTTGTCTTTCTTACACCTTTTACTCTTCTCTGATTGCTGGAGGCTTTTTTAACATCTGGAGCAGCAGGCTGGTGGCCAGATTTTTGAAGGTGGTTAAGCATCGACAGATGCACCTGGGTACCTGGAGGGATTTTCCAAAAGCATTTTGCTGTAATTGCTTATGATATTCTTCACTTCCCATCCTGATCTCTTCCGTAGCATCCCTATTCCTGCCAGCACTGCGTCTCCTACTGCAGACTTGAGCTGGATTTTGCTTCTTTTCTTACTTTTAGTCCCAGAACTCCAGGGAACTCTACAAAGAGAGAAGAAAAATTTGCTGCACATGGTTAAATTTGGGTAGATTTTAGTGTCCTTATAAATACTGATGGGACGATGAGAGGATTCATGCTTTCATTTACAGCAGCAGAACTTCAGTACAGGCAGAGTCTTATCATAGATGTGATGTACAGAGAAATCAACTGCCTGCCTCCTTTGAAATGCAAAATATTCCTGTGTTGTAACATGATGGCTAAATTTGACAGTGGATTTTGAGCATTTGTGTGGTTTTTTAATTTACAGAGAGCTTCCTTGTCATGTTTGCCCTCTGTTCTGGCGGTCATGTTTGTGTTGATATTAATAACCAGGTAAAAAACTGAGTGAAATTTGCAGGCAGAGCTGCAGAAATTAGCGATCTGAGCTGGTTTCCTCCCCCGGGAGAAACTGCAAGGAGCCACCGCAGCCCAGAGTTGTTATTCCAGAGCAGAGAGGCTGCAATTTCCATCCTGCAGTGCCATCTATAGCGCAGCGCAGAGCACAGCAAGCCACGCTCCAAAATCACACCGCAACCCAAAAAAAAAACCCCCGAAGGAGGCAGCAGGCCGTGGGGGACCTCCGTGCAGTGAATTAAATTGGCAATTTAGTGGCCATGGCCCATGTTGTGTTGGGCTGGATGGGAGTGGAGGTGTGAGTATCACCTGCCCTCCTGTCTGGCTGACTGCAATTTTTTGTGGGGTTTGCAACACAATTTCATCCCCTTCAAATCAATGCAGAAATGGCCACCTTTCTCCAGGGGACAGCTCAAGATACACTAAATCAGAGGTGTGAAAGCAAAACCCATTTTGACTCTGATGAGCAAAGGGAATTTCTCTTTATTTTTGATTTTTGAACCAGATGTTGTTTTCATGCTCTGAAACCTCTGAAACAGCTGAATGGATTTTCTTCAAACTCCTCACATGAACAAAAATTCACCTTTGGGCTGTGAACAAGCTTAAGAAATTGGACTGTGATGGAGATTATTTTTTTCTTCCCCTCCCCTCTTCCTTTTTTTTTTGATTTTGAAAGTTAAAAGGATCCTAAAATAGAAGCTGAGAATTGGATTAAACATCTCTCTGTTAACTCTTAGCACTGCTCCAAGTCTGCAATTATCATTTCTTAAGGTGCCTGGCTCCCATCCTTCTTAGACTTCCAGCTGCCGCCTTTGTTATTAAAATAACTGCTAGAATAATGTTGAGGACCAGCTCATCTCTGGCTCACTGTGAAGAGGGAGCTTTGCTGAGAAAACCGTGAGAAAGCCCAGGTTTGGCCCAAATTCATGTGCCTCCAAAACTGAGCCGTGAGACTGGGGAAGGAGAAGGAGATCACAGGAGCCCTAGATGAGGAGAAATCCCACTGTGCTCCTCGTGACTCACCAGCATCCTTTGGCTGGAGGGGCAGTGTGTGGCAGTGCCAAGTGCTCTGGCCTGGGCCATTTGGTATTGAAATATGTCAATCATGAGACCCGCAATGTTAACAGAGCAGAAAAATCACCCAGTTCACTGCCAGGAATGAATAAACACTTCACAGACTTCTTTCCTAAGCTAAATTCGGCCAGAAAGGAACATGAGAAATAAAGGGTGTAGTTATCTAAGAAACCTTGTAATACTGTGGAAATCTGAGGTTTGTTCCCATCAGTCCTTTGTTTTCCAAGATCAAGCACAAGAGCAGCTTCCAACAGAAAGGGTCATAGAATTGTAGAATTATTTAGGTTGAAAAAGACCTTTAGGATCATCAAGTCCAATCATGAATCCAGCACTGCCAGGCTCACCACTGAAACACATCCCTAAGTCACACATCTACACATCTTTTAAATATGTCCATGATGGCTGATCCCAACAACAGCCTCACAAGAAGATTCATTAATAGTCTTGGGAAATGCATATCTACCTTATAACAGTCTCTTTCAGTATTGTATGGGAATATCTAGGAGTGCTGGATGCTTGAGGAATGCTTTTACTGACAAAGGATAAGCAAAAATCATCATCTCCTGCTCTCACTACTAATTTTCCATGCCCCCATTTGTGCTGATGATATGTCTTGCACCAGTAACAGAGCAGACAAAGCCCTGTGTCAGCACAGGAGGAAAGCGGGGTGGGATTTGTGAGTGTCTGAATGAGGGATTTCAGTCACCCAAGAGTGCTGGAGATGGAGGGGGAGCTGTTTGTAACTGCTGGAAAGGATTTGGTGGGAGCAGCCCTTCCTGTGGAGGAGCCGGACAAACTCTGAGCAGATGGATGTGTTAGTCAGCTTGGCCACTGGCTGTTTCAACAGAAAATGATGTGCTAAATCAAGCCCTGGGAAACAAATTGCACACTCAGAGTGGCTGGAAGGCTGGCTTCTGGCACAGACAGCTGTTCTCAGCAGAGGCACATCCACCTCCTGCAGGACCTGCTGCCAGGACCTGCCTTTGGCAATGCTGGATGGAAGGAGCAAAAGCCAGAGTCACAAGGACAGCCACAGTCACAAGGGTGCTGTGTTTGCTGGCAAAGCATGTGTGTGTTTTTCCAGGGTTTCCTCTAAGGAAAGTGCAGCATGGTGCTGCCTGCTGGAGGTTTGGCATGGGGTGGAAGCAAAGCAGGAGATTTGCCCAAGAAGGGACTGGAGCCTGCTTGGCTAAGGCCCTCTGGACAAGCCAAGGTGTTCCTGGAGAGATGAGATATGGATCCTGGGGGCAGCATCCCCTGGTCTCGAGCTGAAGGCAGGAAGGGCTAAACCAGAAACTCCCTTTAGCCTCTTAGCAAACAAAATCAGCAGTAACCCCCCGCTATTTACACCTACAGTAATTCCTCCCAAAGTTCTTGCAAGCCCAGTTCAATTTTCCTTTAATTCCTGTGTGTGTATCTGCAAATAGCCGATTACTTGTGCTAGACCCTGCCAATAAATTGTGTGCTTATTTGATTCCCTTCCTTCCAAAGTCGGTTTGCATTAAGCACCACTGCAGCCTGCGCAGGGGTTGAGGTAATGCCTCAGTGGCCTCATAAAACAAGTTCTTATTGAGCATGGCCTCTCTTTCTCACAAAATGAGCCCTTGGAAGATGCAAGCAGCTGGAATATGGGTATTTTCATGGCCATAAAAACTTCATTTTACTTTTATTGCTATTGAAAAGCCCTGGATAGGTGCATTTCTCATCCAGCTGATTAATCTGAGGTTAGAGGCCACCGCAGCAACAATTACACAGATATGTACCTCTGTGCATTTGGAAGCAGTGTATCTCAACCTCTCTCCAAAAGAAAATCAAAGGCAAAGTGTTGCCAGCATGGAGACACAAAGAATGCCCTCTCTTTTTCATCAGAGACTCCAGCACAGGCATGCTACGCCCACTTAAGGCTCCTTTCAGCTCCCAACATGCCTCTGGGTTGCCTAGCAATCCTAACAATATTTTATGAGGCCTTATTCCAGAGGCACATTTTGCTAATGCTGAATTTTAGATAGAAGCTCTAGGAGAAGCATGGAGGAAGCCTGAGACAATATCACTCCAATTTATTACAGCCAGGATGCAAGGGGGAGGAAAAATAAAATCTGAAATTATCATGCTGGGCATTTAGCAATAAGGTCTGGCATGAGAGCCTGGGAGCCAGGGCTGCCAGGGGTGGTCCCTATGCCATGGGCAGCACAAATGGGCATCTGTGGCTGTGCCCAGGCTCCAACCATGCACATCCCAAAGGGAATGGATGCTGGCAGCCAGTGTGCCCGCTGCAGGCTTCTGAGCAAACTTCTAATGGGAAGAAATTATGAGGGAAAACAACCTCTGGGTGAATGGGGCAGAAAGGATTCAGTACAAGCAGCGGTGGTACCACCCTAATGTTGGGTGGCTCCATTGCCCGGGATCGCGCCCCAGGGTGAGCGATGCTGGGAATTAAAGGGGCTGAAGGGACCAGGGGCTCCAAGATGGCTTGGAGAACCTGGAGGGAGTTAAGACCTGCTGGCATCCACCCAATTTCACTCTAAGCTATAGAGAAAGTAAAGGTACAAAAATCCATAAATCTGTTTCAAATCACTTTCTCTTGGTTTCTCCTTTTCTAGCCCCAAGCAAACAAATAACCCAGCATAACAAGCCCTTGGGGTTAGAATCTATGTTAGAGCCAACATTTCTGAAGGCTACAGAGTTCCTATTTTTATCTTTTAGTTTGGCTAATGCAAACTTTGCCCATAACCCAAACTTTCTATAAGTTACTTTTAGTGGTTGGGGGTTTTAAATCCTACCTTTGAAAAGGAAAATAATATCCCTAATCTCATCAAAGATTACTCCATAATAGTGATCTCCTGTTAACATAAACTGAATTTGATTCCACTATTAAGTTCTCACATGATTATTATTTTGTTGATGAAGAGTGACCTTCAGTCAAATTCAGCAAGAGCTTCATTTTTGTAAAGCATGTATTTATAAGAAGAAAATCAATAGACATGTTTTCATGCTTTCCTATTTCTCTCTCTCTTTTTTTGGAGAGGTTTTAATTTTTTTCACTTTCCAGGGTGCACAGGTGGGATTTTTTAAGCAGGTAAACATGTCCTCTCCTTCCTGTAAAGCCAGATCATCAGCATGAGGGAACTGGTGACTAAAAAGTGCTTCAAACTGAAGTGAGACACATCTCATTGGTTCTTTTCACTGGCCAAGCTGAAGGACAAATAAATCGGATTTTTAAAATCCTTTCACTTTTAATACAGTATGGGATTATCAGTAATGTAAGTAGCAGTTTACAGCAGGTTTTTCTAAAGGTGACAGTGGGCCCTGATGGTTGTAAATCCAGTGTTTCCCAGCATTTACAGCAAATGTCCTTATGACACTAAAACACCTAATGAATGCAACCAACCAGAAAGGGGAGCACAGGATGGGAAAAGTAGAGACTTTCACACTTAATCCAGGATTTTACTGGGAACCATCATTAATGCTGGAAATATAAACAGAAGCTGGGTTTGCTCAGTGCTTTAGAGGTGTCTGCAGAGCAGCAGGATATTTTTAGGAGAGTCCCTCCTGCAGCATTGCTCTCTGCTGAGAGGCTCCAGTGATCCCAAAAGACGTTCAGGTCCCACTGAAAGCAATTATGGTTTACAAGTGCCTTTGCTAGTCCCTACTTCAAGGATAACCCAAAGCCAAGAATAGATCACAGCAACTCAAATTTCCTCTGCTGGGATGCTCTGCAGATGCTGAAGTCCAGGGCTCTTCGCACATGGATCCCTGGACACCTTGGTTGTGTCTGTGACTGGGCACTGGACTCCTCACCTCTGCCCTTGGTCCCCTGCCTCTTACTTGAGAAAAAAAAGAGCCACAAGAACATCAGCCACCACATCATTCCTTTAGTTCTAATCCATCCAAAAAAGTGTTCACTGTGTACATGCATCCCTTGGATGCTCCAGGAAGGGAGCCTTGACAGTGTGAGAAAGGCTGGATCCAGTCATTTTCCTTATTTTCTTGGCATGACTTGGCCTGGTGGGAGTGGTTTTGTATTTGGAAGGGGAATTTTTGATATCAAGGACGTTAATAGGGGATAGCTGATGAAAAGAGAAAAGGAGGCTGTTTATTTTGGGGGAGGAGAAGAATTTGTTGAAGAAGCACCTGCACGCAGCCATTTCCAAATGCTGGGATAATGCAGAGTCTGGGCTGCTGGTCATGGCATAGAGGTGATGTAGCAAAGAGGCCGTTTACACACACAGCATGCTGGGTTTGGAACCAATTCCAGACTGCCCTGACCTTCCCTGTGTGGTTTATGCCTGTGAAAATAGAGGAAGGATGCTGGGATCAGGCATGACCACCGTGGTGTTGGCAGCACATTAGACTGGCTGCATGTCACAACAGATACATCATCATAGGTGCGGGTCATGATATAAGATTTGGGACTGTAAACATGCACATCCTGTGCTTTTTGTTAAAAGGTTTTGTAAAAATACAGGGCAAGTTTTGTAGCTTTTCTGTCTCCTCTTGCTTCTCAGGCAGGTTGTAAAGAAAGATATTTAAGATCACCTGCTTCCAACTCTCCAGACAATGCATGGAGCTTGTTTTCAGCAGCAACAGGCATTACACGGTGCAGTTGCTCATAAAAGTCCAAAGCCATATTCCTTTTGGGCTGAAATGCTTTGTGTTTGGTATCAGATTTTGTACTTACTGGTTCAGTTATTTTCAGCTGTTGAAAAGTATGTGGTGTTTTTTGCTCTCTTTACATCTATGGATGGTGAGAAAATGAGATCATTCAGAAAGAGCTACAGCAAATAATTCAGACCTGGCTTGTGTTGTGCATTTCACCCAGGTCTAAGTTTCAAGCCAAAATGAAAGTAAGTTAGCTAAGCAGGTTTAAAGCTCAAAGCACACAGAGCAGTGTAAATTGTATTAATTATTTTAACTACAACCCGTGAAATGGTATTGCTTTTGTAAAAGTATCTTGACAACAAATAGTCTTGTTCAAGGCCTTCCTAAGTGGGTTATCACACATCAGACAGGCGCTGGCTTGGGTTCTACAAAAGTGACAGCATTTCTGCATGGGGAATGAGCAGATCATATAGTATCTTAGGAAATGGCAGAGTCTGGGCATCAGATGCTCCCAGGTCCTTACTGTATTTCAGAGAGCTTGCTGTGAAAATATATTCTTGATAAGTGTGATTCAAAAAAAAAATCTCTGAAGCCTAAATAAACTGTGATAGAAACATTTCAAGCATGCTGGAGTTTACAGTAAACAGGATCACAGCTGATTTAAAAATGAAAAAAAATCATTACTATTGAAAGCACAATCTCTGCAGGCTGTGCTGCTCTTTGGAGGGAGCTAACAGACACAGCATCTCATTTTGCCCTACCTCTGCAGGCACCAAGGCTGCTGCTCAGCACCCAGCACAGGGCACACAGCACCCTGCAGGAGACAGCCCAGACAAGCAGGGTTTGAGTGATGCCCCCTCGCATTAGCTCCCAATGCTTGCCTGCCTTTTTATCTCTTTGATCCTGCTCCCTTCTGCTTAGCAACCTATTGGCATTAGGGAAAAAATGGAGGGTTTGCATCCTTTGTGAGCTTTCAGGACTGTGAGTGCTCCCACCATATTTCTGACTCACTGGTGTTATTTTCTTCAACCTTCTGAAGAAGAAAGAATTCCTCTATCAGTGGATCACCTCCTCCACAGGCCAACCCTTTCTTATCAGCCCATTTGGATTAAAACCTGGCTCAGAGCCACCGTGAAAGATCTGTAAAGTTGTTCTGACTGAGGGAAGGTATTTATGGGTGTCACAGAGGGGATTAGGCTGCTGCTGTGCTCCCCAAACCCTCAGTGCCAGGTCACATCCTCAATGCCACTGCGAGCTTGCATGTGTCCTCCCAGTCAGAGATCTATGCCGTGGCTGCAGGTTTGGCAGGCAGGGACATTTATATGGTTGTCCCAGATCAGGCACGAGGGTCATCACTGAGAGACATAAGGATCGAGCTTGAAAGCACAGATCCTTCAACAGAATTGAGAAAACAGGTAGAAATCCCATGGGAGGCTGAGTTAGACACCGTGCAAGTGTGTGTGTGTACATCAGACAGATACTGTGATGTGCCTGAATATATTTCAAAACAATAAATTTTATTTAACTTCTTGCAGCTGCTTGGTTAAGAAGAAAATCCTACCAGACACATATAAGTGCAACCCCCTTTTTGTTCCTGTGTCACATAACGGTGATTTCCCTGAGACACAAAGCTGAATTAAAACCCACCCAGCTGGAGAAAGAAGTGAGGCTGCTCCTGAGCCCAGGTGTGCTGGGGAAAGCAGCTCCACAGATACAGGGCACATTGCTCATCACTTACACTGCTTCAAATCAGTTTGGACAAAAACCACAACAGCGTTTAAAACCTACTTGATGGCTGAGGGAAGGGAAAGGAAAAAGTGTTGTGAGAGGAGAGATGGGCTGGAATTTGAGGGAACACTGCCCTCTTCTTTTGTGTTTAATCAAAGTGTTTGTGCGATGCAGGTGCTGAAGTCTCTGCTTGCTTGCTAATGATGCGCACTTACATCAGTGGAAGCCTTATCACCATTAACCCCATTAGATTGGCACCATGCTCAGGAGAAATGCTGGACTGGGCTGGCACAGAGACAGCAGACTCTCTTTTCCTTAGAGTAATTGCTTTCCTTCACTCTTCTCCTCCTCCTTCCCAGGTCAGGGCTGTGCACATTAGGCTGCCTTTCATTGTGAGCATCAATGTGTCGTCTGGCTGCTGGGTAAATACATCAAGTGGCTCCCGCCCAGTGTGACGCTCTCATCATTCCTTTCTGTCGAAGCTGCTTTTCAGTGATGCTTTGGTCTGGGGGTAGAACAGATTTCCTGCAGTGCTGAAGCCAGGCAGATTCTTTGCTGAATTGGGGCTTGATAAATATGTATTCAGTGTCACGCATCAGAAGAGTGAGCAACAGCCGTATGAAACCCCACAGAAATGCAGCATTTCACTTCTAGAAACTCAGTGTTTCTAAGCAGACGCCATCCAGCAGATAAATGCAGAAACGTGCCCTTTTATCACTATTTTTGCAAGATTTGTGTTTGCCCAATGCAGTGGTATCTGGGTGACCATAACAACCCATTACATTCATTTGCCCACAACTGATAGCATGGAACAGATTCTTGCTGTATTGAGACAGTCAGCGATGACACACAGCCAAACAAATATTTGACAAAGGACAGCTGGGTTTCACACCACTCTCTGAGTAACCCTGACTCCATCCCAGCTATTTTCTGCTCTCACAGCTGCTTTGTTTGAATGTTTGATTTCTCCTCCCAGTTCGGGTTGTCCTGTTGCACAGAAAGGTGAGGCAGGGCAGCATCTCAAAATGGCTCAAGGTGTCTCTACAAAGTGCCAGGAGGGATTATTTCTACATGTGCTTGTGTTGGTGTCACATCACAGTAGTGCCTGACCATGGTTCTGGCAGCAGCAGGACAGCTTGGATGGCCAGGGATGGCCAAGGTGCCATTCCTACACCCACATCTCAGGTGGCATGAGGACTATTCTTGGCTCCCTACAGCTCTTGAAACCTGGCTGGCATCTCCTGGCCATCCAAATATTTTGGTAGGCAATTCACAGAGTCAGAAAGTTTGGCCACGTCTGCTGACACATCCATCTAAAACCCCGCCGAGGAAAACAAACCACTGTAAAGTCAATCCAGCCATGCAGGGCGAGATAAACTTAATTCAAACAATCTTGAGTGCGTCTACATCAGGCATGTACACCGGGGCAGCCGGCTTGACTTTAAGCAGGATTAGCTGACTGGAGGAGTACAAAGCGTTCCCGTGGCTGAAGGGCCCTTGGTTTGATGCTGTTGCAGGGCAGATTAGAGCTGAGCAGAGCGTTGGAGGCTGCAAGCAGAGCCCTCTGTTAAAAGCTTAGGGAAAGGATGCTGCAGGCAGGCAGGCTGCTGAGACATGGTGCTAAGCACAACCCACCAGGCAGCTCAGAGGAATCCTGTTTCTGTACACCACTTGATCACGTTGTGCATGAAGCTGGGATTTATCTCAGGGCAGTGGTGCTGGCTTAAGCAGCAAATGCCACCCAGAAGAAATTTCCAAGTAGAAAGGAAAAGACTTGTTTGAAAAAATCTCATCCGTTGGTGTGGCAGGAGGGTTCCAGTGGCCGCAGATGACCATGGCACATGTGGACATGCCCACTGACACCACCAGTTCCACAGCCCTGGAGCAGCGATGCTGCACCAGCTCTGCCCTGAGCAGTTGGGAAGCCTTTGAGTAGGGCAAGGATCTTCACAGCCAGCCTCGTGTGTCAGCCCTGGGGTTATTCCCTAACTGGAGCTGCAGAAATCTGTAGCCTGTATTGAATGTGGGAGCAGTAACAGGACCCAGCCCTGCAGTGACACGTCTCTTGGCCCCACATCAGACGGCCACACGGGGCTTCCCTGCACCTCCTGTGTTTGGAACCAGGGCCCCACTCCTGCCCATAGGGGGTTGGCTCCTGCCCTGACCCAGCCAGCCCGCAATGTGTTTTCCCAGGCAGCCCTAGAAACAATTACTGACAACATCTGGCAACAGCCTCACCCTATGCCTGATCCTTTCAGAGCCCTCCTGGTCAAATTTGGGATTTTAGAAAAGCTTTAGACATGAATGTAAATCTCTGGTGCTGCTTTCTTTTTCTCTTCTAATTTTTTTTTTTGACAGGTCAGGCTGCTCCGATACAAGGTCTCACCCTGCCTGCTGCCACTCAACTGCCTACCAGCTTGGGTCCCTTTTTAAGCTCAGCTAACAGCACACTAATCCAGGGGTGGATGGAGTAAAAGCTTGAGCCAGCTTTTGTCAGGCAGCATGTGGCTCTGGCTCTACCTGATGGCCACATTTTGCTTTCTGGCCACAAGCAGTTTGGGGCAGGAGAGGAGCTCAGGCAGACAGCTCAGATCACAGCTCAGACCACCTCCCTCCTCCCCACGCCCCCTCTGTGGATGCCTTTCCTCTCTCTCCTGCAACCTTTTTCTGTGCCCAGCTCGGCTGAATCTCACTGCAGAGCTGACATTGGTGTGGAGGAAGTGGGACTGGTGTTTTGTTAGACGGTGCTTTTCTCTCTTCCTCTCGGCTGGTATTGAACTGCAGAGGCAAAGAGCACTTACTGAAGATGGTGTCTCGGGTGAGATGTCTAACACAGGTCCCGACTGCTCAGCAGTCATTAAACATCTCAGGGAAGATGTTCCAGGAAGAGGAATGTTAACCTTGTGGTCCTGGACCAATTCCAGCTCGTTTAATTACAGTTTTCATTGCTGAAATTTGCTCTGCACTTTTGACCAGTTATGGGATTTTTTTTCCCCATCTCCTTGAAGCTGTTGAGCAGCCTTGCTACGAGCTGACACATTCCCCACACAAGCTGAAGTAATACAAAACTACAGCTGCTCCCTCTCCCAAGTTTCTCAAATTCATTGTATTTTCTGATTACTTAACTATTCAGGATTCTGCAAAGTATCACCAGCTAACCTATACAGAAACATTTTATCTGTTTAATCCGGATATATGTATATATGGATATGTGTGTATAGTGCTGAATATACATGAGCCAAATACATGCTGTTTTGGGAAAGAGCATGACCTTTATCATTAATATAAATATAGATATAAATATAATACATAATCATACAGAAATATAAAAAGTAATTTGAAGAAATGCTGTAATGCAAGCTAAACAACCTACACAGTCCCTTATAATGAAAAACTGTGAGTATAAAGCTATATAAAAGCACTGCATGATTACATACACTCATATATGAGTGTATCTGTTTATATATATATATAAACTCTATGAAAGTGCATTAAGGTGTTTCAAACCTCACACCTTTGTGTATGTGGGATGAATCTCCCCCTTCAGCAAGCCTTGGCAAACAGTCCAGGGTTATTAAGGAAGTGTTCAAGGCCAGGTTGGATGGGGTTTGGAGCAACCTGGTCTAGTGGAAGGTGTCCTTACCCATGGCAGGGGTGTGGAACCAGATGAGTTTTTAGTGTCTCTTCCAAGCCAAAATTCTATGATTCCATGGAGAGGCAGCAAAATGCCACTGAACCCAGCTCATGTCAGAGACCAGACCCCAGCCAGAGGATGGATGTGTCCCTGCCCCACAGAAAGCCTGGAGCAGGTTGGTTTGGGCTTGGGGTGTCTCTCCAGCACAGGGAGTTGTTAATGAGGTGATTCGGAGAGAGAGACTCTTTGTTAGGAACTGCAGTGATAGGACAAAGGAGTAACGGGTACAAATTGAAAGAGTGGAAACTTATGTGAAATACTATGAAGAAATTCTTCCCTGTGAGGGTGGGGAGGCCCTGGCACAGGTTGCCCAGAGAAGCTGGATCCCTGGAAGTGTCCAAGGCCAGGTTGGACAGGGAGCAACCTGGGGTAGTGAAAGGTGTCTCTGCCCATGGCAGGGGCTGGAACTGGGTAATCTTTAAAGTCCCTTCCAGCCCAAACCATCCTGGGATTCCATGTAGAGGCAGCAGAAGGCCACTGAACCAAGCCCATGTCAGTGACCAGAACCGGGCCGTGGGGTGGACCTGCCCCTGCCCACAGAAAGCCCGGATCCCCGCGGCTCGGGGGGTTGTTAGTGCGGCGATGCGGCCCCGGGGCCGGCACAGAGCGGTTTAACCGCCGGGAGCCCCTCGGCCGCGGCCGCTCCCTCACACCTGCCCGCGCTGCGCTGCGCTGCGCTGCCCGTCCTGGCCCGCAGGCGGCGCCGCGCGGCCGCCGTTGCCACCCCCGCCCCGCGCCCCGGACCGCGGCGGGGCGGCCGCGCCCGGCGGAGCTGCCGGGGGAGGCAGCGGCCGGCGCGGCTCCCGCCCCGCCCCGCGTCCCCGCCATCCCCGCCCCGCCGGCCCCGCCCCGGAGGCCGGCACGCTGGCTCGCTCGCTGCCGGGGAACATGGCCGAAGTCGGGGAGGACAGTAGTGGGGCGCGGGCTCTGCTGGCGCTGCGCTCGGCACCCTGCAGCCCCGCCGCCGCGCCCCCTCCCGGGCCGCCGCCCCCGGCCGCGCCGCCCGCCGCCTGCGCCGGGCCGGTGCTGGCGCGGCTGCAGGGCCGCGAGTTCGAGTTCCTCATGCGGCAGCCGGCCGTCACCATAGGCCGCAACTCCTCGCAGGGCTCGGTGGACGTCAACATGGGGCACTCCAGCTTCATCTCGCGGCGGCACCTGCAGCTCAGCTTCCAGGAGCCGCACTTCTACCTGCGCTGCCTTGGCAAGAACGGCGTCTTCGTGGACGGTGCCTTCCAGCGCCGCGGCGGCCCGGCCCTGCAGCTCCCGCCGCAGTGAGTGCCGGGGGCCGGGGGCGGCGGGGCCGGGCCCGCTCCGCAGGGCAGGAACGGCCCCAGGGGCCGGAGAGGGACCCTCTGTCCCGGGGAGGGGACGTGGGGCTGGGCGGAGCGGGAGCTCCTTCAGGAGGGGACGGCGAGGGGATCCCTCGCCCCACCGCGCAGACGGTGAGCTGCCTGTGTCCCATGCAGGGGATGTGGGTCTGCCAGGAGAAGGGCCTGAGGTGATGGTGAGGGGCCACAGCTGATGAAGGAAACAGGGGTCAAGGATCCCCCTGCCCACCAAGGGTCAGAGGGCATGGTGAGGGTTTGCCTCTGAAGAAGGTGGAGGGCTTGAGATAGCGGTGAGGGATCTCCTTGCTCACGGAGAGCCTGAAGGGACAGTTAAGGTCCCCTCCCTTGAAGCTAGTCACAGTGGGTGAGGGACACTCACCTGGTGGAGGGCCTGAGGTGGCAGTGAGGGACATCTGCCTGTTGACGACTTCAGCATCAACAAGGGATGTCCTCGCCTTCCCGGCCTTGCTGCTGTCCGTGGCTGACAAAGGGATCGTGTTCATCGGGACTGGGGCTGCTCACTCTGCGGGAACCATGCCTGGGGAAAAAGTGTGAAGAAGTGTGAGCCCCTCACTGCAGGGTATCCCCCATGGTCATCGTCCTCCATGCCTGCCTGCGGACAGACTCATGTTCAACTGGTGGCCCTTAAGGGTTTCAAAAAGACAGAGAAGGAGGGACTCTCAGTGGGCTAGAACTTGCTACACCCAAGGCTTGTCTTCGTTGGAAAAGATCTAGTGGAAAAAGTTGGAAACCACTTTGCCAGAGTGCTTACTTAAGGGTTGGCAGGTTAGGTGGTGTTCCTGGTGCCCCTCTGGAGCAGCAGAAAAAAGGAGTCAGGCCAGGCTGGGAGTGGTGCTGCTCACCAGGACAGCAGGTGCCCAAGGTGTCTTTGCTTCCTTAAGGAACGGGAGAAGGATGCAGAAGGGTTTGCTATGCTACCAGGGTCTGTGTTCTGTTAGACTCTCTTGCAGAAAGAAGAATGAGGTTGATGTTAAGCTATTTCTTCCTCTGAAAACATTGTTTATGGTTGCTGAGTACTGTCCAGCAACTGCAGTGCTTCACCCCAGGGCAGCAGCATGGTAGTGGTGGGTGATGTAATTCCTGTGTGCATCTCCTCAGGTTGTACCAGACAGACTGTGCCTAATGCCCTCTCTGAGTGGAAACGCGCTGTAAAGGCAGGAGACTGGGGGTTTGTTGTTTGTACAAAACATCTCTTTGCATCTGTCACGTTTTGGCTTTGGTACTGTTTACCTCCAGCACCAGGGTCCTGGAGTTATCCCTCTCTTGCCAGCCTGTCGCTCAGGGGAGGGTTTTTTAATTACTCATTTCCTCTGCAGGCTGCTTCATTTTGTATTTAGTAATTTAGTTATAGCTCCCTAGCTGCTCACTCTCTGAGGCGTTTTGGTTTGTAATGTGTTTCATTTTCTATAAGAGATGTCCTTTAGTGTCTGTTTAATTAATCTGGCTTTGTAAAACAAGACCACCTGAAGCCCTGGGCACTTCTGTTGTCATTCCCTCTGGCTCTGGTGTCTGTGCAAGCTCTCTCCTCCCTGCCATTCTGTTTCTTCACTTGGTTAATTATAAGCATTGTGATAGAAAACTATGTCAACCAGCAACCTCGTTGCTTATTTCTGTCCCCTTTGCTCCTGACTCCTGGAGTGGGAATGGCAACTTTCCTTCTGCATCCCTTTAAAGGGAGGAGTTTAATGTACACTTACGAACTGTACACAATAAGGCATCCTCATAGCTTGGCTGCTGTTTGAGCTACATAAATAAACTTGGTGCTCCTCCCTTTCTGACTTCCAGAGTAGGAAAATGTTTTGCATCAATCTAGAGGAATTTGGCCCCTTGCTTCTATCAGGTAAACAACTCCTTACTGGCCAGTCAAGGGTTTGTAACCCAGACCAGGAAGAAGAAAATCTTGTTGAAGCTTGGTGTACAGAGTCTTGATTGAGGCTTGAAACTCTGCTGTTGTCTCATTATCTCCACTCTTGAAAAATAAGACGATTCCCTCCAAGTCACCCTCTTCACTTGCACACACACAAAAATCTCCTCTCCCCAGTAAACACAAAGTGCCATTTCTTTTCTGTAGAGAAACCTGTGTGCTTCCTGCCAGCTGATGTCAGGAGGACAGAGTGAGGACGGGTTGTAGTACACAGACTTTATACGATGTTTTCTGCATATTATGGTAACACTCCTGCCCTGTTTGATACAGCCACACCTTCTCTGTGTACCAGCAGGATGTACAGTTTATATTAAGTTTCAGGAATTAGTGATCATTCCATTCAGTGTTTTAGAGGGAGGTCCTTGTGATGTGGGGAGCTCTTGCTGGTAATATTTTAAGAACCAATTGTTTGCATGGTTGTCCTCTCTTTTTCCCCCCCCACACCTGCAAAGGACGGCAGAAATGTGCAAAGTGCTGTTTGCTTTGGACCACTGCAGTCACTGCTGCTGTTACATTACAAGCAAAGGAAATGCTTGTGCATCATGAGATCATGAATGGAAGCAGAGGGTTCCAGGAAAAAGTGTCTTTCAGTTTAGTTCATACAATTGGCTAAAAAATAGTTGCTGAGCTCATAAATTCTGTTTTCTGAGGTTCTGTCTCACTTCACTATTTCTGTATAGAA
The DNA here is from genome assembly GCF_020740725.1 of Corvus hawaiiensis. Lineage (NCBI taxonomy): Eukaryota > Metazoa > Chordata > Aves > Passeriformes > Corvidae > Corvus > Corvus hawaiiensis. The sequence goes on from NC_063228.1 coordinate 5,669,334, forward strand.
CTTCTCTTTTCTAAGTTTAGAAGTAATTCCTGAAATGTACAGAAGATCTTGTCAGGAGGGGTGGGGAAGGAAGGAAAGGGGGAGTTCGAGACATCTCTTGAAGGCTGTACTTACCTCCTGTCTCAACAGCCCTACTCAAAATCGAGGGCTTTTGAAAATCTTTGTATCACTTCCTCCATCATCGTGGTGTGTGTGGATTATCTGCTGTAGCCAGGATTTTACTGCTGGGCAGGAGTATCATATTCCACAGCTGTGTTGTTATGGGAGGTTGTATTTCACAGATGTGACGACATAACTATACCATATAATTAAACAATAATAACCAACAAAGAGGACATTTCCTAGAGGTTAATGACACTTAGGAACAAAGTGGGTGGAAGAGTGGAGGGCCTATGGTACAGCTGAAGATCCTTAATCAGTTTAATTAATAAGTGCCACACTGCAGCAGACATTACAAATATGAATCAAGATTAAATGATGGAAGTACTTACATCAAAAATAAGTGCTTCAAATCAAATTAATGATTTGCTAGAAACTCTTTTTATAGCTTGTGATGTTTTTTTAGCTGTGCTGGTGGGAGCTAGAAATCTGTAGATAAATATCTGGGTATAGGATACCCAGAGAGAAAGAGAGGAACTCAAAACTACCAGGAGAATATGCACTAGATTTAAAAAACTATGGATACCAGAAAAAGTGTAAGATAGAGCAGGAACTATTAACTGTAGTATTTTTTCCTGTTGAAGACAGTAGTTTCTTCAAATTTACAGTGTAATCAGGTGTTTACAGGATCAGGCTAATGATGAATTATTAACTTTTTCTTTGTTGTCTTCAAAATTGACTCAGTTTTAAAAATAATTGGCAACAAGAAGTTAGGCACTTTCAGTAACTAAAATAAGCATTTGTTTGGTTATTTATTTATTTTATCCCTCAGAACAGAAGGAACTGTTAACAGTTGAAAGTTAAACTTGCTAACCTGAATTTTAATTAGCTATGAGTCAGGTCTTCAGATGCTCCTAAATACAAAAGTTCTATTGACTACAACCTGCAAATGTTGGTTGAGCATAGCCTGATAATAGCACTTGAGCCTTTTGAACTGTGAGCTCAATAGATTGGAAAATGATGCTTGTCTGGGAACGTTTCATGGGATATTTGCTTATTGCTTCTGTGACCATTTAGAAATTTTGCAGTAGTGTAATTAATGGAGCCTGAAGTTGGCGTTTTTCAGTGTAAATGGATTGTTTCAGTATGAGATTTCTAAGCATAAAAACAAGTTTTTAAACCTGTAGTTCTTTTAGCATTTAGGAAATAAATGGAGGAGCTTTTTTAGTTTGAGAATAAATACAAGAGAAGTAAATATATGGATGTATGAAACCATATTAAAACACGGAGTTAAAATAAAAAAAATATGTATATAACCCCCATTATAAATTGAAAACTTACCATGCATGTCAAGTTTTATTAAGAGCATGCTGCTTTATTTATAATGGGATTTTTCTAGGTGCTCAATAAACTTGACAAAAATAAATACTTCAGTACTCTGACCACACACCAAGGTGCTGATCCTGCAGAATTTTACCCGTGCATTAATCTTTCCATATTGTGAGTACACAAGTTCCCTTCGGTGTCTGGGTAGTGGAGGTGTCTCAGCAACTGGGGTTTAGTAATTAGAAAATGGAGAGTTAGATCCAGTTTCTTAGGGACATAGCTGTACAGTCTGTTAGCCAGAAACTCGGCACTAATTCAAGTTTAAAAAAATGCCATATTCTAGAAAAATGGAGATGTGCACAATGCACTGCAGTGTTTTGGTGACCTCACCAACCACTCGAGCTCCATTCTTGTGGTTGGAGCGATGCCATCACGGTGGGTACGAGGGAGGGTGTCCTTACATCTGGGGGCAGCTGCACACCCTGTGTGCACACACTAAGGAAATGCTTTGACCACATAACCACGACTGCAGAACTAGTTGTTTCTGAAATGCTGCATATGTATGTTGTCTCTGGTAACTCGTTAGGTAGTTTTGCTTCTTAAATATTGCATTATCTGCATTTGCAACTTTTCTTTTTTGTTCTTTGTTTGAAATACGCTGTTTGCTGTGCTACAGCTTGTGGATGGTGGTTTTACTCTTGCTAGAAACCCTTTAAAGATTTGCTTTCTTAGTGCTTCATCTTGTATTTTTCATGCTCTTACTTAATTTCAAAGACTCTCTTTGAGAACAGGTTTTTTTAGTGCACAGCAAGATGTGATAGAGGATTACCTGATTTTAATTATGGAATTCATGTCAAGTAATAATTTTTGGCTAAGCAGCTCAATTTGTCATGAGTTATATTAAACATTTAAGGGAAAGTTTCTCTCATGTGAAACTGCTGCTCAATTTGTTGATTCAAAAATAGCTGTGCTGTAAGTCAGGTTGTGAGTATAAACTAAGGTTATGCAAAACTCAGTGTATGTCCTTATGGATTCTTTTAAACCAGGCTTGGTTCAGCTTAGCTGATGTGTTGATTATGAAAAGATGAATCTAACGAGAACATGCCACACTTGTCTTGTACAGTTTTGTGTGGAGTCTCAGCTATAAAGTCATAAATGTGGATTCAAGTTGTGCTGGTGTAACTTCTTTGTGCTAGCAAACTCTTGATCATGGCATGTATCCTTAGGTGACTGTGGGATCCTTCCTGTGGGTACTGTTGTGTTTTCATATAAATCTAGAGGATGAATGAGTGTGAAAGTTTTTGCTTTTCTGAAAACGGGGACTAAAAATGATGAAATCTGTAGTAATTCATATCTTAGTTATTTAGGTGCCAGCTGTGTGAGCATACTCACTGTAGAGCATCTGTCCTGGTAACAAATCAAAATATGCTGTTTGCTTTTTTTTAGCCCCCCCCCCCCATCCCCCCCGAAAACGTGATAGGCAGCCTTGCACTGAATCACTGAAAGCATAAATGACAACCAGATTAATGTGCTTGTTGTCTTTGTAAGCAAGCTCCCAGTAACTGCTCCACTGGCCATTTGGCGTCAGAGCTGTTCTGTGGGACGCCAAATTCTCTTGCTCGGTGTTGCAGTTTCCTGGAGGAGTAGATGTGGCAACAGGATGTTGGTAGAGAACAGGAAACTACTTGAATTTGCCACTTATGCCATGCAAATAAAGGCTTATTGCTGGCCCAGGTGTGGTAATTAGTGTCTGTTGTTGAGAGGAGTTCATGCAGTGGTGGCAGAGAGCGGAGCCAGAGAGGATTTGGGGGCTGCTGTGTGACAGCGTGGGGTGACAAAGGGGACAGGCTGGTGAGGTGCTTGTTAAACCACTCTGATCTGACAGTTCCCTCCAGCTGGCTTTCGTATTCTGGGGGGATCTCTGCTAGCACTCAGCTCCATATCAGCTCCTCTGGCACGTGGTGATTTACTTTGAGCTCCTTCTAGCTCAGTGTCTGAGCAGTGTCTGGGTGTTCTGCCGTCAGAGCGATGGGGCTCTGTAACCAGAAATGCTTCACAGACCAAGCTTGACCTCACTGCTGGTTAGACATGATGAGACGGCTTTCCTTTCCGATCCAAGTGGAAATGTGGTTAAAAAAAAGAAAAATCATGTGCTTTTGAGCTGGTGGTGTTAATGAAAAGGGAGAAATTTTCTCATTTGCTTTTAGTACAGATTCTTTCTTTTTCCTTAATAGCCATCCAGAGCACAGAGGCTTCTCTCACATGTAGCCATGTCCAACACCAGCTTTGTTTTATTAACTTTGGTTCAGTCCCTGTACATCCCGGAGTTTCCTGAGATTGCAGACTCATGACTAGGATATCCACTGTAAAGAAAGAAAAGTATGGAAGTGAAATGTGCTGTAAAGCTTAGTCCACGATGTATCAGGTGGTGGTCTTTGTTCTCTTACTGTTGCATATGCTTTGCAACAAATGCCTAAGAAGTCCCTTGAGCTTCTGCAGTGTTTTCTGACAGGTAAACTTAGGTTAGAATGTTGTTTTATGCATCTGAAATGGCTGATGGGCCTTATGTAACTGAATGCAAGACTGAACCCAAGGAAAATGTGGAGCTGAAGGTCTGAGTGTCATTTTGCAGTGATTTTTTTGGATTTTTTTTTTTTTTTGACAAATTTGTAAGATGAAAAAGCTGAAGCATTTTTTTTCTGTCTCCTGAATGTGAGCTATGACAAGACATCTTGATGTACTTCCAGACATGGTTAATCGACTAATTGTGAGTACAAATTATTGTCTGGTCTTAATGCATTCACTTCAGTCAATAATTGAGTATTAATCACTGAACTGTTTTTTCAAGTATTTATAAGTCTCCCTATTTCAGTTGACTGCAGACTCCTCATAAAAGCAGATTGATGAGATGCTTATAGAGCAGATGAATTTCTCCCTTAAGTAAATCTGAGTGAAAATTTCCATCCAATTGTATATTCTTTGTTTTCATAGTACAAATACAATTTTACTGATGTCTATTCACTCTTGTCCACGAGTGCTTTTTGCTAGTAATTCACATCTTTGGTTTCTTCAGAACAACTCAGTAAATGCATGTGTGCATTCCTTCTGCATGGCACTTAATTTTTATGAAATACATATTTTATTGGACAGTAAAACATTTAAGTATCTTAATGGCCTAATTAATACTCTGTATCCACTTCTGTCATGTGTATTTTGCTCTTCGTTATCCTTCTGCTCCTTTTTTCATGTCCTCGTGCATTTTTTATCATAAAAATTTCAAGCAGTCTTGAGAGAGCAGTCTATTACAAGGCTGTTCTTTGAATATTCAGCAATTCTAAGATTTGATTGATAGTCCCTTCTCTCCCATCCTGTCTATTTTTAGTAACTTAAAAGTGAGTTTAATTTCTTGGGTTGTCGTTTGTTGTATATGCGCAATTTACTTTGGTGGTTTTCCTCCCTCCTTTAAATGTACCAGATATGTAATTTTCATGTTCTTTGAGGATATCTTGACAGTTGGGTAGAAATAATGTAGAAGTTAATTGGGAGCTCTGCCTTAGCTGAAGGAGTAAAGATGGACAGTCTTTGTCTGGTTCTGTTAATATATGCTGTGTGATTAGGGTAAGAGGAGGAGTAGAAGGAAACTTTCAGCACACTGTTAGCACTTATTATCCTGCTCCAAGAATCTTCTAGCATAAGAGCTTGTTTTCATGTAAAAGTGCAATCCGCTTCATTTTTTAGGACAGAATGAGGAGACAAAAAGCCTTGCAGAGGTGGTGTAAGGACTGTGGAAAAGGATGTCCCTCCATCTCTCTCTGAAGTACAACCTTGGAACTGTACCCCCTTTTTCTGCTTCATGCCACTTCAAGGAGAGCTTTGGGAAATCTTCCCACACAAACTGTTTTAATCTTCTATCTCCCTTTAGGCCACATACAGAAGCCACCAACAGTTTGTCTAAGCAGGACTGGACTCCCTGCAGAGCCAGTTTGTGCACTTGCTGAAGGAATTGTTCTTGAGCAACTTCAGGCCTTTCCTCTCTCGAGGGCATAAGAACTCTGGACTCTTACACACTCAGAATCCTGATTGTGTGGGAGGAGAAAAGGACTAGACACAGAAAGCAAATTTTGTTTCTATCTGATGGGTAGACCAAAAAGGATTTTGCTTTTCATATTCAGTTTGAGGCGTAACCCAAACTAGTAAGGGTAGGCTCTTGGTGTGGGAGATGTGCCAACTGCTATTTATTTATTGATCTTGTTCCTTTTTTTACTTGTCTCATGGCTGGCGTAAAGTGGTGCTGGTGGCTGCCTGCCCACCATGTGTAAAGGGGTGTTGACTGTCAACAAGCCTGGCAATTGGGTAGCTTTGCCTCCTGCCTTGTCCATTTAGCTGGATAATTACTATGGCTCTTCTTTTCCCATGTCTCCCTCAGACACCATCTAATGAGACAAGATAATGAAACTGTTTTAGTCCTGGGAAGACCTGCAAAGGAAGTCAAAGGCTGGCTGCTAATGCCTTTATGGAATATTAAGGCAAGCACTGAAGTTTCCTTCAGGCATAGGAATTCTTAGGAGAAAATTCCTGATTGTTAGTGGTTCAATAAAAGGATTGCTATCATTTTTTGTGTGTATTTTGTGTAAACAAGGCATATGCAAACTGGCTGTTGAAAATAGGCACAGTCAAGTAATTTAGACTTGCACATCATCTGTTTACAATCATGTGTCCCAGAGCGATGCTCACTGCGAACAGCCACGGGATGAAGTTGGGAAACAAGTTTGTTTTGATGGATATTGATTCTGAATCTGAGGTCCCTAGTCACCAAGTGGGTGCATCCTCTTCTCTAAGACGCTACAGTTTCTTCTCAATTTCTTCCTGCTTTGTTCTCCATTGCAAGAATGAGAATTCCTATTAAAAAAACCTATAGCAGAGAAGGGCCAGAATTGTGTTCCCCAAAAAGCTGATACTGCAAACTATGAAGCTCGTATAAATCTTCCAGGTAAAGGTACATCCGTTAAAGTAAAATGTTTTCCTAATTCTGTATATTCTCTTGAAGCAAAGGAAAGGGAGTATTAAACTATGCCAGTAGTATGACAAGGTAACTCTCTAAAATGTTCCTAATTTAAAAATAATGAAACCACTGTGGTGACAACTTCCACATGTGCTGCGTTTTGCAAGAGTCATTGTCACTTCAGTTGGTTAAATTCTTTGCAAGGATTAAACCCCTCAGCACAGTTGTATATACTGGCAGGATTTAAAATACCTTAGAAATCTTGTGATTCTTTTATATTGTTTGCAGTCTTAAACCATGTCCTGCTAGGTGGTCTTTCACAAGCCAATTCAGTGCATCATCATCTGAATCATAGTAAAATTATTCTCTTCTTTAGTAGAGGGAGGGAAGGTTGTGCCTGGGATTCTCTTTTAACCTTTATTTTAAATGTCAGTATTTGGAAGGATGCAGGTGGATGTCACTTTTGTAGACACTTGTGTAAGAGGCTCTGTGTTGCCCCAAATGTTTATTTGGCTCTGAGTCTAGAAGTTGTCAGCTTTTAAAACATTTAAACTACCCTCAGAGCTGTTTTAAAACAGTAATCCTGGCTTCCTCTACTGGGTATTGAATGGGTTGTGAAATGTCTTCAGAGGGAGCGGAACGGACTTGTGTGAACATTTTGCAAAGTCTTAACTCCATATGGGTACTTTTTTATAAAGTACATAAATAGTACATTAGCTTTTCCAAATCACTTTCTAAATGAACTGAACCAGCCTCAAAGGAAAATACATCATAGTCATGCTCTGCGTGTTAGAGCCCTCTTAGAGAGTCTGATTGAATTCAAAGGTTAGTACCATCCCACACACAGGCTTTTTCTGGCATATATATGTGGAAATTAGGATTTTTTCCTGAGCTTTACTGAGGTGATTTTGTTTTGCACAGCCTTCCTTAATGTGTTTATAGGTAGTTCCCTGGCTTTGGAAGGGTGAGTCTGCTAAATGGCTTGTGAGACCTTTCAAGGTATTGGGCTGGCTACTTGAAAGCAAACCCTACTAAGATGAATGGCCCATTAGAAGAAAGTTGATGGCATTGTAAATGAGATTTTACATGAGAATCAAACTGCTCTAGTGTATCCAGCAAAGATGCTGAAACAAGTGCCTCTCTCTGAAAAGGTTATTAGGAGATTTTATGAACTGCTATTTTAACGATTAGTTTTCCCTTATTCTCTTGGGTATAAAAATTTCCCAAGAGTCTGGATACTTGTACTAATAAAGAAAGAGTCTTCTCAAGGAAATGGGAGTTAAAATGAAAATGGGGATAGAATTGAAGTTGCTGCTTGCCTGTGGCAGCAGTGGACAGACTTGTGTGGTAAAAGGGGCAGGATGTGCAGCCAGCTGAAAGTTCCATGGCAGTTAAGCAAAGATTTAAAATTCTTGGTATTGAGTGAGGTATGGAAATGAATAACCAGTGCTTCTTGTAGAGGCCAATTGTGGCCCTGCAGTTAGTTCCATACTGTCAGTACATATTTAATTCTTGGTGTACTGTTTAATTTCTTATTGAAAACAGAACTCTGTGTAGAAGCTGGTATAGGGAAGTTCCTCTGAGTGTGGGTGCAGGTGGGGCTTTTTTTTGGCACTGAGGTAGGTGTTAATTGTGGTTTATGATTGAGGGGGAAACATAGTTGTGTGTCTCTGCCAAGATGAGCAAAGAAGGAAAATAGTTAATATTGACCTTTTTCATTTTAACCAAGATCGGTGGGACCAGCAGAGGCTTGGAAAACCTCTCAGAAGGGCTCTTGAATTTCACAGAAGCAGGGAAGGAGTGAGAGGTGGTGGCGAAGGCTGAGTCACTTCTTGTGGTCTCTGCTGTGGTAGAATGGAAGCCAGACTTAGGCTCGTATCTTGAGGTTTATCTTGGAGCAGGGAAAAATTGAGTGTGAATGGGGGCTAGGCAGCCTTTTCTGGTGCAGAAACACTGCACCAGAAAGTGGGTAAGTGTGTGTGTATTAGAGAGCTGGTGTTGGGAATTTCTGTGACATCTCTGAAAAGCAATGTCAGGCTCACTGCCTGGGGCTGCCAGAGTAGCCACGGTCCAGGAGTCTTCAAGCAGCCAGGGGCTATGTGTTGTCATTGGGATTAGGAGCTGTGGTTTGGCAGTGCTCCCTTAGGCCTGGGGAAAGTGGGAAAAGAGAAATCCTACAGGAAGGTGAGACACATCAGACCTCTAAGCCCTTGCAAGGGCTGAGCAAAACATGCTCCTGATCCAAGACTATGCAGTGTCTGCCATTTCAGCCTTAGAGTGTAGAATTTGATGTTTAAGGAAGGATCAGTGCAGGATGAGGTGGCCAGAGCAGAACACAGAATTAAGTGTCATCCTGCATTGTTTCGTAAGAGTTGCCTTTCACTGTGCACTTGAATTAACTTAATGGGACAGCAAGTTACCATGGGGGTGGATGGACTAACCTTATTTATCGCTCTACTATATTTTTCCAATACCATAAAACCTTGGCTGCTGCCAAGCACACACTTGAAGTGTATTTATCTCCACAGAATGCTTTGCTCTTTGGAACTTCTGTTCCACTCCATAGTTCTGCCAATTTGATCTGTACTTCAGCTTTGTTTAGTGGCTGTTATCTGGTGGGGTTGGGATTTTGTTTTGGTTTGGCATTTTTCATTTGAAACATCTCATTGGGATCTAAACTGAAGCTGCTTTAGAACTGAACACTTGGATATGATATTTACTTTTTTTACCAGTGTTGTCAGAGTGGCAACCATCTAAATGAAGCTCTGTGTCCTCTGAATAAGCCCCAAACTTCTGGGAATGAAGGGTCCTCCAGGGCTTTGTGGAGATGCTGCCTTAAGACACATTTGAGCTCTTTGTCAGAGCAAGAGTGACAAGTGTGATGTTCATTCTTCCAAGATGGACACTGGCGGAACAGGACTGAAATCCCCACTTGCATGCAGCCTGTTTTACAGAGGTCCATAGAGGCCCGTAATGAATAGAAGTTGTTCAGAAGTGTTTGAAATATTAGAGCTACTTATTCTGTCACCCAGTCTAAATAGCTACCCAACCCAATGATAAACGTGGTTAAAATCCCTGGAGAGATCCTGTAAATCCTAAATATACATTTACCACATGAGCAAGGTGGGCTGCAGTTGCAGAGAGAAACAATTGATGCTGTTGCCCATGTTGATTTTTGTGGCTCTGGCATGTGTGGTGAGCAGGAGAGGAGTTAATTTTAGCTTGATTAGCAACACAGAAGGGAATCAAGATGACTGTTGTAAATGGCAGTGGGATGAGATCAATGAGGGTAGTTTATTTCCATGCATCTAAGTGGGTGTTCTAAGCAATTTAATTTTTCTTTTTTGTTTGTTTTTAAGAGAACCAAGAATGTTAATGCATTTAGTCCTTGAAATCCTTCTGGGACGGCAGTTCTGGATACTTTGTTGTTGTTGCATGGTCATTGCTTTAAATGAACACCAGGTGCTTGTGTTCTGTTCCCCAGCAGTTGTTTCCCTGCTCTCTGTTACCTGGCTCAGCAGCAAGTGGTGAGTGATTCTCAGTATTGCACTCTCCATTTTTCTCCTACTCACCTTTGTTTATATTCTGGAGCATGTTCCCAACTGTTTATGATTAAACATTGCTCAAACAGCCAGGTTAAGATTTATTGACACAAAGGAGGCTGGGAGGAGGGAGTGGCTGGCTGGTCATCTGTGTCTACTTCCAGCTGATAGTGATGTTATTGATGTTGTCCACGTGTCTGTGCAATGGAGGCTGCTGTCCAAAAACACCAGCAAGGGGCTGATCCTTGTCAGCACAGCCTTCTTCCCTTTGTGTGACACAGTAAAAGTCTCGAGCATGGCAGTTTGTGTAGGTGATGCACTCCTTTCTCTTCAGCTTGGCTTTCTGGAAACATCCCATGGCTCTTGAGGAGGGGACCTCTATTTTTCTCTTGGTAGGAGAGGCTTGCTGATCTCCACAGAGAGAAATCAGGATTTGAAACATGCTAAAAGGGTTGTGACCTATAGGAGTTTTAAGCAGTTATCCTTTTAAAAAAGACGTCTTGAAAAACAATGCTGTTATATGGAATGCAAGGAAGTTCAAAATGGAAGATTGGAAGGTGAGCACTATTTAGGAAAATAAATTAAAATACAGAAATACTAGCATTAAAAAGAGACTGAGTTCAGTAAAAAAAAGCCTTCTCTGGAACTAAAACAATTTTTTTCCTGGCCCTTCTTAGCTATGTACAAACCAGATAACTATTTAGCTTTTGAAGTGTCTGTATGTAGCATGTTAAGTTTTGGTTATTTATTTTCAAGTCACAGATACTGATAATTTTCAAGTTTTAGGAAAAAAATAAAACACAATATTGACAATATACTAAATAATGAACAGATTGATCAGCCTAACATGGAAAGGGACTTTTGCACGTATAAGATTTGATAATACAAGTGAGATACAGACACGTGTTGCACGTAATTTACGTTTTCTCTGAAGATCAAATATTTCTTGGCTGGTGCAGAAATGGTTAAGATAGGATCTAGACCTCCACAGGCTGGAATACCTGATTAGAGCAGCCGTGGTACACAGGCTGTTGTGTGCTATATAGAGTCTCTTAACTCTCCTTATTTTTATGTATACAACCACACACACAACAAAATAACATAATAGGCTTGCTATGTGTTACAGATGGTATCAGGCATCTGCAGTGCTGATAGTGAAACTTTCTGGTGCTGGCAGCCAACTTCATTTAAATAAAAGCCTCGTCTGCTCTTTGTGCCTGCCCACTTCTTCAGTGGCAAACTTTCATATCAGGTTTTTGATGTCAGGCCACTCGTTCTGACACATAAAACACCTCCCTATTCCCAAGCTTCAAAATAAACAGGAGCTTTATGGTTAATTTTAGCTTCTAAGGACATCTTACTAAATGTTGTCTGCAGGTCTGTTAACACCCCTGGGAATGCAACTGCAGGGCTTTTCAGCATTGTCACTGCACTGAGAGGCAGAATAAATGAGAGAGTGGAATTGACTGGCAGAGTGTGGTGCTGGGGCGGGGGGGGGGTGAAGATGTGGTTTGCCATATGACACACAGAAAAGAGTTCACTGTAACTTAACTGTGTTCAGAGACATGAAGTTGTTTATAGTAAGGACTGGACAGCAGAACAGAGCAGCTTCTGTAATGCTGTGGTGGAAGCTCTGGGGAGCCTTTAATAAAAAAAAAATCAAACAAAACCCCTACCCAATATTGATCAAAAGGTAGATGTCATTGATGCTGCAGATTCATTTATATTGATGTAAAATCACATCTGATTTTTGTGGGTGTGGGCAAGACCTTCTAAGGCTCATACATTTAGCACCTTGGCAGACTTGAGTTAGGTCTGCACTGGCTGTACTCCATGAAATCTGCCCTGTGTGCTGCTGACCTGCAGTGTGCTGGTGTGCAAAGGAATAGGAGCACTCGGGAAGGGAGCAGGAATTTGTCTTCTGATAGCCAGCCCTGTGCCCAGCGCTCCTGGTTTGGAATGAATGGCATATTTTGAAGCTGACTCCAATGTTTTGAAATGTGAAGCTGAGGGAGGTACAATTACAGCACCACCTCTTTGTTTCTCCATGCCCAGTGGATGGGCACCAAGTAACAACCATGTTGTGTTGTCACAAGTATTTGAAAGGCAACTTTGGTGGTGGGCTTCAACAGAGACCCTTCACCTTGATGGTGTTTGTTATAAAAGCCGAGTAATTATATTCTTTTGATTATACCAAGGCTTGGTTTCTGCCATCATCTTGCTTATCATTTGTCTGGAAATAATTGTCAGAATTTTTCTGAATCAATTTTAATATAAGTTTTAGTAGTTGAGGCTTTTCATGTTTTAAATAGGTGAGTTAATCCCTAGTCAGATGTGGATTCAGTTTGTAAATAACTGGTGATAGTGATGGTATTTTGAGAATATCCTTCAGCTTGTTTTTGCAGGCAGTAATGTGAATGAACAGACACTTAGAGCTGGCTTATAGTTGCTGCTGAAAAACTTTAAGAAAGGTCACTTTTGAAAATGCATGTTCCTGACCATTTGAACTTTGATGGCTTTCTGGAGGAGACTGGAGCAGCTTCTGGTAGGTAGGGGATTTTTTGGCATTGAACTGAGCGGGATTATTATAAGATGCATCCTGCTAAGCTGGGGATAGTAGAATCTGGAGAAGACCTGTTGATAATGTTAATTCTCCAGGCAGGGTGGCAACTTCAGAGAGAGCCTCCTGCTATTCCTGCTGGCTCTCCATTAGCTGATAGAAACACCCTTCTCAGCAGTTTTGGCAATTTCTCCCCTGTTCTTCTATGAGATGCTATTTTGATACTCCATGAATTTATTCCCTGACCTTGCTGCAGTGTTTCATCACACTGAAAAAACAGCAACTATAATATCTTACCTAGTTTGCTCTCTTTTTCCCTTTTCTGCACTGTTTTACTCAAAGGGGAGAATCTGAAAGTGAAGCTGTGCTTGATGTCTCAAATAATTTCTAAAGAGTGAAATTGGAACATTATTAAAGAGATGTAAGGAATGTAAAATAAAGACATATATACAAAAATACAGCTCTTGATTCTTCACTGCTAATTCTCCAGTGTGAAACAGCCTCCAGTGTTCTCACTTGAATGAAAAATTAACTCAATTTATCCATTTGATCTGTGACAGCAATTTAAAGGATTGCTAAGAAAGATAAGAACTTGTGGGAAAGATGCGTAGAATAAAATGACTGTTGAAGTTTCACAACATGGTATCTATAGTGCAAACCCTCCTGAAGGTTTTGCTTTTAACATCCACTTGTTGGAGCCTAAAACCAAAATGCTCGTCTTCTTCTGTGTGCTTTTAAAGAAGATAATGTATGAACCAAACCAGGATTTTGTAGTTCTTTGGGTTGGGCTTCTGGGATCTCTTTTCCTTTTTAGCCTTCCTTGTCAGCCTGGGGGTGTTTATACTCCTTCCCTCCCACCACCTGTTTGGCTGAGTTTTACTCACTGCCTTTTCCTGGGATGGGCAGTGGCCGAGAGCTTGCTGTTCTCAGTGCTGTGAGGGGGTATGTGTGCAGGGACTGAAGGATCACAGATATTTTCTGTGTGTGCCTGCTGCTGGCAGGGAGAAGAATCCCAGAAGTTTGGCCAAACTTTGCCATGAACATTGCTGTCTTCAAAAGGAGTTTGCTAAAATACCTACTTGAAAATCTGCCTCTGTGTGGAAGTGTTTCTCAATTTGTTTGAACTTTGATGAAATGGCATAGAGGGAAGCCCTGTGCAACTGTGCTCAATAGAAACATTCATTACAGCTAATTTACTTGGTGCTTTTAAGAGACATAGCTATTCATAAGTTGTGGTTTTGCCTGATGCTGCTGGTAGTATTTGTTTTAAGTAGATACACTTGCCTGCACACGCTCTTCGCCCATCTGAAATCTTGTCTGGCTGTGTTGGAAACCTTGTTGTAAACTTGGTGATCTGCAGTGTTAGGCAAAGCCCAGTGCAACCTGAGTGCCTTCTCATTAAGGGAAAAAAATCCTTTATCGTGTGTACAATTCCAGCTAAACAGTAACAAGGAGCATAAAGAAAAGGTCTTGTCTGTGACAAGGAAATGGCAATTTTGAATTTTCCTGAAGCACTGTCCTTGTTCAGCCATCTTACTGCACTTGCTTTCTCAAGGCCGTTCAGTGAATAAGCTCAGGAAGCACAAAGGTACTAAAAAGCATTGATTTTGCAGCATGCAGAGCCTGTGTATCCCAGCTGAGATAACCACAAACCCACTCCTACTCCTGCAGACAGGACCTGCCAGTTGCCATGGGAGGATTGCCATGGGTACACAGCCACAGGAAGCTCCTGTTGGAATGCAGAAAAACATTTTTGGTCTTTCTTTTGTCCCCTTGTGCACAGCGAAGTGACTTAGGGTTTGAAATAATTAGGCTGAATTTTAAAAAGACATGGTAACTTCTCTGATTGAGGAAGTTCTGAAAATTTCCAGTCTGAGAGTATCAGCATGTGGCTGATGTGATTTGCCTGATAAAGACCAGAGCTTTTCTCAAAATGAATGAATTGCAGTTTGTTTTCTGAAAGGAGAATGCAGTCTTTGGATCATGTGATGCTTAAATCTGAGTCTGTGGTTACATGCTCTGTCTTTTTTTATAGTCTGTTATAAATCTGCAACATTTTTGCTGGTACCTTCTTCTTTCCTTTGTCTACTTGATAATTTTCCCCTCCACCTTCTTTGTGTTGGTGATGCCATCTGGAAGGCAAGCTAAGGGGTCTGATCTGCCTGGCAACTTACTCCCAACAAAAAAAGGAAATTAGTAATTCTTCCAATTACCTGGTTTGCCTTGCTGTGCAGAGGTTTGGGTACTGTTGGCATGAGGGTGATACTGAGAGAAAATGGCAGAAGAGAAGGAATGGCGGTGAAGGAAATGCCTCTTACAGCAGAGAATCAGATTCAGATTGTGTTAAAATAAATCTACATGAGATTGAATGACACAGTTGATATCTCTTGGGGGAGGTTATTTTTAAGGCTGAGGAAACCAATGAGCCATCCACATGAAGCACAGAATTTTGCCCAGTTTCCCATTACTTATCCCAACAGGTCCAGGAAAGATGAGGATTTCCAGCTAACTCAGATGCATTTCAAGGGAAGGACAGAAAATCCTTCCAGTAATCTGGAAGCACAGGGTAGTTGATAATAATTCCATTGGGTCAGATATAAGGAGTTCCTGATGACTTCAGTGTGAGCTTGCCTTTACTAAAACTGGGCTTACATTATTTCTAGTACAGGAACAATACCTAAGGCTTGGGTAAATGCCAGGGACCCCAGAACACTGCTGTTCAGCTACTTGGGCATCTGGTGGAACATGGCAATGGAAATAGTTGGGAATAGTTGGAATAGTCTTTTTCCAGAAAAAGTTCCCTGCAGAAGAAAATTTAAATTCATGAAGTAGAAGTAAAACCACTGTCTTTTGAATTGAACTAATTATTTCAAACATGAGCTCACTCACATATGCACACAGGGAGTTCTGGTTCAGTCTTGGCTGACAGATGAACTCCTTTGTGTATCTGCAGTGTGAAGCATGACAGCATATATTAAATACAGTGAGTGTGCTGCAAAGCATGCAGGGCAAGTGATTTGTGAGTTCAGGGTAACTGAGGTTAGGAACCCGTCCTCCAGATCTGAACTCATGTGGTGACTTAGAGAATAGTTGTGACCAAACATTACAATGGGTCTCTCTGTCATTGGAGCAGTGGGGGAGATCACTGTACTCCTTTATTTGCAGATGATCTCAGTACTTTTTAAATCTAGTTTTCTGTCAGTTATGTTACGAAGAGTAACAGTGATTTTTCTAGCTTTTCCTCTCACTGAACAATAGTGGATAATACCAGAGGCATTTTTGCAGGGAGCTCTGCAGTTTCTTTCCTTGCCCTGCTGCTGTTTGGCCAATTGCTTGTCTTCCTTTTCTTCAGATTGAGTTGATTCACTTCAGGAAGAACAAATGTGGATTCTGGACTTCACCATTTACTTGCAGACCCTTTGCTTATCTTCATGTATACAACAAATTATTTTACCAGCCACGAGGTATTTCACTGTGTGTTTGATAAATGACTTTATGGGTAGGTCTTCAATGGGATTTCTGTGCTAAAACTGCTCAGAGCAGTAGAGCAGTTGAAAGGGAAATAGCAAATGCTGAAAACTCTGTACTTTTAGACTGCAGTAATCTCCAAAATGAACCAAGCACTCTTAAAACTGTGGTGGTTACACTGTGTATGTCCCATAGCCTGTAGAGATGTGTAAGGAGAAGCATTATAGTGACTCTTAAATTGCCATGGTGATAAGCACATGCTTGTTTTGTGAAGTGTATTTAGACTAAAAAGAATAAAATGTATCTGTCTTCTTTCCTGCAGAACTGTCTGTAGTGTCAGTGCAATTGACTTTTTTGTTTGGAATGCAGATAGCACTACCCAAGTAGATGATATAACTGTTTTCTTATTGGTATTGCTTACCAAGTGCTATTTACGGGAAAAGATTGTAGGGTAGGGAGTGGAACAGGAAATGTTGGATGATTTTATTATTATTATTATTTTATTACAAAGGAGGGGTGAATAGTACCTAATCTCCGGTGACAGCTCAGACAGCTTTCAGAGCTTGTTGTATGGTTTTATGACAATCATTCAAACTGATACTCATTTTAATTCACTTGTGATTGAAAGGTGATTTTTGTACTTGTGTTTTTGCACACCTTGCTGCTTTAGACAGCTTAATTCCAGCAACATAATCATTTTGAGCAAAATACTTGTGTTGATTATTCCCGTTGGGGTGTAAGGGTCGAGTTTATTTTTGTGAAGGTAGAGAACATTGATTTGATTATTTTAGTTACTGAAATGGGAGATATCCTTCTCAACATTTTGCAGTTGAAGTGTTTTGTGCTAGGTGATGCAGTGAGGCTTTGTGCTATAGAAAAGCTGAAGTTCTGAAAAGCATTACTGTCCCTGGGCAGAGTGCAGCATCACAAAGCAACAAGTCTCGGTAAATAAATACTCCCAGATCAGCTGTTGCAGAGGTCACAGGAATTCTCAGAGCCTTGTTTTTGAAGAAATTAGAATCTCAGGTAGTTCTTGTCTCAGTTTGCTTATCTCTCTGTGGGCAGACCTTCAGGGCTTAGATACATGTTTAGTTAAGTGAAGCAAACTCTTATCTTTTTCTAACCAAATTTAGTTTCATTTTTGGTGCACAGGTGCTTAAACTTTCCCAGTGAGTCTTGTATGTTGTCCAAGGCACATCCTTTCACACTGCTTCAAAGGGTTTTGTGAATAGGGAGTGGATTTAGGATTTTCATAGATGCAGGCTTGTGGTTCTTTGCTTAGCTGGTTACAGAAGATGAAGAAAATTAGTTACAGGAGGTAATTGGGCACTTTTCTGTAATGGCTGCTCTGCACAGCACCTGCACATTGATTGTAGCCTGAAATTTTGGTATTTATGGTACACATTCGCTGAAAGGGTGACAAGTATCCACCTTGCCCTCCAGTAGAATTATGTCAGGTATCTTGAAATAGCTGGTAATAGCCTGACAGAGATGACTGACAGCAAATTCTCACTTTTACTGAGAAACACAACGTAATTTTGGAATTTTGTGCATGGAAATGGTACTGTAATCTTTGGGGTGAGCTATGTGTAATTGGCACAAAACAAACGATTTTCAGAGAAATTACAGGGGACAGAGAAACAGCTGTTTCATGGGGGGGTTGGGATTTTTTCTCTTTTACAAGGGTTTTTATGGGCATTTTTGGTCAAACTTTAGCTAGTAATGACACAGTTCTGTTTCATCATGACGTGCTGCTGTGATTAGAGCTCTGGCTGGCCACCTCTGCTGAATCCAAGGTATTTATTGATGGTAGAGATTAACTGCTTCATCCTCAAGAGTTGGACTACTGTCCCTTCACATCACAGAATCACAGAATTGTGTAGGTTGGAAAGGACCTCTAAGATCGTTGAGTCCAACCATTTCCCCAGCACTGCCAATGCCACCACTGAACCATGTCCCCAAGTGCCACATCTACATGGGGACAGTGATTCTGCCACTGCCTTGGGCAGCCTGTTCCAGTGCTTGACAACCCTTTAGGTGAAGAAACAGTTCCTAATGTTCAATTTAAACCTCCCTTGGCACAACTTGAGGCAGTTTTTTCTTGTCCTGTTGTTTGTTACTTGGGAGTCTGAGCCCTCCCTGGTTGCACCCTCCTGTCAAGAAGCAAGAAGGTCCTCCCTGAACGTCCTTTTCTCCAGGCTGAGCTCCCTCAGCTCCTCCTCAGGGACCTGTGCTCCAGACCCTTCCCCAGCTCTGTTCCCTTCTCTGGACATGCTCCAGCCCTTCAACGTCCTTCCTGAATTGAGGAGCCCAGAGCTGGACACAGCATTTGAGGTGTGGCCTCACCTGACAGTGGACAGTCACTGCCCTGGTCCTGCTGCTCACACGAATGCTGATACAAAGTCTAAGTGATGGTGGGAAAGGCTGAGATACTGAGTGTCAACTGGATGGTTACAGTATCTGCATGTTTGAAAAGGAAAGGGGCCCTTGCAGCAGAGGGAGACAGTCCAGCTTAAGCAGGTTTTTGAATGAAACCTGAGGCCTGTGGTACCATTGGATTCAAATTGTAAAAAGTGGTATTTTTAACAGAACACCTCCTGCAATGTTTCTTGCTCGACCTGCATCTCAGCACTGTACCAGAGATGCTACTGGTGCAGTTATACCCCCAACATTCAGGAATAACAGGATTTAATAAATTATGGTGAGATAAAGTAGACAAAGATGGTACCAACTTGCTGGTTACAACACATGTGTAACAGTTCCAGCTTACTTTTCTGGTTATTCCTTTTGCATGATGAACTGGAATGTTTATATATAACATAACATACTGCATTATGTTTATATGTATAACATTATATATATACATATGTATATAATTCCAAGTTTTATATATACATTATTGTATATTTTTTATATATGTTTCACCTTGGCTTTCTCATGATTTGCCTTCTTTTTGTCACTGTGCTTTTCCTCCATGTAAATGTACAAGCATAAATCCAGCACAGTTTCCTGCCTCCTTTTAAAATCTTTAAATAGCCTTTTCTTGCTGTCATGGAGCAGATCTTAGCAGAAGTCATTTGGTGTTAACAGCACTCAGGGTGCTTTAACAAAGAAGTCAGTGACTGTAATAGCTTCTATTGAACCTGGTACTATGTTTTGGCAATTGCATCTCCGTTCCCTTTGCAACTGTGAGTAAAAGGTGCTTTGAGGAGGAGGAGAATGTCTGCTTTTTATAGAGCCATGCAGGGTATGCAGTCATTTTGTTGGGGTTTTTTCCCTAACCATCCTTCCTGAAGTCTGCTGTAGGGTGACTGTTTATGTAAAGTCTAGTGTTTCCTAGCACATTATTTTCAGACTCTATGTAGATGAAATGCTTGTGGTCACTGTCACTGGTTCACCACATGAAGGATGCCTTAATAGCATGGGAGCTGTGCTGTCAGTGGGAGGAGCTCATCCAGGAAACTTTTGGAAAAATCTGTCTTGTGTAAAACAAGCAAACAAAATTCTAGCAACATCTTTTATGTGACTGTAACCATGTGTGGAATGTGCACTCCTTCTCTTCCCCTTGGTCTCCAATGTATATATAGCATGCATTGAGCCACTGCTATGGATTCTGTGCACTCCAGCAGGCAGCACAGAGCCAGCAATCCATTTTTCTCCTGCCTGTAATCTAAGAAGGCAAGGATTGTTTCTGTGCAGTTTTTGGTGGTTGGGGAGGCTGTTTGTGTGTCTTCAGTTTTAATACAAACTAAAAAGAAAAAGCTTTCTATTCTCACTGCCTTGCAAGGCATCCTAGAGAAATTAGAACCCTTTCCCACAAGGAATTATGTATGTGCTGTGCTGTAACTGTGAGTTCAGACCATATGGTTTCTATGGCCAGGGACTGATGGCAGCACGTACCTGTCTGTAGCAGGTTATTGAGTAAATTCAGCAGATCTGTAACTGAGGCAGGCTCTTCCTGCCAGTTACAAGACCAAAGATTTTGCAGACCATTAATTCATCCATCTAATCAGCTGGAAATTTCAGAGGTGCTTGAAAGAGTTGCTTCTTGGGCACCCTTGGAAATACCAGTTAACTCCATTATGCTTTTTATGTTGAGTCCAATCTATGCTTTCAGATTGATCTCTTTCTCATCATGAAAATGTTAAGCGGGAGTAAAAATTGTTATTGCATCTTTGGTAGGAATCATGCAACATGGATCAAATAGTATAACTCAGTTTAAATAACCTGAAATATATACAGTAATCTTAAGGAATGCATGCTCAGTTCTGCTTGGGTTGTCTGTCTTGTCCGGCTTATCTTCTGTAGAAGTGTAATTATCAAAGGCTTAAGTCCTGCACTAATGTGTCTCACTCCTAAATTGGACTACCTGATATAATTTGAGTTTATCCTCTTGGTTGGAAAGAGGGTAATTAAGGGAACAATAGAAAAGCTCATTAAAACTGTATTCAGGTTCAGTGTAATGAAAATTCCTGTGACAAGATGATTCCAAAATCATGTTTTTGTGATTCCTCACTGACATGGTTCCCCAGCATTAGGCTGTGTTGATTTGAAGCAGTTGCTTGAGCTGTGCTGGTGCCCCTGTTTGCATTGCTGTGGTGGTTGTGATAGACTGGAACAATAACCTTAATCCCAGGCACCTTCTCACCCCTGAGGGAAGGGAGGAGTTCCGCAGGAATTTACAATCTGCTTTGCATTGCATTTCCATTTCTTGGGTCTCAGGTTTTTACATCAGGAAAAGCATAAATTCGGCTACATTACCCCCAGCTTGGCTTTTCAGGCAGTGTCAGTACTGAAGCCAGCACAGAGCAGGCTGCAAGACTTTCTAAAGCTGTGAGCACCCTTACATGTGTCCACTCCCTGGTTTTCCTGGGACTGGTTCCTTACAAAATGGCCATGTTCGTGCTAGTTACCATAATCCACAAAAGCTGGTTGTACATCCTGGGTTCTGCTTCAGTGAACTGGGAAGCCTGTCTGTCTAAAAACAAAATCACAGCAGCCAACAAATTGTTTGCTTGTGTAGTCAGCCCAGGCTCTGTTTCTCTCCGCTGGTTGTAGCCTGAGATTGCGGGTAAATCACATGGCTGGATCGGGTGGCTCTGGGGAGGCTCGCAGGGAAAAGCACTGCTGGATGGGCCTTTTCAGCACATGTTTGCTGCCTTAGTTTAGACTTCACATTTCAGGTTGACTCATGATTTTGGGAAAGTAACAGATTTTCTTGAGATTGCCCGCACTCACAGGCTGATGGGACAGCCTCTCACGGTGGTTTGGTGCAGGTATCACTTTTTAGCTAATGTTGCTGCAGCGTCAGTGAGTGTAGTAGAGTTAAGGAGTTACTTTACCATCACCTCAGAACAATTTAAGAGATATGAATCTTGCATTACTGGGTCCTTCTGAAAGGAAGGCTTAAGTGGCAGTGGGATAGAGCTCGTTATTGCTATGAGGCTGCAGTGGGGGATCTCCTGGCCTCAGCAGTGCTGCAAAACTGCCTTAGGGCTCTGTGTAGTCAGGCCTATTGATCAGCAGCAGGCTGGGATTGCACTGAACACTGTTGAACAGGGACTGATTTGTCCTTGACTCAGATGTTGGAAAATGCTGAGCAGTTGGTGTTACAGCAGAGAATTCCATTGCTCTCTGACAGGCAGCTCAGCTTTTTCCCTGATAAGGGCTTGAGAAATGATGAGGCTTTGCTCATACTGGTTTTGAGCCTTAGTCCCTGTGATGCTCATTGCAAATGTATGTACTTTGAGCTTTTTCTCTTTAAGCAAATCCATGTAGCAGTACAAAGCTTAAAATCCAGGGCAGTGGCTCAACATCCTTGTTTCAGGTTCATCTCAGGAGGTTGGTGCCTGCTGCTGGCAGACACTGCAAGGCACGGACACTACTGTTTTGAACTATGCCTTCATGTTGAGTCTGCGGGGAACCCTGTTTAGAAGGGTTAGATAAACACAATTAGGCTGCATTGCCAGCAATGATGTTCTTATTTAATGCATTAATGAGTGCAGGTGGCAGGACCTCTGAAGTGAATTAAATGCAATGCAAACTCCTGCTGTACTAGCAGAGCCATTGTGAGCCACTGAATGCTGAGCCAGCTCATTTGAGAGATGAGGTGGGAGATAGGAATGAGCTTCCCATGCCTGAACGATAATTTTGAGCATTACCTTACAGCACAATCAGCTTGTGCCAAAGAACCAAGAGCAATCGAGTGTGTTTTAGAGCTGCATTTCTGTCAATAGCAGCATTAAGACAAGGTGGTCACAAAAAACAGACTGACTTGCTTGTCACCTTGTTCTGTTACCTGGTAGGGTTCAATAATGCACTGGTTAAAAGAATTCTGCTCAGCCCGCACCAGCACTTACAGTGCTAGAACAACATCACCCAAATCCCTTCTTTTCCTTCTATAGGCAAGATGCTGGAATCCAGCACAATTACTGTGCTCTGCTGGCCTTTCCCACGGTGAAACCTGGTTTTTATTTCCTGCTGCTTTAACCTTGGTATCAGTGAAATGATCCCTGGAAAGCTTGTATTGATTGCACATGATTGTCTAATTAAAGTGCAATAAGAAGAATTGCAGAACATTCGCTCTCACAGCCCTGTGCTCACTGTAGACACTGGAAATTAGAAAGCTTTCTGTTCAGATATGGAAAATGTCAGTGCTTATTTCCTTTTGAATTTCCCAGCATCTCCTGAAGGCTGCACTTGCAGATGTATGATTTTTTTTTCCTGAATAACAATTGGAAAGAAGTGTTACTTAGAGAAGAAATGAGGCCCCCATAGGCTTGCTGAGGCCCTGTTCTAACCCAGCTAGCTGTAACCCTAAAGGGAGGCACTTCTAAATGAATATATGTTAATCTGAAACCTGCTAGATGATCCTTTAGCATCATGTGCACCAATATAAATAGATACCAATTATACAATGTATAGAGGCAAGTCTTTAAATAAAGCTCTCTAGTCTTACCTGGAGGCTGTTTGTTGCTCTGTCTGGACTTTATGGCTGTTTTGCTCCCTGTCGCTTGTGGTTTGATGCTTTCTAGTGACTTGGATCTTCCTGAGATGTGTGCAATGAGCTAATTAAAAATAGATCCTAGTCCTTGATACATTTCAGGAACCCAAGAGTTTGTTGTTACAGGAGTGCATCTTGCTTAGTCACTGATTGAATACATGGCCTTGAGGAAATCACTGAACTTACCCAAACCTTCAGTTTGCATCTAATCACTAAGTGATCTATGATTCACTGTGATATATTTACAGAGCTTTATGAATGATCAGTAAATCAACCCAAGATACTGGGCAGAAAGATGCTGAATGGTGGACTTTGAATTAATTCATCAATTGCATACAAAACCTCTTAAATACGTTCAGTATCATCCGTGAAACTGACTTTTCCCTTTCTTTCCCTTCCAGATGTACTTTCCGATTCCCTAGCACGGTTATAAAGATCCAGTTCACATCTTTATACCATAAAGAGGAAGTAAAAGAGGAAGCCTCAACGCATCCCCTTCGGCCACTTTACCCTCAAATATCACCGCTGAAGATCCACATCCCGGAGCCGGATCTCCGGAGCGTGGTCAGTCCCCTCCCATCCCCCACAGGCACTATCAGGTAAGATGTTCATTCTCCAAAATGTGTTCTCTGACATCAGTCTGTCAGCCCTCTTTCGTTTGGAATCCTTGCTGCAAGAAATACCCCATTAAAAATAACTAGTTAAATCTCTGGTGTTCAAAACGATGCAAGACTGCTAAAAAACGTTATGGTGGCTGGCAGTAGGGCACAAAGGATTTGTTTAAGAGCTCAGAGGGTTCAAGGAGAAACGTGAGTGTAAGTTTCACACTATAGAGTTACATATAGAGTCTATCTTTGGCAATGGAATTAGAAATATTTATTCAGAGCTACCTATGTGCATGGAGAAAAGAAAGCAGGCATATACTTTCTATCTTAAGACTGCCTGCTTTATTTTTATCTCAGTAATATTCTGTTGTTGCTGGGTGGTGCTGCTGTTATCTGAAGTTAGGGACAAGGGTGGCCATTGGCACGTGGTTTCCTGGGAATGGAAGGAAATGGGGGTAGGATGCTGACCATGTACTGAGGGGCTGTAGCAATCTGAATGTACATCTGGGCGAGTATCCTGTTTTGTAAATGATCTGATTCGTGGATGTGCAGTAGAAATAAGCTGAACATCAAGTTACTGTCTGGAATATTTTCTTTTCAGCAAAGACTTGAAGTTACAGAGTTTCATTGAAATCTTTGTAAAAAGGTATAATATGCAAATCTCCTCTGACAGCACTAATTCAGTGAGTAGTATTCAAATTTACGTGGCTGAGACTGAGACTTCAGTGTCACAATGAAGCTGGTTTGGGTTTGCATGATCTGGAGGCTTGTTTGGGTTTTTCCGACCGTCTTACAGAGCTGCACAGATGTGCAGTGCAGATATTCTAGAAAGAGGGGGCTGGAGGTAGCTGTGGTTTTAGTCCTCTGTTCAGGCACTGCTTTTAGTTTATATTTAACCTTCTCTTTTTAGATGAAGCTTGTTGCTGGGAGGGGAGGGGGATGGTTCCTTTGCCAACATATGGTAGTTAGTTTCCATTCAGTCATCTTGTGCAAAGCAGCACAGTGTGGTTTGTGTTGCTAACAGAGGCTGTATCTTTTGACTCTGGCATATGCCTGCCACTGGTGTTTGATTCCCTGAGAATGTTTCTTTTGCATAAGGAGAAAGTGGAAATAGTAGTGTTGAATTGTGCTCAGCCCCTAACGCAGTGTTTACTAAGGGTGATTAATGATTGCATCCGTTTGTCTTGAGCAGAAGCTAATCCAGCCAAGTCTTCAGAAACCTCAAAAGACATCTGAGGTTTCGCTTGCCAAAGCCCTTTCATTTCCGAGTTCCGCTTACAGAGGAGGGGCTGACACGTTTGTAAACATCCCTGCTCAGCCCCTTCAGCCTGCCCCTCTACCCCAGCAGGGTCTTGCAGCTCTCCCCTGTGGGCCAGGCTTTGGGAAGTGATTTGGGTGTTTCTGCCCGAGAAGGGAATGCTCCTTTGGGAGCATGTAGCTATGCATTCTGGCCATCTGGCTTCCAGGGCAGCTCTCTGCACTCTTGGTGGCTTCACAGTGCTGGGTGAGCCTGGCACAGCGTCCTCTCTTCCTTCCCAAAGGCAGGGCTGGGAGGGCTGGTGGAACTCAGACCCCTCTCCCACTGTGGCTTTGGGAGGTGGTTGCTGGGTTCTCCTCCTCCTCCTTCCTCTCCCCCTTCTAGTATTTACTTTCCTAATTTGGTGCGTTTGCCTTGCTCCTCCCTGATTGGCCCATGGAAAACTATTGCAGTTTGGAAATCCTGGGCAGGGTGAAATTTCCTTTTTGGAAAGTGGCTCCTGGCCCCCTTTTCCTGCCTCCACCCTGGTGTAGGGCAGGGGCTGTACCTGCACTCTCCCCACCAGATCCAGCCCTGCCCTCCTGACCCCCAGCCCTGCTCTGCCTCCCTGTTTACACTGCAGCTTGCTTCCCTGCAGGTTCTCTCCTGCAAGCTTCTGGGTTTTTTTCCAGCCTATTTATTTTCTCTCTGCAAAGTGCAGCGCCTAGAGAGGGAATGAGCTTTAGTTAAACAAAACCAAACCTGCCACCCTCAGCAGCTTTGGAAAGCAAGATTCCTGCTTGCTCCTGGGGAGAAATGTGCTCACTGTTTTCTCAGCTAGGTGTTTTGTCTCCAGGAGGGGCCGTGTGTGTGGATGTGTTTTGAATGCTGTTGTACAGCTGTAAGGGAAAATGTTGGTTGGCAGCATGCTGTGAGGGTTACAAACAGGCATGGATTATTTCTTCCTGCTTTGAGTTCAAAACTCCTTTTTATAAAAATCAGACTTGCATGTTCCAGAAAGGAAAAGGCCGCTGTGGTTTTAAGAACTCAGCAGAAGCAGCCTGCCATTTTGCATAACATATGAAAGGGCAGAGTAGCACCAAATCACGTCTTAGTAGGTTCAAGGCATAGAAAAGCTCTGTGAAAATCATGTGGGGTTTGGTTGAATTCAGCTCTACCTTTTGGGAGATAGAACAGAGTCACAATTTCAGGAGTTAAGGAGCAGCCTATCAGTACATGACTTTAAGTTTCTGCACCTTGAGTTCGGAGGATCCTCTTTGAGGGACAGTGGTTCCACAAAGTTCCTCACCTATGCTGCAAACACTTATCTTTGCCTGATTTTGTGATAAATGTGCAACATCTACATATATGTGACTCTGTGTTACAACCCAATCCCCAGGGTGGCTTGTGCTTGGATTATTATCACATTCACAGAGACAAGTTGTGATGCAGGACTCTTTTCCTGGTCTCAGTCTTGCGGAGTTGGAGTTTAGATTTACAGTGTTCCATTTCCTTTTTACTGTAGTCCAGTCAGTGTTAATGGCCCTGTAGCAGTAACTTAACTCAGTTTACCAAATAGCATCTCTGTGCAGCCCTGCCCCTCAGAGCTGGGGTGGTTTTAATATTTGTGGAAATTAAATTGTTTCTCTGTACTTGTTTCCCTATTCTAAACAGCAGTTATGTTCTCAGTGAGATTAGATAGATAGATATACACACACATACACACACACGACAATACAGAAATACTAAATGTCCTGCTATGGAGGTCAGTACTATCATTCATATTTTACAAGTGCTACTTCTGCCTTATCTCTGCACCAGAATAACTTTGGGCTTGAATGCTTTGTCTTGTACTTGTTTGGGTTTTTTCACAGAAAGGGCACGGATTCTTAGCTCACATACACAGTCTTTATCAGTAAAAAAATTTCTTTGACATGTAGGAGTAAGAGTCCTTAGGACCCTGTGAGACCTGCTGCTTGAAAAGTGCCTGGTGAGGTTCAGTGTTAACAGCTAAACTGGTACATATTTGTGTGTGAACCCGAATTTGTATTTTAACTGGTAGTACTTAATGTGCCTGCCCATGTTTGGCTGTTACTAGCAGGGTTAATAACTAGTTTACAATGTAGTTAATGGTATGAATAATGAAAGATCAGCTTCTTTTGTTCTATGAGCTTGATTAGTAAACCAGAAGATGTGAGCTGAATTGCTTGGTTTCATAAGCTATGGTCCTTTTTTCACTGAGAGAAATGAGTTCTGTAACACATTGCATGCTCTGATAGGGGATTACTCAGAGGTAGCTGCAATTATCTTGACTTAGCCACCAACTTGTTTTGTGGCCTTTAACAGGTCATTTAAATTCATTGTCTGATTTTTATGCATGCATAGTGTAATTACTACTTCACAAGCGTGTGTAGTAGATAAATTATGTATTGAGCTTTCATTCAGTAAAACTTGACAAGAGTGTGTGTGAGCCATGTTCCAGCAGACCTGCAAATGCTAGCTGTGCTTTGATCCAGACTTGGTTTGGAAAGAGGGGGGGCTTTTTAATGGGCTCTAGGATTGCACTGCTGTTTCACAACTTTGGGATTTACTCTGAACTTGCACATTTACTCTGAAGGTGTGTAGGGGGAAGCTGGATGAAAACTGGCTTCAGTGGATGCACTCACTCACTGGAGCAGGATGCATAAATATTCCTTGCTCCATTTCATTCAGGCTTTGCCTCTTCCCAGAGCACTGTGAGCCATTGAACTGAAATGCTGCTGAAGAGCTCCAAGGCAGGTTTTTTGCAGGCTCTTTTGCATCGTCTCGGTTACACGTTACTTCCTGCGCTCAGGCAGAATGCACAGCTCAGGCAACTCCCATAGTTGGACAGAGTGGTGATTATTTTTAATCACCCAAGTCTCCAAACCACAAGCCAAGGAGGGTGATGCATATACATCACATAAGAGAAGCAACAGTCTATGCTGGGTTGGGGAGCTCCTACGCATGTTTATTGCAGATAATGGACTGTGTGCTAGAGGAGATGTGCCAAGCCATGTGCTGGAGGAAGGGTTGCAGATGTCACCAGCTACAGGAGCACTTCCTCTTCGCCAAAGAGTATAAAATGTTCACTGAATCCACAGTCAGAGTGAAGTCACTTCCTTTCCAGGGGAACCACTGGAGCACTGACGAATAATAACAATTTCACCTTTTGTGGATAGGTCACTTTCTCTCACTTGTGGCTTGTTCGACAGCTTTGGTTTTCTTCAGCATTAAGCAGGCAGGGTAGCTCTCAGATTTCTCCTTTCACATCAAAATCCAGCTTGGTTTGGCAGTCTCACCACTTGTGATTGCTTCTGAAACCTGTCTGAAACATGCAACGTGCAAGGACTCGCCTTTCTTTGAGTTACGATTTTGGGGCTAGGCTGGGGAAGGTGAGAGCAGTGGAGGATTCTCAGCCATTCTTGCTGATTGGTGTATCGTGGAAAGGCTTGTTTCGCAAGTCCAAGGGCTGTACTTTGACCTGATTCTTGCTTATTGCACGTAAAAAGCGTCCCTGTATCTTCATGCCCTTTTTTGCAGGCTCATGAAGTGGAGTATTGGGGTAGTCAGAGGTTTGTGCTATTTCTCTAACCATAGTCCCTGTGCCCAGGGCAATGCACCTCCAGCTTGCATTCGAGGAAGAGACTGGGGAGAATTTTAAGAAATAGTGATTTTTTTTCTCTGTACCCAACAGGGGCTTAAAAAATGCCCAGTCAGACTGGAATCTGTATACTGGCAGCGTTGCCAGGGCTGTAACTCTTATCCCTGCTGTGTCTCTGTACCTGCTTCACAAATGTGCACATGGGAATTTTTCAAAGGCACTGCTGTGTGCACACCATATCCTAAACCAACAGTGGTTTTGTTCTTCTTCAGCAGTACAGATTCCAGGTCAGGTGAACAATTTTTTATGGGATCCCAGGTAATCTTTCCTCTTTGTCCTAGAAAGGATAGGTGCTTCTTCCATATACCTGGCTTAAATTAGCCTCCATAGCTTGATCCCTCAATTGAGTAATAGGGCAACTTCCCTGCTTTCTAGTACCGCCTCTCCTTCTGGTGAAGTTGGCACTGGAATTTGGGAGTGTTTCTGTTTCCAGATTGTTCACAGACTTGTAATATGACCATAAATAAATAATGTAAGCACTTGTTGCTTCATTTTTATTTTTATTACCCCCTAGTCCATAAAATGTGCCTAGTATTGAGAGACTGTGGAAACCTTTACATGAGAATCTCAATGAGCCCAGGGAACAGATCCATCTAGCACAGTGTTCTACCTCAGACATGGGTATCTTGGGGGTCATATAAGAACACAGAAAACAGAGTAATGCTGACTTAGGTGTAGTTTGCCTCCATTTTCTTGGACAGGAGACTACCTTGGAGCAGGAACTTCCTGACTATCTGTCTTACAAGGCCCCTGATGGCTTCCCTGTCTTTCCCCTTCCCCAAGAACTTGTGTACTGGCCTTTTGCATTCACACAGACTTTATAATCAGCCCTGTCTTACAGGATGTCATTCCACAGTGTAGCCACAGAAGCAGAAGCACTTTCTTTTGTTTTGGACATGCTGCTTAGTTTCATTTTGTGCTCACCATCTCTTCTGTTGCAAGAGGCCAGGAGCTAAACGCTTCCTCTTGGCTTTGTTTTCATAGCTCTGTCACTTTGCACCTCAGCTTCTGCCTTAAACAATTTTTTCTTGCATGAAATCCATTCTATATCTCCAGTCATCCTACTTATCCCTGTCAGTACCTTCTCTGGATCTGCTCTATCCTTTTTTCTTTTTTCTTTTTTTTTTTTTTTTTTAATTAGAGTAGACAAGCAACACAGAGTGTCCTGGTGTGAATGTACCGTGCACACTGTTTTTGCAGGCTGATTCTATGGTTAAACAAACTGATTGTGGACATTCCAATAGCAATGCAGCACGTTGTACACACTCTTCAGCAGCTTAGAGTTAATTGCTGCTAGCAAGTGCTGTGAACTTACAGGCTGGGTTCCTGTTGGCAGGAGTTGAAAGTGAATCGTGGTGCTACAAAGAACGTTCAAGCCCCGTGTTTAAAAGGCATCCTGCCACTTACGTGGGTGAGTGTATTGCAGACACTGCCTTCAGCCCTCATCTTTCTGGCCTTCCTGCCAAGGAAGGGCTAAGTCTGAAATGGAAAACATGCTGCAGAGGACTGGTGTGATTCAGCACGTGGTTGTAGTCTGATTCTAAAGCTGAGTTCTCAGCATGGTATTTAGAAAACTGTGGCTCGGTGGCTGCCTGCAGTCAGTGTTTCAAGTTGAGATGCTGAATCCTCAGTGGATATCAAAGATCTCTGGCACTTGGGGCATTAACCATGGTACCATGGGATTAAGACTGTGGGTAAATGCAGCCTGGTTGCTTCCATGCTCTGTGTCTTTCAGTGGTGTAAAACACTTGCTTCCTCTCCAAAACGCTCTCTTCCATAACAGGCAATCTTAACCCAAATTAGCTGGGATTGCTTGTAAGCTAAGTTTGCCAGCATGGACAGTAAGCATGGATCACAGCAGTGTGTTAGGATGTCAGAGCAGGGTAAAATTGCAGACCTTGCTGTGCTTTTCTCAGTGAAAGGTTATAGTATCAACATGGATCAAGTTATGGCCAAGTATTGACGCAATGTTAGTATCCAGCAAATCATTATTACTGTCCTTGCAGTTGATTTTTGTTTTATAGCACAAACTGGTGTTTGGAGGAAAAAACTCTTTGTTTCATAATATTTTTAAAGGGGGTGTGAGTGCATGCAAGCATCCCCGGCCAGCCTCTGGATCTGGGTGGTGAGGAGAATTCCAGGAACTCCAGGAAACTGATGTCACTGCATTGTGTTTGCTTGTTTTCTTTTGACTGCACTAAGTTTAATTTTAACTTAACCCTCAGAGGGGTATTTTTAGTAAAACTGTTTCTTCACTCCTGTCCCATGTTGGGAGGGGAACAGGTTGTGTCTCCTTGTTTTTTCCAGTAGTCAGCTCTTTCTGCCTCCCTTCTGAAGAGCTGTGATGATTGACTGAGAGCTTGAACACTCAGCAGCATGTGTTACCCTGTCTGTGCATGGAGTGGGTACATGCTGGTGTTTGTTCTGTCCTCACATCTCATGATTTGATCATTGATCCAGGCTGAAAGGAAGCAGATCTACCTGGACAAAAGGGCTTCATTCTGATAAAAGATTAGTATCTCTTCCAAATCCTTGGCTATCACTGTGGTCGTCCCAAGAGGCAGCTGCTTCTTTAGGGGATGGTCATGATTGTGTTCTTCAGTGAGTATCTGCTGGGAGAGGCTGGCTTTTCTAGAAGTTATTAACACCTTAGTTTGGAGGGGCTTTGTCAGCACTCCAGAGAATCACAGCCCTGCAAGGGATGGGTTTCTCCCTTTGGGTTTTTTTGTTTGTTTTTTTTAAGCAAGAGATCATACTTAAAATTCAGAAGCTAGAGCTGGAGAGGCAAAAGCTGAGCTGCTTGCTCTGCTGATCTTGAATAAAGGAATAAATTCTTTTATCTATTTTTATTTATGTATTTATTAAAAAGGAAAAGAAAAAGCAGGAAATACAGCTCTGCAGAGCATGGATTTATTGGAGAACTTTTCTCTCTTCCATATCTTTGTCTTGAGTTTTGGCTGCTGTCTCAGTGGTTTGCTGTTTGTGTATTTCTGCAGACAAATAACAAAATCAGAAAACTCTGTTTCATCCTATTCCATTTCTAGCCCGTGTGTTGAAATAATTGCTCTGGTGCCAAACACAAAAAGAATCGCTGTGTTTTTGGCTTGTCATTGTTTCATGTATGAAAATGGCTTTCAGTTGTAATTATCTGCACATTATAAGAAGTGTGTATGTGAAGAAGCTATTGAAAAATGACAGCAGAATAATTAAATTCACACCAGCTCCTCATGCGAATACTAAGACATCAAGAGTGTCTTCTGTGGTTTAGTATTATCCATTTCCAAAGCTTGGAGTAGCAAATTTTCATTCATTTTCCTGCACAAAGAGGTCTCTGCTCTTTGAAAGGCTGGATAAGAAATGCCTTTATCGCTGGCAAAGGGGGATCTATAAGTACAGGCTCATCAACATTATGTACCTTGCACGGCCTGAAAGTTTTCCCTTCTGCTGTGCTTCTGAACAGCATCACCTATTAATTCCAAGGACTACTGGTGGGAACTGAAAGGGTTACCAGGTGCTGTACGAGGCTGGTATATGGGACAGGGGTGAGCTGGGGTTCCCTGTTGCAAGGGTTTGTTGTGGCTGGATATTTCTGCTGCCGTTTCTCTGCCCCCCAGCCCCCCCATCCTGTAATTCACTTTTCAAAGAAACCAGTCTGGGTTGTGCTGAGCTCAGCACTGCAGCCATTTGCAGAGACACCCCAAGGAGAAGCAGCACTTCTCCGTTTACAGGCTGGACTGTGGTAGGAAATGGTCATTCCTTATGCTGTCAGATTGCTTCTGCACCCAAGGTATTGCCCATTGAGCAAACAAGGGTTGTCTCACTGCTTCCTCTCCATCCCTATGTGTGTGTGTATCCAGACAGTCACCTTTTGAGGAAGGGACCATGTTGTGTGTTTTTTCATACAGCATTTGGTGCAGTGCTCTGATGGGTGTCAGTTACTGCATTTGTTTGTGTCAGTTATTGGACATTTTACCAGTAAGAGGATTGTTTATGCCAGTTTTACTGAATTCTAGTTCCAGCTGTGAGCTTCAATTTGCATCTTTTCATACAATTTGAACTGCTTGTTTTGGTATGTAAATCTTCTGTGTATTGGTTTCCTTTCTTGTTTACTGTTTCTCTGCTCCTAGAAGACATTTGTAATCCTGGAATTTGGCTGTGCATCCTGCTGTTCTGGCACTGCATCCCTCAATTCTGGACAGCACAGGACAAGGGAGAGACAGAAAAAGGGAACTTCAGCTTCCCAGACTCATCCCTCTCCTCCCATCCTTCCAGGCCAGGTTGGATGGGGCTTGGGAAAACCCGGTCCAGTGGAAGGTGTCGCTGCCCATGGCAGGGGGTTGGAACAAGGTGATCTTTAAGGTCCCTTCCAACCCAAACCAGTCTTTGATTCTGTGATCCTTCCAACCCCACAAATCAAGGACGTGTGATCCCTAGACAAGCCTTTCTAATTAGTTCTCATCTTGTAGCACTCATTTCTGTGTGCCTGAGTGATGTTGCAAATTATAGCCCCCTTTTATGTGTTTGTAGCTTTTTATCATCTTTCACAGCCTGTGGTGCTCAGTCGCCGTTCCTGTAATGCCATCTTGTGGTGGCCCTGCCACTCTGAATGTGCCTTTTCCAGCCAAAACTGATGTTGGGCTACCAATATGTGTAGGCAGGGAGTGCTGCTCTCCTTTGCTGGCTGCAGGAGTGTGGGGCGAATCAAGGAAACCCCTGTCCCCAGCTGTATGGTGTCAGGGTATGGGCTTGTGAAGCTCAGCTGTGGTATTAGACAGGGACCTTCATGGCAGGTCCCTGCTCTGGGTGCTTTAGCTCTGATACTGTAGAAGAACTGTCTGTTAGAAGGATTGATTAAATATGATCTGTGTTACAAGGAGATTGGTGTGTGGTTCATTCACAAGTCATAATAACAAACTATTCCTTTACTTAAATACTCATCCCTGATACACCGTGTGTTGTTTGAAGTTTTAAGTGCTTCTCTAAACACAAAGGAGTTGTTTAATACTTTGAAACACTGCCCTGTTGTGATTGCAGGAAGTGTATGTGGCAGGGAGTGTCAGGATTTTGTAGGAATTCCAATTTTATCTCTGGTGGGTTTTTTCTCAATCTGTCTGGGCTTTGGATAAGCCACAGGGGCAAAAGAAAGGCCATTGCATCTGTTTCTCCATGACCAGAGAGCTTTACTGTACCTTCGAGAGTAAGAACTGCATGCCTTGTTCATAAATGAAGTAACAACTGTATTTCTTTCTTTTTTGCCTCTCCAGTGTTCCCAACTCTTGCCCAGCCAGTCCACGTGGTGCTGGATCCTCAGGATATCGTTTTGTTCACAACATTACCTCGGATCTGCAGCTGGCAGCAGAGTATGCAGCAAAGGCAGCATCAGAGCAGCAGGCAGATGCATCTGGCGGGGACAGCCCAAAGGTTCACACAAACATTACTTACCCAGCAGTGCTCCTTGGGAGGATTATTAAATCCTGGGGCTTTATTGCTAGTTCTGGTTAGAGTTCAAAGGGGTTTAAGAACACCCTGGCCATAAGGGTGCTGTGTACAGTATCCTCCAGATGCTTAAGGTCATTTCTTGAAACTGTCCGTGGCTTAGTGGCAGTCTCTGCTTGCTTAGCTGCCCAAAATGTATTCAAATCACTCACTAAAGTTTTTAAGCAAGAATAACTTTTTGCTTATTTGATAAATCAAGATCCCATAAAGAAGAGGCACATAAAATTCAGTGTCTCATTTTCTTCTTTTCATTAATGGTATTTTGCAAAATACAGTTGGAGAAAGCAGAAGCAGGGGAAGAAGCCAGATCCTTGTCATGAGAAGTCTGTAGTCAGACTTTAAAACAAACATGAAGGCCTGTCAAGTAGGCGTTAAACAAGGAGAGTAGCAAGTGGAATTTAGATTAAAAAATAACTTAGTTAGAATGATAAAATGTAATTTTGGTGAGCTGATCTTCAGATCAAAGTTAAAAGTTCCAGATCCAAAACCACCTGATTTGGGATTGGGTGGAGGAGCACACTACTAGATGGCTTTTTTTTGTAGTCTTAATTCTCCCTCGAGACAAGAAGGGTTGTTCTTGATGGACTAATGCAAAGAGTTGGAAATATGAGGTCTAGCAAACAAATTAAAGTTCCTAGAATGAAACAAATCCTGCTGGAGTAGGGAGGGGATGGGATCAGGTTTCATGTTGGGCTTGTTGCTGGGAGGAGGGCTGATAACATACTGCTTGAAACCTTTCTAACAGAGTGTAGTTGGGCGGAACTGAAGGCTTTAATTCATGAACACAGAAAGCAGGGAATGTACCTGTACTCTCTATTTCTTGATTCCAGTTGCCTGTCTTGACCCTGTTCCTTGTGCTGGTGTGAGCATGTGTGGGAAATTCAATGGGGAATGGAATCAGGTTGAAGTTGGGGTTTGTGTGTTTGTGTGGAGAGGGAAGGGGAGATAGTTTTCATCTGGCTCAGCCCTATAGCTCTGTTTGCACACAAATGCCTGTGCTAAATGGGGTGGTGGCAGCATAAAACAGCAATGCTGCTCTCTTAGCTGCCCTGCTGCTCTCTTGGCATCAGTGAAAATTACAGCCCAATGTGCTTTTTAAGTTTGGGTTGTGGTACACTGCACTGTAGGAATTCTTTGTTAGTGACTAAATTTTTGTTTGTTTTTTGTTTGTTTTTTTTGTTTGTTTGTTTTCTTGCTTAGGATGAATCCAAGCCACCCTATTCTTATGCTCAGCTAATTGTGCAGGCTATATCTTCAGCACAGGACAGGCAATTAACACTAAGTGGGATCTATGCCCACATTACCAAGCATTATCCATATTACAGGACTGCTGACAAAGGCTGGCAGGTGAGTTCTTGGCACTGACAAGCTTTTAAACTACTTTGACAGGGCTTATCTGCTTTGAAATGCATTTATTAAAGATTTGGGGCACTGGGAATAGAGCTGCTTTGACTGTTCCCAGAGTGAATTTGTTTAACACAAGCTGACTAGTTCGTTTGTGGGGGATTAGGGGTTTTTTTTTGGAATACATTGCAGGGCAATGTAATGTTACTATTGGGCTCTCTGGTTCCTCTTTTAATGCTGTAGTCTTGTGTCTTTCATTTTGTACTTTATTTGCCTACATCCTTGCTGTCAGTCACTCCTCTGCCCAGATACTTGCTTAATCCTTTACCTCACCTTTGTTTGGCATGATTTGTCCAAACCAAGGATATCCAACCTAAAACTGGGGCTCCAGTTTTTAATCATAGCACCTTAAATCATTACAGATGTTTTGTTTTCCCAGTGTATCAAGTGCATTGCCTAAGTCACAGTTTGCAAGTTTTGAATTTGAGTGGGAAACTGGGAGTCCATGCACTCCTTGTGGTACTCAAGGAAACCTGACCAGCTTCATAGGAGAGTTTGGATGTGGTTAACACATGCTAAATCAAACTTCAACGTTCACTTGAGGGCTGCTTCCAAAGTTTCAGGAACCTCAGCTCCACCTGCTTTCAGACTTTTTCTTGGCATCACACCTCTGCCATGGGTGTTGTCATTTGAATGTAATATGCTAATACAGCTGCAGAGGCTCTCACAGCTGCTGATTTCACTGTATGCAACTGGCAGGAGCAGTACTGCTTGGTGCACTTTGAGTGCAGTTGGAATAAATACATTTCTGCCTCCCTGGCTTTTCCCTGCAGTTCTAATTAACTGTGGAATTCACTTCCTGCCCTAACCTGCTCAGCAGAGTTGTGCTTTGTGAACCAGTTGCTGCATCCTGCTTCAGAGAGCTGCATTTCAGCGGGGAGTGAAGTTGCCTTTTTCTCTCCTCTCCAGTGGCATTGTAAGGCTTCACCAGTGAAGAGATTGTCTAAACCTGCTAGAAAAGCTTTTGTTTTGTTTTGAAAGTGGAAGAGGGATGAGTTTGTGCCCACTGAGGCTTGCTGAGCCCTTCCCCAGCCCAAAAGCCAGCGCTACGGCCTGTAAGAGATGGGCTGTCGCAATGGAAAAGATGAACAGTCTTGTCATCATCTAGAGAGCTGCAGAGTGCCACACAGCTCATGGATTCCTCCCAGAGCTGGCTGAGGGCATGTTGGCTGCCTTGCATTGTGATTACTGTGAGATGCAGTGTCCTCTAGGGCATGTTTGGACGCCCTGGTAATCGTTTGGCAGGTGAGCAGTTAGCACAGGCTCGGGCAACTTTTTCCGCTTGCCGATAATAAAGCCTGTCTTTCGAGAGGGTTCTGATGTGGTTTACAGTGATTTCCCCCTGCCTCAGCAAAAGCTCTGCTTTCATGGCTTTCCACAGAGAAGTCACTGCTCTGCCTGGCTCCAGATGTATTTAATAGTTAGTACCAAGCAAACCCATCTTTCAGCTTGGTTAGGAGAAACTGACACCTTTCCCCAGGTTTTCTGCTGCTGTTCTGTGACTTTGAAGCTGTGTGAGTTGAGTGACTTGTTTCTACCTTCAACACTGATTCTGGCAGGGTGAATTTATTTTTCCAAGCTGTGTGGTGCAACCCATTTGTCTTTGTTACATACTTCTTCATGGCAAAATAATCACCTCATTCCTCTGCTTCCTGCAGAATTCCATTCGGCACAACCTCTCCTTGAACCGTTACTTTATTAAAGTCCCACGCTCCCAAGAGGAGCCTGGAAAGGGCTCCTTTTGGCGAATTGACCCTGCCTCTGAAGCCAAACTTGTAGAACAAGCATTTAGAAAAAGAAGGCAAAGAGGAGTGTCCTGCTTTCGAACACCTTTTGGGCCTCTCTCCTCCAGGTAACTTCAATTTCCTCTCATCTCTGTGCCAAACTCATTACAAAGAAAATAAACTAAAACTTCTCCTGAAGTATAGTGAGTAAACTTCGCTGCTGTTTATAGTTTGAGAGGTGATATAGTTAGTCCTGAGGCATAATCTTAAAATTGTTCTGACTTCTTAAGTGTTTAACAAAAAAAAAATTCCAGAATCAAACTGCAAAAATGCATCAAATAACGTATCTGTTTTGGCATCATTTCAAAGAAATTCAAAGCAGTTATCACTGGAGTAAGTGTTTTCAGATGGCAATCTCTGATTTCAGGAAAGCTGTGTTTAGATGTGGATTAGATCATAGTGGGAATAACTTCTGTGGTATTTAAAACACTCTCTTATAGGGAAGATCAGGATGATGGTTGTTGTCAGCAGTGAAGCAACGGGAGTTCTGTGTGGCTGCTCCAGTCAGCTCCACTGCCTTGTGCAATGACAGCTTCTCTGAGCCTTGTAACTATGAGAAGATTTGGAATTCAGCACTAGCTGGAGCAGTTTCATGGAACATTCTTCCCACACCTCCTATTTTCTGTCTGTTAAAATGTGGAGGAAACAGGAGGAGAATTTTTCAGCTTTTTATTCTGGTTTGTCATTAAAGAAATGTACAATTCCTCACATGTTTGGGGCCAGAGGTGGGAACCAAGTGGTTGGGGAGGGAGGCAACAGGGAAAAGGGGAAGCAACTGCTCTGTAAGCGTATGCAGGGCCAGACACTTGCCTCTACTTGCATCTTTCTTCTTCTCCCTGTCACTCTCAAACTCTGACAAAGGTTCTTTGAGAATGATCTGAAGCTGTAAAACTGATCTGAGCATGCAACATTTGAGGTTTCTCTGTCAGCAATGGGTCTAACAATGAAATGTTAACCCTACTCTGAAGGGTCCAGTTCCCTCCCGCAAGGAATAACCCAACGGTGTTTAGTGCTGGAGTGTTTGTGGGGTCACTGTGTACCTTTCAGCTCTTCCTAGCAGGGAGGATATTGTGGAGGAAAGGCTGTCCTTCCTAGAGAATCCTGTACTGGACATGATTCCGGGTCTCTGCTGCTGTCTTGTGGTCAAAATGCATCTGCACTTGCCAACGCTATGTTTTGGTGTTTCAGGAGTGCTCCTGCCTCCCCTACTCACCCTGGCCTGCTGTCCCCTCACTCTAGTGGCCTACAGACTCCAGAGTGCCTGTCACGGGAGGGCTCACCCATTCCACACGATCACGACTTTGGGTCAAAGTTGGCCTCAGTTCCAGAGTATCGGTATTCCCAGAGTGCACCTGGTGAGTAGCTCTTGTTCCAGAGGGTGGCTGTTCACTTGCCCCATGTGCCGTGCCAAGGACACCACAGGAAGGCTTCTACAGTGTGTTATTGGAGGATCCGGGACTCTCTCCCCACTTTGTTGTTAGAGACTGATGGTGCAAGTACAACTTTAAACCATTTTTCTTACTACTCTTTGGAGGAGGGGCAGAATGTGTAGAGATACCTGATCTAAACTTGAACTAGGTGGCTGTAAAGGTCTGACAGCAGAGTAGCCATGGCAGCACACAGCTCACTTGCACTCATTTACCAGCCTCTGGATAAGATCGACTTGGCTACGCCAAGCTCTGGTGCTGTGGCCAGGGCCTGGTAAATATCTGCTTGTCAGCTGTGCTGACCTGAGGTGTAGGGTGAAGTTGGAAGGCAAAGCTCATAAAGGAAAGCTTGGTTTGGGGGATTTTCTTAATGTTTATTTTGGCTTTTATTCACAGAAATGTGCTCAGATGACAAGTAGTGTTTGTGTACATTAGAGAGGAGAAGTTTGAAGGTGGTATTTTTGAAGCCTTGGTTTGTTTTTTTCTTTTGTTTCTACCTTCTGCCTTGCCAGTGCTGAAGCCTTGAGTAGACTGGAAGTGCACAGATGAAATCAGTGGTGGTCTTTTTGCCTCTCCTGGTAACATGTGCTTCTCTCTTCTGTTCAGGATCTCCAGTGAGTGCCCAACCAGTGATTATGGCTGTCCCTCCCCGACCATCCACCCTGGTGGCCAAACCAGTGGCCTACATGCCAGCATCAATAGTGACTTCTCAGCAGCCTTCGTGCCATGCAATCCACGTGGTTCAACAAGCTCCCACTGTCACCATGGTCCGAGTGGTGACTTCCTCTGCAAACTCTGCAAACGGATACATCCTCACAAACCAGGGCACAGCAGGAGGAGCTCATGAAGCTGCAGGAGCAGTGTTGGACTTAGCTGGTGACCACCGAGGTAGCTTTTCACCTCCCTTGCTACTCTGCTAATAAGTCTTGAGCAGGCTTGGAGGGGAGAGTGGTTGAACATTTTCACTCACTGGGCACTGAGCCCTTAAAAAAAATGTTTCTCCAGGTAAAACTTAAACCAAATGAGAGCTCTTCCAATTTTTTGCTTCCACCAGAGAGCAGGACAACTGTGCTCCCTTGTCTCCTGGGGAACAAAACTAAGAGACTTTGGAGCCTGAAAAAACATGCAGTGCTTAAAATTTTCTTATTATATAGAGTCATCTATGGAGGTTGGAAGGTACCTTGAAGATCATCTCATTCCAATCCCCCTGCCATGGGCAGGGACACCTTCCACTATCCCAGGTTGCTCCAAGCCCCTTCCAACCTGGCCTTGGACACTTCCAGGGATGGGGCAGCCACAGCTTCTCTGGCCAGCCTGTGACAGGGCCTCCCCACCCCCACAGGAAAGAATTTCTTCATAATGTCTTACCTGTACCTACTCTTTCAGTTTGAAGCCATTCCCCCTTTTCCTGTCACTTCATGCTTTTGTAATTATCCCCAATACCAGTATTATGCCTGTATATTGGCTATGAAAGCGTCTACATTTTCCAGCCAAAAGAGAGAGCCTGGGAAAGGCTGCAACTCTGCTTCAGGATGGCCTTGTAAATAAATGATTGAGCCCTTCCTTTCTGCAGGCCTGGATTCCTAGAGGAAAGCATGTGCTTCTGGAAGTGCAGGCAGTGCCCCATTAAAAGAATCTTCAAAAACCAGTTAGAACAAAGGCCTTTTTTTGTCCCTAAGCTGGAAATTCCAGCCTTGGGGGATTTAGTGAGTTAAATATTCTCTTGCTGTGATCTAGACAACACCTTGTCTGCTCCCCATTTCAGAAGGTCTTAGTGCTACAAGGTCAGTGTATGTTGTACCAGCAGCAAGGCTGGTTTCTCTGACTGCTTTTAAGTTGGGCAGTGGGACTGTGGTCCCTCTCTAAGGGAAGGAAAAAATGACAAAGAGCTTCCCCTCCTGCAGCAGCAGGGTCACTGGCATTTTTAGTTCAGCACTGATTATCTTGCTTGAGTTTCACTTGCATTCTCTAGAAATTTCTGTCTCGATCCCATACACGTTCCTGAAGCGCTAACAGTTGCAGCTGCCTGTCACCTGCTCCCTTCTTTCATTCACTAGTTCTTGCTGCTGCATGTTCCTTCCCTACTTGTCCCACTCATATCCTTTTCTAGCCTCTACGTTCCCCGGTTGCTGCATTTTCCTTCCTGAACTCCCTGTTTTCCTTGCCTTTTCTCTACCTATCCCCGTCGGCTTGCCTGCAGGTTTCAGCTCAGTGCTTATGTCCCATCTAACTCTCTACTCTTGTGTGCAAATGTTAAAATGGGAGAGGCCACCTTTTTCTACAGGACTAATGAGATTGTGCATCCTGCCCTCTCTCTGAGATGCACAGAGCCCCTGGAAGACTGGTGTTCCTCTTCTTTCCTGCGTGCCTGGCAGGATGCTGTCCTGTATCTGTTTCATACCCCTTACTTATCCTGGGAAATGAGAAAAGTGGTTCAGTGCTCTCAAGCAGTTACCTCTGTCCAGGAGCTCAGCTCTCCTTTTTTATTTTTTATTTTTCTTCCATCCTGTTTTTTTCCTATACTTCCACAGCAAAAACTGGCAGTTGTGGGAAGACCTCCTTGTAAATCAACCTCCATGCAGACCTGACAGCAAGCTGCTGCAGACTTTTGGCTCCAGGCATTGTTTAAGATCTTAATGCCTTCTCCTGCTGTGTGGTATTGAAAGTCAGGCCAATTTGTTTGAAATTGCAAAGTAAGCTGTGAGATTTGCAGTGCCTGCTGTCCATATCACAGCTGTGATGTGCCAGTAAGGGAGATGATGCCTTTTTAGGGCAAAGGGTCATATTGATGGTTTTGATTTTTTAAAATTTTTCTTGTGGCTTATGCTCTAAGAAAAATGTTCTTGATAGAGTAAGTGTGCAATAGAGGATATTTTAGTGTTTCCAAATACTCATTCTGTGGTGCTGAGGTATTGTAAGCCTGGAGTATGTATCCCTGCTCAAGTGTTAATGAGAATAAAACCTGCCTCTAAGCCATGGCACTGACTGATTGTTGTCTCTTCTGCTCTCCACAGGCATGGACGAGAAGCCAACGATTGCGTTTGCCACAATCCCCACAGCCAGCCGTGTTATCCAGACAGTGGCCAGTCAGATGGCCCAGGCTGTCCCTGGGCAGACTGTCACCATCCTGCAGCAGGCAGCTCCGGTGGCCCTGGGGCAGCACCAGCTGCCGGTGAGGGCGGTCACCCAGAACGGCAAACACGCCGTGCCCACCAACAGCATCGCCGGCAGCACCTACGGTGGGTCTGCTCCCCAGCTCCTGGGCTGGCAGTGCTGCCCGAGCTTAGCAGGCAGGGTGGAAAGCTGCAAGTGTTTTCTCGCTTACTGTGTATCAAGTTATTCCATGTGTCCATCTCAAAGATATTGCAATTCTTCCACTTCTGGGGCTGTAAATGTCAGTGGGAGGTACCCTTCCATCCACCTCTGCTCCCTTTCCTGGGGGAAAAGTCCTGCTCTCTGGCAGAAAAGCACAGTGTCCTTCCTTTGCCCTTGGCTGTGCAGTTACTGCTACTGAGACTCTCTACCTCTTGAGGTTACTTGTTGAAAGTGTCAGTGATTCTTGTGGAGAGCCTGTTTTCATTTATTTTCTCTTGACCAACAGCCTTCGCTTGCAGCATGCCAAATA
Organism: Corvus hawaiiensis; assembly: GCF_020740725.1. NCBI lineage: Eukaryota > Metazoa > Chordata > Aves > Passeriformes > Corvidae > Corvus > Corvus hawaiiensis. Next base: position 5,711,594 of record NC_063228.1, read on the forward strand.
ATAAAATTTCCATGGTGCTCTTTAGATCTTGTGAAACATGACTCCATAGAGTAATAAGAAAATAACGTACATTCCCATCTTAAAGTCTTAGAGCCTGAGAAAAACAAGATCTATTTCACCAGGTGAATGAATGTAGGATTTTTTGTATACACAGTATGTGTTCTAGTCATTTGTCAAGCGTGGTGTTTTGAAATTCCATGCAAGCCATGTCTTGGCAGCCTCCTTTTCTTGCTTGCTCGCTCAGCACCTCAGATTTTATTCAGTTGAGGATGGGAATATCCAGGTTTCTTACGGCTTTTTTTCACTGAGGTGCCAAGCATTTCTGCTGCCTCAGGCTGTGCTTTTTGGGAGTTTGAAATGAAGGGCACTGCTGAGCTTTGGATGCCTTTCATGAAGGTAGGAATGTTTCTACAGAATTTTCTGCCACATCTCTTCATAGTTACCACCTGGCTTGCACTTGAATTGCAAGGATCTCATTGGAACTATCAAAAAATGGTAGTGATAAGTTTTTTATGCAATTATTGTAAGATATTAATAGATCAGATAGGTCAAGCTTCTACTAACCAGCAGTAGTGTGTGGATACAAAAATGCTGCTAGCAAGGATTTTCTTGCTATTTTCTAAGTCTGTGAGAGACTTTTCTCTCTCACAGAAGAGGTAGCAGAATATGTGAACAACCAAACACCTGCAGCCTTGAAAAGTCTTGTTTATGGTGCAGTAGAAAAATATTTTGACAATGGATCTTTTAGGATTTTAGCCAATCACCCCCAAGGGGTGGCTGGTCCTTTGTCCAATTAGACTATGAAGAAAAAAGTCTATAAAAGAGTTCGTAAAATAATTAAATAAATCAATCTTGCTGCACAATTCCTGCCTGCTGGATCTTCTCTCCTCTTCCTCCCTAAGGCTGAGGGACACGGTGATAGGGCCTAGGCCTGTGGTAATATTAGTGTTTGTCTAATATAGAATCAGACAGTTTCTTATTTAACATTTTTATGTTAAAATATTTTTATCTCACCAAACTTTTTTTAACTGTCATCAAACTGGGAAGTATTCCAGTTGCATCTGAGGTTTTTTTGTAAGTGGCAGTAAATTTTCTGGTTCACAAAACAAAGCCTGAATCTCTTGACTCTCATCTGTACTAAGTTAACTTCTCTTCAACTGTGTGATTTAGGTTCTCTAAGTCACTAAGCTGTAATTGCTGACTGCCCTCATCCTTACCCTAATTTTTTTTCCCTTCATCCTTTTGATACTCTACAGCTTCCTTCTCATGCCTTGGTAGAAGTTACTGGGCTTTGAGGGCCTTTGTTCTGTTTGCTTTGTTTATTTATCCTAGGGCTCCTTTTTTCATGCATTTAGCAGTGAACACAGCACTGATGTTCAGTCATTCCATCCTTTGCAAATGAGTCTGGAGGGCAGAGGATGTGCTGTCTCCTGAGTCCCCTTTGGCTTCCTCTCTCATTGATGCAGAGTCCAAAAACTGCATGTGTTTTGTTTTCCAAGCAGTGGTGTGTGCCAAAGTCAGTGTGTAAGCACATTCTCTGTCTGGAACTAGGAATTGTAGACATTTTTACGGAGGGTTGCTACTTAAATCATCTTTTTTCTCACCACTTTTATTAATGGGAGGGTGAGACCTTGTGTCAGTACTGCAATACAAGATTGGAAGCCAGAAATTCCTATGTTCTGATCCCAGTTCTGATGGGAACACATGTGGTTGTCTAGGGTAAGCTCTGTCCTGCCCCTTTTACAAGTGGGATGTCAGTACCCTCAATATTTGGATTCTGTTTTCCAACAGCCTGGTTTGTTCTTCCTGGGTGAGCAGGGCTCAAGAGAGCGTCTAAACCTCCAAATAAAAGGCCCAGGACACGGGTGTTGCTGTTCTTGAGAAATTCTCTGGCCACCTACAATCAAAAGTACCTCTCAAAGAGATGTGCTGTAATTATAAGCAGAGCTTGATCCTCCCTTGCTTGGGGTGAATACTTAGCTAGCAATGCCTTGTTTGACAGTGGATAGGAAGAAGGAAGTTCTCCTGTCAGAGGGGTTGGTGCTGGTTTGGTAAACTTGAAAAGCAGAGGTTGTGGAGGGAGAGGGAAGGACAAGACAAGCCAGGCTTTCAGAATGCACTGGAAAGCACCACCCGACCATGTGCCAGCTGTCGCATGTTTGACGGTGGGGTTTTGTTTTCTTTCTTTTCTTGGAATAGCTTGTTCTGCTTCATCCCACTAATTCTGCTTCTCTTATCCTCCTTGCCAGCTCTTACAAATCCACTGCAGCTCCTTGCAGCCCAGGCCAGCTCATCCACTCCTGTTGTAGTCAGCCGGGTCTGCGAGCCAGGGACCGAAGAGACTGCAGCAGCCTCCTCCAGTGAACCTGAAGTGAAAAGACCTCGGATAGAAGAGCCCAGTGGAGCAGTGCCAGCCCAGACTGGAGTCATCACATCCACAGTGCCACAAGGACAGGCAACCAGTGAATGAAGAACCGGTGGGAGGAGCTGGAGTGATGGTGGGGTGGGCATGGGATGGCAGGAGCCCTAAAGCAGCTTTCACAGGAAACCAACCACAACTGTAACAGCTCAAAACACAGCTGATAAAGAGCTCTTTTTAAAGGCAGATTTTTCAATGGGAGGACAACAGCTGTTAGAATCACAAGGTGCCAAAAAGAATGGAAAATCCCTCCCAAGAACTCATATCTGGAACTCTGTTCTGTCTCTACTTACGGGATTTTTTTTCCTTTTTCTTTTTTTTTTTTTTTTTTTTTTTAAGGTTCAAAAAAATACAGACAACTGATTGTATGACTGCTGGGATATTTTTAACTATCTTTTCCCCTTTTGGCTCCAAGGGGATGGGAATTGCAGTTCAGAATCTAAAGGAATGTAATACAAACACAGTCTGCTCCCTGGAAAGAAAACTCCTCACGTTCTATGCCTTAATACCACGCTTCTGAGAGCTTTGAACCATAGCACCATTTTAAAAAGGTCACCTAAGGCAATCAAATGCTGAAAGATGGCTGCAGTATCTCTCAACAACATTAAAGAAACATGGTACCAAGCTTAAAAAAAAAGGCAAATTATTCTGGTTTTTTAAAAAAGAAAATTCTGAAAATAAATGCTTATTTCTATGGGGATTCAGGAGGAAGAGTTACAGGGCTCAGCCACCTGGATTTCCAGATGCAATTTCTCTCCATTCCCTCTGAGGGAATAGGATGACAGAGGAACTGTATTAACTTGGTTCCTGTAAAGATGTTAAAAACAAAGGGGTTTGTATCTTCAATGATCTCTTATAATTATCCATCACTTGCTCTGGACAATAGCCAAAGTATCTTGATGCCTGAGGATCACATGGGGAAGGGTGTCTCCAGGAGGTTCTGTGTGCATTTGATTGATCACAGCTTGTGTGGAGCACCAGCTTTTGTTCAAATTAGCACTGTAGGTGAAGGCATGGGCACTGTGTTTATGAACTTGAGAAAATACTGGTTGATGTTCTGCACTAAAGCAGTCACCTTCACCTCCTGGTGGTGGTGTGATCCTCAGCTTGATGGACCGTGGTCAGGAGATCAGAGCTGACCCTATTCCATGGCTAACAGCAAAATTCTGTGTTACTCTTCGGAGAGGGAAGTTTAGGGCTTGGATGAGAGGCAGCAGAGGTCATATTGTGGTTCATGCAAATTCTGTCAGGGTGTAGTAGACCAAGGCAAAAGACTTCTCTTTTATTTTCCATGTGGCAAAAGTCACTGGAGGTCTTAAACAGTTTTACCAAAAGGAATTTGGAGGTTTCCTTTCATTGCTTGGCTCCCTCTCCCATGTCTCCTGCCTTGAGGACCATTTGAGTTGGCCAGTAGGAGGAGGCCTTTACTCAAACTGTATTCCAGGCTCCTCACATAGTACAAGGATGTCTTTCGAGGAAGGCAGGTTTGATTCACTTCAGCCACGTGGAACAGTGGGTGCTTGTGACGCCTTATGACTGGCAAAGAAATCCACCCCTGCCTGTAGCCTCCAGCAAACCCCTTTGGCTTTACACCCTTTGCAATCCCCTTGGCTAACATGTCTTCTGGCAGCACAGCAGAGATCTTTTAATTTAGCAAATGTTACGGCTTTGGTTATGGCAAGAGAGACTTAAGAGAGGTGGACTGTGCCTCTGGTGGTTTGTCCCCCATCTGTACTGATTTGCTGTCCTGTACAGTCTGACAAGCCAGAGGCAAAACCCACTGCAGAAACATTGCAAAAGCCTTCGCCAGTGTGCAGTAAATGATACTGTCAGCATATCCATAGGGATTAGGGGTCAGGCACAGCCCTTTGGTGCCTGCTGGAATCTGAGGAGGAAATCTGCAAGGTAACAGCTGGCATCACTTGTTCCCTTCTAGGTTTCCTTTGTCTTTGCCAAATCCTATCCAATAGCCAAGTCCCACCACTTGAATAAAACCCAGACATGTTTAATTCTCAAGTCCATTGTTTTGTGAGAAATATTTCTGAAAGAAGGAAAGAATTTCTTGGTCTCGTGATTTGCGGTTACTTTCTGCGGAGAGAGGCACATAAAATATTCATGACAGATCATTTATCTCAGCTGGGCTTTCAGAATTCAGGTGTGTGCCCTTAGTGACAAGTTATTAGATGGGATTTTAGTACTTCAAAATGGTTTTGTGAAGGAGGATTGTTAAGAGACCACAAAGTAATTGAAGCAGGCTGGCCTCCAGCTGTCCCTTCTCCCGCTGGGAAGGTGAGGTGTGGCACAGCGGAAAAGCACACGGATTAGCTCTGTTTTCTGTAGCCTTTTCCTCCTTTCAAAGCCAGGAGTCAATAAAATGAACTTCAAGGCAGAAGGCACAAGTGAGAGTGCAGCACAGTCTGTCTGTGATGAATCATTACTTTAGCACAGTCTGTCTGTGATGAATCATTACTTTCGGGTGACTGCTGGTTTAGATACAGGCACGCCTCTGAAACAGCCCCGAGGCTCGGGAGCGCTCCGGAAGCGCAGGAGTCCTTGGGTTTCCAGAGTGTTGGGTGAGTCAGAGCAAGATGAAAAACCAACAGAAAACTGTTCAGGATGTGGAGCTGCCAAAATTCTGTGGATTTTTTCTTTGCTGATGCTTTTATCTTGGAGAGTCTAAATAATTAGGCCCTAAGGTTCTGTAAACTAATCCAGCACCACAGAAGGACATCAGCTGAGTGACAATGTTTTCATCCACCATAAAGCTGCTGCTTTATAGATACCTCTTGAAAGTCCATCCTCAGGTTGCATGTGTGGATCTGCCTTCTGAATATGTAAAACAGAGTAACACTTCCTCTCTCTTTCCATGGCTCACAATGCCTGCTGGTTCAAATGGGAGTTCAGGATAAGCAAGTATCTTTGTTCTGTTCACCTTTTCTGCTTGAGGTGTCTGGAACTTGTCATTTCATCCTGTCAGGGGTTTTTTGCTTTATCAGTCTGCTGCATCCCCTTGCTACTGTAGGAAGCAGTCCTGCCACTTGCAGATTTTTTGGTAGGTTTGCCTAACCATTGCTTGGTAAAATAATTGTTCTTGCTAAATCGTGTCGAGAGCTGTGGAAAAGTGTAGTCCTCATCCAGAACATGTGAGATGGAGACATTTTGTTTCAGGCCTCCAGATGAATTCTTTCAACACTGCTCAGTCTGGAAGACAGCACCATTCTTTTTACATACCAGTCCTGATTTGCCAGGCTGCAGAGGAGAGAAAATTAATGCGGTGGTAGAATTGAGTCTTGAGCTAGAAAGAAAATGTTTGTCTTAATGGTTATATGCCGTACTTGGATTATTTTAAATTGATAATCTGACTTGCTTTTGGTGTCTAAAAAGTTGCATCTCATCTTTGATTACATTAAAGAAGGTTTGAGGGGAAGAGGAGGAGGAGGCTTCACCAGATTTTCTGCTGTCTGTGTAACAAAGGTCAAGGCATATTGAATATTTAAACTGTGATAACTTAGACCTGGGAAAACTGTAAAGCCAAGTTCTTAATGTGTGAATTCACTTTCCACCATTCCCTATTGATTTTTTTTTCACCTTAGGCAATGACATTGACTAATTTTACTTTGATCACAGTTAGTTTATAGCAACTTTCTTTGCCCTGGTTTGCAAGAGTTGAATGCAGTTGTTCTTTGTTTTATTCCACTGGAATTCCATGTTGTTTGTCTTGACCTTGACTCTTGTGATACAGAAAGCTTTTTAGAGGAAGATCAATTTAATCTGATTTAGTGATAACACGGCACAGTGCTGAGCACAAAATTGAAGTTCATGATTAGCTCATATATTCTTTTCAACTCCTTTTCCTTCCCATATTCCTCCCTCCCTCATACCATTAATGCTGTCCCCTGTAGCATATCCAGTCATTTTTATCCACTGACAGGAGCAGCACCTTGCATTAAGCTCTGCCTGAGGACTCAAGGATGAAAATACCTGTGGAATACATGGAGCTCCAGGGCAGGCTGAGAAAGGTCAATTTGGTCACCCTGTATTAATTTTCATGCTGTGTTCTAGACATGTTGCTGTTGGGCAGAGCTTATTCAGGAGAGTGTTTTCAGAGACATGTTAAAGCTTTGTAAGAGGAAAGAAATAATAGCTGAAGCCTTTACAGTGCTTCTGCAATCAATGTCATGGTTTGGCATCAGATTTTGGGGGGAGCAAACTTGATTTTGTGTGTTTGGCCTTGTGTACTGACTTAGAGTTGTCATTCAGAGTTAATTTCTACTTTTTTTTTTTCCTTTTTCAGTAAGGAAATGCCCACAATGAAATAAAAGCCTAGAGTACAGAAGGCTAGGGACCTGTATCAAGGCAAGTGAGAGCATCTGACCTGAACTTCATTGCAGTGTGGTGTGGAACACTTTTCCCTGCCTGCTGGGGCTGTTCAGTTGATGTTGGAGCTTTTCATCTGGTTTATCAGGGGGTGTTCCCAGTGAGATATTTGGTATCACTGGTGTATGCTAGTGTGTAAATGAATGTCAAAATGTAGGGTGAAAAGAGAAGTGTTTCCCTGCTATACCTGGGTTTGGGGATCTTGGATGACAAGGATTTAACCTGGCAATAGTTCTGTACCTTTCCTTCGAGAATCCACTCTCACCACACAAGGTGAAAACTTCTCAGCAACATGAGAAGAATTTCCCATGCAGCTGCATATGTTCCTTGCCTCTGTGAAGAGCCCAGCTCTGCCTCCTCTGCATGTTGCAGATAGGTACTTGAAGATTCCAGGAAGATTTTCCCCTTCTCTTAAGGTTGAATCAGCCTGGTTGTTTTGGTCTCTTCTTGTCCATCAGGTGGAATTGCTGCGGAAGGTCTTGTACTGGGAAGCCCAAAGGCAGAGACATGATCTGGGGAGTGCTGGATGGATTGGAAGAGGAATCCTTTTCCTTGGCCTGGTAGCTACACTTTGCCAGTACAGCCGAATATCTGTTTGGTCTCTTGCTGCAAGACAAGTGTAAAGTGTAAGGAACAAAGCACAGAGTGAACTGGATTGCATTTGTGCAGATGCAATTGTGTTGTCCCTCTTTTCCAAGGAACAGTCCTAGCTTGGGTCTTTTTGAGCAGGAAGCAGCGCTGAAGGATCCTGATCACTTTTAAAATATCTGTACTTTAGCTTATCAAATGGTAGGTTCAATCCAATGTGGAACTTGCCTTGAGTTTCTACCTGATATAAAATCTTTGAGGTTTTTTTAAGTCCTGCTGCTAATAAGTTGGACTAGGGCATTAAGAATGAACCTCTAAAGGAACAGGACTTGCTTCATAATTTTGCCCTTGCTGCACACTGAGTTTTTGAGTTTCCAAATGCCATCCTGCAGCAAATCATCTGTCTTCTCTTGCCAGCCAGTCTCTTGGGCAGCTCCTGTTTCTGCTCCTCATCAGTTTTTCGCCTCTATTTGTAGTTATTTCTGTCAACTCCAGAGTCCTTTAATCCAGCTCCTAATTTAATTCCATTGCTTGAAGGTCTGCATCTGGTGAGGATTCTTGTGTTAGGTTGCAGTTACATGACTGAACAATCTGTTGTATAACTTTTTGTGTCCTTCTGGGTGAAAAATTATGCCCAAGCTGCTACTATTATAGCATACACTACTGCTGGAAAGTGTAGCTTCCAATGGAGCCAGCTGTGCTGCAGAAAACTGTTACACTACAAGGTCATCTGGATTGCTGGAGCTGATGGGATTGGGAGGCGATGCCTTCTTGCATGTTGATCTGCACCTGATCAAAACGTGGTTGGGGCATCTCTCTCTGGGCTGCCTGGCAGCTGTCAGGCTGTGATTTGTTAGATCAGCGTCTCTCTCTGCTGGGTGGGCTGTTTGCAGGACAGTGCACGTGTTTGTGCACACAGGTGTGGATGTATTCACAAACCATAATCAGTAGTGGGAATTTCCTAGCTGTGAGGGTGGGATTTCTCTGTTAGGGTGTCTTTCATGGGGCAGTAATACAGCAGGGAGCGTTTTACTTTGGCCTGAGCAAGACATTTTGAAAAATACTTGGTTTTCTTGGAGCACTATATTTAAATTCCAAATTTTGAATCAGTTTTTGACGTTTGTATTAATATGTTCAGAAAATTCTTTTGATACCTTTTCAATTTACCAACACTGAACTAAAACCTTTCAGAATGTATGGTTGGTCCTCTCCTTATGTGTCACTTTAAGTTTCAGAGCATGAGGGTAGTTGTGGCAAATCTACCCCTTTGCTCTCAAGACAGAAAAAAAAAACACATTGACAATTCATGGGTGGCAGCTAAGGAAGAAACCCTTTAAATATTTTTTTTCAGAGAATATTAAATTAGATCTGTGTAAACATAAAATTTATATTTATTAATGTGTGAGTGTGTGGGCGTGTGTGTCAATATAGATATATAAATGGTCCATGACTATTTCTTTCTCTTAAATGGTACTTACACAGACTTTTATGTAGTGTATTGGTAAATTCCTGCACCAGGCACTGACTCTGAAAGAACGATGAACCTATTTTTGTAACGAATGTGAGCAGCCAGGGGAAGCAGCTTTACTTCAGTGATTGCTTTCATTCCTCTCGCAGAGCAGAAGAGGCAACTTGGTACTTGCATCTTCCTTGTGTAGGAATCCCTGCTTCTGGTTTTGTCCTGCTTTCAGCAACCCCAATCCACACTGCTTTTCTGGCAAGAAAATCCCCTAAATGGCACTAATGAAAGCTGGAATCCTTTCTTGTCTGCAGTTCTCTCTAGATGCAGTAGCAGGGAGTTCTTTACAGATTCTGCTCTGTAAGTAATGGGACCTTATTTCTAACAGAGGTGATTTATGGGGGGTCCACGAGGATGCTTGTAAGGCTGAGGAATTCGTCCCTATCAGGTGGCTAAGCTAACACTGGGGCACTATGAAATAGTTCCTTTTCCTCTGTGGTGAGATCATTTTCCTTTTATCATGCTTCTGTCTCTTTGGGGGGTGAGGTGTGTCTATATCACCTCAAAAACAAGCACAGAAGAGTTTTTCTAATGTTTCCATTCACAGGGAGTAAATTTTACTGAACTGGCCAAATTTCAGGTGTGGTTTAATTCCACAAGGATCACTAAATTCACAGAAGGGTATATTTTGAACCACTTGGGTCTTCTGAGAATAAAAGCAAGTGATACTTGACTTCCTAATCCTAATTGCTCTTCCAGAAGCAGAAATTGTCTATGAGGATCTGAGTGAGAGCTTCACCTCAGCAATCAGTGGCTGGTGATGGGGCTTCAGTACTTCAGGGAGGACAGGGCTGGTGATAGGAAGAGTGACCAGAATAGGAGCAGTGAAAGGAAGCAGCTTTCATCCTCATCCAGCAGAACACAGCCCTTGTGAAACCCAGACTTCCCCTAATATTTGGTTGTTGCCTCGTGTCTGCTGCCAGGTTGTGCTGTGATCTGGACCTCTCTGTCCTGCTTCTACCCCACCTCAGTTTCACTTAAAACAGTCTGAGACAGAGCCTTCCTTAAAGCTAAGGGCAATGGTGAGGAGAAATGTCTGGTAGCTGAAGAAAAATGAGATTTCAATGGAGCAGAAAAAGTGAGAATTCCTTCTGTTTCACTGTCTTGCTGCTAAAAGTCTGGTGCAGAACATCCTGATGTTCTGCTGATTTATATGCTGCTCTTGGGAGGTGGGCAGGCTGCTAAGTTGGCTCTGTAGCAATTGAATTACTGTAAACCTAAACTTGCTTAATCTCTCCTTTTTTTTCTCCCTCAAATGGGCTTGAAGTAGAGGGAACCAGAGTATTGTTTGTAAGATCTTTTTGCTTTAATAGAAAACAGAATGTTTAAAAAAAAAAAAAACCAAACCAAACTCATTCAAATACAGTGATACAGAAAATGGCTTTAAAATGCAAAAATCCTACTGGACCATATGTTGTGTTGGGTTCTGGACATGCTGTTTGTGCTGAGGAGACTGGCCTTGTCCAGCCTGCCAGCCAACCCCCGCATAGCCAAAAAGAGCATTTTAAGAGTCTGTAGCTATCCAAAGGACTGTTATCCAAAAGACTGTTAAAAGCTGTTGAGGGATAAATCAAAAGCTGTGTGTGAGCAACGGATGGTAAAGCTGGAAATTCAGATCCAACTCTGAATAATTGCTCTAAAAATTAAAAACATTCAGAAAAATCCAACTCTCCCCCTGTTCTGCAGATGCTCATTCCCACCGAATCCCCGGGGAAGGCTGAGAGGAGAACCTGAAATACCTCAATGGCTTCACAGAAGGGTTTGGTACAGAGATCTGGGCCAGCCTTACCCCTTTCACCTCGGTTTGGCACTTACTTTATAAAATAAGAAGGTGATGGAAAGGGGAAACTAAAGCCATGCTTGCATTTCAGTTCCTGGTGTTGCCTGTGCAAGACACCTCCAGCCAGATGTTTTGGGGTTTGTGGGGTTTTTTTTTTACAGCTGATATCAAAAGTTGTTGTTTGTTTTTTTGTTTTTTGTTTTTTTTTTTTTTTGTGACTTGTTTTCGTTATCAGTGCTTTCTGAAAAGCAGGTGTGTATCCCAAGGGGGAAGCTCCATGTGGGGCAGTGGATGTGAAGTTCATGTTCTTCCTCTGGCCATGTTGCAGCACTGCTCCTGTGAGATGCTCAACTGCACAGGCAGCCGTGGCTCCCACCAGGGTGGGGTCCTGCATCCGAGGAGCAGGACCTGCAGTTCCACATCAAATGGGATACAGTGGTTTTGTTTGTTTGTTTTTTTAATATAGAGCCATACATTTTTTAAGTAATTTGAGATCTGAATGTGATTTCTAATGTATCGAGAACGTTAATATTTTAAAGCTATAACAAAGGTTTAAATTTCTACTTTTTTTTTTTCATTTATTTTAACTGTTCTGTTACCTTAATTTGATGTATGTGGTTGGGGAATGTTGCTTCTCCTCTTAGCATTTGTTTCTATAACCAGAAATAAAATTATATATGAAAGAGAAAATGCCCTGAAATTGCTTTGCTGCTTTGGGTGACAGACTTGGATCCTTCCAGTGTAGCATCATAGGGGGGTTGAGTTTCCTGTAGCAGTGAGGGGATGGTGTGTTTAATATTTTTTCTTTTATGTAGGAAGGAAGTCTGTATCTGCACACCTTGCAGTGTTTAGAGTTCAGACACCCCACTTTTGATCCCGTCAGTTATTTGGGCAGCTGTTGGCTCGCAGCAAAGTGAACATATGGACATGTGTGTTTGAGATCCGTGATGCTTCCCCTGGGACTTATAAACTGCTCCTCCAGCTCCAGCTTTTGTTTTGTCATGAAGTGAAACATTGTTATTTTGAACGTTAAAATATTCCACTGCATTCCCCTGTAATTTATAATAATTGTTTTCATTTAAGTGTATGAGGTCAGGAAACAGTGCTTTATCTGTCTTGTAGCTAGACTTTTCCCTTCTTTGTCCTCCTCATGCAGCTACAATTTAAGTTCTGGGTTTATTTTGACTGAACATTCTGAGCTCCACAATTAAATAGGAATATCTTTTAAGTCCTCAACTGACATAAAGTAGCTGTAATTCATGGAATTTTAGAACCACAGAATGGTTTGGGTTGGAAAGAACCTTAAAAATCATCTCATTCCAATCCTTGCCATGGGCAGGGACACCTTCCACTACCCCAGGTTGCTCCAAGCCCCATCCTGCCTGGCCTTGGACACTCCAGGGATGGGGCAGCCACAGCTTCTCTGGGCAACCTGTGCCAGGGCCTCCCCACCCTCACAGGGAAGAATTTCTTCCCAATATCCTATTTAACTCTGCCTTCTGGCAGTGGGAAGCCCTCCCCCCTTGTCTTGTCACTCCATGCCCTTGTAAAAAGTTTCTCTCCATCTTTCTTGTAGTCTCCCTTCAGTTACTACAGGGAGGATTTTTTTTTTAGTTGACTAGCTAATTAAAAAATTAACAACACCGTACAAAGTGAGCAAATATATTCATCCAGAGCCCTTTGGGGGGGTGTCTTTTAAAATTATCCTATCTTTGGCTCCCCACGTGCTGCTGCTCTGCTGGCTGATTGCCCAGGCATGGTGTTAATGAACTTTAATGCCAGGAGAGCACAGGGCAGGGAATTACAAAAGGGCAAAGTGCCAAGTTTCGTCCCGTCATCTCCTCCTTGCGGGGCAATGCTCAGCATGGTGGTGAGGGTTTCAGCCGTGTTAGCAGTCGGGAGAGAGAGTCCTGGTGGATTTTTAACTTCTGGGAGCGCTGAAGACCTGAGCAGCTGGTTTGAACATCTCTTACCAGTTTTGGAAAGCTCCGTTTTATGAACAGGTTGCAGGAAAGGCTGATACATCATCTTTTACCATCACACCCGTAGAAGCCCCAGCTCTTAGCTCTCTGCCTTGTAATGATGTTTTCCATACATCTGAGTGCCTGGAGCTGCTCCCCTTCGTTCCATGCGGGATGGCTTCAGAGCCAAGCTTCTCCTCAGGCTTCTGAGGTGGGGAATAATAACAGCAACATCTCAGAACGATCCGTGAGCAGCCGCTAGTGATGATTTTGGTCACACCTTGTCTCTGCGGGCCTTTCCCGCCAGGCGGAACCTTCGTGCAGTAGCCACCGCTTCCCCCCGGAGCCGGCGCGACGTACCGCCCGCCCATGGGGGACGGCTTTGGCCGCGTACCGTGGCGCGGGCCCGGGCGGCGGCGGCGGGGCCGGGATGTTCACGGCGGCTGCCGAGAGCTTCCTCAGGCAGGCGAGGTGCGGCGGGGGACGGGGGGACAGGGGACAGCGGCGGGAACCCCTCGGGCCGGGCGGGGGTCCTGCTCGGGGATGAGTGGGGAGCCGGGCGGAGGGGAGGGCGGTGTGTACCGACCCTGCATCCCGGAGCTTCCCAAGAGGGCCGGGAATGGGGGCCCGGGTTCCTGACAGCCCCGACTCTCCCGGCAGGGAGATCCAGGAGGAGGAGCTGCGGAGATTCGGCGCCCGCGTGTCCGCCCTGCTGCAGGGCCCCGAGCCGGGCCCCGAGGCCGTGGATGGGCTGCAGAGGCTGCACCTCACCGTGGCCGCCACCAAGTACCCCCGCAAGTGAGTGGCCTTGTGTGTCTCGGGTGTTCAAAGAAGCAAAGCGTTACCTTCCTAACCAAAAAGAAAGGAAGGGCGTGGGTTAGGGCTTTAAAATAACACCCTGCCTTGAAAGCCCTAAGTTCAATATAAACTCAAAGCCCGTCTTTGCCTTTCACCCCCTTACTAAGAGAAGGTGCCCATCTCCTTTTGCAGCAGGAATAACAAGGGTTGATCTCACTGAGCCCTCTGTCAAACTGCATTCAGAAGTGAAGGTGATGAGATGGCATCAGTCACTGTCAAGGGGGATCATCCCGAAGCCAAGAATATGCAGGAAATAAACATCTGAATTTTTTCTTGCCTTGTGGTGATGTTTACTGTGACTCTTGCAGGCTCGATGGCAAGTTTGTGGAGCTGTTGCAGACTGTGCTGTGCTCACCCAAAAGTCCTGAGCAGATTCAGGTGTTATGTGCTGCCATCCTGAGAGAGATGTCACCTTGCAACGATCTGATCCTCTCCTGTGATGAAATTCAAGATACAAAGCTCTTGAGCCTGGTATCCTCCATCCTTCTGGCTCAGGTAAATGGCCTGTCAAGTCAGAGATTTTCCTTTGTCAATATGGATTTGCTTTTTGATTGTTCCCTGCTCCTGAGCTCCTCCCTGAGCTCAAGGAGAGTGAAAGTCAATTGGAAATATGTAGAGAAAAAGCAGAGGCATTTCAATGTTCATTTAAGGAATCTCATTATTCTACTTTACATACGAAAAAATGGCAACTTTTTTGTGTGTAGCACTTAACAACAAAAAATGCTTAAAATTGTAATGTTTAGACACTGAGGTCTTGGAAGCAAAAATGAACCTTTAGTGCTGGCTGCTGGAATAGATTTCAAATCAAGGCTGCTTGAACCTGGAAAGCAAAAGATTTTAGAGTGAATTTACTACTACTTCTTATGATATTGGCTTTCATGTTCACATATAAAAACTATACATAGAGCCTATAAAACATGTAGGGCTGTAAATGCAAATGACACTTCAAAGATCCAGATTCTCCATGGAGAGAAGCAAACATGAGGACCTTCCTCCTGTTTGAGTGCTGCCTGGGGAGCAAGCTGGAAACTTCTCTTTTTCCTCTCCTTCTTTTACTTTTATTGTGCCTGTTAAAGGTAAAATATTTTTCTGAAACTTCTCATTCTGAGTTTCACTGTGTGCTTAGAAATGTCTCTTATGTTTCTGACATTCATCTGAGTCTACTTAACTAAAGGAAGTGAAACAGAAACCAGCAATGTGCTTATGTGCTGCCTTACAAAGCTCCTCTCTCCCATATCCAGCCTTGAGACTGTCCTGCAGTTCCACAATCCAAAGCAGCCCCATAGTTTGGGACATGTGAATTCAAATTGCAGAAAATCTCTGTAAAATGTGGTAAAATCATCTGTGCTGGGATTTCTTTTTGTGTTGGATGCCTGCTGGAAGAGACTGTACAGTGTTGGTCTCTAGTGATGGTAGATTATCTGTCTGTCTTTACCTTTGCTTTATTTTTCAGGGAAATAAGGGTAAAGTGGCTGCTGTGGGGCAGCGTGTTGTGAAAGTCCTTGAAAAAAGACTGCCCGAGGGTCAGAGTGCTCGGTTCCTTCTTCCTGTCCTGGCAAATGTCATCAGCCTTTCACCAGAATCTCTAACAGAAGGTAAATCCATAGGAAGGGCTGAGATTGCCACCTGGCTGTGAGCTGGGTAGTGATCAGAAGGCTCTCAGTTGGAAACTGCTGTCAAAAGTGACATCTCTGCTACAAGGAAAGAGAACTTACTGGGTGAGATGTATTCCACCTCACAAAACTGGGACTGGGCCTCCCAGTCAAGTCCTGGCTGTGGGTTTGTATAACAGGATCATGTACTCTAGCTGAGGTCTCCAGATGCAGTAGGAGTGTGAAACTGTAGTTGAAGAGCATCAAGCAAAGAGAGGGAGAGGAACAGAGATGTGCCTGTGCATCTGGTCAAGAGAGCAGCAGAAGCACCTAGAGGTGCTCTTCATCACAGAGGCAGCACTAAATGGGTAGCAGTGAGTTAACCTAGGAGAGCATTCCAAGCTTAAAATGCTGGGGAGTTGTGAGCAAGGGTGAGATTCTGGGAGTTCCGTGGGAGGTCTGTGTGCCTTGTGCAGTGTGCAGGAGAAGCTTTGGGGAGGATGTTGGGCTGGGTGCGTGGGCCGGCAGAACAGGCAGGATCACCTGCCCCAGCTTCTGCAAGTTGCCAGTCAGGGATTTATGCCTTTGGCTGCAGAGCTGAAGCCAGACACTATCTGAAGAGAGTGACAGTGTTTTTGCACATTCCTTCTAATAGCAGCTGTGGATGGAGACAAAGGAACAAGTATCTCTTGAGTGATCTGGTTCCAGCACTCACTCCCTGACTGA
The DNA here is from genome assembly GCF_020740725.1 of Corvus hawaiiensis. Classification (NCBI taxonomy): domain Eukaryota; kingdom Metazoa; phylum Chordata; class Aves; order Passeriformes; family Corvidae; genus Corvus; species Corvus hawaiiensis. Next base: position 5,727,414 of record NC_063228.1, read on the forward strand.
GGTAGTATGAGGAGTACAGGACACCCACCTCAGCATACCAGTTTCTTTATGGATTGCTGGATCAGAGAGTGGTCTAGGCTGGAGAAAAAGCACAGCAATTGAGGGTTAGCAGGGACATGTTACAGAAGCTGCTTCTCTGCCCAGCCCAGCAATGACCCTATCACTTCCATTGTACAGAGCAGACCAATGTTGTCAGTAAAAAGCTGGCTGACTGGCTGAGGTATGCAAGCATTCAGCAAGGAATGGCTCAGCCCTCTGGAGGCTTCTTCTCCAGTCCCAGAACCAAACAGGTGAGTGCTGAGTTGCCATAGTGACCTTTCAGGGGCATTTGTTAGTCTGTTACCTGCTGGTTTGGGTTCCCAGAATCACCATCTTTTGGAAAATGGTAGCCTAGAAGTGCTGCTGTTCTTCAGAATTTTTTGTGGGATATGTGGTTAAGACACATAGGAAAGCAAAGTAGGGGGATTTACAGCTCTGAGATTTAGGACTTCAGCTGTAGAGCCAGAGCTTTTATCCTTGAAGTAGTTTTAAGAGAAGAGTCTCTTAGTGACCATGTAGTTCAGAGTAAAAGGTGATTGCAGACGAGACCAGTGTCAGAGAGTAGCAAAGTTGAGTGTTTCAGCTGGGGAGGGGGATCTGGCACAGTTGGCTTTTCTCTCTGGATACCTGCCCTCCTGCAGGACCCCAAACAAAGGCTACTTATCTCCATGGGCTCAGTGGGTTTTCCCTTGCCCTCTCACTTAGCTTTTCCCTGGGGCTCTGACCTGCTGCATCTTTTCTCTCAGCCTGCTCCTGTCACAGAGGTGGATGGTGCTGTTGCCACAGACTTCTTCACAGTGCTCTCAGTGGCTCAGCACTACACACAGGACCAGTGGCTCAACGTGCAGACCTTCTCCATGCTGAGAAACTGGCTGCTGTGCTATGGGGGCAAGGAGCTGAACACCACTAATCCAGGTAGGGATTGAAGGTCTGCAGGCCGCTGTGCCCCAATAGGGCTGTGTGCTTTCAGATGTTGTATGAGGTGGCTGCATCAGCAACCCAGCAATCTCCTCCCTTTCAAACTGATTAGATATTAGGAAGAAGTTATTCCCTGTAAGGGTGGGGAGGCCCTGGCACAGGTTGCCCAGAGGAGCTGTGGCTGCCCCATCCCTGGAAGTGTCCAAGGCCAGGTTGGACAGGACTTGGAGCAACCTGGGGTAGTGGAAGGTGTCCCTGCCCATGGCAGAGACATTGGAACTGGATGAGCTTTAAGTCCCTTCCAGCCCAAACCATCCTGTCATTCTATGATTCCAAGTGACAGGAATGTGGGCGAGAGTTCAGAGATCTTGGACTCGGAGGAGGGAAAGTTTGGGAAGGAATATCACTAAACCTCCTGACTGATACTTATTGATCCTTCCTTGGAGAATTAGTTGTTTGGTGAGTCTCCTGTTTTCAGGCAAAGCCTCATGGATTCCTAGGAAGGAAGGCCTGGGTGATGTGAGACAGCATCTCCTTGGTATTCTTGTAACATTCCCTTCTCCCTCAGCCTCCCGTTCTTCACTCTGCACCCGGGGACAGCCAGCTGCCTTTCTGTTGCAGGGCCACTGTGTGGGTGACATTGCCTGTGACGAGCTGACACATGTGATGTTTATTGTGCAGGTGACAAAGCAGGAATGGACAGGTCTGTCACATCCACGGTCTCCACTGCACCCACGGCTGGCCGGCTGCTTCCCCCCAGGGAGCGTCTGCGGGAGAAAGCCTTCGAGTACTGCCAGCGCCTCACTGAGCAGAGCAACCGGCGTGAGTCTTGCCATGAGCCCTCCTGGCAGTCTTCTTGGTAGTGTTCTCCAAAATATTTCTGGTTCACTGCATGCTTGGGCTGGGATCTCACTCCCTGGAATGCACAGTTCAACTCCTAGGGATAGGGCCTGCTGCAGCTGCTGGGGCAAGTCACTGACCAGCCCTGAGCTGGGGTTTTGGGAGGGATTTGGAGGCAACAGCCAGGTCCTGCCTCCTTGATTTGCAGGAGAGGCTGTGGAACTTGGTTCTGATTGGCCTGGAATGAGGTTCAGTGTGTGTTCCTGCCTGCCCTGAAGTCGGGGTTAGTGCTGCAACTGACAGCCTCATATTCCTGTGTGGGCTCAAAGCTTAACTTGGACTCATTTCTCTGGCAGGACCCCTGAAGAAAGATGATGGAGACCTGCAGAAAGCTGTAAGCACACAGAGGTGGGGCTGAAGCTCTAGGAGTTGTGACTTCCCCCACTCCAATCTTACTCTCTGCTCTCCTGCAGTGTCTCATTGAGGCAGTGACAATCATGGACATCATCTGCAAACAGGACTCCTCCTACGTGTGCCGTGCTGTCTCCTTCCTGAAAGTCCTGCACAGCAGGATCTGTGGGGATGCCTCTTACGCCAGGGCACTGCTGCCCATTGCCCAGTTCTTCCTGAACCACAGTAAGTCTTCAGCTCCCACCCCATTCTCCACAATCCAGTCTTGCCTGCTCCAGCATAGCCTTTTGTCCTGGCAGTTTGCCGCCTGCCAGAATAATTCCATCTCGCCTGTGCTCTGGTATGGATGATCCCACCCCAGGAGACCCAGGAGCTGGGGTGTCCCATGCTCTTTAGAGAAACAGAACCCAGATCTGTCTTAGCCCCTGGAGCCCTGGCAGGGCTGCTGGGTGGGTTGTGCTCAGCAAGGTGCTCTGTCCTCCCAGGCAAACTGGCAGCTGTGGACTCGGATGCCATCTACAAACACCTCTTCACAGATATCCCAGCTCAGCTTTTCCACAACCCATCACTGGCCTTCGAATTTGTCCAGTTCTGCAAAGACAACAGCCAGTTCTTCACAGACTCCTCCATATTCAGGCAGAGTTTCCCAAATCTCTTCAAGGTACAGCGTGTTGGAGCAGCAGAGGGGAACGTGTGCTTCACATTCCTTTCCATGCCCTAGAACTTCCTTTGTGCACCCCAAAGCCCACCATGTGCCTCCGTGGCAGTGCTAGGGAGAGCACAGGCAAGAAGGACTGTTACAAAACAAGTGTGAGTTCGAAAGGGAGGAGGGTTCTGGGTGTGTTTAGCACTGCCAGGAGAGGAGAGTCTGGGTTGGCAGGACTGCAGAGGACTGGGAAGCACAGTGAACGCAGGACACAGCACTTTGTTTCTGGAAAAGTTTAGTAACTTGCAGCTTGCCAGCCACTGAACCAGCTGCCAGAGGCCTCTGTTGAGCTTCTAACAGGCTCCTGGGTTTTGACCAAACCCTCAGACTTCTTTGGTTTTGCTTTTCAGACATGACTTTCCCTTCCCCATTCCATCTGGTCATAGTGTGGAGTTGTCTGGGTGTGTGATAGAGTAGCAGGGATAGTGCAGCAGTTTGTGCTTGTTCCTTGCAGTTCCTGGCGTGGAACAGCCCACCTCTTATCTCTGAGTTTGTGGACCTTCTCCCATTTCTGCTGGATGCAGGCACGGCCATTGAGATCTTCCATTTGCTGCTTGACCTGCCCTGTTTGACAGCAGCTCTGGACATCCAGCTGAGGTAATGCACCTTCCCTTCCTCCCACTTGTTAATCAGCACCTTGACACTGACCAAAGCCCAGTAGCCACTTCTGACTCTCAGCTGTCACAGAGCAAGAGCCATCACTGCAGGGTTAACACAGGGCTGCACAGATGTCAGCCCAGTTTTCCTAGTAATGTGTTGTACATGGGAAGAGAAGGTGACCAGCTCTCACATTTCAGTACTGGACTGTCTTTGGAGCTCAGGGAGCTGTTGTCATTCCCCTCTCCCTATCCAGCTCCAAATGGTTGCCACATATTTGAGGCTGCCATGAGCTACCACCTCAATACAGAGGTGCAATACCAATTCTTCCTTCTCTGCTCTTAGCCCTATTTTTGGCTTTGTTCTTCTGGAGACACACAGAATTTTCTTCCTGAGATCTTAGGAACTGTGAGCTTCCAGGAGGATGGTGTAGGACTGGAACTGGCTATACCTCTGCTCTTGTCTTCCTGACATTACAGCTCTTTCTGCAGTGCTTAGAAAAGAGAATCATCCTAAAGGCAGATGGTGGTGGGCTTGGATGACTGAGGGATACAGAATGCCATTTTCCCTTTCCCGGGCATGACACAGAAACAAGTCTGGAACTATTGCCTGAATACAGGGGGCCTGAGCTCATCAGGTTGGCTCTCTGGCTTCCAGAGAGCCTGGATCAGACCAACTTGCTGTCCAGTGTTCAGGATCCCAGCTCTGGCCTGGCCCATTCTCACAGTGCAGCACATTCTGTGTGTTCCCTGCTAGGGCAGCTGCTCTTCCTGCCTCTGAGAAGTCCAGCAGCGACCCAGCTGGGAAACCAGCCAGGTGTCTGGAGGCCTTTCGCCATCCTGTCTACAAGAGCATGTTCCAGTATCTTCTCCGCACCGAGTCTGCTCCTGAGGATGCCCCGGAGAGGTGGGAGCCTGCCTGGAGTGTGGTTCAGCCATCCAGCTCTGGGAGGCAGCACTGGGATTACTGGGAAGGGCACAGCCACTCTCAGCTGGCGTGAGGTGGATTTCTCTTCCCTGTGTCAGCTTTGCCAGCACTCAAAGGCCTTGTGGGGGATAGGGAAGGGCAACTGGGAACAAACCTTCAACAGAAACTCTTTTGCCCACAGTCTGGTTCCACTTCGGCAGCTGCTGGGATCCCTGGCTGGCAGCCCAAGGGTGGTGCAGTGTGCAGAGACTGTCCCTGTCTTACTGGAGCTCTTTTTTGGGGTGGTGGCAGAGGTAGGTCCTTTTGGGAGGAGTTCTGTTCCCAGTTGTGCCATGGGGATCTCTTGTTATGTGAAGAGCAGTTGTAGAAACAAAATTGTTAAGATGCTGCAGCTTTGAGAGAGGGGTGCATGAGGGGAGGGTGGGATTGATACTGGCATGAACAGCACTGAGCTGGCCACTTCATCCAGAGAAACAGAAAAGCTCTGTGATGCAGCATCAGGTTCACTCTGCTCTCAGTCAGCTGTAAAGGAGAGAGGTGAGAGCACAGTGTGTACCTGATACCTGCTTTGTGCACTGTTCCCCTCATAGATCAGGCAGTTTCTCTGCCCGCTGTCTCACCTGGCTGGTTAGTTTGGGTTTGGCTGCTGGGAGTCACTGGTACTGCTGAAACAAGGGCTGACTTTCAGTTTGCAGATGGGTCTCTGATAAACCAGCTGGTGGTGCTGCTGCTGCAGAGGAGTGACCAGCTCTATGAGATCCCGTCATTTAAAGATGATGTGTACAGGTGAGATGGGACAGGAGGCACAGCCCAACTCCCAGCCCTTCCTCCTGGCATCCCAGGGCAGCCCAGGAGCCTTTTCAGTTGTGGCCCAGTCCCCGCTGTGACACATCTTTGAAGGGTGCACAATGGGGGCTGCACCTTCATCCCTGCTGGGAACATCCAGAGGGTACAGCCCTGTGCCAGTGGCTGGGTGCTGCCAGCCCCTCCTGGCTTTGGGGATCACCACCTTGCCCTGGTCTGAGCTGTGCCCTTTTCTCTGCTCCAGGGTGCTGAGCTCACAGCTGGTGATGCTCTGCAGGCTGCGCCCTGCGCTCGTGGTGGAACTGTCCACGGAGATCCTGGAGTTCTCGGGAACAGTCAGCAACATCCAGAGCAAGGAGGCCATCTTCACCCACATGGTGAGCAGGACCGCCTGCTGCTGCAACTGCACTTTGCTGCTCACCTTCCCTCTCCTTCTCTGTCCTAGCATTAGCTAACCTAATTTTCTATTCCCTAAAAGTTACTCAGTTCCCTTTCCCTGTGCTTCCTTCTGCCCTGGCCTCAGGTGTGGGCTATCGGCGAGTACCTGTCGGTGTCCTACGACAAGCGCTGCACAGTGGAGCAGATCACGCGGTTCTTCGAGACCCTCGAGGCTGTGCTCTTTGAAATCACCCAGCTCCGGCCACAGGCCAGCACCCCCAGCTGTGCCCCTCGTGCCATCAGTGTCCTCATGGCCACCTTGACCAAGCTGGCAGCCCGCAGCCAGGACTTGATCCCCAGGTGAGCACCAGCAAGGGGTTGAAATGTGCAGATCTCATGCGTCCGAACATGGGTTTGCTGTTATTAATTAATAATTGGGTCTGGCAACTGGTGGAATCTGAAAAAGGGCAGAGGTGAGCTGTGGAGGGGCACAGTTTGGGGGGAGTGGGATTCATCTGCTGACTAACACTCTGCCACCTGCACTAGTCTGTTGGAGTTTACACACTCGAGTTGTGATCTGGCTGGGTGCAAAGGTCCTGCCAGTTGATATCCATGTCCTTCTCTCCTTCAGAGTGTCCATGTTCCTGTCCAAGATGAGGACATTTGTGCAGAGCCCTGCTGTCACCTCTCTTTACTGCGAGGAGGACCTAGAGGAGATCCTTATTCGGGCAACTGAGCTCATGAACCTGCTGAAAATGCCCAGCGTGGCTCAGTTTGTGTTCACCCCACCCATGGCCAGCACACGCTTTCAGAGGGAGGTGAATGACTCCCTCCCTTTGGCCCTCAGGATGGTCACCCAGCTCCTGGAGCCAGCTCCAGGCTCCGTGCCAGTGTGAGGGCAGGAGGTTTCTGGAGTAACTCACTGGACATTGCTGACACTCAAGGCTGAGGCCCTGATCTTAACTGGAAAAGAGGAACAAATTATTGTGAATGAAACAGAGAACAGGAATAAAGAGAGCTGAGGCTGCTCTTTTGTCTGAGGCTGTATTTGTGTCCTAGTGCCTGTTGCTTTTTTATCTCCTAAGCTTGTCTTATCCCTTCCTGGTGAGTATGCATTGAAAATCCTGGTGGATTTGTGCAAATGTTGCAAGAGAGTGAATGTGTGCATTAATACCCTGCCAGCACACCCTGTGCCTTTGGAGATGTACTTCCCTCCCTTCCTCTGCCTTGTTTCCCCATCCCTTTGCTCTCACTACACCTGCATGTGCTGCTTTTCTTGCCTCTCCGTGCAGCAGGTCGAGCAAAGGCATGTGTGAGCTGGAGCATGCAGGAGTGACTCTCACATCTGGGAGCCCTCACCACTCTTCTGTCTCACCATCAGAATGAACACAGATCCAAGAGACAGCTGTCAGAGCAGGGCTTAGAGAGATTTATTGATCCAGTTTATTGTTGATACAGAGCATTTCTTAACATCCACCGTGTCCGACAGGCGCCATGCTGTGCTCAGTATCTGCACCAGAGTTTTATACACATCCGAGCTGTACAGTATTAACACACAGGGAAGTCAGTCCATCCCACTGCTCCTCCCTGGAGAAGCCAGCCCTCATGCACACTAGTAAATAGCAGGGTTTATTTACAGTCTGTTTCAATACGTGACTGCACTGTGAGCGACACACAGCTCTGGGGCTGTTTTCCAGCTCCAGGGGTGCTCAGTAGGTTGCGCTGGTACTGCTGGAACGTGCCAAGATGCAGCCCCAGCACTGTCTAGTGCAAACCAAGCCTCCCCCCAAGCCCTGGCTCCGGGGCAGAGGGGAGTAAGGAGTGCATGCAGTTTGCCCAGGGGCTTTAGGCAGCCCATTTCAAGTTCTGTGGAGGACGACAGGCCAGCATACCTACTTGATTGAAAGTGAAGTGAATCACCAGGAGCCCTGAGCCTTTGCTCGCCTGCTTGGTAGAGCAGAGTCAGCAGCAGGAGGATGCACTGCTCCCAGTCCCTGGTGGGGCAGCACCCCAGGCCAGGGCTGTGAGCATGGCCCAGCAGAGCAGCAAGGCACTCGTGTCTCAGAGAAGGTGCCTGGTCCATCTTGCCTAGAAAAGCAGGCCAGGGTGTGTTGAAATCCAGTAGTGGAGCGTTTCCCTTGCATGGAGTGTTTTGACATCTCTCTCCTCCTGCAATGTGCAAGACTAAGCACAGGAACCAAAACTGCAGCAGTGAGGCGTAACTAGAGCCAACCCTGTTTTAGCATCACAATCCTCGGAGCACTGTTGTGAGATGCCATGTGAGTATCTGATCTGCTGCCAGAGCCTGGACTGCACAGGGTGTGATGGAGGGCTTTGCTGCAGGCTGTTTTAATAGGGTTCAGCTAAACTAGGTCTCAGTATCTGTCTATATGTGGAAATCAGGTCGGGTTTATCCCGTTAATGGTGCTAAAAGCAGAGGGAGGACTCAGCGGGCAGGAGGCCGGGTGTGTGGGGGCCCAGGCAGCCACACGATGGAGCTGAACCCTCGGCTGAGCTGACACCGTGGTCGGCAGCAGGTAGCAGAGCAGTTCCTGGGATATTCAAAACTCCTCCCAAAGGGAGTCTCTGCTGTCCATCATCACCTGTCAGCATTTCAGCAGCACGTGCTTGGGAGATGCTCCGAGCAGGGCACGGAACAGGGTGGCCTTGCAATGGGCTGGAAAAGCTGGAGGGAGAGGACCAGGACATGGTGCCAAGCTGTCGTTTGTCTGCCTGGGCTGGTGGCAGTGCCATGTGCTGCTGGGGTCACTCAGGTTCCTGGTGGCACCAATCCTCTGTGGGGACATTCTGCCAATCAGTCCTGGGGGCCTTCAGCCGGGATCCTGGTGCCAGAGCTGGGCAGTAAATCTGCGGAGCAAGGCCAAGGGAGTTCTTCTCAGCAGGGAGCTCTCCCCAGGACTCACAGGAACTGCTGGTGGTGTCAGCCCTTTGCTGTAGCTGCTTCCCATCCCGAGGCAGGGCTGGAGCCCAGCGGCAGAAAGGCACCTGAGTGTATGGCACCAGGGGAATTAACTCCTGGTGAAGCATCTTGTGTGGAATCCCACTCCTCGGTGCTTGTGCTGCCTTACCACCCCCAGAGCTGAGCACACTTTTCCAGCCTGATGTGCCAGCACCTCAGGTGGCCACTGCCACAGTGAAGCCCAGGCCTGCCCCACATGTTCATCTTCAAAACACAAAGGTATTTCAAGCTTTCTGCCTGCCAGCATGAAATACCACACAGGGCTGCCAGCCTAGAGGAACAGAGGAGCCTGCCTACAAGGCCCCATGGTGAGAGCATCCCCTTCCCTCCCCCTGCCAGAGGGGACAAAGGAACAGGAAAGGAGAAGAACGTCCTCCTGAGTAGGACGACACTGGGTATAAGGTGAGGCTGGGCAATGGATCAGGAATGATGCTCCCAGCCAGGGCAGTGGGAGAAGCGTGCACCATCCTTGCGTGTCCTTTCATCTGCTGCAGTGCAGGGGCAGTGTCCAAAAGCATATGGAGGGTTGTTGTGGAGTCCTGGTCCTCCCTCTTGCACTCTAGGCTCCCTGAGGTCAGCCTTAACCAGAGCTGTAGCCACAGGCTGCTGCAGAAGGATCCTTGCACCACAACGACTAAGAGGAAGAGGAGCTGGAACTGATTTTTTTGGCTATTTCAATGTCCGACTTGGCAACCAGAAACCGTAGCTTCTTCCCTCCGGAGCGGATGAGGTCCACGGCACTGCAGGGAGCAGCAAGAGGGAGAGAGGTGAGTTCTGGCTCCCTCAGGCTGGCAGCCCCTCAGGAGCCTGCCAAGTCACGGACATTCACAAAACACACCCCCTTTGCCAATCACCTGCCCCTCTGCCCTGTGCCTGCTCAGGGTTACACGCAGGGGCTGTTTCTCTCCTGCCTGTAGCTTTGTGGAGGGCTTGGCCTCCAGGTTAGTGCTGCCAGGATGAGGGCAAACAAACCCTAAGCTGCTCTGTCCTATAGGCACCTGGGCTCTGCCTCTGAGCTGCCCCATCCCACCACCTTCAAGAGGAACCTGGGGTGGGATGGGGCTGGAGCAACTCTGCATTGCTGAGACACACCTCTGGAGCTCCCATTTATTTCCCATATATGCTCCCCAGTTGTTGCTCCATAATCCCTCTTCCGAACCCACAGCCTTTCCCCCTCTCTGGTGTCCTGTGCAGGTCACTCCTCTCCCTGCAGCTTGCTCGTACCGCAGCATCCTCAGGACTGCAGCACTGGCAACTCTTGCAGCAAAACAGCTGGAAACCTGGACCTGACAGTAACTCCCCCAGTGCTGGCACCACCCCAGGCCCTCTGCTGAGGTGAGGCTCACCTCTGATAGTCTGCCCCAATGAGGCTGGTGCCGTTGACAGCCAGGATGCGGTCCCCGATGGAGAGCCTGCCGTCGGCAGCCGCGGGGCTGTCTTCAATCAGGGTGCGGATGTAGATCCCCGGGGAGCAGAGAGGAGTGTGCTGTTAGCAAGGAAAGGAGGTGAGCAAAAAAAGGGACACAAAGATTTGTGGTCCCAAAGGGCTGAGCTCCCCAGATGGGGTAACTCTTCCCCAGAGCTCACAGCCAAGCCTGATGGCAAGTGGGACCTTGGAGATGCTTGGGAACATGATGGGGATGGTGCTAACAGTAACAGGAAGGAAATTAGATCCTTTAGTTTTATATCAATTTATACACAGAAAGGAGAGGTGGGGGCAATCTGCTCTTATTCAATTTAATTAAAAGTAAAGCATCATTAACCTGCAACCGTGTTGGGATGGGAGCTCTGCTCACACTGTCCCAGGGCTCGGTGATGCTCTGTTTCCTACTGTCCAACAGCTGATCCACCCCACAATGCTAGATTCCTCCTTATGCAAAGGAGGAGCTGGTTTGACACCCTGTGAGCCTCCCTGCTCCTCTCCACTTCTCCTGCCACCGCTGAAGGGTGGAGGAAAGACCTCGGCTGAGTCATTTTCCTTCCACAAGAGAGCTGAGCCTGTTTGCTCTCTCTAGCTGCAGGACAGCTGTGGCCTTTGTATGCATGGCACTGCAACCTAGGAGTAGAGGTCCTCTGATAGATCTCTCTCTGCCTCCTTGTCCCCAGGAGAAGCACCCTAGCTCCCGTGGGAAGCCATCAGCTTCTTTGCTGGCTTTTCTCGGGGTATAAACCCAGTCCCACATGTCCCACTCCAGCAGTGTGAGGGACACGAGCTGAGAACTCACCACACCATCGATCAGCCCCATCCCCAGCCCGATGGGTCCCCTCTCCAGCTCCACCACGAAGACGTAGCAGAAGTCGTCGGTGGCAGAGCTGCGGCTGGAAGACTCCGGCGTGGGGTAGTCATAGGGGGTCGGCGAGCAGCCTGGCAGCGGAGAGAGCGGCTTACGGCTCTGGCACCGCCCAAACCCAGCCTCACAGCGCCGGGGCAGCGCCAGCACTCGGTACCTTCGGGGGTGCTGCCTTTGGTGCCGTTCATCCCGTTCCTGCGGGGGTCCTGCAGCCCTTTGCCGGTGCCCTGCGGTGACTCCGGGCTCCCGGAGTCGAAGTTCAGGGGGGTGGTGGGTGGTGTCAGCAGGCAGGAGGAGTCTGTGGGCGCCGTGCCGGCCTTGGGGACCAGATTCCTGCCCAGCTGCAGCTGCTTGAGCTTCTCCTGGAGCTGGGGCTCACCAGCGGGGGGCTCGCAGGGACAAGCGTTGGTGGCCAGGCAGAGCTGGGGGTTCCCCTCTGGCTCGGCACAGCCCCCCAGGGAGCAGTAATCCTCCTGGGCAATGGTGCTCCCCAGGGCGGCCGCCGGGCCCTCGCTCACCTCCAGCACCTCCGGCGCCGTGCATGCCTCTTTCTTAAGAAGGAGGAAAATGCTGTGGGACCCCCTGCATGTGCTTTTCACTCCCTACCTGTACCCCACCACCCTGTCGCTTTCCTGGCTGCCAAATCCATCCAAAGCCTTGGCAATTCAGACAATGCCAGGCTTGTCCTGGCTTCCCAGCACAGCTCCCACACCCCCGTTTGGTGGCCAGGGCCATGCTGGGGATGTTTACAGCCAGCCGGGAGGGGATTCCTGGTCATGTCCCTGCTGGGGGATCCCATTGGAAGGGAACACTGGGGTAGCACAGTTCCTCCTGTGCCACAAGGGCTGGGCAGTGTAGCCCCAGGGTGACAGACAGTGCCTGTGGGTGCTGCAGGGGATGGGGACAAGATGGGAGAGAAGAAGGGGACCTGCTGGAGGGACGTCCTCCACTTGGTAGTTGAGCTTATCACCCACAGCACGTATCACCCTCCCTGTGCTTTACAGGCATTAGCTAATTAGTGCTTTTGTGCAAGCCTGGCTGCTGGGGATGGGCAGGGTGCAGCGCAGGGAGGACAGGGAACACGCAGGGAGAAGGAGAGCACTGCTCACAGACATCTCCCCTTCCTCCCTCCTCCCTGCTAACGAGATTGCTGGGAAGAGCCTGTCCTTCCAGCTCACCTTCCCGGGCCCCCGATGCTGGGGGATTAGCAGCACTAATCCTTCCAGAAGCTCTCCCCGAGGGCATTGCCACAGCTCCAGGCTGCAGGCGAGGGCAGCAAGCCCTTGGCACTGGGCTTGAAGGGGTCTGCAGAGGGACCCAAGACCCTCCTGCCCACCTGGGAGAGGAACAACCCCCATGGGATACAGGATACCTTTAAGGGTGCTGAGCTTGGCCCCTCGCTGGTGTGGGGGCTCTTGCTCTGCAGGCTCCAGAGGAAGTGGCGGATGTAAAGGAGGTGTTTGTAGATGTTGTCATCCAATGTCTCCACCTCCAGGTCCACTTTGAAGCCCCCGCTGGGCAGGATGATGGGTGGGTGGTTGTCAAAGGACTCCAGCATCTCATCTGAAAGGCAGAGGGACGGAGGTTAGCACTGGCCCAGGATTCACCCCACTCCTGCCTCCTGGCTCTCAGCCATGTGCAGTCTCCCAGCTGGGATCAGGGATTTAGTGAGCTTGAGCCAGCAGCATCCCTCACTTGGGACTGCAGAAAAAGCCTCACACCCATCTGAACGCACTTTGCATGCTTTGCAATATCTGAATTTTGGGGCTGTGGTTATTCCCAATCACTGCAGTTATTACAGGACACCCAGGAAGGGGAAGGGAATTACCTGTTTGGTTTGTATGTGACTGGAGTAGGCTGACCAGGACTCACCAGGCTGGAAGGCGGCCGGGCTCTCCTCCTCGCTGGGCTGCCATGCTGAGATGCAGCCCACATCCATCACTGCCTGGCACTGGCTCAGCACCCGGTGCAGCTGCGCAGGGCTCAGCGCTGGGAACTCGGCTCGCAGGGATGGCCAGGTCATCTGGGGGAGGACACAGAGCATGAGACCAATGGCAGAGGTGAGAAACTGCTTCCTCTGAGGAGCAGGAGCTTGCAAGGGGCACAGGAGGGAAAGACTGGGTAAGATGGAGAGAGCCAGAACATCCTCTCCTGGGTACTGCCCACCCACGGACCCTGGGAAAGGGCAGATGGTGGCGGGTTGCAAAAGGGATGCATCAGTGTAGGGACCCCCCGGACACTGAGCAGGAGCTTTCCTGCCCATGCCTATCCAAATGCCATGAGGCTGGGCATGCCTCACCTGCACCAGCTGGGAGCCGGGCATGGCCAGCAGGTTGGCCACACTGGCGAGTTTGGCGAAGAACTGCTGGGCGAGCTGCTCAAAGCCAGCACCACGCAGCCATTCCAGGAGCAGCCGCATGCTGGCCCGCAGCTTCACCCCCTGAGACCAGTGGAAGCAGCCCAGAGAGGAGCCTGAAGAGGCAAAGCATCCATCAGCCATGTCAGGGAACAGCCCCTCAGTCCCCCACCACCTGCCCCGGGTTAATGTCCCCAGCATCCTGTGGCTGTAATTCCTGGTGCTGGCTGGACCTTGCCTGGCACTGACAATGGGGCAACTGTGTTAATGAGGGCTAATGAGCACCTCAGGCTGCCATAGTTTATTAATGAGCTGCCCCTATCAACTGCCCTCAGCCTCCTCTGCTCAGGCTCAAAGGGGCAGTGGAATGGGGATGGGATCCTTGTGGGGTTTAGCCTCTCCTGGGAATGGGGACGCTGGTGCCAGCAGCTGGGTCTGTGCTTGGCCTCCCTGTAACAGTGCCCATCCCCAGCACCCTCCTTCCTGTACCCTCCAAGGTGGCACTGGGATGGACTGGAGTGCATCCCAGCAAGTCAGTTCTCCATGTGTCACCCAATTCAAGGAGGACTGACCCTTATCCAGGAGCTGGTTGAAGAGCAGGGTGTTGGAGAAGAAGAAGAGGTAGGCGAACATCTGGGAGGTGATCTCGGGGTGCACTTCGTACTGGTGGAGCAGGTCCAGCACGGCCTGGTAGATAAGCACGACCCTGCGGAGCTCCTCGGGCAGCGGCGGGGTGCCCCGCCAGCTCTCCCGGCACTCACTCTGGAAGGGATTGCACTCCAGCAGGGCAGGGAGCGACACGTACAGACACTGCAGGGAGAGCAGCAAGTTCACAGCAGACTCAGTTTGTTGGGTTTTTCTATTTTTGCATGAGCCAAACCTTTCCTTTACCTCCGCAGCTAAGCAAACTCTGCCAGTGCTGCTCCAGCAAGGGGCTGCTCCTACTCACCCCCTGCCTCCGTGGGCTCCAGTGTTGTGCAGAAGTTTAAAAAAATCATAAAAATTAACATGTTGGCCGCTTTTAGCACTTGGAAGTGATGGTGTGTGACAGCAGCTAAAATCTGTAAAATCCGATGTGAACCAGGGCAGAAGCCGATCAGTTGGGCACGAGGGTGAAAGAAAAGTCGGGATCGGTGGGGATGGCATTTCCCTATTGCTTGAATGGGAGAGCAGTGCCTTGCACTCACTTGTGCGGGGCTAAGGGAAGGGGAGGGTGCTGAGGAGGAGGGCGCAGGGGAGGAAGGCGCTGCTCTGGAGCGGTGCAGGAGCAGCCCCTGTGTCCCCGCGGGCCGGTGCCAGTGGACAGGAGCCGTCCTGCACAGAGCAGCCTTTCTGTGCCTCACACTGCCCGCTCTGTTCCGCTGCCGCTGCCGCCCGGCTCTCGCGGTCCAACGGCGGCGGCCCAGGGGCCCCTTTCCATCACGCCCTGAATCACACCATTATGCCGCGCTGGCCGGAGCCAAGCAGCCCTCCCCAAACACCTCCCCCGAGCCGCTGCACTGCAGACAAGGAAACACGCCGCAGTAATTCAATACTTTTCCTGGGCTGCGACCAAAAATCGGGGCACTTCAGCCCGAAGGAAAACACCTCAGCGTGGTGCAACTGCCAAGGAGTAAAAGCTTAAAAAAACCCCTCCTGCACAGACCTGGGGATGCTCGTGCTGGCCCTGTGTGGCACCGTACCTTGGAGATGTAGTAGACACACTGCTGGAAGGTGTACATGATCACCTCCTCCAGCACCGTCATCGCCTCCTCGCTGGCCGTGATGGTCGAGGAGAACAGAGACTCCTTGGAGCCTGCGGGGAGGAGAGGAGGATAGGGGAGCAAACCTGCAGCAGCAAGGCCCCCAAATTCCTAGGCTGTGGGTTATTAGAATTTCCAGGTTTGTATCATCACCACGGAATCCCTCATCAGGGCAGAGGCTCCTCTGGCCGCAGGGAGCTCCCATCTGCCATCCCCCACAGCTCCCATCCCTGCCGGCAGCTCAGGGCTGCACCCTCCTTCCAGCACCTGCCTGGCCTATGAACATTTTAACTTTCTGCATAGACCAGAAACTTTCTGAGGCTAGTTTAATACCTTTTCATCTTTTTTTCTTTCATTTTGCTGGCGTTAACATAGACTCACTGAGCAGTTCTGCAGGGCTGCCTACAAATCCAGGTGCCCCCACAGCAGCCAAGGGTGAAGAAAGCCCCCCCGAGGCATTAACCAGAAGCTGCCATGGTGGCAGAGGATGCTCATCTGTGAACACAACACAACCTGGCTCTGGAGCTGGGCAGCACCACGGCAAGATGTGAGGCTGCTCCTCCCACAGATTTCCCCAGCCCACACCACAGAGATGTCCCTGCTGATGAGGATTACGGAGGGTTAACGGAGCATCTCGAGGGCACCAACCACCGCCTGTGGCTGGGGATTAGCAGAGCAGGGCTGCTCCAGCTGGAAAAACAGGCAGGATGCTGCATCCAGACTTACCTTTGATGTCCAGTTCCTCCTCCATGCTCTGGATGTAGGTGGGTGATTTCTGCTGGACAAAGTAGAGGATCTCGATGGCATTGGCCATCCAGAAGATGATGTGCTGCAGGTCTGGGAGAAGGTCTGTGATGGTGAAGCGGGACAGGGTGGCAGGGTCCTGGCTGGGGAGACACAGCAGGTGTTACACCTACTGCTCCTCAGCATCCCTGCTCAGGCTTTTGGGGAGAAAACAGCCAGCCTGGGGCAATGCCAGAGAGCTTTCACACCCCTCCACCCCCAAGCCCAGCACTCCCCTTAGAAAGATCCTTTACAAGCGAAAATTCAGTGGTTCCTGCTCTGGGGTGGCCAAGGTCACCTGGCCTTTGTGGGGTGCCACTTTTGGGGGAGACTTCCCCTTGATACAGCTGAACTGCAGTAAGTACTCGTGGCTGAAAAGCAGCCCTTCCCTAGGGGTATGTGCTGCTCCTGCCAGTTCTGGACAGTTAAACCCAGCTCACCCGCCCTGGGCTGTTCAAAAATAAAGCAAAAAACATCTGGGAAATTTCTCAAATGCCAAGCTGCTTTTTCTTGCTGTAGGAAAGGCCTGGGAAGTATCCTTGAAGTTTATCCTACAGGAGGGCTCACAGCAAGCACCAACAGTTCTTCCAGATACTGGTTTAGGGATGGGATTTTGGAAATGGCTGGGAAGACAGCTCCTTGCACCACTGTGATTGCCCCAGAATGGTGCTCCCAGCACTGGGACACCCTGTGCCACCACCCCTGGATGCACATATGCAATGCCAGCTCCATCTCAGCTCCACTGAGGGGTCTCCAGCATGAAGAAGGTCAAGCTCAGACGTAAGGGACATTCCTGCTATATCCCTTAGGGATGAAGCCACAAGTGCAAAGCCTCGGCCAGGTCTTGGATCTGCTGCAGGTCTTATTCCCTCCCGAGCTCGCCAGCTTTTCCAGACCCACACATTCCATGCAGGCATCGTGGTTAAAGGACCAGAGAGCAGAATGTGTGGGATTTAGCAGGAAAACTCATCATGCATCACTGCTGACAGGCTGGGAGGGTGGTTTTACCAGGTTTTACTCCCTTCACTCATGGAGGAAGGACTGGTGTTGAGTTCTCCCTGTTTTGAGGCAAAACAAGGAGGGTCACACTTACTGCTGGGATTGCTTTTCAGCCAGCTCCCGCGTCCGCTCCTGGGCAGGGAGAGAAGGGAGAGCACAGTGAAAACCAGTGGGATGGGATGGCATGAGCATCACCCCCATCAGCACTCGCTGCCACCGGGGACCAGGCTGGGAAGATCCCAGGGAGGGGTCCAGCAACACCCCCACCCCACAAACACCCCCTCACACCGCCGACTGACCCACACCGTCCTCTGGATCATTTTGGCCGCTTTGAGCAGCAGCTGCCCGAAGTCTCCTGGCTCAAAGTTGGTGGCCGAGTGCTGGATGCAGAGGCAGAGCAGGAAGGCGGGTGTCAGCTTGTGGTCATCCCCCCCGGGCTCGATCAGGGTCATGATGCGCCGCAGGAGCACGTCCTCAGCCGCTGGCTCGAACTCCAGCTGCAGCTTCCTGCGGGGCGTCCTGGGGCCGCCGGAGGGCGAGGGGCCCCGCTTTTTGGCAGCAGGGTCCTTCTCCTTCAGCAGGCTGCCACACGCCCCGCACACGTGGGGACTCTCGGGGTGCAGGGCTCGCAGCCTCAGCAGGGTCTGCGCCGGCAGCGGCTGCGCCTTCATGGGGTCCTTGTAGAGGAGCAGGTAGTAGAGGCCGAGGGACAGCAGGTCCCCGTGCCGCAGCACCACCGTCCGGGCCACCTCGGCAAAGTTGACAGAGATGCCAGCGCCGGCGATGGGCTCCAGCACCAGCTTCTCCTCCGAGCGGTGCCGGGAAGGTCGGAGCTTCCTGATGGTGCAGTGCAGGGGCAGGATGTCGGGGGCTGACAGGCTGATGCTGGGCTTGCTCGCCTGTGTCCTCTGGCCCACCGTGTGCTGCTCGCGGTTCAGCAGGTAAACCAAGCTGTCCTGCCAAGCCAGGAGACGCAGCATGAACCGGGGAACGGGGAGAAGGGACCCTCCTCCCTGCCATGCAGTGAGTGCTGCAGCCTCCCGCTGTCCCCAGCAGTCCCCTCGCTGTCCCCAGCTGTCCCCCATGCACCTTTGCATGGCAAAAACATTTCTTTTTTCACTCTCCTCGCTGCCAAGCAGGACAGCAGCGATCCCTGCCTTGGGCACGCCAATAAATGGGCACAATGACTTTGGGCATGCAGTAAATGGGGCTGCTTTGGGCAGAAGGAGCCCTCCTTCCACCTCTCCCCCTCATCCCTTCCTGCAGCTGTTTTTCCCTCCCACCTTCTCCCCCCAGGCTGCAGCGATGCCTGCACCCCCAGCCCGGGGGCACGGTGGGACCCCAGTCAGAGCATCCACCCCTTGCCCTGTCTTTCCCCACAGTCTGCCCGCACACCCCGGTGCAGCTCAGGGGACCACCCCGTGCCTCAGTTTCCCCGGCAGCACTAACGGGATGGCTGCAGTGCTGGTGTCACCCTGCCAAAAAGCTTGGAACAGCCGGATACTCAATGGGCGCAAAGTAGCCATTAACTGCAAGAGCTGTCCCTGTCCTTTGCAGTTCTCCAAGTACCTCCAGCAGACGCACTGTTCTCCTTGCAGCCTCTGATTCCATTTGCCGCTAAGGACGCAGCCGGACAGGGGACGGGGCAGCTCAGCCACCCCCGCAGAACCAGGGCTGCCTCGGGCCGGGGCAGGGATGCTACTCGGGGATCACCTTGCATCCCTCTGGGGCATTGCAGGGGGTCACGGGTCCTGCCTCCGTGTGCCCCGTGCTTGGGGACAGACTGGGGACAGACTTGGGGACAAGGCTGCGAGTCCCAAGCCCGTTTCCTAAAGGATGCTCATCCGCACCACCACCGCCACCCCCCTCGACCCCAGCAGCTCCGGCCATGCAAGCAGCCCCGCTCCCCGGGGCTTTGGAGGGTGGGAGGGAAGCGGGGGGTGCCGGGGGTGCGCAGGAGGCGGCGCGGTGCTTACATGCTGCTGGCTGTAGCCCTGCAGGAGCAGGAGGTGCGGGGACTGGTAGAGGGAGTACCGCATGCTGCTGCCGCCGCTCCGCGCCGCCGCCGGGCTGCCGGGCAGGGTGGAGCAGTGCCGCTGGAGCCGGGCCCCGGCCCCGCTGCCGGCCCCGGCCTCGCTCCCTGCCCGCCGCGCCGGGGTCCCCAGGCTGGTCTCGCTGAGGCTGCGCCGCAGGGCCGGGGGGGGCCCGCGCCGCTCAGCCCCCTCCGCCCGCCGGGCCCCCCGCGCCCGGTGCCGCTGCAGCTTCCGCGCTTGGGCGTTGATGCCTGCGGGGATGGGGGGGAGACAGAGCGGCGTTCAGCCCCTGCAGCCCCCCCGGGACCACCCCCCGCCCCGCCGCAGCACCCCGCGGCTGGGGGGATGCTGCAGCTCGGAGCGCGGAGGGAGCAGCTGGAGCCCTCCCGGCGCTGCGCACCCACCCTGGCTTGATGGCCCTGGTCCTTTGCCCTCCCCGAAAGGTGACGCCAAGACACCGGCGCGGAGAGTTTAGTGTCCTAATGCCACGGCTAAAAAGGGGGTGTCCCAGCCCTCCCTGGCCCCCAAGCCTCACTGAATGGAGAGCAGCCGGTCTATAGTATCCCCCACCTGCCCTGGCCACGCTGCAGGGCTGGGGGAGAGGAGATCCCTGCTAAAAAGAAATTTCACTCAATCTTTGCTAAAAAGAAAAAAAAAAGAGCCCGGATTCTGCTTTCAGCCCTTCGGCGCTCAGTGGCCAGCAGCAAGTGGGAACCGCAGGGACCCCCTCCCCGATTCCCCGGAGCATCAGCCGGGCACGGGAGCTGCAGTGGAGCCCGGCTGCAGCAGGAACAAGCTGTAATTCACTTCTCCCAAGCATCAATTCGTGCAGAGCTGTCTGTCCGTGAGACAAACAGGAGCCGGAGTGAATGAATAGGCCTGGCCGAGCTGCACAAGCAGCCCCTCACACGGCATACCCAGAGCCGGGGGGGTCCCCGTGGGTCCCTCCGTGCTGCAAGCGTGGCTTGAGCTCTGCAGGAGAAATAGGAAGTTGTGCGTCCGAAGGGCGATGCTCGTACCTCAGCTGGGCGGCCTCCTGGGAGCAGGTCACTGGCATTCGGGGAGGACGAAGAGAAGGAAAAAACCTAAAGGATTTGCTTGCTGGAGCAGCAGTGCAGCGTTGTCGGTGCAGCTCCAGAGCCAGAGCCCCGCTCCTGGCTGGGCCGACCAGGGAGCAGCCTTTGGACAGAGAGATTTGGGGACAGCCAGCGGGATTTGGGGACGGCAAAGCAGAGAGCCTGGTGCCCAGGGCTGCTTAAAGGGATACTCACAAGCTCAGACCCAAAAAAAAAAAATCATCTGCCTTATTTGGTGAGGAATGGGCTGCCGGTTCTGAAATACATTTTTTTGTTTGTTTGTTTTAAATGGAGTGCTCCTTTGCTGGGAAAATCAAAGAGATGTGGATGGGGAGGGGGGTGGGACAGGGAGAAAATAGCCCCTGCTGTTTACATGCCTTGGGATTAGGGCAAGGCACAGTCAAGCCACCCCAAGCAGTCCCGTGCCCCACGTCCTTCTTAAAAAGGCAATCGGCCCCTCTCCCGTCCCCGTCCTGGCCACAGCACGCATGTGAAATCCAGGGAGAACAACAAGCCCACCCAAGCCACGCTGCTGGGGATGCCAAGGGCCACCCCAAAGGTGTCTGCAGGACACCTCAGCTCCCCCCAGGAGCCCTGTCCCCAACCCACAGCATGGAAATGAGCCAAAGGGATGAAGGACAGTTGGGGCAGTGCAGATCCCAGACCAGCCTGTGGGAGTAGGGAGGAGTGGGGCTGGATTCTGGGGAGCAGCTACTGCTGGAGCTCAGTGGGACAGACTGGGGTCCCATTGCCTGCAGAGACAGACCATCATCAGCCCCTTATCGAGGGGAAAGGAAGCTTCTGTATTTATTTTGTGTAGGAAAAAGTTGCTTTTTCACTGCCAATAGAGCCCCCGTCACAGGCTCCCGCTAACCCCGGGGCTGCGCTGGAAAGATAAACACAGCTCTTTTCCTGAGCATAACAAAGTCCCTCCATAAAACTGGTCGGGTTTTTTTTAATCCTTTGGTACTGTTTTGTCCTCCCAGGCATTGCAGGTTATCCCACACAAAACTCAGCCTGAACATCTCCAGTGCAGCATGACCAGGGCAGAGCCAGTGGCTGCTAAATGCACGTGGAGATTGGGATGGGAACAGGGTGTAAGGAGTTAAGGAGCACCTCCCAATATTACATTCCTCCCTGGATATCCAGGACTTGGATTGTATAAAGGTGCTGGTGCTATTGTTGGGGTGTTAGGCCTTGTTAAAGTTTAGGGCTGGACAGGCTCCAATGATCTCAGGCCTAGGGGAAGGTTAATAAGGCTTGGGAAAAAGGATGTACCACTGATAGTGGGCACAAAGAATACAGAATTTACAGGCCACAAGGACATTTGGCAGAACTCCCAAGATAAGGAAGAAACTAACAGAAGCAACTCAACAATGGTGCTGAATCAGCTCTGACTGGGTAAGAGGTAATTCTGGCAGGGGGAGATTCACAACCACCAGCCCAAGAAACCACTGACTGAAAACAAGAGTGCTCTCATTGTCTCTGTCCCCTCTTTTCTCCTTCTTTCTACCTCACATTAATTGTTAATAAAACCTGTATTATTTACTTTGGCATTTGTCTCATTTGCACCTCAATTCAGGCAGAGGCATCTCTCACTAATCACATCCTAACACAGGGCTGGCTCACATCCTTAGGGAGAGCTGGGCACCCCTTGGGCAGCACCCACCAGACCCCACCAATCTGCTGCCTCTAAACCCATTCTGCATCCCAGGGGAAAAGCTGCTAGCTGTGGTGCCTGGGATCTTGGCTGGGATCTGACTCTTTTTCAGCTGAGGAAAGAGGTTCCCTTTTCCTGGCTGAGAAATAAATCAACAAATAACTCCATGGGCCCCAGGAAAGGAGAAATGCTTTGAATGTACCCAGGAGGGACTAACACCAGGCTAGTCCTTCCTAATGTAATTGCTCCGCAGACTCTGCAGGGAATCTTCCCTGGATGCAGTTGTGCTAAGGTATATCAAAGCCAGATCCTCAAAGGCACTTGCCAGAGCATCTTTTAGAATAATAGGCTTAAATCCTGAGTTTCTGGAGCTGCGTGTGCAGTTCAGCCTCCAGCCTCTTGGGAAAGCTCCAGTTAGGACAGGACCTGGTACAAAATGGGGGTATTTTGGAAAATGAATGCCACTGAGATGCCAAGTGCTACACCTCCTGCCAGCCCCCTCCAGTTTGTGGGTGTTTTCTCTACATCTCCATAATTGCTGCCTCGATGGCCCCCAAAAAGAGCAGGGCTGGGGGTAGCAGGGAGAGGGGGCTGCCTCGTTTGCTGCAGAGAGGCTCTACCTGTGCTGCTAATTAGTGGCATGAGGAGCCAGCACCATCCTCCCCAGTGGGAAGCAGCTAATAAACTAATTAGGATAATGGGTAACTGAGCAGATAAAACTCTTAAGCTATTTGCTAACAGGTCATGGATGGGTGTGGAGCCTTTCCCTCAGCCACCAGCCCAGCAATGCACCTGTGTGACCCCAGTGGTTCCAGTCCTCCCAGTCCTGCTGCTCCAGTGATGCCCTGTGTGGGGAAGGGCCTGCAGGTATTGCCCTGGGGATGATTTGAGCATCTCTCTGCTTTTCTCTGAGGGAGCTGCAAGTCTGAAGTCCCTTTATTTTTGCACAGATGTTGTGTTTTCCACGCCAATGCCTCACCACCCTGGGCAGGCAGCTGCTGCTCAGCAAGGGGACCTCTGCCAGCTTGAGCCTGGTGACAAGGGTGACCCTGGTGGAGGGCACTCATGGTCAGTACCCCTTACACCAGGAGTTTTGTGTCTTTTTGGGGTGCTGGGTCACAGGCTGCATCACTCACATTCATTCCTGGCAGTTTGCAGATGAGGTGGGAAAGTGTGGCCCCAGCCTCATGGCATCCCAGGGCCACCAGCTCAGGGTGAGACTGGTGACAGAGCCCCTGGTGCCACCAAAAGAAAGGGCTGCAGGAGTGAGATTTTACCAGGTAAGACAACTATGGGCTGCGTACTCCGCAGAGCAGACAGCCTGACTGACTGTGGGTGTAGCTTCTGTCTTGGAAGAGCTTGGTCAGCTATGGAAAATGCCCAAAGATTAAAAAATGGGGAATTTCCATGGCCCCACCCAGGAGTGCTGAAACAAATGAAGTGATAACGAAAGCATAACAGGCTTGTTTCCAGATCCAGAGCACAGAATCCTATCAGGAACTGCTCCTCCATTGGAAATGACTGAAGGGTGCCAGTCCCAGGCCAGCTCGATGCTGCTCCTGTGCTGGGCAGCCCAGACCCTGCTGCTTCCCCAGCCTGTGTGGGAGCCTTGCACTCCCACGGCTCCCAGCCCACCCAGGATCCAGGTCATGGGCAGGAAAGTTGCTTTCTGGGTCCAAGGGGGAGGATTTGAGGCCGAGTGGATGTGACCTTGGGCTCCAGCAGGGAGCTGCCACATGGTCCTGCCCACCGTGTGCTGCAACCACTGCGCTTGGCTCTTGCCCTTCCCTCTATTCAACAGAAGCTGTTTTTAGAGTCGCTGCTCTCCCAAAGTGCTTCACATCTCTCTGATCCTGGCTGGAGAAAGAGCTGAAGAGAAGAGCAGAGCATCCACCTTCCTGGCCCAGGCTCTGGCAGGAGCCACCTCTTTGTCTGTGTGTCCCACGTGCAACGAGCTGGGACCACCTGTGGCATCCCCTCCCTGAGCAGACAGAGTGGACACGGTGAGGATGGAGGTAGCCCTCCACCTGGCTGCCAGGTGAAATCTCAACTGAAAATTGCAGCTGGGGGGGCTCCAGCTGCCTCTCCTCTCCCCCAGAATGCCCATGGCTGGATTCCCTCACCCTTTGCCTGGGCTCCTTCCAGCCTTTGTTAGGATGGGTGGCAGGGGAGCTGTGTCCCCCTGGTGTGGGATGGGTTGGACGGTTTGTTCTGGTGCTGGTGGGGGAGAAACTTGGCTCTTCTTTGGCAAGCACATAGAGTAATCCTGCATCATCATCAGTTTAGTTCTGACAGTAACAATCCTCTCCTACAGGCGTGAGGAACCGCTTGGGGCCCATCCCAGCAAAACCCCCTGGCTGACACCTCTGGAGCCTGGTCCAGACCCCTCTGTCAGCAGGCCTGACACAGCAAGCACACCATGCAAGCAAAAATCTGATTTTAAACCTTTCTGCCCTCATCCTCACAGGGCTTTTATCTGAGGGTGGGAGGAGGAAAGCTTCATTACTGTGTGCTGGGGTCACTTATTAACCTGCTGGTTCCTAATGACGCACTTATCTCCTCCTGCCAGCCCTGGCCTCCATCAGGCACTGCTGCAGGGGCTCTCCTGCCCTACATTGCTCTCTCTTCATTAGCTTTTCATTTGCCTTAATTGCTCCTGCAGATTTTCCGGGGGTGTCAGGCCTGGGGGATGCCCAGAGGGAGATGGGGGTGGAGGGGAGCAGGGCAGTGCTCTGCCAGGCACGAAGCTGGGGATGCCATGGCGCTGGTTCACTGATGGGAAGAGCAGGAAGCACTGATGGTCTTCCCTGCTGCTCCCCAGCCACGAGCAGGGTTTGGTACCAACCCCTAAACTGGCTGGGGTAAATATTTGAGGTCGCAGATACCAAATTAGTGCAGGAGAGTGCTGAGTCCTGCCTCAACGCAGGAGCCTTGCAGATAAAATGTGGCCAACCTCCCATTTGCACCACCCCCTGCACCCAAACCACATCTCAAAGCTGCTTGTGTGGGAGGGTTTCTGGGGGTGCATCCCAGCCCCTCTCCCTGCCCCACACCCAGCTCTGACCTGCAGTGGTGGTGTCCACATCCTTGGCTGCCATCTCCTCCACCTCCGCCCTCCTGCGCAGCTCCAGCCGGCGTGAGAAGCCCTCCCTGGGCTTCCAGAGGTCCTGGATGAGCAGTGGCTTCTCGTGGTCACCCAGGACCCTCAGCCCCTCTGTCTGCCACTGCTTCTCGGGGCCCTGGAAGCGGCCGATGACGTCGCACAGCGCATACTGCCCGGCGCTGAGCTGGCTCAGCCCGTAGCGCTCCAGGGCCTCCTTCACCAGCTCCCGCGCGCCAGAGCTGCCCGTCACCAGCACGCTCTTGTAGTTGGTGCCTGCACAGATGTTGCCCCCGAAGATTTTCAGGATGCCAGGTGCTGACAGCTGTGTGGAGAGCTCAGCCGGGTCGTCCTCCGTGGCCGCCGGGGAGGTGGAGGCCGAGCTGCGGTCCTTGTAGCTCAGGGTGCGGTACAAGACCTGGGAGAAGAGCCGGCTCTGGCGCTTCAGCCGGTTCTTGGATGGCGGAGCCATGGTGGAGGAGGGCCCATAAAACATCGTGCGTGAGGTCGTCATGAAGCACAGCTGGGCAGGGAAGAGCAAAAAGGGGAAGGTGAGCCGTTTAGAGGCCAGATGTGCAGCAGGGGAGAGCAAGCAGGTGGCCACGGAGGAGCCACTGTCATCTCCAAGGTGACAGATCAAGGGACGGCCATTTCCCTTGTGGAGCCCAAAACACCAGTGGAAAAGCTCAGCCAAACTGCTTGGCAGCAGCACGGTTACCTCTGGATGGATTTGTCCCTGAAAACAGTCTGGAGTGGCCCCATATTTCTCCATCATGTGTACTAAGAGGTCCCTCTTACCCAGGCAAAATGCAGTGGGAGGAGAGCAGAGCCCAGCAGGACTTGGCGGGGCCCATCCTGGTCAGGAGCCAAGGCACCAGGAGTTACTCTCACTAACGAGTTTACAGAGCAATCCCATTTTTTAGAGGTGAAACAAAAAGATCAAGTGCAAACTCACTCACTCTGAGGTCACTGCTAAGTGCTTTTGCTCAGTGAGAGGCACAGGGTGAAAATGGGCTTTAATTAGCCTTTCTAAAAATGCCCTGACTCCAGCAAATCTGTTGGCTGTTGCTTGTTTGCGGAGAACATTCAGGCACAGGGTGGCATCGCTGACAAGGCTGCCCTTGTCACGTTAGCCCAGGGCAGGGCTGCTCAGGGCAGCCCCAAGTGGGCAGCAGCGACTGGAGGAGATGTGGTCAGGGCCGTGTGGCAGCTCCCAGTGCTCCTCAATCCCCTGGAATGGACTGGGAACCACCAATCACTTCTGGATTTAGGTGCATAGCACACCTGCCTGATGTCACTGTCACCATCTGGGGATGGCTTTGAAATCCCATCCCCGGCTGCAGCAGCACCTGGTGCTTGCGTGGTGCTGATAATCCACAGCTGCACCGTGACCTGCTGGCAGGGGAGCTCTGGAAGTAAGACAATCCAAACATTCCTGATTTGCACAGGGCTGGGAACCCCCTCACCTCCAGATTTATAATGTGCAAGGATTCCACGCATACACAGAGGACCCCCAAAATGTCCCATCCGCAGCTATCAGAGCACAGGGTTGTAGCAGTTGGGGTGATCCAGCTGTGCCTGGCCAGGGACACGCGGGGCACCAGCAGCTTCCCACGGCTGCAGCCCCGACTCGCTCGGGCACAGCCGCGCCTCCGGAGCAAACTCAGCGCTATCAGGCAGAATGATGTCGGCCCTGGAAAGCCTCCAAACCACCATCCAATCCAGGAAAAAAGAGCGTCCCTGCTGCTAATGGAAGAGGTCACCTTCTAACCCAGAAACCACCTCCCAGCCATGCACGGAGGGCTGCTGCAGGATGTGCATCCCCCCATCCCGCAGCCAGAGGCCCATGGAATGCTGCAGATCGGGGAAACTGAGGCACCAAGTTCTAAGGATGTGGCCAGGAGCTGTTATGCTGCTGCACCCCAAGTCAACCCTTTCCCCTCTCCCAGCCCCACCAGGACTATGAAACTGATGGGGTTTGTCCTTCTTTCCAACCTGCTGGCTCCAAAACTGTCTCCTGGTGTGCTGAAGGGTGGGAGTTCTGGCACAGGACAGCAGGGCTGAGGACCTTGTGTTTTATAGTGCCCCAGAACTTCACCCCAACTCACTGGGTGCAGGTAAGGCTGCTCCTGTTCCCACCTTGCAACTGGGGAAACTGAGGCAGGGATGGGTTTGGGGCTCTGGCCCCCCCCACAATGCTGCTCCTCCTCTTCCAGCTGAGCCCAGAGCTGCTG
This sequence comes from Corvus hawaiiensis, assembly GCF_020740725.1. Classification (NCBI taxonomy): domain Eukaryota; kingdom Metazoa; phylum Chordata; class Aves; order Passeriformes; family Corvidae; genus Corvus; species Corvus hawaiiensis. The sequence continues at coordinate 5,754,288 of NC_063228.1, forward strand.
CTCCCGCAGGGGACATCCCTGGGGCCATCCCTTGATGTGTGCTGTGTGACATCTCCTGGGAGTGCCGAGGCAGCCCCAACCTGGGGAGCAGGTCAGGGCACTGGCAGACAGTCAGGTTCAGGATCAGCTCCCCCAGCCCGTGAGCACGGCCCTGCCAGCCCTCATTAACATTGACCAGAAGGAAAACTGCCCCAGTGTCACTACAGGACCTTGTCATCAAAGATGCAAAAGACAAAACTTTGTCATCAAATCACTGGTTTCATGGATTTAATCTTCTCCACCCCAAACTACCCCCAGCACAAAGGGAAACCTTTTACCATCTGCTGGTGGCAAAATCATTCATCCACGTCCACATCACAGAGACTTGCTTCTTGCAGGTCCCTGCCTGGTTTTGAACGTGTTATTTATAGCTCAGCTATTTTTCTGCTCTTTCTATCAAATGCAGCTCCTACAGAGTTCGGGGGCAAGCCTGGATCAGGAGGAGCTTCCAGCCTGGTCACCCCAATTTTCAGCATCTAGAGCAGCACCGGTGTGATTTCACCAGGCACCAGGCTGGGTGACCTGAGAAATCGAAGCCTTCTCCCAAAGACAGAGGAACACACCTGGTCTTAATCCCCCGGAGGACTCTGAGGGCCAGGATAAGACGATAACGAAATGGGCTCCTCCCACATCCGTGCGCTCGGGCACGCTGGGCACCGGCATCTCTCACCAGGAGGAAATCTCTGGTATGTGCAGTCCTGCTGAGTCCTGCTGTGGGAGCGGGGATGCTCCAGCTGGACCCAGCTGCCCGGGGACAAGCCAGCAAGAGTGCCAACTGCTGGGCACAGCTCTCTGCAGGTCAGTGGGACACATGCTCCCGGATGGACATCCCTAGCCCAGGTGAGCTCCCTTCTCACTGCAAACCAGTTCCCTGGAAGGACACAAGCCTGCAGCTATGGAGCGTGATCCAGACTTTCCCAGGAGTCCCGTTCTCCAGCGTTCAGTGACGTTGTCTCTCTAACGGCTACGCAGGAATTAGTCAAAAGCCTGGGATTGCCCCCCAGCGAGATCTGTCAGGGATCCTTCACCTCTTCACAGCCACACCAAAACCAGCTATTTTCCACAGCCAGCTCTGTCTGAGCTCTGCAGAGCTGTGACAAATGCCCTCGGTATTCACGTGGCCACCACATGTCCTTCCATCACCACAACTGACTCTGCAAGCGCTGGGGACTTTCCTGCGGGCCCGAGGTTCCTGCTCCCGTCACGGGTGAGCAGTTCCTTCCCAGAGCCTCCACCCAGCGTTCAGGGAAAGCCTCTCCCTACCTTGCCATCCTTCTCACGTGCCTTTTTTCCTTCCATTCATCCTCCTTCTCAAAACAATCTTTGCCCTTCGTTGTGCATCATCCTGGGCAGGCGTCAGTCGTGTTTCTGCGAGAGGAAGAGGAGGAGAGGTGCTGGGCTGCTCATGGACATCGGCTGCTCGCAGTGTGGTGGGTTTGGAAGGCTCAGAGGTTCTGCAACATGCTCCTGATGTGCTGTGTGTGTTTGCATTTGGGCTACTGAGCCACATCTAAACCCCCTATAACCAACAGCACCTACCCCCATCGCATGGGAGAGCGGGAGAGAACAGCAGGAGGAAAGGAAAGGAGAGGAGAGGAGAAAGGAAGGAGATGGAACCAGCAACAGCCCTGTGACCTTTATCTCCTTCTCCCTAGCACACACATGCCCAAGGATGCCAGGCTGGGGACCCTCTGACCCATGGGTGGACAGCAAGCCCTGGACCAGCTCCTTTCCCCAATAGCCACAGCACACTGAGATGCTCACTGAATTTTGTTTTCCTGAATCTCAGCCTGTTCTGCTGGACATCAAGAAGAGCCACCCAGCACTGTCCCCTTGCCTTTTCACCACAGATCTGCAAGAACACAACCACTGGTAACCAAGAGACAAAGCTAAAAGAAGCACCTGCTAAGTGCCTCCAGGGATTTCACTAGCGTTCCTCGGAAAGAGCCATCAGGGCATGAGAACTGCTCTTTTCCATGGCTCCACTGTGATTAAAGATAAATGCATCATCCTCTAATTAAATCACCTAATCAGGGCCTTGGTGTGGTTCGATCCAGTGCCTCTTGCTGGCCCAGCCCCGGGGCTGTGGGAGAAGCTCTGCGGGTCATGATGTGAAAGGCAAAGAGGTGCTTGCCCCACCTCTGCTGCTCCATGTTTCTTCTGATGATTAATCGCTCCTCCTGGTAAAATATTTATGCCTTATTTCCAACGTGTCTGGCCTCAGCTGCCAGATATTGATTCTTGCCATCTTTTCTCTGCTCAATTAACAAGCTTCTGGCTACCATGTATTTTCTCCTCTGTGAGAATATTTAGACGCTTTTGCCAAGCCCTCCTCTTTCCTCTTTGACTTGATTTATGAGTGGACTAACTGGATGGCCTCTCCTCTCCAGCTGTAAGACCCTTTCTGCAGCCCCTTTGTCCCTTCCCCTCAGACTCCACATCTCCTCTGCTGAGATGGAGAGGTTGGATTTGGCTTCTATAAGCCCAAATTTGGTTCTGACCAGAAATGCAAATTACTGCTATTTTCCCTTTTTCCTGAGCCAAATTTCACATTATCCTGAAGATTTTGAATTCTCCAGTGCAGAAATGTGGACAGACAGGCAGCCACCCCCCAAACTGCTGCCTAGTGAACCCCTGTGCTGCCTCTCCCAGCATCTGCAAGCAGCTCCAGCTGAAAATTTACCATCGGGATTAGGGACAGGAAACCATGTACAGCCACAGTTATTATTTTTGGGTGTAGAAGATTTCCATGTTCCATTCTGCTCCAGTTAGGATGCCTTTCACTCCTCCGGTTTACCTCCGGATTTATACAAACCGTTAACACTCAGCTGCTCGGGGTCACATCCAGGTTTTTCCAGAAATCATTTTCATCTCCTTTCTTCCAGATTAGTGATAAAAACACCAAGTGCATGTTACCAGCTAGCAGTGCCCAGCAGTGATAATCTCCCTGATAACTGCCTTGGATATAGATCACGTTTATTTAATACCAGCTTTCTTGACACCGTGTAATGTCGGCTCTAAATACTGGACTGGATTGACTTCTTTAATACGGGGAAGTGCAGATTTTTACAAGAATATCACCTCCCATAACTCAAATGCTTCTCAGAAGTGTATTACAGCCAGAGAGTCACCTCTCATGTTGGAGACTGAAATAATTTCTGCTTGCCAGGAGTTATTTTCCATATAGCCACGTTGGATGGCAGGAATTTATTCCTGGTGCTGAAGTCTTTAATCAATTCAAGCCCAAGCCAGGTTTCTCCCTGGAGGGATGCTATCAAGCCAATCAACCTGTAGCTACCAGGTCATCTTATTCCCTTTTGGGAAGAGCAACAACACTATTAAAACACTTTTTAATCATCTGGAATTTCCCCGAGGCTCATCCCGGCGCACAGATGGGTGGTGAGATTTCAGCCATAACCATCCCAGAGCAGGAACCAGAAAAGCTGTTTCCTCAGGTCTTTGTTTGAAAAAATTGTCTTTTTTTTTTTCTTTTTTCCTCCTTTCCCTTTTTTTAATGTTTTTTTTTGGATGGAAACTGCTGGAGTGGCAGCCTCGGACTAACGGCACCGACCGCAGCCTGGATGCTGCAAGTGGAGGGAGAGGCCGCCCCGGCGCTGCAATGTGGAACAAATTAGAACTCGGAGAGCAAAGGAAATGAGAACGCCCTGGACGCGGCGGCTTTGACGTGCGCTCCTCGGCTCCAAATCCTGCCCCTCTGCTCCAGATCCTGCCCCTCTGCAGATCCCGTCCCCACAGCCCAGGCTGCCGGGGCAAAGCCCAAACCCCTCTGCTCCGAGCCGGAGACCCCGCTCCCTCCCTTTCGGGATCAAGTCTCCGCTCCCGAGCCCGGCCTTTCCTTGTGTGAGTTTTATCCATCTAATCTAGGGGCAGATCGGAGGCTGATGATGTCCATGGCTGCCTCGGTGCAGTCTTTAGCCGGATCAGGGCGGGTAAACTCCTTACCATGTTATTCTTAGCAGCAGGCACCCTGCCGCAGCCTGGACCCCGCGGCCCCGGGACTGTTCAGACAGGATGGAAAGGCAGCCCCGGTCCCGCAAACACGAACAGCTTGTCCCTACGGCAGCTATCGCTCCACAAACATTGTCACAGTTTGGGACCTGATTCCACAAGGACAACAGGAGTCCTTTCAGCAGGTTCTCTTTTATTGCTTTTTCCCCCCCTATAATTATTTTTCAGGGTCTTTTGAGCCACCAACGTACACTAGCTCTCCTTGGTAATGCACCAAGGCAAATGCCAGCCCTCTGCCCGGGCAGCTCTATTCACACACACACCCCAGAAACACTGCACAAAGAGCATTTGCTTTCTGCTGCCTCCCGAGCTCCAGAACCTCTGTAGGCTGCCTAATTATAAGATCTTAGCAATATTTTTTTTTTTCCCCAGCGATAATTAACTGGTCCTGCAGAGAGCTGAAAATAAGCACTTCCCAAGCAAGTAGCAAACTCCCCTGGGTTTTTTTCTGCTAAAGTTACAACTCAGCATGAAACTGCTCCAGCCTCACAGGGACACAGATCATCTCCGCACCTCCCTGCCACAGCCTGGGATGCCACCGCAGTCGCAGGCAGCTGAATACAGGTGAAACGGCGGGTGTGGGATAGCAGTGGGATGCCAAGGGGCATGCAACGGGGAGAAGGATCCCACGGGGTATGGAATGGGGAGAGGAATCCCAGGGAGTATGCAAGGGGGAGAAGAAGCCCAAGTGGCATGCGACTGGGAGAAGGCTACCAAGGAGCGTGCAGTGGGGAGAGGGATCCTAAGGGGTATGGAATGGGGACAAGGATTCCAAGGAGCGTTCAACAGGGAGAAAGAGCCCAAGGGGTATGGAAGAGAGCGGATTCCATGGGGCATGCGATGGAGAGAAGGATCCCAAGGGATGTGCGATGAAACACGGACCCCCGGGGACTGGCAATGTGGGGAAGGCTCCCCGTGTGCCCGGCCACGGGACAGGGACCCCCGGGCGCTGCGGTTCCCGGCAGAGCCCTCCCGCCGGCCGTGCCCGCTGCGGCTCCGCGGGCAGCGCGGGTCTCCCACGGCAACCGGACAAGCCCCGACCGCCGCGCTCCTCCCGCCTCCGGTTCCCAGGGGACGAGAAACAAACGCTCCCGCCCGACCCAGCGAGGGTGTGCGGGGACGCAACAGTGGGGATCTGCCCCCCAGGAAAGGGGGGTCCCTGGGGTAGGGTCTGCCTTCGCCCCTCCCCCGCGCCCCCCGGGCCCGGTACTCACCGTCGGAGCGGGGCTGGCTCGGCGCGACCCCGGCGGCGGCAGCGCCCGGAGCCGCCGGGGCTGCGCGGGGACCTCGGGCCGGTCCCGTCCCGCCGGGGCGGAGCGACAGCGGCACCGGCGCCTCCCCGCGGCCGCCACCAGCACCGCCCCGCCGGGACCGCGCCGGGGAGAGAAGGGTCGGGATGTGGGAAGGGGGTTTTGCCCCACTCTGCCCCCCTCTCTGAGACCCCAGCTGGGTCTTCAGCACAGAAAGACGTGGAGCTGTTGGAGTGAGGCTGCGAAGATGCTCCGAGGGTCGGAGTACCTCTCCTATGGAGCCAGGCTGGGAGAGCTGGAGGTGATCAGGATGGAGAAGGCTACAGGGAGATCTTAGAGCCCCTTCCAGGGCCTAAAGGAGCTCCAAGAGAGCTGGAGAGGGACTTTGGGCATGGAGTGACAGGACAAGGGGGAATGAATTCCCACTGACAGAGGGCAGGGTTAGATGGGATACTGGGAATAAATTCTTGCCTGTGAGGGTGGTGAGGCCCTGGAACAGGTTGCCCAGGGAAGCTGTGGCTGGCTCATCTCTGGAAAGGTTCCAGGCTGGGTTGGAAGTGGCTTTGATCAACTTGGTCTAGTAGAAGGTGTCTTTGCCCATGGCAGGGGGTTGGAAAAAGATGAGCTTTAAGGTTCCTTAGAACCCAAGACTTTCTAGGATTCTGTGAAAATGCCAGGAGCAAGCCAGGCAGGGCTGTGCAGGCAGTGGTGCCTCAGCTGCACAGGCTGGCTTTGGCCAAACAGGTTTTATCAAACCAGCTCCAGAGCTGACCTGGAGACTGCAGAGGCTGCACACAGGCCTGCACATTCCTGAAAGGAGTAAGGGATGGATTGTGACTGGGTAGTTGTTCAAGTTAAGACAGTCACTGATGCTCTGCTTCCCTTGGTGAAAACGTCTCCTTTCAGTGAAGGGCTGTTTCCCTGCCCAGGGGTGCTGGGGCGCTCTGGGTGGGAAAGTGATTCTGCCTCCCAGACACCCTCTGGGAATGACAGCACCAGAGCAAAGTCAAGAGGCCTCCCAGTCCAGCCCAATCGCCAGCAGCAAAGAAATGATGGGTGAGGTGGAAGTTGTGGGTCAGGTTTCGGGTGAGTTCAGCTGCCCTGGAAGCAGGGAACCCTCCCTGGCTTTCTGGGAAAGCCACTGAGCATGGTAGCCTGGGGGGAACTCACCCTGTGTAATTATGGCAGAGAGGGCAGACAGTGGATGTGCAGAGGGCAGGCCAGGCAGCTCCAGCACGGGGGCAAATTCTCCCCTCCAAGAAGAGCCAGTGCCCATGGGAGAGGCCGGTGGGAGCTGCTGGGTGCTGGTGGGGTTCCCCTGTGGGGTCAGCAGCGAGCTGTGCTTACCCTCTGCCCAATCTGCCACAGGTTTTCTGCTCCTCCGTGGCTCTGGCATCCTTCATCCCCCTGCAGCGCCAGCCCTGGGGCTCCACACCTCAGCTTCTGACTCAGCCATGGAGGAGGGAAAATGGCAGGGCTGGAGCAGGCGTGGAGGGCTCTGCGCTGAAGCCACCGTGGTGAGATGCTGGTGAGCCTTTCAGCCAGCACTTCTGGCCACACGGGCACTGTCAGCAAACTCATTTATTTATTTCTTTATTTGTTCAGCAGCTGGCAATGCCATCCCTGCATCAAGGTGAGTCAGTGCTCAGCATCCCAGCACCCTGCAGTTGGCTGAGCGTCTCCTCTCCTCACCAGGGACCAATGCCGTGTGGGTTGAGTCAGATAGAAAAAAAGGTTTATTTCCAGGTGCTGCAGGGGAAGTAATTTTGATTTAACAAGCAGGCAAGAGTGAGGTATCTTGAGTTTTTATTTCGATCCTACTCCACAGGAAACAATATCCACTAGCATTATCTTCCTTACATTTGTTTGTATTTGACCCAATACTGTGTTAAATATAAAATACTGATTGAACAAGGATGGATGGTGAAAAACATGAGATGCTAAAAAGATCCCTCGAGCCCTCCTCCACAAACATCCTGAATGTTATGAGTCATTTAAAATTAGTATAAAATAGGAGGACAATCCGATAACTTGCTCTGTGTCCCCCATCCTGCTTTGCAAGGGGAGGATTTAGGAGCAAAAGAAGAGGGGGAGCCTCTCAATTACAGAGAAGCCCATTCAGCAAATCCGGGCTGAAGGCAGGGTGGCGATGTTCCCAACAGAGCCCAGCCATCCATTCCTGCCCGGGCATCTGTACCGCCCTGGATTCTCAGCAGGAGACTGAGATGAAACAGCCTCAGAAAGGTCCTTCTGGCACCTCCCTGTGCCTCAGGAGCCCTTGGGACAGATTTAGGGCCAAAAGACCACAATGGCAAAACAGCTTCCGAGATAAATCCCCTGGGATGAAGCCTATGGACAAAACACAGTGGTGGTCCCTGGGCATCCTCAGCCCCTGCCAGGGGACATCTGCCTGTGGCTGGGACTGCTGTTTGCACGGTCTGACCCCAGGGTGGTTCCCCATGGGATTTAGTGACAGAGGGGAAGGAGAGCCAGGCACACTGAGCCAAGGTTGCCACTGTGCCCCACAGTGGCCCTGGAAACTCGGTCCCCCAGACTCAGTGAAAATTGAAGCAGGTGTTTGTGAAGCACTGGCTGCCCTCCAAGTGCTTCACAGGGTCCTCACATGAGCCCTGTGAGGTAGGTCATTGTTTTCACCCCATCTTACAGACAGGGAAACTGAGGCACGGAGAAGGGTAATGACTTGCCAGACAGAAAATATGGCATCTCCCATTCCAGGACCTCTGTATCCTGCTATTCCCACCCCAGATATGCTCCATCAACTGCTGGTTACTCACAGCCCATCCTTCTCCACCCCTCCATCTGCAGCAGGTGACAGGGCCGGAGCTGGGCAGAGGCAGCAGCATGGTCTGGGCTCACACCAGCTTGTTCATTCCCATCCCTAAGACCACCCATCACCACAAGGGCAGTCCCAGCCCAAAGGCTGCTTTGGGGTGCCCTTGGCACGGATCCCCAGCAGCCCCACGCCAGGCTGGGGTGCCAGGTACAGCTCCCAGAGCCTTTTACAGGAACCCTCTGCCTATGGAAGTGAAAACCCACCGGATATTTTTGCCAGCCTGGTGACCACAGCCACCACGTCAGGAGGGGGTGAGTATCCAGATGCTTCCTCTTTGGTAATTTGCTGCAAAATGGCCCTGGAGAGCCAGTCCCAGGGTGCCACAGGCTGGGGAGCCCTAAGCTCTGCGGGAGGTGGAGCAGAGCTGGGGACTCGGCTCCCTGGAATGCTGCTGGAGGAACGGGAGGTGTGGGATGGTGGCCATAAACCTCCTTCACTTGCCACGTCGTGCCAGAGGCTGCAGCTGTGATTAATCAAAGGCCAAAAAGAGGTGATGGGCAATCGATGCCTTTGGGGGCTGATGGGGAAGGTGCAGGCAGAGCCCAGCACACACCACACCCTCCTGGCTCCAGCAGCTCTGCCAGGGTGTTTGGGGAGCTGGACCAGGTGTGGTTTTCCCGTTCTGCTTCTCCCAACAGCTGGATGGATGTTCCATGTCTTATTATCCTGGGTTAGCACTGTGCGGCCATGGTCAGGCATTTAAAAACTGAGTCTCACTGGGATCTCTCCATCACAGCCCACATCCAAGCTTCGTGTGGATGCATTCCTGCCCTGCAGCAATCACTGGAATGACAGAAATCTTTCCAAAAGTGGAATTAAATCTGATGAGCAATAGGCTCATCAGGAAAATGGGAGCAGAGAAGGCAGGTAGCCCCGTGACCCCAGTCCAAGGAGGTTCACTTCCCTCCCTCAAGGAGAAAGGGATCCCCTGAAGTGGATGGGCTGACCCCAGTCAGGGAGATGCCAGGAGCTGGATCCCAGCTCTGCTCCCTGCTGAAGGCACACGTGCAGCAGAGCCTGGGAGCAGGGCTGTGCTTCAGGCTGCCACTGGCATTGAGGCTGGAGAGGAAAACCAAGCACTCCAGAGAGAAGATGTCCGTAGGGGATCCCAGTGCCCATCTAGGGGGGATGTACTGATTTGTGCACTTAATATTGGCTTAGATAAAGGGTTTCCCAGTGCTCGGGCACTGGGATGCCCTGGAAGAGATTCAAGTTTCGATCTCTTGTAAGGCTTGTTGAGTGTGGACCATCCCCTCAAGGACTTGGAATGGAGCAGTTAATGCTGACATGACTTAGGACCATTTAGGAGCTGAGTCCAGATGGTGCAAGGGTGTCACCACATCCCTCTCCACCACTGGGCCTCTCCCCTCATCCTGACTCCTCCAGTCCCCTCAGTGGCACACACTAGGGACTCCAGTAGCCAATCCCAGGGTGTCATAGCCAGGGGCATGTGGGGCCAAGGTTCCCAGTCCCGTGAGATGCTCAAAACCAGGTGAGTGAGCAAAGATCCCTATGGTCACTCCCCTATCACCCACAGCCCAATCAGTCACTGTGTTCCGAAACCTTTGCCTAAAAAAACCAGTTTCCAAGGTTAAAAAAGAAAAATATATAAAATCAACCTCCAGGCTCTCCTGTCTGCACAGGAAGGGCACCAAGGGCTGCTGTCCATGGGGCCAGGGGGTGGTTTGGGACGAGCCCACGGTGCAGGCCGTGTCCCCGCTGCCCTCTGTGTCCCCATGTGCCAGGTGGCACAAACAATGTCTTTAAGGCTTCTACCGGGACGTTTTGGTGTCCAGCGCTCCAGGCCGGTAGAGGTACCTCCAGATGGCATAGTAGTGGATGCCAGCTCCGATGGCCACGAAGAGGTGCCAGATGGCGTGGGCGAAGGGGACACGGCCATCGCTTTTGAAGAACACCATGCCCAGGCAGTAGAAGAACCCACCGGCCACCAGCTCCGGGAGACCGTCCCTGTTGGGCTGGGAGCAGGAGGGGCTCAGTGAGGCCAAGGGGTGTCTGCCCTCTCCCCACCACCCCATTAAGACCAGAAGTGTTGTCCATCTGCAGCTCCGGACTTCTCTGCCTTCTGCTACTCCCTCCTCTCCAGAAAGACAGCAGGGACCCAGCGGCCCTGGGAGAATTGGAACTAGATGATGTTTAAGGTCCCTTCCAAACCAGATCATTCTACGATTCTGTGATCCCACAATTTCAACACAATAGAGCCCAGGCAGGGGGGGCCTGGGGGAGATGCATGTGGTGCCTGCTGGGCACCCAAAGCACCTGCAATAATACCAAGCTGAGCCACATCATACTGGGGATGGCTTTATCCATCAGACAGCCTGGAGACTGCACCAACCCACCGGAGACAAACTGTTCCGGGTTTTCAAATCCCTCCTGGGATTTGTCCCTCATTCTAAGTGCTTCCCAGCAGGGGCTTACCATGGAGAGGATGACCAAGGCAGGGAAGAAGCCCATGATAACGTAGCACACCAGCTCCACCAGCTTGTACCTGCGACAGAGAGAGGCAGCTTGGAGCAGGCGCAGAGGGAGGTTGAGTTTTACGCTTGTAATTTCCACAGCCATGCTATAGGGAAAGGGGTGGCGGTGCCATCACAGCAGGTCCCTTGTCCTCACGTGTGGACTGGCTTGGGACCAGGCACTTGGGACTTCGGAGAGGCGCCTGGGGCCTTTGGCTTTTTATTTGGTGCCACCACGCGGAGGAAGCAGCTCATGGCAGCGCGCCCCTGCTCCGCGGCCCCGGCCCCGCACACGCACCCGCTCGGCGCCGGGCGCAGGCACTCACCGCTCATGGAAGAAGAAAACGTAGACGGTCCCGATAGACGCCATGATCCAGATGATCCAGCGCATGTGGGAGGCCCAGGGACCCAACTCCCTCAGGTTCAACCTGCAAGACACAGGTCTGTGGTGAGGCGGGTCTAGGGCAGCACCCGGGACTGGGCTCACCCTCTCACCTCCATGGCTGTCCCACCAAAGGGTCTTCCCAACTTGTAACTTCAAGAGGTTGAAATCTACAGGATGTGAAGGTTTTGTGGAAAGGGGTAAGGTACAGCCTTGAGAAGGGGCAAAGCCAGAGAGGGAAACCCTATTTATTGGAACCAGGCTGATTTATTTCCCCTTCAGTGGGGCCAGGTGAAGGCCTCCAGCCACCAGCAACTCACCACGGAGCGTAGGACGCGGCGATGAAGAAGTAGATCACCATCCTGTCAAACATGTGCAGGCAGTGCTCCACAGTCCTGCAGGACAGACAGATGGGTCAAGCACTGGGGGTATCGGTATCTGGACCCTCTCCCCTTCCCGAGCCCTGAGCAAGCAGGGAAGATACCTGAGATGCCTCTTCTTCCAGGAGATGGTGTGGAAGATGGTGGAGACAATGAAGAGGCTGGACAAGCCAAAGCCATAGATCCAGGCTGAGATGGTTTCCCACTGGTCATCAGAGAGGATGTAGAGGATGGAGCTGCCGAGGATGCTGGGCAGGATCCAGAACTGGAAGGGGAAGCAAACCTCCTGTTGACTCTCTGCATTTCCATTGAGCAGCTACAATAGAGTCTCCACTTTTCCTTTTAGGTGTCTCTCTAGCTTCTGGTCAAAGCTACCATCCATAAGGGGCAGGCAGGGTCCCTCCCTGCGTGGTGCAACTCCAAAATAGTTTGTCCAGAAGGTAGGGAGGAGGAGGAAGGCACAAGGAGGATGGCTGCCTCTGAGTCATCTCCCAGGACTCGGGGTGGGAACTGTCAGTTCCCAAAAGAAACCCTGATGGGGGAGAGGTCCCTCCCACTGCTGCACAGGCAGCCCCATGGGCACCTGTCACAGTTCCTGCTGTCAAACAATCCATTTTCAGGGAGCTTTGAAAATGCTCCTGCCTCACCAAGCCACAGCCAGATTCCCCAGGGACATGTGGCCACGGTGGTTGAGAGCAAGGGGGATGCACATCAGCTTCCCAGGGCAGAAGCAAGGAGAGCATCCCAGTCTCCAGGAGCTCATGGGGAACATCTGCCTCATCACAGCCTTCAGACTCTCAGTAACTGCTCCAGGGCTGAACACAGACATTCTTAGGTGTCCTTTGATGTTCCTCAGTGGATCCCCAGAGACATGAGCACCATCCTCCCTCACCCAGGGACAGGGACTCACAGCGTGGGTGGCACAGTTGGCCGCGTGCTCGTACTCCGTGGGCTGGTACCTGCAGTTGGACGGGACACGGTGATTCATGAACCTGCAGCGAGAAGCAGGGAGAGAAACACACTCAGGGGATGGGGATGGAGCAAAACCCTTCTGGAGGGGTCTGCACAGGGCCACCCCCAGCCTGCAGCCCCACCTGAGCTCAGCTTTGCTCCAGCTGCCCTGTAGAAGTGACCCGACAGCACAGCGTGTCCATCTGGCTGTCCCCAAGTGCCAGGTCCCCAGGTCTTGGCCATGGCTCAGGATGAAGCAGCTCCTGGGAACTGCTGTTGCTTGGAAAGTAGAAGGCAGGAGCCAGCTCTGCCTGTTGCTGTGGGCAGACATGGGAAGAGCCCCAGCAGTGAAGAGGGAACACGGGGTAGTGGGCAGACCTGCGGGTCCCCAGCCCATCCAGGGGTGACACCCTCATGTCACAGCAGCGTGCCCAGCTCCAACAAGGGTATCCCTGCGATGCCTTTGGTTCCTGGGTACCACCTGCATCTACCCCCTAGCCCCAGGGCTGCACATCCCAGCACAGACTGCTGTGTGGGGGAACCCTGCTGCCCTCCCTTGGAAACCTGCATCTTTATTTCTGTTTCTCTTAGCCTTAGGAAGCATCATCTTGCTCTTGGCATTCACAGGAATGTATTGATTCCCTCTGCTGGATCAACACACAGTGATAAAAAATAGTGTCACTCCATTGTGGGTATGTAACAGCAAATTAAATATGCGTCCGTGATAACAGATCGGAGCAAAGCCTCGTCCACCACCCTCTTCTGGCAGGAGACAGCCGTGGAGGCTTAGCAAAGGGAATGAGAAACAAGAAATGGAGAGGCTTCCTTCCCTGGTCCTGAGAATCAGGGTTTCAAAGACTTTTCCTGCTGTGGCTCAGGTCAGGACGGCCGAGCTGAGCGGGTGCCGGTGGGGCTGCTCTGCAGGACCTGGGCTAATTGCTTTGTGACCCTGTTTGCCCCCAGCTCCAGCACCATCTGTGGTGTTTCACAGCTGAGTTGTGCCCAGCAAAGGGGCTCAGGGGCTGGCAAGACCTTGCTGCTGGGCACAGGGTGATGCCTCAATCCGGGATGCTTGGAAAGGCAGGAAAAGTCCCCTCTCACTGTCCCCAAGCCACCCACACCTTTGTGGACTCCTCTGCCATCCCCCACCTGCTTGGTCCCACTCACTGCTGCCTGTTAAAACTCAGCCAGGATGGATTAAATAGGTCAAATGACAAGGATTGGTGTGGGGGGAATTGTGTGGCCACAGCACGGAGAGGGGCCCCCCAGCAGGTGACAGTGATACCCCACACAGGGACCCTGTCCCCAGCCCCTGCCCTGCTGTGCCTCCTGCCAGACCCCGGCGCTGTGGGAAGAGATTCATGGTCCTCATCACCAAAAAATGTCTGGAATTAAGAGGGAGAATGGAGGGGCCAAGCTCCCCCTGCTCTGCAAACCAAGGACTTGTGCGGGGTAAATCGGGGCTCAGCAGGGCAGGAAGCAGCTGGGCATCCCTGGGGACATGGCTGTGCCCAGAGTGCTGTCACCTGCACCCCAGGGACACCAGGGATGCCCTCCCCATCCCACCACTCCAGCCACGAGGCCTGGCAGGGCTGCCCGTGCTGGAGCCACGTCCCCCTGGCAGGAGGACGTTACTGTCCCCAGCGTTGCCAGGAGACTGTCCCCAGCTCCCCTTCACTGTCTGCTTCCCTTATTTTCCCTTTTAATAATAAGAAGGAGGAGGGGGAAGGAGGGGAGTCCAGACGTCCACATGACGTCACAGTTGCTGAGGAAACACGTTCAAGGCCTTTTCCTTGAATGTATTGATTTTAACAAAGCCTGCTCCATCTCCTCTCCGCTCTGACGGAGCAGTAACATGGAGCCAAATCCACAGCCCCCTCCCCAGAGCTGGGAGGCACCAAGACCCTTAGGGAAGGTGTCCCTGGGTTGCAGATATCCTCCCTAGCTCTGGTACAGGGATAGAGAGGCCAGGAAGGACCACCCAAGCCATCCCCATGGAATGAGTTTGAAGAGCATCCGTGTTCCTGGAGCCCAAAGCCGTGCTGGTGTGGGACACCGTAAGCACCTTCTTTCCCCAGAGGGACAATAGCCTTGAGGAGGAGCCTTTTTTTTTACCTGGGGAGAGATCACTCTTGTTTTCCTGCCCTGCTTTCTAGTAAGCATCATCCTGTGGATGGTGGGAAATGGAGCATCATGGATATGGGACCTGGCTGCGCAGTGCTGGGTACAGCAGGGCCCTCCTGGGACCAGCATTGCATTTTGGGGCTAATTTGGCACATTTCTGTGGTCCTCCATGCTGTGTAGAAATGGGAGCAGCTGGTGTTTGCATATCTCCTGGCAAGGCAGATAAGTTCTGGGCTGCACCTTATTTCCCAGGGGTGCAGAGGCCATTTCCTCCCCTACTCTCTTGGGATTTCATGGACCAGCTCACGTCATCCGTGTGCACACTGGGATGGATGCAGGGAAGGGCACAGGGAGCCCTGCAGCATTCCCAGCCTGCAGACAGCTGCCATGCCGGTGTACGGAACCAGCCTCAAACCACAGCTCCAACCTGGACAGACAGACAGATACACTTGGAAAGAGCACTTGTGATTCTTGGGTCCGGGAAGCCACAGGCAGGTGTTCACACACCACTGGGTGCTCCAGTGCAGTTCAGCAGGTGCTTCAGGATGGCAAAGTCCAAAAGACACAGAGAAGTTCAAAGACTCCTGCCCAGCAGGAACACAAGCATGTTCATTTCCAGGGATGGTGTGTGGGAAGCAGGGAACTGAAGGGTTCCCGGGCACCTTTTCCTCCTGGTGCTGTTCCTGGCAGACTCCCTACAGTCGGCTGTATGAGGAGAGGGGGCTGCTGAGGGTCTGAGCAGGGGTTATGAACAGCAGCCCCAGGGTTTTTGCCTGCCCTGGTTGTGCCTGCTTTCCCCTGGCCTCTTTCCCAGGGAGGGAGCCTGAAAAGGGCCAGTACAGCAGGCTCTGGCCAGGGAAACAAAGAGCCCCTTGTCCCTGGGCGTCGGGGCAAAGTGCAGAGCTGGCTTCCCAGGCCTGTTCCTTTCTCCTGCTCTTTCTCCCACTCTGTTGGGTTGGGGTGGTTTTTTTATAGCTTTAGGGGATTTTACAGAGTTTTTAAAAGACTTTTATCCAAGAACAAAATTCCAGCCTCAAAAATCGTCCAGATCTGCCTGGCTTTTGCTTTGCCAGGATGGGAAGAAGAAGGTAAGAAAGGGATTAAGTTAAATTATTCCTCAGGAGGGCTCACAAGGGACCATCTGAGCTCTCCTGAGGGCACCATGAGAACCTGAATCAGTCACTCCATGGTCACCACACACTCACTCGAGCAGAGCCATGGGACACTTTGCAGGAAAGCTGTCCCCTGCACACGTGAACAGCCCTGAAGGAGACCCAAGCCAGGCTGCAATTTGGGACAGATGAGGTCTAGCCCTGACTTTGACACGACTCCTTGGTTGGCCTCTGCCACATCTCTTCATGTTCCTCTCATCCCCTTCCCCCTCTCTCCAAGCGAGGATAATAATTCTGACATGCTTTAGGTGAGCCAGTGGGTGGATAATGTGAGGAGGGGGTAAAATCACCACTAAAATGTGGATGGGGAGGTGTGAGCTGGGCTCCTGCCCTTGGAAAGAGCTGGTCCAACACCTGCCCTCCCCAGCCCTGCCATAAATCAGGCTGTGCATGTGTCTGTGTGTCTGTGCACTGTGGGCTGGGTGCCACGGGGACAAAGGAGCAGTCAGCAAGTCCAAGGTTATCCCAGGTGATACAAATCTCCCCAGAGCAGCTCACATCTACAGGTTTCACCTGCAAATGGCTTATAAAAGGGCTGAGCTTACTCAGGAGTTGGCCTAAAGCCTGTGGAGATGGATTTGCTGTGCATCTACCCTCCTGCCCAAGGAGCTGGGGCTTTTCCAAGCTGTGTTCTCTGCTGGGCAGCTCTTGGGGTCTGGCTGCAAAAGATTTCTCCTTCCTCTTGTGACTTGATGTCACAGCTGCTTTTAAAGTAAAAGAGGAAGGACTGAGGAAGGATTTTCTGGATGTCAACCAGCAGTGGTGGCAAGCCTTGCTGGGGCTGTCCCTTGGTAGAATAAGTGTTGTGATGCCTGAGGTGTCAGTGATGGAACAGATGTGTCCCTGTAGGGTAGACTGGCCTCTGACTCTTCAATGCATGGCCTGGGTTTGCTCTGACAGCCCCGAGGCTGCACACCCAGCACAGATGTCAGGGCTTGGTCCTGGGGCTCGTGCTCACGTGGGAGCTGCTGTGGTGGCATCCCCGTAAGCTGGGGCTTGGCAAGTGCCCTGCCTCTGATCTGGAATCTGGTAATGCTCCAGCTGCATCCCTGGTAAGAGGCTTCAATCCCTTGAGCTCCTCTGTGGTTTGTAATTAGCTCAGTCCCGGGGAGTTGTACGTGCTGGCATGGAGCCTGCTCGCTGTTTGTGTATGGGACACAATCACAGGCTTCAGGAGAGGCAGCAGGACCACGACGAAACACCCATGGCCCACTTTGAGCCCAGGAGATCCCCCAGACTTTACTGCTTTATCCAGCCCAGGAGCACTTGCGAAATCCTGCTTTTCCTTCCTACCCGTTGACGTGGGAGCGTTTGCCACTGGGAAGCAGAAACGCCAAGGCCGATGCTGCCCAGCACTGCCATCTGCAGAGCCACCCACGTGGGCATGTGCACGGCTGCGTGGCACCCTCTGGGAGCTGAAATCTCCCTTCCATGCCCATCCCTCAGCACCTGCGCGCTCCCACGCAGGCACATGGCGCTCCTGCTTTGCCAAGCTGAGCTGTGCCTGCTGGAAGCCTGTGGGGCAGCTCCTGGGGCCAGGGGAGGTGGGGCAGCTGGGGCAGGCCTGGCCATGGGCCCCTCCTGTGACTCCAGCCCATCCCATGGGAGAGGGGCAGGAGGGCTGATGGAGCAGGACAACTCAATGTTTTCTTTTGTAATGCTTCCTAGCACAAGGAGCCAGCAGCTTGGGTAGGGAGCAGGAAATGGAAGGCTTTTTATCTAAACCAGCATTTCCCTACCTTTCTCTACCATGGGTAAATTCGTGGATCACCAGATTTCTGGAGTAACCCACCCAAATTCCCCTGGTGCAAGCCTTGCTTCCACAAGGTGAGTCAAAACGAGCAGCAGATCCAATTGTCATCCATCACCTCATTACACCCATCCCAGTTTTGCTCACTCCCAGCACTCTGACGTGTACCAGCACCCTGGGCTGGCTGTAGACCATCCCCTGGCACTACACAACCTGCATGCCCTGAGAAATGCTGAGCAAGTGCTGCTGCTGACTTAGAGATGCTTCCAGGCAGGGACCGTGTGCTCAGCCAGGTCCGTGTTGTACCTGGCTCTGAGCCCTGGGCACAGATGTCCCCTGAGAAGGGACAGAGGAGGCAACCCCTGACACATCCTGCTGCCTCAGAGGGTGCAGGAGGGCATGTGCTGCTCTTCCCCTGAACATACCAAGGGCATACACCCTTCTGTTCTTGCTCCTCATCCTAGCAGGGACAAGCATGGGAGGCTCCAAGCCAGGCTGGATGCGGGCATTGACAATTTCTGCACCCACAAGAGCCCATATACACCCAGTAGGGCTCAGCAGCCATTCCCAGCAGGGTCCTAGCTGTCCATATTCCCATCCTGTGGGCAGGGATATTTATTTTTCTCCCCAGCTCTCTATGTAGATGGTGTCTCTAACTCTTCCAAGGCAATTCATGACCCTGCAACCACAGCAGAGCTGTTTGTTTATTCACAACAGATGGGATTGGTGAGTGTTTCCCAAATTACTTTCTGAGCTGGGACTTCTTGTTTCATTTGGTACTCATGAGACATCCAACAACAGCTGATTAGTCACAAAATGACTCTGATGTCCCAGGTGTTTTGTGAACGTTGGAAGGACTGTTTCCAGAACTGCAAATCCTCTATTATTCATTAATTTCTTGTTTGGAAAGTCATTGTGCATGTTCCTAGCTGCCTTGCCTTGAGCGAGAAGTTAGTGGGATAAATCCTGAGCTGGCTCTGCCTGTTTAATTGCAACAGCCCAAGGTGGGCAGGACTGAGCATGACCACTGGATCCTGTGCCTGCTGGCAGAAGATTTGGATAGTTTGAGGGCTGGAGCTTTCCCAGCCTCTAACCCTGGCTGTGACTGTGAAATACATTGGCAGGTGACCGTGTCCCAGGTTCATAAAATCTCCCGACAGCGTGGCCTGAGAGACACAGCCAGGCTCTCATGTGGGATTCCTGGATGCCGCTCAAGTACAAATAATTTCTGTAAATTATTCAGCAAATGCCTCTGGACAGCGAAGGCACAGAAGGAAAATCATGTATTTCACCAGCCAAGCATGCAGATAGTAAGATTTCCATTAGTATTACTTACAACAGAGAGCAGGGCTCTGTCTAACGCTGCTGTGCCAGCCAGTGCTGCTCAGCACAGAGAGGAGGAAACTCCTTGCCCTGACCTCATGATCTCTTTCTGCATAAAGTCCTTTCCTCAGCAGCAGCAAACCTGGACTTTAAATTCAAACAGGAGCACAGAGTTGACTCCAAATTCTCCTGAAGGTCAGCACTGCTTGGCTCAACTCACTGTATCTGACACACCCACCAGGAATACGACACCTGTGGTATCGTGTTATCACGAGAGGTTGCAGTGTTGTCACCGAGAGCCCATCAGGCTCTGGATTCTCACTGCATGAAAATGTTGAGTTTCCGTCACACCTGGAAAGACCTGACACCTGTGTTTGGCCATGTCTCAGACCCAGCCCTGAGCATCCATCCCCTGGCAGCAGAATCTCTGGGGACTCAACCAGCCTCCTTGTGCAACTGCAGCCAGGCACCCCTTGGGAGCGAAGGACTGGAATAAGTTGTGCTCTTTTCCCTTCCTTTCTTTGGGAGTTGTAGTTGGTTGGCATGGCTTTGTCTCGCTCTGGAGCTAGGGGTGTGGGAAGGGAGGAGGAGGGGAGGGGAGCCCAGGACCCGTCCTGGCAGAGCCCCATTTCTCATAGTCACTGACCTGCCGTGCTGGGCAGTGGCTTGAATTTCCCATGGGTTATTGGCTGCTACCTCGTGAAGCTGGCCACAGCAAACCGTGCCAAAGAATCACATCAGGCTGACATCCAACACCAGCTGAAGGAGGGGAAAGATCATGTGCTTCCCAGGCAGCCAAGAGACCATCCTTCCCCCAAAAGAACAGGGCATGGGGCTTGGTTTGCCCACTTAGGCACATCTCCAGTGTGGTGGTCCCCACCTGAGCCTGTCCTGCTGGGTGCCTCAACCCTTGCAGAGGAGGGAATGGGGTAGTTTGAGTGAACATCCCATCAAAAATGATGCTCCAAGGGCTTGTTGCCTTCCAAATACCTGGCTCCAGTTACGCACCCTGAGCATCAAAACCTACATGAAATGACTCTACTGGTGCCATTTTAAGAGGTTACCCGAGTCAACCTGGCCCCACAGAGCAACCGGCATGGAATTGGTTGGTAACATCGGCTGATCCTGGTTTTCAGGCACTTTGGGAGCCTCTCCATCTCTTGGAGCAGTGCCTTTTGCATCAAGGGGGTCTGTCTTTTCAGGTGGGACAGGCAGGTCTTGATGGGGCCGGTGCTTGCGAGGTGAGCAGCCCCTGCCTCTCGAGGAGCTTCAGGCTGTGGTATCAACACTGAAAGCATTTTCCTTCTCAGTGCTTCATCCCACATGGGCTGTGGGGGAAGCAGAGCTCTTGGTAAGCATCTTGGAGTGTGTGGGAGCAGACGAGGGCTGCTCATATTTTCATGGCAAAGCAATGGGGAACAGGTCTTCCCAATGTGGTGGCTCTGTCTTGGCATTGCTTTCCTTTTGTTGGGAGTCTGAGCACCCCAACATTTCCTGCTCCTCCTATTCCTGCTGGTTCTCCTCTCCCTGTCTTGGCCAGAGATGCTGGAGTAGCTGATGAATGTCTCTTTGCTCAATAATTACAGGTGCAGGGAGAAACAAGGAAGGTCTTCCCAGCTGCCTTTCCCCAAATTCAGAGGATTTGGGTTTGAGCAAGTGGGGAGTTCAGACCTCCATCCTCTCATGCTGGTGAGGAGGTGGCAGTGCCTGCATTGCAGGCACAGGGGGGTGAGGACAAGCCTGGCCCATGCACCTACAGAGACCCCCACAGAGCCCCCTGCTCCTGGGCTGAGACATTAATGGGGATTTTCCTAGTTGCTCCTCTTTGTGTTGCTCCACGCAGGGCAAGCCAAGCAAACACAGTAAGATTTAGAGCCTTTTACATGGATAAATCAAAGGAGCTGCTATCAGTTTGTGAGGATGATTCAGTGCCCTGCAGCTCCCGGCAAGCCCCTCTCCACTGCTGCTCCAGAGATGCTGAAGCTGGCTGGATACAGCAGCTCCCTGATTAATCAGGTTTCCTTCCAATTACAGCTCTGGATGGCCAAAGTCTGGGAAGCGTTCAATGTCCCCACAGGAAGATACTCAGCCCCGTGACAGCTACATAGGCAGGAAGGACCAGACCATGTTTGAGTTAAAACTGGGCCAAAATGGAGTCAAAACTGGTGGTGAGGTGCAAGGAGGGTTTGGTTACCAGGTCAATGTAACCTGACCAATGAGTCCAGTGATAAAGATGCAGCTTGGTCTGATCTGTTGGTCTGGGAGGGACCCAGCACCATTTTGGTGAGCTGAGAGGAAGAGTGGAGGGGGAGTGGGGGGATAACCCCCTGGTGGTCGGACAAAGCAGGAGGAATCACATCTGCCTGCACTTTGTGCTGCGCTGGTGTCGTGGCTGAGCTTGGCCTGTCGGGCAGGAGATGGATATTGCTTGTCAAGCTTGCAGGTTGTGAGTGACAGGGAAAGCCTTGCAGCAACTGTGCTTTGAAACTCCATTTCCCCACGGTGTCAGTGATGGAAGAGCCTCCTGGACCCCACAGCAGAGCAGAAATAACTGCGTTCCTCATTTATAACCACGGCAAGCTCAAATGGCACTGCCTTGCACCCTGTTCCCACCACGGTGACAGCCTCTGCCTTTGCTTTCTTCCCCTCTGCCCCAGCTCTAACGCTGCATCTCCAAAGCCCAGCCAGGAGGGATTTGGAGACAGCCTGGTGCCCCTTCAGCCCTGAGTTTTCTCCTGGCAGTTCACAGAACGTTCCCACATTGATCACTGCTTTTCATCTCTTTGTTCTCACACAACAGGTCTTTCATCACCACACTGTGTTTTATTTATTCCTTTTGGTGGGTGTATCAATGGCCAAGTTGCTCCTTTCTTGGTCCTTGCTCAAAATTAGATAAAATGACGTGAAAAATGAAGCCTGTTCCAGGCTTTTCCACCATAAGGAAAACTTTGATATTTTTCCTTTTTTCAAGGAACACCACAAGCAAGGCCACATTCTCTGAAACGATGTTGCAAGATGGAACCATAGAATTGTTAAGATCGAGTCCAACCATTAGCCCAGCATGGCCATGTTCACCCCTAAACCATGTCCCCAGGTGCCACATCCACACGTGTTTTTGAAAACTTCCAGGGATGGTGATTCAACCACTTCCCTGGGCAGCCTGTTCCAATGCCTAACTACCCTTTTAATCTAAACTTCCTCTGGTGCAGCTTGAATCCATTTTGTCTTATCCCATCCCTTGTTCCCTGGCAGCAGAGCCTGACCCACACCTGGCTGCACCCTCCTGTCAGGGAGTTGTGGTCAGTGAGAAGGTCCCCTCTGAGCCTTCTTTTCTCCAGGCTGAGTCCCCCATGGCTCCCTCAGCTGCTCGTTCTCAGACTTGTGCTCCATTATCCTTCTCTGGAGCTGCTCCAGCACCTCAACATCTTTCCCGTAGTGAAAAGTGAACACAGGACTTGAGGCGCTTCTGCTGCCTTGAAGGACACGTGCCACCATGAGTCCCCTGGCTTCTGCTCGCCCCAATTCCCACCTCAGAGCTTGGCTGAAAGAGCACCCCTGGCACAAAGGAAGAAGCAGCCTTAGGGTTTCTTTTGGGATATGGCCCAGCAGAGGATTTCCAAGGAGAGCAGAGTTGGTGTGCATGGAGTGCAGGGGGGACGGGGATTATCCCACTGTTATTTTTAAGCACTAGGCTAAGAGGATCTCTGCGATGATATAGGAAGCCCTGGGTTAGCATCACGTGCTGGTGACTTTCTTGGGGTGAAAGCCAAGGGAGCACCCATCTCCTGCTGCTCCCCATCCAGCCCTGGCACACAGTGAGAGCTGGAGGATTCCCTGTGGATCTGACCCTTCCCATTCCCCACAGCCCCTGCCCTGCAGGTGGGCACCATCCCTGCAAGGCTGTCTGTAATGCCTCATCCCATTTAACGAGTTGTCTCCAGAACTGACCACAACAAGGCTGGAGCACGCTTATTCAGGATAAATCAAGCAACAGGTTGGCAGATGGGTTCTGCTGCGGGAGACTGATGTCAGTGGAGCAGCCCCTGATCTGCTGCCCAGCTCCCAGAGAGCCTCTGCACCCCTGCCATGGGCTAAAGGTATTGTTTGCCTCATGCTTTGGGGGGTACAGAGCTTTGCTCAGCTCCATTTCCCCCAGCTCTGTCCTTTGCATGCCAGCTGGGGTGGGGGGGGGGAAGTCTTGAATTGTCCATTTTCACAAGGTTTTGTACCAGGCACATTGTGCAGACCTGCTGGGTGCCTCCTGCCTTGCCCCCAGGCAAAGGTTATCAGGAGGCAGATACAGCATCAAAACTGTCTTTGACCAAGTGGCCAGCATGGATTTTCCCCATGGGACACCTGGAGGGAAAGGAGCCGATGGCTGGAGGGGGTAGGAGGATGGTCTCCTGTCCTTACCCAGCCCAGACAAACATCCCTCAGGGATCATCCTGCCTGGAGCAGGAAAGAAACACCATCACCACTTCTTTTCACACAAGTTTTTCTCTGGTATCTGCCCCTAACAGGACCACTGGGAGTCTGGAAGTGGCAGCACAGAGCTGAGTACCCCCAGCAGCTGTGCCAGCCCGCGGGACCCTCTGCAGGCAGGAAAACCTCCCCACCACAGTCCCAGGGAGCTGGGAGCGAAGCGTGTCCTCGGTGCAAAGCTGAGCACCCCCAGCACCTCCCCGGTGCCCATCTGGCTGAGCAGCACCCGGTGCCATCTGACTCATCCCGGCCAGCCGGGGAGCAGAGGGCTGCAGACGTTGTCCCCATGCCACCTGCCAGCTCCCTCCTAAAGGCCACATCTGATCCCGCAGCAGCGCGTGTGGCCAAGTGCCCTCTGACTTGTGCTCAGCAATCCTCAGGTTTCCCCTTGCACAGGTAACACCGTGAGGTTTCCTGCTACACCTGAGCTTTTGAAACAAGTCCCGGCTGCTGCTGGAAAACCTCCCTGGGGATTTCATTGAGGGAGAGAAGGATCCACCACCGGTGCATCCCATGGGAACCCTGTTGAGCCTGCGGGTCCGGGCTGGGAGAGCCACCTCGAGGGGGTTTCACTTGGGTGCAGCTGGACCTTGGACCACACTGGTGCCTCCATGGGGGGTTTGGAGCCAGCGCTGGGGTCTCTTCCCTCGGGAAGGCAGGATCCTGCTCCCCCGGCAGCGCTGAGAGCCGCGGTGAAGTTAGACCCAGCGAAAGGCAGCGAAGGCTCCCAAGGATGCTGAGAATCCTTTAAGGATGCAGAAAAGCAGGTAGCCAAAAGCCCAGCCCGCACTTGCCCTGTGCTTTGAGGCACTCAGCAGCTTTTGAAGATCCTTTCGGGCTCCATCCCAGCGGAGCCGAGCCCGGGGAGGGGTTGGGGCTGTCCGGGGGCTCCGCGAGCACCGGAGGTCGGGGACCGCCGCACCGACGGATTTACCTGGCGTAGCGCGTCTTCTGGAAATCCAGGAGCCGGGACACGAACATCGCGGCGGTGCCATGGGGGTCCCGGGGGGCGGCGGCTGCTCAGCCCCGGGGCGGGGGGAAAGTGCCGCCCGGGGGAACGGCACCAACTCGGCGAGCTCCGGCGAGCGAGGAGGAGAAGGGGCGGCCGGTCCAGCCCAGCCCAGCCCAGTCCGGCCCGGCCCCGGCCCCCTCCCGCTCCCTCGGTTGCTCGGGAGAAGCGACACGGGGAAAACAAAGGCGACCTCCGGGAGGGGGGAGCCAGCCCCGCTGCCGCCCTCAGATGTGCAACGAGGAGGAGGAAAAAAAGGAAAGGGGGGTGCTGGGGGGGAATCCCTTCTAACTCTTCCCGGCGCCAGCAACCTGCGCGATCTCCCTCCGCCCCCCGGCAGCTTTAAGCACAGCTAAAAATATCCCCCACCCTCCCCGCTGCCACCCCCGAGGGATCAAATAGCAGCAGATTTGAATTGAAAATGTGATTAAAGCATCGGAGAGGAGGGGGAGCGGCGAGTGCCGGCAGCCGGCCCGCACCCCCGGTACCCACGGCCGGGTCCCCCCGAGGGTCCCCGGGGCATCTCTGCCCGCCCCGGGGCAGCACCATCCCCAAGGAGCTCGTTCGTTCGGCTTTACTTTTATTTATTTGGCTTTAATGATTTTTTTTCTCATTATTTTCCAGAGGCCCCAGCAGGGATGGGTGGCTCTGCCTCAGCCCCATCGCTGCGTGGTGCCCCTAGGTGGGGACACAACTCCAGCATCCCACCATCCCTCCCTGCTGGGGAGAAGGGGGGACAAAGACGCACGACAACAAGGCAAGGACTAAGGACCCCACAATCAACTCATCTCCATCCTAAAACCTTCACCCCTCCCTCCACTACATCACCCAAGGAGGATCCTACAGGAGGTGACATCCCGAGGTATATCTGAGGTTGGGCAGCTCAGAGAGGGGATACAAAAGGTGATGGGGGCTTTTCTGGGGGCAGATGGGTGTCATCCTTGCCCTCGCTGTGCCAGGGACTGCAGGCACCCTCAGGCCAGCAGCTAAGGGACAAGAAAGGAGAGGTCAGCAACAACTGGAGGAGCAGAGTCTTGGTCACCCCGACACAACCTCTCCTTGCTGAAGCTGTGGTAATGCTGAAGGTGGAACAGCTGAGGACATCTTGCCAAGAAGGGTTGTAGTCATATGGCCATGTCCATGGGAGATCAAGCACACGTAGATCTTCGAAAAGACAAAACAGACAAAAAGGAAGAAATCCTTTAAGTCTAGACATGAATTAATCCTGGCACCCTCTGCAACTCCTTCCAAAAGCAGCTCAGTCAGGGGATGCAAAAGGTGCAGCTGCATTGTGGGGTGTCCCCAAGGCACACAAGAAGCACCCCAGGAGCCAGCAGCAGGTTCAGCCTTCCTGCACAATTCCCATTGTGAATGGAAGACACCGTGGGGACCAGACTGGTGACAGCAGGATCCAGGTGTGGGGGCAACAAAATAAACCCCATCTTTAGTAGGATATCTGGGACAGCCAAGCCCTGGCTGAGAGTGGCAGGTCCAAGCTGAGATGCAGAGTGAGATCATCTCCGAAAACCTCTCCCACGCTCTGCCACTTAGCCGGGAAGATATTTTTCAAATTCCTTCCCCAGATGATGAGCTTTGGCAGAGACTATGTCATGATTCCTGTGCCCTGCTGTACCTGTTCTCTGGCCCTGAAGAGGGGAGGAAGAGGAAAAGATGATAAATCACATTTAACAAAAGAATCTCCATCCCCAAAGCCCCCAGCCAAGGGTGCTGGCAAGGGACACCTGAAGCAAACCATCCCTCCCAAAATAGATCCGTCTCAGAGGGCAAAAGGCAAATTGAATGAAAAATAAGTTACTATTTTTGAAGCCTGAATCCAGTTGTTATGGCAACCAAAGCCTCGAGCATCATGCTGGGGAATGGCTCCAGCCCCAGCAATGCCTCCAAACCTGGCAGATGGAGAATCACAGGCAGCCAGGGGCTGCTCCAAGGTGGGGTGTGGAGATGTCCACGCTCACACCACCTGTACCCCACTGGGATGGGTCCCCTCCCTGCACGGCAGCTCTCCTCATGTACTCTGCCCACCAGCCCAGCTTGCTTTTCTTCCCTCTCCCACCCCTGGTGCTCTCCTCACCTTGCAATGATCTGAGTAATTGTAAGGGCATTAAGGAGAAATTCCAATATTCTGGGCTACCCTGAATGCAGCCGGGTTTTTTTAATGTCACCAAAACAGGGGGGGCTTGCAGAGTTTTCCTTTAGATGAGGAATGGCTCATGAAGCCCAGGGATGTTTTCTTCCTTCGTTCTGATCTCTTCTCACTGGTTACAGTGAGAAGACCTGAGGGAGCAGCTGAAGCTGTGTCAGGGGAAGTTTGGATTGGATATCAGGAAAAAGTTCTTCCCCCAGAGCGTGGTCAGGCACTGAACAGACTCCCCAGGGAATGGGCACAGCCCCAAGGCAGCCAGAGCTCCAGGAGCATTTGGACAACACTCTCAGGCACAGGGTGGGATTGTTGGTGCAGGGCCAGGAGTTGGGCTCGGTGATCCTTGTGTGTCTGTTCCATCTCAGGATACTCTGTGATTCTCTGCAGAATTCCCACAGCTGGAGACACCTCTGTGCACTGCCCCCAATGAAGGATTCCAGGGCCACCCCAGCAGCGAACAGTGTCCACACCTTTGCAATGATGGCAGTGTTTGGCTCTCCTGGCAGCACATGCTGTGATCCCATTTCCTCAGGGAGAGAAGTTTCCCTGCACATGAAACTGCCAGAGCCAACAGGTAAGAAAAGAGATAATTTGAGATTAAAATCTGCCATCAGCAGGGAAAGTCTCCCTGGGAGAAAAGAAGCTTTGGATGGATAGAAAGAGCTACAGGATATATGGATGTGTTGGCAGGTGTAGCGGAGGCAGAGGAGAATGTGGGGGGCAGTGTGGGGGACAGGACTGGCTCTGGTGGCCATGGCAGGGTGGGCACACGGCAGCAGGGAGCTGGGGAATGGCCACTTGTGTTGAGCCATTTGGAGGGGTCTCCTTGCCAGCAGCTGGAGGCTCCTTTTGCCTCACAGGCTCGTGAGGGGGAGGCTCCATCACTCCACGCTGCCCCATGAGCATCACTCATGAACCCTCCGGAGCCAGCTGGACCCACAGGCAAAAACCCAACACCCAGTGGCTCGTTTTTGTGAGATTTACCCTTTCTCGTACTAATCCCTTGATTTTGATCCCATTTCCAGCCATCCCTTGTTCAGTTCCCTTTTTCTTTTTTTCCCTGCAATTTGTGTTATCTCCTTACAAGTTGTTCCCTGAGTCACGGCTCCCCTTGCTCTGGAATTCACAGAATGGGTCAGGTTGGAAAGGAGCACAATGGAGCATCTGGTCCAAACTTCCTGTCCAAGCAGGGTCATCCCAGAGCACACGGCACAGGAGTGTGTCCAGACGGGTCTGGAATATCCCCAGCGAGGGATACTCCACAGTCTCTCTGGGCAATCTGTTTCTGCAATCTGGGGACCCCCACAGGACCCCTCGAATGGCCAGAACAATTGAGATCTCCCTGGAAGAGACTGTGCCAGGAGCAGTCATAGAATCATAGAATGTGAAGGGGTTGGAATGGACCCTAAAGTTCGTCTAGTCCCAACCCCCTGCCATGGGCAGGGACATCGTCCACTAGAACAGGATGCTCAATTCGGCCTGGCTTTGGACATGGCCAGGGCTGGGGCCTCTGCGATCTGTTCCAGCGCCTCACTGCCATCCCAGCAAAGAATTCCTTCTGTGTAACCATCTTCCCTTTCAGAGCGAACCCATTACTCCTTGTCCTATTCCTACAGATTCTGGCCAAGAGCCCCTTCAGATACTGAAGGCTGCTCTGAGGTCTCCACGCACTTTTCTCTTCTCCAGGCCGAACAGCCACAACTTCTTTTTCCCTTTTCCCAAGTCCGGAGCCCCCGCCCGCTCATCTGCTGAGCCTCGGGGCCATCCCGTGGCACGAAGCGGAACTGCAGAGGCCCGGGCGGGCGGGAACGGCGCGGGGCGTGCCCGCGGGGCCACCGTGACAGGAACGCGGTGGCCGCGCTCAGCCTGGGGACAGCAGGGGCGCGTCCGAGCCGGGCACCACCGGGCGCGCCCCGAGTCTCCCATCCACCGCCGGCCGCGGCGGGCCCGGCTTAGCTTCGGAGCACGTTCCGCCCGGCGCCGCCGCGCGCGCGCAGGCGCGGTGGCCGTACGGCGGCCGGGAGGGGCGGGAGGGCGCAGGCGCGGGGGCCGCTCCGCCGCCCGCCGCGTAAACAAGGGCCCGGCGGGGATGCGGCGGGGCCCGCGCGGTCGCGGCTGAGGGGCGCAGCCTTCCGGAGGTGTTTCCTCGTCCTTCCCCCGCCGGACGGGGGTGGCGAGGGCCGTCCCGCCATGAACTTGGCCGGTCAGAGCGGTGACGCCGGCAGCGGCCATCTGCTGTTCGCCAACTTCAACCAGGACAACACGTACGGGGGGCTTAAGGGGGCGGGCTGAGGGGGCCCGGGCCGGGGAGGGGGCAGCTGAAGGGACAGCGGCCTGGGGGGCCCTGAGCAGGCCTGGCCGCGGGGGGGGGGGGGCGTGGTGGGGTCTCCCCGGTGCCGCCCCGTCCCATGGCGGGGAGCGCCGCTGGAGCCGCCCCTTCCCGGAGCCTCGGGGCTGCGGTGAGGCCGGGGTCCCCCGCGGGGAGGAGGGCCGGGAACAGCCCCCCTGTGCCCTTCGGCTTCAGTGCGGAGCCGCGGGGACAGGCCGCTCCTCCCGCGGGGACACGCGGCTGTGGGGTCGTGGCAGCGTGTTGCCCTCTTCCTCCCCCGGATCGCTGTCCTGGGGAGCTTCTGCTCCTGCTTGGGAGACATCGCTCGCTGTTCCTTGGGGGAAGGGACGGGAGGAGGGCTCCTGCTGCTCCTTGATGATGTCCAGCCCTAGGAGGGCCTGACATGAAGCCCCAGGTCTTCCAGGACTTGCAAAGACTTCATCCAAAAGTTCCTCGCAGCTGTCTTTTCATACAGCTATTTTATTGTCACCTGCTGTGTTAAAAAAGTGAGACAGGCTTGAAGGTATTTTTATGAGCCCATGCTACTTTTAGTTTTGCTTTTGAAAAGAGGCCTTTCTCTGATCCTTGGAACTGCACTTACTTGGGCTTCAGATGGTTCAAGCTGCACGTCTCACAAATTACTTAATCATTGCAGCATATTTAGATCAATTAGTGCACATTAGTTTTTATATGGGGTATTATAAAGCAGTATTTTTAATTTAGGAACCCCCTATTAGTTGGGATTGGAGCACTGAATATCATTTAAAGAAGGATTTGACTGTGTTAAATACCTGAGAGATGAAGCTGGGGAGTAAAAACCGAAAGAACTTGTACTCGAGAAAGGAGATTTTTTTTTTTTTTTTAGGAAGTGAGTAAGAGGAAATGATCTCAGACTGGCATCACAGAGTATAACCCACGTGTGTGGTGGAGGGTTTGTTTTTTAACAACTTGTTCTTTTTGCAAGCAACAATATCTTGCCCTCACGAGGGAGACCTGTGCCTGTCCTCAGCACGTCCTGTAGCATATGGGAGTTGTGAAGGTGAGAGGGTTATTTCTGGTGACTGCCAAGCTTGAGCAGAGTTACATCACAACAGGAGAGGCTCTGTTTGCTTTTGTAGGTTTTGTTGGGGGTGAAGAGATGAGCAATTGGAGCTGGATAGACTTGAGACAAGAGACTCTGGCAGTAAATAAGTTATGGTAAATGATGGGGGGAGCAGTAGTGCTCTGTGTATTTGTAAGTAAATTATTATCCATATATTGATTCAAGCCAGAGACTTTTGCAACTGCTTTTCACATTTTTTCAGTGAGTGCCATATAGATCTCTCTCTGTCCGTGTAAAACATGCCCAAGTTTTGCTCAGCTACCATTCATTTTTTACCTGTTACTGGAAAAAAAACCCAAGTCATAATAACTAGGAGATTTGTCACCTCTTTAGTCTGCAGTTTATGAAGGTCATTATATACATTTTTGAAGTTCAGCTCTGCTCTCCAGTGTGGCACTTCTGCATTTTCAGTTGCACCTTAGCTTTGTGGAGAGCTTTATGTACCTGAAGATCACTGAGTTGTGATAAAAAACCCCACTTATTTTGAACAAGACAGTTGCAGGTTGACTTGAGAACAAAGCCAAGACAAATAAAAAGAAAGCAAATATAACATAAACTTACCTAGGTGGGTTTTGGCTTGTACACCTTGAAATCTTTCTTGTAGGAGAGTGGAGGTGATTCATTTATAACTTTGAGTTTATAGGGAGAAAAAAGGGACACCTGGCTAATGATTTCTTTCCTGAATTGTGTGTGTTACTGCACTACTTTTTCCATTTCATTTTTGTAAATAACCAAAAAATCTTTTTTGGTAGCTGGCTTGGGTTGGTGGTTTTTTGGTGGGGCTTTTTGTTTGGTTGGTTTTTTTTTTTTTTGGTTTTTTTTTTTTTTTTTTTTGGTGTTCTAATATCCATTGTGAATAAATGATGCTTTTAAAAATGATTTATATATAAATCACCTTGAGATTAGCTGATGGGAATTTTGGTAATGTATCTTTTATGTGAGGCAGGCCTGGCCCGTAGATCTTTGCAATTACAGTTCTTGGACTACTTTTGTGTCATTTTTGAGTATTTGTGAATTCAGCTATCTGTTGTAGAAATGACAGAAATATCAAAAGGCTCCTGTTCATATTTTTGTCTCAAAATTCTGAGAATAATTTAAAAGGCCACTTAATTTGAGATTAATGAGGTGGTTGATGATGTGGAATAATCTTTTCTTACTAACAGTGTCTCAAATAAAACTCTCCAAGAAAAGTAGTAAGTATAAAACAAGTCTTGCGGATGTGTTTGTTAGCAGCTTCTCAGTGAAACACTTGTCTGATGTGGTAAGTGGCCCAAACAACCAAGTTGCATTCAAGTTCCTAAACTGAGTAGAATTTAGTGGTTGTGTATGTTCTTTAAACTGAAGTTTATTTGATTTTTTTTTTCTTTTTCCCCACCCATGATCTCTCCTAGTTTCTTGTTTGAGTAGAGAAACAAGAAGGCAGCTCTCTGGGTTTATAGTACACTATTCTATGTATCTAGGAGATGACAGTTCACCAGGTGAGAAGAGCTGAAAAGAACTTACTAGGAATGACTTACACTTTCCCATGCTGGGCCTCAGCTCACCTCTTTTCAACTTTTACAGGTAACTGGAGCCCTTCTCCAGACAGGCAAGGTAAACAAATGTATATTCTTTCAGGCAGTATATGAAAGACAGGCTTTGTTTATGTCTGCCCAGTCAGTAGAGCTCACATCATGCTTTCAGGTGCTTCAGTAATTAGAAAAATTGCTGACAGACAAAACTGGAAAATAAATGACATGGGCTCATTGTTGTTACTACATTTAAAGCTTTTAACTTCACCTTAACGAGGTGCCAGTTCCACTCAGGCTTAACTGTGTCTTGCTTACCTCCACAGCAGAGCCAGTTCCTTGCCTTAGGAAAAGATGGGGCTTGTTACTGCTGAAAATAAGTGTCAAGCTAACTTTTCCTTGGTTTTATGAAGAGTTGGTAATTAGTTACTCTCTCCTGTAGGAAGATGAGCTTCATGGTAGCTCTCAGTCTTGGGAAATTGGATTGCTGGTAGTTAGGAGAATGTTGTCGTCATAAAAGTTGCTGTTGCTTTTCCCAGTTGTTGCAATCCCTGGCGGCTGAAGCAGATATCCTCTATCCTGCTGGGTTTTCCTAGACTTGGCTAATATTCATTCATGTGCACCGTGTGTAGTGACATTGTCTCTTAGAATAGTATCTACATTATTGCAAGTGTTGTCTTGCCTGTTTATCCCACATTGCCCTAAGCTTTATTTACATGAGAGTTTTGAGTTATTGGCTGGGACTGGAACTCTGCCTGAAAATGCTTCACCTATAATGCAGCAGAAGCGGTTGGTTTGTGGCTTCTCTTTGATATAATGTTTTCATTAAGTGAAAACACAGAGAAGGGTATTCTCAGAAGATGTTAGTGTGCTTGTTTTGGACGTAGCCCTTTCCCCCAGTGAATCAATCATTGCACAACTCGGCATGACTGGCATTCCTTGATTGAGAGGCAGAAGCTCCAGCTTGCAGATCAAAGTGGTGCAACCGATCGGAATTCGGGTGTCCCAGCAAAACCAGGCAGTGGAAGCTTGTGGGTGGCCTCAGTGCTAGGTAGGTTTTACAGCTGTAGATCTTTAACAATGGATACTTGGGAAGAAAAACCCGAGTGCAGTTTGTATTACCTCAGGGAGAACTGCTAAAACTGAGCACAGATACATTTATGAAAAATTAAACACTTCACAAACTCATAGAGCTTTAAAACTCATAAGGGAAATGCTAATGGATTAGAAGTTTGTGACTTTTTAAGCAAAGCATAACTTCAAGAACCCAAAGCTTGTATGTATCTATATAATAGGTAAAACTTTCAATCTTTAAACTGTTGCACAGGTGTTCTTTGGAAATACTTGCGAGTGGTGTTCAGGTTCAATTTACAAATACGCACCTACTTCCCCCACCCACAAAAAATAACCCCACCAAACAGCCTGCTTGTGAAATAATGCAAGTGGGCAGACTAGAGTAGTCACCTTTTTTTAAAAAATAAGTAATCGTGTGACAGCATTTGGAAACAAAGTAGTCACTGCACTTTTAAAAACAGGCTTCTGATGAAAGGGAAGAGCAAACCTTGTGTTTGGACTTCTGAAGAAAACACTGGTGTGTACCTTATTGCCAAGGTCTTCTTCAGGCTCTGCTTTCATTTATGTCTGGAGTTACACAAGCCATGTATCTGTCCGTATATTTCTTCTTTCCAATTTAATTCTGCCCATTATTTCCCAAATAAATCAATTTCATTCTACATTGTGAGCAAATGCTGCTGTCCCTATATACAACCAGCATGCTTTGTGTCCCAGAAGTTGTATTCTCATTCCCTTATTCTGTGATGTTTAGGTCTCTGTAGTAAACTGCTTGTGGTGGGAGGAACAAGGGTTAGGTGCTGAGCATTCACTCCTCTGCCTTTGTTTCTCCTAGGTTCAGGAGAAAACACCCGTGATCCTTGAGGACAGGAGAGCTCTCTATTCCAAGGAGGCTTTAAAGCTAAACACAGACCAAAAAAAGGAAGGACCGAGCGGTCACGTAGCTCCTACACTCAGGGAGGATAGCTGAGAGAGACAACCGTATGTTGTGTTTCTTGCTGTTGTTGCAGAGGGCACAGCAGCTGAGGGGGGCTGGCCAGAGGATCTGTTCCTCAGTGTGTGACCATTTGGATGGGGATTTGGCCCGAGAATAGTGATATTTACTTGGATTGTGGACTTTCTGTTGTCCCAGCCTGCATGTTAAGTGATGAGCAGGCGTGGTCTCCTTTTGCTGTAGCAGATTTAAGTTTGTGGGTTTTCTTTTAATACAAGAATAATGGGAAAATCTCCTGTGGGTTATCAGAATGTTGCTGACAAAAACATTGAATGTATGAAGTTCTGTATCTCTTTTCCAAATAATGACCTTTGATATTAAAATATGTCCATGAGATGTTACAGCTTTGGTTTCAGCAGATATTTTGGAGGGGGAAATAAAGCAAGGTACATTTCCATAGTAATTCCTTAGCAATTCTTATGTCTTCATTGATTTTTCTTTTATTACTATTATTTTCCGCCTCTTCATCGTAAGCCAAAATGTTTTGTCTGTGGAAATTTACATTGGTTTTGAAATGAGGTGGAACATTAGTATAATGAGACTGTATAATAATGAAAGTAGGCTTAATTAACCAGTTATTTAAAGTAGTAATGACTTTTAGAGTCATGTTTATGCTGCAGCTGCAACTGATGTAATCTTTGAGAGAGCTGTCCTTGTTAGGAGCTTTCTGATTAATGTAGAATATTTCTGATTAATAGTTAAGGTCCTCTGCGATATGGAAAGGGAAAAACTGGTTTTCTTCCTTCTGTATGTATATTAAAGAAACAAAAGAAAACCTTAGGATTCTAATCCAGCTGAAAAAACTTGTTTCTAAAGAGCCAGAGAGATTGAAGCAGCTGATTTCCCCCTTTAGGTGAGTGCACTTAGAGTGAGTGTCAGCATCTTCCAATGAGTGTGTGAAATCTCACAGCACTGTTTGCTTGATGAAGATAGTTTTAATTATTTATGACAGCCACTCTTGAAAATACTATCAAGATTTATGTAGTCTGGGATCAGACTGCAGCATTATCTCTGGAAAAAGTAGGTAAACACAGTTCCATGAATCATGGCTATATTGATAATTTTGTACTGAGGAGACAGCCTTCATGATGAAATAGCTCAGAGTCTACAGTCTAAAGTGTGTAATAGAGGCTACATAACAGAGCTAAAAACCCACATGTCTATGGCATAATGTTAGAAGAAAAAAGGCAGTTTTAGAGAATATTTATTTTATTTTCAATTTCAGTCTCTCATCAGCTTCTGAAAATTAGGTGTTATAAAGCATAACACCTACACTGTGAAAGGAGCTTCTGATAAACCACAGCAGCTTCTTGTTAGCCACTCTCTATCTGAGCAAGAGCTGAATGGCTTATTGATCATATTTCTTCCCCATATGCTTGCACATTTTTTTGGAGGTGAGGTAATTTTGGCTAAGTCCTTGTTTTGTGGATTTGGCCATTTAGGTGGCTGTGGGATGTCTTAAGGGCTTAAGTGTAATATCAGTGCAGGGGAAGATGGGAGATTTAAATCACTGTGATTATGCTGGTATAATTCAGCCTAGTGGGTTCTTATTACATGTAAAAAGCCTTTTTCCAGTAGTTTCATAAGAAGTAATTTGAGAGTACATTTAAAAATACCAAGCCAACAAAGCAAACCCTCCAAAAGCAAGACAGCTGTTCTAGAAGAAAAAGGGGTTATTTTGCAGTTACACTTGTACACTGAAATAGGTTTAATTATCTTGACTTGAACTGCTTCGTGTAAACAAATAATTTGTGACTTCATCACTTCAATCCTGAAATAAATAACAAAAAACAGTTGTCATGGATGGAAAGGTCCATTCTATGCTACTGCGTTTTGGGTTCTCCTCAGTCTAACGATTTTTATCGTGTACACAGTTCTTTTTTTGCCATTGTCTTAAGCTCATTTGAATGAGGTGTAGTCATAGGACAAGAAAAATGGGCTTCCTTACTGCTTTCAGTGATCCTCAGTAAAACAGTGATTCAGCAGTATTCTGTATTTACTGTAAGTACAATTCAGGAATCAATTCTGCCTAGTAATACAGATAGCTGCTGTGTGGAGTTCTCCATGAGGAAATCATCCTGTGTCTTTTGTGGATCGTTCATATTGCAAGGAGTCTTGTGACTCCATTTATTTTTAACTCTGTGAACTGCTTGTTTACCTTTGAAAAGTGACAGTTTTAATGTCATTCTTTGTCAAACTTTCTTTTGAGGAAAGCAGTATATATAAGAAAAGCTGACTTACTGCTTTATTTTACCAAATTAGAGTTTCAGGAGGTTTTTTGCACAGAATGTCAGTTTTCATTGAGTTGTACGAAAGTAGTTGAGCAAAACCACTGAAGTGTCTTTGGTGATTAATCAGATAGAGACTGCTGAACATACTGATTTTGTCTGAAGGAAAATTAAATTCAGTATTTCTAGGGTGAGTTAGAGGAGAAGCAACAAAATTTTGTTTTATGATTGCTTCTCTATCTTTAAGCCTAATATGTTTTTTTAATATCTTGGTTATTGAATCTGTGGAATCGAATCTCTTGCCTGCATGGTGCATATTTTAATTTGAAGGTTTAAACCTTCTCAAATATTATTTCCTAACCAGATTGTGCCAGTTGTATTTTCTTCTAGAAGAGGAGATCACACCATCCTACAGAAGTTGATTTTGTAGCTTGGGATGTTAATTTCACAGGGTGAACTATTTGAGGAGCAATTTTTAATCTTCTGGGTATGCTGAAGTTTAAAAAAGACTCACTTTGGAGCCACGAGTGGAAAATACAGAAAGAACGTGAAATGTAGGAATCTTCATTGTATTCCAAATGCAGCATTAATTGTTAGTGCATCTGAATGTAGAGAATCATCTTGCTGAGTTCAGGAAGGCATTTTGGCAGGCTGACTGGCAGGGTTGGATTGGAGCTCTGTGTTGAATGACTTGCCACAATTTAGTGTATCAAAATGTATTTTATTGGAATTTAATTAGTTTTTCCTTCATGTCTCTTGGCAGTTAGAAATATATGGACTATAAACATACTAATGCACTTCTGTAGAACTGTATTGACTGTTAATTTTCTTTATCTGTGGCATAAAATCGTCCTCCACATGGGGAGGGGAACCAAGAATGAGCCATTGTCTGCTGCCTTGATGTGTAAAGACCTGCAAGACAGGCTAGAGGTTTTTCTAGCTTAAAATTTAAGACCTGCCTTTGACTCTGGCTGGAAAAGCAATTAACTGGTCTGTGAGCTAAGTGTGAAAATTGAGTAATGGAGGAAAGAAGGGGTTTTAGTTAGTTTTTTAGTGTTCTGCTATTGTTAAATCTCTTTAACATCAGTGACTGGCACTTTTTAGAGGGTGCCTCTGATCAAAGATTCAGTATGAGTATTTGTAAGACTGAGACCTAACAATGGAGGTGCTAGAACATCATCACCTAAAGCCAGAGAAAATTAGAGTTGGCAGTTTTTAATTACTTTTTTTTTAATGTGAAAACTCTTTTGGGATGCTCGGGGACGGTTACCCTGTGAAGAACAAAAATCCCCAGACAGCTCAGTTTAAAAGGTCTTGGAGGTCACCTCTAATGATGAGACAATGATGTAATTGGTTTGCATTACATTATTCAAGTCATCATCTTTCCTCCACACTGAAGCTTTTAGCCTATGTGAAGAAATCACCGGTGAGAATTGGGCAGTAGATTCACTTTAGGCTGTGAACTGTCATTTCGTAAATGTGAAGCAGAATTCCACATCCAAATTCTGTAATTCTGAAGCTGTTTGGTCTAATCAGATTTGAGGACGCTATCTGTGTCTGTTGTGGCTTTTTTGGACAAACTTTTCATCGCTTTCCTTACTGAGCTAACCCAGCTGGAGGTTTAGAAAGGGGTAAGAATCTGTCCAAGGGTAATCACAGCTGATGTCATTCGTGTTCCTGACTGGCTTGTTTCTTTTGCAGATCCCTTGCAGTTGGCAGTAAATCAGGCTACAAATTCTTTTCTCTTTCTTCTGTGGACAAATTAGAGCAAATCTATGAATGCAGTGAGTATCTTTTTTTTTTTTCCTCTCTTTTTTAATCCCCTCAGTTGGCTTAATGTGGGAAGAATAAGAAATGTTTCATTTTTTCACAGGTTGTTTGAAATTGGCCTAAAAGGAACCTTGAATGTAAATATGACACAAATACAAAGCAGTGATTGAGGGCAGGGTACAATTATAAATCAGTTCTGTATTTAAATTTAGCTGGTATAGTGTGAAATTCGAGAATAACGAGAACTCTGCTTTTCTAATTTTGAATCCATTAGACAGGTTACATAGCAGCTGGACATAAAAAGAATAATTTACTCATGAGAGAGTGTCTTTTGGGTCTTTATACTGGCTGTTGGGGCATGGAAGCACTGATAATGCTTTTATCAAGTAAGAAAACAAAGACTTCATTATATATTTTTCTATCCTAATATTTTCTGGTAGAAAATTATTCTTTAACGTGATAGCTGCAGGCTTGCTCATCCAAAAGGGTGAATAATTCAGATTCCCATAACTTCTCAACACTGATCACCGTTGAGTAGGATCTGAGATGAAATGGAGGGAAGCCTGAGGGAGAAGTGGTATTCCCTGTTCTGCCAGCAGTTCATAGACTTCCGTTTTTTTTGGTGCTAATAAGTCAACTATGAATGCTATGCATGCTTTCTTGTAAACTCCATGTGAGCAGGTGGTACCAACTGCTGTGATGTCAGCATTTATAGTGGGGATCCCATGACAGAGTTGTCCTCAGACTCCATTCCCAAAGTGACCTGACCCTGTGGCATCTTAAGTTTGGAAATGGGGTGTGATTCAGATCACCTATTACCTGGGATGACAGCCTGCTTCTGTACACAGTCAATGGAGAGAAGTAATTGTGAGGTTCAAATTAGGTACCTGTGGTCAGGTTAAACTGTGTTGCAGCTACATCTTCCTATTTGAGTCATGGTCTGGTTGTACTGGTTAGTAAGTGGCTTGGATTCCATTTTCTGCCATGTAGTTTATGTGCCTGACCTCTGCAGTATGTCAGGCACTTACAGTATCTGGCCTGGTATCACCCCAGGAGACTCGGTGAAGATGATTCCTCTTACACAAGACACTGAAAAATATCCCGAGAGGTCGGCTGCACTGTGCAGGACTGCATCTTCTGGGTAGTCCTTGAGAGAAAAAGTACAGGTTGGATAAAGTGCCTTGTTCAACATCTCACAATAACCTGATAAAGCAGTTGGAATTGGAATTTTGACCTGCTGATTGCAGTCTTGTCTTCAAATGGCTCTGGGATGCTTGTGTTGACTTAAACTCTTTGATATTTTAAGTTTTCTGAATGTTAAGTCCATGAAAGCTGAGCACAGAGTATGAGATAACATTTAGTAGAATGTTTTGGGTTGGAAGGGACCTTAAAGATCATCCAGTTCCAGCCCCTGCCATGGGCAGGGACACCTTCCACTGTCCCAGGTTGCTCCAAGCCCCTTCCAGCCTGGCCTTGGACACTTCCAGGGATCCAGGGGCAGCCACAGCTTCTCTGAGCAACCTGTGCCAGGGCCTCCCCACCCTCACAGGGAAGAATTTCTTCCATATGCCTAACCTGAAGTTCCCCTCTATGAGTTTGAACCTGTTACTCCTTGTCCTCTCACTATGGAAAATTCAATGGTTTGGCCTGTGGAAGCCAGACAGTCTTGGCTCAAAGCAGGTCGAAATATTGAGAGCCGTTCATTTTCTTTGTATGAGTCAAATAATGTTCAGTCTTGGACTTGCAAACCATGCCTGTTAAAACTTGATATGAGGGTGGAGGGCTTCCTGTGCATTGGGTACCTCCTTTCCTCAAGGAAACATATCTTGAGGCCTCCCAAACATGGTGCCTCCCACTTCCCAATTTAGTTTAAGTGGGTCTAAAGACTTTTTGTGTTGAGTGAGCACTGTTAAGGACCCCTCCCTCTCTTCTGGAAGATTGATCTGCTAACTCTTGTGTAGGTGTTTAAACTAAACTGCAGAATATGCCTCAGCTGTCTTGGGTTTGAGAGAAATAAAAAAAGCCATGGGAGATTTGGCTGCTCCCATCACTGACTTCTCCTGTGACTGCAAATCTCCTGACTCCTGAGCAGTTGATCCCACTGTAAAAACAAGCATTAGATTGGAGAGTGCTTTAAGGCTTAATGAATGCTTCTAACATGCTTTATGTTCTTGGATTAAAAATGGAATAAAGGCACAGCTTATCATAATCTAGCTGGCTCTAACCAGCTCTTGTCTGTGATGCTACATGCTTGTGTTTGTGAAACTAATCTTGTTATGTGTTTGCTTGTTCTCTCCTCGATGCCGAGACTTAATTTGTTTTGCAGTTCTTTTTGTTGTTACTCTGTTTTGAACCTGAGTTTCTGGCAATGCTCAATTGTGTAGTGTAAAGGAGATAATATTAACAGAAGAAAAAACCGTGAGTAGCAGCATTGCTATAGGGCTTTAGTGCTGCTAAAGGTATGATTAATTCAGGTCAGCTGAATGTAGGATGGGCAGTATAGCCTGGTACTCTCTTGAATAGGTGCTGTTGGGAAGCATAAATTACTTGGCAGCTGTGAAGAGATTTTATCTCTTCTTCCTGTTAAAGGAAGACAAAGGAGCAGAGGTGCATCCTGTATTTTTAAAGTGAATTTAATTAAATGCCCATCACAATGTCTTTCTGTAAAGGTAACTGTCTGTATTGTAGTCTTTTTATGGTGAGGCTGAAGGATTATCAATACCTTGGAGGCATTTTGCTTATTGAAAATTTTTTCTACTGTCTGGTTGCTTAGTTGTTGATAGTGCTCTTCCCTGTGTGCCTTCCCTGCTGCTCACCCTTCCCATCACAGCAGCATAGGAGAGCACTTTTTCTATATGAATCCCTGCTGCTGTTCCTCTTCTGAAATACCAGTTCTCCTGCCTGCCTGGGAGGGTGACAAATCCCAGAAGCTGTGTCTGAACACTGCTATCCCTGGATGGGGAAAGAAGCTGTGCTCGCCCTGGAGCAGGGAACAGTCAGACTGTGGATTTTGGGTCTCTGTGTGCTGGTCTTCTGACTCTTGTAAAAGGATGTCATCATTTTGAAGGAGTCCAGGCTTAGATGGAGAGCTGATAACCCATCCTGTAAAATATTTGAGAGTCTTTTATGTAACTACTCTGATTCAAGGAACACAGACCTCTGCATTTCAAAGTCTCTACATACATTTATTGAAGCAGATCTTTGTGTTTCTTTTTCATGTGTTTTGTGTAGTATCGGGAAAATGGAGAACAATTCCTTGAAAACAACGTAATTACTAAAATGCATTATCTCTGTTGCTCAAGAAAATTGAATTTTCAAAGCCTCTGTGAGCTATTATGTCTTCTCTGGAAAAGTACTGTATTAAATACAAGATGCAGATAAAAGTCAATTATGTTGCATGGAGTACTGAAAGTGCATAGTGTAAACCTGCTCCTTTTTCATAAGCAGGCTGTTTCTCTCAAAAAAATGTAGAACATTAAATATTTTGTGTTCATTTTCTTGAAATAAACTGCCCAGAAAAAGCACTTTGAAAGCAGACACGTCCCACACTGATAGCAGTGTCATATTCTGAGAATGTTGAACAGAACTTTTTCATGGAATTTCTGTCACTGCTGATGGGAACAGTGCAAATTAATTACTTAATGTTTCTCTTGGCCAAAACAGAAGCCTTCAGAAACAAGCTCTTTTGGGTTGTTTGGTTTTTGTTGTTGTTTGTTTTTTTTAACTGGCAGCTTTATGGTTTGGAATGTGTTAAGCATTGAGCTAATCCAGAAGCTGACTCCTGAAAAAATTGTTTTGATGGATCAAGGCCAAAGGCTCAAGTCACTTGTCTTGACTGGGTTCTGTAATGAAAGGGCAGGTGTAGCCCATGGCTGTGAAAAAGCTGCAGAGCATGGTAAAACCCTCTCCTGCTTCTTTCTTCCCTGAAAACTGTGTCTGCTGTGTCCCTGGGGCTTTTGGAGAGGAGCTTCTGGGGATGGGAGAGGGAGGCACAGATACCAGGATAACTGGTGGTGGGACTTGGCCTCCTGCCAGCTTGGTCCAGTGCTGGGGTATAATCAAATGCTGTGGAAGTGCTTCTTTGCCAGAGATCCTGCACTCTCCTCCCTCCTGCTGTCTTCCTCACGCAGGGATTTGTGTTCCTCCTTTGCTTTCAGTGCTCCCATAGTAGAACACTTGGCAAATCTGATGTTTTATGGCTCTGCATGAATACTGGGCATCAGTGATTCCTGCACAAATTGCTCTTAGGGCCTGTCAGGTAAAAGATGGTATGTGTGAAAATGCTAATTGGTGGCTGCAGCAGTCTTGTGGCAAATGAGGTTTACCAGCTTTTTTGAGTACTGTAACCTTTCTTTCTTCATGGAGAGGTATATGGAAATGCCAGGGGTTTGGGTCATCAGAAACCCTTGCATACTTTAAAAACAAAACCCAAATACACCCACAAAAAAAGCCCAGGAAACATTTGCTTTCCTAGATTTCTGCAGAGATAAAAAAAGACTGCAAAATTCTGGAATTGACAATTTTCTGGGTTTCGTAGCTTTGGGGCTTTTTTTCTGTTGGATTCTGGGCATGGGGGAGTAGACACTGTTCTGAAACATTAACTTGTGTGACACCTTGGGGAAGGGGGAGGAAATCTTTGGAAATCAGCACTCACTGTGTAGATTTTCTGCTTTCAAAGCCTGTCCCGTCTCCCACTTTGACTCTGAGCTGTTGTGGCAGAATGTTTGTGGTGTTAGGCTGTATTTTTACATAGACTGAATCTATGATTCTGTGATTTTCTTAGACAGTATTTCCTGTTGATGTGCATCATTCTTCCTCCCCTGAAATCTCCCTCTGTATTTTTCCCTCGTTCCTTTGATCCCCCAGCTGACACAGAAGATGTGTGCATTGTGGAGAGGCTCTTCTCCAGTAGTCTGGTGGCCATAGTTAGCCTTAAAGCTCCACGCAAGCTGAAAGTTTGTCACTTTAAGAAGGGGACAGAGATTTGCAACTACAGTTACTCCAACACCATCTTGGCTGTCAAACTCAACAGACAAGTGAGTAGTGATTTTGCCTAAGTGGAAATGTGGGAAAGGGGCTGTGGATCTTACTCTGGCACTTCCTCTGCTGATTGGTGTCTCTTCCTTTGGTGACAGAATTGCTATTTGAAATTTACTTGTGCTTTTCCAACTGTGGCTTCTGTATGGCATCTCAGTACTTGTATTTGGTTAAGTATTTTTGGTTCTATGCTTATGTATTGACATAGGAAAAGACCCTGAGTAACATGGACATGCTTTGAATAGGAGGTTGGACTAGAGACCTCCTGAGGTCCCTCTCAGTGTGAATCATCCTTTCATCCTAAATGTGAAAGTATGTGAGACTAACAATTTCTCTTCAGGCCAAAATTTAAAGTTATCTATTAAATTCTTAGCTTTTTAAGTACTGTTTGCTGAATTCTTCTCAAAAAAATAAAATTTTTTTAAAAGGCACTCGGTGAATTTTTTGAGTTAAGTAGCTGGAAGTATAGTTCACTGTATTAATAAATCATTAGTAGGCTCTTCAGCAAATACAGACTTCTCTGTCTTTAGTCAAACTAGAGAGAATGGCATCTGAAGGAGAAAATCTTAATGTCTGTCTTTGCCCCCAAAAACTGAGTGTGGGAGGAGGGGTTTCCTGTTTAAAGTCATGAGAGAAATAGTGGCTAATTTGATTTCTGGCACAGGGAGTTAGTGTTAAATGAGTAATGTCTAGTTAGTCATCCGTATGTAGTCTACAAAGTGTAAATGAGATTATGAACTTAATAAGAGTTTAAAAAAAAAAGCCATTCACAAATGGTTATGGAGACATAATAGGCTTTATGAATGGTTAAAAAGTCTTGTCTGTTTTCCCTGTTTAGCAGAAGCAGAAAGTAATTTCCATTATTTACACATGTAAATTGGTGCAGAGTAAGAATTAAGTGAAGGTTTCTGGCTTGCTGACTTAAACTAGTAATGGGAATGACTTCAGTTTGCACTGGTGAGATTGAAGGAAGTGGGGTGCACTGGTCAGTTCAAGTGACCACATGCAGTGTGTGTGTCAAGAGCTGGATCTTGTGTATCTTCTGTCAGACTCCTACTTCTCATCAGGTGGTACAGCCTCTTCTCTATTGGAAGGTACCTGCTGCATTTTGGCATAGAATTTTTTTAGGATTGATAAATACATATAAACTCCATTTCCATGTCAGCATTTTGTCCTCTTTCCCTTTTCTAGCGGCTGATAGTATGTCTGGAAGAGTCTCTTTATATACACAACATACGAGACATGAAGGTATTACATACAATCAGGGAGACACCTCCCAATCCTGCAGGTAAATACAGTGGTAGAATCAGCAGAACTCTGAAAAGTGCTTTCTGTGTCAGTGTATGAGGTTCCCTACAGGGAACTGTTGTGTTGTTAATTCTGCTTTCAAATAAAATAACAAATACGAGTGTTGTCTGAAAGCATACTTGTTTGATCCAGCTGAGAACAAGTAGCAGACTCTGCCTTGCACTGCATCTTCCCAGTATTTTGGTCTCCTGGAGTGGTTGTGTTGAAATGTTAGAAAAAAACAGGAGAGAGAAAAACTGGATTTTGACAGCACTTGGTCTATTAAAGACTTTGTCAGGTTAATGCTTTAGGAATCATGGCAGACACTGGGAAGTTCTACTGTTTAATCAGTTATTGTAACTCTCTTGCTATTCTTCCTTTTCTGTTTTATATTAAACTTATGGTAAATAGTTGAATATGTATTGCAGGTTGACTCTGAGATTACTCATCTTTGGTTCTATTTCTGTTGATAATTTGAGTTATTTTTGTGACACTTAAGCACAGAATCAGAAAGTTTTACTGCATAGGTCTTGGAATTTGCCTGTTTCTAATTCTGTTTCTGCATCCCTTCTAGGGTTGTGTGCTTTATCAATAAACAATGATAATTGCTACCTGGCCTATCCAGGAAGTGCAACTATTGGAGAAGTACAAGTCTTCGACACCATCAATCTAGTAAGAATCTTTGAATGCTGTTTTCACCTCTAAAGATGCAGATTTTGAAAGTTACTTAACTTGCTCAGAGAGGAATTACTGGACGCTTAAGTTTCTGTGCATCAATTTGCAGCACCTCTTGCTTCACAGAATGTCAGCAAAGAAAATACAACTGCTAATACTAGATTTGATGAATAGAATTGGGCATCTGGGTGGAACCAAGTAATTTCTATTTGAATTGTCTTCCTGCTGCTCGTACTCTCTATGCATATGCTGCAGTGATAATTTTATGTACTTAGCAGTTACTGAAAAAGTATTGAATCTGTTGTCCATAAA
Organism: Corvus hawaiiensis; assembly: GCF_020740725.1. Classification (NCBI taxonomy): domain Eukaryota; kingdom Metazoa; phylum Chordata; class Aves; order Passeriformes; family Corvidae; genus Corvus; species Corvus hawaiiensis. The sequence continues at coordinate 5,798,981 of NC_063228.1, forward strand.
GTAAGACCCATATTTGCCTTGAATGTGCTTAAATATGCAGTCTCAAGCTGCACACATGTAGCTTTTAACCTGCACTGTTCTAAGGTTCTATTTTGTTGATTTGCTGCAGAGAGCTGCCAATATGATCCCAGCTCATGATAGTCCCTTGGCTGCTTTGGCATTTGATGCAAGTGGTACTAAACTTGCCACGGCCTCAGAAAAGGTAAGGGAGATTTTGATTGCCTTGCCAATATTGATAAAAATCAAATTTGTTGTTAAGTATTTTAAGTTTGTGTGTGCCCTGTTCCATGTGCAAGTGCCAGAAAAGAAGGCTTACAGTTACAATGGGAAATCTGAGTTAAGATCTGTTAATGATATTTGACACAATTTCCGTGCTGTGAAACGTTGGATAATAAGGTTATTTAAATAAAACATTTTAATCTGGCTGTAATTAGGGCAGTCCTCTGAGTGTTCCTCCCTTTAGTGCAGGATGCTTATTAGAAATTAGTTGTCTTGTTTTGATGCTGCCTTCCTAATGAAAACAAGACAGTTAAAGTCCAAGTAGAGAGAAGTGCCTCGCTAGTCTTTGGCATGCGATGACAAATCGTTCATGAAATGTGTATAAATTAGAGAGTCTGAAGCCTCTGCTCTTTGAGTAATAAGCTTAGACTATAAAGGTATAACTGATCGCATCTGATAAAGGCACAAAGACATCTCCAAGTGACTGCACTCGTGGTACTTGTCTAGTGTGGTCGTTTTCATGATCAAATATGGTGAGAAGGGCTGGTTTTGATGCACAGCTTGTTCTCTACATTAGTAGCTCCCACCTCTTGTTTCTGTACTCTTCAAACACATCCTACAAACAAGCTCCATAAATACTTCATATAGTATCTGGGGTGCATCACAGCAATGAGTCACCAGCAAAGTGGTTTGCTGCTTCTAGTTGTACTCTGCTTGCTAGAGCTAATACACAATGAATGAACTTGAAATGAAAAATGATTTTTTTTTTTTTTTCTTTACAGGGGACAGTAATAAGAGTGTTTTCCATTCCAGAGGGACAGAAACTCTTTGAATTCCGAAGGGGAGTGAAGAGGTAAAGTTCAGCTGGGTTAATTACCTGATGCTCATTCCTTATGGTTGATTTCCAGTATGTTCAGCAATTGAGCTGGCATCCTGATTTTTTGCTTGTTTTCATCTTCATTCATCCCTGCATGTATGCTTATAACAGTTTTCAGCTTGAATGTTTTCCAATTTTATTCCCTTGGACTTGACTATTCTACAAATCAATCCTGTCAGAACTGTACTCCCTCTTGCCTTTTAAAAATTTATTGGTGAGGGAACTTGTTTAGAGTGGGTCACCTTTTGTAGGATATATTGTATTCTTAGGGCAATTGGAGGCAGTACATCTAATATTCTCACTCTCTTCTAAATCCTTCTAATACTGTGGCCATTGACAGCCGTTGTAAAATGGTGGTGTGGTTTGTGGTAACAGTAACTCTCTAGTTCTACTCTACTTTATACAGGGGTAAGACTGAGTTCAGATTGTTACTAATTGATCCCATATCTGGTAAACATCAGAGCTGAACATCATTAATCTTATGCTTGAGTAGCCTCAAGAAATTATCAGAGAATTCAGAATACTAATTATTTAAGAGTTTTTTTCTTATTTGCAAAGTAGTGGTGACTTTAGAAACCTGCTTAATTAAGCCAAATACTTTTACTTCATTGTTTTTCATCTCTTTTTTTCTTTTTTTCCCAGGTGTGTGAGCATCTGTTCATTGGCTTTCAGCATGGATGGCATGTTTCTGTCTGCATCCAGTAACACGGAGACGGTGCATATCTTCAAACTTGAGACTGTGAAAGAAAAGTAGGTTTCAAAGGTGCCTTAGATTTTTCAAGGAAAAGGTTTAGAAGTTGACTGTACTCAATAGGATGAGTTCTCCAAAGTGTGGAGAGACTTCCTTTGAACACTTCTGTAAAGTAAAGGGCATAAGAAGTCACTTATGAATCAGCAACTGCAGCTGAGCTGTGTACTGTTCTCCCACTGAGTAGAAAAGGTGTTTTTCTGCCAAAGAGAACTTGGCCATCCTTCACAGAGGAGTGTGGAGCAGTTTTAACGTTTTCAGTTACATTTGTTTCACCTCCCCTGATATCCGTATGGGAAGAGCTATCTCAGCAATGCCTTCCAGCTGCATATAGAGGGCTTTAAAAGGCACCAGGTTGTAAAATGTTCCTATTTATGATTTGAGAGGACAGTCTTAATTACATTTCAGTGGAAGTTATTGGAAACAATGATTTGCTTAGTGATAAACAGATTAATAAAATCCTGAAGCGTGGCGCTTCCCAGTAGATTCTGCTCTTGTATAATGAATGTTATAAAATGCAGTCTTAAATGCAGAAATATCAGTTTACAATCAAGCATGCTTAAATAACAGGCTGAGAGTATTGGAGGACACATTTTGTCCTGCAGCACAAATGAAGTGCGTTAGAATTCTCAAGGGTGTTAGTTATTTCTGAAGAGAAAGAAGCTGCTTAATATCTTTAAAAATAAAATGTTTTCAAGTGTTTGCACACTTTTCTCTCTAAGGTGAAGGCAAAGTTGGTCACTTTTCTCTTCTAATTTGTAGACCTCAGGAAGAGCCTACAACCTGGACAGGTTACTTTGGAAAAGTGCTGATGGCCTCAACGAGCTATCTGCCCTCTCAAGTAACTGAGATGTTCAACCAGGGTAGAGCCTTTGCTACAGTCCGTCTGCCCTTCTGTGGGCACAAAAACATCTGTGCACTTGCCACGTGAGTACAGAAATGGAGCCTGCCCTCCCCACCCTGCTGGCTTGTTTGGGCTCTGGAGAGGCAGCCACTGTAAAACACAACTTCATCTGCAGCAGAGCACCTGTGATCATTCCAGTTTAAGAGCAACGTGTCAGAGCTAACACCTCACAGTCATGAGAGAGGAGGAGGAAAGGGCATAATATTTGGATAGGAATAGCCCATTTCTAAATGTTGTTTAGAGATGTCTTCTAAAGGTGTCTTAATTTTGGAACAAGAATACTGAGAACAGACCCATGGGCTTTTATGGCATTTGCTTCCATTAGTGCTATGGGGAATGATGCTGTATGTTGCTAGTGAATTGCAAAATTAGGCAATCCAGCCTAACCATTAAAGAAGTCTTTGAAAGCAAGTTCATATAATTCTTGTCTCTAAAACAGCGTAGCATTCATTAAAGTTAATTTTGAGGACTAAATCTAATCTTTTATGCTGTCTTCCTCAAAGGCAGGTCCCATTTGGCACAGCTACCAAAGCAATAAGATGAGCAGTAGTAAACTTATTTTGTGGGGGTTTTATAATTTTTATGCTAAATTGACTTCATGTCTGTACTCTCACTCCTCTGATCTCAAAGCACCCTTTAAGCAATAATTAAGCTTTGTAACATTTCTCAAATAAGTAAATCCTTCCCGTTAGAATATTCGTCTCTGGAGTTGCACAAAGCTTGATAACTGGACGGTAACTTCTCAATCTGTTTTACTGAGTCACATGTAATTGCTTGATTCCTGTGGCATCCTGTTAGCCCCAAAATGTGGTTATGCTGTAATTTTTTTACACACAGTTCTTTCCTGGGTGCTCTAACTGTTAACAGCATTCCCTGTCTAGGAGCAAAAGTGCGGAAAATAATGCCTTAAAGTCATAGAATCGTTTCGGTTGGAAAAACCCTCTAAGACTGAGTCCAACCTTTAAATCATGGGAAGGGAAGGGAGTGTGTATGCTATTTAATAATCTGTTAATTAATAATCTGTTAATTAATAACCTCTCCTCTAAACCTTTCTAGAATCCAGAAGATCCCTCGTTTGCTGGTGGGAGCTGCTGATGGGTATCTCTACATGTACAACCTAGACCCCCAAGAAGGAGGCGAGTGCACACTAATGAAGCAGCACAAGTAAGTCCACATTAGCTGAGAGCTGTTGTATTTTATTTCTTCTCAAAATCCAGTTTGTTCTCAAACTTAGTTCTGTTCTAGAAAAGTCTAATTTACAACAGCTCATTTCTTCAAACTAATCTTTTTCCAGACCTCTGATATGAATGAGTAACTTCAGAATCCCCCTGAGCCTTCCTTCTAGGTATCCACTACACCAAGCACCGCTTTACCAGCAGAAATTTAACCCTGTCCCAGTGCAGGGAGGGATCAATCGCTGTTCTCTCTGTGCTCCTGTTTCCTCTTGGCACTTTGAGTTGAGTTACTTAAACAAGAACTTGAAACGAGTGACACCGTCCTCTTCATCAATAAATGAAGTGGTTACAAACATGAGAAAGATCTTACTCTGACTTCACAGAGGGGAAACTGGCCTATGAAATTATCCCTGTTCTCTCTCTGCTGGTGTCCTTATTAAACTTCCTTTTGCATATAGGCCAGGCAGCTGCTGTTCTGTAATAGTACTGTAGAGCACTTAGAGAAATAGGACAATGCACTGTTTTCCAGTAAGAGTTGGCAGGAAAAGCTGGGGTAATACCGTCAAATTACTTGATCAATCATAGAATTAAAGATAATAACTCATGATGATAATTCAGGTTTGCAGCTTTGGTCAACCTACAATTATGGTCAAAAATCATGCATTTATCTGAACATTTTAAGGCATGATCTCTGGTTAGGGATGAAGTAAAGCCTCATAGAGGGAAGCTTTTACCAAGCTGTTAATCTTTGAAGTGCTCTAATTTTTTCTCTAGAGGGTTTTCTAGTATCTGTGTATGAAGCAACCGCTTCTGCTGTGGACAGAGCTCAAGGCAATCTATAATATTGCTGATTGGAATGGGGTTTTTTAATCATGCAGTCTGTTTTGAGTCGTCTTTTCCTACTATGAGCTACTAGGACTTAGATCCTGATGCTGTGTCAGAAGCAAACACGATGCTGATGAGTCTTCAGAGAAATACCAAGTGTTGTCAGGTGCCTTCTTGCCAGGCCTCTGAAAAGGAGGGACCAACTTCCTCCTGTTGCATTTCTCTATATGTTATTCTTGCACATCAGATGAAATATTTTCCTGTAGCTGCCAGCTCACGCTGCCTTGTGCCCAGGCAGATCACCTCTCCAGCTAACCCCTCTCTCCCTGGCAGGCTCGATGGCAGCATGGAGCCCGCCAACGAAATTCTGGAGTCTGCATCCCACGACCGGCCCTTGGTAGCGCAGACGTACAGTTCCGCTGTGACTAAAGGTACATACGTGCCTTCCTCACCCACCAGGCATGGTAAGGAGAAGGCTGGGAATGGGGCAGGGAGCACCTCTGCCTGTTGCTTCCTTCTAGATGGCTGCATGAGCTGGTCCACGTCCGCACCGAGCTTTGCGTAACCGCGCGTATGAGGTGGAGCCTTGGTGAGCAGTAGGAAAAGAGCACTTGTGGTGTGCAGTAGCTTTCTGTAGCTGGATCACTTGTCTTTGCTGCTTTCTGGGTAGAACTTTTTCTGGAGTTGTGGTTGATTGCTGTAGTGATAGTTTCAGTACTTGCCACATGGTTCTTGAGGCAGTTCTGCACCCAGACCTTGTGCAAAGCATCTGAATTATAGCCCTGCTCCCTTTTTAACATTTTTTTTTTTTACAAAAGGTTGATAAATTCTGCAATTGTTCCTTTATGGGAACAGCAACCTTTTAGCCTGATTCACTGCTCTGTTAAATCAAGAGGATGAGAACTTGGTTAATGCTGCAGCTCTCCAAGTCAGTGGAGCTTTTGCCACGTCGGGCACCCCAGTTAGTGCCTCGCTGCAAAGGGAGGACAGTCAGCACATATCACGTGTGTACTGCACTGCGTCAGTGGAGACTGAAAACATCAGCCTGCCCAAAGCTCCAGTATGCGTTGCACACACACAAGAGTTTAATTTTGATCATGAACTGCTCTTGGCTTTGGAGAAACACAGTAGTGAAACAGAGTCATGATAAAAGCAAACATAGGGTGGCAGTGAAACTATTTCAAGTAATGCCTGGTACTTCAGCTCTCCTCATTCACTCTGGATCCAAGCCTTAGTTTGTTGCTGCTGATTCCCCAACTCCTTGTTCCTTTCTCTCCAGCCTATACGGATGACCTGGGTGCTGTGGGTGGAGCTTGCCTGGAAGATGAAACCAACTCACTTAGATTGGACGAAGACAGTGAGCATCCCCCCATGATCCTTCGGACAGACTAAACTTGGACCTGCGAACTCACTCCTGAAGCAGAGAACACTGGCTTGATGTTTCTTGAGGAATCTCGTGTTATGCTGCTATGAACTTTGACATGAGTTGGGAGAGAGGATGACAGACTCTTACAGTTTTAAGTCGTAGCTGTAGTTCTAATTCTATACAATTGGAAAAATATATGGTTTTCAATTCAGTGGCTTTTAATCTTGCTTATCTATTTTAGCTGTGTTTATTTTTTTTGTTGCCAAAACCTGCTGTTTGTGCAGCCCTCAGAGCCTACTTAGCTTTGCATGCGTTCATGTGCCAAGCAAGCATACGAGGGGGAGAGAGAGAAGCCACTTTATAACAAACTCAAGTTTGTATTTTTTTTATATATGTATATAATATTTAGCCTATATAAGGAAGGAGTAGAGAAGTGGTTCTGGAAGCTGAGACTAGTTCTGCACTGACAAAGGTCCAAATGGTTTCCTGTGCATGGGCTTGCAGGCATACCTAGTGACTGACATGCAACCTTTCAAATGCAATGGCCTGTTTTTTTGGGTTCTCCCTTCCCTTTCCTGGACCATTTTGTTAATTAAAATTCCTTCTGAATGTTGTGTATTTGTGGGACTGTTCTGTTTGTTGGGATGGAAAACTGGAAGTGTTTCCCTGCGTAAGGATATAGAATATAGAAAGTGCCTTTACAGGGAAGGAAAGGAATTGCTGCAGGAAGAAAAGCTAGAATTGAGGGAAGGATTGTTAGAGAATCTTGTCTGTACACCTTTGGTACTTGGGTGTCTGTAGCCTGTAGCAGCTGATGAGCTTGTGGGTTTTTGAGAAAAGACTTGGAATGCACTTTCTTTCTTTCCTGTAGATTGTCCTATTTTCTTGGCAGAGTAGCAATAACCTTTTTTTATACTTTTTTAAATTATCCAAAGCAAGGATTCTGTCAGGCTGGAGGGAAGTCCCTGTAGAGTTTGGCAGCCCCACTCTATAAACAGCCTTAAGGTTTCCTGCTGGAAGGCTCTCAATTCCTGCTTCTTCTCAGTCTGGGGCTGAGTGTAGTGCTCTAATAGTGAAAGTTCTTGATTTTTTTTTTTTTTTTTTTTTTCAGATACTGATGTAAATATAAATGATTTTGAAAATTTAATTTACTTCCGGGTTCTCTACTGCTGCATAACAATGCTTTTCTTTTCTTTGGTTTTTTTTTTTCCATTTCCCCACTCATCAGAGTACCTCTTGCGATACACTCAAGGACTGGTTGTTTCTTTGGCAGTTTTGGAATAAATCCTTAACTGCCCTGACACTGTCTAGGGCTTTCCAAGGCTGAGCAGTGCTGCAGACTATTTTTAGGGTTGTAATGTGCCTTCTCTTAAGTCTTGGATAACAGTTATTGAGCAAGTGATTAGTGAAGTACTTGGTGAGTGTTACTTCCCTTTGCCAAAACGAGCCTGCTTTGCCTTCTGTGTAGCAATGTGGGTTGTTTCCTTTCCCTCTACTGACTGCTTACAAAGAAGTAAATATAAAAAGAGGCAAGAAAATGGCAGATCTTGAGAGGAGAACAGAGGCTGAGTGTTCCAGCTATGTGTGAACTCCCTACAACAACTACGCAGTGATGTTCTTTTAGGATTTGGTACCATGAACAAGTCTTCTCTGGAGCAATAGCAGGCAGTGGGCTCTGTCCCCAAAGCCCTGTGTGGGCTTCCCCTGCCTCTATAAGTACAAAGAAGGTGGTAGCCCCTGCCAAGAGAGCTCTGTCAAGGAGGCTGCTGTGAGTCTGTGTCAGTGGAAGGTGTTTGTACACGAGCATGTGTGGGAGAGAAGGGTTCAGGCTTGTTTATTCTCTGCAAACCCTTGACTGTCCGAAGTAGTCGGTTGGAGTGGCTTGTGGTGTCCTCTCCAGAACCCAGCACATTCACAGCAAGCCCCTGAGTCATGCTGAAATCTTGCTTAGTCTCTTGACTTTAAGGTCTGGCTGACAACTCAGTTCCATGGTCTGCAGTTACTTATTTTATTTTCTGCTTTACTGCTCTCAGCTTTGCTGTGATGTTCCGAGCTGCAGAGTGAAATACAAGTCTTGAAGTAAATATAAGCTCAGTGAGCTTTGCTGGCAAACTCAACCACCCAGGAGATGTCTGCTCATTCCAGACTAAAGCTGGTTAACATTCCTGATAACATCCTTGGAGGCTTGGCCTAGACTCCACAAGCACAGTTAGCAGTAAACATGCACCAGCAGCACAGGTCTGCTAAGCACACAAGTTTTACAAGTCTTGAGTGTAACAAAGGCCATGTTACACCCCTAAACGTAATTACTAACTTTGCTGTTAAAAACAGAGAACATGTATTGTACTAATTTTATTCCCTTCTTAATTTTCATACCTTATTTTCCACAGGTGAGTTGGAGATCCCATATTCACTCTATTTGTGTCTTCCGTACGCTGTAGCGTGTTCCTGCTCCTGAGCCACACACTGTGGAATTGCTGTGCCCTACTTGGTTCACTCTTAAATAGAAGCTGAAAGCCAGTTAAAGTATCTTCTTGCTGTTGTAACTGGGAAAATCTTTTTATAGAGCAAAAATATTAATGTTCTGAGGTTAGTGACCAGCTAGTAGGGTGGAGCAGGTTGTTTCTGGTCCCCACTGGCTGTGTATTTAAGAGTGGTGACAGTAGTTTGTCTTAAATTCATTGCATGAGGATATAAACTTTTTCTCAGATAAAATATGACTGATGTAATTTCCATGTGATGGCCTCAGGCCCTCAGTAACCACCCTGTTGTGGTATGCTACCAAAGTTAGAAGTCTTTCAGCTTGGGGGTTTATCCCAGTGACACAAAGATGTGTTTCTATTTTTTTTTTTTCTTTAAACATAACTAGAAATACTGTTTGCAGCTGCATCCTCACCTGAGTGTGGAGCCTGTGATTGCATTGTTGTTCTCTGTGAATCAGGTGGTGTCTAAACATTTCTGTTCTGATGCTCTGACAAACCCAGGGTAAGCCAAGGAGGCTCTAGCCCTGTGCTGTGGCCATGAGCTGGTCACAGGGTATGGGAACACCTGTGCAGCCCCTCTCAGTTTAGACTGACCTTCCTTGGAAGGACAGTGTTTGTTCTGTACAGTCTGTCTCTCTCTCCATATGGGCTGCACTTCCTCATAGCTTTTAACTCAGTGGAGGGTTGAGGCAGAGAACTGAAACAACCAAAGCTAGGGAGGGGGGAACACTGAAAAACTTAGAATCCTAAACTCAGGTCTTAGCTTGCAGTGGGATCAGTTCCCAGGGAGTACCGTAGGGAAGGAGCTGCTTCTCTTGATGTGCAAATGGGCAGCGAGTGCAGGTCCTCGGCTGCTGTCTCGACATCTGTCTGTTTACTCTGTATTTCAAGTTCTGAGGCAGAAAGCTTTTATCTGCCCTGGTCTCTTCTTATGTCACTGTTTCCAAAATACAAGTGATAGATACGAATCTAGCCGTTAAAAGGCAGGGCCTGGCAGAGGAGGAGGAGGAAGTAGAAAGCATCAAGAGGTTGGTAAAAGCTGTTTGTTCTGATGCCCTGTTGAACAAGACATTGGCACAAGTGCTTCCTCTGGGATCAGGTGTGTGCTTGTACCTCACTGCTCTGGGTCCTGCACGGCGAGTTTCTTGGCTCTGTGTTTTGCAGAGGGTGGGGGTAGAGGTGGTGGCTTTTCAAGTCTGCCTGAATGCAAATAAATACCTGAGAAGACCTTTAATGCAGTGACAGGTGTTTGCACAGAGGAAATTCGGTCTGACCTGTGTGGAATAGCAAAAAGGGAGGAGGGAGCAGAGGAGCCCCAGGCTGGGTGAGCGGGTTAGCACTGAGCCCGAGCACAGCACTCTCTGTTATGTCCCATGCTGTGCTTTCTTGGCTCCAATAATGGCATTAGCACCAACCAGCATGCAGTAGGACAGTAGAATTTCTTTCCCTGTGGGTTGCTGAGCTGTTCAGTATCCCACTGGCATGTGCAGATGCTCTGCTGCTGTTTGCAGAGCGACAGGAGTCTTTGTCCAAAGTGTTGGTGGGGATTAATCACTGCAGAGGTTTGGGAAGTTTTATTCTGTGCTCCAGTTGTCCTGGCTAACAGTGAACTTTATTTAAACTGTTAATATCTGAGAGCAAGGCCCGAGCGTCTTCTCCACATGTGCAGAGCAGGCCTTTCTTTTCCTGGAATCTGCTGGCCTGTGAAAGGCTTGCAATGAAGAAAGCATGGCTCTGACTGTAAATAAATCCTTTCAGATTCCAGTTGTACAACCAAAGGAATTCAGCAAATTCCTATTTTTCTAATCATGACATGCCTTCATTTTAATGCTCTTCCGACTGGCAAATCTCATCTTACACTGCTTTGAAAATAACGGGCAAGAAGTTGTAATTCTGCCCTGCAAACAGCTGCCGTTGTGCTTGTTACAGGTGTCAGTGCTGTGGCTTTGGCCATGTGGCCGCAGGGACCCTGCATGTGTCCAACTCAGGAGCGGGGAGTTCTCCCCAAACCTGTAGCTCTGGGTTTCTGTGGGGTGTTGACTCAGCCCTAGGTCTACCTGGATCTATTTGCTCTTGCATTTGCTTCCTGGAGAAAACCCTGCATCCTGCAGTGCTCACTGACTGTTTGGTATCTGTGTTGATAAGTGGAAAAATTTGTCTAACATTCCACCTCACCAAGTGTCTGGCTTTCACTGCTAGCCCGTCGCTCTTTGTAATTTTATAACTGCCTAAGAAATTAAATCTGTGTTGTGATAAGTATTCTGTGTCTTCTTCCTTTTGTTTGCTACTTGGAGATGGGGCCAGATAAGATCAGGGTGACGCTATGTGGCCCAAACCAAAACAGCAGCAGTTAAGAGCCCTCGGTCTCGGCTGTGCTTTGTAGCTGCTCTCCACAGAGCAGCTTTGCAGGGACTGGGAAAGGACCAGCTGAGTTTTTCTTGGCACATTTTGCTTGCAAATGTAATTTTCCCTCTTGTTCCTCCTCGAAGCTGCTCTTCCCTGGCCTTGCATTTGTGTATTTTTCTCCTGCTGCTCAGGTGAGTTCCTTAACTGCCTTTATTCCTTTTTTTCATGGGATGCATCTCAAGCAGTACTTTCATAGCCAGCCTGCTCCCTGTGCTGCCACTCCAGGCTTGTTGCTTCTTGCATTCAAGCCCTGGAGGAAGATGTGGAGTGAGCCCTTGCAGATGGGAGAGGAGGCACCTCCTGCTTCTATATCCTTCCTCCTGCTAAGCAGCAGCAAGAGCTTTGATCGGGATGGACAAGAGGAGCAAAAGCCTTTCTGCTCTTGCTAGCAGTGTTGGAGCACGTGAGGACAAGATGAGGATGAGACTCTCCCTGTTCTCCTGTGTGGCTTTCTCATGGCGAGGCCTTGGCTGAGGAGCTGCAGGCGCCGCCTCCCCTGATCCAGCTCTGGAGGGCAATGCTGCCCTGTCGCTGCTGCTTTGTGCCTCCCTTTGCTCCAGGCAAAACAGGCTCTCTTAGCTCAGATGAGTGTCTCTAAACTGTTCACTCGGCTGCTGGTGATGTTTCCCTGTCTCCTGCCTGGAGCAAACCGAAGATCTGAGGGAAGCTGCTGGTGGATTCAGGAAGTGGCAGTGACTTCCATCTGCAGTGGTGATGCCAACAAATCCTCTGTTCCCTGTGTCCCAGGTGGATAGAGTCATCCAGACCCACTGATGTTTTGGGAGGTCCAACAGCCCCTCTCCTTCTGCTCTAGAGGAGCAAAACAGAATATTCTCCAGTAAGCATAAGAAAAATTGTGAGCAGTGGGCCATACCCAGCCCTGAAATAGGCAGCCATGGTTGCTTTCACATCAGCAGTTTCACATCTGTCTGTTGGTACTGAGTTTGGCCCACTGAGCATGAATTTCCAGGGAAGGGACTGAGCAATCCCATTTCCAATTATTTATCTTATTGTAAGGGCAAACATGGACTCGTGCCTGTGTTCCTCCCTGGTATGCTTTCTCTTGGTACTGAGTAGGCTCTTGGGTGTAGCTGTGATGATCTGCCCAGTGGTGAGGCCCTGAGACCCTTCACTACGCAGGACTCGAGTCCAAGATGAAATAACTGAGCAGAAGCACAATCCTGGTGTGAACAGCCCCACTTAGGCTGTGGCTGAGCTGAACAGACTGCTGGGAGCAAAGCAAGGAGTGAGGAACTGGGCAGAGCAGCTCACACTGCCCCGGGCCTGGCTGGGTTGCAAGGTTGATGCAGAATCACTCATTTTTAGAGCCAGTGGGCAGAAAGGAGATGCTGGGGCAGTGCTGGGGTCCAGCAGCCAGAGGTGAGCGCCAGCACCACTCTGATCCTGCCCAGGCTTAGGAGCAGCTTGTCTCTCTTTGCAGCACCCACTCTCAGCTGGTGCCTGAGCACTCACCTCTCTCGTGCCACATCCAACCCACGCAAGTCTCAGACAGGCCCTTGGCAGAGACTTTTTTGGCTAATTAATGATGCACTGTGAGCTAATGAGGGCATTGTGCCCAGCTTGCTGGAGCTGAGGACAGCTGATGCCGGCTCCTCCAGCACTGGGTTATGTTTTGGGCTGGGGTTTTTAGCAGTTACAGGCTATAATAAAGGATTTGAAGATTGCTGTGTCTGGGTAAGTCCGTTAAGTAAGCTAGAGGATTTTGGCAGTGTTTTGATATTTTGGATACTGTTTTGCAGGGGCAAGGAAGGCCCTGGGAGAGAGACTCACTTCTCCACAAGTGTAGTCCGGGAGCTGGGGAGCACCAAGTGATGCAAGGGCACAGATCTGCTTTGTCCATGTGATCAGAGCCACCTTGTCCACACGGTGGGTACAGAGTCACTTTTGGGTGCCAGCCTGGTGTGTACCTTCCCAGCATCTCCCTTGTCACTGCTGGGCCCTTCTCCCTGCTTGGGGCAGGCTGGTGGCAAAGCCCTTCCAGGCGTGTCAGCCACTGCTCCTCAGCAGCTCCAGATCAGGGCTGATAATTTGCTTTATCTGTGGAGGGCAGGCAGAGGGATGGGCCTGTGGCTGGTGAAGGGAAGGCTGCTGGGGGCCATCAGAGGGGGGCTGTGCTCTGCTGTTGTGCAGCTGTTGGATGGAGCTGCAGGGCCCTGGGGCCACGGAGTGTCCCTGTCCCTTCCCCAGGACCATCCCAGCCTTCTGTCCCCAGAGCATCCCTGTTCTTTCTTCCCTTCCCTGGGACCATACCAATCTTCTTTTCCTGGAACACCCATGTTCTTTCCTTTCTGAGAGTCTCCCTGCTCCTTCCCTGGGAGCATCCAAGCCTTTTCTCCTCTAGAGCATCCCTGCATGTTCTCTAGAAGCATCCCAGTCTTTCTCCTCCCATAACCTCCCTGCTCTTTTGCTGGCAGCATCCCAGCCTTTTCCCCTTGGTGCATCTATGCTCCTTCCCTTGTTTGCTCCCATGACATCCCTCATCTGCTTCTTCAGCAGCTCTCTGCAGCACCTTCTGTGCATGCTGAGGGCATCTGCCTTGCACTTGCTCCTTGACCCAGAGCAGAACATAAGGGGAGGAAAAAAATACTGCTCTGTGTTTGCCTTCACCCAGCCCCTGAGCCAGAACTGCTGGGGGAGGCAGAGGGTGCTTGGCTGCTGTGTGTGCCACAAGCTCCTGCCTGGGGCTTGATCCAGCCATGCTGGGATGAGGGGACTGTGGTGGGGCCAGGGCAGAGTGTGTCTGGCTTTAGCTGTGTGGCTGTGCCACTGCTCTGCTGTGTTTTCCTGAGCAGATAACGCTGCAGCTTTTGGAGTTGGGCCCAAAAATTGAGTTCTGGCAGGGGAGGGCAAAGCTCTGGGCTTCACCTGGCCCCACAGCCTCTGCTGTTGGCTGAAGCAGGGCTGGAATACAGACCCCGGGCTGTGTCCCCTCCCTCTGCACCATCAGGGCACAGGGGTCTCTGCTCCAGGTGTCCCCTGAGGACCCCCCTGCTCTCTATGGGCACCAAGCACAGTGAAATCATGCAGAGCATCTCTCCTCACCCAAAAACAATTTTGGAAATGAAAGTGGGGAGACAGAGCCAGGGACATTATCTCAGCCCTTTTTGACTTTTCAGATAGGAAATAGCCTTTCATCTCTCCCAGGGTGAAAAGGCAATTTGCATTTCAAGAGGTCAGGATGAAGCTTTTTCTCTTTACCATCCCAAATTCATTATTAAAAGTCTATTTGGAAACAAAACAACACATCCACGGGAAGATGGCCTCTGCAGGCTCAAATTAACTGCTCCTGTCATCCCTGATTTCCCTGGCTGCTGCTGGAGGATGCAGGATCGAGGAGGAGGTGCGGGCACTGCTGGAGATGTGAGCGGAGCAAACCTGTGAGCTCCTCGGTGTGGCTGGAGCTGCTCTGGGGCTTGGGGGTCTCCCCTGGGAATTGGGGGGGGGGGGGGGGGGGGGGGGGTTTGCTCCCCCCTGCCCTGCACAAGCTTGGCTTAAATTCCATGAGGATAACTCCAGACCCACCTCCCTGCAAACCCTGCTTTCTTCCTGCTCCCACACTTGCCCTGGTCTGGGACCTCAGCCTGGCTCCAGCAACCCAATTCTGCCTAATAAAAAGCCTCTGGCAGCCTGGAGCTTGGCTGGGGCTTGCTGGGCACTGGTGCTTTGTTTTCTCAGCTGCTGCCTCTGCCCTCACCACTGCCACTTATTGGTATCAGAGTTTGCATTAGCAGGTGCAACTCTGAGATATTCAATTACATATAAAGAGCTGTAGCAAAGCAAGACATTGCAGGAGGCATCAAGGCTGTTGGTTTCAGGGTTTTTTTTCCTTGGTTTTGGGTGTTTTGTTTTGGTTTTTACCTTGCATTTAAAGGAGATGTGAGGATGGGTAAAGTGGTGTTGACTAAATAGAAAACATAAGTAAAAAGTGGAGTGAAGAGAGGGAGAAATAAATAAATAATCCTGTTTATGAAATGAAACAGCTGGGTAGAAAAAAAGAGAATGATCTCCGGGAAGAAAGCAGCTCCCTGGGCTATTTTTAGCTCTTTTGTTTCTCCCCCCCTTTCCATCCCCACCCTCCTTGCACAGTCTGAGGGTTTGGTGCATGTCAGTCCTGCTGTTCTCCCTCACCTCCTGAGTGCCAGGTGATGTGCTCTTTTCTTATTTTCTTTTTTTCTCTCCTCTTCTTGCATCTTATTTATAGCGTGGAGGTGGGGGAAGGGCAGCAGCATCAGGAGAGGCCGTGCAGGCATCGCCCTCAGCCCTGGCTGGGGAAAGGAGAGGGCAGCAGGGGCTGAGCCTCTCCTGCAGCATCCAGAGCCCTCCCTCTGCTCCTCAGCAGCTTCAGGAGCTGCTGTAACCCCCTCGGAGTTCCCTTTGCCTGGATCTCGGGCTGCAGTTGCTGTGCTCCCAGCAGCTCCAGGGCAAGGGGCCAGGTTTGGTGTCTTCTCTCAGTTCTTGCACCAGTGGGGCTGGAGGAGCCCTGGATTTCCATCAACTCTTTCTCCTGCTAGGCACCATCATTCCTACACTCATCCCAGCAAAGCTTTCCACCATCCAAAGTCACTCAACCCTGCAACTTTCCCCTTCCCCAGCCATCCCTCCCAGCTCCCACATCTCCCATCAATGCTGCTGCTGCCCCAAGACCCCTCTCCCCTCATCTCCTCTGCCACCACCTCCCCCCTCACCGAGCATCCTCGTGGTCTCCCATATTTGTGCCATTATGGAAGAAATACATAATTCTTTTATTATTCAATTAGGAATTTAACACACAATCAGGTGATCGCTTTAAGAGGATTTCCTATAAGGCAGGATTTGAATAACAGGGCTATGAGTAATATATTCCCTTAACTGGTTTATTCCTTTATCAGATTTTTTTCCCCCTAAGCACTTTAATGCATTTACTTTCCCATTGTCGACACTTTTCTCCGCACTCTTCCTCCCTCCCCGAGCTTATGCAAATCCCCCGTAAGGCGTTTAATGCGCCCTGTGTGTCAATAGTGCCCAAATCTTCGCGACAGCATTAGGCTGCATGCATGCCCTGGCTGATTAAGAGGGGTGGTGGGGCCAGCCTGGCTGCCCAAACCCCCTTCCAACCCCCACCATGGGGCCAGCAAAGGGGCCCCTGTGCTGGGAGCTGCATTTTTCCAGAGAAAAGGCTGGAGCTGAAAGTAGCTTTTCTTTTGCAGGGCGGGCCGTGAATAGGGAGCGTGAGGCTGACCTGTCCGCTGCTGTTTGCTGCCCTGTCGCTCAGCTTTTGGGGTGCGTGGAGGTGTTCACTGGGGAGGGGGATGGCTGTGGGTGGGAGGTGAGCGGAGAAGGAAGAGGAAGGTGGCAGAATAACCCCTGAGCCAGTATCAGCGTTTATTTGTGAGCACACAATCGACGTGCACGATCCTA
The DNA here is from genome assembly GCF_020740725.1 of Corvus hawaiiensis. Taxonomy (NCBI): domain Eukaryota; kingdom Metazoa; phylum Chordata; class Aves; order Passeriformes; family Corvidae; genus Corvus; species Corvus hawaiiensis. The sequence continues at coordinate 5,815,402 of NC_063228.1, forward strand.
TGGGGTGGTGCGTGCTCGGGGTGCATCACCCCTGGGTACCCGGGTGCCTGCTGGAGCCATGTGGGAATGGCTTGGGCATCTCTGGCAGGAAAAGAAGGGGTTTTCCTACTTTTTATGCCTCCAAGGGCTGAGGTCAGCTCATCCTCACCACACTGCCCAACCTCCTTCATGCGTTCCCTGGGGCGGCCTCTGGGCCTTGTTTTGGGGGGTTTAACAGCCTTCACAGACATGGGGTGTGATGTACCCGGTGACTGGGGCAGAAGCCTGGAACCTGGCTCAGGGGGATGTATTTGCCTGCTCACCTTGGTGGAATGTTTGCTCTGAAACCTACAGACAGTGCTGGGGAACTGGGAAAAGGAGAGCCTGGGGAGGAGGGCAGCAGCGATGACAGGAATAGCAAAAAAGGTTGGCCTGTAATTCCTGGCTTTCCCACTGCCTGAGGGTTTTGTGGCTGCTGGCAAGGCCCTTTGTGAGCACAGCACGGGGGGAAAACACCCCCTCCAAGGGTAACTGTCACCATTTTCTCCTTCCAGAGAAAAGTCTCTCTCAACCTGTGTCTGTAAATAGCCCGGTGAGTGGGAGCGAGCTGAACCGGCCCTTCCCGGCGTTGTTTCCTCTACGCCCACCACTGATTGTCTCCTTTTTTTATCCCGTCCTGCCACTCTGCCTGTGCGTGCAGCAATTATGCAAAGTTGCAATCAAGGAGCTGAATTAGGAGCTCATCTTGGATTAATTAGTGATGGATGCAAATCTGTTCCAACAAAGAGGAGCGAGGGGAATGCAAAGGCCATGGGTATCCTCCCAGGGTTTCTCCAGCTCTCCCAGGCTGGTTTGAGGGCAGGGAGGGATGCAGAGTAATGCCTTGCAGGAGAACTGGGGCATCCACGTGAAAGAATTTGGTTCTTGGCCTTGGGACAAGGCTTGGGTGCCCCAAAGCTCATGCTCAGCTCAGCCCCTGCATCTCCCTGGAGGTTTTAAACCCAGAGCTTTGGGCTTAGAGCATCTCCTCCCACCCCGGCCTTGCTGCAAAGCTTGGGGAAAAACCAGTTAATCCCTGCGGCCTCCAGTGCTGAGCTCCTGCCAGCACTGGGGATTTCTGTTCGCCTGCAATCGGATTGTGACAAACCCCTCCACTTGCATTGAACAAATTCTCTGGCTACTCCCCGCTCCTTGCAGGCCCCAGTAATCCCCCAAGTGTGACTCCAGCCAACAGGCAACATCCCTGATTAATCCCCGCCGTCTCTGTGCAAAGCCAGTGCTGCCAAGGATGCTCCTGGTGCTGGCACGACACGCTGGGCCGGCGTTGGGAGCAGACCCCGGGTAAGGATGCAATGCTGTTTAAAGGAGCTTTTCCAAGAGGGGATTGCAGCCTTGAGAAAGGCTTCCTCTTCTGTGAAGCGGAAAAGATGGATGCACAGTGCTCCCGGGAGCACTGAGTGAGGGGGTGTGGGAAGGGGGATGCAGATGTCTCATCCCTTTTTCTGCCCCCCCTCAGTGTCACCCACCCCAGCTGGTGCAGAGGGGACACCCATTGGGCACAGAAGAACCAGGGCAGCCTGGCAGGGTGAGCAGGGCTTGGTTAAGGAGCTCCTTAGCCAAGGGATGGCTTGTGGCTGTGTCCACAGGGATGGGGACAGCAGGGACAGCCCCTTCCCATGGTCCCCAAGAGTTTAAAGCCTTGGCTCGAGGTTTTTGGTCTGCAGACAACTGAAAGGTCTCTCCTTCCTCTCCCCTCTGCAACAGCAATGATTAATAAAACCTGACTCGGCTGGAAGGGCAAGGAAAAAACAACAATACAGGACATTTCTGGAGATCGTCCTAATCCAGCATCTCGAAGCCAAATGAATCAGCAGCTTCTTATTCTGCCGGCAGGATTAGTCAATGTTCATCCAGGCTCCTGGGAATTGAGGTGAGGCCCTGCATAGCAAGGAGCTGTGGCAAGGTGGCCACAGGGTGTTGGCTGGTTCATGGAGCCAAGCAAATCCCTCCTTATAATCCTGCAAACTCTGTTGGGATGCACCCACTCGTGCTGGGAGCCATGGGACAGCAGGGAGAGGCAGGAGAAGGAAAAAATGCCTCTAGAAATCTGCAGTGTGGGTGAGGGATGAGGCTGTTGGATGTGAGGTGCAGGGGCAAGACTCCAGGCTGGGGCTGTGTGTAAGGGATGTCCCTCATGCCACAGGGACCAGGATGCCTGGAACCAGGAGCACCACGCCTGGCTGACTTTCCTGGCTGTTAAAGTGGGTCAAGCAGAAACCCAAGGAGCATCTGAGCTCACCAACCTTGAGCCAACTATGTGGAAGCTGAATTATTCAGGGCCAGCTTAAAAAATTTAAGAGCCCAGCAAAACACCAGGAGAGCCCAGCCCATGGGACCCCCATACCCTTGTCAGGCAGAAGCAGCTCAGCCTGCCCATGCTCAGGGGGCACCTTGGGCGGGGGGGACAGTGTTGTTTGTGTCTAACACTGCCCTTGTGAATCGAGAAAGCAGAGAGAAAGCACCCAGAGAAGTTCACCCTGATGAGTTCATCTCCCTGTGTTTCCTGTAGCTCTCCAAGCTGTAGCAGTTTCCTTGGGTATCCCAGCATGGGTCTGTCACATCCACAGCAGGAGTAGTTGAAAGGGAACCCCCCTTGTCCCCTGGAATGGGGATCTCTTGATCGTGTGATTTTGGAGAAGATGCTAAAACTCAGGCTTGATCTTTGTCACCAGGTGTTCACTTGCAGCATCTCCCGCGGCTCAGAGAGCGCCACATCCTTTTGGGAGCTGAGATGCTCCCCTCGGCTTGGTTGTCTTTAAAGGACCACCCCTGGTTCTATTCCTGGGGCTTTGGAATGGGGAGAACCGGCTCCTGGGGGGAATCCCTGTGGTGAGTAATGCTGCCTGGCGAGTGCTGGGAAAAGGCGGGTGCACATATGCTTCAGCTCATCCTGCTCTTTTCATGGAGCACTCTCACTGTCTGGGTGCCAACCAGTGTCAGACACGGCCAAGGAACCCCCACCACACTCACCCCCCCCCCTCCTTTTTTTTACATTTTCAAGGTTCCTGGAAGAGAGCGATGGGGTCTGGTGTAGAGCAAGGGGTTGTACCCCAAGGGGAGTGAGGTGCTTTGAGATTTTACAAAGACACTATGAAATTAGAGCTGAACAAGCCTGCCAAAGCAAACAGCCCAAAAAAATCCCCCTTTGCACCAGAGGGCCGAGCTGTGCAGGTGCTCAGCCCAGAGGGGAGTAGGGAAGGCTGAGCCCCGGCCCCAGGCCGTGCTTGGCGCAGCAGTCGGGTGCGCTTTGAGCCAAACTCCGGCTATTTCAGTCAAGGAGGAAAAGATGGAAATTTCCACCTGGCCTGTTTTCTTCCCTGTGCTGAATTTGCGGGAGACCCTTTTCTCAGCCCCGCTCCCGGCAGAAGGGCGGCTGAGGCGGCACAGGCGGCTGTGTCTCTAATTTCCTCTGGCAGCGGCAGCAGCAGCAGCAGCGCATCCCCCGGCCCCGCGCGCTGATTTACACAACGCAGCAATTATTGACTGCGAGGAGATTGTAATTCACAGCCCGCCGCGGTGCAGCCACGGCCTGGGAGCAGGGATGGTTCGTCTCCTCCTTCCCGCTGCCTCCATCCTCACACGCTCCGGGGGGGCAGAGCCCAGCAAGGGCTGATCCCCCAGAGCTCTCACCCAGTTTGCTGGGAGGGGGCTGAGTCCCCCCCTCTGTGCCTTGCTGCTCTTGTAGAAAACCCCACAGCAATAGATCCCCGTGGTGGAGCTTGCAGCCTGGGCCAGCTCTCCCAGCCCAGGACGGGTGGGGACACCGACGGGGTCCCTGCCTGGATCACCCTCCTTGGGGACACAGGTATCCACATTGCCCCATGCTGCTGCTTCCCTTACTCCTCTGCTTCCATTCCCTGGTTATGCAGGGGATCAGAGATCTTGGTTGTTTCCTCAAAACGCTGGGGCATTGCTGTGTTCTGACAGCCAGATTTGCAATCCATCTATCCATCCATCCTGATCCCATCAGCTCCTCTTACGACAAAACCCTTCTCAGGGCAGGAACGACCCTGTCCCTGAAAAGCTCATGCCCTGAATGAAATTACCGGGGCTTTCTTCCTAATTAATCTCTCTTTGCAATTAGCTCCGGACCTCCGATATCCCTCTAAGGCACCTCTCGCCAGTACCTATAGGCAGTACCTACAGGCGGTGCCTATGGACAGGGGTACGGGCGTGCATCGGGAAAGCCGCTCCCGCGGACCCGGGGCCGCCGGGGGGGCTCGGGGGAGGAGCGGGGGGCGGGCGGGAGGCAGACCCGGGGGGAGGCAGACCCGGGGCCGCCCCCGCTCCGCGCCGCCGCCGCACTCGGTGCCGGCCCCCTCCCGGCGGAGGCTCCGGTATGGCGGGGCCGGGGGCCGGCGGCCGCCGGGGCTGAGCGGGGCGGGCCAGCGCCGGTGCCGCAGAGCCGCCGCGGCGGAGCGAGGTAAGAACCGCCGCGACCTGTTGGGCTCGGCCGGGACCGCCGGGGAGCGGGGGAAAGGAGGGGAAGCCGCCGCGCCGAGCCCCTGCCCGCCCTGGCCCCGCTGAGCATCTTCCCGGCCCCCCCGAGCATCCTCCGGGCGCGGCCGGGGCCGCGTTCCCCGCGCTCCCTCCGGCCAGGAGATTCTCCTTCAGACCGGGGACGTGGGTTACTGAATTCCCCTCGTCTGTGGCAACTTCGCCGCTGGTAAGATGTCGGGAGACCCTTCTGCCAGGGCAAAAAACGCTTTTCTGCCCTAACACGGGGCTGCGGTGCCCGGGGCTCACGCAGAGCCGGGGGGCAGCGGGGCAAGGGCTCCTCTCGGTTGAGACCTCCCACCCCTGACCGCGATGGAGAAACGCCTCCGCTCCCACACTGGGGCCACAGGGGTGGCAGGGTGTAAATCCATAGGGGCAGACGGATGTATATCCAGCGGGAGGAGAAAATCCAATTTACGGAGGCGCAGGGATGCTCGGGGGAGTGAGGCGGAGAGTGCCGGAGGCTGGTCCAGCGCCGCGGCTGTACAGCGCATCCCGCATCCCGCTCTGCTCCTGGCCCCGAGAAGTTTGGGCCACACACAGTGCGTACGAGGCATTTCCAGCTGGGATTTCTGCTATGGAAAAGCCCTGCAACAGGCTTTCCGGCATCCCGGGAGATGCTTCCCGCTGGGTTTTATTGTCTGGGGTGGTAGCCGGCACAGGAGGGTGTGGGTGAAGGGGATTGCAGACAGCTCCTCTGGGAGCAGCAGGATGGAGCGGTGTCCCCAGCATAACGTGCCCTGCTGGGTTGTTCTGCTCGCGGGGCTCCGGGATGGGCAGTCTTGGGGTGAACCCCAGCATGATGCGGGAGGAGGGACCCCATCCCAGCGCCACAGCAGTGCTGTGACCTCAGCACAACCTCGGGGCCGGGGCAGTGCTGCCCTGTGCACCCGTCCTGTAGCAAGAGAAGCATTTTAGGCTCCAGGAACTCGCTCACAGGATCTGTGGACAACACGTTTGCCACCCACCTCAGGGCCCTCCAGCATCCAGCACATCCTGGCAGCTGGAAAACCTCTCTGCTCCTGCAAACGCCATGTCTGGCAGGGAGACCAAAGAAATCACTGTCATTGATTTTTCTTCTCTTGCCTGACTCAACCTACTGCCTTGGAGGAGATTTTTTTCACCACCACCACCCCTGGATGCCAGGGAAATCTGCAGGAGGTGGGCTGGGGACAGGCTGGCATCGAGCAACTGGCACAAGGAATTCAGAGCAGCCCCCTGGGGTTGAACCGCAGGAAAGAAACGTATTTTGGGTGGCTCTGGTGGGGTCACTGGAGGATGTTGGGTATTTGAAGAGCTCATTCTGGGATGCATTCAGTGCAGACCCTCTGAAGCATGATGCTGGGGTCTCTCTGGCGGCTCTCTGAGCAGCTCTGTGCTGGGCTATGATCCCTCAGAGAAGCAGGTCTAAAAAAAGCAGGGTCACATCCCATCCTCTCCCTGAAAGGCTGCAGGAGTCTGTCTGCCCAGGCCGGTGGCTCTACCCCAGCCCCAGGCAGCAGAGATGCTGAAAAGGGGCATAAACCGGAGCAAGTGTGCTGCCTGCAGGGAGCGAGGGCTTCCCGAGGCAGCCGAGATCTTCCCCGCAGCCGCCTTCCGTGAGTGGTTTTCATCCATTAATTTCTCTAATTGCTTTTGGAAATCACAGTGGCGTTTTTCTTTGGTAGCATCCCAGTGAGGTGCTGAGCCAGGCTGTTCCTCAGGGGTGGCTCGTGTGAGTCCCCGACAAGCACTGCTCACCACCCCAAAGCCAAACTTCTGCTCAGAAGGTTGGTGGATCCCATTTGCGCCAGAGAAATCATCTTTCCAGGTGGAAAAAACACCAGAACCGCTGTGATACAGCGAGGTGGCGACAGCTCAGGGCTGCCCACATGCCATTGTCCCTTGCAAACCTCTGGCATCACCCGGGGGGGGACACAGGAGCCACTGCTCTCTCTCCCTCTCAGGTTGGCCAGGATGGGCTCGGTGGGAGCCGAGCGCTTCAAGGAGCTGAGCCCGGCGGCGACGCCGGAGGGGAACGTGGTGATGAGCTTCAGCTTCGACAGCTACCAGCTGGAGGAGGACGAGCTGCAGCGGGGCAGCCAGGCCAAGGGTGTCCTGACCTTCATGGAGCCAGGTGAGGGCAGGCACGGCCCGACGTGACCCACAGCCAGGAGCCGGGTTCCCCGCTGGTTTCCCACCCACTTAGGAGCTTCCTGGGATGGGTTTAATAGCCACAAATAGCCTGAAATGCCACAAAATTGCCCAATACCTTTTTTCATCCATTTTTGTACCCATGAGAGCCACCAGCACATCCCGTGACAGTGGGCTCTGCAGGCTGGCAAGGAGTTGAGGATTGGTGCCCTGGTTCTCCTGCCAGGCTCATCCCCAGCCTGCAGCTTCGTCTTTGTCCATGCAGGACTCAGGGATGCTCCTGGGATTCACCCCAGCCCTGCTCCACATCCTGAGGCAGCCCTGTCCACCCCCACACCTGCCTCCACCCCTCTGCACCTTGACTTGTGCTATTACCTGCAGTGCCTGGCTCTAAGCTTGTTTAGCTGCAATTAAAATTCATCAGCCCCACAAAGCCCAGGTGTTTTCCTGCCTCCTGGGTGTCCAACTGAAGGGTCTTTATTTAGAGAAGGAGCTTCTTAGAGCTGGGGCTGTGTATTTGTACATCTGCAGGGTGCTGGGCTATTTCATCACCTCAAGGCTGGCGTCTGACATAGGTCCCAGGGGTGCAGCAGTGTCACTGTTACATCTTTTTCTTTCACCTTTTGGGGCAGTTTCTGAGGACCCTGAGCCCCAGGATCGATACCATGGGATTTATTTTGCCATGCTGCTGGCTGGGGTGGGATTCCTCCTGCCCTACAACAGCTTCATCACCGATGTGGATTACCTGCACCATAAATACCCAGGTAGGTCTGGAGCCGCTCCAGCACTTCCCTGACACCCCAAACCTGGAGAGAACTCATTCCTGTTTCCAAGGGAGCTGACCTCCTGTTCCCCCATCTTCTGCCTCTCTGCAGGGACCTCCATTGTCTTTGACATGAGCCTCACCTACATCCTGGTGGCCTTGGTGGCCGTCATCCTCAACAATGCGCTGGTGGAGCTGCTGAGCTTGCACACCCGGATCTCTGTGGGTGAGTGGGGTCCCTGCACCCCCAGGCAGTGCTGTCCCTGTGCTGTCCCCCCGCCACCACCTCTGTCTCCCCCCACAGGCTACCTCTTCGCCCTGGGGCCCCTGCTCTTCGTCAGCATCTGCGACGTGTGGCTGGAGCTGTTCAGCCGCAGACAAGCCTATGCCATCAACCTGGTGGCTGTCGGGGTGGTGGCCTTTGGCTGCACAGGTATGTGGGAGAGCAGCTGGGCTGAGACAGGGCAGGTAGGAGTGGGAAACATCCCCATCCCTGAGCTGCTCTGCTCTGATCCCTATAACCCTCACAGCCCTACTCCATCCCCTCCACATCTGTCCACTGTGGGACTGGCCAGGGGCACCAGCACCAAACCATGACACCAGTGACTGACACCACTGATCCAGGCCACCATGGTGGCATCCCAAACCCCCACATCTGGTGGCCACTCTTGGTGGGAACAGATACAGTGAAGCATCCGGGGAGGGAAAAAAGGCCCTCCTGCTTTTGGGGCAAGGAGGCTGGTGCAAGGAGCAGCTCCCAGTTGGCACAGCACATGGGTTCCCTCTGGGGTTTCTTCCCCCTTCCCGGAGTTTCGGCTGCAGCAATAATTCCCCCTTCTACCCTCTGTGCATCTCTCCTGAAGTGCAGCAATCCAGCTTCTACGGCTACACGGGGCTGCTGCCCAAGCGCTACACGCAAGGAGTGATGACGGGCGAGAGTAAGTACCCACAGCCACTGACCATGTCCATGTCCCACCACATGGACTTGCACCTTCTCCTGGGGCCCCAGAGAGTCACACCTGGGTCCCCACTGGCTCCAGCACAGCCCAGATGGGTTGCCAGCAGGTCAGGGACACCCCAGGGTGCTCCCAAGCACTTACTGGTTTCTAAGTCCCTGCACTGCCATGCCAGACGGGAGGTGGGGATGTCTGCCAGAAGCTTCATCACCCCAAAATCACTGCTGGTGACTCCTCCATACTGGGAAGCATCACATCCATGTAGCAGGGGCTGAGGGGGATCCCTGAGCCGGGATTCAGTGGGGCCCAGCGGTGACAGCTCTCCCGCACCACCAGGCACCGCTGGGGTCATCATCTCGCTCAGCCGCATCTTCACCAAGCTGCTGCTGTCAGACGAGAAGGAGAACACCGTCATCTTCTTCTTCATCTCCATCGGCATGGAGCTGACGTGCTTCATCCTCCACCTCCTGGTGAAGCGCACCCGCTTCGTCCGCTACTACACGGACTGTTCCCGCAAGGGCCTCCCCGAGAGCCGCGGGGCTGGCGACCCTGGCACCGGCTACCGCGTCCACCACGATGTCACCTCTGAGGACGTCCGATTTGTAAGCCAAGGGTGGGTTTCCCTGCTGACTCCTGGGGTTCTTCACCACTGCACCTCAGCACTGCTGTCCCCTCTCCCCTCATCCAGGAAAACCAGGAGCAGGGGCAGCCGAGCTCCCCTCGGGGCAGCCCCGGCCCTGAAGCTGAGCTGGCTGGGAGTGGCACCTACATGCGCTTCGACGTCCCTCGGCCCAAGATCAAGAGGAGCTGGCCCAGCTTCCGAGGTGAGTGGTGGGCTCAGGGGCAAGCCATGCCCATGGGGTGGGTTTGCCACATTTTGTAGGGTGGGATAAATGATTGGTAACCCAGAGTTTTGGGGCAGGATCATCCCCAAGGCGGGAGAGGGCCTTTTGAAAAGGGCGTGGAGTAGCAGGACAAAGGAAAATGGCTTCAAACTGACAAGAGGACAGGATTAGATGGGCTATTATCAAGAAACTCTTCCCCATGAGGGTGGTGAGGCCCTGGCACAGGTTGCCCAGAGAAGCTGTGGTTGCCTCATCTCTCTAATTGTCCAAGGCCAGGCTGGATGGGGCTTGGAGTAACCTGGGGTAGTGGAAGGTGTCCCTGCCCATGGCAGGGGGTTGGAACTGGATGAGCTTTAAGATTCCCTTCCATCCCAAACCATTCTGTGATTCTGTGATCCCTTTCCTAATGATGTGCCCAAAACTATAAGGGAAACTCATCTCTGGAAGGCACGCCTGGGGGTCAGAAAAGGCTCTCAGGCTCTTCAAGGGGGAGGCTGCAGTTTTGGCTGAGCTGTGCTGCCTGTCTCTGCCAGACATGCTGCTCTACCGCTATGTCGTGTCCCGCCTCATCTGGGCCTACATGCTCTCCATCGCCATGACCTACTTCATCACGCTGTGCCTCTTTCCCGGGCTGGAGTCGGAGATCCACAACTGCACGCTGGGGGAATGGCTCCCCATCCTCATCATGGCCATCTTCAACCTCTCTGACTTCGTTGGCAAGGTAGGAGAGAGGCCAGAGACAGCACAGTGGGGGTCTCTCCTCCTTTGGTGTTCTCTTTCTAAGCCACTTGGCTCCACCAAGGGTCATCTCCACCCCTGGGTGTCTAACCAGTGTGAGGCTGCTGCTTACCAGCACAGCCAAGGTTGGGTTCCCACAGCAGTTGGTCTTCTCCACAATCTTGTCTCCTTGTTGCCCCATTTTGGGCACGGCGTGGCCCTCCCCAGCCTCCTCACCCTCCGCAACAGGGTCTCTGCCTCTTGCTGCAGATCCTGGCTGCCCTGCCCTATGACTGGAGAGGGACCCACCTCCTCGTCTACTCCTGCCTCCGTGTGGTCTTCATCCCCCTCTTCATCATGTGTGTCTACCCCAACGGGCAGCCCACCTTCGGCCACCCCGCCTGGCCCTGCATCTTCTCCCTCCTCATGGGCATCACCAATGGCTACTTCGGCAGCGTCCCCATGATCCTGGCCGCAGGCAAAGTGAGCCCAGAGCAGCGGGAGCTGGCAGGTAGGACCAAGCCCTCCTGGGAATCCCACATGGTGTGACCAGAGCACCCTGACACCCCGTGTCCATTCCCACAGGGAACACCATGACCGTGTCCTACATGACGGGCTTGACACTGGGCTCGGCTGTGGCGTATTTTGCCTACAGCCTCACCAGCACCTCCCACAGCACCTGTTTCTACACCGAAACCTCCAATGGCTCCTTTACCTTCGGGTACTGAGCCCTGGGGTGGGGCTGTGGGGACACAATGGGACCTGCTGCCCACCATGGTCCCCAGCACCCCACATGTCCCTCCTCAGGGAGGGAGCCTGGAGCCAGAAAGCCGCCCCAGGGTGGACAAGGACTGGTATCCTGTCGGCACAGGGCTGTGGCATCCTGAAACGGTCCTTGCTGCCCAGCCTGGCACTGTGCAGGGCCACTGCTTGGGGTGACATTCCTCCCACCCCATGGGACAGTTCTTGTTGCTTTTGGGGATGTCCCCATCAGCAATGTGCAGCTCTCCAGTGAAGGCTGGGGATCTTCTGTTTGCGCCAAGCCATTGACAGGAGGAAGAAAATACTGCCAAATCCCAAAGGGAATAGAACCAGCACTGGAGAGAGGAGGGAGATGGAGGGCTGGTGAAGAAGAAGAGGAGGAAGAGAGGAAGGAAACGCTCCTTCAGTCCCTGGTGGCTCTGGGAAGGTGGGTCTCAACTTCCATTGACGGTGCTGCAGGTTTTCACCAAGAAAGGCTTCAAGTAACAGTCCCTCCCTAAATATGCCAACCGCTGTGTAAAAGTCCCAATTCACTTCTGATGGTTGGGGAAAAAATGATTTTTTTTATTGTGTCTAGTTTTACCCCCCCCTAACTGCAAGAGCAGCAGGTCTTGCCTCCCCCCACCCCACACTGTGAATCTACCCCATTGCAAGGGGTGGAGGGGGGGTCTCAAGGCTACAGCACTGCCAGTGCCATCCACAGGCCACTGCTGAGCTTGAAAATTTATTGCACAGGACAAAAGTGAAGCTGATTAAATGCTGGTTCTTAGCTGTACCACTGGCACTGGTGGCACTTGACTGCTGGTGCTGGGCTGGGCTGGCAAACACACACAGGGTCGTGCCTGCTGCCTGTCCTGTTGGATCTTGCGGTGCCCCTTGTGCTGCTCCCCTTCTTCAGGGCCCTCTTTGTCACCTGGGGTGCCTGAACTTGTCACCGGGTTACACCAAACCCCTACCAGCCTGCAAACTGCTGTGGGCAGCACACAGGAGAGGGCATGGGCCAAGAGGAGCAGAAAGCAGCAGGAGAAGGTGCCAACGGCACGTTTTGGGACTGGCTGCACCTTGCTGTGCCAGTTGGCGGGTGCCACCTCCCAGGAAATCAAGCCCAAGGAGCCAGCGAGTGCCAGGCCTGGCCCCAACCCGGCCCCCGCAGCACCATGCCACGTTCCTGCCTGTATGAAGTGGAGCTCACACCAAAAAGAGCAAATCCAGCGTTTCATCCTCAACACATGGTGCCCTGAGTGTGGCGGCAGGGGGAGGACTCACACCTCCAGCCTAAAGGCCCAGTCCAGCAGACACCTCTGCTCCTGTGTCCTGTCCTGTCCATCGGTGCCACCACGTCACACAGACGGGTTCTCCCCAAAAAGCCACCAGGCACCTGGGTTCTGTCTTTCTCCAGGGCAGGGGCTGAGCCAAAAAGCCATCGTTGCCACCAAGGGGAGAAAAACCCTGCGGTCAGGACAAGTGAGACAAAGAAAGATGCTTCGTTGGGTTGCTTTTTTTCAATTAATTTTTTTTTTTTATGAAAAAAGATCACACGGAGTTCTCCAACAAACAGAATGCCAAAAAAATTGTTTTAAACAAAACATAAACAAAACAAAACAAAAAGACAAAAACCTGGCTCTCCTTTCCTCTCGATTGTCTGAAATATCCTTGTGTTCCATAGAAGGCAGTGGGTTTTAAGTGCTTTCTATTTAACATTAGCATAAAATCTCTCTCGCGCGCTCTCTCTCTCGCTCTTTAAAATATGCTCACACAATTTGCTTCTAGAAGTACAGTACACTTTGAGCGTGGGGGGTGTGCCTGTTCCCAGATCATTTACAATCACAATCCAACAGGAAATAAAAAATAATATTCTAAACGTCAGACTGTGTTCATTTCTGCCGTTGTGGGTTTCTTTTTTTGTTTTTTATAATTTCATAATTTTTTTCACAGTTTTAAAAAGTTTATATTTATATATATATATTTATATTTATATTTATAATTAAAAAGTTGAATCCATTTAAAGACTTATAATACAGGAGGGCTAAAGAGTCTTTTGGTACATTAAAACTGTACAGGCTAGAACCGTCACTGTCCGCCGTGCCGAGGCGCCGGTGGCCCAGGGTGGAGATGGTACGAGCTCAGCACCATGTGGTTTGTTTAAAGGTCAAGGGGGAACTCTGCGGGGCTGTCCCTCTCCCCTGAGCCCCGGCCTCCAGTCTCTGGTACGCAGCCGGCACCAGCGTGGAGAGTTTCCAATCTGTCCTTGGCTAAAGCGTCTCCCCACCCAAGCCTGGGCCGAGCCGGGCCCCACTCCACGTCCCAGTGATCTGTAGTGCGAGTCGGGAGTTGCAAAGATCAGTGCGTCTCTTGGGAGTTTTAAGTGCAAGGATGGTGCATCGTTCTCAGGTGTTCCCTCTTGCCAGGTGTAACCCTGGAGCAGCAGTGGTGGTGCTGTGGGTCTGGCGTGTGCCCAGTGGGAGCTCAGCTCCTCCATGGACGGAGGAAGCTGAACAGTGCCGTCCCTGAGCCCAAGGTGGCAGCGAGGCTCTGGCTGTGGGAACGCCGCAGGCAGGCACAGCCAGGTTCACACACTGTCCCCATTCCCTTCAGATGATGAGCAGAGGCTTCCCAGCAGCTCCACGTCTCAGCTCAGGCCAGGCATGGCAGGTAAAGCTGGGTGAGGGATGCCAGAATCCAATGGCCTGTGATCTTCTCTCCTCCAAGCACCGAGCAAGCAGCTTTTCCCAGTCGATTCCTGCTCCCTCACTGCACGCTCCAAGACAAGGTCTCAGTTTGCCACGTGTCACCCCCTTGCCACCTGCTTGCTCCCTCTAGCACTTCTGCACGGCAGAAGGGGTACAGAGCTGCAAAGGGTTCAGACTCTCTGTTCAAGGCAGTGGGAAGGCAGCATCCCAGATTGGATGTTGGCTCCTCTTCCACCTGGCTCCTTCCAGCCTGGAGGATTCTCTTCTGCCATCTCTGCACTGGGGCCAGCCCTGCCCCGTCGTGCTCCACATGCTGCCAGAGGGGCCTCCAGGGAAAGGGAACGGCAAAAAGGCGCTGAGAGGATCGAGACGAGGCGCTGAGAGAGACTCATCTCCTTTCTCTTTCACCCTGTCCTTCCTATAAAGGGTCATGCGAAACTAAGCAAGAAAGGGAATATAAGGACGGAGAGGAGCGCACGCAGAAGGCAAGAGGGTCCTTCCACGCGCGGGCGGCTTCTGAGTTACTGATGGAAAAAAATGACACAAAAGGGATCCCTCCTGCCGGGGGGTCCCGCTGGTGAAATGATCACGAGACCCATGTGCTTTCCTGGACCAAAAGGAGGAAGGGAGAAGTTGGTCAAGTGTCACCTTACTTAAAGCCACTTCCAGAAGAGCCTCAGGGTTCAAGCACCACCACCACCCCCCAATGGCACCTTCCTCGAGTCCTGTAACTGCTTCCCCAACCCCCTTCTTCAGCCCTCTCCTTCCTCCTCGTGTCTCTCGCGCTCTCCTGTCTGTAGTGTGACACAGAAATGAGCATTGAAAGAAACAATCATGTCGTCTGAACAGGCACGTCCTCAGGTTTGTCCCATCCCTTCCCAGGGGGTGGCATGTGTCCCCTGGGCGGTCAGCAGATGACAGGGACCCCGTCAGTGTTGAAGATCATGCCCGTGGTGGGCTCGTAGGTCCCTGCAAGGTAGTAGAGGTCCTCACTGTCTTGGTATTTCTTTGTCTTTAGCATCTGCTCATATTGATCCAGACCAACAACAAGACACTTGTGTGAGATGGTCTGGACATCGTTTTCATCCACGTGAGAGGACTGGTAGAGGGCTCTCTGCACAACAGGAACAGAAGGAAGGAGGTGGGAAAAAAAGGAGCCATTAGATCTCACAGCATTTACAGCACCATCTTCAGTAAGTAGGAAGAACACCCATCATAATGGGACAGGGCTCTGCTCACACTCAAGAACCTCTCATTGATCCCAACAGCCAGCCCAGGGGAGGAACACTGGGAATCTGCACAGGCCCATGGACAGCCTGGACAATCCCTCCAGCCCACTGTACCTGAGCCCTGGCTTTCATTCAGCTCCCACTGATGGGAATGCTGCGGCTGCCAAGCACATATACAGGGGAATATGGAGGCCAGGAGTTTGTCATCCTCCCTCCAAGGATGCAAATGAAAAGATGGGTGCTGGATACCAGCTCCCTGTTCCTCCCCACACCCAGCACTTGCAGCTATTCCCACCCTCCCAGAAACATCCATCCCAAGTCCTGGGCACTGCAGACTTGGCAGCCGAGGCAAAAATCAAGAGCCAGAGAAGTTTGGGGGGCATTTCCCAGCAGTATTTATTTGTTACAGGGTACCCAGCATTTCCTCCCAGCCTTCCACCACTCTCACCAACCTCCATAAAGTCCTTCCTCTGGTTGGATGCCTGCAAAGCTGTGGACAGACTCCTGCCCGATTTCTGATCCCAGCGCTGTGCCCAAGAAGAAAAGAGGAAACAGAAATGAAAACCTGGTGAATTTGTTGTTTTTCCATGCCATCACCTCCTGCCCACCACTTGTACTTTTGGAACTTCAACCCCTGCCCACTGCCACGGGAAATAAATCCTGCTGTAAACCACCCCCCCATACATGTGCAAAATTCAGTGTTTCTGAGCACTAGGCCCATCATTCTTACACTTTAAAGACTTGATCTAGCTCTTGACACTCTTTTCAGACCAACACAAAAGTCTTTATTTCCTACTATGAAGAAATCCACCCCTCTCTTGTTCAAGGGGCCAACACTGGGCTTGCCCACACCATAGGCAGCCCCCACAAAATGAAAGGATGGGGCCAACCCCTTCAGAGCAGCAGTAACAAACTGGGCCTTGGGCGTTTTCCTCATCGTTGTAAACAAGAGGGAGCAAGGAGCTTTGCAGCCCTCTCAGCAGAGGAAACCAGCCTACCTTGCCTTCGTTAAGTTTCTTCCCAGGGTTGGTTTCTTCTGGGTGATAAAACCATTTGACTCGGACCACCATGTTGTTCCCCCAGGATTCCCACATGCTCTGGATCCGGCCGATGTAGGGCAGGTTGGGGCGGCCGGCGGAGAGGAAAACCGCGCAGTCTCCAATGCGGATGATCTCCTTGCCCCGCACGATGGCCTTGTAGAACAGCTTCCTGGCCTTCCCTTTCATTCCTCGTCTCTGCCAAGAGAGGATCACGCAAGTGGTCAGCCAGGGATCACCCGTGTTTCCCCCACACACCACTGTTTGCCCTGTCTCACTGGCACCCCTTTGCTGTTGGCAGAGCCACAGTATTCCCACAGGAGTTGCGGCAGAGGAATACACCACGCAGGATGGCTTCCCCGATGCAGTGAAAGCCAAACCCAATCTCCCTGCCAAATGAACACCTGGCACACCACGCCAGCAGTTCCACCACCCCAGGAACAGGGGAAGAGGCACCAGAAGGCAAACTCTGGTGCTGAGAGAACTACAGAGCATTTACCTGTGTGGGTTTCCCGAACCACTTCCACAGCTGCCGTGCCGGGAGGAAAGCGGCGATCTTGGGCCTGTTCTCCACAGAGGGCAGGCGCTGGCGCTTGGCCAGCTCCTTGGTGGTGGGCAGGTGGATGCCCTCGCGCTTCTTGGGCCGGCTCTTGTTGCCGCTCTGCGGCGGTGCCGGCTGCTGCGCTGGCTGCTGCGCTGGCTGCTTCTGGCTCTGCGGGTGTGAGGATGCCCGGGACTTCCCTGCCTGCTTGGTTTGCTTGGGTGGGAGGGTTTGCTGAACCGAGGAACTCGGCTGGGCCTCGGCTACTTCATCGTCAGAGCTACAGGAGGAATCTTCATCTGTAGTAGAGGAGGAAGAAGAGCTGGAGCTTGATGAAGAAGAGGTTGATGAGGTGGAGGAAGAGGAGGAAGAGGAAGATGAAGAGGAGCTGCTGCTAGAAGAGGAAGATGAGGAGGAGTTGGAGGAAGAGAGAGGGGTGGATGCTCTTGAGCTGGCTGAGCTGCTGTCCTGGGCTTCCCCTCGGTTCTTCTCAGCCTCCTCTTCTCCCTCTGACTCCGAGCTGCTGTCGCTGCTGTTGCTCTCCGACTCCTCCACAGCTGCTGGAGCTGCTGCCTTTTCTTCCTGGTCCTTCGAAGCAGTAAGGCTCTCTGCTGAGGCATCGAACTTCCCTCCAAAGCTGGCAGGGGAAGGGTCTCCCTCAGCTGCCTTGGCTCGGGAAGACTTCTGCTTGCCCTCCACACTCACTGCAGCGGAATAGCCCAGCCCCAAGAGACTCTTCCCATCTCTGCGACTGGCCAGGTTGGAGTCCTCCAGCATCCTCATCGCCTCCTTCATCTTCTTTGTCTTTGGAGACATCACCCCCTCATGGTCCAGCTTGATGAGGATTTCACTGTCATGCTTCCTCTGAGCCTTGACCATGGTGCCAAACTCTTGTGTCTCTTCTGTGGGCCTCCCTTTCTTGGCCTTGGCTTTGGACACCGAAGCATCACTGGAGCCGAAGGCTGCCAGCGTTCCCGGGAGATCGCTGTAGGGCTCCGTGCCAAGGATGCTGCCGAACACAGCAGGCTGGTAAGGGGGTTGTGGGGGGCTGTGCAGCTTTGTGGAGATCTTCATTTTGCTGGCTTTTGACCGCTTTTCCTCTGTGGGAGCAGGAGAGCCTCCAGTGGGCAGCGGTTGCGATTTTCGTGACCCCTTCATGCTCGGCTTGCCCAAGCAGGCCGGCTTCTCTGGGACTGAGGAGGTAACAGGTGAAGACTCCACCTGGTCCTTCTCTTCAGGCAAGGCAGCCTCTTCTGCAGAGGAGAGGAAACACAAAGACACAATGTTATCCCTCCAGATGGGCTTTATTAGCTCAGACAGAACTAGACACCAGTGCTGACTGGTCTCTGGCCAAGCATGGCTTGTTCCTGCCTGCTCAGGTACCCCCAAAGGGATACAGGGGGTGTCCTCACTGCTGACTGAACAGCCTGGCCTGGTGCCAGCACTTGTGAGCAGTAATGGACAATGCCCAAGGGTGCTGCTTCAACTTCAGGAGAGCCAAACTACAAATCTCCTGCACCTTTGGCCCTATTGACGGCTGTAGATATGCTCAGCTGAAAAAGGGACTCTGCTCCACATCCCTGACTGACAGAAGGAGGCTGTCACAGCACAGGCCAGCTTCTGAGCCTGCCTCCTGCAAACCGCAGCCACAGCAGAGCGAGATGATGCATGGGTGCTCTGCACTCAAGCAATGCATCCATCCCCATCCAGATCCTGCTCCAAGCAACAGCTCTAACTTGGGGAGAACAGTGGGGAACTGTGCAAGGATTCCCTCAACTCCAGGCCTGGCAGTGGTGGCACCTTACCAGCTTTTGCCTTGACACTTGGCTTTCTCCCTCGCCCTTTGCCCTTTGACACAGGCTCCTCTGACCCCAGGGCAGCTCCCTCTTTTCCTTCTCCAGTGTCTTTGCTGGATTTACGGCTACGGCGCTTGGTGCTGGGCACCAGAAGGGCAGGGGAAGGCTCAGCACCTGGAACAGGTCAAAGAGATGTTCAAATGCAGTCAAGTAACACATAAAACAGAGACATGATACAGGGAAAGTATCCCAACCAAATCTGCAATAGGGACTGGGCCTTTTTCCTTATGGGTGATATCCCACCCCAGCTCTGTGTGTCTGTAATTGATGGTGCAATCTTTGTCACTGGAAATCTGTGAACTTGTCCCAAAATCTGAGGAAAATGGCCCGAAATTCCATACATTTCAGAGTGGGAAGTGTCTTGCAAAAAACTGAACAGCAAGACTCACACTGGATCTTGTAGTCAGGTGGGAGAAGCCGAATGTGAGACAGTGGGATGCGTCCGGTGTCCCCGTCATCAAACTCTACTGTGATGAGATCACCATCTTCCTCCAGATCCAGGGTTCCTGTGGGATGGGCAAGCAGAAGATGGGATTAGGAACAAACACCCAAGTACAAACCCCTTGTAAGGGAAGCGGGGACATGAAGAAAGACAGGGGGACTGCCCCAGCTCCAAAGCATCCCATCTCCACCTTTCCTAGGCGGTGCAGGGAGGGCACAGAAGGCTCACTCTGCAACGGAAAGTCCCTGATAATACTAAACCAGCCCACTCAGTGTGAAATTCCCCTTCAGCAGCACTGCTCCAGAACGTAACAGCCATCCCAGCTCGACGTCCCACCTGTCTCCACTATCTCCCTCTATTCTTGCAGAAATTCACTTCTCTCCTTTCACTGAAATATCTTTTTTACCTGCATTTTGTAACTACTCTCAGCCATCATAAACTGCTGCTTTTCACTTTCTCCAAGAGAAATAAGCTGTGTTCTCACCCTCTCTTCTTGCAGCACCATTACTGGTTTATAAATCATTAAGTAATTATTCCCTTTTACACATGTGGTGTGACCAAGAGCCCAAAAACAAGACCAGCCATGGCAGAATTGTCCAGAGCTGTTCACCAACTTTTTCATGGGACCAGATTGGGGAGTTATGTGTCACAGTGAAGTTGTGAGGGTCCAGGTGATTTAGAAACCTCCACAGCCTCAGAAATAATTGATGCCTGAAATAAATTCTGACTTTCTGAAAAGTATTAAATGTCCTTGATATATTTAAGCTCCTGAATTGCTCAAACCTCCTCCTGAACCTGCAGGATGTTACTACATCTGCATCATTAATGAGAGGGGCATGACCTGGAAGAGAGAACGGGCCAGGCTCTGATCTCCAGGACACTCACAGCAGAGCTCAGGCCTTCCCCAGACAAGCCTGACATCCCTGAGGACGCACAGGACTGAGGCATCCCAGGTTCACAGCACAGAGCAGCTGGAGTGGCCTTACCTCGGACAACTGTCCCTGGGTAGAGGCAGCGGTACTGCTGGCTCCAGTAGGCTGCAATCCTCGTGCCCTCGGGCAGGAACCGCACTGAAGGGGGTTTCACGTCGATGATCTGCTCAGGGCAAGAGGAAGGCAATTACTGACCACCCTGGCACCAGCACAGACCATCCCACCACACCTGGCATGGAGCAAAGCAGCTCTGGAGAAGGCAAGGGACAATTTTCCTGCTGGGGAATGGCCTCCTGTCTGCTCACAGGGCAGCATGAAGGAAGGACCATCCCTGCTGGAATACAGGACTAGTGCCTGCTGCCAGTGGGGGAGCTTGGCCAAGGGGCAGCAAGTACACCAAGGGGAGCTCTGCCCACACCGGCCATGGGGGCAGGACCAGGGCATCCCTGCAGCTGGGGAAGGACAGAGCTTCCAGCTAGCCTTCCCCAGCCCAGAACAGGGCACGGGCACCGAGGACAGGCAGCCTTCAGCCTCACATACCGCTTCCTGCAGGAGCTGCTCCAGGCAGTAAATGTGAGGACGGTTTCCCCTCTCGCCTTCCACCACCACCCGGTATCTGAAACACAAAGGCTCAGTCAGACACAGCACACAGGAGACACCACCCCAACCAGGTAACGCCTCCCTCTGAGGATGTGAGAGCACTTAATGAGAGATAATTGGATTTCCCTCAGCACTGATAAACCAGACTGAACTCTCCTTCCCTCCCTGCCAGACTCCATCAGTCTTTGGGCAGCCAGCTCTACACAGCCCCACAGTGACCCATCCCCATTCTCCAGCAGATCTCAGGTGGATATAGCAGCCCCTCAACTCACATGTCTGGTGAATGCACTGTCTTGACATGGCCGGCATAGAGCAGCTTGTCATCCATGGGGATGAGGACACGCAGGCCATCTTTCAGCTCATCCTTGTCAATGATGCAGGAGCGGGGAGCTGTGAGGTGTTGGACCAAAATGAGGATTAGAGAGCACCACACAGGACAAAGGGACAGTGAGGGGAGAAGAAAACTTCATATTCCCAGCATCACTGTCCCCTAGGAAAAGGTCAGTAAGCCATTTGGAGAAAGGGCTCTCTGTCTGGCTAGCTCTTGGTAATAAAAATTAATAGTGATAAATAAGTCGTCCCCCCTCTTGGTAATAGTAACATACCAGTAAATGAAAATAGGGCAACTCAGAGACTGGGCTTCAACTAGATGTCACAGTCAGCCATGATGATCAGGCTTAGTTTTTATTGAATTGACTGAAAATGCGGTATCTCCACCCCAAGGACTCATGGCTCTGGATGAGGAATGTGTGAAAGCAGCACAGCTGTCCTTTGAGCAGCCCTGGGAAACGTGCCCAGCTCCTCTACATGTAAAATCCTGCCCTCACCTGGTGTGGATGGCCGCTCAACCAGCATGCTCAGTGGGATGTTCTCATCCTCTGAGAAGCTGCTGTCTTGGTTGGGTTCAAAATCTTCCTCTGCTGCCATGCTCTCCATGAGCTTGCTGACAGCTCCTCCTTTCCCTCGGTTCTGCAGGGGAGTAAGCAGCACATCAGCTGGATCACCACAGTCTGATCCCACCTCACCTTCCTCCAGCAAGAAATAACCTGAGGATATCGGGACAAACCAGTCTCCACCCTCAGGAATTGTTCATCTCACAAACAGTTAAGTGGGTGTACCCAAACTTTTTCTGCCTTCATCCCCAAGCATCACCAGCAGTTGACCAAAAGCCATTCCCCACATCCTGTCTCCTGGAGGTTGGGAGAGATGCTGCAGAGCTGTAGTTTTGCTCTGCATTCACCACAGTGCTCCTGAGCCTCTGCCTTCACTGAACAGGTGCCAGGCATTGCTCCTATTTCTTTTCCAATCCCCATGATCTGTTCCTTGCTGTTACTCGCAGACCATAGCACCACACTCAGAAATCGTGTGAGAAGACAGCAATGTGTGTTATGAGAGATGACAGGCTACAGCAGTGGAGCAGAAAACAGCTGTGACCCAGTGCTGAGCAAGGCTACTCCATCACCATCTCCTTGGTCCTTGCTGTTCATGCAAGCTCTCCCTCCACCCCGTGGCAGCCTTAGAGAAAATCCTGCCCGCTCCTGAATTTAGGGGACGAAGGCAAACAAACACCAGATGGTAGCAGCAGGTACTACCTGAGAGTGTTCCTTGGATTTTAGGCTTCTCAAACCAGCACTTTGCCTGTAACGCAGTCAGCAAAACCTGCACCTCTGTTTTCCCTCCCTCACACTGCAGCAGTCCAGGATACAGGAGGGCTCTGCCAGCCACCCTCCAGTCCAGCCACACTAGAACCAGCCCCTCACCTCTTTTTTCACCTCCTTGGCTTTCACCTTAGCTTTGCTCTTCTTGGTGGAGCCCAGGGCACTTGCCAGGCTGACCCGAACATCTGAGGGGGAGCTGGGGATGCCAGGAGGAGACATGGATGAGGAGGAGGAGCAGCAGGGTGTTTCTTTACCCTTCTTCCGCTGCTAAAAATAAAAACAAAACACTTCCATCAGTAAAGAGAAGACTGGTAAAGATCTGGACCCAGGGAGAGGGAAAAGGTGGAGCAAGGCAGGCTAGGCACAGGTCAGATTATGTTCAGCCAGCAGTCAGTTCACTGCCCACATCACATCCTACATCTCCCAGCTCTGCTTTCTGGCTTCACACATTTTGGGAAGAGATTTTCATTACCCTGGAGAGCAACTCCTGCCCATCAAATCTTCCTCCAAAGAGCTCCAAGAAGATCCCAGTTGGCCTCATGTCACAACTAACTTGTCTAACTCTCCCCATCAGTGTTCCTCCATAACACTGCCATGAACTGAACTGGAGCCAGAGCATTCAGCTGAGATGAAGAGCCAGTTACCCAGAGATCACTGTCACCCCCAGACAGGGACAGACCTCAGAAGTCACCATATAAAAGGTGAAGAGCCTTAAAGGCCAGTCTGGAGGCCAGAGGTCAGCAAGAGGACAAGCTCATGCAGAGAGTGGGAGATCACTGACTCCGGCCACCCAAACAGAAAGGATTTGGGACTTGGAGAGTGACAGAAGCAACCAGCCCCATTCAAACATGACATGTTTTTACTCCCTGCAACTCATCTCCAAGTCTGACAGAGCCTCCGGGTGTACATGGAGCTGACAGGGGCGACAAACAACTACTGAGATAGGACTCAACCCTCTGCCTTAGTGGAGTTAATTGCCCTCCCCTCACCTTCAGCTCCCAAGCATCCCAACGCCAATTTGGCCAGCACATTCCTCACCTTGCTTAGCTCCTTCCTCTCCTTTCCCTTGCTGCCCTCCTTTTTGGGGCTCATGGGGGCCCCCTTGCCACAGCGCCCCGGTTTGGAGACAGGGGTGGAGCTGGCAGGCGCCGTGGATGTCAGCATGGCCGAGGACGTGGTGGCGTCGTGGAGGAAGATGCGCTCGCTGCGGCGCCGGTTCCACAGGTCATCATCGCTGGCCTCCAGCCCAAACTCAAAGCTCAAGTCCTTGGGGGATTTAAATTTCTTCAGCTTGCGGCCTTTCTCAGACCCCAGCTTGGCCTTGTCAGCGCTCCCAGATCCAGAGTCCAGGCTGCTGGGGGCCTGGCTTGGCGGGACGCTGCTGGACTCCAGTGGCCCCTTCTTTCCACGCAGCAGCCCTGAAGGCGACTTCTTCCTGATCTTGATCTCGCTCTCCGAGTCAGTGTACTCGAACTCTGTCCCTACGTGCAAAGGATTTAACCATCAGTTAAAGCCCTGGCTGAGCCAAGAGGGGACATGTCCTGCTGGAAACTTCTGGGCTCCATGGGAGATGCTGTGCCTGTTCAGTAGAACTCTTGCTTGTTCCCCTTTCCAATCCCCACATCCCTCAGACCTCCATTTCTGACCCATAAAACACTGTGGAAATTCCCTGGAAATAAGCCTGCCCTGCTCCAAACCAGAGCCCAACCATTCAGGCAGTGTGGTTCAGTATGTTCCCTGCCTCCATTTTCTCCCTTCTCCCACAAGCAAGACCCCGGAAGCTCTGAAAAGATACTTTAACCTGCTCCTCCCCAAAAAGGAGCTCCTCAGCTGAAACCAAGCATAAATCCCACAAGCTGATCCCTCCTTCTCTCCTAGTGGGAGCCCTCTCCAGTTTCACCTTTGTTTCAGGAGAACAATGTCTTTTAAGAAATGGAATAAACCCATATTTCAAGCTTATTTTTTTCCCATTGGCCAACAGACACCACAGATCTTTTTATTGGCTCAAGTAGTCACCTTAAAGTGAAGAGAGGTAAATGATCTTTTTGTCTGTGGCAAATGGAATTCCCCTCACACTGGCCTCTGCTAAGCACCACGGGCACAGCAGTACCCAGGGGCCTGAAATACTGTAGTAATGCCAAAATGTTCCACACCTTCACTGAGTTCCCCTGAACCTGATAAAGGAAAGCAAGATCATGTTTCCAGGGGTGGAAGAGAAACTGAGGCAGCACCTACACACCCAGCAATATGGGCAGGAGGGTAGGCAAACAACATTCACGAGGGAAAATGAAAATGCACATGGCACAAGCAAGGAAAGCATCTTCTCTTGATCCTTCTCTCAAATACACTCACTTCCCTGGGTAAACTCAGCCTGCAGGAAACTGCTCTCATCTTCCACCCAACTCTCTTCCCCTGAGACAGCCCCAGCATGAACAGAAAAGGAGCCAGTATGTCAAAAACAAAGCTGGAAAGGCTCGAAATGAAAAACCCATTGGAAATTAAAACACTCCTTCTCCTCTCTCACTACTGCATAAGGTAATTTCTAGATGCTTCCAGTTTCAAGGAGGGCAGGTTACAAGACAATAAATTCTTAACAGGGTCTGTTGGAACAAGTTGGCAAAAGCCTAATATAGCATGGAAACAGTGCTAAAACAAGCCAGGCTCCCGAGGAGGACATCATTTTCCATTTTGAAGCATGCTATAAATTCCATTATCACTTAATAAATATTAATAGAGAATTTATAAATGGAACCCATATAGACCTGTCTAACCAGGAACAATGTCACCAATGGGCACTTGTGCAGCAGGGCATGGGGAGGGGAAGAAATGAAACTCCCAACACATTGAAACTGAGACACACACAGGGCAGAAACCCAGATTCTGGCACTGCAAACACATGAGCAGAGGAAGGAATGCTTGTTTCAAGTCTCACTGGCTGGTTTCTATAAGGAAGCTGACGGGATGGGCTGATGGAAAGAGCTTTTCTTCCGCTCAGGTGTCTCTGCTTCCCTTGTGTATCCAAGATCAGCTGCATTTAGCACATACTTCCTTCCCTAAAATCTAACAGCACTTCACTGCCTTCTGCGCTCTGTCCAAGGGGATGCAGCATCCCACTGTTTGCCTTTGCAGCACGTCTTGTTCAGAATTTGCCAAGTAGGAGAAGAGGAAACTTTGACGAAACCACACCTGTCCCTAGGGAAGCCATGGCTGGAGCTGCTAACCTGCCATGTCCCTGACTGGCCACTTTCTCCACCTTCAGCATCAGGACAAAGCAGCCAAAGCAAAGAAAGGACAGCTCAGTGTCTGGGTACACAACCTGCTCTCTTGCAGCACAGCTGGGACCTCACACACCTTCCACCTTGCACCCACAGCACCACCCCAAACCACGGAACTCACCCATCAGGCTCTGCCGCTCCTCCTTCTTCTTCGCCTTCTGCTTGGCCTCCAGCTGGATGATGGAAAGCGGAGGGGGAACGATGGGGCTGGGCATCGCGCTGGCAGCAAACCTGGCCAGAAGGCCCAGGCCACTCTCATCCAGGGCAGGTGACGACAGCCTGTCTGTGCCATCCGTGCCATAGTCCTCTGCTTCCTCCTCTTCCTCCTCATCGTCGTCCTCCTCCTCCTCCGAGCTGGAATCTGGCACGCAGAAAACAGGGAGCCCGTTACAAATCGCACGGAGTTGTGCAGCAGCCGTATTCCCAACCCGAACCGCAACTCTCCTGCTGCTCTGTGCCCACCTAAGCGGCACTGAGCCACCCGGGACTGAGCCACAAGATGCTGGCCATGGACACACACGTGTCCTTGCAGCCATAGAGCTGGTGTCACCCTGCCTGCCACCACCCTGGAAGGACACAGCAATACAGGGTACAGCAAAGACGACCCATTCAGGACAAGGGAGGGAAGAGCAGGGTGTTGGCAGATTTGAAAAGGATGCCAGGCACCCCTTCCCTACAGCTTTCAGGAGGAATTAAAAGCTTCATTCCTTTGAAAATCCCAACCTTGGAGCTGTGGGATTCCCCTCCCGCCCACCAACACTTCCTCCACAAGGAAATCCATTAGTGTAATCAGAACCAGAGATCAGCATGGAAGGGGAATACCAGAGAGCAGCCTGTGCCATGGCAGGAGGCAAGGGGGACACAGGGAGGAGAAGGGGCAGGAAGCAAAAATGCAAAGAGGGGGGGAGAAATAATAATTTGAAAGCAATGGATTTGGAATGCATAAGGGAGGAAAGTGTACGTAGTGTTGGAGACAAGGAGCAGTGTTTAAACACTCTGCCTCAGAACTCTCCGTGCCTTTCATTTCCCTCTCTACAGCTCAGGATAGGGAAGCCTGGCTCAGCACAGGCAGGAAGAGCTGCCCACAGCCAAAATCTAATTCTGGCAAAGAAATCAGCCTCACTGCCTGCCTCAGCTGACACCTGCAGAGCAGTGGGCTGGGGGGTTTCCTCTAGGGTGTGCATACAGCAGGTATTTTGGGGGTAGATGCTCCAAGAGTGGCACCTCTCCCTCCCTACAGCACTTCCCAAGAGTCTCTCAGCAGCTCAGAGGCAATTAATTTTAACAGCATCTCATCCAGTGAGTGCTGGTGAGCAAGCCACTTCACAAATGCACATATACCACACACACACTTATACACACACATATATGAGCACAAAGATCTATAAAAATATATATATATAACTGCAAAAAGCAGGTCTGGAAAAGATATTTCATTTCTCTTGAAATTGAGGGCTTAAGTAGGATCATTGAGACTGCTGGAAAATTTCCACCACTAGCAGGAGCCCTGTTCTGAGCCCACTCCCCAGCTCCCACCAGCCCCTATCCCTGCGTCTGAAATCCAGCCAAATGAGAAACCAGATCCCTTCAAAATGAGCTGGAATGAACAAGAAAATCCTTTTCTTTTCACATACGCCCTCTGGGATAGATAAAAACGTCCTCAACACTTGGTTGCTCAGAAAAAAAAACCAACAACAATAACACAAGTGTTATTTTTCCATGATATTAGAAAGAACAAGAATATCAGAAAACAATGTTCTCATCCTTGTATTTTATCAACTGAGGTAACTGGCAGCTTTTTTTGCCTTCTTTTTTATTTAACATGGACGGTTCATCTCTGTAGCATACATCTGATAGTCACAGAATACTAATTTTTAACTGCATAACAATCCCTTCCCCATTTTGGTTGCTCAGACTGGCTCCTTGTGATATAAAAATGCTACTACAGTCCTGCAGTCAATACCAAGAAATCCACAGCCATGTTCACTCCCTGCATAAAAACCACATGCAAAAGAAAAAATCCACAGCAAACTGGGATCAGATTCCTTCCCCTACCAGAAAACAGGGCACAACTACTGGTTTTATATCACATTTTGCCAAAAAGAAAACGAATCCAGATGAACTTTATTCTGAGATGTGAAAACCACCTGCCTGAAAAGCAGCAAAACCATGCCTGAACTCAGTGACACCCTGTGGGGTAGCAAGACCTTCTCCATACATTCCATCTAGCTCTGAAATTCAGCAATTTTCAGCAAAAATGGGGAAAAAATGAAAAAATCAACCCGTACATCCCCTCATGCCAGACCTGAGAGTTGGCTGAGCAGAGAGTGGCTCACTGAGCAGCTGGGGAGGAAAATGGGGAGAAAAAACCGGGAAAGTTGGCAGGAACATGACCAGTCCAGCCCCAGTGGCTCAGCCACATCAACTGCCCAGCAGCACCATTCCTTCAGCACTAGCAGGCTGCATGTGCAAGGGCAAAAGGGCGCCCAGCAGCTCCAGTATTTCAGAAGCACTCAGGTAAAACAGATTTAAAAGCCAGGATGGCAGTGGCTATTCCTCAGGCTACAGAAAATATAGGATACAGTGAGGTGCCTGGTGGTTATTCCAATGTCCTGCTCATACACGGCGTCACACTACGGAGAGACAACTGAAGACAGTCCCTTGTCAGCGTTTTTACCACAACACTTATATTTTTATCTGCAGGAGATACAATTTCCAGCCTGAAAATAACCTCATTTTAACACATTCACAGCACAGCTCTATCCTCCTCCACCTCTCATGGCGAGGATAGATCTTGCTAACCCCACTCCACATGCACAACACAATCCCTGCTCCTCTTCTTTCTCATTTTCCAAGGGACAAAAAGTAACAAATGAAGCAAAAAGAAGACATTTGGGGCTCTGCTCCAAGCCCACATGCTTCTAAACTAAGTCCCAAAACTTCTGGCCATGGTGGCAAGTAAGCTGCTGGTGCTCTCTGTCCATCTGCACAGCTCCTTGGAAAGACTGGTGCCTGTATTTAATGGGAAACAGGAGCTTTACTCCTACTGTACCCAAACTATGTGTGGGTTTAAAATTAACTATGCACAGATGCCTTTACACAATTGAAGCCTCGGTATTTTTTTTGTCCTGAAAAGGGGATTTTTAGCTAGCAACAGGGAAAAAGACATTTAAAAAAAAAATCATTTTTTCCTTCAACAGTAATTCTGTTAACACTGAGAGAGGGTAAGGGAAAAAAATGCTCAAAGTTAAAAATATCTTTTCTAATTGACATTTTTAAGAGCATGTATATGTGTGTATATACCCACACACGCAACCACACGTGTACATACAACTCCACAGCCAAAACAGACAATACACTCGTATTTAAATGCTACTGATGCCAGATAAACTGGAGCCAAAGATTTTTTTTTTTTTAATTTTTACCTGCATTGAATTAAAACCCAAACCCAGTTAAAAATACTAAGTTTTCTCATTGCTTTTAACAGCTAAGCTGCCATGATATTTTACTGTAGGAGAGCAGTAAATGAAGATTTGTTAATGATGAACAGAAATTGGTTAAGCAATTTGGTTTTTAGAGACTGATGTATGTAACAAGACGGGTTGAGGAGGGTGTGAAGAGGAAAGGTTGGGGAAGGGAGGGAGTAGAAACACACACTTAAAACAGTCATTTCACATTGTAAAAATAAATAGCATGATTTTCTCATAACACCAAGCAGGCCTACAGCATACAAAGCAGGCTAAGTACAGGCAGACTTTAGACAGCTACTGGGTCATTAACATCTGATTTCTGGGATCTGTCCAAATTCTGGAGGTTACTTATTTTTGAGTATCCAATTTAAGACTGTACCTTTCTTTTTTTTTTTTTCCCAAATAAGCCAATTCTCAAAATTGGAAGATTTTTCCCCCTGATATGTGCTGTGCTGTTGACTCCAGAAGTGCCTGTGAAAAATTAAAAAATATTACAACTATCACATGGGAATATGTAGGGAACTGGTTATCCCTCACTGCTTTTTTTTTAACTGGGGAAAATTATCCTCCAAGTCAGGAAAAAGAAAACAGAGAAGAAGGTACTAAATTCTTAAGGAAAACAGAGTATGGAGGAGAAGGACTTACGGGTCTTTGGTTTCAGAAAGCTCAAGGAATTACCTATCCTGGTGGGCTTTAGCCCACATTAGCAGTTTCCTCTCCAAGGTCACTGGATTAAAAACCACAAGCTGTGCCTCTTATCAGAATGGCAACGTGATGTTTGGTCTGTAAGAAAGCAGCGAGTCCCCCCCCATCTGTCTCAAACCAGATGACAGAAAACAGCTAATCCCACCTCTGACACAGACACTGCAGGGCCAGGGCCAGGCAATATCCCTGAGAGGGGAACATTTCTGCACCGTGGCCCAGAAACCTTTAAGGTTTGCATCTTGGACCCATCTGCAAATCCTTGCCCTGGCTGGGCTAAGGGGTTCTCCCAAAGAAGTTCTGCAAACAGCAAAGCATTTCTGGAGTCCTCAAACACACACACACACACGTGCAAACCTTCCATGTGAGACTCTTCATGGACAGAGGAAAGTCAAAAGTGGACAGCAATCATCTTCAAAATTAAAATACCCAAGAGAATGCAAAGAGCTACGTGTCATTATTCATGGAGGCAACATCGAAACGTCTGAGGCTGACAGATGACATAAAGAAAAGTTATTTTGCCTACCTACATAACAATGGTCAAGGTTCAGGTTCATGGCTAGTGACCCTCGCTGAGAAGTGTCTGCCCTACAACCAGCCAACCACTTTGCTTCTTTAGTGCAGCGTGAGAGCAAATGCAAGAGACCGACACAGACATTCAAAGCATCATGGATAGGGGCAGGGGTGAAAGGGTTGGTCAAGCAGCTGCAAGGAGAAAGCGAGCACTTCTAGAAAAGCTGAGGTTATTAATCGGTTTAGTATTCAGGGAAAGCCATCAGAAACCCTATTACCCAAATATCCCTTCAAGAAATGCTTCTGACAAAAAACCAAAAAAAAAAGAAATTCATTTGCAGGAAAAAACCCCCAAATTGTAACCAATAACCCCTTCCCACCTCCCTCTCCCGTACCCACCTCCCACCCCAGGGGGTTTTGCATCTTTGGTTTCCCCACCAAATCCCCCAGAGGGATTTACAATGCATTTCCCCATTTGTTGCAGATTCCCCAACCTCCTCCCGTATCCCCTCCCCTTCCCAGATTTTATCCCGTAAAACTGGGATTTTTAGTTTATTTTTTTTTTAATAAAGCAGACAGGTTACTTGAAAAATAGACAAAGGGACAAGTTACCTCTCTGCTTACCTGGAGCAAAACCAAAAAGTAAACCCAAAACCCCCTCAAGAACTTGGCACCTAAAAGGGATTGATATCCTCAAAATTTCCAACAGCAGCAAAACAAACAAAGAAAAGATGCAGGAAGGAACAGGGAAGGGAAGAATGGAAGTTAACGCAGACTCTTCATGGAAATGTGGCAATCTCAGCCTTACATAAAATCCACTATCCCCACAACTTTTCAGGTTCTCTGAAGAACAATTTTTAATTTTTTTTTGGACACATATATTTCTCTTCCAGGTTTTCTTTGAAATGCATTGGTGGGTCCAGCCCAGAGCCACATCAAACCAAATCAACATTCTGCATCTTTCTGCCGTGTTTGACAATTCTCTTTTTTACACTTTTTAGCTTAAATTATCTTTCTTTGGAGGGAAGAAAAACCAAACAGGTGCAGGGAGGAAATTAACATCAAAAAACTCAGAAAATAAAAAAAAAAAAAAAAAAAAAACCAAAGCCAAACTATCCAGCCCCATTTTTCAATTAACAGCCCTGAGCAATGTAAAACACTAAAAGGCTTTTGCTGGGCTACATCCAGCTCTGCCGTGTAACTTAGATAACAACTGGGGATGCTCTTGCTCTGCATTCAGCCCAGCCGAGCTACTTTCTTTTGGGAGCTGAGGGCTCATTAAAATGACCTTTCCCCATGATTATTATTTAATGAGTGCACTCTAAAACAGAAACCCCTTGTGTCTCTGGAGGAAAAGTCTCAAGTAATCTCTTTTCCCACTGAAGTACTAATGACAGGCTGGCAAAAAAAAAAAGCTGCAAGAAAAAATTGGGGTGAGGGTGAGGGAGGGAAACTGCAGAGTCAAATTTAATGCAGTAATTGCCACATCCTTGAACACTGTGGGTTACGTCTGGGCATCTGAAAAAAAACCTACCACCTAAAAAGAGACACAAAAACTTGACATTTAGGTTTTAAAAAATAAAAAGAAAAATTTCTGGCTGTTAAATATACCCTGCACCCTCCTGCAGCAGCAACAAGGAGCGAGTGCCTCCATGTTTTATGTGCCTGCCTAGAGAGAGTCTATCAGGAAACAAACATAAAAAGATAAAACCAAAAAATGGGTGAACAAAATAAAAATTAAATTAAAGGGGTTGGGAGGAAAGGGGGAAGCCTAGGCTTTATCTGGACAAAGGCAGCAGGGATATTTGAATAATAGAGAGTACCCCAGACTAGGTTAATTCCAGTTCTACTGATGGGGAGTGGGAGCAGGAGGGGGATGCAGAGCAGGATGGAGTGAAGCGGCAACCTAATCGCCTGATAAGAGACACAGCAAGAGAGACAAGGTACACAGGTTTAGTTAAAAATGAACTCAGTATGTTTAATAAAGCTTGGTAAACCAAATCGCAGTACAAACATCAAGTCACACGGCCACACAACAGTACCCCGGTAATAAAAAAAAAAAAAGAAAAAAAGGGGGAGAAAAAAAGAAAATAAAAGGGGAGCAAAAAAGAAAAAAGGAGGGGAAAAAACAAAGGAAGGGGTTAAGAAACAAGAGGGGGAAAAGAAAAAAGGAGGGGAAAAGAAAAAATGAGGGAAAAAAGAGAAAAGGGAGAAAAGGAGGAAAAAAAAGGAAAGTAATTAAAAAAGCTCCTTTCAAACTTCAACAAGGCTCATGCCAAAATAAAATAGTAATAATTAAAATAATAATAGTAATAATAATAATATAATGGTGGTGGTGGCAGCAAGGAAGGAAGTGAGGTTAAAACTGAAGGGAGGAAGGGAACAGGAAAGAAGCGAGACGTGGACACTAAAACCCAGTCGATATAAAAGCTCTAAAAGAGCCAGCCAGTAAAAATATCACAATGATACAGGTACAAAAAGGATAAAAAATAACCATTGGGGTGATAAAGCAGGCTACGCTGCCAAGGACAAAGATGGCCGCCCTGGCTCCGACCATCAAAATGGCTGACCCCGGCCCGCCAGGCCCCTCGCCCCCGCCCCGCTCCCACACGGCCACAGCACAGGGTGCATTTGGGGGTGCGTTTGCTATAAATTAATAACCTTGATCGAACGAGTCCTCCGAGGAGTCACTGAAAGAAGATCCCGCCTCAGCCTCCCTCAGCAGCAGGCAGAAGGGCTGCTTCCGCCCCGCCGCCGCCTTCGGCCTCAGCGGCCGCCCGGCCACCGCCACACTGCGCGGGGCCGCCCTGGGGCCGCCGGCCGCCCGGCTGCCCTTCCTGGCCGTCGAGCTGTACAGGCTGGGCGGCCGCGGCTTGGCAGCGGACGGGGGCTGCGCTGGCCACTCGTCCCTCAGGGATCCCTCCTCCTCCTCCGAGTCTGTATCTGTGGTCAAAGCGGGTGGGAAGAGCGTTACATCACTGAATGGGGGTTTGGGTGCGTTCTGGGGGGCTTTGGTGCCACCACTGTCCACCCCTGCCCAGGTGCTCCATCACAAGCCTTGCGCTCAACAAACACAGGAATTCACATTTCCTTCTTTCCATCACAAATGGACACTCTCCACCTCCTGTCCTCCCTTAAGACAAGATCCAAGGAGTGTTTTTAGCTTGGCAGCAGAATAATGAGGCGAACATTTCCACTACGTAAATGTGAAGGCATAGCACTGTCAACTATTCGATCATCAACCTGAATTTGTCTTCACTATGATGATATTCAGCATTCTTGACCTAAATCTCCTTTTCTACATGAACCAGCTCTCACAGAGGGTTTTAGACACAGGTGGCTGGAGTAAACCCAGCTGCCAAGAAGGCAGGATGTCTAACTCCAAATGTCTGACTCCAAACACACTGCCCCGGCTGCTCCACGGCACATGTCACAACAGAGCAGGGACCAAGCCACTCCTCAGTCTGTGAACCATGGCTTTACAAAGCTGCTTAGCCTCGTGGGCGGTGAGAAGTTATTCAGCCATCCCCCTCTGGCACCTGATGAGAGGGACAAAAAGCATATGGCACCCCTGGATGCAATATAAGTGGGTATAAATTGTCACCTCCCCCCTTGTGGACATGCCATCAGCTCCACAACATTACAGACATTGTGGCGTCACTCCCCAGCTCCATTGCATTGGGTTGTGGAGAGGAAGACATGAAAAATGGCAAGTTTAGGAGGCCAAAAGCCCAAATATGCACATTATTTTGGACACCTGACTTTTCTTAAAATTTGTGGGAGTAAGATGCTCATTTCCCCCTTTGGATCTATGCCCAAAGTTTTCAGGACTCCAGGTAGAAAATCCTGAGGTCAAGAGGCAGAAGGACTTGGCGCCAGTCCCATTTACCCTTCTCCACATGAGCAGCCCACCAGCCATGGGAGGTGCTGCCATATGCTCGACCTGCCTCCCCAAATTTATCATGCCTGAGTGACCAAATGACAGGCTAAGGCCATTCCCTGGAACGTGCACACAGCTGAAAAACCAAAGCTGAGCTGTTTCCTCAGTCACAACAATCCTGAGCTGAGACCTGAGTGACAAAGAGACACACTCCTACACCAGGAGACTCACTGGACAGTGGTCAGACAGAAGCTCTCTTAAGTCTGGGAGGGAGTTTTTGTTCATGAAACCACAGCACCAAGTGCGAGGGCACTGCAAAAGCTCCCTCTGCCATGAGCCGAGGCTTTAGCTCCAGCAACAGCCCATCCTTCCTCTTCCCATTAGCTCTGGAGCTCCCAGTCTAGGAGACACGTGTCTGAACTTAGGAGTGAAGCACATTCACGAACAGAACTGCTGGGTAGTGTGTACAGCACAATAAGCCAAAGGCTGTGTTCAAGTCCAGTGGACACAATGGCTCCTATTTTGCCATATAAATGGCTAATTTCATACCAAACATTTGTTCCATTGGAGAGTCACCAGATCATCTTCCCCATTAGTGAAATTTCTAAACTAGTGTTGCACCAAGAGATGTATTTGTTATGCACACAAACACCCCATAAAGGTTTTAACATGGCTTTAAATAGCTGCAAGCAAAGGGAAAGATGTGTGTGCAAGTGAGCTGAGACCATTACACGACGGTCTCAGACCATAAACTCTGCCCCAATGTCTGCCTGAACTGTTAAAGACTCTCCTGTGTTTGGCTCTACTGTTTTCCCAACACTGTCGGCAGTTCAGATTTTTCCTTTTGTAACAGGGGCCAGTCGCTGGTACCCTCACCTCGGGCACACTCTGGGTTAAGAAGTAACAATCACCACACTGATGTTGGGTGGGGACAAACGCTGATGACCCAGATGGGAAGGCTCAGCACAGCCAGCCAGGAACCAAGCCATGACACTGAAGGGCAGGAGGATGCTCAGGAACATCAGTGTTGCTGGCAGGCTTTTCCTTTCCAACAGATTCCGTGGCATAATCCTAAAGCCAAGCCCACTGAACTCAACAAGGACTTCAAACGTCAACCACCTCCTAGAGAAGAGGCTGCACGTGCTCATGTGACAGGTAGGAGTGTCTACTCCCACCAAAAGTGAGAACATGGGTCAACTTCATTTTCTTAAGCATTTTTCCCCACTGATGATGAATACAATACAGGTCAGGAAGAGATATATTGATCATGGCTACCCCTTGGACAGCAAGATGGGCAGACAGCCCATGCTGACCCCAAAGATGCAGCAGCATTCACTGGGAGGAGGAGGTCACTTTTCACTCACGAGCAAAACCAGACCCATCTGCAAGACCTTTTCAATAGGCCAGAAACTCCCACCACAACCCCTTCTACAGACAGAAGAGATAAAAAAGACATTACTTACTATAGGAGTAGCTGCTAACTTCAGATATTGCTGGTGAAAGGGAAACCTTGAGCTGATTTTTGACTTTTAACCCCACCTCCATCTTCTTCATTTTGGCGGTCACTTTGTTTTTACCTTCTTTGGCTGTTTTCAGTGACAGGCCCAGGTTCTTGGCCAGGCTCTTCTTCTCCTCCTTGCTCGGCAGAGCCTCATGGGCTGGGAGGTACCTGCTGCCACCTCCACTGGTTTTGAGCTTTCCCCCAGAGCTGTCAGCAAACTTGAAGGGGGATTTGAGCTTGTCTTGCTTGGTGAGAGACAGGGCCTTGTCAAGCTTGCTGGCCAGCTGCTCCTGATCTGATGGCACCTTCTTCTTTTTGAGCTTTAACTGCTGAGGTGAAAGGAAGAGACAAGGTGAACACAGAGCAGATATCATGGCAGACCTGAGGGACCTTACTAGCCCTCCAAACAGTCTCATGCATGTAGTTAATAAAGCCTCAAGGTGATAATCTTAGCCCCAGTTGTCATAACCCACCATGGTTCTAAGGAGGAAGAAGAGGAAGATGTCAGCAAACAACACAGTTTTACTGAGCATTACAAAATTGCAAGATTAACTTAGAAAAACTGAATGTTCTTCCAAAAGAAACACGTTCATAGAACAACATGCTTTGGAGTTCTTTTTTCTCTATACCACCTGGTTTTTAGGGTATGTTTGGGCTGGTTTAACAAGCTTTTCTCTAAATCACAAGGATTAAAAGTCTTCTTTACCCAAAACTCAGCCAAATAAACAGGGATTTCCACATAATCAACCAGCTCCAGAGGCTGGGATGCCAAAAACCCAAATACCTCTCAGCATGAGTATCAGCACCACTGCACTACAGCCAGAGCTGCTACATCCTTTTCAGTATTTCTTGCTTCTTGAAAAAAGCAAGTACATTTCACATGTGCTACAGCTAGATAACAGCAGCTCTAACTCAGTACTTTGCCTGCATGCGTTTTGGATTTCATCAGCAGCTTAAAGCTCCAGTAAATATCTCATTGCCTCAACAGGAGCAGAAGAAAACCCTGCATTTGAAATAGCAAGGTTGTGCTCCAGTTCCTCCCTTGCTTCGGGAGGTCCATTCCCCCGAGCTCTCTCAACAGGCAAAGGGGTAAGACAAGCCCTGCTCTGGATTCAGAGCCAGTGCAGCACTGAATGCTCTGCCTGGCTCCAAGGCACTTGACTCTGCTGCCTTCCAAAGCGGTTCAACCTCTGTAAGCCAACGGTAGCCCCTTCACTGCACACAGTCCTCTCTTGAGGAGCATCTAAACCCACGTGAACTGAAAGCAGACACTGAAAGATCAGGAGTCCAACCCAACACCAGCAAAGCAGGAAAGAGATGGGCTTTTGGCCTGGGGCTCCATGTTCCCCACAAGGGCACTGACCTCATTTGAGAAGCTGGGAGCCGCATCGTGCTCTTCCCAGCTTGGGTTCCTCCCTTTCATCTTGCCACTGCTGCTCTCCACATCCTCGTCCTCCTCCGGGAGGGCCCCTTTGTGCCTCTTCTTCATGCCCTCACCAGTCTCAGAGTCTTCAGAGAGCAACAAGGACTTGCTCAGTCTGCAAGCCAAGCACAGGATGGGTCAAGGTGGGCAGGCTTTCCTCCCTGTGATCCCCACCAAGCTCAAAAGTGAGGTTAAATGCCTCCTAAGACAGTGGGGATCCTCAGCGGGAGCCAAGTCCACTGTGAAGTGACAGCAGTTTAGACAAGGTTTTCCACCAAACTGGAGAGCCAAGGAGCCCTTCACGCACACTCTTGGCCACCAGGACAGATGAGGGTGCCTGAAATCAGAGACCTGCAAGGTGCTCTCTAAAAGGAAATACTTGGTATTTTGATAACAGCCACCAAAAAGTGCCTGATTTGGTACAGAGCAGCAACAGGAAGGACTGACAGGTGACTTGGCCCTTAAGGTCTTCTCCCACTTCTACTTCCACGGACTCTGCAGGTGAAGAGAGAGACTCCTGAGGCCCAGGGAGGTGCCTCACTGCCCAGACACTTGCTTTGGTTGCCTGGGTATGAGCAAGAGTGGCAAGGAAGTGCCACATGGGGTGACAGGGAGGGACGAAGGCACTGCAAGGACTGGCTCACTCCAGACTCCAAGTCTGGCCCCTTGTGAAAGGCATTTGTGATCTATGTCATCGGACTTGCTTTGGGATTTGGGGGGAAAGGAGAGGGTAAATAAATAAGAAAATAAAATAAAAAATAAAGTAGATGAGACTATAAGCACATCTTTCCCGGCTCCCCAGCCATCTCCAGTAACTATTTGATGGATGATCAGTCAACACCTCAAGATTCCTACCAAGCTTCCATTTCAAGCCCTCATACGCTGCCTCCTTTACACTAAGCCTACCAGTCAGACCACCACCACAAAGCCACTGACACGGAGCAGCCTCCTCAGCTTCCAGGCATTTCTCCTCCCTTCTATCCTCTCTACTGACCTGCACAGACAGCTAAACCAACACCTCAGGCCCTGGACACTGGCTGAGGATGCACCTCCATCTCTAACAGCAGCCTCCTCCAGCATTCCTGTGATCCAGGGACACGCACACACAACACTGCCATGCACCCACACATGCACAACTCCAGCTGCCTCCAGACGCCTCCAGCCTGTCCAGCCACCCAAACACGAAGAACAAAACACAGAGCCACCAAGAGGACAGATTTTCAGAAGCACTGGTCAGTGGGAGCTGGGCACCTGAATCTGATTTGTGGTCTTGAAAAGGACATTTACAAAAATATGGAGCACGCAGGGAGGCAGCTTGGAAATGCCTTCCCATTGGAGAGGCTATGTGTGGTAGGGTAGATAGCCAGCACTGGTGAGATCCAAACAAGAGCAGCTGGACTTGCAAAAGAGAAAAAAGCAGAATAGAGAAAAATCCAGATGCTTGAAAGAGAGATGTCAGGCGAAACCAACTCCCACTGATTCAGGGAACAGAGAGGAAGACAGAAGAAACACAGCAGAAAGGTTCTACAAAGTAGATAACCTGGAACAGCCCTGTCCTTCCCGGTTTTGATACCAACATGCCTGCAACTGGCTCTACAGCACCCGCTTGCACCATCTGCTCTCCTGAGAGCACACGAGGATGCACTCCCCGACTCCAAAGCCTCACCTACAGCTCCCTGCCAGCCGCATCACCTCACAGCTGCTCAACTCCACCTGTCCTACCTGCACCCAACACCAGACACGTGCTCTGCCCATGGGGAGGAAGGACACTGGCACTGCATTCCCACCCTAAGGACACACTCACGTTAACAGCACGCGCTTCCACCACTGCAGCCAGCGGCTGGCCTGCCAACACAACAAGCCCCCGCTGCATCCGAGATGCTCTCCCCAAGTCAGACCCTGGTGCAGAGACCCTGCCGTGTTCCCATCTTCCCCAAATTCCAGCCTTACTTTCCACTCTTGCTGTCACTCTTCCCTCTCTCCTTAATGGGTGACAGAGCGCTTGATCCAAGTTTCCTCTTCCTGGGCCTTCCAGGGCCTCTTCTCGCCAAGCTTCTACTTTTCTCGTCATGCTTTTCCCTTTAAAAAAACCACACGCTTCACTGTTAACCAAGGCAACAAAAAAAAAAAAAAAAGAAGAAAAAGAAAAGGAAAAAAAAAAGGCAAAAGCAAACTTTGCTAACAAAAAGCAAACAAACAGGGAAAAAAATAAGGAAAATAAATCCAAAAAGAAGAAAAAGGGAAAATAATTAAAAGAAAGCAAGCAAGAACGGGTGCCAACCCAGAACCTTCGCCTGCCACCAAATTGCTAAACTGAGCTGCTGTAGCCAAGGTTGTCTCTAACACAGTCTCCCAGCTGCAGTCACCAGTTACCAGGTTGTTGTGTCACATAGCCTAGGAGTGTGCTGTGCAAAGCTCTGGCAGGATGTACCAGGAGAGGAGAGGAGGCAGGGAGGGATGGAGGGCAGTTTTCTCTCCCAGGCCAAGAGGCAGTGAAAGTGCCCAGCTGGAAAAAAACAAGACTGGGTGAGCAGCCTGTGACTTACTCGGAGTCCCTGCGGCGCTGCAGCTTCACCAGCTCCCGCTGCTTCTCCTTGTAGCGCCGCTGCAGCTCTGCCAGCCTCATCCTGTAGTCCAGCTCCATCGCGTCCATGTTCTCAATGGCCGATTTGATGGAGTACATCTGGAGTGGGGAGGCAAGAGAGGGTCAGGACACGTCCAGGGGGTGCACACTGCGTGCCCCGGCAATGGCCAAGGTGTGCAGCCTGGCAGAAAGCCCTTCATGCGGACAGGGGAGCAGAAACACCGTGCCCACCAGCACAGCCCCAGAGTGGTACCCAAGAAAACCAGCAAAGCAGAGATGTTCTGTGGCTTATGCACAGGGTGGCATCAGCTCTTAGGGACTGCAACCCTGAAGAGAACCTGCAGGATAAAAAGCTCTTTTACCTTGTTTAAAAAGACAGATCACAGTATATCCTATCTTGGAATACTTACTTGCTCTGTACAAAATAATTTATCAGTCTCTTCCACAGGGAACAGTCAGCAAATTAAAAATAAACAAAGAAAAACCCTCCTGCCACTACTTTTATTTATCCTCTGGCCAGAATAGTAACACACAGGTTCCTCTGGCATCACATTAAAACACCACTTCCACAGCTGCTGAGGATTCTGCTGAATGTTTGATTCACAAACAAGGGAAGAACCTAAATTGCAGCCCACTGACTCCTGTGCAGCCAGGAATGTGACATGAAGGAACAACCAGCGTGTTCTGCTGAATGCAGAGGGGCAGCACGAGCCAGCATGAGCCCCCAAACTGGGGCTGGGACAGAGAGTTGTGTGAGTGGATGCACTGGGGCTTTCCAGGCTCAGCCACACTAAGAGCTACTTACTGGTTCATCTTTCTTCTGCATCCAGCTGTATTTTTTGTTGGGATTCAGCTCTCGAGGCAGCCGGATGGTTTTCAGACTTTCCATAAAGGGGGTGGAAAGTACTTCCATGAGCATGTGTGTGCTGGCAGCCAGCAAACTCTCCAGCGTTGGCCGGACAGGGAAACTCTCTGGACCTGCTGGGAAGGACACAAAAAAAAGCTACAGAAGGTCCCATTCCAAGACTGCTTCTCCAACAGGCATAAGGAGAGGCTGATGGCCCTTTCTGGACCACGGCTGCTCAAGGAGTCCCCCAGCCACCCCTGGCCCTCACCTGAGATCTCCTGTTGTACTCAGCCATGGTGTAACTGGCAGTTCCCATCACTTCTCACCTCAGGAAGTTACTGGAAGGTGAGATTCTTTTCAGGACCTGCCAAGCTCTTGGAAAGCATCATCTGGAGCTACTGGGGCCTCTGGTGCCAAACCCCAACAGACTGTGGACTCAGTGCCTGCCAGAAGGGTGTTACCCTGGCAGCTCTCAGCAACTGGGGCTCCGTTTCCGCTACGCATACCACAAACTGTCTAGACATGGCGAGGGCCTTTGGAAGGGAGAGCAGTACAAAAGCCACACGTAGCTCAGCCTGCTGCAACAAAAACCCTGCTCCAACCCCATCCAAAGTACCAGCCACTCCTGCAACTCAGGGCAATGCTCTCCTCGCTGCCTGGCTGAGGCTGCAAAAGATCCCCCCTGTGACTCCGCTCTCTGCCCACATGGAGAGCACAGAGACCATAAGATGGGAGACCCAGCATGGTCAGAAGCTGACCAGACTCCCCACTCACAACTTACTTTGCATTTCTTGCTTCCGTTTCTCCAGCTCCATCTCTGCAATTTCACTCAGCAAAGTGATCCCTTGCAGGAAGGAGTGCTCCAGGGTCTGGTCAGTTAACATCTCCACCTTCATCTGGGGTGGAGCGACAGTGGTGGTAGTTAACAAGGAACAAGCCTGAGGCATTTCTGTAGCAGCCACCAAAGCATTCATCCCAGCCAGCGGGTCACCCGGCTTGATGTCCAGATCTGGGATTTGGCAAGCGATTGCCTCTTCTGTGTAGGAAGGGATCTCTGGCCCCTGCTCCCCCTCCTCAGGAGGCAGGCTGGGAAACTCCCTTGCCCGGGGCACATCGGCGCTCTGCAGATCCATGGCTACAGAGGCCTCTTCCCGCTGGGGCGTCAAGTCCATCTCCGGTGGCTCGCTCTCCGCGTGCACGAGCAAACCGTCATAGTCCATGTGCATGGAGCAGGCTTCTGCTCCACTCCCGCTCTCTGCCTCAGCCTCTGCTTCTGCAGGACAGGCCACAACCTGGTAAGGAGGTGGGCAGCTCTGGAGGTCTTCCTGGTCCTGCTCCATAGCACCCAGGGCTTCGCCTTGGTGCAACAGGAGATTGCAATTGTCCACGTTCTGCACTGGGACGGCTGCGGAGGTGGTGATGTTCAGAGTCCCCATGTCCTGCTCACAGATGCCTTCTTGGCTTTCCTCCATCTGCACCTCTGATTTTACTCTCTCTTCCAAGGATTCCTCTTCTGTTGCTGCTTGGATGGGCTCTAGGATTTTGGACGGAGACAGATGGATGGGCTTGACCTCTGAGGAAAGCTCCATGTGCTCAGAGCCTTCAGCAGGCAGCGGGACGTCAGGAGCCAGGCCATCCGCATCAGATGCTGCGGGGGGCTGGAGGAGGTAGGGATAGTGTCTTCCAAAGGAGGGAGGCAGGGACTGGAATGGATATCCAGGGGGAATCTCTGCAAGATATTAGAAGGGACAGACTGTGTAATGGCTGGGTCTCCAAAGCACCTTCTCTCTGGCTAAGGCATAAAGCTGTTTCCCTTGGCTTCCATCATCTCTGGTCTCCTCCTGTTCTCAAGCAATAGGTGCTTTGGGCACCTCTCTCCTGACCAAGCTGCCACATGCAGCAGCACCCAGAGGTCCCTTCTGCACCTTTCCAGCACTTTCATGCAACTGGAGAGAGATCTGCCTCCTGCCTCCTCTCCCACTGGGACTC
The DNA here is from genome assembly GCF_020740725.1 of Corvus hawaiiensis. Lineage (NCBI taxonomy): Eukaryota > Metazoa > Chordata > Aves > Passeriformes > Corvidae > Corvus > Corvus hawaiiensis. The sequence continues at coordinate 5,857,283 of NC_063228.1, forward strand.
CAGCCCTGGAACAACCAACCCAGGCTCAGCCCAAGGGAAGAAGAGAGCCTACAGCCCCAGGGATCCAGGCATCGATCCCAGTCCATCACACTACCCCTGCTCCTTCCCTCTCCCCTGCCTTTTAGAGGAGCTATGTGGTTTTCCCTAGGGGAAGGGACAGAAGCAGGAAAGAGCCGAGGAGAAAAAGGGAGGCAGGCACAAACACAATGGGACTCTGCCAAAGCAGGGCTCTCTTACCTGGGAACAAGGCCTGATATGGACCAGCAGCCTCTTTTTCCAGCTCCAGGTCTTTCTTCTCCACGGTCTCGGGCGCCTCTTCCTTTGGAGGGATGGCAGGGGCAGGGGGTGGAGAGGCGGGGGGCGGGCTGGAAGGATGGGAACTGGGGGTGGCAGGGTAGGAGTAGGCTGGCTGCGAAGGTGGCTCCTCCATCTTTTGGATCACCTCAGCTTTGAGCACAGACACGGGTGAGGCCCTGGGAGAGAGGGGAGGTGGACTCACAGCCTTGCTGTAGGACGTGGAGGCGCTGGGAGACAGCACAGGTGGTTTTCGGTGCACCAGTCCCGGGGCAGAGGAGGAAAGGCCTGACTTGGCACTGTCCAGGTTCCGTTTTGTCACCTTTTCTTCCACATCCACACGCTGCTCGTTTGCCTTCAACCTCTCCTGTGACAAGAACAGAGCAAAACTCAGCACAACATCTGGAAAGTGGCACTGACCTACCACCAAGCAAGACCAAAACATGGTCTTATCAAATATGCACTGTAATAAAACACACATTCCCCAGTGCAAGACCATTTGAAGACCAATCTGACAGAGGGTGACACTGATCTACAATAGCTTCTCTACTAACTCCCAGCTCCAGGAATCATGAGAAGGATATCTCAGCTTTCACTTGCATCCAAAGCAAACCATTTCTATTTCCAAGCCTCCAGCCTAGCAAGCCCACACACAAAGGAAGGTCGAAAACCAGAGGACCACTATAAAAATGAATGGGTGTAAAACACCCAAATAAAAGCTCATGACTTCCAAAACCCTTTCATGAATGGGAGCTGTCTCCAGGAGCCAGTGTGACTGCTGCAAGTCCTGAAGCTGCTTCTCTGAGCTGCTCAGGAGGTTTGTTTGGAGGTGACCAAGAATGAAACCACTCAGCTATGCGGAGACATCCCTAGGGAAGGAATCCAGGTTGTGCTGCTGCTGGGCAGCTCTCCTGACAGCACTGCTCAATGGCTCTACACCAAACCCCTCCAAAACCCACTCTAACGGCAGGATACACCAAATGCTTCACATCCCAAGGACCAGGGCAGGATCACTCAATGCATCCATATCCTTGAGACGCACTTGCCACACAGGCACAGCTGCATTTTCTCCCCAGACACTCCAACTTCAGGCTCGTTTCACGGCCAAGCAAGAAGTTCTTGAAAACATACCACGAGCTGGGCACTCCTCTGCAGCTCCATGGCGTGGGCTGCTTGCTGCTGCAGGATGTACAGCTCGTGCTGCCGCAGCAGCTGCTGATGGGAGAGGAGCTGGAGCTGGTGAGCGTGCTGGAGGGAGCTCCTGGTCGGGGGGTACATAGCGGGCCACAGGGGGGGTGCCCGGTCCATCAGCTCCGCTGTGGAATGAGCAGAGATGCAGTCAGGGAGGCCGCAGGGTAAGGATGGACAAAGGATTCAGGATCACTCAGGGCAACACTCTCTACAGTCCCAGAGTATGGGGGATGCCAAAGACTGGGCTATACAACCAGGAATCAGAGGGGAAAGTGTGCTGTGTTCCCCTCGGCAGCCCCAATCCCACCACCCCTGTGCCCTAGGGCCATCAGACTTGCTTTCCAGGCACCCTTGGTGTGACTGTCCACGGCTGAGCCTATGAATAGATTCTTCTAACCAAGGATCAAACTCCGCAGGGTCCCACAGGGGATGAAGAGCCTCTGCTAAAGATTACACATTTCCATCTCCAAAACACACCTAGTAAGAGGCCCACTCACACCCACCCTACAGCTGTGGCTGCTGGTCCCCACAGGTATGTATGCTCCTCTCTGGCCCTCCCAAAAGGCTGTTTTCCCCCCAGCTGTCAAAGAATGGTCCTCAGGAACACGCTCACATCCTTACCAAAGTGAGGCAAGTGCTCGCTGGGGATCACAACAAGCTGCCCGGACTGCGGATCTCTGGCAAACTGGTAGGCAGAAGGGAGAGCTCCCCCCATGGCAGGGGGGAAGCCTGGAGTCATGCCCTGGTGCAGGGAAGGGTGACCAAGTCCTGGAAGAAAAAACACCAAAGTCACAACTCAGGGAATGCAGACAGCTCCTACCCACACAAGAAGTCATCTACTGCTCCGAAATGCCTCCTTCCCTTTTCCCTGTGCTCCTCAAACAGCCTCACTGGGCTGTAGCAACACTTTTCCCTGGATTTCATTGGTGTGAACACCCCATGACACTGCTCCCTCCCAGGGCACTCACCATAGGGATGGCCAGCCAGCCACATGGAGGGGCTCCCTGTCCTGGGGAGCCAGGGGTGGGCTGCCAAGTGCGAAGCCGGGTCTGCAGACCAGCGCCCAGAGCCCGCCAGGGCTGGGCCTCCCGTCACCATGAGGTTGGAGTTTAAACCGTTCGTGGCGCAGCTAGAGGGGTGTATTCGAGCAAAATCTGCCAGCTCCTTGCTTTCTCTGGGGATGGAGGAGGTAAGAGAGAGAGAGTGAGAGAGGGTCCGAGTGATGGAGGTGCCCAGGAGTATGGACCAGCCTGCAGAACGAGTGTTTGCAAACCAGGGTCAGTCACTCAAGGAGAGCTGTGATGGAGGTGTCATGTCTAGAATAAAACATTCCACCTCTCCAGCCCTTGGAGCAGGCATGGATTTGCAGCTGTCTATTAGGTGTGCTTGCTGAGGACTCAGGATCTGCCTACAGCCCTGTGTACCCCACTCAGCATCCCTCGCTGCACCAGTTTGGTGCCAACACCTACAGCAGGATGGATGCAATCCTCTCTGGACAGGTTGTCCCTCAGCTCAGCTTGTGACACTACAGCAAAAGACCTCGCCTCCCTCCAACCCTCACCTGAGCAGCTTCTCCTGATCCCGCTCCAAGCGCCCTGCCAGGAGGTGGCTGTCCCGGTGGCGGCTTCTCTCATCCCCACAGTCATCTTCGGAGCGTCCGTGCCCTACGAGACAACCCAGCACCATCAGACAGGAGAAATGGTCACGAGAAAGCCGTCCCCTCTGGGCATGGAGGAGCACTGTCTGGGAGCCAATACACCCAAACATCAATGTCCCCAAGGATGTTCCAGGTTCAAATCCTGAAAGACCAGGCAAGGCTCTCTGTGTGATCAAGATATTCTCTCTAAAGCAATATTCTCCTCGTAGCACCCAAGTGCACGTGTTCTGAGGTTCATGTCTCCAAGACATCAAGGGGCTACTTGCCAGGCCAGGCTGGTCTCCCAGGACAGCACAGCCACCAGCCTGGGAGCAACAGGGCCAAAGGGACCACTGTGCTGAAGGACAGTGACAGATTTCCCATCCCAGAAAGAGCTGAGATGCAGCTAAATCCTCCATCAAACCACACAGTCCTGCCTAGAACATCTCAGGGAGGGGAAGGATTTTATCTCTGCACTTTCTGAAGCACCTTTTGATCTTGTAAACCAGTCTGGGAAGCACTGGGTATGCTCTGAATCCCTGTCCTTCTGCAACAGGCAGAACCAACAATACAGACCCTCACAAAACCAGTGCACTCCACTCTGCAATTCAACCCATTATCAGGAATCTGCATCCCCCCTGAGACACGCAACAAGAAAGGGTCTGATGAGGTAGGGACACATATGGCAGATGAGGGCAGGAATCCAAAAAGGGAGCTGGATGTTTGGCTGGAGAAACCACTTGTCCACAATCAGAACAGCTCTTGCAAATACAGCCTGGCATGGCAGCAGCTTCATCTGTGAGAGGCTACGAGGCACCTTCACAGGAGCAAGCAGCAGAGCCTCACTTGGCTCTGCCAGGACCAGGTATTAAGGCCACCCTTTCCTTTATCCAAGGTCTTCACTGCAGCTGCCTGATTTTAAGCTCGCTTTTCCCTAGTTTTTTCCCCTAGCTTCTTTCTTGCATATTCATTTTTCACACAATTCCCTGTTGCCCCTCTCCTATGCTTTGGTGATACAATCCACTCCTAAATCTCAGCCCTGCTTGCAGCCAACACCCAGCCTCGCAGGACTGCACCCCAGCAGCCCTTCCCAGGGTCCTCATTCTCCTGTCTGGATATGGTTTGGCACACGGGAAAACATCTCGGAACATCAAGTCTATTCTGCTGACAGGCAGTCTTTTCAAGGAGAGCTCTAGTGTGTATTTCCACAAACCTGGACAGCCCATGGGTTTTTTGCTGTCAAGTCTCCAATTCCCTCAGCTTTTACTGTCAGAAGGAATCCAGGAACAAGACAACATCTCTCCCAGCTCCTTTCCCCAAGGCTCCTTCCACAGGCTCCGGGCAAAAAACAAAGATGCTTTAAAACCTGGCACACAGCTCTCCCTCCCAAAGGACTTTCCAGGGTCACCACATCTCCCTCACAGCCCGCCAGGACACGACGTGCAGCCCAACCAGCCCCAACCAGCCCCCCAACTCACTGAATGATGCCCCCCCCCAGCCTCCGTTGCTCACTTTCACTCCCCAGTCTCCACAGCACGGGGGCTCACAAATCCCTCAGGAGCCCAAATACGAAGGTATTTGTTTTCTGTCTGAAAGCCAACTGCATCACTGCCTCTCTGCCAGCATTCCCTTTCCACACCCTAGCCCAGGGTTTTCCCCCTTTGGAGCCCCTTTTCCTATTTCTTTTCCCCAATCAATGCCCAGCTGTCTCTTTGGTGTCAGCACTATGGAGCAATTCCTTGGAGAGCTCACAGCCGCCCTCCCTTCCTCGGCATGAGGTGAGTTAACCCCCACCCCCACACTGTCATTAAAAAAGCGTTATTTTGTTATTTTATCATCGCTCCTCCCTCTCCCATCTACACTCCTTGTGCTCCATTATTTCTAGACGAGTTTACCATCTTTTTTCCACCCCCCATCCAAACATACACACTGAAGGACCTCTAATTCCCGCCCAGCCTCCATCCCACCAACAGGACAGTCTCTTTTCTGGACAGAACGAGGATTGTCCAGACAGTGAATGATCATTCTGTCTATATATATGAACATGACGCATGGACTGCATAGAAAAATTCAATCAGTTATGCATGGAGGAAAGGCTTAGGTCCGTTCCCTTGACAACCAATGCCCAGTACTAAATACTTGCATTTTACTTGCCAAATACTACAGATTAGCCAACTAAAGCCTGCTTTCTCCTTCTTAAAAGGTCTAAACATTCAAGCACCGTCCACTCAGCGCAAGCAAGCTAATGTTATTAGACGAATATCTCCTGGCACACAAAGGGGGGGCAGCATTTGGGGGGCGAGAGGAGGAGAAAAGCAGTCTTGTTTTCTGTCTGAAAGCCAACTGCATCACTTAGCAACGAGCCCAGAGGCCTGCCAGAATTCAACCCTTGTTTGCAGCCTTTTAGTTCAGCTCAGTAAATTACATTTAACGCAAGCTGGGAGCGTCTGGGACGACTGAACGGCTGAACAAACAGCTCCCTGTGCTGCCCACGAGGTCCTCGGCCGGCTCCCGCCCGGCTGTGGGGAGGGCACTGGGAGGCGATGGGAATGGAGAGAGGGGCTGCTGCCTGAGGGAAACTGCTTCTTGCCACTGAGTTTTGGGAGCGGGGGGCAAAGGCAGAAAAATGGGGAAGACAAGCTAAAAATGGAGAGCCAACCATTGCTGGCCAGCCGCTCGCTTTGGCATTGCTCCTTGGCACACCAGAGCCCCGTGCTGGGCAGCCCCCGGGTGTTCTCTTGCGACACAGGCCAAGCAGAGAACCAAAATCTCTCTGGTGCCATCCCCCTCCTGCCAGCACCACGGCTTAAATCAAAACCATGAGATTACAACACCAGCACAAAGGTGGCTCGAGAGGTTTCTGTGTCACTCCCTTTGCTAATGGATCAAACTCATGGAGTGGGATTGTCCTCAGAAGTGGCCAGAGGGACGGGAAGCAGGGACAGGGGACTGACTACCTCTTGCACAGGGGGTCTTGCTTCCCACTGTGGTTTACAACATGTCCTTGGCTGGCAAGGGAGGCAAAAGGAGCTGAAGATGCCAAACTCAGTTCATGGCACACAGCCTGCACAGGGTGGCTGCTCTTCCCAGGGAACAGATCCTCCAGGGAAGCCCTGAGACAAGCCCTAGGGAACCAACCTTTGATGCTGCTGAGAGACAGCGAACGATCCCGGTCTGCCAAGCTGGGCCCCAGTTTGCTGCTGCTGCTGCTGCTGCTGTTGTCCTTCTGCCGGGCCACAGCCACAGCGATGCCAACAGGCAAGTGCCTCACCTCCACCTCGCCCTGGGAGCCAATGCTCTCACGGCCAAAGGATTTGGCACTCTCAGGTCTCTCAGGGTCCCTCTTTAGCTGCTTCGCAGGCTGCTGCAGCAGCAGCTGCTGCACCTTGGAGGCTCCCAGCTGTGCAGAGTCCAGCTTCACATTGCCCAAACCCCCAAAGGGGCTCTTCTTGCCACAGCTCTGCCGGGACGCCGTCTCCTTGGCAAAGCTGCCGCTGTACTTGATGAGGCTCTGCATGGCCGAGCCTTCGCCGTGCGAGGCGGGGTGCAGGACGTCTGCGGCACCCCGCGAGCCCACCACCGAGGACCGCGGCAAGCCGCTGGGGTCAAGGTAGACCTTCTTGGCTTCCTCCTCCACCCGGCTGACGTGGTTGTGCTGCGCGGCCAGCACTGCCATCTGCGTAGTGGCAAAGTTGCCCATCTCAAAGGGCTTCCACTTCTGCTCCGGCGGTTTCAGCTGACCGTGGTCCAGGTGCTGCCGGGAAGAGTCCAAAGTGCCATAGACCTTTGCTGCTTCTTTGGAGCTGGATCGCTGGAAGCGGTCCCGCTCGCAGGGGCGATGCTCTGCCTCCGGACTCGGCTTCAGCAAATCCTTGGAGGCCAGGAACTCCCTGCTCTCCGGAGAGCCCAGCCCCGGCCGGTTGAGGAAGGGCTCTGAAGTGACCTGTCTCTTCAGTGCCATGGAGTTCGTCCTGATCACCGAACCCTTCTCTCTCAGAACCTCCATCCTTTTGGCATCACTGTGACAAGAAAAGTCCTGGGACAAGAGTGTGCGGGAGGCATCTGCAAGGCAACGCTCCGTGGGCGACTGCAGCACCCCCACCTTGCCAAGGTCCTTGTCCTTCCCCTTGTTGTCACGGGCCTGGGAGGCGATTTGGATGGGCCCGCTCCTCTCATCGTAGGCTTCGACCGAAGGCACGAAGGTGGGGGCGATGACTTTGTGCTCTCTCCCCAGCTCCTTGGCCGGCGGGAAGATGGTGTACATGCTGGAATGGACGGGCTGCGGAGGGAATGTTGTGGCCGGCGTCATCTTCCCCGTCTGCGAGGGGTGTGGGGATGGACAGCTACAGGAGACGTGCAAAGCGCCCACGGAGGGCAGGAGGGGCTCCCCCCGCTTCAGCCGCTCCGCGTGGGCGTGCGCAGAAGGCCTCATGTTCTCATCGTGCCGAGCGGGATCCTTGGCACAGCGGTCCTGCTCAGCACCCAGGACCTTCAGCATGGGGTCCCCGCCACCGTTGCAGTTGCTGAGGGAAGAACTCTGCAGCGGGTTCTTGGACTTGGGTTCCCCACTGCCTGCGCCCCGATTTGGCATGTGCTCGGCCAGGAATGGCGAGAGACGCTCGCCGACCTTCACTGCCTTCTCCACCACACTCACTTTCCGGTCGCTGTCGGGCTTGGTGTCCTGTGTGAGGTCAACCACGCTGCGGGGTCGGGGCTCCTCCTTCGGCTTGCTCTCCTTCTTGGCAAAGGGCAGGGACAGATCGCTCCGGCATGCCCGCTCCTTCCCACCAGGGTCTTTCAGGCCTTCTTTCGAGCTCTTGTGCAGCTGCCCAAGCTCCTTTTCCCGGAGCAAAGTGTTCGACGTGTGGCTGCCCACGGTCCTTGAGAGGGGAGGCTGCGGGTGCAAAGCGGACTGGCCCGCATGGCTGGACAGGTAGAATCCATCTGTAGAGTAAAAGCAACCAAAATTATCACAGGCTTCCAACCCCTTCAGTCCTACACAGAGACAGGCAAGAGGTGGCAAACCAGGAAAGACTGGATTTCAAGGATGCCTTAAACAGAAAGGCCCAGGGCAAAGGAGACCAAGCAGGTTCCTCCATGCGGGATGCAAGACAGCCCTGTCTCTGATGCACACTGGGGCTTCAAGGAGGGACCTGGCCAGCATTCCTACAGGACAGCCACATCCAAAACCTTGGTACTGCTCAGCCCAGAAAACATCCCTGGCTGACCACCCAAGGGGTGATCTTCACCCCCAACACTCAAGCATCCAGCAACTCCAGCAGCCAAACAAGCCCAAAGGACAGGGTAAGTACCCAGGAGTGACTGTGGGAAGGGCACACAGGGTCTGAGACTCACCTTTCTGCGACTCGAAGAGGCTGTGCTGTCCCAGCTGGGCCAGGAGCGGACTGCCAGCACTGGGAGGTTCGAGGTGGCTCAGGGGAATGTATGATGGGTAGAGACCGTTAGGCAGATGGGAAAAGCCTGCAGAAAATGGGAAACAGAAGAGGGAAACATGTTTTATCCCGAGCAGCACGCTGCCTTGGAACGAGCCCTGCAGGAGCACAGACTGTTGTGGCTGTCGGTCCCTCACATGCCAGGAGCGGCGGCGGGGACGCACGCGGTGACACACAGCCCACACAGCCCAGCGTGGGGACCGCTGCTCGGGGACCCCACTTCAGGTACTGACCCCCACTGCGGGTCCCCCAGCTCACCCCGGGCACCTCTGCGAGGCTCCAACTCTGCAGCAAATGGAGCGTGCTGCTTCCTGAGCACAGCCTGACACCTGAAGGCTCAGTGACCAAACCACCTGGCTGGTAAGATGTTTTATCACAAGTACAGCAGCCTGTGGGTGAGGGCACTCCCCAACATGCTTCCAGAGCTGTGATAAGACCTTCTTGCCAGCACAGCTTTGCCAACACAGCTTGTCCCCACTGCAGTTGCCCAGCACTGGGTACAGGCTTTGGGAAAACACAAGAGCATCCTCCAGGACAGCTCACAAAAAGCACAGTTTCACATATCCAAACACAGCATCTCATCCCAGAGGAAGGCAAAACAGAGGAGAAAGCATGACAACCATCCAAGAGCTGATAGGAAAGCAGCATATCCCCATGACCCTGCTGCCAGAGGTCTGGATGTCCTGGACGCTGGATCCCTAGCAACACCCTAATGCAAATTGTCATCATTTCCTCAGTGAATACAATCACCACAATAGTGGTAATAACACCCAGTGTTGACTACAGGCAGCAGTTCCTCTCCAACACTGCCACCAAACGACACCCATGCAACACTACAAACCCAGCGCTGCGCCAGAACTAGCATCCCAGTCCATGCCGTAATTTAAAAACTGAGTAAAAGCCATCAGGAGAATCTGAAGGAGCCAGTCAAGCCCACTGCAACCCTCCTCCCCTCCCTTCCCCTCAGCCTCCTTTGGCCACCAATGTACCCCAGATTCAACGATCCCGCTGAAAGCAACCAGGCAACAAGTTTGTCAAGAGTCCAGCATCCAACTGGCTCAAAACAACATCGCACCAAAACCCAAGGGGAGACAGAGAAGTTCAGTCCCCGAAGCTGCACGTGGAGCACCATCTGCGAGAGCTAGTCAATATTTCACATTATTTAGACAGCCAGGATCTCTTTCGTGTACATGTTTGCATCCCGGCATATGTGCCTCACCGACGCGGTGCTCCGCGCAGCTCCTGGCCCGCGTCCATCGCCCGACAGATCCCAGCGGCATCGCCCGCACACGCCAACCCTCCAGCAGCAGGACCAGGGGAGCTGCTGTGCCCGTGCAGTTCAGCACCGGGCCCGTTCCCAGCAGGCAAAACCTGCTGTTTAACCTTGAGCACGCTGCTGCAAAGGCACTGAGCGTGCACACATGCCTCTCCTTGGTAACCCCAAAACCTCCACACTGAAGCATTTCCAAACACCTTTTCTCCAGAGCTGGAGAGAGCTGGGTAGAACTCAAGAACACCCACCCCAGCTTAGCTGTGAGCAGCTCCACTCCACACCATGTTTGCCTCGGCTGTGTCATCGTCACCGCTCCGGTATGGCTGGGCTGGCAACGAGCCAGCATCTGGAGCAGGAGCAACACATTTCCAAGGGAACACGAGTCCCATCTGGCAGAGCACATGGCTGCAGCATGGCAAAGCCCCTGGAGCACCCCATGCCACACCAGCCCGGAGGCTCTGGCTGCAGACATCCCCACGTGAGCCCCTTCTCCCAGCCAGGCATCAATCCCAGCTGCAGCTGCTCCAGCAGGCAGAAACACCAGCATGGGGATCACGGCGAGACACATCCCATGCTGCAGACACCACCGTACACAGATGCCATGGCATGTCCCCACTTGCACGTGGTGCAAGGACATGAAGCCACCTGCAGGGCTCCAGGGAAGGGACACACTCCAGCACTGCCATCCAGCACAGGGACACCTGCACACAGCTTAAGCTACTGGTACCCAAAGAGGTTTTGGTACCAGTTACATCCCTGGTCCTCTGAGGGCATCTCCCTGCTTTTGGCATCATATCCTGCCCAGGGATAACACAGGCTCAGTCCCAGCCCCAAATGTTCTGGGGCTTCCTCCCCAGTAAGCATCATCACATCCTGCTGCAGTGACCCAGCCTCAGCTCAGATCTGCAGGAGCGGGAGGAGGAATGGGAAGTGTCCAAGCTGGGGACAGGTTCAGATGGAGAGGTTAGGAGCCCTGCCAGGCAGTGTCACCATGCCATCTGGGAAACAGCAGCAGAACTGAACTGATGCCACCTGCCAAGCCCCAAAGCCACATCACACCAGGCAGCCCTTCCCAATAATTTCCAGAAGCCCACAGCAGCAGTGCTGCTCCTTAGAGAGGCATAAGCCCAGCACAGGAGCTCAAAGCAATTCCAAACTTTTGCAGTTGTAGAAACTGAGGCATAGGCAGGTGCAATGACTTGCTGCATCATGCAGCTGTGACCAGCAGCAGAACCAGAGAACCACTTGAACTCCAGCCTCGGGTCTACCAGCGACACTGTTTTCCCTTGCAAAGTGCCTGACGAAGCTGCACAGGCTGTATTTACCTGGCTTGTTCCCTGCCAGGAACCAGAGCCAGAGTAGGGAGAAGGAAACCGAACCACAGCTTTCCTGGGGATGAACCCAATGCAAATCCAACCTCAAGGCACTGCCAGAGCATCCCTTCCTCCGTACAGCCCTCCAGCAGCCACGCTGACGGGCTGGTGTAAGGCTCGCACGCAGCCCAAAACCTGCTGCCCCAGTGCCCTGGGCGGGACCTGGAGGTGAAGCTGCTCCTCCATGCGCTCAGGAGCTGCACTGGCAGGAGGCGGCCGCGGGTGAGTCGCTGCCTCCTTGGATCTCCATGCCAGAAAGCGATGCCAAGGGGAGAAACTCTACCGCAGTGAGCAACGCACAGCTCACCCCAACCATGGGCTTCTGCCAGGAGAAAGGGAGGGGAAAAGGGGAAACCACAACCATCTCCATCTGCCTGGGGCCAGAGTGTTTGCTGAACCAGCACAAGATCCGCTTTGCCCCGGGACACGCCGACAGGTCTCAGCAGGCTGAGCCACACTCCTCTAGCCGATTGCTTGCCCAGAGGCGGTCTGGCACCACAGCACAGGCAGGGAGGTGCGAGTTGGCAACGCTGCCAAGCCCAGACTGGCTGTGCCCCCCCTTCCCTGCCAACTTACACGACGCCAAACACATGCGTGTGCCCATTAGCTTGGCCTCTGACTGCCTGGGAAAGGCACCACCAACACTTACCTCATGCCAGCAAGGACACACATGATCCAAAGCAGCCCAGCTCTGAGGGTAAAAGGGTTCAGGGCACAGAGATCGTCCCTCGAACCACCTCATCCCTATAGCCAGCAGCCAAAATGCAACCCCTGTGATGCTCCAGTTGCTGCAGCGGATGAACACACCTGTCCTCCTCCTTCCCAGCTCCAAGATTATAAAACATACCTGTTTTGCACAGTTGAGACATAAATCACTAAGGGCTGTTATTAAAGGAACTTGGCGGGTGCAGATGTGTCAGCCCACTTGAAAACATCTTCTTCATCTTTGCTCAGCTCTCCAAAATGGCACGGGTTCTGGGGAAGAGGTACGGCCTCGGGTGACTCACCACCGAGAGGGGATGTGACCGATGAGGAGATGAGATACCAGTGACCGCACAAACCACACGCCAAACGTCTGGAGGCTGGAGGTCGCGCTGGGGGAAGTGGGAGGGAAACAGACCCCACGTGCTCAGCCCACTTGGGGTTGCCAAAGGTCCCTGTGAGGAGGGAGACGACAGAAAGCACCCCCAGGCAGAGCTGGGGAAAGAGGGCGGGCAGACATGCCCTCAGTAGAGGGGGCTGCCACTGGTCACCTGGAGTTTTAAACCCATGGGGCTCTCTCTGACTTGGCCCCTCACACCTCAAGACTGAAATTCAATCCCAGCTGGACAAGTCAGTCAAGGCTGGGTTGTTAAAGAGCCAGACAGGAGGAGGGCATGCTGGAGGCAACATGCTGGAACTGAACAGATGCCCCTGTGGACACAGCTCCAGCCAATAAGCCAGGCTACACGCCCGAGGTGACATGGGTGTGTGCCAGCACTGGGAAAGCTGCTCCATCCCTCCTCAGCTGTAGGTGACCGGCTGGCACCTTCAGCATCCCCGTACTGCCCTCCACACTGGCTGCCAACCTGCTGCAGAGGGGACAGCTCACCTGAACACCCATGAAGGGTCAAGGACAGCAAGTGGGAGCAACATGGAGACACCACTCAATGAGGAATTCACTCTCCCAGTCTGATTCCATGTTTCCAAACTAACCCAAGAGCACCAACACACCAGAGAGAAGCAGCATCCACAAAGCCTCTGCTCATGCCTTGGGACAGCCTTCCAGTTGGAAAAGACTCTTTAATCAAGTCCAGCACAGCTGGACAGCCCTGGTGGCTGACATGGGATAACAGGTGGCCACGTGCACTGCTGGCTGCAAAGCATGCCAAGCAAGAGCCATCCTCAGCTTAGAAGCCACAGCCCTGGCACCGGAAGACCAGTGGCCTCCAGCACCCCGGGAGAAGTGAAGTAAACTCTTCCCCATCAGCCCCATCTGCCCGTTACACGTTTCTGCCGCTTATGAAACATTTCCAACTGCCGGCATCTCGCCCCATCCTCCCTGGCCACAATGGACAGACACGCTGCAAGGCCTCAGGCTGGCACCACGCAGTGCTCTGCAAGGGGCTGTGGCCACAGAAGAGCCTGAGCTATAAAGCCTGGCTCCTTGGACCCTCCAGTCTGAGCCTAGCAAGGCTGGGAAACACAGCGGTGAAGATTTGGATTTATTATATATGGGATGTTTTGAACTCTGGGCACTCAAGGGAGATTTGCAGCCCGGCTGCAGCCAGGTTCTCAGCTGGCTGCTGGGCGCAGCACAGAGCAGGAGCTGCAGCCACTCTTGGCCGGGAGCACAACCACCTCTCCCCCAGTCCAGCTAGCAGTGCCTCACAGGCAGCCAACTAGGACAACAGTCCACGCCACAAACAGCTGGATAAATGCTTACGTTCTCCCCGGCAGGGAGGGAGGAAAGGAAAGCAGGGAAGGTCCAAGCACAGCAAGCACCTTCCCACCACCGGCAGAATGGACACCACACTAGCCGCCTGTGCTTACCATGATCAGTGCAGCCCTGATCCTCTCCCTGCAGAAGCAGCAGATTCCCAGGGAAGACTCTTTCAGGGGTCCCCCTCCAGCACACACCTCCCCATCTCTGCCCCGCGCAGCTCGGCGAGGCACAGCCACAGCTATTCCTCATGCACACATTTATGGCTGCAAACAGCTGCGAGCCGGAGTGCTGACAGTGTAAATCTTTGCCACCTCCTCCCCTGCCTGCCAGGGCAGCTCCAGTGACACCCGAGGCACCAGAGCTGCTTTGACTCTGTGCCATGCACGAGACACCAGTGATACGAGCCCCTGAACAAGCCGGGCTGAAACCAAAGCCCCCGGATCAGATGTATGTGGACTCCAGCGGCGGCTGGTCCCTATCGCTGTCCCCAGCAGCTCCAAGCTGCTGTCACAACCCACCACCCTCCGCTCCAAAAACTGCCCCAAAAGCCATATTTACACTCCATGCCATGGGACTGGCAGTAGCTTCAAAGCCCTAATTTACAGCCTCAATTCTCTGCATCCCCTGAAAGCCTTCGATCCCATCCCCGGGAGCCAGAACAGCCAGGGCAATTTAACTCCCCATTTGATCTTCTAAGGGCCATGGTGAGCTCGGAGACAGCATCCTCTGGCGGGGGGTCCACACTCCCGGCCTTTGCTGACTTGAACAGTGCCGCGCCGCTTTCCTTCAGCTGCACAAATCATTACCTTAAAAGCCAAGGCGAGTTCTCCCTCCAGCTCAGTACAGCTCTGTATTGTTTCTTTTAATTTTATTTTATTCCACGTGGGAATCTGTGTCCAGGCCGCTTTATTTTTAAGTGGCTCTTACTCAATATTTACTATCGCTCGCAGCTGCGTCAGCACAGGAACACTGCGCGCTTGCATCAGGTTTCCGACCAGCCCTCCCGCAGCCATTCCCCCCGTGCTGATGCCATGCCATGATTTTCCTGCCGTGCCACCCTCGTGGTGAATCACCAGTCCCCCACAGCCATAGGATACTGAAGGGCAGGGTGTGAGCATAGGACATGGGGGGGTTCCCTGCTTTCATGGAAATAAATATCATCAGGCAGAGCCCTGCCACTCACCTCCTCCTCACCCAGGAGCTGGAACAGCCCCAACAGCCTGGAGATGGCAGAGGAGGAGAAAATGGGAAGTGGCTGGAAGGGCTCAAGGGACTGGTGCTCATGCCTGGTTCTGCCCCAACGTCCTGTGGACTTACTTTCCACCGTGCAACAGAACAAAGGCAATCCAAGATATGCCAGTGCCTCAGGAAAAGGACACCAACAGGACACCCTGAAGATCCCCCACAAGGTCACCCACCAGCTCCCCATTAACAGCATCTCCATGGGGACAGCAAGAAGCCATCTGGGTGGGGACATGAATCGCTCTAGCAAAATGAAGGTGGCTTTTCCTCACATTGGAGGAGCCAGGATGGAAACCATCCCAGTGGGATTCTTGACATGATGCGCAGCCAGTCCACTCAGCCCGAAACACGGGGTCTGGGTAGCACCGATCCGGTCCCACACTAATCCTGACACTCAAACCAGTGTCAACGCTCCTGGGTCACTGCCAGCTGCTACAGCAGAAGCTTCTCCCACATGCCCCCAGCCTGAAATCCCCCACCATGGCGGATGTCTCTCCTTTTCCACTGGCATAATTAAACCTGCCACCCCAACAGGGGTCCATTGAAGCCTCCAGGCTCTCACTACACAACCACACAGCTCTCCTCAAACAGCAAAGAGCGACTCAGTGGGATCTTCAGCTCCACATTTACTAAAATGCTGTATGGAAATAGAAAAAATAATAATCTAACTCTCAAACTGATTAGCAGAATCCCCAGGAATGCGGAACCTGGCTGCTAGATTGCAGTCTCACCATCCTCTCCTGATTTTCTAGGACAGCATCAAAATGTGTTTGCTCTGGTTGGGTTCATCCTTCATGATGTTGAAGATTCTTCAGCCACTGGTGTTGAGCACAGGGGTTCTAAGACTGACTCTGCTACTGGCACTGGGCACACACTTTCAGTACAGGTGCTTCCCCTCCTTTCTAAGCAGAGAAACTTAACCCATCCCATTTTTCTAAATTGTATTATTGTTTTAATCACCCAAACTCAGTGCAGAAGACGATACAAACAAGTGAGCTCCCCCACCCCGAGCCCTGCCTGCACATTTAACCCAGCACCACCCACGAACTGTCCCGTGCCTTCATTAGAAAAGAGCTCGTTACCCTTCACTGCCAGAGCCCAGAGAGCTACAGGAGCTCGGTGGGGGAGGTTATTGTGGGATGGCACCGGTGCTGGTCCCCACATCACCTGCACTGAGTGCCTGCCAGCAGCAATTAAATCAGCCTTCAAAGAGAGATCCCAGCCTTCCCAGCACCATTAGCTGTGCCCTGGAGGGAACACGGTCTATTTTCAGCCACAATGACTTAAGATCAGGTCACCAGCAGGTTAAATGGGACTGTGCAGCATCATCTCCCTGCCCTCCCATTGAGAAATTAAACACTGCTGTGTGATGGGCAGCAGCAGCCCTGGACACACACCAGGTGCCCACGGAAAGGTAAATGCCACCTGCCTGCTCCTCTCCTCTGCTTCCCATCACTGGCCGTGGACACCCACTGCCCTGGCTGCCTTCCCTCGGCGTGGCGTGGTAGGTGGGGGTTCACTGCAGGATCACCCCTGGGTTCCTCCCTGCCTGTCCTCTTGTCCAGCACAGTGACAGTTCAGGTCCAGAATGGTCCCCACAATGCCCAAGGCCAGGAGTGCTGGAAGGAGCTTCGCTGCCCCCCCATCCTGCAAACCCAGGCCCACACAGTGCCAGACCAGGGCTGCTCATCTCGCCCCCTCCTCCCAATGGCCCAACTGCAAATCCCCAAAGCTGGGGACTGCCCCAAGCCACCAGTTCCACCAGGGTTTCACCACAGCCACCAGAAAGGTGGCATCTCCCCACAGAAGCTCCATCTGCTTTGCTGGTAGGTCCACCACTGAAACCCAACCAGCCACCCCACCACTAACATCTGGCGGGGAGGCAGCAGCTGGATGTGGGTTTGTTTTGCCTCCCAGGCTCCTGCCAGGCGCAGTCAGCACGAGCCAGGATGACTCAAAGCCCGGGAGACGCAGCCTCCATCGCTGCTTATTTTAAACCCTCTTGTCTGCAAAGCAGCTGCTGTGGCTCAGCACTTCTGGGGGTACCTTGCAAAGGGGGTGGCACTGCAAAGGGGAAACTGAGGCACAGACCCACGATCAGACCTGGACACCACATCATCAATGCCCACATGGTCAGCAGTCACTGAGCACGACACAGGGAGTCAGCAGCAAGAGGTGATCAGCTCCGAGAAACACCCAGGGCTGCAGCAAGGACATTGCCAATGACCCAAAAGCGTTCATCAGCTCCGGCTTCATGATTCCCCTTGGATACAGCATGGTCAGTAAGTGCAAGGTGAAGCCGGATGCTCCTGCATGTGCTGCTCTGTGTGCCACAGGAGTGAATGCATCCCTCTCCCAGAGCCCAGCACTGACTTAAACAACACCTGCAGGGGCCTAAACCACCCTGGGAAAAATTCAGCAATGGGCTGCAGGCATCTGGGGGTGGAAGAAAGGGATCCACACACGGATCAGAATCTCGTAAGACTCTTTCTCTTAGGAAATCAGGCTCAAAAGCTCAGCCTCTGCGCCCAGCCTCTCCTCTTGACCCCACACTCAGGCTTTTTTCCTTCCAGAGGCTCCTGCTCCTCCCACACCCTCCTGAACATCAGCCCACGCTACCTCTTCTGCACGAAAAAAGCGCTGAACCATGAAGCAAAGGGGTATCTGTGGCCGGCAAACACCCAGGACCCCACACCTCCCCGCTGCCGATAATGGGAGATAAACACAGAGGCAAATATTATGGCAGTGCGGTTTAATTCCTGATGAATTATGCAAATCCGTATTCAAATGGAAGCACAGCCCTTGGGCTCTTGACAAATTGCCAAGCTGGCCCTGATGACACCAGGCAGGGACGGCCAGCCCTCCATCAGGTGAGGCACTACATGGGTGCCCTCTATATGTACATATACACACGTATGTGCTTGCACCTCTCAGCTAGGGAGACCCAAGCAGCACTTGCAAGAATGGTTCAAGAGTGACTTCTGCATTTCTCCCTCCTCCCAGCTGCATTTAGTGTGTCCAGGGAAGGCCACCAAGCTTTCATATCCTCCACAAGATGGAAGCAGCTTGGCCTGACAGCAAAATGCAAAGCAGGACAGAAGAGAAAATTCACCATGTCCAGGGCTCGGGAGAACAGGCGGCAGAGGGGGGCACGAGGGGAAAGCCTAAAACACTTGTGCCAATACGACTGTCAGCCCTGAAGCCGAGGAAAGGAAGATCTGTCCACAAAATAGTCACAGAGAGGGCTCATCTGATGAAAGTAGGAATTTCCGATCCCACACAAACCCTGAACACCCATTAAAAGTAGCAGAAGAATTGCCGCTTTGTGTCACTAATCTCATTAGGGAGAAAGCCCCGCTGCAGTGCCGGGATTGCAAAGGGAAACCCCGGCACGCTGCACACTCCAGGAGCCCAGCACAGCGTGCCTGCTCATCCGAGCGGAGCCGGGGCTTCCACCGGCACCCCAGCGAGGTGCCTGCACCTTTCTTTACTCACCCACCCGGATCTCTACTCGCTGGAGCATTATCCGCTTGGCTTGCGTGTGACACAGCATCTGGGATGTCCCCACGCCCAGCAGACCAGGACACAAACACCAGGATGACACACATTGCGTGGCGGTAACGCAGGAGCTGCCTCATGCACACACAGCGACCGGCGCTGCCTGCGAGCGGCACACAGTCCAATCCCTCCAAAACCCTTCCTCCCCACCACAATGGCCACTGCCGATACTACTTTTTAATTTTTTTTTTAATTAAAAGCAATTAAACCAAATGTGTTAAAAGCATATTCGAGCCACGGGGAATTCTGCTGAGAAGGCATGGGGGAATGAAGGGAATCAGGGGCAAGAAATCCAACCACCGAAGGTAAAAAGAGCTCTTTGCTGGCAGGGATGCATCGGGATGAAATGAATGGAGACAGAAGCAGGAGCAACCTTTACAGAAGTTGCCGGGGATACAGCTCCAGAGAGACACGGCTGAGTGTCTTAAAATTTCTGTTATTCCTCTAAAAAGGCATATTCCCTCCTGAATACTGCTGCTTCCCTTGCTCCGAGCCCACCATGTTTGGCTTGCCTGCCTGCATCCAGCTCGCTCAAAATGGCTCTTTGGCCACTGCTACACTGGCAATAAAATTTATTCCCAAGGTCACTTCAATCCTTTTGCCACTATTTCAATCTGGCTGGATTTAAACAAAACGCAGCCTCAGACACACTGAGCCCCCCCCTCAGCCCCTCCTTTCTGCCCATCACTTCCCTGATTTAGCGATGCCAAACTCTCAACTACCTTTCGCTTCCCATAACCGTCAGCAGCAACAGCTGGAGAGGAAAACGGGAGCATATTGTGCACCCAACAGCTGATCCTGGCGGCGTGGGGAACAAGCCCAACTGTCACCGCCACGGCACTGCCGGATCAGGCGCTCCCGCCGTGCGTCCCCCAGCCAGCACCCACGGGGACCGGGCTCAAGGGGCTGTGTGGTTGCCATACCCTTGATGTTTAAGAGCTGGGGAGAAGCGAACAATAAGCAAAGCAAATAAACAGCAGAGAGGGACGGCATCGGTGGGTGCGTCGCGATGCCTGCAGACATCCAGCTGTGCCATCCCGGAGCGAAGCCAGCCAGAAACACGGGGATGGGAGGAAACATGGGGAGAAGGAAAATGCCAAATCCTCGTGGCGAGGGTGAGGCAGACACACTGGAGCAGTCACCTCCCAAACTTTGCTTTTTGAAGAGCATCCCCAGCTGGCAAAGCCAGTGAGAGGCTGTGCAGCTGGACACAGCACTGCTCCCTTGCCCTGGCTCCAACAGGCAGGGAACTCGGGGCTGCCCTTGGCTCCTCCACCCCGCCTGTATTTTCAGGTTGTTCAGGGCGCACCGTGCTCTCCATTTCAGCAGCGAGGCTGAACAAAGCACTCCCTTGTCCTCGGCACCTCGAGCAGCCAATGCTGGATCGCGTTTCCTAACCCAGACCAACATCTCCTCTTCCCGGCACGGCAGCTTTCGTGTCAGCACATGCCAGCCTGGCCCCGATTCCCTGCACCACCTCCTGCCCGAAGCTTTAACTGGACCAGTTTAGTACACGGGGAAAACACACGGGGCCTTGTTTGGACTCGTCGGGTGCTAACCCCAGCTCGGGGAGGTGATCCGACACCCTCGCGCCGGTCGCAGCTGCGGCCGAACCACAAGGCGCTCACCTGGAAGGCTGCCGTAATGACGTTAATTCCCCGTAACAATGTTCATTTCCATATTCATCAGAAGATGGTGAAATGACAAGATGGGGGGTTATTTACTATATGATTATAAACTGATTTCAGCTTTACTCTGGGTTATCCTAGGAAGGAGATCTAAAATTTCCCTTACGAAAGCCCTGCTCTGCTAACCACGTCTGCAGTGAGATTAATGCCCAGTGATTTCCATTTCTCCAACAGCTGCTGTGCTGGGAAAGAGCAGGAGCTTGTCCCCAACAGCAGGGACCTGTCCAGTGCCCCATGCCACCCCCGGCTAGGATTTCTAGTGCCGGCTCATCCTCCAGATCAGATTTTCTCTGGCACACTATCAGTCAGGGATGGGACCCATGGTTTTCCAACCCCACCAAGGAGACTCTGTACTGGGTAGAAGGCAAGGCTCGCTCCAAGTGGGAGAAAGGCTGCTAGAAACCACACTAATAATTGACACCTTTACCAGCCTTGTGTACCAGAGGCAGGGACAGACTCCTGCCCGTTCACCTGGGAAGGTGTTGGAAACCCTCACACAATGAAGGATCCCACAGGACCTTGCTCTGAGCAAGTTTACGTCACCACGTTGGCCCTTGGGCTCTTGTCCATGTTCCAAGCCCAAAATCCCTACCAGCTACCACTGCTTGGGACGGGCATTTCAACAGAGGCTGCAGCACAGGGTGTACAGTCCTTCCCCACTGCCCCTGAAGGATGGAGATGCCACCCCACAGCCCACCAGGACCCTGGGAAAAATCACTGGGACATCAGAGAAACACAGGAGCTCACAGCGGGAGACTCCCAAAAATGCACAAGTTCCTCTTCCACCACCATTTCAGCCCAGAGACTGCTCCTGCCTTCCTCACAGCCTATGAGCTGGCCGCCAGCCCAAGGGAGCTGCAGGGACATCACTCCATGGGATGCCGGGTGTGAAGAGCAGAGCGCAACGGGACTGAGCACAACATCGCTGCCCAGCACAGGCCAGCACCCACCTCCCCGAGCCCCACTGGGACAGGCACACTCCCTGCTCTGCCTCAAACATGTCTCAGAAAGCATCTCATTTCACCAGGGCCCCAAGGGAGGGGAAGCATCCTCCCAGGCAGGTCTCCGGCCGGTCCGCATTCCTCCCAGTGTTACACCGAGCCCCTGCCCCAAGGAGCCCCCTGCGCTCAGCCCCTCGCACCACCCCTGGGCGGGCAGGGAGGGGGAACCGCGGTTTCAAGGGCCATTAAACACCAATGGTATTTTCCTTGCAGCATCAAAATGTGACCAAAAAGAGCTGTGCCGAACCATGGGAAAAATCCCGCCGCTGGTCCAGGAGCCATCGTGCTCCGAGCAATGCAGAGGAACGGGGCACGGATCACTCCGGCACCCAATCCGTGCTATCCTGGTCTCTCTATCAGCAAAGCAAGTTTATCATGGATGCAGTTTGATGAGCAAATTGTGCTTCCACTGGCACTGCCGACGGCAAAGCCTCCTGCAAAATCTGCGGGCTCAGCAAAAGCACCATTTTGCCATTATAAGGATGGCTATGGTGGGATTTTGCTGGCACAGCAGCGCTGTCCTGGGGGATGAAAGGGTATTTTTATTTCTTTTCCTATGCTCCTACCTGGCCCAGCTGTCTGGAAAACTTCTCCCTGGGCACAGCAGGCCTGGAAGGAAGGACAGTCTCCAATCTGCCTTAAATCCCTGCATTTGAATGCACATGCTAATGTGAAGCAGGAAAGCAGGGAAACCAAAATCTCTCCCCTCTGTCTGCCTGCTTTCCTTCCAGCCCCTGCTCTGGAGCTGGATTTAACACAGTCAGCCCTGCTCATGGTGGTGCGTCCCCTTTCCCGGGCGCTGAAAAGTGTTTCTGAAGCGTATTTTAATGGAAGAGGCTGAGCATCCTTCTGTACAAACACAGATCTGTTCCTGCAGTCCCCCACCCAAGAAAGGATATCTCAGCACAATAAGCACATTTTTATGTGCAAAAAGCACATTTTTATTAATTACTGTTATTTTAAACTCAGAGAGTCTTTTTTTGGGTGTGGGTGATCCTTGCTCACACACAGCCCCGCTGCTGCCTGGCAGGGACACGGTCCCAGAGCAGCCCTTCACAATCGTGTCTGAGGGAGCCTTTCCCACCTCCCCCAAAACACAGAGTCTGCCAAGAACAACATGCTCCTCTGGGATGGAGGCGAGACCAGGACCCAAAGACAGTGGGATAGGGAAGGAGCAAAACAATAAACTCCCATATTTTGAGCTGCTGCAGAGCAGAGTGAGCCCTTGCTTTAATGGACTCATTCCATCGACTGCAGCCTTTTTTTAAGCAACATCTTCCCAGCAAGCTCCAGGCATGAAATTCCATTGCAAACAGTCCCTTTCCTCTGCTATCCCTCCACAAGGCCCATCGGGAGCACCACCCTTCCCTCCTCAGGGATGGGGAGATGGCGATGCCCAAGAGTACAGAGGGGACAGGGAATGGCATCCCCGAACTGAGCGCCGGCTCAGCTCCTGCCTCAGCCTCCAGCTCACTCCTCCCTCCATGCACTTCCAACAAAGGGGCTTCTGTCCCTGTCCTCCCGGCCTGCACGGCAGCAGCCAAAATGCCACCACCAAGCAGAAATCCCCCAGAGAAGAGCAGAGCGTCCAGGGGTCACTGGACACAGCCCAGGCACTGGGGCAGAGCCCTGCTGGCGGACTGAGCAGAAGGTACAGGAAAAACAAGGAGTCGGTGCCGGCCATAACTGGATTCTCAAATATGGCCAATCGTGCTATTTTTACAGGGGCGTATTTATTTTCGGAGGACGCTGGGATGGATTCAAGAGTCTCTTTCTTCAGCCCGGGGTATTTAAGGATCGGTTTGAACTGGCTCTATTTAAAGGCTTTGCCTCCTGCCCACTTTTCTTAACCCCTTGCACAAGGCCTTTGCTATCCACCCCTCCTAAAAACAAAACAAACCCCCCAAAAAAACACAACAACAAAAAAAACCACCGAAACCACACATCAACAGCACTGAGAACACAAACCTACAAAGGGCCCCTCGGTAGCAGGAAGCAATCATCATTTCAGGCGATATTGTTAAAGCCGTAAATAACAACAACAACAAAAAAATATCCCTGCCTACCCCACTGCTGCGGTTTAATGAGAGTTTCAGCTGTTAATTGTACAAATCTTTTTAATGGAGTTTAGCCTGGCTGGGAATTGCCTTGACGAAGCCGAGCTTTGCGAGGATCGTGCCGGGGAGCGGACAGGGAGGTGCACTGAGGTGCAGGGACGGGGGATTTCAAACAACTCCCAGAAAAAGGAAAATAAAAATAATTTAAAAAATAAAATAAGAACACAATAAAAAAGAATTGGAGGTATCACACACCCCACTCCCTCTGTGAGGGGACCCCAATCTGAGGCTTCCTTCCAGTATGATGGGAAAGCTCCCAGACGGCATCACAGAGATTGGCCAGCTTGGAGAGACCAGAGCTCTGTGCCTCCGTTCTGACCTGCCTGGATTTCAGAAAAGGAAACTTTGGGAGGAGAAATAAAACAAAACAAAACAAAAAACAAACAAAAAAAATAAAATTACCCAATAAAAATAAGAATAATTTAAAAAATACCAAGAACCCACACTCGGTTTGGCTTATGATTGTCCAGATGAATTTTTGCAGAGATCGTATTCTGCTGCAGTAGGAGGTGGAAAAAAATAATCAGGGGGAAAAAAAAAAAGGGAGGGAAAAAAAAAAAACAACACAAAAGGGAAGGAAAAAAGAAGGTGTTTGCCCATGTGCTTGGCTTCGTAGCCCAGTTCGCTTTACACCTCTCCTCTTTGCACCTGGGAAATTGGCACTGCCACCTAGTCTAAAACTAATAAATCTTTTTCCCTCGATTCAGGCTGCTTCCTTCTCTGCAGATGTTGGCAATCAGGTTTGCAAATTTCAAAGTCATTCATCCCGGGCGGCTGGGAGAAAAGCAGGTTTATTATTGCAAAACCTGTCACCCTCCCAACGCCTAAAGTAAACTCCGAGTCACCTCTCCACGCCCAGGGGAAAGAAAGGGGAAAAAAAAATTTTAAATAGTCAGAGAGGGAAATCAAACGGTCAGAAATCCCTTACGTCCTCCCAGGGAAAGCAGCGAGCAGCAGTGTGGGCAGGAGAATGCGGCAGCGTCCTCCCAGCAGTGCTGGACTCCGCGAGCCGCTGGGAAAGGGAGCTCGGAAAAGGGGAAAAAAATAAAAAGCCTCCAAAAACCAAAAGTAATTTAAACAAATAAATAAAAAGTTGACTGTGGAAAAAAAAAATACACTGCTTATATTTCAGCGTCTGCCTCTTTTTTTTTTTTTCTTTTTAATAGAAATGCAGACGTGGGGCTGCCCGAGAATGAAGCACGCCGAGAAGGGAGAAAAAATATAAGGACGAAGCAGTCACTGCATAGAAGTTTTGTTTCCGTGTTTGAAAAATAAGAATTGCCGAGAAAAAAAAAGAAAAAAGAAAAAAAAAAAAAAAAAAAAAAAACCCCACCAAAACCAGCGGTGCCGGCAGCGCTGCCCGGGGGCAGCGGGACCTCAGCGGGGCTCGGGCTGCACTGGGCAAGAAATCACCAAAACAGCTCCTTTTCACCCCTTTTTTCCAGCCCAGGGATATTTTGTTTGGCTGGCCGGGAAGCACAGCGCCGGGCAGCGCAGCCCGGTCCCTCCGCAACCCGGTCTGCGCCTCTCCCAGCTTACCCGAAAATCGGATTTATTCCCCGGATTTATTCCGCAGCCGCCGCGGCAGGGATTTTCCTCAGCGCCAACAAAACCGTACGCTGGACGAGGGGACTTCTATCGGCTAGGCGCGATTTTTCCCCCATTCCCCTATTTTTAACTCCGTTCCCTTACTTTTCCACCATCACCCTATTTTTTCGTACTTCTTCCATACTCCCCCTATTTTTTTTTGCCAAATCAAAACCACGCGAAGCAGAAGACACTTGGGGACAAGACACGAAAAAGCTGCGAGCGCATAAATATATGATTATTATGACGATATTTGTATTTTGGGGGGGGGGGGGGGGGGGGGGGTGGTTAAAGCCCGATCCCGGTTCCGCCGCCCGCGACCGCGGAGGGAAGGCGCGGGGGTACCGGGGGTTCCGCGGAGCCTTACCCGGGTGGGAGTGAAGGCTGATGCCCGATGCGAGGAATTTTCCGGGCTGGAGGGCGGCGGGGAGCCCGGCGGCCATGGGCCCGGCGGCGGGGGCCAGGCGGCCGGTGGCTCCCAGGCGGTGGCTCTCCATGGCCAGCCCGGAGAGCAGCGGAGGGGGGCCGTGCACCGAGCGGGGGGGCCCGAAATCTCGGCCATCCATCATCCACTCGCCGGCTTCACGGAGTCTCCCGGATCGCTGTCGGTGCCCGCCACCGCCTTCCCCCCCCCCCCCCCCGCCCCCCACCCCCCTCCTCCTCCTCCTCCTCCCCCAAAAAATCAGATGGTTTTCAAAAATAAGGCGTCCAAGCGTCCCATGGCGCGGTGCAGGGAGCCAGCCCCGGCGCGGCGGTCTCGGCGCTGCCTGCAAAGAAGAAAGAAGGGGGAGGTGCGGTGAGCCGACATGCCCCGACACCCCCCTGTTCACAGCCACCCCCAAAAATACCCCCCAAAACCCACCCTCACCTTCCCGGAGTGGGGGTAGAGAAGGGGGGAGAAGCGGGGAGGAAAAAAAAAAAGAAAAACTTGTGGCAAAAGGCAGGAACAAAAAAAAAAAAAAAAAGTATTTAAAAATAGTATTTTAAGAATTTAAACTTTTTTTCCAAGAGTTACATTTGTCACGGCCGCAGCCCCGGCCGGGCCGGGAAGCGCCCGCCCGCAGCCGCAGCCTGGCTCCGACGGGACCGACCAGCGGGGACGCGGCACCGCGCTTCGCCCCGGAAAACAAACACAAAAATCCCAAAACAGGGGGAAAAAAAAAAAAAAAACCACCCACTCAAATCTTTCTTCTTTTTCTTTCTTTGTTTTCCTGGGGTTTTTTTCGGTTTTTTTATTTTTTTTTTTAATTTTTTCCAACCCTTTTCTTTATTTCTCCCCCGCCGCGGGGTCCGGCGGCGGTATCCCTCCCGCAGCCCCGTTTCTCTTTCTCTCCTCTTTTGGAGCTCTTCCCCAAGACTCCAAACCACCGACTGGGCTTGTTGTTTGGGCTTTTTTATTTTTCCTTTTCCCAGCGCCGCTTTCACTCGGGAAAACAAAACCCGCATTATCATTTCCCGGCAGAGCGAAAAAAAAAACCAACTCAACCATATATATAAAATTATCTATATTTGTATTTGCAGCCTGATGAAAGGCTCCACTCGCCCGCCGTATTTTGCACCGGGATAGCGAGAAATAATAAACACTGCGGGGATAAAGTGGAGGTTCTCCCCTTCAAATCCTCCCCAAGCGCTACCGGAGCCCCGGGAGCCGCCGCTCCAGCCCCGCCGCCCGTCCCAGCTCCCGGGCGGGCGCTCCTAGCGCAGGGGAGGGATAATTAAAAAAAAAAAAAAAGGAAAAAAAAAAAAAGAGGGGAGAAATAAAAAATTATACCCCGAAAAATCTAACTGCTTTGCTTTGTTGTGATTTTTTTTTTAATTATTTTCGGGTGGATTCTAATATTAATTAAACCCTGCCTGCGTGGCTGCTTGGGGCGAGCCTCACCCCGGGAGCTGCGGGATCGGCCGGATCCCGGCTGGAAAGTAATCAGTAAAGGGGGAAAACGGCTAAAAAGGGGCAAAAAGCGGGAGGGATGTGGCGGAAGGGGGGGTGGAGGGGGGGGGGGGGACGGGACCGCCGCCCCGGGGTCGGGGTGCGGGTCTGGGTGCGGGTCCTACCTCGGCGCGGTCAGACCGCCTGGTCGCGGGGCATGGCGGCGGTGCGGGGCTGGGGCGGGGGGTGCCGGCTCGCCGCCCTGCCCGCCGCCCGGCTCCTCCGCTGCTCCGCTCCGCTCCTCAGGGGCAGCAGCGCGGGAGCGACGCGGTGGCGGCCGCGCCATGGAGCGGCGGGGCCCCGCCGAGCTGCAGCATCGCCTCCACACCCCCCCCTCCCCGGGCCGGCCCCGCGCGCGCGGCTCGGCGGCGCTTAAGGGAAGAGGGAAGAAAAAAAAAAAAAAAAAAAAAAAAAAAAAAAAGAGGAATAAAAAAAAATTAGGGAGAAAAAAAATAAAAAAAAAAAAAAGGGGAGCGCGAGCGCGGGGCGGGAGGGAGGGAGGGAAAAAACGGGGGAATGGGGGAGGGAAAAACGGCGGCGGCGGGGCCATGAAACACGCATTGTTCTCGGCGCGGCGGGGGCGGGCCCGCGGCCTATCTGCGCCTTCCCATTGGCCAGCCGGGCTGTCGCTCAGCGGCGGGTAAACAGGCGGCGGTTTCCAGGCCCCCCAGCCGCCCCGCCCCCGGCGCTCCCGCTGCTGTTTCCAGGCTGCCCCCGCGCTCCCGCCCGGAGCGGGCGGGCGGTTGGCGGGGAGCGGCCGCGGGTCCCCCCGCTCCGAGCGGGGACGTGAGGGGGGAGCGCCCCGCGACCCCCTTTATTATCTGTGGGGGTTAAATCCTTCATCCCGGCCGGGCAGGGCTGAGGGGGAAGTGCCGCCGGGCCCTCTCCCACGGCCCCGCCGCGGACAAAGCGGCCTTTCAGGGCCGGGGGCGAGCGGGGGAGGGTCCCTGCCCTCCCTGCGGGCCCCGCCCCCCCAAAAATTCAAAAATAGGGTGAAAAGGGAGGCTGGGGGAGGAGACACACACATTCTCCCTCTCTGGATTTTGAGGGGGGCGGCCCCCCCAGTGCTGCCCGCCGGCCACACCAACTTTTACTTTTCTTTCCTTTTTTTTTTTTTTTTTCTTTCTATTTTTAATTTCTTTTTCCCTTTTCCCCCCACCTATTTTTAATGTATTTTTCTCTTTGCACAGCACAGAGCACTCCTCGGGGAGAAGGGGGGGATGCCCCATCGCTGCCAAAACCCCCCCCGAACCTCCCAACCCACCCCCCGCTTCTTTACTTAATTAAACAAAAATCGGCTTTTATAACGAAAGAGGGGAGGAGGGGAAAATCTAATTTAATCCGGTATAAATTAAAAGTGATAATAATAAAGCGCCACCCCCCCAGCCCCCCCGACAGGAGTTTCGAGGTGCCCACCGGGACATCGGCCAGAAAAGGGGAGAAACAGCCCCAAAAATCTGCTTATTTTTAAACGTTCCAAGCAAAATCGAGTTCGTCGAAAAGCTCTCACGCTGCGCAAGGCCCTGGTTTAACGCGAAAATAATAATAATAAGTAATAGTAATAATAATAATAATATATATTTATGTTTTTATTTATATTTAAGAGCAAAACTGCGTCAGAGGCGAGGGCTCAAACCCCGCTGCCTCCAAGAGGAGGGCGCTTCTTTTCCCAGTCTCCTTTAGTAAACCAAAAAAACGGGGGAATTGGGGGGTGAGGGAAAGAAAAAAATATTAATGGTTTGATCGCTTTTATGTGGCTTTAAAAGCATATTTTATAAATGTTTAATGCCTTCACGCCCGGACCTCCCCGCCGCTGTCCCCGGGCCGGGGGGTTGGCATGTCATAAATCAGGGAAATGCTAATAAAAAATAGAAAAAACAGGCTCGGGCGGGGCGGGGGGGGGGGACGGACGGCCCCCCCTCCCTGCAACTCCAGCCCTTCCTCCTCCTCCTCCTCCTCCTCCTCCTCCTCCTCCCCTTCCCCCGGCCGGGAGCCATCTTGTAGCAGCAGCTCCTGGCTGGGGCATCGCTGCTGCAAAACACCCTCCAAAAAAAGAAGAAAAGCCCCTCCAATCTAATATACACATTTTTCTAGTTATGATTGTTATTGTTATTATTATTATTTTTCCGTCTCCGGCGCGGTCCTGCGGGCGCGCACCGTTTTCCCACCGTTTTCCACATGAAATCCCAACCCCCTTCTTTTCTCCCCATTATTTCCCCCAGTAACCCCCCCACCCCTGCAGCTGGGGGGGGACACACACGCCGCAATGGGGGGCTGCGAGTACCCCGTGGAATTTGGGGGGGTGGCGGCCGCTCCCACATTTTCCCCCGCAAAGCTTTGCCGCAAACAGCGCTTTCTCCAAAAACACCCATTTTTATGAAAAATAATATCGGGGCGGGGAAGGGAGGTGGGGGTGTCCCGCGAGCAGCCGCACCGCGTTGTACCCCCCCCATTCCCATTCCCATTCCCATCCCGATCCCGGTGCCCCGGGCTCCCGGCAGGTTCCCACGGTGCCGCCCGCCCCCGGGCCGCCCCCCGCCCCCCCCCCGGGGAGGGGGCACCCCCGCCCGCCCTGCGCGCCCGGCTCCGCTCCCTCCGTCTCTCCCCTTGTGCTTTTTCCTTAATTTTCTTTTCTTTTCCCTCCCCCCCCCCCCCCCCCCCCCAATTTATTCTCCATTTTGTTTTGGCGTTTCTTCCTGGTTTTGTTGTTGTTGTTGTTGTTTTTCCTCTTTTTCCCATTTTCCCTTCTCTCCCCTCCCCGGACGAATACGAAATTCCCAGTGGCCGCCCCCGTCCCGGTCCCCGCCGAGGCGGAGGGGAGCGGGCAGGAGGCAGCGGAGCGGTGCGGAGCTCGCAGCCCCCCGCCCCACACCGGGCACTGCCTCCCCTCTCGGGATGCAGGTAGGACGGGGGGGCGGAATCTGGGAATGGGGGGAGTTGGGGGAGGCTCTATGGAGACGTGGGAGGCAAAGCAAACCGATGCCCCCCACCCCCAACGCATGTCCCCCGTCTTGGGGGGGCTGCCAAGGTGTGGGAGGTGGGGGACACTCACCCCTTCATTGCCAACCCAGCGCTCGATTTTGTACCCACAGACTGGGCACAGGCCCTGATGGAACCCCATTCCCATCTGCTGGGACCCCCCAAATCCCCTTTTTTTCCCCCAATAAATCCCCTATGCTCCCCATCCCCAGCCGGGGGGGGTGCTGTGCGTCCCTTCCGCCCGCTGTTTTTAACGTGCTTACTACACGTTTTCAGGGTGTTTTTGAAGCTATATTTAAAGTGTGCAGTCAGTGGCTGGATTTAGAAATCCAGGCATAAATCACATTAAAACGCGGACGGCGACGATCCCAACGCGTCGGCAAAGCTTTGCCCTGATTTCATTCCTTCCCCCCTTCTTAAAAGCAGAACTGAGTCTGACAGCAGGGTTCCATCCCCCCCCCCCCCAAATAAAACCCTGTGGGGACAGAGGTGGGATTTGAAGGCAAGGGGGCCCTGCTGGGGTTTATTCCGATGCATCCATGGCGATTTATTTATCAATGGGGGGGCTTGGATAATTCCAAAGCCTAGGGTCCCTCCCCATCCCAGCCCCTGTGCCTGCAATGAAGGAGCTGCCATCCGTGGGGAGGGGGCTGTGGAGTGGGGGGTCCCAATGAGGAGATCCCCAGGGAAACGGTTTGGGAACTGAGTAAAGAATTTCTGATTAATGACCAGAACAGCTCGGGATTTCGGTTTTCTCCATAAATCCTGGCTGATTATAACCCTTGTGCTCAGCCTGGCGGCAGGCTTTGCATGGAGGGGGGAGCCCAAGAAATAACTGCCCCCTCCAGGGGCTGTACCCAATGCCTGGCAGCAGCTGGAGGCTGGAGCATCCTCACCATCCCACGCAGAGCAGAGAAAAAGGGAGAGGGGCCAGGGGGTGCACAGGGATGTGGTTGGTGCCCTCCCCCCAGTTCACAGCAGTTCTGGTCCCACAGCTCTGGGGTTTGTAAAGCCAAACGTGTCCCGAACCGGTGTGGTTTTGAGTCCAAATAAAGACTTTCTTTTTTGGGGGGGGTTTTTTCCTTGCTTGGCACAGGAGGGTGGGGGTGTGTGCACAATCCGACCCTGTTTTCCTGCTCTGCCACCTGTGCACTCACTTCCCCCCAAATCCTGAGCTGGGACCCCCAGTGCCAGGACCTGCCCCATGCTCGGTGCCCTTTGCTTTCCACAACCTCCACAAGCCCCTGGTACCAGGCTTTTTTCACAGCTAGACTGGCTCTTGTATTCATCAGGCTGGATTTATTTTTTTTTTTTCCCCTTTTATCCAATAATAAGCTTTTTTCATCCAAGATCAGGGGGAAAAAACAGGCAGGGAGGAGGGCAGACATGCACAACCCATAGAGCGCTTTGAGAGGAGCACCAACCCCAAAGCTGTAATTACTGCCTGCGTTTTTTGGCTACGGATCAGCTGCTAAATTGGTCGTAAGGCACGGAAACGGCAGTTACACCTTTCAGTGGAAAAAATGTGGTTTAGTGGAGAAACGTGTATGGGAAACCTCCCCAAAACTGCAGTCCCCATACAACACCCGCTATTACAGGTTCTGCATTTGGGAGTTTAAAACAATCCTCCATCCAGGTGAGCTGAGCTTAGAATGACAAGACCTTCTACATCAACAGGGTAAATTGGGGATTTTTTCCTTGATCTGTCACTTAAATCAAAAATACCCTCCTGGGTGCAGGACACGAGTAAGAGAGAGGCAGGAGCATGTGCTATTTTGAGGTTCAATACAAAATAGATACCCTTGGCTCCAGCAGTTCTCCGTAGCCCAGCCCACAGGAGCTGCAGGTACTTTCGTATGCATACAAAACATTTTTAAATGGAAAATATTCACAGCTGCTCTCGCTGTTTTGACAGGGGGGAAGGAATCGCGGGGCATGTTAAGGAGATATTAAAAGCTGTGGTTTGAAGCTCCTAAAGCATTTACTCAGCAGGAGAGCCAGAGAAAGAAGTTTAGAAGTTAACTGCATACTTGTGTGCCTTTGCTCTGTCCTTCTTAAAATTCACCTCTCCTATCTGCTTCTAATTTAAACAAGCAGAGCCTTCCAGGAACTGGAAAATCCAGATTTGCAGCATCTCCCAGGGAAAGACGATTTCCTACGTGCCCCCCCAGCGTGAGGGTCCTGCTGAAGGTTAAACTCGTGAGTGCCTTTGGTTTTGCACCAAGTTAATCTCCCCACAAACTAAAAGACTGGGGAAATGCTGGTGAAAACGGTGCTGATGTTGCTGGCTGGTCCCATCCCTCTTCCAGAACCAGATGTGGATTTCACCACCACTGCCAGCCTTGAATGCTCATCCCCACACTGTTCCCTGGCCTGCTTCAGCTTCCCCACCTGAAAACAGAGTAAACCCATCCACCTCCCCAGGGTACATTATGGTGGCTTAAAATTAACACTCAAAAATGTATTTTCAAATCCCTTCATGAAAGGCATCAGAAACACTGGGTGTTAGCAGAATAGATCCTTCACCTTTTAACAGCTGTTAATTGCCATTAAAACCAAACCTGCACAGCTTTATTGGAGCAGCATCCAAGTTTCCTTGTCGGATGCTGCATCCACCCTCGGTCGTGCTCTCCTGCACGTGCCGGCTGCCACGACGAGGTGTGGTGGATAAATCCTGTCTCACTGGTGGTTATCTTGCACTTTGGGTCCCATTGTACGATTTCCTGGTGCCAGGTTTTTTCCTTCGCCATCCTGTGAGTCGTTGCAAAAGTTGCAAGAAGCCCAACACACCTTCCTTTGACTCGAAGCAGGAAAGAAGATGGGATGCAAGACTTATTCCCAAAAATACCCCGAGGAGCCAAGCAGGAACCTGCCCTCGAGTAACTGGGTCCCTGAGGCTGAATCCAGCCCACAGCTGTCAGCAAAAGCATGTGCTGGGTGTCACAGGAATGGGAATAGCCCTCTGTGACCAACGTGGAATAAATCCAAGTCATCAACAGGCAGGGCTGGGGAAAGGCTGCCAGCACTGCCCCCGCCATCCACCGTGCTGGGAGTCCCTTCCCTGCTGCCTTTGGGGTTTATTGACCTGATCCCTTCCATGGCATCCCCCCATCACCCTGCGGCCCAGATCTGGCTGGAGAAGCCAAGTGCCAGGTAGGGGAGAAACCCTTGGGAAAACGCTGTGGCAGGAGTTTTCCTGGTGTTTGTGAAGCCATTGGCTCCTCACATCCCTCACAGGTGCTTTATGCACTCCCAAACACCCAGACCCACCCGGGAGTGCCCTGTGCCACTAAACTGCTGATGCTAAAACACATGAGGTGGATTCAACAGGGTAAGAGGGGAAGGAGTCTCTGTGATTCCGAGTGTCTTGTTAGACCCCAGGGTTTTGTTTCCCCCTGGATCCCAGCACAAGGAGGGGGTGTCCAGGGCTGGCTCCCAGGGCTATCCCATCTCTTTTCCCATTGCCCCGGCCCTCTGCATGGGGGAAGGGGCGGTTGGACAAGACGAGCCCTTTCTGCTCCACAAAGCTCGTCAGCCAGCCGCACTGGGCTTATAATTATTATTTCCTTAAAGACGAGCCGAGCAGCTATAGACAAAAAAGTCCCCTCTTGTCGGAGCTGGAATTTGATGTCCTAACGACTGTTTTTGTACCGCGCCTGAGAGGAAAGAGCTCGGCAGGAGGGGGAAAGAGAGATTTAATTATAGAGCTGCATTGTGATTTTGCACACATAGCTGGCTGTTGTAATCAGGTTACAAGTGTATCTGATTTTCTTCCCTCCCCTCCCTCTTCCTCCTCTTCTCTTTCTTTCGGTTTTTTTTTTTCTTCTTTTTTCCCTCCCCCTTTTTTCCTTTCAGTGGTCCAAATTAGTTGCTTATGTTTGGGTGTTGCAGAGACGAGCTGTTATTTGCCTTCCCTGAAGATCTTGATCAAGGGAACAACGTTTCCAAAGAACCTCGGCAGTTCTTTGCCGAAGGAAGGCAAAGGTTCCCGGCTCCGGCAGAAACCCCCGGGGCTGTGCCAGGCACTCGCATCCCGCCATCCCCAGGCTCCCTTCCCTTCCCACCACCAAAATAAGGGGAGACACCCATATATATATATATTTTTTTTTATATATATATTTTTATATTTTTATATTTATATACATATATATCTTCCTCCCCCATGCTCCCCACCAAATTCCTTCACATCCAGGATTCCCTCAATAAATTGATGCACTTGAAGAAGAGGAGGAGCCCAATTTACCTTACCTGGGGCAGGAGAAGGGAAAGAGAGGAGACAAGAACCTTTTTAAAAGAAACTTAATATTTTCCCTATCTGAGGCAAGTGATGCCGCACTGGGATTGGGGGCTGTTGTTGGCTTCATTTAGGAATCCATTGTTGTCCATGTGAATTCTTTTTTACATTTCAAATAACAGGATTATTTCCCCAGGGGGTAATATCCTGTAATTTGAACACAATAATGGGAATAAATTACTTACTTAGAACTAATAACGACAGCCTGATTCCAATATATATAGGAACTGTAACAGCTTTGGTTAGTTAAAGTGTAATTGTGTCGACGGATGACATTTTCTTTCAAAGGAATCTGAATGACTTTTAATTAAATTTGCTGGGGGTGGGGAGGAGAGGGAGAGATACGCTGGGAGATCTCGGCTGCTGAGGCTGTGGCTGGTCCCAGCCTTGGTGCCCCAAGTCCAGCTTTGCCCCAAGCTGGGTGTCGATCCACGATTGTGGAGTTTAAAGACCAGGCACAGAACAGAGGAGAAGGAAACCAGCAACAAACCTCCACAGCCCAGGGGTGGTGGGATGGAGAAATGAAGGGGGTTGGGAGGATGAAGAGGACAATGAGGCTAGAGGGATAGACGGGATGGAAAGATGGAGCCCAGCCCATTTCCCAAGCTCCAGCCTGGCAGAGGGCAGGGCAGGGCCCGTATCCTGCCCTGGGGCACCACAGAATTGCCTCTACCTGTGCTGGGAAATGGAGGAGCTGACAGAGGGCAGGAGGCACCAGCAGCCAGGCAGGGCAGCTCTGCTGCTCTCACTGGAGCCACAGAATCCCAGAATGGTTTGGCTTGAAGGGAACCTTAAAGCCCATCCAGTCCCATCCTCTGCCATGGGCAGGGACACCTTCCACTGTCCCAGGCTGCTCCAAGCCCTGTCCAACCTGGCCTTGGACACTTCCAGAGATGGGGCAGCCACAGCTTCTGTGAGCACCCTGTGCCAGGGCCTCAGCACCCTCACAGGGAAGAATTTCTTCCTTATATTCAATCTAACTCTGCTCTCTGTCAGTTCAAAGACATTCCCTTTTGTCCTGTCACTCCACGCCCTTGTCCCAAGTCCCTCTCCAGCTCTCTTGGAGCCCCTTTAGGCACTGGAAGGGGCTCTAAAATCTCCCTGGATCCTTCTCCTCTTCAAGCTGAACACCCCCAACCCAATATTGTTACCTCAGCCCAAGGGTTCCTCAGAGAAGGCAGCTCTGATGAGGGGGATCTGCAGCAGCAGCTGTGCATCCCAGCTCCTCGCCCTCACCCCAAAACTCCCCTGCAAGCCTCGGGCTCTGCACCACATCTCCTCACCGCTGCCTTCAGTGCCAGCCACTCCTCAGATTTATTTCTGAATCAGCAGCACGCGAGGTTCCCTTCAGAGGCAGACAAAAAAAAAAAGCTGCAGTGTGCAGAAAGCCAAGTTCCTGCCCCGAAATAATCTTGGAGAGGAGCGGTGTGCTGCTGCCAGCGGCTCCAGCCTCCTCCAGGACTCATTTTCCTCTGTTTATCTTGAAAATATTTCTGCGCTGAGGTCCCACCCTGCGCGGCGGAGCCCTGCGAGGCCGCCTTCAGCCTGACACACGGCCTCTTGTTTATCCACAGCGAGTTTTACAAATAGCTTATTAAGCCCAGAGGTCTGTTTGCTGGAGGAAAACCTCACCGAGCAGCTCCTGCAGCCCCCGCGAGGCTCCTGCCAGCTGTGCTCCCTCCCAAAAACTCCCTGATGTGCATCGAGGGGCTCAGACCTCTGTGCCTGTAGACATTGGTGTCTGCTGGGTTTGGGAATCGCTCCTGCTTTGATAAAATAACCAGTGTGCTGCTGATGGGTCTCCCACCACTCTCACCCTTTCCCCGTTCCTGGAGCTGGTGTCCCAGCTGGGATTTTGGCATGGCACAAGGATGCTGTGGCACTGCCAGCTCTGGTTCGTGTGATCCCACAGTGGAGTTGCTGGGTAGTTTTTGCTTTTTGCAGGACCCCCCTGCAAGGGCTGCTGGTTTTCGGAGGGTTGCAGGGGTTTGGGTTGCAAAGAGTGTATTTTGGAGATTGCTGGAAACATGTCCAAAGCCATAAGAGATGAGGACAGCTGGATGCTGTATAACGTGGTCCTGGCAGGAGCCCAGTGGGACCGTGCCTCAGATTCCCTCCTGTGCCTCTGCTGCCCACCTGGCCATGGGACCACCAGGAGGGAGCTGGGATGGGGGTTTCAGCCCACAGCAGACACTGTCAGGGATGTCCCACTGGGCTTGAGCCTGACCATGGGCACCTCTCTGGCCACAGGGTCTCTCAAACCCATGCCCAAGCACCTCTGTCCCTGCTGCCACCGCTGTCCTGGGCAGGAGCCTGGCTGTGCCAAATCCCCAGCACCCCAGCCGCACCTTGGAATGCCCATCCTGAGCGTCCCCTCCCCGAGACCCCCTAAAACATCGCTCCTGGAGCTCACAGCCAGGCAGAGCCCCATAACACAGCAACATTCATAGCCCAGCTAAGGAGATTGAGTTACCTGCCCCTGGAAGAATAAAGGAGGCATTCAGCCATTTTTTTAAAGTCTTTTTCTGTGCCAAGACCAGACACCACGGTGACGGTGCCGCACAGAGGCAGGGAAACACGAGCCCTCGCCTCTCCCTCCGAGGGTGACCCCGATCTGCCCCACGTCTCCCCCTTCTCTGACCCTTTAACACCCAGGGAAGCACATGCTTTGCTCACCCGTCACGAGCTCCCTTATCTTTTAATAAAACCTTTAAGAGCAGAAGTCAGGCAATGCTGGCACAAAGGCAGCGCAGCCTCCTCCCGGGACATTAATCATTTTCTTTGACACGTTTTGCTAATTAGCCAAAGCGTTTGCCTCGACAGGGGAGAAATTGGGGCCTGGGAAAAAAAAAAGAAAAAAAAAACATTAGAAGGGGGAGAGGTGGAAAGGGAGCAAGAAATGGGGGAAGAAGGAGCTGACGTCACCCCTGTGTTATCCGGCATCCCTGGGCATCACCTTGCTGGGAGAAAGCCCAGTCCCAAGCCCATCCCAAGGATTTTGGAGCACCATGAGCTGCAATACACATTTTACCTTCCCCATCCCACTCCTGGTTACCCCAACAGTGCAGATTGCAGCCATGAAGGGTAACTTGAAACACGCTGTTTGGAGGTTTAACTCACGGCTTTATCTTTTACACGGCTGTTAATCCTCGGGACACATGTTTCCTATCAGCCTTTGATATTTAACATACAATAAGTGTCTTATTAAATCCCAGGGACTGACTCCATGCAGACATCTCCCCCCAGGTCCTGTCCTGAGGACATCCCAAAGGCAGATGGGGCACCCCGGCTTGGGCACAGATTTTGGGTGTAGAGTGTGTCATAACCAACAGGGAGAGAAATAGAGTGGGGTGAAGGCTCCTCTGCACAGGAATTCAGCCTTTAAATTGCCTGAGCAGACACCACTCCCACACATGGGAAAACCCCTCACAGTTTTTAAAAATACGTTATTTTTAAGGGTTTTCTGGCAATGCTGTGGTGGCCAGTGAGCCCATCTGAGGCAGGACTAGCTACTACCTCAGCATGACTTCTCTTCTCTAGGAGTCCAACTCAGTTTTCATCGGACCTGATGTTTTCTGGGGGAGAGATACCATAGAGAGAGCAACTCACAGTGAATTCTCTCTAATCCATGGCATTCAAAATAGAAAATCCCAAGGAGAAAGCATTGCCTGCTCATGCCTCCCTCCAGCCCAGCATGGCAAAATACTGGCTCCTGTCCCACCCCTGAGCATCAGCTCTCCATCCCAACTCCTTAGGGAAGGGCAAGGCAGAAAACCACACGGCACAATCCCCTTTTCTCCACAAAACCAAGTGTAAGAACAACGAAATTGGGTGATACAGTCCCCACATGATGTAAGGACACCCCACTGCCCACATCCACAGCAACTCTCCCATCCCCGTGCATGGGTACAAGGGAGTGGGAGCAGCATCCCAGAGCCACGTCGGTCCTTTGGGGAGTGTTAAAAAAATAAATCACAGCTCTTTACTCCTCTCCAGCACAAGTTTCTCATCGCTGCGGGATGACACACACTACCTCCTCCAAAACAAGACCCTGTATTATTATTCTGTTTCTAATTTGGGGGTTGGAAATTATTTTCCATGCCAGATTCCAAACTAAACCATCACCCTGCTCCCCCCCCCCCCCCGCCAAAAAACATTGCTAATGTGCTTTCCAGAGAGCAGTGGCACGGCCAGTGGCCTGCAAGGAAAGGGTGAAGGTGTGATACACAGCACTAAGCACCACAGAACATCCCTCTCAATGCCCATTTCTAAGAAAAAAACTTTTTAAAAGAGCCAATTCAGTTAAAGACAGAGCTGGCCCAAACTCCTGCTGCAGCCGGGTCTGGGATGGGCCGGTCCCACTGGGAAAGGGCCGTGCTCCATCTCTGCCCTCTGAAGAACTTGGAGAAAAAGCAGTGAAAGGTGAGTATTTGGGATGCAGTGTGGGGCTGGGAACTCAATGGGAATCAGCGTCATTCCTGTTCTGAGTGTTTTAACCCAAATCTACCAATGGATCCTGCTTGCTCCCTACAAGGCATCAGGAAGCCAAGCCACACAGTGAGATCCCACTTCTCCATGTCCTGCCTGGTCTTGGGGACAGTGGGGACACTCAGGACAAGTCTGGATGAGTCCCCAGCCCCATCACCCCAGGCTGTGCCACAAACCTTGGGGACAGACTTGTGGGGGCCCCGTGCAGCCGGCGGCGCTGGCAGGAGTGCGGAAACCAACACGCAAGGAGCTGGTGGAAACCCTCCAAGCTTCCAACGCCGTTGTATAAGAGCCGCTCAAAAATACTAATCCCCAAAAAATTCAACCCTGGGAGCGTGACCAGGCTGCCTCCCAGGCAGCCGACAGAGCGTGGCTTGCACAGCCAGCCCTGCACACATCCAGGGGGGAAAATACCTTCAGGTGAGCGAGCTCTGCAGGAAGGTCGGGGTCCCAGATGTTTTCATACCAATGATCCTTTAAAAAAAGACAGGCGAGCGAGGCACGGAGGCAGGATCACCCGACGTGCCGAGCGCCGCTGCAAAACAAGTCTTTTTTCCATGAGTCACCAGTGGAAAGAGCAGATCAGGCGTCCCACGGGTGGGCTTGGCCGGAGCCGGCTCCACATCCCCGCCACGGCCGGGAGGATGCTGCGAGTGCAGCCCTTTCGCTGCCCTGCTCTCAGCTTTCCCAGGCGGCTTTGGGGTCACGCTGGGGTGGATTCCATGGAATCCCCAAGCGCCGAGGGCCTCGGGATGCGGAGATGCATCCCGCGGTGTTTAGACGTTTGCACCACGGTGCAGGATTTTCCCGACCCCCCTTTCCCCAGCCACTGACATTCCCCATGGAGACCAAACGTGTGCCCTTCCCCGCGGCCTCGGGGCCGCTTCATTGCTCTGCCGCTGTCCCCTGCACCTCCGTTGTCCCCTAAAACTCTCCGGGACTGAGGCAGGCAGCGGCAGACATAAAAATAAATAAAGAAATGTGGAAGGAGCGCCCCGAAACAAACGGGTTTGTTTTGTCGGTGGCGGGAAGGGGCGAGAGCGATGACAGGCAGCGCAGGAAGTCCCTGGGATCGTAAATCCCGTTGGGAGTGCTTGAAGCCAGAGTGTTTCCATGCCCTGGGTGGGAGGGGACGGGGAGGGCGGCTGATAAAGTCTAGGGAATCTGGGGTGGGGTGTTTTGGTGTATAAAAAGACGGCGATGAAGGGGAGGTGACGTCCGGGGCAGCACCCAGGGCAGGGTGCCGGCGGCAGCCCGGGAAGGGACGGGGTCACATCCTCGGGAGGGCTGGAGCTCCGTCCCGTCATCACCACCCGCAGGATAACAGCAGCCCTGGCTGTGTTGTGGGTACAGAAACGGCACGTACTTGTTGCTGGCCGGGTTTCCTGGCAGTCCCAGGCAGGATTTGGCTGCGCAGGAATTTGGAAGCTGCCTTAAATCCAGAAAGAAATGAGAAAAGGCTGGGAGCGACTTTCTGAGCAGAGTTCAGCCGCAAATCCCGCGGCCGCCCTCTCCCGACGCGCGGCACCGGGGGCGAGGTCGGAGACATGCCGGGGATCGCCTCCTCCTCCGTGGGGACATCGAGGAAGGCTTCCGTACACCCCCGATACCGTCAGCTCCTCCTCCCCCTTCCCAGAAAGCATCCTTGGCCACAATGCCCCTCAGCACCCAACCCTCCATCCCACCTCACCCCGCAGAGGTGATCTCAGAGATGGCTTGTGCCGCTAGGAAACTCCATAAATCCCCATCGCCTTGGCCCCGGAGCTGCCAGGGGCTGCTCTCTCCCCATGAATGAACTGGCTCAGCCACGGACTGACACCAGGCTTCACCCTCTTACTCCTCATTTGGGGGGAATCAAGGAGGAAAGGGATGAAAACGAGGCAGGAGGTGCTGAGTGCTCTAAAAATCGACAGCAAAAATGCAGAGAAATTAAAATTCACCCCAGAGGCTCCTCTGGATGCTCAGGAAGGTGCTTCCCTACCTCTGGAGCTCTCCATGGGTGGCTGTCCTCATCCAGGGTTGGTGCTGGGGTCACTTCAGCCCCACATCCATCAGGAGTCCAGCTCTGGCTCTTCACATTCCCAGACCCATTTTCAGGGATTTGCCCGCAGCATCCTGGCTCATTGCATTTGTGGGAAATTCAGAGTTTCTTTGGAAAAACAAGCCCAGTGCCTGTGGTGGAGGATTACTTGTATCCCAGTGACACCCTGGGGTGGGGAGGGTCCTGGTGATGGACGGTACCCAACCCTGCACCACTGAAATCCAGGCTGCACCTTGTCTTGGAGACCCAAGGAGGAGCGCTTTCCACCCCAGGGATTTTCTATCTCATTTAGGAGAATGTTTTTAATTACTGGTGCCGTTACCCCGTGCACTTTCTGTGTAAACACAGCCTCTCCATGGTGGTTTAAACGGACTGAACTCACACACCTTCCTCAAAGCATCCACTGGGAAAAGCAGCCAGCTTCGATGCCCAGTCAGAGGGAAGGGGAAGCCCAGGTCTGGGAGGCAGGACTTCTGCAGGAATAAATACCTCAGACCCATCAGCTCTGTGTTTCCCAGCTCTCTCCTCATTCAGGGACAGGGATCCCATGCCACATCCCCTGCAAGTCCCTATATTTGCCCTAAAGGGATTTTCCTGCCTTTTTTCCCTGGCTCAAACACCATCCTTTCCGACAGCACCTGAGACACGACAAACATTATTCAACATCCCAGCCAGGTTTTATATATTTATCCTTTAACTCCCAAACTGGAGCTTGCAGGGGAAAAATCAAGCCTGGTGGGAATGGGATCCCAGCCACAGCACTCCCAGGTTTTCAAGCATCTCATTTGGCTTCTTGAGCCTCATTTTGGGGAGCAAACAGCTTTTCCATACTGGGCTGTGTCTTGTGCTGCCTCTCCCTGATGAAGAAGCCCTTGAATGTCATGGAAAGGGCTTGGCTTTGCTTTGGTGAAAAGCTGCTTTCTCAAAAACAAGCTTTCTATGGGAAAAATAGATGGTTTGGGATGACCAGGGATACTCCTCAGGAATTCAGGGCTGGATTTGCCCCCCCCACCCCCCAGTGTGCCCATGAGCCCCCCCAAAAAGCCATTTTTTTTCCTCATTGCTAATAACTCCCTGCAAAGAGGGGAGGGAAGAAAATTCGTGCCCTCACTTATGCAGAGACAAGGAAATGTCGTTAAACTAAACCAAACAAACGAATCCAGAGGCAAAGAGAAAAATCACATTATCCCGAATCATAAATCCTGGAGAGGGGTATTTACAGGCTGAATTGCCAAGTGCATTGGAACTGCAGAGCATCCGAAGAGCAGATAGCCATAAAGGCAGACAACGGCCCTGGAAAAATGCTTTGATTAGGATCTGGGCAGCATTCAGCCCAGATGTTCATTTGTCAATGGAAGAGGGATGGGGGGGAGGTGAGAAAGGCTTTAAATTAATCTTTACAACTAGAAAGGAGCTTGTAATACACACCATATGGGGAGCAACGTCCTCCGAGCCCCCTCTCCTCCCCCCAGCCCCGCGTGCTCGGAGCCAGGCTGGGACCCTGCGGCCGGAGCGTGTCCTCCCTCTTCCCCCCCTTTTCTCCACACACCAAACACCCTCTGAGCCCAAACCCCTTCCACATGTGCTTTTTTTTACCATGAACAAAACAAACTGCAATTCCTCTTATAACACCAGATCTCTTTTATTATTCCCCCCCCCCCCCACTCCAGACCCTGATACCTGCTCCCCTCTCCCTCCAATATCCACATGTAGGGGTTTTTTAACCCTTCCAAGCTGCCAGCAGCAGTGGTGGTGGGGAGGGTGGGTTGTGTGTGGAGAGGAGGGACGAGGCTGTTTATTAAACGCCAACCATTCAAATTAATTCCCCTAATGGACTCGCTGACATCATGGTGTGCATTTAAATGAACGCTTTGTCATATTTCATAGCCAACCTGCAGCTCTCTGCAGAGCAAACCTGCTGGAAAGCCGGGAACAGCAGCAATGACGGGGACAAACCTACAGAGAGATAAATAAGAATGAAATACAAATCCCAAATGCAACATGGAGGGGGGGAAAAGAGAGCCCAGGAAGCCCTTGGGAATTTGGAGGTGCAAGCGAGAGCCCAGGCAGGGCAGAAGGAGCTGTGTGATGGCAGTGGGAGATGCTTTTCCACATGGGAGGAGGAAAAATCCTCTCACTGCTGGGGCAGGAGGCACCAGAGAACCTTTGGCTGGGATAGGGAACCCTTGCCCAGGCCAGCACAAAGCCACTGTTTCCCAGCTGGAGTCTGGGCTGTGTTTGCTCTGCTGAAGCCCTGGGGAGCCCCACCACGGCCAGGACCAGCCCCAGCAACCCCAGCTCAGCCACAGGGACCCAGCCAGGA
The DNA here is from genome assembly GCF_020740725.1 of Corvus hawaiiensis. Taxonomy (NCBI): domain Eukaryota; kingdom Metazoa; phylum Chordata; class Aves; order Passeriformes; family Corvidae; genus Corvus; species Corvus hawaiiensis. The sequence goes on from NC_063228.1 coordinate 5,900,176, forward strand.
GGGGAACCCCCTCCGTCCTGCATCCCCCTGGACCACCAATGTGGGGATGAGGGTGGAGGTGCCTGGCCAGCATCCCTCCTCGCAGCACGGACTGGCCTGCTGAAACCCAACCCCTCCTGGCAAGCTGTGACCGCAGAGCTGAACGTCCCAGCTCCTGGCAGAGCATCCCTGCTGCTCCTGAGTAAACAGCTCTTCCCCCCAGCACCCCTGGGACAGCCACAGGTTACTCACCTTGGCTTCAGCTTCAAGAGCTCCTGGTCCTTTCCTCCGCTTGATGGAAAATCTGTGTGCACACAGCCCCCGTGTGCTGCAAGCACCAGATACCTCCTGCTCATCTGGTTCCTCCTCTGCCCCCACCTTTAAGAGCTGCAGCAGAGATTTCTTTCCACCTTTGAGGGTCCTTCTCCTTTTCTCCATCCTGCCCCAGGCAGCTTCTGTGGGATCTGGAGGATGAGGAGGGGCTGGGGGAAACACTGCTGCCTCTCTCCTGTTTGGGACACTGGCATGACCAAGGGTTTTCACACAGCACGAGGGCCAAGGAAAGGGGGAATTTTCATGGTCCAGGACAGGGATGCAGGCAGCAGCCCCAGCCACACGTTTGGTACAGGCAGGAGAGCAGAGGGAGCAGCGAGTGCTGGCAGCCAGGTCTACCCCATCCTTCCAGCCCCACTGCAGGCTGAAGGTCCCTGAATGTGGATTGGCCAAAAAAGCAAAAATCATAGGATCCCAGAAGGAAGGGACCCCAAAGACCATCCCATTCCACCCCCTGCCATGGGCAGGGACACCGTCCATTATCCCAGGTTCCTCCAAGCCCTGTCCAATCTGGCCTTGGACACTTCCAGGGATGGGGCAGCCACAGCTTCTCTGGGCAACCTGTACCACGGCCTCACCACCCTGACAGGGAAGAATTTCTTCCTAAAATCTAATCTAAACCGGCGCTGTTTGCAGAAGGTTCTCATTTAGGGAAACATCTGGAGTCAGCATTTCTCCCCCAAAGGGCAGCGAAGGGTTCAGAGGACACCAGCCCTCATGCTGGGGAGGAAGAGGAGGAGGAAGAAGCCCATTTTCCTTGTCCCCCAAGGAAGGGACACGACATATTTGTGTTTGGCGTCTGTCACCTGGCCTTGAGTGAGAAAGGCACCATCCCCCTGCCAGGGAGAAGCATGAAAACCCCTTGGAACCCCAACCAGGAGAACAGCCCCTCCAGGTCCCAAAGCCGTGGGTGCCAAGCAAGTGTTGGCAATGCCCAAGGTCCTCCCAGGGCCAAGGAGACACCCAGGTTTGGCTGAAGGACCCTGGGGACCCGAGGAGCAGGGATGCTTCTGGTCCCCTGGGCTGTGGGTGAGTAGGGGAAATGGTTTACAGAGGGGCAGCACACCGGGGACACGGCTGCTGTCACAGCACAGCCAGGGGACGTCACTCCTTTTTCCAGGTCCTTCTGGGCCTTTTCCCCGGCTGTCCTTGGCCCCAGAGCAGGAGCATCCCCCAGCCACGTGGAGGTGCAAACAAAGCCCTTCCTGCCACCTGAGGCATCACAGGTGAGGAAAGGTGCTGTCCCGTCCCATCCCGGCCCGGGCAGGTCCCCGGGAGCCGGCAGGGCCGGGCTGCGGTGACACTGGGCTGCAGTGACATCTGCTGGGCTCCCACTCGGGTCCCTCCCCCCCAGCCCCTCCGGTCCCGAGCAGGACCCGCTCCCGCGCTGAGCCCGGAGTCTCCAGCCGGGGCTCCGCTTTTCCAGCCCCAATCCCACCCTGATCCTCTCTCCGGGTCCCACTCAGACACCTCCACACCACATCCCTCACCGCCAGCTCCAGGGAAAGCCTCCTTTGCCTCGGCCCGAGGAGAGGGGCAGCACCCCCAGTACCCAGCACCAGTGGGAGGGGTCCCGGGGGGTGGTCTCGCTGCTCCTGAGGAGACCAAAGACCTGAAAAACCTGCATTAAGGGAGAAAATGCACAAATTAGGAGTGGGGAGCAGGGACTGGGGAGGGAGGGGGGGAGTTGTTTATCTAGAGCTGATTTTGATTTTCCTCTTTCAAATATCAGCAGGATGCTGAGCCTCGCCTCGTTATGCAAATAGAAGCAATTAGAGCTCACCCAGGCTCTGCCCACGTGATGGTTTATGGCACTCGCAGAAATCCTTCCTGCTGCATGAGAGGAATAACAACAGCTCCCCGTGCCTGCTCCAGGCCTGCCATGGGCAGGGACACGGGAGGGCTGGGGACAGGAGCCCCAGAGCTGGGACAATTCCCCCATCACCACCCCCAGGTCTCCCAAAGTTCTCAGAGGAGGATTTTCCAAAGGAAGGGTCTCCTTCTCTTCCAGGGATACACCAACCCTGCCACCAGCAAGGCTCACTGGCTCTTGGGATGTGAGAGGAGGAGGAATGGAGGAGGAAGGCATCACTGGGAGCAGCTCCAAAGCCTTTTCCCCACCAAGCCACAAAGTCAGCCCCCAGCAGGGCATCGCTTCGCTTTGGCACTTGGGTCCGAGCGGATGCTCTTTGCTGAACTCCAAAGAAAGAGGCAAAGCCAAACATCCTAAATTCCCTGCACTGGGTTTAAAAAGCACAGAAAAGTCACCCCCACACCAGCCCCAGTCCCACCTCGGCTGCAGCAGGGGGTGGTGGTGGCTCCATCCCCTTCCAGCACTTCACCTCCCCAGGGCCATGCACCGACCTGCAGGGACCAGACACGGGAGTGTAAATCAGGCTCCCATAAATCCATCATCTCCCTCCTGATTTACATCCAGGTAGCCAGGAGGATTTATTCCCAGTACCTGCCTTGAGTTTCCCACCCCCAGAGGAGCACGGGGGAAAGGAAAAAAGACAGGCTCTTTCAATATTGATCTCACTCCTAAATCTCTCTTTTTTTTCCTTCTTCTTTGGATGCAAATGGAGATTGATGAGGCCAGGCCAGCAGCTCCTCACCTCTGAGGGTCATTTCTCTGTGCTCCCGGGGGAGGAGTGGGTAGTAGGATCCCACAAGCCCACAGAGGCCATCACCCCCTCATCCATGGGCAGGAGAGAGCTCCCAGCACCTGGGTCAGCCCAGAGACACTTGCTGCAATGTGCGATGAGGAACATCTTCATGGATGGAGCCAGATGAGGGACATCACCATGGATCATTTCACAGTGATACGACATTAAACCCAGCAAGAATCCCTCAGGAAGTCTCCAGCTTGCATCTCTGCTCTGCCTCCATCCGTGACTCCATCCCTGCATCAGCAGCTCTTTCCAGGACTCCTAGGTTGGAAGAAGAGCAGGGAGCCCTTTCCATCTCCCCAAACCAAAGATACTTCATCTCATAGAGGGAGGCAGTCTTGGAATTCTGCAGCCACCGGATGGTTTGGGAGTAAGACCCTCACACCCACCCTGAAGGACACCCAAAGCTTTAGGAATTACCCAGGCATCCAGCAGGAGCCTCAGGCAGCAGGAGCAGGCAGGGAGCTGGGAAAGGGCTGAGTCAGCACCCGGAGAGTCGCCCCCAGCCAGGCCATTCATCAGGCAAAGGTTGGGAAGGAGCTTTTCTTCCGTAGCAGGGCCGGGCAAATAATTCATAGTGGATAAATAATTCACCGGGAGTTTAGCTGTGCTCTGGCAGAGGATTGCCTGCGAGCTGTTAGCAATTATCCTGTGTTTATTTGCGGTCCAGAATTTTTAGGTGAATTATTCAGACAAGCCGTTGCTGGGCTGAGGAAGAGCCCGGGGAAAGGAGGTGATACCTGAAACGACAGGAAAAATCATCGTCAGGAGGAGTTGGTGGCCGCGGAAGGCGCGGAGTTGTGATTATTTAGCATCTGTGGTGCCGGGAACACCCAGCGCCGCGGCCCCGCGGCCGGAGGCGACGCAGGAGCGGGCGGATGGATGCGGAGGAGGCACCGGATCGTTGGGTTTCCACCTGCTCCATTCCCAGCCAAGAGCCCCTGGACATCCCTGTGTTTTCTGTTCCCTACCAGCGAATTCCTCTGCTCAAGGAAGAGGAGACGAAGGAGAGAGTGCCAGCAGAATAAATTCAGATTTCTGTGCGGATGAGCATCTCCCAAATTGTTTTAATGAGGCGTCTCCCTGGTTCTCCCAGCTGCAGGGATGCTCGGCGGCTCTTCCACAGCCACGCAAGCCCATGTGGTGGGGACAGTGGTGGGGACACCCACATGTGTCTTAACTCACCTGGAGTCATTAGCCAAGGGCTTGGTCCCCACTACCTGCAGTGAAGACACACAGAGATGGGCTTTGGGGGGAAAAAAAATACCAAAAAACTCAATTCAAGCAAAAAAAAGGCATTTTCTTGAAGGACAAAGCAATGCTTCCAGCAGGAAATAAGAGGAGCAGCGATGCAGGGACATGGGGAATATCACAGAGAGGCTTCTCAGGCTCCAGACACTGGACCTGCTCCGAGGGAGGTTTGGCTCTTCCCTTGCCTGGAGCAGAAGATCCTTTACAGCAGTGAGGAGGACACCAGGCAGCTCCATCTGCTCTTCATTCCCAGGAGATGAGACTGCTGAAGGAGAAGACTCAAGGCCAGGTTGGACAGAGCTTGGAGCAACCTGGGAGTTTGAAAGAGATGATCTTTAAGGTCCCTTCCATCCCAAACCATCTGGGATCCTCTGAAGACTCAGACCACACAGGGCACCCTGACACCTTCCCAAAGGCACAGCCATGGATTCCAGCAGTCAGGCTGGAGTCACCTCTCTTCAACATGAAGTCACCACTGGAAGTAAAAGGACCCTAAACTTCCCACCTGCCAAGAGAAGCTTGGCAGGTGATTCCCTAAAACATCCAGATGGACTGAAGAGTCTAATAATAGTGATAAAATCAAATACAATTGCACAGTTGGATATTTTTAAGCCCATCATGCGATTTTGAGGGTTTAACTCACATTTACTCCTCAGGGCTGGTGTCCCAGAAGCATGACCAAGTGTCCTTGTCCCTTCCCACGGTGGGAAGCAGCTTTGGCAGAGCTGGCAGCCACTCTCCTGCCTTCCCAGGGCCACTCCAGGTCTGCACAGTGCCCAGGGACACAGCAAACCCCTCTCCCCTCTCCTTTGGAGGGATGTGATCCGGTGCCATGGTCCCCACACACGGCACAAAGCGTCCCCCCGAGCCAGGAGCTTTGGCAAACTCCCCTCCTCACCGACTGAGGCTTTGCAAGGCTCCTGAATTAACAAACCTGTCTCTCCATGAGCCAACTGCTACAGGCTCCAGATCAATGGAACAGGTAAAAAGGAAGAAAACCGAAATAAATTTGCATGACTGTTCCCTGACGGATGTTTGATTCCACAAAAGGAACACGTCTCCTCTGGCTGGGCTGAGATCCTCAGCAATAACAGCTGTTCTTGTGTTTTCTCTTGAATTGCCAGTCACGCATTTAAAATTATTTTTAAAAAGAGAAAGGAGAAAAGTGATCACCTCGGGAGATGCTCACTCGGAGGCACAGTCCCATGGGGAAGAAGGAGGTTCCAGACCCACACCCGCTGATTTCCAGGCTGCCAGAGCCCACCCAAAGGAGGATGAAGCCCATAGATTTTTCCCACTGACTGGAAGGGACTCGCTTGTGGATGTCGCCCACTGCCTTCCTCTAGATGCTCCTCACCCTCACCTGCTCCCTGCCAGCTCCCAGAATGTTCAAATGATCCTCAGCATGCAGCCATTTCCATCTCAGCTGGGACAGCATGGACAGTCTTGGTGAGTTAATCCATGATATTTCACCCAGATTTGACAAGGGAGTGATTTATTACATGCTGCAGACTGGCAGGGGGAAAAGCCCGGCAGGAGCGACGACATGGCAGAGGTTTGGGAACAGAGAAAAACCCCAGGGCTCAGAGGTCCAGGAGAGTTTCCTGCTCCCTTCTAAGGCTGCCCAGGTGCCTTCATCATGCTGGGTAGGAAGACTGGAGGTGGAAAAAGCCATTGAGCACTGGGAAGGAGAGCCAGTGGCCAGGAATGGTGATGGGGACACTGGGGACTCCCTGACCAGCTCACACCAAGCCTCTCTTCAGGTACCAATGGCTCTCCAGTCCTTGCTTGGTCTCTGTCCACTGCCTTGGCTGTATCCCCTTTCCCAGGGCTGGGGGACAAGACCCAAAGGAACCACAGAAGGAACCTCAGTATCCACCCCACTGCTGAGCCAGGGGCGGCCCAGCTCAGCCCCTTGCCGGGGCTGGGGTCCCCATGAAGACCTCTCTGGGGTGGAGAGTCCTGCTGATGCCAGAGGGTCCCCTGGGATCTGCTTGGCTGCCTGAATGCAGCTGGGCTGGGCTGATGGGTGCTGCAGCCAGGCACTGGCACATAAATGCACCATCCCAAGCCTGTGGTGGATCAGGGAGCAGCCCATGGACATGACAAAACCTGCCCTGCTCCATCCCATCCTGTCCCACCCTACAGGAGCTGGCTCACCAGGAATCCCCCACATCAGTGCTTCACCAGTGATAAATAAGGGAGGAATGTGGTGGCTCTGGCTCCAGGATCTACCAGGTTTTTCCATCAGAGAAGTAAAACGAGAACTCTGGAGGTTTGGGTGCCCTCACCCCCGCCAAGGCTTCCCCCTGTGCCACTGCCAGCCCAGGGGTGACAACGAGGGTGCCCAGAGCTCCTCTCCCTGGATGGCCCCAAGGAGAGGATGGGGCACAGCGAGGCACCTCAACACCCCCAGGATGGAGGGAGAAGTACAGACAACAAAAAAGAGCTTTTATACAAAACACAGATCCATCCCAGCTGATCTGAGAGGATAGGAGAGGGAGGAGGGAAAAGCAGCAGCTGGGATTTTGCAGAACAATGTGAGGAGAAAGAAGAAAGAGGGAGGAAGATGAGTGCGGTTGGGTCGCCTGTAGTTGTCAGCCCTTTTCAGGGGGAGGGCAGCGGGAAAGTCAGTGATCAGCCAGATCTGAAACCAGACAAAACTACTTCCACATGCCAATAAAACCCCGAGTGTGGAGGGTTTGCAGGGCTCTGGGGCCCCCATGCTGCCTCTAAAACAAACCAGAGGAGCTGGGAAGCTCACCCAGGCAGGAGCTGGGATGTGGAAGGGAGCGAAGTGATGGCATCTGACCTTTCCTTCCTCATCATTCTCCCCCTGCTTGCCCACTGCAGCTCATCCCTCCTGGCATTGTCTGTATCAAAAGGACGCGTGGAAAACAACTGGGCAGTGCAGGCATTGCTTGGTGGGGCTGGTGATGATCCTGGGTCTCCCACGTGGGTCACTTGTGAGCTGGGTGGGCTCCAGCATGTGGGATTGGAGGGCTGGAAGCATCCCTGCTGCCATGAGACAGCCCCTCCCCGGGGAGCCTGATGGTCCCAGCCCTCCCCGTGCTGGGATGGGGACATTCTCCACGCCACAGATGAAAGAGACGTGCTCCCACCTGTGTCCCACCGTGTGGTGACCTCGGCTGAGCCTTTACCTCACCCTGGCTGAGTCACGCAGCCGTAACTCTCTGTGCAGGCACCGGGACCTGGCTGGAGAGGGAAGCAGCTGCCGCCTGGGCCGCGATAAATCACCCCAGCGAAAGCACAGCACCCACCGCCTGCTCCCGGGCTGTAAATCTGCAGGAGCAGGAACCAGATCCTCTTATCAGGAGAGGCCACATCCCTCTCCTTCCCCAGCCCCGTTCAGCCCTCGTGCTGCCCACGTGGGATTCCTGGGGAGAGGAAGAGGATGCTGGGTTACCCTGAACTGCCGGCAGTGCCCGCAGCCTTATCAGGCACCACCTTCCCTCCCGAGCTCTGCAGCCCCGGCTCTCGCTCCCACACTCAGGGGGATCATCACCTCCATGGCCAAGACCCAGTTCCTGTCCCCCAGCCTCGAGGAAACCTCTTCATCCTTTCCCATTAGCCCAGCAAGCACAAGGGTGGGACAACTGTAATGTTTTCCTCTTGGTTACCAGAGTTTAAGAAACCTTGGACACCTCGATCCTATGGGAACATCCTGTTCTCTGGGGGATACAGGGGGCAGAACCAAAGGCAGTGATTCCATCCTCTCTGGACATGGGAGAGGAGGCTATTGAGGAACATGTCCAAGGTCACACCAAGGAAGGTCCTTGGGCATTTTGGGCATGTTTGGAAACTGAGGGGTTCGCCAGGCAGCCTGGAAGTCACTGCCACACACAACTCCAAGAAAGGCTGCACCCTCGTTATGTTAATTAACAGTGGAGAAGAAAACCAAGCACAGGTCTGTGCCCCATCATCCCATTCCACCAAGGCAAATTCATTGGGCTCTACGGCCTTCTCCAAGGGAAAGGGTGACCAGAGTGACTGCAGCGGGTTCGGTTCGTAACCGGGCGGAAACACCAATTTAGTGTAGTGGTTTGGTCCAAAATACTCATTACTGTTTATCTTCTGTGAGATAAGAATTAGGAGAAATGCAAAGCAGGCACCAAACTTGAAAGAATATAAAGAAGTTTACTAACAGACCTAAAAGAGGAAAAAAAAAAAAATTATACCACACCTTTAGAACTCTCCTCCTCCCCCCACCTTCCTCCCTTCTCCCACTGACAATGGAAAAAGACAACCCTTTAGATGTTCAGTCTGTTACCACTTCCATAATAACCTTGTTCAGTCCATTTAGAAGGAAGAGTCTCTCTTGCTCATGCTATGGAAATATTATCACAACGAGACAGCCGCCCACTTCCAAATATTGTTCAGTCCATTTAGGAAGAGGAGTCTCTCTGCTCGCATGCGAGTCCCTTCCCCCGACTTGCAGCTTTTCCCGCAACTGCTTTCAAGGGTCCACTCTTGAAGTTTTTGGGGTACAATTTTAAGGTTGAGCCATTCAGAAACAAAAAACAGAGGCCCTTCTCCTTCCCTGGGAGCAAAGGGTCTTCCTCATCTTCATCGTTAGGACTATCTCTGGGAGCATCTCTAGGGACTGAGGTTTCTCCTTTCCCATTTGGAGCCAAAGTCCTCATCTGGTCCATCTCTAGGGACTGAGGTTTTCTCCTTTCCCATTTGGAGCCAAAGTCCTCATCTGGTCCATCTCTCCCTGTCCAAACTTCTCATGAAATTACAGCTGCGTCAGCATCTGCCTATCTCAGCGCAGGTGCTTTTGCTCACGAGTTGAACACTCCACCCCCCATATCTTCATGAAATTACAATGGGTACTCTGATATATCATAGCTTCACAACAGAATTTCAGCTTTAAGCATCTCCTCTCTCTCTTCCCTCAGGTTTTCAGCTCTTCACAGCAGTAAAAGGGTTAATCTCACCTCGGCCTTGCAGCTTTGCAGCTGGAATGTTGAATGTTTCTTATCGCAGTGGAGAGGGGGGAGAGCCGAGCCGCTCCAGCTGCCCACGGCAAGGCAGTGGGGGGGGGGTTCCATGGCTGGAACAGGTCCATCGACTCCAGGATGGCCTTTGAATATAGGGAGGGGGAGTTTGTCTATGCTTACATGTGGATCACAGAGGTGGTCACAACTTTAAATGGCTTAAAGAATTGTCCATATTCAAGCTGGCCAGCTGATAGGTTCTATCAGGTCCCAGAGGAAGCTGTAAGCACCCCTTAGCAAGGACATCCCTTCTGGGACTATGCTTGCTAACCTATGACATTGACTTACAGAGGGTGGAAATTCAGGGTCTGCTCCCAGCCATCAGAGCAAGGAGATGCTGGTACACCCCTGCATAAGAAAAACAAGTGTGAAACACCAACTGCTCAAACCAGAGCAGGATCCTGTGGCATGGTCACCAACAATCACAGGAGGTGACAGTCACACCAGAGCCCTGCTATAAATGAAGACAGACACATCCTGATTGGAACAACTGGGCACAAGTCAGAGCCTGATTGCAATGGGCTGCTCACACATTTGCTGACCAGCTGAGCCGTGCTCCCACACAGCTTGTAGGGCAAGGGTAGGATTATGCTGGAAATGGGAACAGTCCTCAAAATCATAGCCCCTGATCCCAATGGAGTGGGTCACCCTCCCCATGGCAAAGCCAACAAGGCAAAAAATGGTAATGAGAGGTTTGGAGTTTGAAGGTAGCACTGAACAGCAGGTCCAAGGTGCAGAGAAATGTTACCCCGAGTTTTAAAAAAATAAAACCTAGTGCAAACATCAGAGCTCCTGCAGGAGGCCTGGGGAAAGCCCTGTCCTCTCCACTGCTCTTGGTCCTCTGAGATTTTCTCCTGTTCTGTTCCCACCCAGACGAGCTCGGTGATGCGCTGCATCCAATGCCCGTGAACCATGTGGGAGCCAGGAGGCTGGAGACATAAAATACCTCATCACTTTTGGGAATACCAGCTACTGTCATGAACAGGGCTTGAGGAGCTCAGCCAGGCTCACTGCACCAAGCCACAGGCTTCTGAGAAGAAAGCTCCAATCCCAGAGAGATTTCAGGAAGCCACCCAGCTCCATCCACACTGTGACAGGACCTGATGCACCCCAAGGCTTTGCTGAGCACGGCCATCCTGCATGGTCACTGCCCCCCTGGAGGGAATGGAAACCACAGCAGGGTTTTATGATGGCATTAAACTCAATGTTCCCAGCACCTTGGGAGTGCAGGACCTGCTCAGAAGGGTTATTTCAGCCTGAAGGGCAGATTTACCACAAACAAATCTAAATGGAGAAGCAGCCGGGGGGGTTTTTGCACCTTGTGCCAAGAAATGTCGGGGCCTCCAGCATGAGAGGGGCATAACTTGTTCCTTCCTCTCTCCTCTCTCTTTCTTAGTAAATTAAAAATAATGGTAGTAAATGCCTCTTGGCTTTATCCTCTCCCACCAGAGCAGATTCAATTAGCAGCTTCCCTGAGTGGCAGAGGTGTGATTTACTCCCAGAATGGGATGTATTAAGATGCAGGGCAGCAGGAAGTTTCCATCTGCCCCCCAACCAAATTCCCCAACCATTCCCACACTGAGGATCAGATAAGCTTTCCTGCTTCCCTTCCTCATTAATGGGTTTTGGAGGCACAGCCTGTGGTTTTGTTAAAGAAGCCTTGAGGACACATTCACCTGGGAGAGCTCACACCGGATTCCTTTCTCCACATATCCATGGGACGCTCTCTACATCCAAGCATCCCCCAAAACCATGTTAGTACCCACCAGCTGGCACAAGACGCTTCATACCCCCAGCTGGCAGCTGCTGCTGACACCAAAAGCACCCCAAAATATCCCAGGCCCAGAGGGAATTCCCATGATGGTGGTAGGCAGCTGAAACCTTAACAGGTCCAGTATGAAAACAGCACCGTGCCTCATATGAGGGGGTTCAGCCCCCTCAGAGGACGCAAAAACCAAGTTGTTCCCTTTCCACCCACATCTCATCCTCCTGATGCCCAGGGATGGGTTTCCATACCACATCCCAGAGCCGAGTGCCCAGTGTGTGCAACTGCATCCAGGGAGGAGAGAATGATGCTCCACCACGATGCTCCACACCACTCACACCAAGCCCTCTGCATCCCACGATTCCCATTTGATTCCCCTTTAAAGGGGCTGTAATGCAGTGTGTATTTATACTTCAAAACAGCTTGTTTGTGTAATTGCCAAAAAAAATGTTAAAAAAAGAAAAGACACAAAACAGCCCTGCTACAATGACTAATTAGCTCGCTCCTGCCTCGTCCCCTGTAAACAAATGTATTTGTAACCAATTTGCAAGCACTTTGCATAAGGGGCCCAGAACACTCGTGCCTGTTTGATGCATTTTGACATTAATTTGATAATAGCGGCTTAACAAGGAATCCAGGCTCCCCAGCTATAAATATGCTGCTTTTCCACTTCCTTTTATCTGCACAGTGAAATAATGTTTTTCCCCCTGCTGCAATAACCACCATCCAACCCTTTCATGAATGCCCTTTATGTCCTTTAGCATTTTCAAGGCTGCTTCGCTTTTTTTTTTCCTCCTGCTGGAGAAAGTAAAAGGGTTTTATTAGTTGTATTTTTAATTCCTGTTCATCAGGGGGAAGGAGAAGAGAGGACAGTGATGGGGCTCTGATAATGCAGCTTCCAGGAGACAGGGAGGAGAGACTTGTTTGTTCAGAAATATTGCTCCATCCATTTGCATTTCCTAGGAAAAAGAAAGCTAATCCTTTTCCTTCTCTTCTCCACTCACCATGGGTCTCTCTCACCATGCAAGGCTTCACCACCACACCAAAAACCAAATTCAAGCAGAGTGAAAATGGGAATGGGACCCTGGAGTCCACTCTGATGGTAATCAAAAAGCACAGAAAGGGCTGGATCACGGGGACTGAATCAGGGCTATGGCTCATCCATGCCCTGACACCATCATTTCTCCTCTCCTCCTGGTCCTTCCCAAGATTTTCCACTTCTCCCCATGGTCAGAACCTCGCTCACACACCGGTTCTCCCTCGTGCAGTGCAGGTATCCTCCACCTCTGCCTCACCTGCCAGCCCCAGGGAGAGGCCAGCTCTGGGGCTGGGAAGTACCAAGCCCAAAATTAGCACCTTGGAAATTGTCAGCTGCATCCTGTGGCCACAGACATCCTTCAGCCTCCAGGAGCTGAAGCAGTTTGGCCTCCCTCCTCCACACTCCTTTTTCCCCTGCCTCCACCTTGGAGCCAGGGATGTACAAACTGCTCCCAAATTGACCCAGGCGGTGAAGTTGCACTTGGAGCACAGACCCAGGGGACTTCTCCTCCTGCCTCTCCATTCCTGGAGACCTCCCAGAGAATGTCCCAGCAGGTGGAAGAACCAGGGCCTTTTGCCCCCATTCCCTGACATCACTGCTCCATGTGCCCACATCATGGCTGGGCAGGTGAGGGCAAACCCAGAAGCACACCGAGACATCCAAACAGAGAATCTCTCCCTGTGCCAAGCTGAGCTCTGCACCCTCAGCATTCCCACACCTCCACTCCAGTTCTCCTTCCTGGAAACTGAGTCAGGTCCCTCCTTGCCAAGAGATAAGCTGGCAGAGGACAGGAGATCAGTACCAAAACGGAAGAGGGATGCTCTGCACAGGCTATCCCCGGGTTTCCCCCCACCAGTGTTTCATACTGACCACAACCCCTCCAGCCATTTCCCGAGTACTCCCCTGGGATCATGAATTCCAAAACCCCACAGCAAGTCCCAGCAGTAAGATGGAGGCTTAGCAGAGTCCAAAAGCACATTTTTTCCTCAGCCTCCTCCCTCCTTATCTCCTTCCCCCCTCCCCCCAAAGCACATTTAGATAAATGTTATTGGAACAATAAAATCCATAACTTAAACAAGCACAGGAGGGATGGAAGGAGGGTCTCCACTCTATGCCTGGGTGAGCAGACCTGCCAGAACAGAAAAACAGGAGAGCCCATGATCCCGTCTGGGAATAAAACCTTGGATCACTACAGGCAGACATCATAGCACAGAGACTCTCCTACAGTCCCACCCCAAGTCCTGCACAGACTCACTCACCTTTTAAAAACTGATCACACCCCAATTCTGAGGCTCTTCTCTACTTCACCTACCTTCACCTGGGGTGAGTTGACTTAAGCACATGAGTACATGAGCTGCACTGTTTTCCACCAAGCTGCTCTTCCTGTGTGTTTGTGGATTTTCTTAACCCAAAGATGCTGAAGCCTGGCTTGCCCTGTGTACCAGTATCCCTAGGAACAGCAACACAGAGACAGCTCAACAGGATGCACATTTTCTTGAGCATTGATCACACAGACGAGCCCAGGGGCTGCATGGCCCCAGCACATCCATCCCCCTCCCCTCCAGCCCCTCAGTGGGGGTGGCAATGCCCTTTCAGCCACCACTGCAGAGCCCCAGGATCCAGGGACCAGACGTGGCTGTCAGGGCAGAAGTGCTGCTGCCAGGGCAGGTTAATGCCTGAGCAGTTTTGTTCACCACGAGCAGCCCATACTGCCCATTCCCACCATCCCAGCTTCCCCTTCCTGCAGCCTCAGCCAGCCCAGCTCAGCAGTCATGCTGGCATTGATGGGATTTTGGCCATCCCAGTCTCCATTTCAGCAGGCACTTGATTTTAGCACCTAGGAAGCAGTGGTGCAGGTCCTGTCTGCTGTCCAGGGGCTGGAGTGGTCTGAGAGAGGGGTGGGCGGCGGCCTGGGGTTGTTCAGAGAAATGGACCTTCCTCGAGTCACCAAAAGTCACTTACCCAGGCATAATGGTTACAGAATCCCAGAACAGTTTGGGTTGGAAAGAACCTCAAAGATCATCTCATTCCAACCCTGCTGCCATGGGCAGGGAACCTTCCACTAGACCAGGCTGCTCCAATCCCCATCCAACCTGGCACTGAATGTTCTGTCCCACAGCAGCACAGCTCAGCAGTGATGCTCAGAGATCCAAGGAGAAGAAGCATTTCCTAAACACAAAGTAGCTCCTTCTTTAGCTGAGCCCACAGCCCCAAACACCACAGAACAGCATCCCCAAACCTCAGACATGAGAGAACAGGGCTGTAACCGCAAAAGTTCTCATCCCAGCACTCCCAGTGCAGACTGGGGCTGCACCCAGGCACAGCCCTGCCCACACATACCTCACCTGACAATTCCAAGTGTTCCTCCTGAGAAGGTGGCTTTGGGCTCCACACTGATAGGGAAATAGGAAGCAGGAGTCAAGGAGACAGAGCTGGTTCCAAATGTTTCACTCTTTATTTGAAGTTTTACATGCCACCAGCGTACATGAAAGTTGCACATTCAGAATTCAACTCACTACGAGGACAAAGGGCCAGATGCAAACACAAGTGTCAAACGAGCGCACGGACGGAGGAGCCCGAACCCAGGAGCCTGTAGGGATTTGTGACCAGGCTGTCACCCTGATGGCACTTGGGGTGTCAGAGATGAACCCCCAGTACTAGGGCCACCTCCCTTTGCCATCTCCAGGGTTGTAAGCTGGGTCTTCTCTCCCAACATGGCACCATTCCCTTTCAAAGAGCTAAACAAGCATTTTTGGTAACATCTCTACCAGAACTGAGGGTGTTTGGAGACCAACTGCCCATTTAATGCTTTCCTGAATTCCCCTTTCTATCAATGCCAGCAGTTTTTACAAGGAGAAACAATTTCCACTTGCTGTTTAGAGGGAGAGACGACAGAAATAGGGACTCTTACACTGACATTTTATTTTCAAAGAAAGTTTTGATAGAAAAACATTTTCCCCAGCAGCCTTGGGCAGGGAGTTGCAGCTTCCACTTCAAAGGACAAACTTCAAAAACAAATCCAGTGTCCTAATGGTTTTGTGCTACATTACTTAATTGTCATACAGCTAATTAGCAATGCCTGATTTCACATTCTCTGTACATAGATGAAGTTCACAAAAGAAGGGGCTACTTAAAAGAATAAATAAAACAAGGCACCAGGCAGCCAGGCTCCGACAACATTAACATAAAACGTTACACTTTACCATTTAAAAAACTGAAATAAAACCCCCATCATGATTAAACCTATATTGGTCTGCCTTCCTTCAGATCTCAGAGCTTTGGATCTCTGCAAGGAAGGGGGGAGAACACAACATGGCAAGCGGGGGCTTAGCCTGTGCCTCTGTGTATGTATTTCACCAGCGTGCAGCAGAGATCTTTAAAATTCTAATTATTTCCCTATCACCAAGTAAGATCAGGATCAATAGATGGTACAGACTGACCCCTTTCCTCGAGTGTCAGGGGGGAATTAAAAAAAAAGAAAGGGGAGGGCGAACCGAGAGCATCAGAGGTCAATGCCACAAAACAATAGATATTGATGTCTCCATTCATTTTAAACAGCGGAAAGGTCAATGCCTCCCCTGCTTCACGTTTTATGGCTGAAATCCTGCTGCTAACAGCAACAATGTTAGTAGTCAGACCTCATCCATCCTTTTTTATTATTATGATTATTTCTAACCAGGTTAGCCATTTTGAAAATTTGACGAAAGCTGGGAGCAGCAGTGGGGGGCTGGGTAGGAGGAGAAGAGGGGAAGCTGCCCTGGAAATTAATGGAAGAGATGGTTCCCATTAGTTTTCAAGTCTGCCTGTCCCCCTACCTGTGCCCCAGTTTGTCTCTCACTGCCCCCTAAAAAATGAAAAGGGCCTGAGGCAACATCCCTCCACTATTAATCATTATTCCCCGTACAACATCCCAATTGGTTTCTATGGAAATGATTCTCTGGCTGGAGTACCCCGGCTGCCGGCGCATCTCAAAGAGGCAGGAGAGCTGCAGTGGAAGGAGACTGGGCTCTGCAACACCCAGCACAGCTCCTGCACTGCTCTCCCTGCTCTCCCAGCTTTGGCTGGACACTCTGCTGGAACCAGCCAAGAGGGAATTGCATCTCCGTTAGTCAAGTGAAACAAGCCTTCTGCACTGGTTCATTCCACCAGTGGGGAAGTCCCACATTTCTATGGACCTATCCTAAAAAAGCTGGGAGAAAGCACCCAGCACCTCACATGGATGGTCCCACATACCTGTCCATCGTCCCAGGACTGTCACAGCTCTGAACATTAACGTGAGGGGACAGGTCCTGCTCTGCTCCCCGGGATCCCACACGCCTGGCAAAGGAGGAGGCAGTGATGGGAATTAGAGTGAGTGGGGTTGTGGCTCTGCTGCTCTCAGCCCACACCAGTCCCAGGTCTGCCCTCTGCTCTCCAGGGAGCACACCTCACCTGGAGGGGAATATTCAGCATCCAGGGAGTCTCCTCTCTCTCCATAAGTGAGGAAACAGGCCAAGCCTCATGAGGTGTGTCTGGCTTCCAGAGTGAGATCCATGACTGCATCCTGCCCTGCCTCCTCTCACTCCCATCTTCTCCTTCTCCCTGACAAACAAGCAACCACAGTCAGAGCCCTCCTGAAGGAGAGACAATTACCACACAGCCCCTTCTCCAAACAGAGCAGTGGATACACTGCCATTTCCTAAAGACACCATGAAATCAGCTTTGCAAACAGCTGAGGAAGCAATCCTTTAACCTACACTCCTGAGAAACCTATGGGAACACAGACGGCTTAGCCTGCCCGAATTCCCCACACCAGGGTCACTCCAGACCCTCCCAGCCTGCAGGAACCAAGTGCCACTTTGCCAAACAAGACTTAGGACATGAGCAGAGCAGTGAACAATGTCGAGTTTTACACAAAACCAGCACCTGTCCCAGAATATCCTTCTCCCACAGAACCACAGACACCTTGGTGGTGGTCAAAGCAAAGATTTCTGCTGCAGTTCCCAAAGATTGGAGGTCTGCTTTGGAAGGCAGCAAGGAATACGCCAGCAGGGACTGGGATCCTGCAGAGGCACTCCCTGTGAGAAGGGCACCTTCTGGAATTGAATTCATTTGTTTTACACTATGGACAGCAGCATCAGCAGGCTCAGAGATCACCTCGTTAGATGCTCACAGATAGCGGGAGGGAGATTTCTGGAGATAAGGGGACAGAGGGAGGGGGGATTTCATATTAAATAAAATCCAGGAGCAGAACACCCCTCTCCCTGCTCCACTCTCCTCCTCTACAGCTGCCTGCCCGAGCCTGAGCGCTGAGTGGGCTCCGAGTCCCATCCACTGCTCCGCTCAGAACATATGGAGCTGTGTTTAATAGCCCAGCTCTGCCAATTGGGGACTATTAGGGTGGGTTCTTTTCTCAGTGTAAATGTTGCAGAATATAAATTGTAATTAACACCGATGCCAAAATAGCACTTAGAGAAAATAAGCACATTATTAACATCTGGTGAATCCTGCCTGGAGTGCAAAAGCAGCGGAAATTCTCACTCACCATAAGAGGATTTGTAGTAGAGACATCAAGCACTGGCCCAGAGCTGGGGAGCTGGGGGTGGAAGGAGATTTTTAGGTCTTTATCATTATTTGGGATGCTACCTTTATCACCTGTGGGTGACCTTTCCTAGCCCTGGATGTAACTGGTAGCATCATCAGGACTTGTGACCCACTTGCATGAATACAGATGCCTGAACATCATATCCCTGGCAACAGAATGACGGCGCTGTAAAACATCCCTGGCTGCTGCTCCCATCCAGCAGGACACGAGGCAGGTGGATATGGATGTGCCAAGCCAAGTGTACAGCATGTTCCATCAGGTGACTGCAACCCCAAGAGCAAAGGTTTAACACCACAATCAAGCAACAGCTGGTTTCTGCACACAACTGTCCCCCAATCCAGGTTTTCCGGAGGAATAGGAAGAGGTGAGTTGGCAGCACTGCCAAGCTCTTGCTGATGCCACAGAGTGTTTATGGAGGGGAAATCCCTGCTGAGGGTGGGAATACCCTCACTCATACCAAACATCAGCGTTCCCTCACAGGACTAAACAGGTCCCCTAAGGCATCAGAGAGCTGCCTCCACACCCTCAGCCTTCCCTCTGCCCTGAGGCCAGAGGTACAAGCAGGACAAAGCAACTTTGCCAATGCTTCAAACAAGGAGGAGAAAGCAGCTCTGCAAACACCCTCTGCCTCATCCTCACTAGTTATCCTAGGAAAGAAACACGGACAAAAACCAGGCAGAGCTGAATTGTCCTGAACTGGACAGAGCAACAGCTCCTGCTCCTGCCAGAAAGCACATCTGATGTACTGAAGTGAGGGAGGAGGAGAGAAGAGAGGGCGATTCAAACAAGTGAGTAACAAGACAAGAGGTAGAAAGAATGACCTCATGGGGAGTGGGAGGGAAAACAGTGGCAGGAGCAGGGAACCAGCTCCTCACACTCACCTGGCTTGGAGCCAAAACTGAGGCAGAGCCTCAAACACTCGGGGAGTGCTCAGAACTCAGCTGCAGCATTCCTGGAAGAGCATGAGCTAGCCTCACCATCCTGCTGCCAGCTGCATTCCAAGGCTGTGCTGGCTCCCTGTCCTGAGAAGGGAAGGGAAGGGAAGGAGACATGGGAAAGACAGCAAACCACCAGGGATTGGTCTCAGCAAGGCACAGACCTGTGCTAGCAGAGCCTAACACTTACCTGCTCTTTACTGTAACCGCTCTGAGCACAAGGGTTATCACAGCCTGGCTCAAGACTTACACCTGTGGGACAGAATTCCAGGCAGGCTCACATGTGGCTGATCGGAAAGTAAGGACAGAAAGTCCTCCAAAGCTGAGAGATGCATTCTGTTCTCAAATCTATCCCATCAGACCAGGCTTTCTATGAACACTGAGGGCAGAAGAGCATTTGGGAAGATGGCATCTTGTGTAGAAAATGCTGACAAGGAGATGGGCACATCATCTTTGGATGACTCTGGGCCTCCCCAGAAAAGCAGAGCTCAACACATTCGGGATTTGGGTGAAGTTCGACAGCTCTGGTCAGCAGCTGCTTTGCAGAAGACAGACCTGGTGTGCTACCAAGTAAAACTCTGCCACCCAGAAATGTAGCTCCAGGAACTTGTAACTTGGCTTTTGGTACAGCTGTCTGATGCTTTTAAAAGTGCTCAGTAAATAAGGCAATATGAAAGTGATCCAGACCACTACTGATGCCTGAGGAAGTTCTGTGGAGCAGAGAAGCTGACTGAAATCACACTGTGAAAATACTTCATAACATCTCTAAAATTAGCATGAACTCAAGGCATGGGATATAAGGACAGAACTGGAACACTACATTCCTATCTACACTGCAAGACAGACTGCATATAAATCAGATCTGAGCCTCAACTTATTCACTGTAGGCACCATCTACCCTACGACAAGGATTTCCAAGAGAGCTGAGAACTTCTTCCACCAGACCAATGAAAACAGCACCAGCAGGAACATACCATGGTCAAGGTGTTAATGACCTTAATTTGTTATCCAAAAAAAAAAAAAAAAAAAAAAAAAAAGAGTCCTTGTGGTACTTCTCAATCAAAAAAAACCCCAACCCTTTAAATATCTGTGACTGCACGACTGTGACTACAAATGCCTACCTGTAACATAGAAAAGATGTGATGCACTTCAATCGAGCAACACATTTTTGTGCCTCTGAGCTGGCCTAGGCTTTCTACTTTGCCAAAAACAGACCGAAGCAAAGAATGATTTCCACCAATACCACAAAGCACACTGCCAACGTACACAGGGGCCCTTGGGACAGACACCAGGGGACACAGGGGAAAGAGCATCGTTAAGTCAGTTTCTCTTACCTTTAACTTCAGTAAAATAACAAAACAATTCATATTAACCACAAGGAAATACTCATCATATTCCACAAGCCTTTGAGACAGGATTTTCAGATGCAAGCAATATCCAGTAGATGTTTCCCCATTGCAAAGAACCAGCTTTTTTTATTTTGCAACTGCACCTGGTTAAAGTGATTGTACAGCATCCAGTGAGGTGGCCAGGAGCCAAGGATGGGCAATCCAGGCCAGCAAGAAGCTACTCCATGGGTTCACGCTGACTTGTCCTTTCCATGCTGTGACAGTCACCACCACAAATTGGGAGGTTCCTCAGCCACTCTGCTTTTAAACAAGGTAATTTCATCCAAGTGCCGCATGGGGACATCTCTGATGACCTCTGTCAAGTCCTCGTGAAGCAGAGGGAAAATGACGACATTTAATGCAGGGCGTTCTGCCTGGAAACTAAATCAGATACAGGTTATTAGCCAAGGAAAAATACCAATTCTCCAGTACAAGAGAAGGGGATGGCCTGGGTATCGATCATGCAGGATGGGGGCAAGGAAGGGTTGTTCAGAGGAGGCAGGAGGGGCAGCTGGAACTCCAGGTCTTCCCGCTCTCTGTCAGCAGGGAGTTCAGGCTGGGTTTGCACCCCTTTGCAGTGAGTTCTGCTAAGCTGGCACAAGCCCAAATTACACCTAAAATCGGGGGGGAGGAAGACATTTTAAAAAAATTAATAAAAAATAAATCAAGACGCGCACAGAGATCCCAAGAGCTTGGCCCAAGCTGGGCAAGGTGCTCAGCCATAACAATTTAAACCACCTGCAAACTAGAGGCAAGTTGCAGAGCCATTAGGAAAATCAGGCCAGAGCAGTGTCAGGCATTCCCTCGGGGCTGAGCCTGGGATTATCACTTCAGGCTGGGTTGTTCTGCATGCAGAGTCTACACTCTGCAATTAGAGCATAGGCAAGTTCAGAAAGCTCAGATGTGCAGATAAGCATTTAAGTGTGCTCACACTCACACACTGCAGCCTTCTTTTTAATCCAGGCTGCAGAGCAAAGGAAGAGATTTGCAAAAGTTAAAGCCATTAAACCATGTAGAAAGAACCGTACAGAAAAAGCCCAAGTGCCCACCAGCAAGCGCTCTACATGACAGCAACCTGTGAGGAAGAGAAATAGTATTACTCAGTGCAGTATAACAGGAGTTCAGTCTTTTACAGCTGGGGGGGGGGGGGGGGGGGGAACTGTAACATAATTACCCTTAAGATGAAAAAGATTTGTGACTCTTAGTCCTTTGCCACCAACACATTTCCTTCGAAGGGTGTGACAAGGACCTCTCAAGGAGGCAGAGTCACGCTGGCAGCACCAGTCCCTGGAGGCTGAACCAAGCTGTGTTGGGTCCAAAGAGAAGCTCACTGCTCAACAAACTTAGACAGGTGTGTGACTGGAAGATTCCCAGCTCATCTCTAGCTCTGAAATGGCCAGATTTCTGTCAGAGAGGGAATGGCTGGAGATCCATCTGCTGGAAACACGCATGAAAATCCCAGATAGCAATACAGCCAACTGAAGAAAGGAACACAAGAGACTGGCACTTCCTGGGAGACAGAAAGGACATTCCCATCCACAAATGATTTGGAGTAGAGCTGCCAAAAACATAGCAGAGAAACTTCCATTCCCAGGCTAGCTGCTCAGCTTTGGTGGTTTGAATTAATTTGCCTGAACCTAAGTCGCTGCAGGAATAAGAATTTCCAGCAACAGAACTACCTGGGGCAATTTTATATCTCTCTGCATCACAGACCTGCCCTTCATGCTTCACGCCTAAGGGCTGGCAGAAAAGGACACGGCTCCTCGAGTGGATCTGGGGACTTGTGTCAGAGCTGTGCAGCTTCTTACTTCCACAGCACTGCCCTCAAGAAATCAACCAGCAAATAACTGCTGATCTGGGAGGCAGCTGGTAAAGTCTGCAGTGAAATCACATAAAATACAGTCAAATGTCTCTTTGATAGTCCCTGCTCTGCCTCAGCTCTTCATGTTTCTTATCCAACACCACAGTCCTGCAGAGAAAATCATGTTAATCGACCAAGTTTACTCAAGTTCAGCAAGGAAGAAACTGCCATTCCCCCACGGGAAAGAAACCTCTGCTTCCTTCTTTGTATATAGACTCTCCCAAATTGGACCTGAGTGCTGCCTCCTCACCATGTACAAAATTGTAGTTTATAAGCAGCCTTTACATGTAGCTATAAAAACAAGAACCCAGACAAGTTTACATGATGAACTGCCACCGAGACAAGTGAAAAACCCCGACGCAGTAAGTGTCCCTCCTAAGGAGGCTGGTTTTATACCAGGGGCTTGAACTTGATCTTAAAATAAGAGAAAAAAAAGAAACCTTTGTAATTTTCTCCCCCCCCCCCAACAGGAAACTGTATGTTACTGCAAACCTTGTAAATTCCATACCCCAGCAAGTTGACGCCGGAGAATTCTTTCCATGTACAATTTGCGTGATTTAAGAAAAAAAAAAAAAAATCAAATGCACATGGTTCACTATTATTCTCAGCTAAATGTGCGTGCAAAGCCTCTCCTTTAACTGCCTGTTAAAAACACCCTGATTTTAACGAGCAGCTGTCATAATGTTAAACTGGGATTAGCAGTTCCCAAAAGCAGCCTCCCTCTGCAATCTATGCTCCTTTAGTCCTTCCCCGGAAGGCAATTCCTTTCTTCATACACCTGTCCAGGTGGGCTAGATTAAGTGAGAGGCACTTAGAGCACTAGTTCGAAAGGCCCCAGGCATGGGGAGGAGATAACAAGAAGGGGAAGAGAGTGAGTTAATGAGTTGCAGAACAGCTCCTGTAATCTTCTTGAGGGTTCTTTCCTCATTCCACACCTGGATGGACTTCAAACTCCATCCACCTCTGCAAACGCATGGCTTGTAAAATTAAAACCCGAAGGACAGAGAAGGATGTTGACCTGGGGAGACAAAAGAGCTGCAGTTTCAGACATGAAGCCCTGCTTTTTTTTTTTTTTCTCTCCAAGGGAGAAAAGCCAAAGATATGCTTGCCTGCTCTCTCCTACAAAACCTCCAGACTAAACTCATCATGATTAATTAAATGAAAGCAAGTTTTCTAGGCAACTGACTAGCAGCCCCTTCAAAACAGATCCTTTAATCAGAAACAACCACTGGGATAACAAAGAAAACACCTCCCCCCCCACTTATATTTTCCAGCATAACCTCTGGTCCAGCAGCATCAACACCAAACCAACAACCACCCAGCGGGAATTTCCATAAGGTTTCTGAAGTGTCCTCATGTGGATGTGGACACAGAGCAGACCTGGCCTCAGCAGCTGGTTGGAATCATCCATGGAGCTGGGAAAAGAACAGTGAAGCACACCCTGTGTCACAAATTCCTCCTGGCATCAGCAGAGGTACAGCGTCTCTCTGCTCTTAAATCTTGAACTGGTTGTATGTGGATGAAAGGGTTAAGGATGCTTTGCTATTTGTCTCCAGAATTATCCCAGAACAGGTGTGGACTGGACACAGTAAGGTTATTTTCAAGTGAACAGCTTGGTAAATAGCCTAACACTATGCTCTCAATTACTTCCAACCACTGTGGCAGCATCCAATATGTAGGTCAGGGACAAAGTCAAAAAGAAAGAGAAAAAGTCTAAAGCAAGGCTGCACTTTGATCAGATTTCCTCGATTTTAGCAAGACGAAAGAGTCCCTCCCAGGAATGCAGTTATCTCCTGGCAAACATTGACATGCCTCTACAGAGAGTACAGTGAGTCCCCAGGAGATTCCACCTGCTGATAGATCCAAAGGGTAGCCCAAAGCCATAGGGAATCTCACCAGCCAGCCTGGAAGGATGGATTATACCCGCCCTGAAACCCTCTGCACCACAGACCCTGGAAGGTGACAGCTCTCTGCACTAGGTGCTGCTCAAACTTACCTTCTTTACTTGTAAGGAAAGGATAAGGCAGTATTTGGGGCTGAAGAATGTACTTCCCCCTTGAGATTTCCAGAGAAACCCAAGGAAAGCCCTAAGCCAATCAGACATTTCAGCACATCCCACTTCACAGAAGCTGGCAAGCAGGACCGAGGGCAGGCAAGGTGGGATAATTAAGCACTGCCAACAAAAGCAGCACACAGCAGATAAAGTGAGGAAATACAGTGTATCAGGAGTGGATCAAGGGCAGATCTCTGACCTCCACAAACCCAGCTGAGCTCATGGAAAAAGAAGCTCTAGAGAAGGAGGGGAAGGAAGGAAACGAGAAGTTTGATTTGGGGGAACAGAGCACAGCGGGGACAGAGCAGATGTGGACTCTGGTAGGCACAACTTTTACAAATGCAAACCAGTCTCTGCTGCAGTCACACACCTTCTCCCCTCTACGTTTTAACCTTCCCCACAGGCTGATGCTGTTTTTGGAGAGCTGCAAGTTTCTCAAGAGCAGAAGTTTCAGACCAACTCACTTTTTATCCGGTATGCAGCTCTCCCACCTACACGCACAAAGCCCTGTTAATCCTCTGCCAGGCACAGCCTGTTTTCACTGGACGACTTGCTCACACCTCGAAGTTCAAGTGCGGCATCTGTCTTGAAAGCTTCAGCCAGCATACCTGAGCCAGCCTGGAAACTCCCTTCCTGAAGCATGGCACGGTGGAATGGAGGAAGTGCCAGGACAAGCTGGAGCAGCAGGCAGCAGCATGACCCAACACACACACACTTTTCTCATCTTCTCAGGGAAGGCCAGGCAAACACTTAAGATTTGTTTCACTGGCCATGCCCTGACCTCAGTACCAGGGAGCTGCAAAGCTCTCCTTGCTTACAGTGACTGCCAAAGAAGCTTCTCCAGAGCACCTTCCAAAGAAGATTTGGTCTCGCCAAAGAAACTGCAGGTGGGATTCTCCCAGGCCCCTTCCCCTGGGAGCAGGGAGAACCTTTGCCTCCCACTCATCTTTCAGAAGCCTCTCAGGGGGATCCAAAGCTTCCCCACACCGACTCTAAAGCAGATCCATTCTTTAGTGCCACTCTCTCTTCCAGCCCCGCCAGAATGCCAGGGCTGAGCAGACTTCGTTTCCAAACCTCAGAAACGGACTTGAAAAGTTCCCAAGGAAAGCTGTTCAGATTCCTCTGGCTGCTCTTAACTCCAAACAATGAGATATTTTTGCTATAAAGTGTTTTCCTTTAGGGGTGTCTTCCATCCCTTCATGTCTATGTGGACAAACCAACATTCTCCCAAAGCTGCTGATTTTCCCACACTAAGTCCCATCACTACAGTCTCCAACCTGAGACCAAGGGGTGTAGATGGGACTCTGAAAATCACTCACACACATCATTGCCAACCCTCCCATTATCTTCAACGCAGCTTCTTCCTCTGCCACTGCATTGAGCCACAGGGAAGCAGCAATAACACATCAGACTCATCCTGAGCCGAGGCAAATTACATCTCTCTGCTGTGGTTTCCCTGTAAGGCATGAATGGCACTCTGCTACTTCTCCTGTGAACTGAGGTTTGTATCAAACACGCCTGCAGACTGAGGTTCCTACATTATTTTGCCAGCTGAACTCTGCATCACTCAAATGTGACCGGACAATTAGAGGGGGAGGGAATAAGAACCCAAAGAGCGATGCCAGAGCGCCCAGGACACGTCCTAGGGGAGTGCTCTGCCAGAGCAAGCTGAAAGTTATTTCCTAATCTCTTCCACAAATTAAAAAGCTACTGCAATAACTGCTCAATTAGATTTATTTTACTATGGAAATGCTTTAAAGCTGCAGTTAATGCTTCCGTTCATCCTTTTACACCCTCATGAAGAGAAAGCACGACAGTGCTATTCCAATATTATTTCTCAGCCAAGAGAGAGAGGACAATCCTTGAAAGTTATTTCATGCACAAACCAATCGGCCCGCTGAGGAAGGTTTCAGAACTGAATTCCTTTCAAAACACATGAGCTGGCAGTTAGAACGAGCCATTTGGGTCAGCCACAGGAATGCATTTAAAGAAGGGGGTTTATGAGTACCCCCAAAAGAAGATAAATTAATATGGCAAACTGGGGATGGTCCCACAAGCCCTGCTGGCTTGTAAAGTATTTAAACCCACCCATAAACAACATCCCTGGTGGAAGCAAGGTGTCTGGGCCACACCTCATGCATTCAACCTTCGACAAGCCCGCCAAGGAATCCTTGGGCAACGCAAGCCGACAAGGATGCAGTTTGTTATTCAGTCTGTGACAGAATGATTCAGGGGTTTCCAAGAGCAGGAAATGAAACAGACAATGAAAGCTTGAGCAGGATGCTAATGATTCACTACACCAGCCTGGTGATACATTAAGTCCTCTGCAATCCCACTTGTGCAGGGCCGGAGCCCTCAGCACGATGGGGCTGGTGGGGTGGGATCAGCAGCCACTGCCGGCAGCTCTGGGACCAGGAAAACCAGCAGTGTACAGACAGGGACTTCTTCAAGGTCACAAGGAAGAGAAGGTGCTGAAGGGATGTAAAACCAGCTTGAAAATCTTGAATAAGCCCTAGGTGCTCACAGCAGCTTTTTGCAGTGTCAATAGGACTGCAGCAGTCGGGTGGGCAGCGTGGGAGTGACACTGCAGGACTCGGCTGAATTCAAAGATGATCTTACAGTCGCCTACTGCCCCTCCAGCCCCCTCCACCCCCTCTAACAGTAAAAGAGAGCCCCAGAAGGGATTTTCTGAGGCTGAGACCACAATGAGAATCCAGGCAAGCAGAACGTTTCAGGGATATCCAGGGCAAGGGGGAATATTTAGTCCTGGGGTGAGCAAAAATTCATCTGTGATAGCTCAGTCCTGTGCTAAATGCCAGGAGAGGGACTGGCTCGCTCAGCACTTTCCAAATACTCATTTTCAGCCTTGTCGTCCCACCTGGAAGCCCTGTTTCTGCAACTGAATCCCAGGAGGCTGCTTCATCCCTTCTGCAAGCTCACAGCTCTCACAGCCACACAGGGCCACTGGAATCAGCAGTTTAAGAAAAAGGGAAGATCCAGCCAAGAGTTTCACATTAAAAAAGGACAATAACAAGCATGGGGAAATTTAGGTAATGCTACAGAAGACTGAACAGGAGGATCTAATTCAGACTGAAAGCTCTTCCTAGAAAGTGGCAGGAACCTTATAATGAAAGTCACTTCAAACCAAGCAGTGCTCATACCTGATATGGGCACAAGGCAGGGTAAGTTTGTGTTTCTCTGAGTTTAGATCCCCAGAACAGTGAGATTGTCCTAAATGAGAAAAATTCTCTGAACTTTCCAGCACTGGTTAATCTAAGAGTGACCTGAGTCACAGAATCACGGAATTGTTTAGGGTGGAAAAGCCCCCTAAGACCAAGCCCAACCATTCCCGCAGCACTGCCACGGTCACCACTGACCCATGTCCCCAAGTGCCACATCCTCATGGCTTTTAAATCCCTCCAGGGATGGAGACTCCAGCACGGCCCTGGGCAGACTGTGCCAATGCTTGACAACCCTTTGGTGAAGAAATCATTCCTAATATCCAACCTAAACCTTCCCTGGCACAACTTGAGGCCATTTCCTCTTGTCCTGCCCCTTGTTCCCTGAGAGCAGAGCCCAACATCCCCCTGGCTGCACCCTCCTGTCAGGGAGTTGTGGAGAGCCAGAAGGTTCCCCCGAGCCTCTTTTACTCCAGGCTAAACACGCTCAGCTCCTTCAACTTCTCCTCATGGACTTGTGCTCCAGACCCTTCCCCAGCTCTGTTCCCTTCTCTGGACACACTCCAACCCCTCAGTGTCCTTCTTTAAGTGATGGGCCTGGAAGTGAACCCAGGATTGGAGGTGGGGCCTCACCAGTGCTGAGTTGCTCAGGTGCTTTGCAAAGCCATTTGCTGGAGAGAGGTACCAGTGTGGCTGGGGAACAGGGGCAGAGAGCTTAGGAGGGAACTGCCATGTCCTCACTCTGACCCTACACGCTGGGGGATGCTGCTCCATGAGCCCAGGCAGCCGAGCCCTCTGCACCACCTCCTAACAGCTCCCAGACTCCAGGAATTTACAACAGCACTTTTGGGAGACGTGAAGAGCTGAGCCCAGCTGCCCACCCAGCACCCCAAAACACACTCCAGCTGCACCACGGTTTCTCCCTTGGGTTCTATTTCTATAAATCACAGCTTGCCTCTACGCCTTGACACTTTCCCCCTTCTTCATGAAGAATCCCTAACGATGCTGTGTTCTCAGATGGTTTTTTGTTTTGCTTTGGGGGTTTTTTGTTTGTTTGTTTTTATTTTATTGTAGCTTTCTTGATCTTTTTCCAAGGTGTTTTTGCAAGGACTTTTCACTGGCTTGTATTGTCTGGTGTTGTAGAGTCCTTGAAATCACTACAATGATAGGAGCTATCTAAACACTTCAGCTAAAACCGACAAAACTCTAAAGGCACACAGTGGAAAATAAAAATCTGTCCTTGAAGCCAAGGGGATATTTGCTGAAGCATTTCCCATCCCCTCGTCCAGCCTGTTTTCTGATGGCGAACTTCACCAAGAAAGCAACTTCTCCTGCACATTTGTGAAGTGCCCACTACCCACACCATGTAGCTGTGCAAGCCTGAAGTCATCCAAATTCCTTGCCCGAAGGATTTTTGGGGCAGAGACATACACGCATATAAATACGATTATTTGGTGTGCAGCCCGTTGGTAAATGGTGAGACCTTCCATGGGTCACAGCTCCATCTACTGACTCTTCCACAAAATAACATTGTGGAAAAGCTTGGGAAAGCTCCTGAAAGGCTCATCCCCTTGGACCTGCCTTTGGACACACGGGTCTGTGCAGGAATTTAGAAACAATCTCAGCACAGCAGCTCAGCCCAAAAGGGCGAAGCAGATTTACCTGTTCTGCAAAGAAGCCTCTTGGCACAGCAGCAGGTCTGGGGTCACGCCTGAACCTACAACCACATGCCCTCAAATTGTGGTATTTTAGTGTTTGTGGAATTAATGCTTCAGTGGTTTGAACAGAGGAGTTATTTAAACAGTGACAACACGTGCTTGGAGCTGAGCACTCCAGCAAAGTTTGGGTCCAGCATAAAACGGAAAACATTGTTTTCATTGGATCTGCTGCTACGTGAAGTGTGGCAGCAGCTGAGCACCATGTGATGGGGAAAAAAATGTCAATTTACACAGAAACTGAGACAAGACCACCATCACATGTGAAACCAGTGGAAGATCAGGGAAGTGAATATGGATCACTCAAGCCACATCTCCCACTCTAACCACTACGCACTTCTTATGTGCAGAGTATCTCCCTGAAACATAAAGGAGCTCACCCCTCCCGTTCACACTGAGGGGAAAAGAATAAAGAAAAATACTGCAATGATTTATCTGCCCAGAGGGAAACAATCTTTACAGTCTTCTCTACAGCTCAGAGGAGACCTTGCCCTTGCAAGCCTCCTGTTTGCTGATGAGGCTCCAGATGAGCCCTGTTCTGCTTATTGTGTTTCATTGCAAAAGAGCCAGAACTGAATCAGAGGCTTTTAATGACTCAAATACACGAATTAGTTTGTCCCAAATAGCAGTAAACTTCAACCAGAAACTGCTCACCAGAAAGCTGGACACCACAGGGCCTGGTTCAAAGCTGTCACAAGACTCAGAGACATGAGAACAACTCTCTTTTCAGGCCAGTGGAACAGAAATACGTAACACTAACCTCCTTTTACAGTAAAAAAGGAGAGTTTGAGAAGCAGTTCAGGCTTTAAGCCATTGCTGTGATGCAGCAGATTTAATTCCCAAGCTCCCATCACCACACCCTGTATATTCACCATCTTCCAGTACAATTCCACAGCTGAAACCTGTCTGTTTTGCCCAGATAGGTTCTGGCCTCTTCTGTTACCCAAATGCTACTGTTCATCCGCACTTGAAAAAGTACTGCCCTGCACTACATTACATTTTCAAGCCCTCTCAGCTCTACCTTCTGCAGCAAACTCCTGATACATGCCCAGCCCTGGGTCTTTCCCATTCCCACTCACATTTCTTCTCTTTTTCAGAGGCACTGGGAGAATGTGAATTGCTTTGGCCCCATCTTGCTGTTCAAAGCCATCTCTCAGCCTAAACACCACCACCATAGCCCTAAAACAGGAACTCTGACCCTCAGTGGGACCTGAGGAATATGGATCGATTGCCCCAGCTCAAGAAAGGGAGCAAACAAAGCCTCAAGGTCCCTCCTTTCACCTCCTCCTTCCCACCCACTCTCCATGTTTCACACGAAGCATCCACACACATTCCAAGCAAATGGAAAAAAATAAGCATCAATCACCTCATTTCATTCTAGCACAAGGATAGATAACTTCCAGCTTGCTGCCTGATGTAAAACTTGGATTAAAGAGTCACCAGCAGCATGCTTTTAGAGGAAGCCATGCTGTGTGAATTGGAGCCTTACCCACAGGTTTAAGCTCACGCACAGATTTTACTGCACATCCCTCTGCCTTGGAGTAGCAGACAAAATGCAGTAAAGAGAAAGTCAATTCCTGACCCCATCCCAAGGCACATTTGTGCAAGGATGATAATGGGATCTCTGGAGAAGTCACGTGGTTAAAGACTTGCTGATGGCTCGTGGAAGACTCCAGGCTTTGCTTACACATCGTTTTCTGTATTTTGTTCCTTCCGTTTTATTACTAGAGACAGTTGCATGAGAACGGGATCGTTGTTGCTTAGGAGAGCATCTGCTCCCACTGCTTATCCTCCTCCTGAAGTCATAATCTTACGTGACATCAAAATCGTTTCCAGAGCCACCAATTACAATGTCACAGAGGATTATGACTTCAGGTGTAGAATTTGCAGTGGGAGCAGATGCTCTCTTCAGAAAAAAACCCCCAAAACCCAACATTCAAAAAACCCTGTTTTCATACAAGCGTCTCTATTAATAAATTACAAAAGAAGAAAATAAGTTTGACAGCCAGAACTGTCGCTAAATATAAAAATAGTTTTTAACATTTCCACGAGGCATCAGCTGCTCTTTGGAAAGTTCCCAGGGTTTAGACTATAGAGGTAGAGAATGTAGTGAGAATCAAGTCCATGACAGAGAAAAAGAGAGAGAAAAGACTGCAGAATGGTGTATTTCTGCTCAGTAAGTGGACATTAAAATTTTGGGCAGTGCTGCAACGGCACCTCAGAAGGGAGGGAAAATAAAAAACAGGAACTGGGGATTTTTAGCTCTTTCTAAGGATCCCAAAAGCACAACTGAAATCAACCCAGAAACGTTTTTACAGATATGAAGCCCTGTGTAAAACAAACTCAAAGAATCCTTGTCGCATCACAAGGAATTCACTCAGTTGTTTCCAACAATCCCTATCCCAGAAGGACACAGAGGCTTTCAGAGGCAGGAACAATCTCAGGAGCAGTTTGGTAGGGAGCTAATATAGTCACAGCCTTCTCTGGATTTGATCCACGGAAACAAGCCAAGTGTAATAAGTCAGTTTGAAGCTGGAGGAAGGCTGGGAGGGAGGAGCACCCTTTAGGATGCACTAATAATGCCGTGTGATTTGAAATTTTTATTAGAGCTTAACAGGGCACAGCAACAGTAGGTGACAAAGAAAACAGACTGAAGGCGGGGAAATAGCCTTCTAGAAAAAAAGATAATAATGGAAAGTCTGCTGCATGGGAAATATTTTGTAAGATGACTGCCATTATTAGAAGATTTCCAAATGCCAAGCGTAATTAAAAGCTCTCTTTTCAAATGCAGTTCACGGCTCACACACAAACGTTTCCCACCACGTGAGCCTCAGAACGCTGCAAGGGGCCAAGCAAAATGCATTTAAGAACTGCCAAACGTGCAAAGGCATTTTGTACCAATTCTCCCCCCTCACGCACCCTCCGAAGAAAAAACCCTTCACAACAACCCTTTAAAGGCTTTGAATTGCGCTGCCAGGGGATTATCAGTAAGTGACATTTACAAGTGATTAGAGGACAGAGAATTATCTTAGTCACTTGTGGGAAAGGAGGAAAGCTTCAAGGTCAAATCTCTCAGTACTTAAAATGTCGGCAGATGTTTTGTTTACACAAAAAGTGTCATTTGATTTATGATGGAGCTTTGCATCCAGAACTTCAACTCGGCCAATGGAACCACAGAGAACATGGGTGGGAATGGAATCAAAAATTCATATAATACCTTCGAATATTGCACTGATTCACTCTCATTAAAGTAAGAGGCTGGCTTATGTGCCAAACAGTTACACATTACCTATTAGCTCCTTGGAACAAGAGCTCTAAGCCATATAAACCTTGGCAAGCAAGGAAATGGAGATAAATCTTCAAAAGCTCCAGAAATCCCACATCCACCCCTTTCCGCACTCACCTCCGGACAATGGACTGCTGGAGATTTTTGCAAACGGTAAGAGATTCTCCCATAAACATGTGGCACATGATGACCTCAAGGCAGTTGGCCATGAATGACATCACTGCGTCAGACTGCAGAGTCCCGCTCCGGGAGACGATGCAAAGCCGCTGGAGAGAGGAGCAGTGACTCAGTGCCTGGAAGAACTGGGCGCCTGCACAGAAGTATGGCTGTTCCAGCCTGCAGGAATAAACAAAAACAAATCAATGGGCAATTCATGCCTGGGACAATCTCAGACAAGAGGGAAAGACACAGCACATTCATGGGGGGGCTGGCAAACGGATCAAGCAGTGCCTCCAACCCTGAAGGACAAGGGCACAAATAGGCAGAAAGGCCCTAAACTGCAGAATTCTGGTGCCCCCAGGGAGTAACCCTGGAGTAACCCCAGTTTTGCAAGCTTCCCATGAAGTATGGTGGGTAAGACAAGCCTTGGATCTAAGCAGTAGATCCATTCTGGTCTTACAAGCACAGCCTGGATTCTGCTACCTGACATCTACCAAGCAGGTGATGTGGATTTGGGCACCTTCTGCTCCAGTGTACAAACACTGCCCAAACTGGTCATATCTTCAGTTTACTGCCTGGGGAGAAACAGGCATGAAAAACACACAGTGCACAAAGAGTGATGCAGAACTGGGGCCAACACAGTGACCACAACCAGCCCTGGCAAAGGATCAGAGCTACAGCTCTCCCACAGGAAGAACAACTACCATCAACTCAACCTTTTCCTTAAACACCTGGCCCAGGGAAGAGAGACAGGATCTTCAATCGCAGCGACCCAGGGGGACAACAAAATGACATGGTGAAGCCATACCTGGCCAACAAGGGATCTGTGTTTTAACCAGCAGCATAAGTGGGTGATTCCCTCACAGAAACCAGCCTGCTGGGAGCTGAACCTGCTTGGGGCCCATGCCACCAGGAGAGTTCATCTGCTTAGTGCAGATTTACTACTGGGCTTCAGAGCACTTGGGAATCTCAGTCATTGGGTCAGGAAAGCCAAGAGCTCCAAGAAGGTTAATCCATTAGGTGATAACAAGCTGTCGGGCCCAACCTGATCTGGATAATCTCTGCATAGGCTTTGTAATATGCAGGGGTATCTCAGCAGCTTAATCCTGTTAATTGATAAATTCTGTTTCAGCCTCAGTCTGCGACTGCTGTCGGGTGGCATTGCCTGAAGAGATCCTAAGAGCATTATCAGCACTTTCGGTAATAAGCAAAAATTCATATTAGGAGAATGGGAAACCTTTAATTTTTCAACATCATTATTGGGGCACTGTAAATTTAGGACAAAAAGCACAGAATCTCCAGGATCCAGGTTTCCAGGTGAATCTCTGGGACACACCAGCCACACCTGCAATGCTGCCCTTCACTCGCTAGATGGCAATGTTTCTTTGGAATAGCCCCTTAAACTTGTTCCTCTGCCTGGAAAGCTAGGAAGGGAAAAAAGGGTGGAAACAGCCGGGAATTAGTCAAATCGAAAGGAAACTGCATTATCAGGAGGAAGTGCTAATTTCTAAAACCATCTTAAGCCAATATAAAATCTTAGACTTTACTCAAAAAAGAAGAGTGACAGCTTCCACCCAAATGTAGTACAAGGAGACAGCCCTGCTGCAGCCTGCATTCCAGGCTCTGTGCTGCCTCCCATCTCCATCGCTCTTGGCCTCCATTTCAAAGCCTCAGGAAGCTACAGGGCCTAGGATGAGCAAAGCAACACTGCACACCCAAACCTCCTTCCCTAGCCCTCAGTTCCTCCATGGCCATTTACTCTCCTGAAGATTAAAGAGACATTCATGTAACCCAAGACCTTGAGCAACTGAATTCCCAACAGCTGTCATCCCTTGGATGAGAGACCAGCACACTCCTCTCCTGTTATAAATGGGAAGTGGTGGAAAATTCAAACCTTCCTGAGCTGTTTTAGCCCCACTAGCTCCCCTCACTATTGCAGTGGATCAGGAACAGGCACACAAACAGCAGTCTCAGGTGATAAGCAGTGATTTCAGCCACAGTAACAGAACTGTGACCTCGCTGTCCCAACTGCACAGCATTTTGGACCTGTTTGTGAGCAAAGGGGGGCAATGGGACTGACAGGTTCTGCAGTTTCACTGAAAGAGGCTGATTAAGGGGGGAAAAAAAAAAGGAAAAAATCCATCTCTCTACAGTTGTAACATTTGTGTTCATATGGACTGATGCAAGGAAACCACCACAGCTTCCCTTCACAAGCACATTTTGGCTACCATGAAGCTCCTCTCTGCACTCTTTAGGACCAAACCTTTGGTAGGATCCTTTAAATCCTATCAGGAGAGGAACAACAACAGGACAAACTCTAAATCTGGAATGTTTTCAGTACATTATAAAGAAAAGAAATAAAAAAATAAAGAGGCGAGATTTTCATACAAACCCAAGGCAGAAAAATATCTCATTGGGAAACCTAAAGAAAACTCCCCATTATCTGGACAGTGTAGGAGTCTCTTCCTTCCTGGAAATTTAAGAGATGTGCGTGTACACAAAGTCAAAAAGTCAGCAAAGGCACGTAGTATTTAACCAGCCCTGACAAGCTGCTAACTCCCAAATATGCAGCATACACTCTTCCTTATCTAAAAGGAAGGCAGTCACAGCACTTTTTGCTCCTAAAGCCCTGGTTAAAGGGCATATCCTGAGCCCTCAAGGACAACATGTGATGCCTTCCCATTCTCCACAAGTCAGGAAGCAAAATACCCCGTTTTCAAGCCATTGAGGTTACTCTGGACCAGAACACTTTTAACAGTAGCCACAACAAACACACATCACATTTCTGGAGATCCACAAACAAAATGGGAGATGTTCAAGGGCAGGCCCTCACCTGAGATCTCTCAAACACTTGCAGTGTTTCAGCATGTCCGTGAGAGCAGGCATATAGACCACCTTGCCCATCATGCCCAGGTTGGCCAAGGAAAGAGTCCGCAGGTGCTGGCACTGCAGCCCGATGTTGATGAGCCCAGAGCCTGTGAGAATATTTGGCAGCTGTGCTAAGGTGAGGCTCTGCAGGTAAGTCAATTGGCTAATGGCAGCCACCTCTGAATCCCCCACACTCTGTGCCCGGACGCAGGGAGGCAACGAGTTTCGAATTGCTGGCTCGTTGCGGGGCATGGCTGAGGAGAAACTGGACCCAATTATCTCCAAGGTTTCCAAAAATCGGAGGCTTCCCATCAGAGCCCAAAACACTGAAGACTCGATCTTCTGATTTGCCTGGTCCCCTAAGTTCCTTGGATATGTCTGTATCCCAATCCGAACTTTCCTTCCAAATGTTTGGGGCACCACATTAGGTGTGGTGGGAGGCTTCTCCACACTTGCAGCAACATCTGTGATGGAGCAAACTGGTAGTGCTAAAGAGAGCAGGTGCTTTAGCCTGGACAGGAGCTGGCACAGGTGGTTCCCTATGCTTTCAGAACTGTGGTGGTGAGCTGCAGACAGGTTCAGGTGTCTCAGGTTGCAGCAAGACACTACCAGGCTTTCCAAAATGCTGCTGTCAATGTCATCTTCCGCTTTCCGAAACAAGGACTCCGGGGCCAGACAGTGAACGCAGCCACTGAGATTCAAACTTGTCAGGCTTTTAAGATCCTTCCCACCATTAATGACCCTCTGGATTAGGTGCCCACCAGATAAGGTGCATCGGCTAAAGCTGAAGTAGAAAGGGTTGTTGAACTTCAAGTGTTGCAGGAGCCCAGAGCCGTTAATCCAGGCTTTGGGCAGTTGTAAAGCATCCAGACGTACATTTCGAGCCATGGAGTCCAGGAGGTTTTTGGTGGCTCCCGTCTCCGCAAAGCTGCCGGGGGCAGAGATGAGGAAGGCATGGAGGTTCTCAGGTGTCCGATCACTCAGCACTGCCAAGTAGAGCCTCACCACCTCCTGATTGACGTAGCCAGGAGCCAGCCTGGCATAGAAGATGCGGAGGTTCTGGTAATGGGGCACGTTGCTCTCACCCACCATCAGCTGCCCAGAGAGCATAAACCCCTCCCGCGAGCGATCGAGGATCTCAAAGTAAAGCAGCAGTTTCTCAAGGCTGGTGCAGCACGGGACAACACCGTATGAGGGCGTGTAAAGGGTTTGCTTCAGCTCCAAAACACGGCTGAGGGTGGCTTTGCACTCACTGCTCAGCTGGCTGGCATCAAACCCTGGGTTCACGTCAATAGCCAGGGAGCGCAGGTGCTGGAGCGTGGAGAGCATCTTGGAGAGGCGGAGAGAGGTGACATGGCAGCCAGACAGGTTCAGCTTGACCAGGTTCTTGCACCGTGTTACGTGGTCGATAGTGGAGCTGGGCAGCCAGTAGCACCCGGCCATGTTCAGCTGGTAGATCTCCTTTCCAATGTCCCTCATCAGCTGCTTCACTTTGTCTTTGTTTACCTGCACCCAAACAAAACCACATTCAGTGAGATATACAGCAAAGGTGGGCACTGTCTCGGTTTCCCAGCTGGAGATTGGGATAAGAGTGGCTGGCACTTGGATTACATGGCTCATCCAAAGGTTTGGGGATGGCAGCACAGCCTAAGAATTATCACACTGCTGGCAGCTCAGTCTGCCATGCTTTGGACTCTTAAGATCACACTTCCTTTTCCTTCTGCGTTCTACATTATAGTCTGTTCAGCAGCTGAGAGTGGAAGGGAAAACCAACTCCATTTTCTACCAGCAAAGCTATTTCAGCAGAACTGGCTATGTGCAGAAACTCAAAAGAAGAATGTTTCCATTCTTCTTCTTTCGGTTTCCTCTTTTGGAAATGAGCAGCAAGGGCTTCCCCTTGCCTGCACTGGCTGATGCAGTTCCCATTGAATATATCACCCTTCCTTCCCAAGCTTTATTTTTGTTATAAGATGCACACAATTTCTGGCTTTGTTGACTGCATGCCTGACAGCAGCAACATGCACAAGATTTTTTTGCACAACATGGAAAACATACTTAGAGAAAATGGTAACTTTACACCACCACAGTTACAAATGGAAGGTCATGTTTACTTTCATTTTAGCTTCCAGAAATATGGAGAAGTTAAGTTTTCACTGACAGTATTTTACATAACTAAGGGAACACACAGCTGTTCTAACAAAGCATTCTGGAAAATAAATGCTTTTATAAAACAGCTTATTGTGTATTTGATTTCAGAGTTCAGGAGCAATCTATTTATGCATACACATTGGAAAGGTCTACTGTTTGGCATTGCTTTTCAGAAGTCAGATTTGTCCTCACAGCTAACAGAAGAAGCAAGCTACTCTCCCCACCTTATAGTCCTTCTGAAGCAGAACTGTATGTGTTAGACTCTTGTCAAGGCAAAGTGTTGCAAGCTTCCTGCAGGTTCTCCTAACATTCAGGACCAGGTCTGTGCAAGGGACGTAGCTGAGGATGTGCAGAAGGATCTCATCTGAGAACTCCATCAAGTTGACTCCATTGCTTTCCTCCTCACTCTCCTCACTTACGACCTCCTGGAGGCAAAAAAAAGAGGAAAAAGAAAAGGAGAATATGGAGGTAGTGCAAAACTTCACACGAAGCCATGATACTTTTCGCTTGGTCTTTCACCATAGGCTAACATTTCCATTCATTGCACTTACTTTGCAACTGGAAAAGTGACTGTCCATGAGCCTTTCCTAAATACATCACAGCAATCTCTTTCTACATCCTTCCTCCAAGCTCCACCCGTTTCAATAACCTTAAGAGTTATATAACCATGCACATATACATATATATACGGCTACATATATCTGTTTACACATACAGACACACACCAACACTGCAGTCCAACATCACCCACAGCTCTTGTGCAACACACTCACACCTTAACGGCGAAACCACAGCCCAAACTGGCACTAACGCCAGGGCAGCTCCTGAGGGGAAGCGGGGCTGCTCCACCTCACAGCCCCTGGGAGCCCCCCGGAGACACACGGCGAGGGCGATTCCGGCGTCCCGGCCCCGCCCTCCCTGCCCCCGAGCCCGGCTCCCGCCCTGAGGGCTCCCGGCTCCCTCAGCCCCGCAGCAGCCCCGGTTACCGGCGCCCCGAGGGGCCAGTGCGGAGGGGAAGCGGGGGGCGAGCTGAGCCCCACAAGCCCCGACTCACCTCTCCGCAGCGCAACATGACGGCAGCCGCACGGTCCCGCCGCAGCCGCCGCCGCCGCCTCGCCGGGCCCCGCTCGCAGCGGCCGCGTCCCGGGCTCGCTGCCGCCGGCCCGGCCGCCTCACGGCTCTTCCGGCGCGGCCATGACCCGGTTCCGCGGCAGTGCCCGCCCCGCGCCGCCATCTTGAGCGCGGCGCGGCCGCGGTGCGGCGCCATCTTGAGGGCGGCGCTGCCATGGTGAGAGTGGCGGGTCCGCGGAGTCAGAGAACGCTGAGGTCGTTCCCATTGGAAAAGAGCTGTGGTATCATCGAGTCTAATCTTTGACCGAACACCACCGTGTCAGCCAGACCAGAGCACTGAGTGCCATGTCCAGGCTTTCCTTAAACACCTCCAGGGATGGTGACTCCACCACCCGCCCGAGCAGCCCCTTCCAATACCCGACAGCGCCTTCTATGAAGAAATTCTTCCTGATGTCCAACTTGACCCTCCCCTGGCACAGCTTAAGACCATTTCCTTTCATCCTGCCCGTTGGTCCCTGGGAGCAGAGCCTGACCTCTATCTCACTACAACCTCACCTCAGGGAGTTGTGGAGAGCAAGAAGCTCCCCTCTGATCCTCCTTTACTCCAGGCTGAGCCCCACCAGCTTCCTCAGCCACTCCTGGTGCTCAAGACCCTTCTTCATCCCCATTCCCTTCTCTGGACACACTCCAGTGCCTCAATGTCCTTCTTGGATTGAGGGGCCTGGAACTGGACACAGCACTCGAGGTGTGGCCTCTCCAGTTGTGAGTCCAGGGGCAGAATGACTGCCCTGGTCTTGCTGATCACACTATAGAATACTAAAATGGTTTGGGTTGGAACTTAAAAGATCATCCCATTCTTCCCCAGGTAGAGGCACCTTCCACTATCCCAGGTTGCTCCAAGCCCTGTCCAACCTGGCCTTGGGCACTTCCAGAGATGGGGCAGTCACAGCTTCTCTGGGCAACTTCTGCCAGGGCCTCACCACCCTCACAGGGAAGAATTTCTTCCCAGTATCACCATCCTACCCTTAATTGATGTGCAAAGGGCCATGCAGAATCACCCAGGGCTGCTGTGACCACAGCCATTGCACACAGCCATGTCCAAGAGGAGCAGCTGGCTCAGCACAGTGTAGCTCCACA
This sequence comes from Corvus hawaiiensis, assembly GCF_020740725.1. Taxonomy (NCBI): domain Eukaryota; kingdom Metazoa; phylum Chordata; class Aves; order Passeriformes; family Corvidae; genus Corvus; species Corvus hawaiiensis. The sequence continues at coordinate 5,939,617 of NC_063228.1, forward strand.
TAGCTCCTATCCCAAATCTCAAGTACAGACAGGACTGGAGCGCTGGAATTTCCAGTTACATGTACGCTTCAGGAATTTTGTTCACAGAAAATGTGTTTTAAAGATGACCCATAAAGGAAGATGAATAAGTTGCTATTTTATTCCTGCTTGATTGTTTCCATTTAAGGCCGTGAATTGCATTAAGGGTAAATTGGGGGTTTCGCTTAGAAATAGCAAGTGCCTCAAGTCTTGATTACATATTTTGCTTCTAGGCCTGTGAGAGAGCTCGGGAGTCAAAGAGGAAAACCATTTTTAGCTCTTAGATGAGGGCGAGCCTCTGTAGAGGATCTGTACCTGCTTTGTTTGTCATGTGTTTCACTTGAATAAAAGGTAATCACAAATTAAATCCGGAGGCCTTTCAGTCAAGACCAACTCGTTTGACATCTGGGAAAAATACCAGCCTACCATACTTGCAGTCAGCAGGGAAAGCAGAGACCAGGGTGGAGGAGACCTGCATTTCCAATGCAAATGATAAATAAAACCATCAGCGAGTCCCAAAGGCAGAGGGAAGGCCCTGCCCAGAGAGCCAGGGCGGCTGGAGCAGCCAGCGTTTAGAGTAGCCATGGGTTCCCTCCAGCCCTGGGGCGTACAGGGGCCAGACAGCAGCAGACAACCCCGAATAAGTACTGGGAACAGAGGGTGGTGTAAGGAGTTCTTGAGGAGAAACCAGGCTTTGTAAGAGAAGCTGCATTTGGACTTGTGATCCACCAAATAAATGACCAGTGTGCTGGTGCAGATCAGACACGAAGGCTGAACACGAAGCAGAAGTGGGCAGAAAAGGAGGAAGGAATTGAACATCTTCATCGAACTCTGGCATTTCTCTTCGTGGCCTTGGGAGGTGGCCAGACAGTGATAGGGGAAACCCTCCTTGCTGTGCCTCACTTCAGAAATTATCTTCTCCATGTGGGTAGACTTTGGTCACCTTACAACCAATACATGTTTTCCTAGCCCAAACAAGGCAGGCACATATCCTGCTGTCCCAGTCCAGACAGGCAAACAAAATAATACCAGTATCAAGATATTTTGCTCTGTATAAAACAAAATATCTTAACATTCAAGGCCAGACTGTCCTGGGGATTTTATGTTTTTCCTCTCTGGAAAGCCTTGTTTCAGTTCTCTCCTCTGATTCTTCTTAAATTTGATACAGCCTGAACATCTTTTTGCCGGCTTGACTAAAGCCCAGCCCGACTGCAGCAGGCAGAGCACTTGGTATGCTTGGGTGGATTGCTAGCTTCACTGCTGGAAGTGATTCTCAATCCCTGATATGGTTTAATACTGTAAGGCCTGCTAAAGTGGATTACAGATGGCTATAATGCAAGTCAGGGCAGGGTCCAGGTCAGCAATCCTGCAAAGAACAACTTCAGAGACCATGGCTACTCCTACCCCAAGCACAGCCAATACCACAGACCCATCCCTGAACGGGTACCCCAGAATGGCCATTTTCTGAACCTGATGCTTTGTACCCTCCAAAGGGACTTCTGCAAGGAGGCCAGTTTAGTTTGAATGCTCTGAGATTCCCTGGGATTTTTGCTCACAGCCAGCTGGCACCTCTCCTGGAGGAGCACATGCTCACTAACGAGAGAACAGGACCCTCCCCATCCAGGGACTGTTTCTGGTCAACTGTCCCTGACACAGCTGAGAGACAATGAGGCCCTTCAGGGCTAAATCCCGAGGGCTGCAACCATCTCCTTTGCCAAGGACATCACTAATTCCCGGCGGTGGCTTGATTCCATAAGCAGCTCAGGGAGGTGACTTTCCAGGTCATCAGCTAATTGCAGGTGAAGCGCCAGTGACTGTCTCCAGCAGGAGGGAAACTCTGAGGGAGGAAAGCATAAAACGTGTTTGCTCAGCTCCCTTGAGCTGAGCCATCTCTCCTGGGGCAGCTACCGGGAGGTAGGAAAGGGCTGGGTGACTTGGAAGGATCTAGAGCCAAGTCCCGCTGTCTCTGCAGCCCAAGGAATCTCAGGACGTCACCAAGGCTGAGCCAGACAGCGGGACGCGCTCAGCCTGGCCCGTGGGTGGACATATTAAAGCTTCTGGTCTCCCCACAACCCCTGGCTATTTGTGTGCTGGAGAAGAGGAGGAGATAGCCAGGGCACTGATTATTCCCTACACAACTTCTCCTTTGAGTCTACCATGGCTAAAGCCTGGACATGGCTCCTCTACTCCCTCCCTGACAGGCCTCTCGGCATTGCCCCACCTCTGTGAAACAGTGAGGGGTGAATTGAGCCTTCCGAAACTCCATGGCAGAGAAACCACAGTTAAAAAATCCCCTCTCTTCCAGCACTTGACATTCCTGAGTGGAAACCACTCTGGACTACCCTATGCTCCCTGGAGTTGGGAGCAGTGAGTAATGCTCACAGTCGTCCCTGCCTGGCACCACATTCTTTTCTCCAGCATGCAATGGCCCAGAGGAGGGATAAATGGAGCCTTGCTAGAGCAGCCTGCAGAGTGGCTGTGCACACCATGGCCTCACACCGGAGAGGCATCGGGACGGATTGTGGAAGGCTCAGCCTCATTTTACTGAGGGGCTGGTTACCCAAAACCGCAAGTGAAATGGGAAGAAAGAAGAAAAAGCCCTGCAAAGTGTTAACTAACAGCATACCTCGGTTGGTTCTGGAGCATGAAAATCATCCTGGCTGCCCTGTGTCCAGCAGCTCTGCACCAGTCTCCTTGCGCTCACACCTCTGCCCACCTGAGCTGCTCTCAGCTCCTGGCATTTTGCTGCTCACTGGTTTCTCACCACCACCAGTTTCTTCTGTTCTTTGTGTCTCAGCACATTTTCCCAGAGCCATCAGTGACCATTTCAGAAAAGGCTGAAGAAATGCACCCCATTTCCCTATTGCTGTAATCTCTTCTTGGCTTCTGGCCTTTCTCCTACCCTGCTTCCACCAGCTCCCTCCCCAGGAGCTGCCATTGCCTCCTCCTCACCGTATTTCCCCAAGACCTCAGGTTATAAGCCCAGTTTGGGCCTTGCTCCAACCTGTTTCACCTCCTCTGTTGCAAACTGGTGCTTCCGGTACTCAGCTCAGCCCCGTGTCTGCACCTCCAGCCCTGCCAGGCTCCCACTGCACCCAGGAGGGAGCCTGGGGAGATGAAGGGCAGAAACCAGCAGGTCCACCCTGAGTACAGTATGATGCCAGAGCTGGAGCAGACCAGGCATAGGATTAAAGAGGAACTGGAGCCTGTTCCCTGCCTTTCATCTGCTGCGAGCATGCCACAATCACAGCCGTGAGCTCTTCAAAGGCAGGCAAGGCTGGCAGAGCCTTGGGAAACTTCACTCTTGAAAATGCTCCCAGGTCTGGCCTCCAAGCTGGCAGTAGTGGCACCTGGCTTGGCTTTTCCTGGTTCCTGACCCAGTAGCCTCAATCCTGTCTCCTTTCCACAGATGTGACTCCAGCTCTGGGAGGCTGTGGACATTGCTGTGCCCAACAAGGTCTCAGCTGCCAGCATGGCTTTGTGAGGGCCCCCCCTCTTCCACAAAACTATAGAAAGTTGATCAAACAAGGCTGAAGCTTCACAGGTCTGGAAGCCCGAAGGATAGGTAGAGAGTCAATAAGCCCAAAACCTTCCTGCCAAAGGCTGGGCTGAAGGCAGGTACCTGCACTTGAGCTGTGCACTCTGCAAAAGCTTCCTCCCTCCTCCCTGCCACCTTTTTCCCAGCCCCACCCATGTAGCACTCCAGTGGCCTTGTTCTCTGAAGTCAAATTTTTCCACTTCACAGACTTCCTCTTGCTTTCACCTGAAAGCTGCTCCACCCAGCCAGCATACTGCCAGGGCATGAGTCTCCCTACCTGAACCCAGGCCTCCCTCCCAGGACAAACTGAGAGCAGGACAGGCAAGCTGTGACACCTGGAGCAGGGAGGAGTGGGGACACTGCCCCATGTAGAGCTGCAGACTAGTCAAAGGAGCCTTAGCAAAGGGAGAAGGCAGCTGCTTTAGCTTGGCTATGGCATCATCACACCCCACTTACTTCCATCAGTCCAGCATGAGACACAGCCGACTTGAGGATGGAGACACAGAGAGCAGTATTTGGGAAGGTGCAGTTCAATCCCCATTAAGCCCAGCTCCTCCAGCAACTCCCTGTTGCACACACTAGCAGTATCTGGACAACTCCAGCCCATGGCACCCTTGAGACCCACAGGTTTGGCAGGCTCAATTCTACCCCTCCCCTAATCACCCAGAGCCATCCGCCTTGTGCCCCAAAGCACCAGCATTCCCCCAGCCTGATAGCAGAGCTGTGCACCCTGGAAGGGCGAGATGAGAGCAGGGAGCAACTGTCAAAAAATGGCATGGAAAGAAAGAAAAGGAACAACCAACACCAGTCAAGCCTCTATGGTGTGCACTTTTATTTCAACTGGTCTTAAGTCAGTGTACAGGTAGCCCCTCCCTCCCCCACATACTGGCACCACTTCTCCTAGACCCTGCGGGGGACTGTAAAGCCTTCATTCACATCTATCACTGGGGAACACAGGCTGCTTGCTTGACAAATCGAAGAGAAAAAGGATCAAGTGTGTTTTGTTTTTAAGGCGGAAAGATACAAAAAGACACTTGTCGGGTTACATAATTTACAGACAAGCAATTATAACCTAACACCAGCTGTAACTGGTGGACTCCCTCCGAGCTGGGCTTTGCCTTCACAGAGGCGAGTAACTTCCTGTAACAATGCATTATAATATTTGGAATGACTATTAAAAAAACAAACAAATGTACAATCAAAGTCCTCAGATGCATTGTAGAACTTTGGGGGCGTTCGCTCCGACACGTTTCATTTTAAGACTGCTGCTGACACCTTCACCGTTCCAGTTTTTTAATCCTGAGTCAAGCGCCAAAAAAAAAACAAATAAAGCCATGCCAATCTCGTCTTGTTTTATGCGCATTTATGGGTTTTGTTTCATCACAAGGGTGTGGGTGTTGGTAACAGTCCGGTTTAGAAGCATTTGCGGTGGACAATGGAGGGTCCGGATTCATCGTACTCCTGCTTGCTGATCCACATCTGCTGGAAGGTGGACAGGGAGGCCAGGATGGAGCCTCCAATCCAGACAGAGTATTTACGCTCAGGTGGGGCAATGATCTGCAGGGAAAAGGAGGAACCAGTCAGACACAGCATCACACTACATGCACAGCCCACGCACAGCCCTGCAAGATGGAGCTGCCTAATTCCCTTATCTAACCTTGGCCAAGATACCATGAAGTCCAAACAAGATCAAGACACAACCTCACACACCCACCTCTCTCCTTTGCAGCCAGTCTTTAATCCCATTATTCATACAGTTGGGTGGGTGCCATCCCATCCAGCCCAAGGCCATTAAGGCTGCACCAGACAGACATGGGTCCTATCTTTTGCAGCAGGATTCCAGCATACCACCCTCCACCCAGGCTGCATATTTCAGCCTAATGGGGGTGCTGAGATGTTCCCCCAATTCCATCGTACCTTGATTTTCATTGTGCTGGGTGCCAGGGCTGTGATCTCCTTCTGCATCCTGTCAGCAATGCCAGGGTACATTGTGGTACCACCAGACAGCACTGTGTTGGCATACAGGTCCTTACGGATATCCACATCGCACTTCATGATGGAGTTGAAGGTAGTTTCATGGATACCACAGGACTCCATGCCTGTGAAGAAGGACAAGTCTCAAGTCAGCAAAGGCTCAGACAGAACCAAGGAAGCCTAAGAAGATACTACAGGCAACCGAGAGACCAGCAGCCCTTTCAGCAGGAAGGCACCACAGAGCCATGGTTGGGACAGAGTCAACCTTTGGCTTTACTGACCCAAGTCCCTCAAACAGCTTTAGGCTGCGCAGGAATTGAGGCTGACTGGTGAGACAGCTCAAGTCTTGCTACAGACCAGCAGTAAAATATAGTACCTCACTGTCATGGTCTCCCGCTTACCCTTCACAGAAGGAACATTGAGGGGCACAGGGTATCCTAGGAAATTTTGACTTACCCAGGAAAGATGGCTGGAACAGGGCCTCGGGGCACCTGAACCTCTCATTGCCAATGGTGATGACCTGGCCATCAGGGAGTTCATAGCTCTTCTCCAGGGAAGAGCTAGAGGCAGCCGTGGCCATCTCCTGCTCGAAATCCAGGGCAACGTAGCACAGCTTCTCCTTGATGTCACGCACAATTTCTCTCTCAGCTGTGGTGGTGAAGCTGTAGCCTCTCTCTGTCAGGATCTTCATGAGGTAGTCCGTCAGGTCACGGCCAGCCAGATCCAGACGGAGGATGGCATGAGGGAGGGCATAGCCTTCGTAGATGGGCACAGTGTGGGTAACACCATCACCAGAGTCCATCACAATACCAGTGGTACGACCAGAGGCATACAGGGACAGCACAGCCTGGATGGCTACATACATGGCTGGGGTGTTGAAGGTCTCAAACATGATCTAGAGAGAGAAAAGGAGGGGTTGAGTCAACAGCAAAATACAGGGGGCTCTTGCTACAGGTCTATACCAAGTCCATGCAAGTGGTTTTACTTCTGCCCCTAGATAAGAGGTATCTCTACACTCCCCCTCAAAGTCCATGCTTATCTCACCTGGTCTCCACCCACACCTGCCAGGTCAGAGCCTGAGAGCAGAGACACCACTGCCACAGACCCATCCACGTATCACAGCAAGGAACAAAACAAATGCCAAGTAAACTACAGTACAGTCACTCAAGGCTGTAAATGGATTAGTGTGCCTAGTCAGAAACAGCAGTTAGACAAGTTGCTAGTTCAGTCTCAGAGAAAGCCAGCTTAGAAGAGCAAACAAAACCTGTCAAGGTCCAGCAAAGAGGAGACTCAGGTCAGGAAAGGAAAACCCTGTAAAGATGGCAAAAAGGGAGAATAGTGGTGAAGGAGGAGAGAGGACAACATGGAAGAGGAGAGCTGGCCTGCAGCAATTATCTGCTGTAGCTCCAAGCTGCAGAGCTCTACACACCTGTGTCATCTTCTCTCTGTTGGCTTTGGGGTTCAGGGGAGCCTCTGTGAGCAGCACAGGGTGCTCCTCAGGGGCTACTCTCAGCTCGTTGTAGAAAGTGTGATGCCAGATCTTCTCCATGTCATCCCAGTTGGTGACAATACCGTGTTCAATGGGGTACTTCAGGGTCAGGATACCTCTTTTGCTCTGGGCTTCATCACCAACATAGCTGTCTTTCTGGCCCATACCAACCATCACACCCTGCAGAACAAAAACGATGTGGTAAGTACGGCTGAAAAGTGGGTAACTCCCTTTTTCCAAAGCTAAGTCTCCAATTATTGTCCCTTTCCTGTCATGTCTATCAGGAAAGACATGCAGCCAGCTGCTCCAACACACACTGCACAAAGGCTCTGCAGGAGGCTGCATTCCCCACCAGATGTGCTGCAGCGCAGAGGCCTCTCATGGTACAAAGCCAAATAAAAGGGCTTCTTGTCTCTAGGGGAACAACTTCCACCAAACCCTCCTCTTTTTTGTCAGATAACAAGCACACCAGCCACCTACCTGATGTCTGGGGCGACCCACGATGGATGGGAAGACAGCACGGGGGGCATCGTCCCCGGCAAAACCGGCCTTGCACATACCGGAACCATTGTCAACAACAAGCGCGGCAATATCGTCATCCATGGCTGGCTGCGGGAGGAGAGAAGGAGACATGAGCATCCCCGCTCACACGCCGAGCCCCGTCCCGCGGCGGCAGGCGGGAAGGCGATGGCGGGAAGCGCCAGCAAAGCCGCCAAGGCCTTCCCCACCCATTTCCTTCCTGCCAGCGCCGCTCCGCTTCGCCCGGCGTCCGCTAGAGGGGGCGACGCCTCCTAGATTTCGGCACTGCGCGGATTTGGGACAAAGGAAGTCCCTGCGCCCTCTTGCATTATTACCATAAAAGGCAATGGATGGAGCGCGCCGCGCCTCGCCCGCCACCGGCTGTCGGGGGACGGCGGCGGCCACTCCCCGGAGCGGGCGGGCGTGGCCGCCACACCCCAGCGCCCCGCCGTGTGCCGGCCAGCGGGGCTCGACGCCTCCGCACAGCCCCGCCGGTCACGCCCGGTGCCCCACCTTGAGCCGGCCGGCGGGGCTCAACACCTCCGCACAGCCCCGCCGGTCACGCCCGGTGCTCGCCCCAGCACCCCGCCATGTGGCAGTCAGCGGGGCTTGGCACGTCCACGCAGCCTAAGGGGTCACGCCCGATGTCCACCGTGTGCCAGGCACGGCCAGCAAGACTCGACCTCTCTGCACAGCCCCCAAAGCCTCAGCCAGCCTCTACAAGGAACCGCAGCAGAACAAGCGCTGGCCACCACGCCCAGCCCACTAGTCAACCGTGACCGGGGCTCTGCCCCATCGACCGGCGGCACCACGGGCGGGATTAGAGCCAGCATCTTATGCAATTGCAGCCCGCCCAGGCTCAGCCCCGGCGGCTCCGGCCGCGCCGGTGTAATCCGGTGGCGGGGGGGGGGGGGCGGCGGCAGCTGCGGCACCATGTGCCGCCCCGCACGGGCAGCCTGGGAAGTGTAGTCGGAGCTGGAGCGGGCAGCCCGCCTGCACCTGCGCTCCGGGCACACGGGGGTTCCCCCCTGCGCCCCCCAACCCCGCACTGCTCCGATCTACAGCCTCGCCCCATGTAGGGGGTGCCGCCCCCTCCTCGCAAGCAGCAGCCACCAGGACTATTCGGATCTGCGGGGTGGGGGGGGGGGGCGCGCCCCTCCTCACCAAAGACAACGCCCCCGGGCCCCGACCCCAACACGGGCGGCTCCGCCGAACAAACAAAGCCCCGCGCCCTCCGTCCACGCCGCCGCTCCCAGGACACAACAGCCGAGCCGCCCGCTTCCCCCGTCCGCACCAGCAATCCTCTTACGGGGAGGATTAACCCCACGGGCTGCAGGGGCGCGACCCCCCTCCACAAGCATCACCCCCCCAAACCAGCCTTAAACCGCGAGCTGCGTCTCTACCCCTTACAACGCGGCAGCGCGCTACGGGGCCGCCACCCCGCCAGCACACAAAGGGCGCGCCGTGTCCCAACAACCCCGATCACACCGATATTCGTAATAACACTGGCTCATTACTGACATCGTTAATATTATTATTTTGTTATCCCCCGTTGTCGCGGTGCCACTCTCACCTTTGGGGAGTTCGCGCGGTCGGAGCCGGGGCAGGCGCAAGGCGGCGGCGGGAGCGGGGCGCGCGCGCGGTGAGAGCAAGCAGAGCTCGCGGCGGCTCCCGCCCGCCGCCCGCGCGCGCTTTATATGGGGCCGCCGCCGCCGCCGCCTCGCCATAAAAGGAAACTTTCGGAGTGCGCCGCTCCGATTGGCCCCACGCGGCCACGCCCCCCAGGCCTCGCCCCGCCCCGCCGCCCCGACAGGGGGGAAAATATTGGGGTGGGGGGGAACCGAATGGAATTGGGGTGGGGGGTGCGGCCCCGGTGTCACTTGGCTGCTTTGGGGACGGGGCTCTTGCCTCGTGCTCGCCGCACTCCGCGGTGCTCCGGTGCCCCCCGTGCAGCCCCCCCCACCCCAACCCTCACACAAAGCCCCGCTGGCGGGGGTCCCGGCCCGTTCGCCCCCCGTCTCTGTGGGAGCCGGGCGGATGCAGCCCCCCGGGAGAGAAGGAGGTACCCGGGGGCAACGCGGTGCGGGATCCCGGGGGTGCTGCTTGCCCTGCCTGCGGCGCTGCCCAGCGCGGGGCACGTGGAGCGCCCGTCACCTGCACCCCTGGGCCGGGCGGGCACCGGTCACCCCGGCCGGGAGCGGGACGAGCGGGACGCGGGGCCAAGTTCACTGCTGATGTCAGCAAGCGGCGGCGACACGGCTCCTGCCAGCCGCCGCCAGGCTCTCGGCCCTTGGACCCGCCCGGGCAACCGGGAACGCCACCGGCGCCACCGGGCACCATTAAAGACCGTGTGCCTCCGGTGGCAGCGGCTCCTGGGAGAAGGGTATGCTCTGCTGGCTCTGGCTCAGGCATCGAGTCAAGCAGGGGGCCCTGGTCCCCCCTCCCCATCCTGCCCCACGCTGGCAGGGGACACCGTGGGAGCAGTGGTTTGGTCAGATTTGAGCAATATTTGTCTCTGTCCTCTGATCCAAACCTTGCTGGAGTAGGAGACGTGGCTGCTCCAGCCCAGGCTGCCTTTTTGTAATTCCCTTCTTGCCTGTGACCATCCAACACTGGTCGGGAATAAAGGCGAGGGCAGCGGCCACAGAGCAGCAGGCAGCAGCAACCAGAGGGCTTTGCGTCTCCAGAGTGTTGTGCGAACATGGGCTGATTAATCAAGTTAATTAAGCAGCCCTGTAAGTAAAGTAGCAGCAGCCACTCTCAATCTGTTGCCGGCTGGAAGCACACAGACTTCAGCGTAGGGACCTTGGATGTGAAATCGCAGCCGTTTGAAAACAGTGGTGACAGGGAAAAAACAATTCTCGGGGAAAAAAAAAGGCTCAAAATGCCTGTTCTCCATGGGATACCCCTTGTCCAGCATCATGGAGAGGGGAGTCAGGCCTGCAGTCAAGGTCTTGAGGCCACACCAGCAAGCTCTTTGTCATCAGGGAGCTGCAGAGATCACGGTGAGGATGAGAATGAGGATGGGGCTCCCTCTCCAAACTGTCCGTGTGGGTCTGCCTAAAGGAGACCCAGGCATTTCCCCCCCCTTCATTACTCCCTGCTGTGGGATGAACAAAGGAGGAGAGCAGCAGGAGGAACCTGCAAAAGCCTGTTGAGATGGAGATTTGCAATTACCTCGGGGGATGGGAGGTGATGGGACACCAGGCACAGATGGGAATACAAGAGAAGCCCTTTTCCTTTGGATGGCATCCCCTTCCCCAGGAGTGCCTTGTCCTGGTGAAGGTGCCCCAAAATTCAGCACCACAGCTGTGCCCAGGTGCTTTGGAGGGGGTGGTACAGAGACGGGAGACCTGTGGGCTGGCCTGGCCACCCCAGGGCCATGCCTCATCCTGCAGGACAGAGGTGGCCATGGTGATGGATGTGTCCTGCCAGGCCACTTTGGGACCAGGCCATCCCCACCATGTGGAGATGGCCACAGTGATGGACATGTCCTTCCAGGCCACTTTGGGATTATGCCATCCCCTCCGCACTGGAGATGGCCACAGTGATAAAGAGATACCCCCGGACAGTCCCCATGGGAAGCCCTCAGTGGAAGGGGACCCAGCTGAGGGTTCCTGCAGGGCCATGCTGGAGCAGAGCTGCCTTTGCCCGGTCGTTCCTCTGTCAACCTTGATGTGGATCATGCAAGATCTCTCTATCGCAGCTTCCCTTGCAGTAAAATGGGAGTCATCGCTGTTAATTACCTGCCTCACAGGGAATTAATTAATGTTTGCATTCCACTTTGAAAAGGCTGATTATTAATTAGAAGATTATACGTCAAATAAGGGGAGCCACAAGGCATGGGTTGAGCTGATGGCCCTTGCAGCTGGGAAGCGTGGTCCACAAATGTGCTGATAAAGCAGGAAAAAGTCCAACAATACCACTGGGGTGATGGGTTTGGGATGGGGAACAACAGCAGGAAGTCTGGGCCAGGTGGGGAGGCCACCAGGGCTCATGGGGGTCTTGGGCAGCTGGATGGGGCGTGCATGAGAGGGGTGGGATGCTGTGCTCCGCTGCATCCCGGTGAGCAGGTTGGATGGAGCCAGGCTGGGGAGCCACGATGCGAGACAGCCCAATAGGCAGGGAGGGAACTACCAGGCAATTACTCTTGATTATTGGACTGAATCAGAAGGCAATCAATCCACCAGCATCCGGAGGGCAGCAGCACCGGCCTTGCGTCTCCTGGCTTTAGGGGCAGCGAGGTCTGGCCTTGGTGTGACAGCAGGATGTGGCCTCCAGCACACGGCTGGGTGCCACCACTTCCTCCCAGCCTGAAGACACCTTGACAGCAAAGCCACCAGCCAGTCACCGTGTTCACCACTGTGTGATGAACCAGGCTGACTCCCTGGCCATGGCTGGGGCTCTCTTCCCATCTCTTCTGGGATGTTGCAAGAGCTGAGAGGAGAGAAAGGGGAACCGAGCAAAGAGCTTCCCAGCTGTCATGTTAACCTTTGGGCAGACATCACAGGCTCCCAAGTTCCCATGTTTTGCTTCATCTCTCCCTGCTTGTCCTTGGTGCTTGGCTCTCACTGACTCTGGACAAAACTATCCGAGGGAGGATCCTCCTGCCCTTTGCCAGCTGATACTGTGAGGCTTGAATCACTGCACTTGTGGGACAACATGTGAGCTCTGCTTTCCCCTCGCTTCTCCCAGCCCTTCCTCTAGAGCAGAAGCCCTCTGCCCATGCAGGAATGGCCTCTGTCACACTTTTGGGGAGAGGAGGGTCAAAGGTGGGAAATATTCCTGGCAGTTTTTGGAGTTGGAGATTTGGCTTGGATTTCTGCACATCCCCTTCAGTGCCAGCTCCTCCGTCTCTCACCCTGTCATGTGCTCGGGCCTCCCTTCTCTCCCTCCTGCTGTTGTGACAATGAGAAGAGAGGTAGAAACTTCTGAAACCGCTGCAGTCTCTTTGAATCACCCTCACACAAAAATCATGGAGGTTTTTTTGAAGCACTGCCTTTCCCTTCCCTTCCCACTCCCCAAGAGGAAGAAGGAAAGGTGCTGACCACATCCCCTGTTTCACAGGCACAGGGACCATCTCAGCACGTTCCTCTTTCAATTTTCTCCTTGCAACATTAGCTATAACGGGAATTTGCAGGAGGTAAAATCTAAGCAGGAACCCCAGGCCCATTGCTCCCTTTGGAGATGTTGGGGGCCTCACTGCAGCCCCCACCTCTCCCTTTATGGGAACATACTCAGCATTAAAACCTGAAGCAAAACAGCCCCTGACATTTTCCTGGCTTGTTGCATTGCATCCCTGATGCCAGCTCATCCCTGACAAGCTGCAGGCTCGACTCTCCCCCTTTAAGCATCATTCTCCACTCTCATACACCCCTCCCTGAGGTTTCTACTCCTTTGTATTGATCCTTGAGCTCTCTCTGATCTATCAGTCCTTTTGCAGAGAGAGGACAGCCTTTCCCTTCACAGACTCCATGTGCAAGGTTGTTCTCCCCTGATCTGCTGCATCCACATATATGGGCTAACAGTGCATTGAGCATCCCTCCCATTCACAAAGAATGAAAATCATTACATTGTATCATGCTGGAAAACCGTGTAAATTCACCATTTTCCATTTTCAAGGCACAGACAACCAACCTGTGCTAGGTTTTGCTGAGGCTGTTGGAAAGGGCCCAGACCTGCCCAGGTAGCCAAGGTGGTGGCAGGGCACACGTGCCTGGTTTACAGCCTGCTGTCCCTGATAAATGGACTTTGCTGGAGGGGTTGAAGCCCTGAGCAGTGATTTTTCTCCACCTATTTGTCCAGCCCTGCCTGTCCTTGCTGCCTCCAGCCTTGTCTCTCTGTGCCCCTGTGCCTTCCCCAGCCCTTTTATTGCATATCTCTGAGCTAATCCTTGTGCCAACATTTCCAGATCCTGATGCTGGCCCTGAGGTCCCCCAGCTTACAGAGGCAGCAGGAGTCCAAGGCTTCATCCCCAGCTTTGTAGGCAGCCAGGTCAGCATCCATCAGCCGGTGCCCAGGCTGGCACTCTCTGCCCAGCCCCATCCTGGAGCCCAGCAGCCCTGCCACCCTCCCACCCTCTCTGGGCTATGCTGGCCCGGGTGGAGAAGAGCAAAGCCCTCCCTTCCTCCACTGGTTACACGTGCTGCCAGGGCTGTTTTGGTTGACCTTGATAGCAACAGCCTGTGAGGCCCGAGCGTGGAATTGTTTTCAGCCCAAGGTCATTCCGCAGCACAGCACGATTACACCGGCACAGCCAGACCCTGAGGCGGTGCCGGCCGGGCTCCCAGCCTCAGCCCTGCACCCTGGGCATCTCTGGAGTCCGCTTCTTCCACAGCAATGGGACAGGTGTAAGCTATATCCTATGCTGGAGCTTCCCTGCAGGGACAGAGAGTGGTGGAGCAGCCCTCCCCTCCAGCCAGGCTTGGCATCAGTTTCAGGGGATATTTCCTCCAGCTAAAAACAGAAGGGGAAGAGAAAAAGCTGATTCTCCCTGGGTTTTTTCTGCATGTCTCAGCCCTCTGGTCCCACTCACGCCACCCCCATCGCCACCCAAATGCTACTGAATGACCCCTCAGCTGTGATGCACCTCCAAGGGGGTCTTCCCCTCAAGGATGCTCCCTGGGGTTCAGTTACCTGTCCTGGCAAAAGGTTCCCACAGGTTTTACATGGCACTATGCCGAGCCATACAGTGTGTTTTCAACTGCTTCTTAATTACTTTGAGAATTGATTTTTCTTGGTCTCTGACGATGGAGCAGGGGAGCAGCTGGATGGAGTTTTCTGCTTGTACTGCATCTAGGAAATGAAACAGATCCTGGGCTACCCAAGCATGCCAGGAAATTCACTTTCATCTCTGCTGGGCTAGTGGCCCTTTCCGTCTAGGGGCTTCAGGCCTTTGGCAGAGGTGACCTCTCCTACCTTGGAGAGGTGGGAATAGTGCTGCCTTTGTTTTCTGTGTGAGAAACAGAGGCAGGGAGAGCAGGGCCACCCTCAGTCAGGGTGACTCTCCTGCCCGTGCCAGGTGATGTAAAGCACTTGTGACTCTGTGGGTAATTCTGGTTTGGGGCATAAGCCCCCTTTATCTCGAGCAGGAGGTCACAGAGGTCTGACCACTGTGCCGGTGCTGCTGTGGGTGCACCCAGAGGTGGGGGGGATCCCCACCCCTCCAGTGACCCCAGACCTGCACCAGCTCCTGTCCCTGCAGGCGCAGGGATGCTCAGGGAACAAATGAGCGAGGCAGGATTTGCCTGTTCCTAGAAGGAGGGATGCAGAGGCACCCAGGAACTGCTCTGGGCCCCGTCTCAGCCCCATCCCTGCCCGGGCTGGCCCCCGGCTCTGTTTGCACAGCCGGTGCTGAGCCGTGACGCAAGCAGATCTCCCCAGGCAGGGAGAGGGTGACAGGAGTGGGACCTGCTCTAGTCAATGCCCCATCCACTCCTCCGAGTTTAAATAAACCTTCAGGGGTGATTCAGCGCTTACACAGCACTCAGCCCTTTCACAGAGCCACCAGAATTGAAATCCAGTGACCGTCCCTCTCCCCCCACCTTGAGGAGCAGGTGCATGGGAGGAGAGCCAGGTGGTTTTTATCCAGTGCCAGGCTTGTTTCTGGTCCATGTGGCTGGGGTAACAGGGGGGTGATGCCACTTACAATGGGCTGGCAGTGAGGAAGGAGAGACCACAGGCTTTCTGCAGGGTGATGCTGCTCCCAACCAGCCCCTCTGGTCCAGCTCACACCAAGATCTGCAGCAAACCCAGGAATGAGCCAGCAAGTTTGCAACGATATCATCCCTTTGGTATCATCCTGAGGCCACTTGCACACAGACTGGGCATGGAAGGAAACTACCACCACAACGCCCAGGTGCAGAGGCACCAAGCCCCCCTGCATTTCATTGCTCTCCCAGCCCATTGCCCGCAAAGTCTCCATCCCTCACTCGAGACAGTATTTCCACATGTGCTTTGTTTGGCTCATTTCACACATTCCTGCTGGCAGGTGATAAGATCTCAGGAGAAAGGCAAACCAAAGGCCTGGGTGCCAGGCACTGGCTGTCACTCCCCTGACTCATTAAGGTACCTCTGCTCCCTCCTCACCAGCTCTGATCTGGGACTAGTGAGGACACATGGATCTTCATTCCACCACAGGAGGGCTGTGGGGTGAAGAACTGGATGGAGAAAGTGTGGTGGGACTCAGGTGGCTGTGTGAGTTGTCACGTTCCCTCCTGCTCCTGAGGAAGACTGCAGAGCTCTGCTCTCTCTGGTCCCTGTGCCACCCTGGGGTGCCCACTCTGCTGTCCCGCATGGGTGATGTGTGCCTGGGTAGGCACTGAGCCCCTCTGGGATGGCAGAGGTGTTATTAGCTCTGAGAATATTTGAAAAATGCACTTGAGTGCCATTAGAACCTCAAGCACCCACAGGTGGCACTTACTGGAGCAATGGCACAGCCCTGGGGACTCCCTAGCCCAGCTGTCCCCAAGGCACCCTTTGCTGGCATGAGCAGGGTGGGGTATGAACACACCCATCCCTCCTCCAGCCTTTAACAATAAATTGGGTTAAGTCTTCCATGTTCTTGCTCTCTTCCCTTCCCCATGCCAGAGCCAGAGCAGTGTGGGGTTGCAGAGGTGGCTTCCAGAGCTCCTCCGTTGCTGGAGTACAGAGCAGCAGAGGAAGCCAAGTGGGCACAGGGGCCATCAGGGCCCTGGTAGGGCTCAGACACAAAGAGTGGCCAGTGTCTTTATGGTTTCTCAGCCCAAAGAAGAGGTGAGTCAGCACGCAGAGAAAACAGGGAGTGATTTTCCTATGGGGCTTTGCAGGAGCCCTTTTGGTTCCCAGATCACTACCCAAGGCTGTGAGACGGCTGCACAGCACAACTCATTCTGTGGGAACACTTGTTCATGTTTTGCAAGAGCTTGGGGCAGATGGGGACAAGCAAGAGGAAGAAAAAGCAACCAGCTGCAGTGACAGGAATGAGGAAGTCCAGAGTGTGGGGTAGCTCCAGGCCCAGCACAGCCTGGGCTCAGTCCTGGCAACAGCCTGGCAGGGCAAAGGGTGTCCCAGCTCCACCCTGGCATTGCTCAGCTCAGGCCCCTCACTCAGGGCTGGATCAATGAACAGGGGGGCTCACCCAGCCCCATAGGACTGGAGCCTTCTGCTTGGCAACTGCAGGCTCTGGGACCAGGAAAGGTTTTGTCCTGCCCATCCAACACTGGGCACATGACTCCACAGATGAACCCGGATCCCTCCCCTGGGCTCTTTCCTCTGCCGTGGAGATCAGAGAAAGACATGGGACAAAGGGAGGGTGAGATGGTGAGGGTTCCCCCTCCTGACCCAGAGCACCCACGTCTCTCTGAGCACACATTTTAATTAACACCGAGTGGCTGAGAGACCATCCCAGGCAGCTCTCGGCACAGCCCAGCCTGGGGAAATCAGCCTTAAATGGCAAAACCTGGCCCTGTCTGCGGTAACCAGCTGGAACAAGAGGCAGCAGAAACCGGAAACCAGAGAGCAGCTGAGGCCCTCCGCCCCCCTCCATTGCTTTGTAAACCTAAATTCAGCAGGAATGTACCTTAGAAATGATCTCTTCCCTCCTCTGCCCTGTCCAAGTGCTGGGGGTGCCCTCCCATGGGATGGGTGCCCTGGATCATCCAGCACCCTGTTCATCCTGCATTCCTGCTCCTGGGACAGGCACAGGGAGAGAAAGTGTCTCTGTATTTCCCCTCCCTTGTGCATCAGCTCAAGGAACAATGAGGGACAGAAGCCCCCTCCCCAACCTCCCATTGTTACTTTTGTGTGTTAACTCCCAGCAGATTCCAGAGCATAAATTGCTTCCAAGAGAACTCTCCATGCTCAGCAGTGAAAACTTTTCTGAGCTCCCCCATGTACTGGGGTAGAGGGTACTTGGATGCTCACTCATCAAGGGAATTCTGAGGTGCTCCTCAGGCCCAGCTGCTGTAAAGGAGAGCCTTGGATCTGCTGGCTGCCTGAAGTCCCCAGCAAAGCTGATGTTCTTCGTTGGGTTGTGGACAAGGCAGGTCTCAGAGTTCAGGAGCCCACCAGTAGCATGAATTTCTTCCCATAAATCACCAGTCCCACTTAATGAACCCTGCACTTGTGCCTGGTGTATTGGGAGCTCACAATATTTGCTTTGGCTGGTTTGTTGGCCACCCCACTTTTTTGGGATGAATTTATTCCTTTCACTTGGCTCAATCACATCCTGAGAGCAAGCAGGCAGAGAGCTGTCAGCCAGCTGCTCCTGGAAAATGCTGGGGTGGAGCACAAGGTCCTTCACCCAGCTGGTCCCATAGATTCCGACCTCTGGGATGGGACAGAGCCTGGAAAGCTGTGTGATCCCAACACTGAGACTTGCTGTGTTACCATTTCCCAGCACGTTTCTCCATGAGCACTCTGCCAGCAGACTCATTAGCTGTGACATCTCATTAAAGCAACCATCCTTGGGGGAATTGGCTCACACACAGGAGTACTGGGATTGGCATGGCCCTTCTCCCCACCTTCAGACAGGAGCGAGGACAGAGCAGTGGGAGAAGCCCCATCCATTGGGATATGCACAGCAACTCCCCTCGCTGCGAGGGAAAACTGCAAAGGGAAAGTCAGAGGGAGAAGTCTGCACACATCAAAAAGGAATCAGCTCAGCAAAGTCACGATTATTTAAAAACCCCACAGACAGTCACAGCTCCCATTGAGCCTGTGGAGGACGTGGCTTTCTCCTGTGCCAGGACCGGTTTCGCAGCTCACCAGCCCAGTGGGAATGAGGCTTTGCCTGCCAGCCCCACTCTGTCACAAGGTCCCCACCCTGGCTGGCCAGGGGACAGGGAGTTGCAGCACCTACAGCCCGTGGACTGGGAGAAGCATGGAAATGGCCTGGAAACTGGCTCTGGGTGGATTTAATCCCATCTGATTTCCCCTTCTGTGAGCTTTTTCCAAGTCTTCTAACATTTTTTCCACTCCTAAATAAATATGTTTCCAGCATGGGATATGCTCTTCTTCACCAAACAGGAAAAGACAAGCTTCTTCATCTCCCTTTGCTCCAAAAGCCCTGAGCCTTAAGTCAAATAGGACACAACCACCCTTGGGTGGAAATGTAAATCCCGTAAGTCAAAGACCAATTTTAAACAACAAAATGGAGCTGGGACACCAGCAGAACTGTCAATTGCTGCAGCCATCCAGGGTGGTTGATTGTCACCATTAAAGGTGATGCTACCACCACCACTTGGCATCACTGCATCACTTCCAAGCTGCTTTCCCACTGCTTGATCTTGCATAAGAATCACATAAAATCAGGGTCCAGGGATGGACACCCCACAGTCTGCATGGAAGGGGTTTCCTCACCTCTACCCCACGTCTCTGCTGCTGACAGTCCAGCCCAGGATTTCTGCCAGTGGCCACAAAATGGTCCCGTCCTCCACACCTTGCCCAGTTGCATCTCCTGTAACTTCTTTTCTCCATCCAGATAAAGGGAAGTAGAGATTCCCTACAGCCCAAGCACTGCAGATGCTCAGCATGTTCTGGGACAGAGGAGGCTTTCCCCAGCCCATTCCAGCTGGCTCTGCAGCTCAGGTCTCTCAGCCCACCTTCACCCTGCTTTATTTATAATACTTCACACCTGGCAGGGCTGAGCATGAGCAGCTCAGTGAGAAGAACAAAGATGAAAAGGGGTTTTAAAGCCCTTCAGCCTAACTTTTTCAAGCCTCAGAGAAGCTCAACCCCACTCAGCATGAGCCCTTGGTCCTAGGAGGATGTCATTGTCCCTCCAATGCAGGCAGCAGAATCAAGCCACAAAAAAAGAAGAAAGACTCCAAGCCCCTTCTCCATGGTTTTATTTTTCTGCCAGCAGCTGCCAGGAGGAGTCATGCTGCTCGAGGAGGTCGGAGGGTATTTTTTCCCCATGGATTGCCTTGACCCAGGGTTGCATGAGCCCTGCCCTCCAGCCAAACCCAGCTGCCAGCAGCCGCAGCCGGGGCCGGGCGCCCGCGGGGCTATGGGGACCATCCCCCGTCACGCTGTTCCCACAGTCCCAGCCTTCGAAGGTTTCACCTTCTCCCAGGCGGAGCAGTGCTAATGACAAGTGAAGGATGGTGCCACACCTGCACAAAACCATTTTTGGAAGGACACCTGGGGAAGAAATGTTTCCCATGTCGCTGCTCTGTAATTAGCATTAATTACTAGGGCTTGTGAAACTTCTTCCCCATTTACTCCAGGCAGCATCTGACGGAAACTGTGGGAATCCCGTACGGCTGAGTCAGCCAGGAGCCGGGGAGGGGTCGATGGGCCCCCCACAGGGTGCAGGGATGAGTCCCTGGGGTCCCTCCCTCTGCCCCCCAGCCCACGGGGACAAGGTTTTGGCCAGGGGGCTGCAGGCCTGGCTAACACACCAAAAACCAGCTGATACTCATCCATCTCACCCTTCCCCACAAGGTGCCACTGTCCTTTCCCAGCCAGGGCACAACCTGGGACATCCCAGGGTTTTTGGGGGTTTGCATGTACTGCCCTTTAAAGCATCCTTTAAAGCATGGAAGAGTGGGAGGTTCCCCAGCAGCACATTTCCTCGGGTATTTGCTTCTCGCTCAGATCATTGCTGTCAGCAACACTCCAAGGTGTTATTATGGACCGGGGGAAAATCCACCCCAAAAACCTAACCCCAAGCAGCCACTTTGTCACCACCCAATGGCAGAGTACTGCTGCCTGAGTCATTTCTTCTCCCTTCTTCTTTTTTTTCTTTTAAATAATATTAATGATTAGAATGAGTCAGGACATTTCATCATCCTGGAGTGGCTTCAGAGTCATCTCACCCTGCCCCAGTGACTCCTCAGTGGCTTGGGGCTGGGGATACATCCAGCCTTCCCCCTTCAGGGTGGGATGCAGCTGCTGCAGCCTCACCCCCAAACTGGCAGCTTTTGGCTTCAAAATAAAGTAATAAAACACGAGGAAAAAACCCCACCTGCAGGACCTGTTTTCTCCCTGTCTGCTTGCAGCAGCTCAGGGTGCTCCAGCATCATGGGGGGATGGGTGACCACAAATGCCACCCTGGGTGGGGGTCCCAGTGGCACTGAGCATCACGATGGGCATCACAGGGGCAATGCCCAGGTGACCCTCAACTTTCCACACATCATCGTTGCTGTGACCTCCAAGGGTGGTCACAGCTCCCGGCACCACATGGGACTCCTGTCCCTCCCCAGGGACCCGGGAGTCCCCTCACCCTCCCACTTGACCTAACCTCCTGTCCATAAATGGAGAGGTTTGAGAGCTGTCCCCGGGGTGGAGGAGGAGGAGAAAAAAGGAGAATAATGCCAAGAATGCAGGACACAGCTGAGGAGCCCAGTCCCAGCCCCTCGACACGGGCTGGGGGTTATGGGACGGCCGGCCTGGGTGCTGAGGCAGCCTGGCCAAAGCCCAGTGCTGTCCCTGCAAGCCACCCCACTACAGTCACTGGAAAGGTGCTATTTTTGTTTCTCTGATTTTCTCACCAGCTGGGGACTTTCCGAGGTTGGGCTGCCCCATTTCCATCTCAGCACTGTGGAGCAGCTCTGGGGTGCAGAGCTGTGCCCCCACACCTGAGGAGTGTCTCTTTGCAGCAGTGTGTCCCCTGCAATGCTGTCACCTTGCAGCAGCGTGTCCCCTGAGCAGATGATGCCCCCACCCCTGCAGCAGGGTCCCCTTCCTGTGAAGTGTCCCCCTGCAGAGACACATCCCCTTTCACCCTCTCTTCACCCCATCACCTGTGGGAAAGTCACACTGGGACGGATGTGAGATGCAGGGGTAGCCTCAGAGGCGGGTGGCACGGAGGGTGCCAGCAGCCACGCGCCCCGGCTGGCACTGCAGGCCAGGCCTCTGCTCGGGGCCAGAGTCCAGCGCCTTAAAATAGAAAGCGAAAACATTCGGGTGCCCCGTCCGGATGGGCGAGGGGGGCCCATCCCCACCTCTACCAGCCGAGCACCGCCCCAAAGTCTCATGACCCACCCTGCTCACCAGCCACCCTTTCCCCAACCCGCCAGTGCCCATCCCCAGGGTCAGGGTGGATCCCTTTGGGTTCTCTCGGAGAATTGCTCCAGCGGCTCGCTCGAATCCTCCATAAAAGGAAAAACAGCCAGCAGGTAGCACTGCCAAACTTAGTCATCCCCAGTCCGGCAGCGCTCGCAGCTCCGTCAGCAGCAATTTCCTCTCCACGCTCCCCTCTGCGCGGGGGGGACAGGGAGGAGCAGCTGTGCCTCGGCCAACGCCGTGCCGAAAGCTCCGGGCTTGGCCGAGGGCTGTGCTGGACACGCTGGGATGGGGAGATGCTGTCGTGGTCCCAACCAAGATCCAGGGGAGAAATGAACACCCTGGGGAAAACAAAGTTTGGCACCTGGTGCAGTGGTACCGCTGTTGGTCAGGCACCAAAATCTCACTTTCAGCAAAGAATTTGTTCCTGAGCACAGATGTGTGGATGTACCTGGGAGCACCTTGAAGCACCTGGAATTTGGTGGGCAAAGCCTGTTCGCTGCCCATGGGACAGGTGTCACAGAGCCCGTCATTAATATAAGGGACCTCCAGCCACCTCCAGAACACACGGACTGGGACTGGGGGCTGGTCCCTTCCTGGTGGTGGGACGGCTCCAAGGGTGACCCCCGAGCTGGCCCAGGGCATCCCTGAGTCCCCTGCCATGCCACATCCTCCAGCCCCGGTTCTGCCTTGATTTCCCCACTAAGGAAGCAGGGTTGACCGCCTGCTCTGCCCCAGGGCACATTATTGAGCCTGAGAGGAGTGACCAGGGCCCAGCAGGGCTCCTCATCTCTGCAGGATTGCCCACGCATAGCACAGTCACCCGGGATTGCGTCACAGGCAGCAAATGCCCTGGGGTGTGAGGAAGTGACATCTCCTATTACCCCAGGAGACAGCCTGGGTGTTGGTCCAGGTGGCTGTGTCATGTACACATCCCTGTCACCTCACCATGGGGACACAGCATCACTACAAGGTTTGAAGCCTTCTCCCAACCAAGTAGGGGAATCAGACTGGTGGCATCTGCACTGCACAACAGGCTGAACACCCCAAAACACTCTTGGGGAGACTGTGCTCAGCTGGCACCAGCTGGCACCAGGGTTTTGCAGACAGGCTGGCTGCCCCAGTGAATGATTCACTCCAGCAATAAAAGATTGGAGATGTTCTGGTGATGTCTCACCAGAACATGCAGGGCCATGGGGTGTGCAGTGTCCCCGGGGCAGAAGGGAGTGAAAGGTCTGTATGGGGGCCAGGTGCTCTCCAAATCACAAAGAGAGGTTGAGATGGATGATGCTGAGAGTGTCATGTGGTGTCTCTTGTCCCTGTGCTGGGTACTACGATGTGGATCAGGCTGTGATGGAGAGACTGGTTACACCACCACTTTGTCAACTTAGTGCAAGGTGAACCAGCCTGAGTGGACAAGCTGGAGTCCGCTGTGAGCAGCACCGAGACTGCGGCTTCACCAGCAGGGATTTGGTGGCACCGGAGCACCCAGTTCCCCGTGCTGTGACACCCACTCCCACCCTAAGCTCAAATCCTGCAGCATCTGCTGCCAGACACAGCTCTGGTTCGTGTTCCCAATGATGCCCAAGAGGAAGCGACCTGCTCCCAGAGAGAAACACCATCCCAAGAACAATGCTCCGGTGGGGCCGGAACAAGCACAAGCCCCCACCCTCGCTCCCCCAGCGCTTTGTTCTTCTCTATGCTGTCCGTCCAGCCGCGGATCGCCGGGACCCGCCCACCGAGCCGGCCGTCCCGCTGCAGTGCGCAGCCGCGCTGCTGGGTGGTGCTGTTGGGATGCACACTGCGCGCAGCGCGGAGGGCACCGCGCACCCGCACCGCGCGCACCCGCACCCCGCGCACCGGCCCCGCGCGCACCCGCACCGCGCGCACCCGCACCCCGCGCACCGGCCCCGCGCGCACCCGCACCGCGCGCACCCGCACCCCGCGCGGCGGGACGCGGGACAGGGCACGCCGGGATCCGCGGTACGCCCGGGATCATGCACACCAAAGTGAACGGAGCACATAGGATGGCGCATGCCCAGATGTACAGGGGATCGTGTACGCTGCGCACAGGATCAGGCAGCCATGAATCCACAAGGAACGTATGTCCTTAAGCTGCACGTGCCTGTCCCTGTATTTGTAAAAAAATCCTGTGACAAGACAGGCTGCAAGAGCCCCGGAGTTCTGATTGTATCAACAACAAACAGAAAACTTGAGCAGATCAAGGAACCATCCCGATCTCCACCGGTTTCATTTGCATCTTAATACAAGCAGTCCCAATTCAGGAGTCACTGAAAAATCCATTCCGGGTTTTCCCCCATTCCGTACGCCGGGAAAAATCCATTCCGGGTTTCCCCCCCCCATTCCATACACCGGGAAAAATCCATTCCGGCTTTTTCCCTATTCCGTACTCCGGGAAAAGTCCAGTCCGGGTTTTCCCCGTGCCCTGCTCCCTCCCCCTGCTTTTGCCCGATGATGAGAGCACAAATTGGGGCAATTTTTCTGTGCATGTGGGCTCACGGACACGGCACACAGGGTCATGGACACCAAGATGCGCCCTGCCTGTGGGGTCACGCACACCAGTGCGCGTGCTGCACACAGGATCACGCACACCGCGTGTGAGAGCACGCACATGTGAGCCCCCCCAGCCCCAGCACCGGCCGCATGCCCAGAGCTGGGCCCCTGTGCCGAGGTTTTGGGTGTCAGGGCAGCCCCCGCATTCCTGCCGTCCCGGGGAACTCTCACAGCCAGTGTGGCCAGAGCTCCCCCAGCCCTGATCCCTCCTCGTGGTCATTCGCCCACGGACAAAGCCAGCCTGTCAGCACTGGGCGAGCAAAGGGAGCTGTGGGACAGCCGGAGATGAGGGGGTCAAAAGCCCCCCCACCTCTCACTGCCACTGCTTTCACACCAGCAGCTTCCAAGTTTGCTGAGCTGGAGATCAGATCTGGCCCTTCTTTGCAGGGGACACAGGGAATCACGGAATCCATGCCCAATGGAATTACTCTCAACTCATCAAGGGGCTCCAGATTCTGGGACTTCCCCCCACCTTAGCCACCCCTCCTTGCAGATGCCACAGGAAGAACATCTTCAGCTTTCAGCCCAGATGTGGTTTTCCACAAATCAGATGGCAAGCACAGCTGGACTCCTGCTGCCACAGTTTCTCCATGTGCAGAACTCCGTCCAGCCCCACTACAAGGATGCACAGGAAGCCCAGACACCGAAGGGAGATGGGCATGGATGTACATAAGGAGATATATGCAGGGCTGTGAGGACTCCTGGGCTGTCCAAGGGCCAATATCCTGGTCTGGGACAACACTCCCTTCCCTCCTGCCTTCAAGCAGCCATTCCATCCCAGCAGGTCGGTTTGTGTCACTGGGACAAGCAGGGCTGGGGGCTGCAGACCCCCCTGTCCAAGGGGTTCTGCTGCTGGGAGAGTCTGCAATCCCATGAGAAAATGCAATGGGGAGCAAGGTACTGAGTCACCTGGGGATTCAGTTCAATTCCTTTCACCACTTCTCACATTTCTCAGTCCAGTGGCTCAACTATAGTCCCATTCCTTTCTGCATCCAATAAAAAAAAGAGAGGGACTACGGTGCCCCTGGACCAGCACCGACAGGAATCAAGAAGGGCCAGGTGGGAGGTGCAGGGCTAATCCCCAAAGGCCCCATTCCTAATCCTGACTAATGGACTCTTTTCACCATTGACAATGGAGTTATCCATCTGGAAGGGGATCTCTGGGCCCAGGAAGGCACAGCTGGTGGGGCCAGGGCTGGGCAGGGAGGTTTGACCCCTCTCCGCAGCCTGAAACTGCTGCTTCCAGCCCCTTCCCTGGCCAAAATCCCACCTTCCTCCTACAGGTAAGGATGCACACTCTGCTGCTGCCCTGTAATGCCCCAATGTCTCCATCAAGGAGTCAAACAACTCCCTCACCTCCTCTCCAAGTCACAGGCTGTAAAAGCCCCCCCTGTCCCTCTCAGCCCTTTATAGGGATCCCACGGGACATCCCAGCTGGCTCCTATTACTGCTCCTATTACCAATACCTCATCCTTGAAGAGATGCTCCCCCTGCTCCGGGGGTGTTTGGGGGGAATCCCCTGGTCCTGCTGGGGCTTGACCTCAGTTTCTCTCCAGGCTGAGCTTCAGCCCCCTGACCCCACCAGAGGGGATTTGTGCACCTGTGGGTGCAGCCCCCGAGGGGGTCTTGGCACCAGTCCCCTGTGACAGCATCCTGCAATGTCCATGTCCCCTCTGAGTCCTGTGAGAAACTGGGGAGATGGCAAACACAAAACCACGAGCTGTCACCTCCTCCTCACCCCCTATCCACAGAGGCTTGATCAGTCTGCTCATCCCCGTTCCTGATGTCCCCCCTGCTGCACTCTGACTCATTTCCAAGCCTTCTCCATCCCTCTTACGTCCTCTTTGGGATGTGCTGTGCTCCATCTCAAGGTGAGGATGGAACCACAGCGTCGTGTTGGGTCCTGCCAGAGGTCGGGATCACCATCCCAGCCATGCTCAGACCAGATGCTGCAGATCCAGAGAGCAGCTGTGCCCTGGGAATTCAGGCAGTAAACGCCTGAACCTTCCCTGCCTTCCCTTCCTCTGCCCACCAAACCCTCTGGCAGTCCTGGATGAGGCTGTGAGCAGAGGCAGCATTGGACACAGTGCATGGACTGCAGTGGGAAACATGGATCCAGGCATGACCGAGTGAGGAAATCAGAGCAGAAAGGAGCTGTTGTCGCACGCTGAGTCACCTGCTCTGCCCGGCTGCCGACTGCCTGGGCCGGGCTATTTTGGGGCTGCGTGGGAGATGCTGATAACACACTTTCTTCTTCCCTGCAAACTCCTCTGTGCTGACTCTGCGCTGCAGCAGGGAATTAAAAGTGGGGACAGGCAACAGGGATGGCACTGGAGTCTTCCTCTGGGCCTCCTGCTTGAGGTTTCACAGCTACAAAAACCCGCAGAGCTCTCACATGCTCCGCTTGCAAACTGGGCAGCAAGGAATAAACATGTTCTAATTTTCTTTTTTCCTGTTTTTTTTCCTTCTTTTTTTTTTTTTTTAAAGGCTGGAAAGCATCCCTTGACAATTGATTATTTTGTCCCACAGAATGTCCTGTGTCTCTCATGTCCTGCTCCTGGGCACTTGCACAGGATTACAAGAGCCTTGTGTCCCAGCAGAGCCCCCGGGGACCAGGCAGGGCACAGGGTCCAGGACAAAGAGCATCGTCCCCACTACAGAGGTTAATCACTGCTACACAAAAGGTCTTTTAAGCTTTCCTAATAAAATTCCTTCTCCTGCTGGATGAACCAAGCTCTGGCCTCCACCCCACCTCCGCAGGGTCCTTGGGGGAGACAGAGGAAGGGGCAGGTTTTCGCTTTAGTTTCTGGTAATGTGAAAACCACACCAGAAAACACCAGAAAATGAACTAGGGCGGGAAGAGAGAGACAAATTCCCAGTGCAGACTGTGTGCTCTCATCCACTTCCTTCCTTCATTTGCCAGTGTCCAACATCTAAACTGCTTGAAACAAGGTACTTCAAGCATTTCCATCCCTTTTTGCTCTCTGGATGGAATTAAATTATGCTAAGGGGATAAATCCAGCTAGTAGAGCTGAGCAAGCCACATGACCAGTGCCATGACTGATCCTGATGTCCAGGAAACAGGAACTTGGCGGAGCCCCCATCACACTCCACCACTGTCCCTTGCTTCCCGAGCAAACCCCCTTGGGGCAGCATCCCATGGGAAAACATCCCTGGAGCTCGGTCTGCCTCTCCAAGCCCCTCTCTTAGGGCTGCTCTTTGTTTTCCCTGGTGCTGCTGCGTTTTTTTTTTAAATACAGCCTAATACAATTTTAATGAGGCCGAGGCGCCTGCCAACTGTCGGGAGGGCCGTCGGAGAACCTCTGCGGAGCTGGCTGGTGGCATATGGCAGCGAGGCCGGGGCAGCCGGGCACCCCGGGGCGTCCCCGTGGCCCCCAGCAGCAGCAAGGGACAACTGGGGACCTGGGAAAATTCAGCCTCCAGCCAGGATGTTGAGTCTCCACCTGGGACTCGTAGTCCCTGATCTCTGGGTGGTTTTGGCAAAGCCCTTCATCCTGCTGGACAACAGCTCGATGGCTGCATAAGGTCACCTCACCCTGCACAAGGGCTCCCGTTTTCACAAACCCTGTCCCACGTGGGATGGGCGTGGCTGAAGAGACGGTGACCACCAGCAGTGCATCCCTAATCTCTGCTGAACCACCCCTCCGTGGGGTGAGCGGGCATCTGCATTGTGGGGGGGCTTCCCAGGCCCTCCTTGGCCATCTCACAGCCACTGTCACCACCAAGTGGGACATCAACACCCCCAGGATGGGCTTGTGTGTGCCATGGACACTGAACAGTGCGTGAGTGTCCCAGGGAAAGCAGGTGACTGGTGTCCACTCTGCTGGGGGTGAAAACCGATGAGCAGCCCCCTCACAGTGAGGCCCCAAACTTGCTCCATCAAGGAAGGACAAGGAGGGCTTGGGTCAGGCTGGCGGCCGGGATGTGGCTTGAATCCAGGGGACAGATGTGTGCCAAGGGAGGGAGCAGCTTTGGACACCCTGTGCCACAACTGTGCCCAAGGGTCTGTGTACTCTGGAGGGCAGGAGGGGGACACACAGCCCAAAGCATCCCTGGCTGCTGTGCCCCAGGCTGGTGCTGCTGCCTCCACGCTGCCCCTTCACCTGGGGACATCTCCCACTGCCCTGGGATGGCTCCACTGCCCTCCTGGGAACACTCAGCTGGAACAACCCATTGCACCCTCAAACTCTTCGCCAGACACTGCCGTACCCTGCTTTTGCTGGCTCTGTCCCCTCTGAGCCCCTGTGCCTGCCCCTGGCACCGTGCCAGTGTGCCCTGCATCCCACCCTCCCTGCAGTGTTCAGCTCTGCCTTCCCAATATCGCAAGCTCAAATGAAAATCCTGGGATTGCTCACAAACGAAGCCTGGCTGCCACAAAAACTGTCCAGGCAAGCATGAAAATCTGAGGGTGTTTCTGTGCCTGAGGCAGGCAAGACAGGGGTCACTCCATGACCGGGACTCCTTTTCTCCTGGCTTTTCTCTTTTGGAGCTGGGATCTCTTTGAAGTCCCAGTGGATGAGTCCCACAGCCCCTTCAAGAGGATGTGGCCACCTCATTCTGGAAAGCCCTTGTCATGGATGCCGTGTGCCAGGGATTGGGCCTCCTGCAGGAGCGGTGGTGGGAGGGCTGGGGGGATGACCTCAGAAGCATTTAGTCACGGTGGCTTGCAAAGATGATGGGAAATGCAACGTACAGAGGGAAACCCAGCGCCTTTCCTACCACTCCAGTGCGCCGGGACGCATGGATGCACTCGGGGAATGAGCTTTGGCTGCTGCACCCCCAAGTCAGGGGAGCACTGGGCACCCTTCGCCACCACAGTGACATGTGAGGAGGTCTCAGATGGTGTTTGGGGCTCTCCCATCCCCCAGGAGCACAGGGTGCAGGCAGGGTGGTTGCAGGCAGGGTGGGTGCCCACTCTGGAGGGACAAGATCTGCTGAGCCAGGCAGTGCCATCCATCCAGGCAGTGCCATCCATCCACACAGTGCCACCATCCAGCAGTGTCACCCATCCATGCCACGCTGCTGGGTGGTGGGGAGAAAACAGGGTGGGTTTTTCTTTCTCTGCATAATTGCTTTTTTTTGTTGTCATTGTTGCCGTTGTTGAGGAGAAAAGCTGTTTCTTTCCTGGCCTCATCACCATCTGCCCGTGGCGGCCGGGGAGGGCAGAGACCAGCAGCTGTGGGTCCGGGCAGCTGCTCGGCCTCACGGCCAGCTCTTAATGCAGGGGGCCTTTGAGCCAGAGCAGCAAAAGGGATTTACTGGATCTGCCTCACTGGAGCTTGGGGGGGACCTGTTTCCAACCCACTCAAGAGGCTGTGAGGTTGGCTCTGGTTGGCAATGGTCTGTCTGGACTTGCAGGGCTGGGCAGCAAGGATGAGCACAGAGCAGGGCTGGGCAGCAAGGGTAACCATAGAGCAGGTCTGGCCAAGACTTCCAGGAAAACAAAACCCATCCCAAGCTGGCAGGTTTGCCCTGGAGAGGTTGTGCCAGTGACCCCTGGGCAAGGGCGGGTGGTGCTGGCTGGAGGTGGAGCAGGGGCTCTAACCAGTACAGCCAGTGCAGAACCAGTGGAGCCTGAAGGGCCTTGGGACGTGGGGTGGGATGCCATCCTGCCTGGGGCTGATGAGCCTGGGGCAATTCTTTGTGCCAGCCCTGAGCACACACTGTTGTGCCCTCGAAGCCATGCCCACACTCAGCTCTTCACTTGTCCTGCTTCAGCTGGGACAGGCAGTTTAACTCCCTGATCTAGCTGAAAATCACCCCATCTGTCCTTCCCATCATCCCTCTTTCTCCAATTTTCTGATTCTGCACATCCCCCCAGCCAGCTCCCCCCTGTAAGCTCAGGGCTGTGCTTGAGCCAGCTTCAAATTGACCCCTGTGGCTGTGCTCCTGCTTATTGGTTTGTGTCCCTGTTACAGACACAAGAAGTGTCCCTGTCCCCAAGGAGCAGTGGGCAGCACCCTTGGGCAGCACAGGCAACCCTCTCCAGGCTGGACTCTTCCTGTCTCCAGGTCAGTCCTCCTGTAAGTGCCACCAGACCATGGCCTCACATGCACAGCAACGCTGCCCACCCACCCCCTGAGAAACAGCCTCAAAATGTCCCCTTGTGCAGGAGTGCCCCTGTTTCTTCTTCTGGATTTGCTGAGGGAATTCAGTTCCCCAGGGCCAGGATGCTCCAGCCTCACTGGTGCCTGGCACAGGGCGCTGGGATGGCTCAGAGATGGCAAGAGGCCACAGCATCCGTCACCCTTCTCCCCATCTGTCCCACAGCCTTGTGGCATGGCCAACAACCCAGGAGGGACAGAGGGGTGCAGGGGGGTCTGACAATGTCTTGGAGCAGGATGGGGATGTGCAATCAGAGGGATTCTTGCAGTGCAGGAGAGGGACTTGTAGTTCAAGTTGGTGTTGTGCAGTGCAAGGGGTGGTCTCATAATATGGAGGGTCCTGCAGTGCTTAGGGAGTCTTGCAATGTGTAGGACCCTGCAATTCAAGGAGGGGTCTTGTTTTACAGTGGGGGTCTTGCTATGAGTGTTTGGGGGTTCTTCAATTCGAGGGGCCCCTTCCTGGAGGGGTCTTTCCATGCTGGACTTGTGCTGGAGGAGGAGGTCCTGCAATTCATGGATGCTCCTGAAATGCATGGAGAAGTCTTGCCACGCTAAGGGGTCTTTCAGTGTATACAGGGCGGTCTTACATTTCAGGGGGACTCTTGCTGTGCTTGGAGCAGTCTTGTCATGAAGTGAGGACTTGCACTGTGTGGGGCCCCTGAAATGCAGGGAGGGGTCTTGCCATGCACTGGGGACTTGCGGGGGGGGGGTGTCCCGTGATTCAAGGAGCCTCCTGAAATGCATGGAGGGATCCTGTTATACACTGGGAGTTTTGCAACGTGGGAGGATCCTGCAATTCATGAGGGCTTTTGTAATGCAGGGAAAGGTCCCCGCAAGCAGGGGAGTCCCGCAGGAGGGAAGTGGGGGTGATGTCCTGCGACTCGAGGGGGCTCTGGCTGCGCCTGGCGGGGTCCTGGCCTGCCTCGGGGCCCCGCGGCGATGCGGGGGGCGGGCGGGGGTCGCGGTGGGGGCGGCCCCGGCGGGCGGGGGGTGCGGGAGGCGGTGCCGCGGCCGCGGCGCTATAAAGGCGGCGGCGGCGGGGCGGGCGCGGCGGCGGCGGTCGGTGTCGTTCGCTCGGTGTCGGTCGCTCGGTGTCGGTCGGCGGCGGGGCAGGATGACGGCCAACGGGACGGCGGAGCCGGTGCAGATCCAGTTCGGGCTGATCAACTGCAGCAACCGGTACCTGACGGCGGAGGCGTTCGGGTTCAAGGTGAACGCCTCGGCCGCCAGCATGAAGAAGAAGCAGATCTGGACGCTGGAGCAGGACGGGGAGGACTCCAGCGCCGTCCTGCTCAAGAGCCACCTGGGCCGGTACCTGGCGGCCGACAAAGACGGGCGGGTGAGCTGCGACAGCGAGGAGCCGGGCCCCGACTGCCGGTTCCTGGTGCTGGCCCACGGCGACGGGCGGTGGTCGCTGCAGTCCGAGCCCCACCGCCGCTTCTTCGGCGGCACCGAGGACCGCCTCTCGTGCTTCGCTCCCGCCGTCTCTGCCGCCGAGAAGTGGAGCGTCCACCTGGCCATGCACCCCCAGGCCAACCTCTACAGCCTGGCCCGCAAGCGCTACGCGCACCTGGGGCCCCGCCGCGACGAGCTGGCCGTGGACCGCGACGTGCCGTGGGGCGTGGACGCGCTCATCACCCTCCTGTTCGTGGACCAGCGGTACAGCCTGCAGAGCTGCGACCACCGCCTGCTCCGCAGCGACGGCCGCCTGGTCCCCGCCGCCGAGCCCGGCACCGCCTTCACGCTGGAATTCCGCTGCGGAAAGGTGGCCTTTCGCGACGGGGAGGGCCGCTACCTGGCCCCCTCGGGGCCCAGCGGCACCCTCAAGGCGGGCAAGAGCGCCAAGGTGGGCAAGGACGAGCTCTTCGCCCTGGAGCAGAGCTGCCCGCAGGTCGTGCTGAGAGCCGGCAACGATAGGAATGTCTCCACCCGGCAAGGTACGAGGGGACGGGGACTGCGGGTGCGGGGAACGGGACACCTCGGCCGCCCGCCCCGGAGTCCAGGGGTGTATCCGCCTCGGGGTGCGCCCCTGCCTCCCTCGGGTATCAGCTTCCATCGGGCATCGCCCGCCCCCAGCAACCCCTTGCATCCCTCCGGCATCACTTCCCCTGCATCTCCTCAGAATCGCCGCCTCGGAGTGGCCCCCCCGCAGCACTGTCCCCCCCAACCCCCAACATCTGCTGCCTTCCTGCAGCAGCCACCCCACAGGCTGCCCCCCTGCATTCCTCTGCCATCGCCCCCGTAGCGTCGTCCCCCCCCGCTCAAACCCCTTCTCACACCCCTCCCCTGGAGCCGCCATCTCCCCCGGGCACCCCCTGCACCCCTCAGCATGGCTGCCCGCGGTCCCTCCCCCAACGCCCCATCACGATCCCCCCGCATCCCTCCCACATCCCTTTCCCTTCCCCCTCCCGCATCCCTTCAGCATCGCCTGCCTGGGGGCCCCCATCCCTCCGGCACCCCCATCCCCGCACCATCGCCTCTGCAGGGCGCCCGGGGGGGGGCAGGGATGGCGAGGGGCCTGCCTTGGGGTGCAGGGATGGACGGGGAGGGGGGCTGGGAGGGGGTGGATGGGGTCTTCCCTCGCCGTGAAGGAGGCAGGGCTGTTTCCCTCGCCTTCCTTCCTGTGGAGCTCATTGTTCGCCCAACAAAGCCTCCACCAACCTCCCCCTTGCCCGAGCACGGCTGAGCCATGTGCCCAGCGGAGCAGGGAGGCTGCGGGTCCCACCGGGGGCTCTGGTTCCCCTAGGGGCTGGAGTTCCCATGGGTCGGGGGCTGGGTGGCAGCGTTACATAAAGGGCTTTGCCAAAACGCCCGCATCCTGCATCCACCCGCACAAAGGGAGCCGTCCCTCCGCACTCGCTGCACCGGCCCCGTCCCCTCCGCTCGCCGGAGGGGCCACGGTGCCACCCGCCTCGGGGACCCGGTCACATTCAGAGCTCCCCGGGCACGTGGCCGCCCGCTGCCCGCGGGTGCCCACCGAGCATCCCAGCCCCGCACCCAGGGGTCCGTGCTGGAAGATGGGGGGTCCCCGCTCTGCGATGCCGGCGGTGCCCGGTGTGTGCCGTGGGTGCCCCGGGGCTCATCGCCGGCGCGCCAGGTCAGGCCGGCGCACGCCGGGTGTGGGATGGGTACGAGCATGCAGCAAAGCCTGGAGGAACAGCGGGGAATTTTTTTTGTGTGTATGTATTTCAAGGTTGCTGCTTAACCCTGATCCGTGCCCGGGCAGCTCCGTGCAGGGAGCTCCCTGCATTTCTCCTGTCCGAGGGCAAATCCTGCGCTGCAAAGCAGCCCCTTAAAAATCAATAATAAAATCTGCCAAGATGGGCAGTGGGGGTTGTTTTCCCAGGCATGGGGATTTGGGGAAGAGGAGGAGAGGATGGCGGGAGGCTGCCGCAGCGCCGTGGGGGAAGGGCTGCTGCAGCCCTTTGTCACCAGAGATGGGGAAACCAGATGTGGGGGGAGATGTGAGGGACGGAGTGGTGGCGGTGGGGGACCCCGTGGTGGGGGGGTGGCCCATGGAGCGGGTGAGAATGCTGCTGGCCGACCCTCCGCTTTGTCTAATTCGGAAGGGATGGGGGAGCAGGAAGGGGGGGAACAAATCTCCCCAGCAACAGAGGGCTCTGGGCTGTGCCCGGCCCCTTTCCAAGCAAAATACAGCGGGAAGGGCCGCGCTGGGGCTGCACATCCTCACTCGAGTCCGTTTTGGCTGGAGAAGCCGTTTCCACCCGGTTTATCCCTCCTGATGGCAGGGAAAGGCTGGGAGCTGCCGCTTTCTGGGGCTCATCCTCCCTTCTCCCATTGTGAAAGCGCCGTGTCCCAAGGTTGCCAAGAAGGCAGCAGAAACAGCCGTCGGAGGAAGCGGTTCCAGACAGCCCTTTCCCCGGCCGAGCTGATAAGGGCCATGCTGCTGGCAGATGCTCCCATGGTCACTGGGGATGGGGGATGTGGGATGCGGGCAGGGAGTGACTGTAGCTCGACACAGCCTCGTGGGAAAAGGCAGCTTGTTCCTGTGTGGAGTCAAGGAGGGAGCAGGGATGGCAGTGGCTGTCCCCCCTCTGCCCCATGGGAGGAGCAGAGATGGGTCCGTGGGGCTCTTCTGTGGTTCCCTTGGCTGGGATCCAGCTTTGGAACAGAATTGTCCCACCAGTGCCAGGTCAGCTCCTGGCTTGGAGTCTCCTCCCTGTCCCGGGAATGGCCGGTGTCAGCATCCCCTGCACACAGGGGACCACGCCACAAACACCCCCGGGGCAGGAAGGGATAACCCCAGGGGCTGGGGATATGCACCCCTCTTCTGCCTCCAGCCCTTCAGGACAGGATCCCCGGGCTCCCTGAGAGTTCCCATCTCCCCATCGCACCTCAAACGGAGCGGAGCCGGGTGCTGCCAGCAGCGAGCAGCCTCCTCCCCGCTTAATGGCTCCTTTCTAGCCCGGCTGCGGCAACAAAGGGCCCTTTGTGGGCGCGAGGGTCCCGGGGGCAGAGCGCTGGCGTCCTCCCCGCTGGGCCCCTGCCAGCCCCCCGCCCGCCCGAGGTGTGCCCCTGCCCCCCACCCGCATGGGGGAGAGGATGGGCTGGCTCGGGAGTGAGGAATTCCAGGAAACGGGATCTGGGGAGGAGGGCGAGCGAGAGCAGCGATGAAGGGAGCACGCCTGGACATGCCGCGTTGGCAGCGGGGAGCTCTGCCCTGGGGCCAGGAGCCCTCCCGGCATGGGCTGAGCCGGATTTCCCCCCCCAGTTCATCGTGGTGCCACGGCAAGGCAGGGAGATGCGGCTCCAGGGCAGGGGGCAGGCTGGGATGCAGATTTTCCGTGCAGTGGCCTGCTGACACTTGGGGGATACCACAAAGCCACAGGAAATCCACAGGGAAGGAGGGGTGGGTTTTTCAGGAAGTTCATGTTTCACCCCTCCCCGTGACCCCTTTGCAGAGCTGCACCCCCAGCAGAGGAGCTGCTGGTTCCCCGTGCTCCAGGCTGTTGGATTTAGACAAAAACCTGTTTGGATTTCTGCGGGGGTGCAGTGTAAGCCCAGCTGAAGGGCAGGGAGGGGGCAGGAGGAGTCTCTGAGCACGTGTGCGGGTGCAGTGCTGGGTGGAGGTGCCAGAGCCCCGCAGGGAGCCCAGACCCGACCTGTGCTGGCAGTCCCATCCTGAAATCCTGCCCCGCTGCCCTGAGGGCCTGGGGACACTGCAGGGTGCTGCCGGCACTCCCGTGGAGGAATCCAGGCTCGGTTTTTTTGGACATAACCGTGGGTTTTTTGAAAGGAGAGTTGGAAGATGGGAAAGGTGCTCCTCTCCATGAAGGTCATCCCACTGGCTTCCCAGGATGGCTCATGGGAGATGTTCTGTGTGATTTGAGTGCACAGGGAAAGTTTTCTACATGCCCTGAATGCCCCCACGCTGTGTCTGCAGCCGCCCATGGTGTGGAGGTCAACACAGCTACAACAAACTCTGCTTCTTTAGAGGGAAGAGCTCAGCTCTGTGGGAAGTACAGGAAGGTGTGTGCCTGCTCTGGGATGGCCATAGGCCTCCTGGTACATCCACAGTCATGGCTGGAGAGCAGCCAAGGCTCCGGCATCAATCCTGCAAACCCACGAGCTTGGAAACCTCGGCAGCCGAGGACTCGGGGAGCCTTTTCCTGCTCTCTGAGGACCTCAAGCCCAGGGACTCGGCGTTAGGAAGCCCTGGGGAGACAACATGCCTCAGCCTTCCCAACCTCTGCGTTTTCCCCCAGATCCCTGTAGCAAACCCACGTTGCAGACGGAGCTGGAGGACATCCCACGCTGGGAATTTTGGGGAGCACAGGCGTACCTGCACCCCCCTCCCAAAGAGCCGCCGTGTGCTCGCCCCCCTCCTGCCTCCAGCTGTAATTAGCAGCTTCGTCAAGGTCAGGAAGAGCAGTGCCAGCTCCAGACTGTAAATTTACCAAGAGCATTAATTAATCCATGATTGCAGTGGGAGCGGCCGCGGCTCCCTGCCACAGCCCTGGGCTGCCACAGCAGGGGGGTGGCTGTGGGGACAGCCTGTCCTCCACCGCGGGGACATGGGGACATCTCTGTGGGACCCCATGCTTCCTGCAGTTTCCCCCATCCCGCCCAGCTCCGAGCCCCCAACTTTCCCGCTCCAGCCCAGTTCCAGCCCTTTGAAGCCTCTTCCTGCCCCAGCCGTAGCCGCATTCCTTTGTGCTGAGTCGGTGTAACCCAACCCCGCGCTGCTTTTGGGGAGGGGGCGGTGGGAGACCCTCCTGCTGCCGGGTCCTTCCAGGCACCGGGGAAGCCAAAGCTCCGTGAAAGGTGAGGCTGGCAGAGAGGTGGAGGAGGCCGGTGGGTGCACTGTGCTCCGTGCTGGGGGTCTCTGGGGAGAGGGAATAGTGTTTGGAGGCTCCTGGCACTCCCTGTCCTGTCTCCAGCCCGGCCAGTCCTGCTCTGTGGCACACAGCATCCCCCTGGGCCCTGCAGGTCAGCGAGTTCTTCCCAGAAAAGTGCAGTGAGCGGAAGCACCACCCCCACTCCTCCCCCACAAACCACAGGGACCCACAGCTCTCGCAGGTTTGGGGGGCCCAGCGGTGCTGCCAGCCTTGAGGGATGGGCTGTGTCCCCCAGGGTCACCTCCCCACAGCCCAACCTCACTGTGAGCCCCTGCAGAGCCCCTCTCTCTCTGTTTTACAGCTCTGGATTGGGGCTGGAGCTGCCTGACGCCAGGATGCAAAATCAAAACCAAATGTTCCCACAACCGCCAGCTCAGCCCCCGGCAGTGCTGGGAGGCGGCGAGTGTGAGAGGGCTCTGGAGCCGAGGACGTGGCCAGTGGGGCTGGGCTGGTGGCCATCGGCACCCATTGGCCCCTGTGCTGCCCAAATACCCTGGGGAGAGAAGCACCAGGGTGGCTGAGTGTCCATCAGGAGAGTAATGGAATCACAGAATGGTTGGGTTGGGAGGGATCACGGGCAGGGACACCTTCCACTAGAATGGATTATTCCAAGCCCCATCCAACCTGACACTGATGAACCCTTCCAGGGATGGGAGCTGCAGAAGGCACTGGAGGGTGCCTGGAGGGGGGGGGGATGCTGTGAGCAGAGTGGCAGCCATAGACCAGTTAGGATGTGGG
This sequence comes from Corvus hawaiiensis, assembly GCF_020740725.1. Taxonomy (NCBI): domain Eukaryota; kingdom Metazoa; phylum Chordata; class Aves; order Passeriformes; family Corvidae; genus Corvus; species Corvus hawaiiensis. Next base: position 5,976,940 of record NC_063228.1, read on the forward strand.
AGATAAGATTATGGCCAACAAAACGAAGCCTTCAAAGCCTGATCCCTTTGGGAACAAAACCCGATCCTTTTGGGAAAGGTGAGAGATGGATATGCAAAGCAGAGGCTGCTCCTGGGCACTGGGATGGGGCCTGTTTGGAGACACAGATGGGTGATGTGGAGCCCCAGGGAGCTGTGTCTGCAGGACAGCTGTGTGCAGCTGGTGGGATGTCCTGGTGGCTTCCCAGAGCAGTGGGGCCACCAAAACTGCAGTCCCTGAAGCCCTTCCAGTGACTGTGTACAGCACTGAAATCCCAGCAGCCGAGAAACTGGATGCATTGTGGAGGTGTGAGGGGCTGAACACATGGCCAGCCGCCACCTCCTTCAGCTGCTCCTCATCAGACTCGTGCTCCAGAGCCTTCCCCAGCTCCGCTTCCCTTCTCTGGACATGCTCCAGCAGCTCCATGTCTTTACTTTAGTGAGGGGACCAGAACTAGACACAATGTGGACTTGAACCCTTTGCACTCGTGCAGCAGGGAAGGATGCAGGTGTGTTTGGCTCTGGAAAATTCATCCAGTTCCTCTGAACTCCCATTTCACTAAGCTCAGCAGTGGGGCTGAGCTCTGCTCTCCAGCTCCCTCCCCAAAACCCAGAGCTCCACCACTGGCTTTGGCTACAGCTTGTGGCTCGCATCCCCAAAGTGTTTTTAGGCTGAAATCCACCAGGCTGGAGAGCTCTGGAGCAGTTTTGGCCCCGCTAGCCCTGACTAAGCAGGTTTGCTCGGGCTCAGTGCCTGAGGTGGATGCACACATGGCTGGCGGTGGCCCAGGGCTGTGGCCAGTGGCCCCAGGACCAGCTGCATCCACCTCTGCCAGGGAAATGCTGTCTCTGGTCCCTTGGGCACAGGGATGGGCCATCCTGGCTGGCAGAGCTGGGGGACAGGCTGGTGCTGATGATTTTGGGGTGTCAGGGAAAGGCTTGGCTGCCCTAGGGCTTTCCTAAGCCTCCTGTCCCTGCACACCTCACTGCCCCAGCGAGACGTGACAATTGTGGATGAAAAACGGTGCCACGGTCCTTAAACACGCCATGAGCTGGGATTCATGGGTGCTGCAGCGGCCTCTGCTAATGGGTTGAGTAACCTGGCTGTCACCTTTGGGAAAAACTGTAGCCCTTTTCCTTATAAAACATCTACATTGGTCTTTGCTTCATTGTAATGGAGCTGCTGAGTCAGGAGTGGAAGCTCACGGCTGCCCAGCCCTTGTTTAGGGCCTTAACACCCAATATCCAAATGAAAACTTGGATTTGAGCTCCAAATGCCAGAGGGGAGATCTGTGTGAGGGATTTGGGAGCCACCAAAGCTCACCCAGGAAGCAGGAGCCCCTCTCATTTGGGTTTCCTGGGCTGCCCTGCACCTGGACCTGCTGGAGGTGGGTTGTCGTCCCACCCCCCCATCTCCATCTGTCTCTGCTCTGTAGGGATGGACCTTTCAGCCAACCAGGACGAGGAGGGTGACCAGGAGACCTACCAGCTGGAGATCAACAAGGACACCAAGAAATGCGCCTTCCGGACCTACACCGGGAAGTACTGGACCCTCACCTCCAACGGGGGCATCCAGTCCACCGCCTCCACAAAGTGAGTCTCCTGTCCCCGGCAGCTCAGGGCAGTGCCTGGGCTTCAGAGAACCCCCTGCATCTCCCAGGGGAATTCAAGGGGGATTTTCCAGCGTGGGTGCTCACACCAAATGCTTCCCAGCAGAGGCAGTGCATTCCTGGGAAAGCCAGGGATGTGTCGGGGCTTGCCGCCCACGATGCTCTGGAAGTCCCTGGGGCCACATAATCCTTCCCGGCTGGCTGGGGCTGTCGAAATGCTTTGCCCTGCAGTGCAACTCTGAGAGCCAGGCGGAAACCCCAGAAGTGCCTTTGGCTGCCTTGCCTGCCTCCTGCCTGTGGGGCGAGGGCTTCCCAGCAGGATGGCCACCACAACACGAGTCATCCTGCAAAAACAGATCGAATCGGGCTCTCCCGATCCAGCCGTGACCTTCCCAAGCCAGCAGGGTGGCAGTGGCAGGGTCCCTCTCTGTCACACCCCACTGACTGCCCTCTCTGCCCCACAGGAACGCGAGTTGCTACTTCGACATCGAGTGGTGCGACAAACGCATCACCCTGAAAGCTGCCAACGGCAAGTACGTGACAGCGAAGAAGAACGGGCAGCTGGCAGCCTCCATGGAGACAGCGGGTAAGGAACCCTTGGGCACGCCACACCAGGACAGCAGGGGATGAAAAAAGCCTTCCCAGAGCCAGGCTCTTCTTCCAAGTGGTGTTCAGGCAATAAGTTCTCTTAGTGACTGATGTGCTGTGAGATGAGGGGACAGATGGGGTGGATGAGAAATGGGTGGGGGGCACAGCCCCTGCTCCTCACTGCTGCCTGCCAGCTTTGGGGTCTGGCTCTGTGCCCCCCCGGCTGCTCTCACAGCCCCTGTCCCCTCGGCGCAGGCGAGACGGAGCATTTCGTGATGAAGCTGATCAACAGACCCATCATTGTCCTGCGCGGCGAGCACGGCTTCATCGGCTGCCGCAAGGTCACCGGCACCCTGGACTCCAACCGCTCTTCCTACGATGTCTTCCAGCTGGAGTTCAACGACGGGGCCTACAACATCAAGGGTGAGTGCCCGGGGTGGCTGCAGGCTGGAGGGTGGTGGCCTTTGGGGTCCCCATGCTGGCTCACGAGGCCACCGTGTCCCCTCTCCTGCAGATACCACTGGGAAGTACTGGATGGTGGGGAATGAGTCATCCGTCACCAGCAGCAGCGACACCCCTGTGGACTTCTTTTTTGAGTTCTGCGACTATAACAAAGTGGCCATCAAAATCAATGGCAAATACCTGAAGGGCGACCACGCTGGGGTGCTCAAGGCATCGGCCGACACCATCGACGCCTCCACCCTCTGGGAATATTAATGCACTTTAGGGTACCTCCCATTGCCAACTTCTCTTTCCCTTCCTGTCCTCTTTTCCTTTGGGTTCTGTTTCTCCTCTCTGTAACAGGATTTTCAGACTGGCTTGCCCTTCCCTCCTGCCATAGAGTTGGTGCGTTAAGTGGGAGGTGGGTGTCCATAAATCCCTGTAAGAACTGGAAAAGTGGTGGGGCTGCCTGCCTATAGCTTTGTAGAGGGGTCTGTCTCTATCCCCCCCATCCCTGCCTCCCTCCAGGTTTGCTGGGCTTGGAAACCTCTGTATTCCCCTCCTGGCCCCAAGCATCACCTTAGGTAGTTTACTTGCCTCTCCTCGATTTAAAAAAGGGAATAAGATCGCCTCTGTGCTCGCTTCTGCCATATCAGCACTGGCACTGCCTCAGACTGTGCTGCCAGTGTCCCCCGGAGCATCCGTCCTGTCCTGCCCTGCTCCGACCAGGGGTGGAGTGATGCTGCTGGGCTCAGCTGGCTCCTCCTGGCCTGCCCCAGCAGCTTCTCTCCCCTCCTGGACTGTGGGGCAGGTTCATCCCCAGCTGAGCTGTAAGAGGTGACCTTGCATATCACAGCATCCCTGGGGATGGGGCTGGTGTGTGCCAGCACATCCCTGTGGAAGGGCCAGCAAGCTGCCCCTCCCCCAAACTCCTGGAAATGATTCTTTAGGGTGATCCTGTCTGGAAAGCCTCAGCCTTTCATCTCATGGAGCCCCGTGCTCCTCCTGTCCCTCCACCCCTCCTTGTGCTTCTGGCTCTGGAGGAACATCCCAGACCCTGATGGTGGGTCCAGCCTGCCCCGAGGCTGGTCCTGCTGCCGTGCCTGGAGGGGAGGGTGTGGGGGGACACAGAGCCAGCCCGTGCCAGGGTGGGGGCTTCATCCAGCCCATCTCCGGTGGGCTTCGGTCCCAGCAGGAGCCGGGCTGGCCGACGTGACTTCCCCGGGGCAGTGGCTGGAAGCATAAACTGCAGATTTTGGTTTACAGAATAGAAAAGTTCCTTAGCAAACTTTGCACAGTGATATTTGCTGAGTACCTTTGTTGTTGTTTTTCTCTCGTAAAATACTGGAACAGTGAAGTGAATCACTGAACACCTAATGCTGAATTAGGAAGCGCCCACTCCCGCGGGCACCCTGAGGGGGCAGCTCCCAGTCCCACCATCCCCAGGGCACCTGGGCTGGGCTCTCATGAATAGCAACCCTACTGGAAAAGGAAAAAAGAAAAAAAAGACCAAAACAGTATTTTTGTTAGTCTCTATTTATATATGCTCTCCATGGCACTGTGTGACCAGCTGTTGTCTGTACTAGGTCTGCATTAGAGTTTAACGCTGTCTGTAACGGGTGATGCTGTGTGTTCCTTAGGGTGTTGAAAGGCACTTTATCCTTTGGGGCCTTCCCAGGGCCGGTATCTGCTCCCTACAAACATACCAAGGAGCCTTTTCCCGCGTGGGCCCCCTCTGGAGAGGGGTAGTGCTGGTCCCACCCCACGCCAAGGGTGCTCTCGGCATCACTGCCGTGCCAAACCGGGGCCGGTCCCTACTGCCGGAGGCCAGGCAGGGGCTCATCAGCCTTAAAGCCATGAGGAGGGACTCCCCTCCACAGGAGCTTGGTGCTAAATTCAGCTGGGAGAGCGAGTGGCTGTCCCCAGGCAGGGGGACAACTCCAGGCGGGGGTCCCTCACGGGCGCAGGGGAACCCGGCTGGGACTCTACCTCGGCTCTGCGCTCACATCCAGGGGTGCCCGTGCCCCCCGGCACCATGTGTCCCCCTGGGGACCAGGCTGCCCCTCGAAGGACCGAGTGTCTTGAAGCCCTGTGTGACCCTGTGACTTGACACACTCTCACTGGCCTTCACCCCCTCCCCGTGTCACCGCCTCCCCATCCCTGTCACGGTCCGAACCACGTAATTCCCGCTCTGGCTTCTCCCGTGTGACACTAGGTCAACATCTCTCCTGTTTCCTCTTACCAGGTGTCGTGACTCTCTGAAAACATCTCACTCTGAAAATTTAAGTTTTGGGTTTGTTCAGTTTTTTTTTATTATTATTATTTTTTTGTAAGTGCCATTTGTATAACTTAAAAAAAAAATAGCTTCAAATGGAGAAAGATGACTTAAAAAAATAAAACCTGCATTCGGATTCAAACTGGTGTGTGGTCTGTTGGGGCTGCAATGGCCTTTTAATGAGGGAAGAGCCTGAGCGTGCAGAGCTGGGGTCGTGGAGCCTTTATCTGACAAAAGTTGAGCTGGTTCTGGAGGGTTGAGGAGCTGGTGGGGAAGGGAATGGTGACCAAGATGCTCCAAAGAAGTGTAAAGGCAAAGGCACCTGGAGGCTGGGTCACTTCTGGAGATGCTCAGAGCAGCCTGAAGCCACCGAGCCCATGGGCACCTGGGGATGGGTGACCCATGGATGGGGCAGGACCACCTCAGCTGCAAACCAGCTGTGCCCCCACAGAGCTTTTTCTCTTGATTCAGGCATTTCATCTCCATAGGATGACCCAGGTGGGAGGGAAGAGCACTGGGATGGGAGGTCTGGGTGTATGGTTGGGTGGGGGTCAGCAATCAGCCTGCTTTACTTGGGGATGTGGAAAAGGGAAAGATAAAGGACTAAAGCGGGGAGCGCAGTCCAACCCACGTCCTGCCAAAGGAGCCAGGATGTGCCCCCAGCCCTCTCAACAGCTGAAAGCAGCCCTGAAACTCAACCAACAGCACCTCCAGCACCTGCACCGAGAGCAGCCAGAGCTTCCCTGCCTGTCACCACCACAACCTGGCTGGGCACCGACAGGCTCCTGCCTGCCTTGAAAAATGTAAAGCTGTTTGGAAAAAGCAAAGTCTGGGAAAGGGGGGGGCGCTCCCCCCAAGCACACATCCCAGGGGGACTGGGGGACAGCATTGCCTAGAGGGACCTTCACCATCAGATGGGGGGGGTTGAGCCCTGCAAGGGTCAAAGGAAGGAAGGAAGGATGCTCAAGTCCTGACTATAAACAGGGAGAAGTCGGGGCAGTGCAGGAAATGCTGAGCAGCTCCGATGGCCACGCTTGGCCTTGCTGTGACATCTGTGTGTGCATGAGCAAACCTGGCTGTGACACCAGACTGTGACACCCAGCCAGGGGAGCAGGCAGCTCTGCCAGCGGGTGCCCACCCAGGGAAGGGGCTCTGGAGCTGCAGAAGGACTCTCACCCTTCCCCCTCTCCCCCAGCTGCCAACACACATTTCCTTTTCTCCCCTCAAGGCTGGATTCTGCATTTACCATCATTCACCACCACTCCAGCACGAGAGGAAATCCCCTCAGCCTTCCCCCCCATCCTAGTTCCCATTTAAAGGAGCAACTGGAAACCATTTTCTATCCCATCCAGTTTTTCCTCAGGAGCACATGGAACAGATTAAGCTGTTCCAGGAGGGTCAAATGGGTTTTTGCCTTACGACCTGGGGAGTTTTCACTGGCACAGGCTGGGATCTGGCCCCACTCCCTGGCATTTTCCCAGCACCAGGCTGGCACAGGCAGGGGATAGGAAGACAAGGTCTTGGCTGTAAGGAAAGCACACAGGTGAAAGCCACAGTGCACAAATTTATTTACAAAAATTCAAATTACAATATAATACAGGAACTTTTTACACACAGAATATTAGAACTGTTTACTACCAGAATGTAAAGAAAAATATTTTTTGGTTTTTTTTCTCCTTTTTTTTTTTTTAATAAACCACCTATTTATTTTCAGCTATTGTTATACAAAGTTGCAGAACATGCACATCTTTACAGGTCTTTTTTTTTTAATACAACGTTTTGCTAAGTGCAAATACTAAGTTTCTCTCTCCACCTTTAAGGCAAGTAAATGGGACACTGCAATTAGCTGTAAGAAGTTCCTGTTATGGGATCAGCCTGGGCACAGCAACCTCCTCGTTGCCTTCAAAACCTTTTAACAAGCAGTTCCAAAGACTGGGCAGGAGGGAAAATAGGATGCAGGAGTTAAGAGACCAGGTCAAGGCTGGATTGGGTGGCTTGGTAAGTTTTGGGCTTTTTTTTTTTAAATAGATCAACACAGATTCAGAAACAATTTGAGATCTCCTGGGTTAGAGGGGAGAAGCAGCCATGTGCTTGGGCTGCAAATTTTTGGTGCAGTGGGTGTTTCCTTGGGGAGAGGAGCAGTGCTGGGAGTGCTGGGCAGGGTGCACCTGCACATCACAGACCAAGCACTGATTTATCTCCTCTTGGACACAAATAAGCCCTTGGCTTTGGTGGGGGACACAGGGAATCCTCTCTTCCCTCTATATCCTCCAGGGCCACAACAGCTGTGCCAGGGCAGCAGTGACCCCGGTGGATCACGGTCACCAACCTCCCCTTGCCCCCTCTGCTGACACCCCTCCAGCCCCTCGCTCCATGTCTGCACTTCCCTCCACCAAGGCTCAGTTCTCCACGCCCACACATCCCTGGACATGCACAAAAAGATAGGACTGGACCACCATTTTTTGCTGGATGACCATCCTATTTCCTTCATAGTTTGGGCCACTGGTTCAGCAGCTGAGCTGTGCCCCGGCTGCTGCCCCCCCTCCACTGCCTGATCCTTCCTGCACTCACCGGGAAGGGCAAATACATGCCTTGGAGAGTCTGGAGGGCTCATCCAAACCAGCCCTTGAGCCCAGAAAATCTCACCTATTAAACAAACAAGATTCCATTTCCATAAGGGAAGCCACCACTGCTTCTTCTGACCTGGGTCTGTTTACTCAGCAGCTGTAACAAAGCCCTCCCTCCCCAAACCCTACAGGATTCCTGCTCCTGGCTGCAGGAATCGGGCGCTGCAAGGCAGGATTTAAACCTGGTCAAAGCCCAGCTGAGCAGCAAGTAATAAAGCTCCTGCAGCTCCCAGACTGCTGCCAGGAATAAACTAATTCAAAATAGAAAATTCCAGCAGCAAGGGAATAGCAGATGGTTATTAATGCTAGAGAGGCCACGGCACAGAGGAGCCAGAGTGCTCCACAGGGAACCTTCGACCCACAGGCAACAGGAAAAACACTCAGCTCCAAAAGGCATGGAAGTCCTCCTGCCTGGGAGACCTTCCTGGGGAGAACAGTCCCCAAATGCTGTCCCAGGCCTCGGTCCAGGAGCATCCCACCGATACCCTGTGTCCAGCGCTCCCTGCACACCCGAGGGGATCTGGGGTCCTGGAATGCTGCACGTGGGGCTTTGGCAGAAGCTGTGAGGTGGAGACAGGGAATTTTACCTGAAAAGAAAACAAATAAACCCACAAAACACCTGGATGCTGAAATACAGGGGGGAATAACAGGAGGGGGAAATGCACTCAGAGAGTTCCCAGCAGGACAGAACAGGATGAAGGCCAGAACAAAACATTTGGAGAACAACAACATAACTGGGCTGCTAAAAGCTAGCCCAACATTCCTGGGAAGAGGGGTTTTTTCCACTCCAACCATTTTCTTTTCTAGACAGGGCCTGTACCAGACAGCACAGCCCAAGGGCTGTGGAGAAAGGGCTTTGTGCCACCCTCCTCCCACAGCCCAGCACTGCACTCCCCACTTCTCACACGGAAGTTTTGCTTTTTCCCTCACTTCCTCAGCCCAGCAATACTCAAGTTTAACTTTTAACATGCTTTTCCAAAGCCAATTATGCTGACATACACATTTTCATGAGTTATTTGGTGCTGTGGAAGCAGCCGGCTTCCTGCAGCATGAGGCTACAGCTGCCCATTGGGTTGTGGGGGGGTTTGGGTATGGGGGCTCCCAACTCGCTGCAGCTATGGGGAACATTCCCAATTTTCCTACCACAGGACACATCACTGCCTACATGTCTATCTGGCTGTTTCCCAGGCAGTTTTTGCAATAAAGGGCACAGCTTTGGCTCCAGGTGGTTCCAGCAGCTATCTGAGCACTGCCAGAAACTGGGGGAGGTTTGGAACACCAGATGAGAACGGCAAAGCAAAGGCCACATTTCAGAAGCTGAGGGGCACACACCTCTGGGGGGAAAAACAGAGCACTTCAAAGGGGGTGAGTTCAGTCCAGCCAAAGATTTGGATGCCCAAATCTCCTGCTACTTCCTAACACCCCCAGCCAGAACAGGGCTCTGGGTTTCCTACCAAGATCTTGGCAATGGGACAGCTGCTGCAGCCCCTCACTCTGCTTGGAGAGTGAGGAATACTAAAAATGCTACACTGACTTGCTTTTGAACAGTTAATTTCTGCTGGGAGGTGGCAGCAGGATACAGGGATGCTGGAGAACACAGGAACCCCGGCCCTGTGCCTCTCCACAGACAGGAGGGCTGGGGCAGCTGCATTATGTTAACCTCGCTCCTGAAGGTCTTACTCGGATGCCAAGTGTCTCCTCCCTTCCCCCAAGACTCACTTTGCTGCTCTGGCCAGCAGGAAGGCAGGATTTTTGGAAATTCCCCAAGGAACAGCTGTATCCCTGTGATCCACAAAGTCTCACTTTTCCTCCCAACAGCTGCCTGAACAGGCTTTATCAAAACAAGCATCTGGATGCCCAGCACAGGGGGGAATTCCACCCCTGAGAAATGTAGCACCAAACCCTGTTGCAGCACAGGTTGAAATGTTGGATCACAAAGGTTTGGAGAAGCCCTAGAGAGGGTGCAGTGCAGGGACACGGAGTCCCCTGGCTGCTGGCTAAACCCCAGAGGGGCTGGAGTGGGGAAGGGGTGACGTTACGGGGTGGCTTTGCCCTGCAGTGCCTCTGCCAAGTGCTGCTGGGGGCAGGTCAGAACCGGTGCCGGGGCTGAGGGCCAAAGTGCATAGGCAGGTTGTGCTCCAGTTGCACGTTGATCTGGGGAAAGTCAAAGTTCACCCTCATGTTGGGCAGGGGGGGCACGTAGGGAGCGGGGATGGGGCCGATGTTGAGGGGGATGTTGTTGTACATGGGGCGCACGGGAGGGAGAGGGAACGGGGGGTGCACGAAGGGGTACGGGGGCATCCGGGGCTGGTGGAAGTTCTGAGGAACCGGTCTGGGGATGACTTCAATTCTCTGGATTTTCTCCACGGGCTTTTCCACGGGAGGGCCAATGCGCTTGAAGCTGTTCTCTGCACAGGGAGGAGAGCAAAGAACAGTCACCCCACAAACCAAACTCCCCGAGCTCAGTCCATGGTGTGACATTTGCCATCGGCATCCCCCATTCCCAGCACATTCCACAGCATCACTGCTGGCCCTTCCCTTGCTCCAGGAGCCACAGAACGCAGCGTGAGCTCTCCAGGCTGGCTCCTTTCACCAACACCATCCCACAAAGGGGAATATTTCCTTCAGTGGGATGTCAGGCAGCCCCTGTGCTCCCCAAGACACAGCTCAGAGGTTTTGCTGTCCCTCAGCCACTTTGCCAAGCAGAGAAGAGATATCCACAACACCAGTGCCACATAAGAGCTGGACACAAATCTTGTGCCTGCTCACAATCCCAGCAGAAGTCTGTAGGCAACAGCACTTTAAAAACAGACCAGTTCCCAGGAGGAACAGAATCCAGTGAAGGTCCAGAGACCCATCAGTAGCTGGGAACCCTGTGCTGTCCCATCATCCATCCTCAGTCTGATCCTGACTGTGACTTACCCCCATTCTTCTTCCTTTGCTCCTCTTCAGCCTCCTTCTGAATCTCATGGATTATCTTCTCATCATCTTCCTAGAAATCAAGGAATACACCAAGAATCAGTGGGATAATTCCTGCTGCAGCAGCTTTCTGTTCTCTCAATGCTGCTTTTCTTTTCAGCACGTTTTCACGGGGAAAACCAAAAAAGATTAATTTGGCTGAATCATCTTCGTTTGGGGCTGGCCTAGATTTACCCAAAAGCAAAGCTGTGATGAGGGAACTGCAGCAGCACAAATAATCTGCACTCTATGGAGTATGACCAAGATGCTTGGATCAGCTTTCCAGGAAGATCAGCACTAAAATTCATTGACTTGATGGAAACCAGAGAACTGCGACCCAGCTCCACCCCTCTGAAGAGCTGTTAATCTTTTAAATGGCAATAGTCTATTAAATATTTACATTATACTAGCACTTGTAGAGTTTTTGGCCCAACAGCTGGAATTAACACAACTTAAATCCTGGCTCTAGTAGCTAAATGGTGCCATTTAGATCTTATCTGTAACTCTGAGAAAGGCATAAATCGAAATATGTTTCTTTAATGTTTGCCTAGAGGTTATAGCAAGAATATTCAGAGCTGCTGCTCACTGAGAACACAAGGATAAGCCAGAAATTGAAATTGTTCTGCCTCTCATCAGCTTCAGTTCTCTTAACTCAAAAGAGCATCAGTGAGATCCAACGATGCAGTGAAGCCTCAGGTGAGTTTCTGCATGTCTGTGGGGATGAAACCAAATGTGGAGATTTCAGGGAGAGCAGCTAAACCTCCAGGACAGTGTTTGGAACCCCGAGCTCCAAAGTACCCCACAGGGCACAAGACTCTGCTTGTTTTAGTCACCCTAATTTCAGTACTGCCAAAACACAAATTTCTTCCTGAACACTCTTAACGTGAAAAATATCCCTTATTTTGAAGAGTGCTCTGGAACTAAATCCAAAATATGCTTCGTGCATGCAGCTACACTGGAAGCTTTTTAAGCTTCCCAGTCCCCAGCTGACAGTCCTGCACATGTAGAGCCTGGGAAGCTTGTGGAGAAGTCCCCTCCTCCACCACCAGATAAGGTTTCCCTGGGAGACTGAAGTTATCTTAATGTGCAGAAAGCCAAAAACTCAATACTTCCCTCCCTTTTATTATTCTGTGAGTCAATGGTTAAAATTAAGACTTTCCAGGACATGCCTTTTTTTTTTCCTTTCCCAAGCAGGCTGCTTGCATGGACTGTTAATTACAGCCTATCTGTCTCCATAAAAGCTGCTGAAGAATGGCTCTTCTGAGCTTATATGGAATGCCTAACTGCACCCCAAGTATCCATTTTCCCAGCTGGAAAACCACCTGGGCATGCTCCACAGGCAACCAAACATCCCCTGCTCTTTTGCTGCCCCAGCAGCACTCTCAAAGCTTGGTTTCAAAGTTTTAAGACTTCATTTGTTTTTCACTTCTCAGACTTTTTTTTTTTGGCAATGTTGTTGAAAATGGACACAGCCACCACACCCATTTTATTGCCACTTACTGGAAAAGATGCACCTGAAGGTTTATATGACAAGAAATATATTTCAAGCTCAGCTGAGCAAGATCACCCAGTACCTCCTTTCCTCACACAAAGGCATAAACCTCACCTTGAAGCCTAGAAATGTGGCCTTTAAGTTAACAAAATACTGTTACTTTAGTCTAAGTCTGTGAATACTGTTACTTTAGTCTAAGTCTGTGATTACAGAGTAAACTCCTCCCTGAGAGGGTGGGGAGGCCCTGGCACAGGCTGCCCAGAGAAGCTGCGGCTGCTCCATCCCTCCAAGTGTCCAAGGCCAGGATGGGGCTTGGAGCAACCTGGGCTAGTGGAAGATGTCCCTGCCCATGGCAGGGGATGGAACAAGACGATCTTAAAAGTCCTTTCCAACAAAATCTATGATTAACCCTGTGAAATGGTGCTTCCCAGGGACACCCCCTTCCGGTCACCACTCCTGCTGCTGCAGCTCTGCTCAGTAGTGCACAAAACTGGACACACCAAACACAACTTTACCAGACCCTCCTGCAGCCAGGGCTGCTCCAGCCTCCCAGTTTAAACTGCAGCTGACCTCCCTCTCACGGGGCTGGACACATCCATCTGCCCCGGGGCTGGAGCCAGCTGCACTCGCCCGAGGTGATGCTGGATTCGATTACTGCGGCTCCCAGAGCGCCGGGGGAAACAGGGAACAGCAAACCCCATCTGCCAGACCTCCAAACTGACCCCTAGAGCTCCCTAGGACAACATAAAACCATCTCCCCAAAGTGCAGCAGCCACAGATCCCACTCAGCTTCAGCCCCCTGGGGATTTCAAGAGGAGCACAGCTCACAGCACACCCTGGATGCAAAAACCTGCCAGGCACAGACCTGGATCAGGATGACGAATTCCTGACTAGTTCTGAAACCACAAATCACAGCAGAGCCACAACAAACCACATCTCCAAGAACAGAACTTATCAGCCCTGTTGCTTCTCTGCTGATAAAAGTGTAATTTCCCATTTGAAGGTTAAGAAGTGCTTACACTTAATCCCACATACCAAGCCTTGGTTTGGAAATTTTTTTTGCACCATTATCTGAAAGACGAGTATCCATTAATATCAAAAGAATAAAAACAACCTGCACAACAAGCACCTTCCTACTTAAGAGGCTGACATTAAATTTGGCAAGTGATGAATACACAGCACAGTTCAATACCTGCAGTATTTAGGAAAGACCCACATCCCAGATGGAACAAAAGAATTGATGATATGTAAACAGCAAGGTAATTTTTGGACGTTCTGAAAGAAAGCCGATGCTGCAAGTTCTGCCTAATACATATTGTGCAGGTCAGAAAAAAAACCCAAACCAAGAAGTCCTGGTGCTATTTTAGTGAATCTTGCAAAACGCTTCTAATTCTTTGAAAGCAAAGGCTGTTTTTTAATACTATAGTAATTAGAGAGATGACAGATTCATCGAGGGGTAAAGCACCCACACCAAAAATTAAGATTTCATTAGCACACGTATGGCTGGTTTTGTGGTGAGAAACCTTTTAGCATCACATGGGGTGGAGGCTGCAGAAGGATTTCAAAAGCTTCTTGTGTCCGTTTCCCTGCGCGGGTTCAAGTCCCTTAATAAAGGATTAGATTATAATTTTAATGGCCTGTTCACAGGCTGTGTGGATTGAAGGCATTTATCTTGTCAAGTTAACAGTCATCTTCCTGTCAGCTGCCTTGCCTTCAGCAAGACAAAAAAAAAAAAAAAAAAGAAGAAATAAAGAAGAAAAAAGCAACCTCCCAACCCTAGGGGGGTGGGGGGGGGGGGGCGGTCTCAGCACTGGGCAGTTTTTTGAGCAAAGATGTAACTTGGCTTTTCTGCCAGAGAGGAAATGCAGGGCAACGCTACAACGTGGCCCTTCCCCACACTCTGCTGCATCACGAGAGAAGGGAGGTGGCCAAGTGGAAAATGCAAAGGATCTCTGAGATGCATTCACCCTTTTTATCTGCAGAAAGCAGACGTGGTCATTAACAGCAGCTGTGTTTTCAAGAGACAAAACAGGACCGAGCTTTGCCCCAGACCCAGCAGCGGGATGCTCTGTGCAGGAGCCATCCCGTCCTGTAACCAAGGAAAACAAAAGCTCATCCCTGGCCAGTGTGGGAGCCTGCCCTTGCCATCCTCCAGCTGGGAAAGGATCTCGGCATTCTCCTTTCAGCCCTCTCCCATTGAATCCAGGGAATGCGGCGAGCACGGAGCCAATCACAGCAGAACGGATGGCTCGGCCGGCCTGTGGATGGATTAGCCAAGGAGCAGGGCTGGGTTGCTAAGAGAGGCACCTTTTCATGCCAGGGAGGCCTGTTACAACAATGCTGCTGCAGAGGAGCCTCACCCAGCATCCACACAGGGCCCTGCCACAAGCAGAAAGAGCTGCTGGAGAAACAAACTGCCCTTGGGAATGAGAAAACACAGCAGCAAAGGAGATAAAAGCTCAGCAAATCACACAGAGACAACCTCCCCCCAAATAAAACCTCCTCTGCCCAGAACAAAAGTGCCATCCAGGGAACTTTAGAAAGCTCTGTTTTTATCTCCTGCGCTTCTCGTTATCTTTAATTATTAAGTGTCACCGGGAAGCGGCTGCCACCTCCTGAAAAGAGGGAAAACAAGAATCCTGGTGACTATTTCTGGGCTCTGCAACCCCTCCCCTACTTTAGAAAGTGCTTCACCACCGTTGCCTCCCCCTTTCTGCCTCTTTACTGCTTTCTTTTTTCCACGTATGTGTGGCCGCAGCCGTTCCTAATAAACTTGAAATGATTTTTCACGACAGAGGCTTCCAAAGGACTAAGGGGTTTTGTTTCAAATCATTCCCAGATCAGCTGTGGAGAGCCTGAGCAAGAACAGGCATCGGCTGTCTCCAGCGTGCTCCTCCATGCAGCAGGAAGCAGGGATAAAAGCAGGCTGTGTTGTAACTGGAACAGGGCATCTGCAGTGCTGCAGGAAAAGGGGGGCCGGGATGGGGACGAAGCACACGCTGGCGTTCAAGAAATGTAGAGTTATTTTAGCAACAGGCATTCCATATTAATGGCTTTCTGTGAATTCCCCGGATTAGCCATATGCTTATGATTGAGGCATTTTATAGCAGTCAAAAAAACCCCAAACCCACCACAAACCCCACATCCTAAATTTAGGGGGAGCTTCCCCCCCCCTCCAAATCCTAAAGGCAGCACTGTGCACTTCATGCATTTCCTTGATGCATTTGAAGTTTTACACAGTCTTCTCTCAACATCATCTTTTTATAACACTGGAAGGAGGGATAATTGCAAACACCTCATGATGATTAGTCTGCTGCTTTGAACTTTAACGATGGGCCTTTGGGAGGGTTTTAAGAGTTTACTGAAAACATCTTAAAACTTTAAAGCCAAAAAAGCCCCTGTGCAATATTACTGATGGCCCAAAGATGAGTATTAAATTCAAAATAATACATTTGAGACCAGAACCTGGTTTACCAAAACAGCCGGAGTGCATTAACCATGTTGCATCCCGGGATTTGTAAGAACTGGATGAAATGCACACAAGCAGCCTTAGGTTTGCTACAGATATTTAGAAATCAGGGCAAACACAGCCCCTGCATCCCAGAGCCAATTCATAGAATCATAAAGTGTCCTGAGTTGGGAGGGATCCACAAGGATCATCAGTCCAACTCCTGGCCCTGCACAGACACCCCAACAATCCCACCCTGTGCCTCAGAGCGTTGTCCAAATGCTCCTGGAGCTCTGGCAGCCTTGGGGCCGTGACCATTCCCTGGGGAGCCTGGGCAGTGCCTGACCACCCTCTGGGGGAAGAACCTTTTCCCAATATCCAACCTAAAACGCCCTGACACAGCCCCTTGTGAGGAGCTGCAGCCCTGATGAGTCTCCCCTCAGTCTCCTCCAGCAGAACAAACCAAGTAGCCTCAACCACTCCTCATACAGCTTCCCCTCAAGGCCCTCCACCATCTCTTCTCTGAATGCTTTCTTTAAGCATTAAAGGATCCTTAAAGGAGCTTTATTCCCACTGCTCCTTCCTGAGCTTTGTCGCTGGCAATGTTGCATCAGCCCCTCCTGCAGAGCAGAGCCAGAGCCCACGTGGACTCTGGGACACGAGGATTTTTGGCCAAGCAGCTTCCTGGGAAGGGCTCCTGGCACCTCCTACAGGGGTGCAGAGCACCCGTTAGTTCCAGAAGAAATGCAGGGATTAAACAATTCCTGCCCGGCCCCCCTGGAAGCTGCTCACCACAGCCCAACTGCAGCTTGTCTCAGAGCCAGCAAATATTGCACCGATACTTTTAAATCAGACTCCAGCCTGATT
Organism: Corvus hawaiiensis; assembly: GCF_020740725.1. Lineage (NCBI taxonomy): Eukaryota > Metazoa > Chordata > Aves > Passeriformes > Corvidae > Corvus > Corvus hawaiiensis. The sequence goes on from NC_063228.1 coordinate 5,993,263, forward strand.
ACAGCTTGGGGACAAGATTTTAACTAACCTTTAATTATGGGAAATTTTGAAGCCTCTGCTTTACTCTCTCAAGATCATTTGAGACAGAGACTAACAGATGCTGCCATTCCTAGAGGACTGCCTTTAATTTGTTTTTAACCCAAGCTAATGAATAGGTTTACTTATACTTTCACAAGAATTGTTTCAGACTCAGAAAACATTAAACATTTGGAAAAGAACAAAGGTTCCCTATTTTAAAGAAACCTGAATTTTGCTGTAAATAATAGGGATTTAGATTCAAACCAGATCCTTCAAAGGTCATGCCTTGGATGGACATTATCCCTGGCAAAGGACAGAACACTACTGATGCAATGGTCTTTTGCTCTTTCAAATCTCCGTGTCAAGACTCAAATTCCTGTTCTGTCTTTACATCCACCAGGGTAACTCCTGTTTCCATGTCCTATATGAGAGCAAGATCACCGCAGAGGGGTTGGGTTGGTGTGCCTAAGCTCCTTATGAGGGAGGACTGTGCACACAGGTACCCACCATCATTTCAGCTTCAAGCCAACAGTTGAGTTTTGTGTTACTCTTCGCACTGCAGCAAGGACAGTCACCCAGCTTCACCTCCCCAGCCCACCAGCACTCTACCATCCAAAAAATAATCAAATAATAAAAGAGCAGGCAGTGCCAGCTCTGTGCTGACAGTGGGAAATTTTTCTTTGCCACAACATTGGTTAATTAGAGAGGTGGAAAGGGCCTGGTGACAGTGGCCTCTTTGTGCTGCTTATTTATTTATTTATTTGAAAGTACAGTACGAGCTTTTTTGAGAGGCCTCATGTTTTCTCTGGCTCTGAACAAATGCCATCCCCCAGCACAATCAGCAGCCTGACGGGAACAACGGATGCCAGCGCTGCCGAGCCCTGAATTGCATCCTGCTGGAAAATGGGGAGGAGTGGGACAGGAATCCAGGAAACTCAGAACCAGGTGTCAGAAACGCTACAGGGGTGCGTGCATGGAGGTGTCTGTGTGCAGTTTAACAGCTCACATTGACAGGATAATGGAGGGAATAAAAGCAGGCAAGCGGAAGACTTGGAAGCTTATGCTGGTTGTGACATTGCTGGGAGATCCCCAAGAGTCTGGAGGTAGAAGGGAGAGATTTAGAGTAGCTTTTCCCTGGCTCTGTGCAGATGCAGGATTGTGCATATTCCCTGAAGAAAGGGGGGCTGGGAGCAGCCTGGAAAGCTGCAGAGACTCAAGACAAAGAACCACTAGGAAAAAGGAAGCTCAGGCAAGCCCTGGGAAGGCAGATCCACATTCATGTTGCTCTACAGCTTTGCTAAAATCAGGAAATTCAACTCCTGCTCCTTCCAACACTCCTGGATTTACAGTATTGAAGACCTCTATTTACAGAGATTTACTTGCTGCAGCAAGTTTTCCCAAGCCTGTCACAGATAGGAGCTGTATTAAATTACTACAGCTTCTCTCACAGCTCACTCCATGAATTCAGCTCTCCCTCTGCAGCTGTTGACAACAGCCCTGAGAATGGACCCAACTACAACTCTGGGCTTGCAGGCAGTTTTCTGATGGATGCATTTCTGTGACAGGATGCACAGCCAGCAGTCAGATCATCTGGGCACCAAAACCACAATTCCCCTTGCCTCCAGATGCCAAGCCATGCCAACACCATCTCAGCTGCAAAAGTAGGAATGAGTCCCAATAGTCCCAATGCTGGCTACTGTGCTTGGTGCCAGCACTTGCTCCCCACCAGCTCCTTCCACAAGCCTCGCTCTCCAGAACAGCACTCAGAGCACTTCCAGCCAAAGCCCTCATCTGACAGGAGCTGTTTTTCCCTAAAGCAACACCAGCTCCTTCCAAGCTGCGGTCAGATGTGACTCTGTGCTGTTGCAGGATCCCAGTGTGGTTTTTTAGCTGCCTTGGGAAAGGAAAAAAGTTGTGCTGGCTAAAACCATTTTCCCCCGGTGGAACGTGTGTATTTCAATGCGCCGGTGTGGACGGTGATTGAAACTGGGGTGAAAATCATTCACAAAAATCCTTTGTTACTTACTGTGGGGTCTGTCCAGAGGGAGCACTTGGCACAGTCCTGGCAGGGTGCCCCAGGAGAGCGTGGGTGCTGGCAGAAGTGGTCGTAGCCGTTGATGGCAGCCCGGCAGAGGTAGCACATCTGGGCGCCACAGCGGCACGACATGCGGTTACAGCCCTCCGACTTAATCAGGCCCGTCCCACACTTGTGGCATTTCCTAATCCGGGCAGCTGTCATCTTCTCCTCTCTGCAAGAAGAGGGAGAATTAGCAAAGGGGTCTTTGCACTCACCAGCATGTGGTAAAATTACTGTTACACTACCCCAGCGAGGCTTTAACCCCCTTCTCTTTCCTCTGACTCCATCCCCAAGTCCACCACTGTTCCAAGGAGATCTGGGCTCAGCTCCACTTGGAGCCAGCCCATGACAACTCAAGAACAAAATAAGTGAAAAAAGTCAATCACTGGCTGCATGCTGCAGCCCTGATCCTGGTTTCCATGAGAGCCAAAGCACCAGGCTCTGGCTTGGGAGGAATTTGAGATGCAAGTTCAAGGGCCAAAGGGCACATGGAAGCTTGAGCTGGCTGAAGGAAAATAAAGCCAAGGAAATAAAGTTCAGGAAAAGCAAACACTCGGCTGCCACCTCTAGCTTTTATGTTTGCCTGTTGCTCTGGCTACAAAGTTGCCATGACCATATATTTCTTTTCCAAGCCGGGCTGCTATGCTCCACATTTACTTGGTGTTTGTTAAATTTAAATCAGTAACTGAGAAACAATCACATTTTCCCACAGAGGCTTTTTCTTTTCTCTAAGATTCCCTACATATGTTTTCCAGAGGTTATTGCTTTAGGTTTAAGAGATGGGTTTTCATCTAACAGAGCACAAGTGGGAATCCAGGACAAAGCTCAATCCCTGCTCCCAAGGGACACCCTGGCAATGACACACACTCCAGCGCAGGCTCAGCTCACAGCAAGACTATTTTGGCACAGAAATGAAGAAAAGCTCGGTCATTTAATTAAAAGACTTAAGAATATAAATTATCATCCTGAGGGCCAATTTTCTGACCACTGGAGATCACGTTACACTTTAATTCACAACCTAGAAGTGAAATTTGATGACAGAAGAGCAAAGCCAGTGTGTTTTCATGGAGGGAAGCACAGTTCTCCTGGCACTGGGGAAGGATCATCCCTAGCCAGGCATCTCCACCCAGCTGCTTCAGTGCATCTGCAAAGTTCACATATGTTTGGGAGATGGCAGGGAGGTATTTTTGAGGACCACAGCAGCGAACCAGGCTACAGCACTGGCCCACAGACTGCTCCATCAGCACAGCCAGAGGAGCAGGGAGCAGTGAGGTGGGAACTTCCTGGCCTTGCAGACACCCAAGGTTCCCACACAGTTCTACACAGCACAACCTGCACCCAGGCATGTGGAGATGTGCTAAGAATAGACACAAAAACCCAACTTGAGAGTGACTTTCCTCGGAGCTGCAGCTGCTCTTCCCTCTGCCACTCAACAGGATGCTGTCAATGCAAATTTTTTTTTTTGGAAACTTTGAGCAAGGCAGGAAGTTTGGCCTGAACTCCAGCTGTGCTTCCCTTTCCTTACGCAGGGCTTCAAAAGGAAGTTTTCATTGTATCAGGCAGTTATCTATCCACAGACACAATTTGCTGAATGTTTTGAAACTGGTATTTTTTTCCTTATTAGGGACACGACAACTCGTTCCTCCTCCCTCTCATCCCTCTTTCCTACAGGGAAAGGATCAGCGAAGAAAAGTCAAATCTGTAAAGATTTTGTTCTGAATTAGGGACTGTGGGATGAGCAAACAAGAGTCATTCAAATCCCAGTGGTGGAGCTTTCCAACCTCTACTCAAGCCAGACAGACTCTAAATCAGAGAGGAAAGGATTGGGCAGCATGTGCAAGTCCCACTTGGCTGCATCAGACATTTAGCTCCATGGATGAAAATTCCCTTGTTTTCTAAATGCAGAGGATTTTGTCATTTACTGTAGATAAGAGAGTAATCAAACTGCAAAAGATTTTAGGGTAACAGCCAGGATTTACATCTGCATATTTCAAAATGTGACTCCACTTTATAACAATTCCTACAAACTGGTTAGAAACAGGCACAAGCTTCTGGAAGAAAACACATCCTCTCCCAAAAAGCACCAGCTGAGCAAACAGTGCAGGTCGCCACTCCAGATTTTCAAAGGGTAGTAACGACCTACTGTGACTCAATCCACTCTTCTGCCTCCATACACCACCTCCCTCCTCCCCCCAGCAATGCTAATGGGGGTTTCTCACCTCGGAGAAGGACCAGGTGCCAGCCTGCAGACACTGGGCCAGCCAGAGGAGCAGGCTGGGCTGGTGACAACTTTCCCACGTTCTCAAATTACCGGCTGGATTTGCTGCCAAGTATCTTTCACAGACAGAAATCCCATCCTGGGAGCTGTCTGACCCCTCAGCTCTGGCATCCCCAGGACCTTCCTGGGGAAGGTAGTGACAGCCAGCAGAAACTGAGGGACAATGTGCTGTGATTCCCAGTTCATCCACCTCCCTGTTTTCCCCTGGCTGTGGAGCCTCACTTACATGGATGTCCTGTATTTGATGTCATCCTTCTCAGCCAGCTGCTCACAGGTGAGGTTCATGTGCTCCTTCCACAGCCCCTGGCACTTACGACAGGTTTCCTGACGAGGATAACAAACATTAAAGGAAGAAAAAAAAAAAAAAAAGATCCAATACACCACTAACAGCTTCAAGAACTGTAAAAATTTCCCCATCAAGCTGCGGGTTCGCAGGCAAGGGTGGGGCTGGCAGTATGGTACAGTATCTACAGGTCTGTCCTCCACTGGAGGCCAAAGGCCACAGATAATGGAGCCAAGGGTCTTTCCAAAGCAAAAGAAAATGGATACAAAATGAATCTATAAATCCTAATTCACCTAAAACTCATGGGACAGCCACCAGGTTAACTGGTCACAATCCAGAGGAGACTGCAGAGGTGAAAATGTGGTGCCAAAGGACATCAAGTTCATCTTGGTTTCCTGACCAAAATCCTTCACCTTCATATAAAGGGCTATTGATGGAAACCTTGCAGTTACATCAAAACCTCAGCTTCACCAAGCGTACAAGCAAATATATATATAGTTTTGTAAAATCTCCCAAAATAAATAATTAAACAGCTGAAAAACAGAATGTGGACAAACATCCATAAACTGAGGTGGAATGGTGGAGTATGAACAAATATTTACATACTGAATCAGAATATCTGGACTAAACTTAGAGCAAGCAGCTGAACTCTCTTGTTCTTGCAAACTTTTTAGCAACAAGGCTCTAATCCAGGACGGGTACAGCTGCATGGGGCAGGATTAGGAACGGAGCTTGGACCAACACTGGGGACAGAGTTGATTTTTTCGGTTGGCTGGACAAAGAAAACAATTTTGTTTTGGGTCAAACAAGGGATTTTCCTTTAATTTGAGGAAGATTAAAAAACATCCAGATCAAACTTGAAAAAAGTACATGTTTTATGATCCAACTGTTTCATCTTCAGGATGGCTGGGGCTCAGGCTCTTAGATCCAACTTTCCCCCTGGCAGGAAAACCCATCTGGCTATGCAGCATCCTCTTCTCCTGAACAGCAGAAAAGGCCCCAAAAGATCTTTGCCCAGCCCTGGTCTCACTATCAGCAAAAGATGTCATCTGCAGAGACAGATCTTATTTGATTGCATTACCTTCATTTCATTTTAATGAAGAAATTGGATGTTTATGTGAGATACGATAGAAGAAAATGCTTCAAGATACACGTAGGCAGCAACACTCTTTTGATCGTGAATCAGACAAACAGGATGAAGGCCAAAGCTTCCAAGGAAGCCACCCTAGGAGGGGGATGCAAAATGGGGACTTGTTTGTATCTGTGCTCGCTGGGAGATGCCCAACTGCTCGTGCTTTCATCTGGAGAATGAAAGGCTCCTGGGCCTGGCTGGTGAGCCGGATGCGTTTGCAGACAGCGGGGAAAGGGCTGGAGCAAGCACGGAGCCAAGCGTGTGACTGCATCCCAAAAGCTCAGCAAAGGATTTTGCGATCACTCACCTTGCAAATGCACCCCTTGGCAGGCAGGCACTGGTTTTAAGGGGCAGTAAATGCCTCGGGTTCTATTGATTCTCATGAATCATTCATCACACCCTGTCTTTTCCCGCTAAAGCTGTTAAAACAGGCACCATTTTGTGTGTGCTTTTGGCAGGCCACATCTGGCTGTTGGCGGCACAGGAGGATCAGACTTGGAGCTGTTCACATACCTCCATGAGGACCCACCTTCCCCTCTATTCCCAACACACGGCCACATGCCATTCCGAGATCAAAAGTGCCTTAGGTTGGTTTTTTGTTTTTTTTTTTAATGTACACCAAGGGTTAAAAAGAGCCTTTGGAGCCCTGTTACACAGAACCACTTCCACATGCCAGCAACAGAGATTTAACAGCTTTTTGCCAGGAGGGTTGGCACACTTTCCAGCCAGGAGCCTGCTATTCCCAATTACTTAACTCCAGGAGCCTCCTCTGCTGCTGAAACGATGCCCTTCTGAAGCAGATGGTGCCTCTTAGACCCTCGTCCCAGGTCATTCCCTCTTGCTCCTGCCTCCAGCCTGGTGGCTATTGGAAACACTGCTCCCCCCCCAGAGCCCAGGCTGCCGTTATTTGCCAAACAGTTGTCTCCTGCCCTCAGGAAAAGAGATTTCTGTGCAAGCAAGGAGGAAGGGAAGAGGCACGGCCATGTAGATTCCCAGGATGGCATGACAGGAGGTATCCGGTTCTCATGTGACAGCAGCACAGCGGGTGCCACTGCAGCTGTGCGCATTTCTGGCATCCCTTCCAAGTCGTGCTGTCCTCAAGGAGCTGCAAACCCACAGGCAGCTGTGCCTGTGCCAATGCACCCCATGAAGGGGACAGCCCCGTGGCTTCCCGACTCCCGACTGTCACCTGGCACTGCCTCTAATTGAGCCACATCCTCTCCATGGGAGGCTTGGGAATATGCACCACACACCTGTCGTTAGCAGAACCTGTTGTAATTTTTCCCCTTATTCTACCCAAAACAATGGCACATTGTTGGATCCCTTCACACAGAACTGGGGAGGAAGCCCATGGTTCAGACAATGGCAACTGCTCCAGTACCACAACTGAGGTCACAGCCCTTGCCCAAGAAAAGTGACCTTTTTTAATTTCTACTGAGTCAAACTCGGCCCACTTGGCTGATAAGGGTTTTGCACATCTCACACAATGACAATTCTGAACTCTACAATTTCCACAAAGGGTTCTTTTACTTCAGAGCCAACCTTCGTTTGATAATGGAAGGTACCCTCCTGTGACCATATTAATTAACCTAAACAGGCTGTGCAATAGCTGATTTTTGCAACCAGCCAAGATTATTTCCATGGGAAGAACAGCACTTGGCACCAAGACTGGCTACAGCAATATAAGGCACCACCTAAATCCACACAAAGAGGGAACAAGTCCTTTCCAGCACTAAAATCATGTACTCCAAGTGTAGTGGCCAAAAAGCAACTTGGTCCACCAAAACAAAGATCCTTCCCAACTTCCTCAGCACTTGGTTCCTTAGCAAGCCCTGCTGTACTCAGGTAGGGGCACCTGTGTTTTAGCTTTAACAGTACTTCAGCTGAATGCATCATTTCTGGATGGTGTGAATTCCATGTGTTCTCCTCCCTTCTCCCAGCCCACTCCTCCTCACAGGCAGGTACAGCTAAGGCAGCTTACGCTTTAGGTGCTGAAGAAGCCTTGGCATCAGGAAACTGCTCCAAACCAGGCATGGAGACAGGAGATTAAGTATCTGCTGCCTGTTACATCTGCCCCAGCTTGGCAGGCAGCCTGGGACAGTCCATTACTGCCGCGCTGGGCCGAGGGAGGATGTGATGGAGAGGGTGTTTAATCGCACCCTGTAATCTCCTCACTGTACATCTGTTAGAGGCAGTGGCTCCGCTTCCTCTTGCTGCCCGCCAGGAAGCAGCCGGGATTAACACAAACATGTTTGGGTTCAGGAGGATCCTTTGTTCCCAGGGTCAGCAGTGGATGTGCAGCTTTCTGTGCTCAGGGCCAGCCTGGCCAAGGGTGGACGCTTTGCTTTTAGTGTGGGCAGCACAACCCTTCAACACCCTTGTTAATTGTCCCAGCACCTAATGAAGATGGCAGGGAGTGTGTTATGTGAATTTACCACCTTCCTCAGCACTTCTGCTGGTACTTCCAATAGATGCTACAGTTTTAAACACAGCCTAGAGTTTTTTTTCCTCACTCTATCATCAACTAAAAATAACTCCCTAAAGTCCATCCCACTCATCAGGGGGCAAAAATCCCAAGTAATCCAACTTTTCCTTGCCAGTCTCCACATTCTCTTGGCCACAGTCAGTGTTGTATGCACTGCTGGCAGTGTAACAGAAATCACTTTTCCCGATTGCAACCTAAACAAATGCCACATGGACAAAAACATCAGATGATCCGCACAGATCCCAGTCCGACTGCCCACGGCATTCCCACGTGCCCCCTTGTGCCGTAGGAGTTTACACGGAGCCATTTACTGACTGAGCAAAACGCAGAGAGGGTGAGGGAAACTCGACTTAAACAACAACAGGCGATGGCCCTGGCTGTTGTCACCGCCCTCCGCTCCCAGTGGTGCCTCTGAGCCGGGCCCAGCGCTTCCCCCAGCTCTCCATATGCTGGGTAATTAAATCCTTGTGCCGCTGTGATTCCCTGCATCCCCCAGGAAGGGCGAGGCGCACACTCCAGCCAGTGGTCTCTCTGCTGATGGCACACGCGGGGATGTTGGCTGAGAGGGAGGTAAAGCAGCCTGGGACAGAGCCCCAGTGATTGATTCGCTGTTTCCTCCTGCTCTCTGACACCGCAACAGGCTGACCCCAGACAGGCTAAGTTTTACCCAAAAGCACATGTAAATGCAAGTGCCTCAGAACAGCACCTCAGGGCCAGTCCCTATGTACTGTGCTGCTTTAATTAAAGAGCTGCAATTCCCAACCAGATGAGTTAATGGGAAAACAAAGAACCACAGAATCTTCCTCTCCACAAAGTCTCACTGTCCATAAAGCTGCACTGACCTTAACTAAAAATGGATGCAGAAGTAGACGAATGAATACAACCTTTAAGCATGGATAAGCTGTCATGAACACACTCCTTCATGGCTGTTTCTGGGATTTCCTAGATGTTAAGCTGGGATAAAGAGGCTATAATCCAGCCCAAGACAATCCATTTGGGTGAGACCCTCCTTTAGAGATGTACAAACACCCAGCACGGGAAGGGGGCCCCCAACTCCATGGATCCCTGACTGCCCAGTGCAGGGAAACCTCCTTCCAGCGTGAATTGCTGTGGCAATATTCCAATCCTGGAGCCACACACAACGGGCATGATGGGCAGCAGGTACCAACCCCAAACACAAAATCCAGGCAGGGTGGAGAAAGGAATGCTGTGACTTGGATGGCTGATGGAGCAAGGGGCTGGGAGAACATCCGTGGGTTTGGAGCTCCCCCGGGAGCACAGCTGTTCCCCAGGCAGCGCTGCCGCTCAGCGGCGGCTGCTCACACGGCAGGGACAGAGAGCAGGAAGGGAAACCTGGGAAAAACTGAGGTTTCCTCTCCTGAGTACAGCCATGAGTCGTTTTGTGAGGGGAGAGGTCACAGGGAGAAATAAAGCAAAGGCACAAGCTTGGACTAGGCTGTAAGAATGTGCTGGGGTGTAAAAAGAGAGACTTAAAAGTGACCGGGAGTTAAAAGCTGGATAAAAGAAAACATGCATTTATATCCAACACCCAACAAGAACCATAGAACAGAATCATAGAATCACTAAGGTTGGAAAAGATTTCCACCAAGTCTAGTCTTTCAGAAGGGTGGTTAAAGCTTTGATATGGCCATATATTAAACTCCACAACAAAAAATGATGACCCAAACCAACATCTTCTGTTTTGCCTGTTCTTTTTAAATTGAGCATTATTTTAGTCCCTCCCCATCTCTAAGACACAGGACATACTCAATGCCCTTTTCCTCTCAGGCTGGTTCCCATGAAGGTTTGGGTCATCTGTGTCAAAATCCCAGAACCAGAAATGTGTAGTAACTCCCGCCTCTTGCCTAAGTCAGTAGGACTATCTTGTATCTGTAAATTGGAAGTTTCTGAAACACACAGACCAAACCAAAATAAGCTTTTCTCTCCCCAAAGCTTGACTTTAAAAGGGAAGAACAGCTGCTGGTGTGGGTGAAGTGGTTAGAGACCTATGGAGCAAAAATATCTGCAGCTTCACACAAGAAGTGCTGCTCAGCATCACTATGACCCTGTGGCTGGCCACAGGTGGAAATAGCACTAGCACAAGAAATTGCTCCTTGATCTCACACTCAGGGTAACTAGAGTATGAGAAACAGATCTTTCATGGAGAAAGGACATATTTAATTAGAACTTGAACAAAACTATGGGTTTTTTTTTATTCTCTGGAATGTTTATAAAGTAGGATGTTTGTTTCAAAGCTACTTTCTCTCAAGCTCCAGGGCTGTGAGAAATACATCAAAAGGTGCAGGCAGCAGGTTGGCTGCAGAAAAGAGCACTGGAGTATTTGCATCACACATTCATCACACCAGGATGCCTTCCCCTGAGCTGAGCAACAAGTGTTTCTCACAAGCATAAGCTCTCCTCACCAAAATTAGGGTTTCTTTTCAAAAGCTCTGAGCAGGTTGGTATCACACACAGCAGCTCTCCAGCTCAGCACACTGAGAAGTTTGGACACAGCCAGGGTGGACTGTGACATGCCCAGAGGTGGTCACCCACCAACCTGAGTCCACCTGCAGTGCAGGTAGAGGAAAACACTGCCTGGCCACTTTATAAAGCAGGTTAAATACAGCCTGGGACCTCACACTAAAGATGTTGGCTAAATCACTGTACCTGAGGTCGTATCACTCCTTCCCAGGGAAAAAGTTAAGAGAAACTCAGCACATGCTACTGGAAACACATCTGTAGCTGTCAAGCACAGCTTTGATATCTGTTGGACTGATTGCAGGTAACAGCTACTGCCTTCCCAGCCAAGGTAAATAATTAACTACCAGCAGAGGAGTTCAAAGCCTCAGCAGCTGCCCCTCCTGCTCGCCCCCAGTGCACATTCCCATAGAGCAGATCCAGGAGGTTATCCATGTAATCCTCTACACAATCTCACAGAAAAAGGGATGCTGCTTCCAGTGGCTGCGACACTAAGTGATGAAATCTGACTGTGGAACTGGCGGAAACAATAGAGACCTTGGGAGAGAAACGGATTTAGATTTCAAGACAAGCAGCTTGATTTTTAAAGGATAACTCCAGAAGGTCACGCCAGGGGTTGCACCCAAGGATGCCAAGAAGGTTAAGGCTAACAAAAGCAAGGTATCTTATTTGCAGAGGTACCTGCTAACGATGCATTGTGAGACTGAGAGGAGAAACAATTACTGAAGTTAATTTTGAAACTTCCCTCTTACACCACCACACGATAAACAAATTCCCCCATCACCCCACCCCAGACACAAACCCCTACCCTTTGAGTGGCAGAAACTGGAGAGAGCCTCTTCCAGACCTGTCCTATTTCTTTAGCGGTTTTCTCTCCCCCTGCAGTTTCCCAGTTCTTATTGTAACACAAAAAGATCAGCAAGAAGAACTCTGTTAGAGATGTCCTCTCCTCCACCAAAAGTTGCATGGAGACCCAGGTTTACATAAAATACCTACAACCTTTTTTAAGGAATCTCTGAAATGTAACAATTTTGGTGGTGATTTAACAGCATTAACACACTTTGTTTTCAATTTAGAGCCTTTTAAACTGCAATCTCTACCTACAAGAGAAGTTCACACTCCAGATCATTACAACACCAGCAAGGGATGGGGGAAAGTGGACTGATGCTGGTAAATAGCTTTGGCCTGGGTACAAATCCACCCTCAGAAACTGGGCAAGCACAGCTTGTGTTGCCTGGGAAATTAAACCCAAATGAGGGGAAATCCCCAAAGTAAAGTGTTCCTAGCTTTTAACAGGCCACAGTAAACCAAAAATAAATTAAAAAATGTTGGGGAACAGGCAAGGATCAAGAAAATAGAAAGCAAAGGGATACCTGGCCTCCTTGAAAACTCAGAAATTCGGATGATTTACTGCTTTAATGCCTGTGTGGTTCAGAGTTACTTCTTATCTGCTGCTCCCCACATGAGCACTGCGCAGACAGGACACATTTGCACCCCTGAACTGAACCGCAAGGCAGCCAGCCCTGTAACTGTAATATTTATAGCAACAATGTTCACCACAGAGGTATGAAAATGGCCCTGTGAACCGCTAACCTCCATCTTGCACCTTCACCAATGTGACACTGAGTCACCTGCAGCTCATTCACTGTGCTAAAACAAGGCAGTGGAGAAACCAGAACCCACGGCCCCACAGCAGCCCGCTGGAACTTCTAAAAAAGCCAAAACCACCAAGAAGTGCCACACGGTGAAAGAGTTCACACCTGAGCTCCACTACAGAAATGCACTGGATTTCTTCCTGTGGCATAAAAGCAATTATTTTGAAAAGGTACCTGAATCACAAGAGCAATAATAAGAATAACATCTATCAAGCAAGTGAGGATACACCAAAACAAAGCAGAAAACTGATCAGGGAAATAGATGTGCCAACAACTTACTGATTCCTCTTCCACAGCCCCTGGGTGATGTTCCCATTCCCTCCCATACTTAAAGCACCCACCAGCTGGGCCTGGGTCTCTGTTGGTGCAGAAGTGGTGAAAAAACCCTCAAACAGACAATCTGTGGGTGGTTTTTAAAGTTCTGCTAAGGTTGTTTTGCCCTGCATGATGCAAAGTGAAGGCTGCAGGGAGCAAAGAGACACTGGGAAGGACCCACCAGCCCCACAAGGAGCAGGGCAGAAGGGATACAGTGACCCAAAGCCATTGAGCCAAGTGGCTGCTGACCCCCAGACCAGCCTAATCTTGACCAAAGCCAATCAAGCTGCCTTAACTCCCATGGGGGGATGGGCAGGTTAATGGAGCCATGTCCTGCCAAACGATGGTAATTCAGGACACGTTTTGTCTTCTAAGTAGAGAAATTGTTTAACCTGTAATTTATTTTTCAGCTAAGTCATATAATCCCTTTCAATTCACTTTTTTATTAGTCGCGGAAAAAATGCGGGGCTTGGAAATGCTTTGGAGTAAGAGAAAAACCACCTCAGATCTGCAGACACTGAAGCTAAGCTGAGTTAGCAACTCCAAAGGGAGCCTCTGCACCTGCAGCAGCTCTGAACAACAGCTGGTAATGCAGCAAGACAAGCTGAGTTCCACACAGCCACATGAGACTGGGCAGGAGGCCTGGAACCCCTGCCAGGTTTGTGGGGTCCCAGAGCTGCGTGGGACATGGCCCTTCCCAACAGGAGTGAGATGGGAAGAGAACCCTGCAACCTTGGCGTTGTGAAATCCCAAGCGAAAAGTTCCCTTTCTGCTAAGCTCGAAAACACCCATCGGAAAGACCGGTTCCCCTCTTCCCCTGCACAAGCACACAAGTTTAATTAAGCACGCTGTTCAATAATTTGCATGGCATGACTTGTCTACAAAACAGAGATGTTGCAAGCCTGTTATCTATAAAAGCAGAAAACCCCTCAAAATCCCCAAAAAGCACAAGTCACCTCATCTCCAGGGATCCCTTTGAGACCCAGCTGATCCCCAAGCAGCAACAGTAATTTCTGCCATGACCCAACTACAATGGCAAAACAAACTGGAATACTTCATGTTGTATTGCTGATGTCAATTCAGTTTTGAGAGGAGAATCCTGGCTGGTTCAGAGGGAAAGGCATCCTAACACCCCAGGCCACAGAGGAACAATGCTTCTGGTGCAGGACGGGGGTCCACTGGTCACTTTTACCTCACACAAACCATCTCCCTCCTCCTATTCCCATAGAGAAGGAAAAAATACAAGAACTGCAGGTACAGAGAGCTTTGGTACGGCTGGAGGTAGGTAAGGGTCAAAACTGGTGTTCTGGGGTTACATTATCCAAAGGGTGGATTATTCAGCTATGCTGTACATGCAGTTCCTCTGAAAGGATTAAGTCCAACACCCTCACAGGGATACAAGCCACAGACAAGAAAGCAGAGACACCCAAAGATTAAATCAACCATTTTAGCAGCACAAATGAAGTATTTAGATACAGACTGGTTTCAGCCATTTCCCCAGCCCCAGAGCAACTTCCAGATCCTGTTCTCATTTTCCCAGGATGTCTATTGTAAAGACAAGGAAAGGAAGGAAAAAAGAAAAAAAGCGTGATCACAAACACACCATCATTAAAAGAGTTGAAGAATATCCGGATGCTACTGAAAACCACTTCCAAACTGGTTCACCAGTACATGGGGAAGCATTTAGCTCCAGCTGACCAGTTAGTGACCCCAGGGAAGAGGCTTTCCATGGCAGCAAACCCCACTGTCAGCCACTAAGGAATGGAAACACCTTCTTCCAAGAGAGAAGTCTCAACTGTACCCCTGCAACCGGACACTGTGATCTAGTGAGGGGTGGCTGGAATGAAACGGTTCCTGGGAGCATCACGAGAGACTCTCCTAACTAGCTACTATCTTTTTTTCGTCCTCATTTCAGAGCTCAAGTGCCACAAAAGAAGCAAAAATAAAGTGTCAGCCAATAGGTTCTGCATGGAAGAAACACGAGCTGCACCACTTAAAAAAGGCGCAGTTTAACTGAATGCCAAACGAGCCATTTGCATTAACCTCGTGAAACAGGATATGAAGCACTTTAAGCAAGAAACAGGAGATTGACTTTACTAGAAAAATACTTTTAAGGTTCAAATTCATCAAACCATTTGTAGCCAGGGATGATTTGTAAAAGACATTATTGGCTGACAAAGCTGGCTTTTGGCTTTCCAAGCCATCAGCAATTACCACCCAGAGGAACATTGAGGGACACCAATGCCAAGCATCAGGCACAGACATTAACTGGGGTAGAAAATGGCTCTTTAGGGTTCAGGAAGAAAACTACTCTGAGACATCCATAAGAAGCCAAGACATTACACTTGGTGTAAAGGAGACTGTAGAGAAGAAGTGTGTATTGTTCTCCTGTGCTTATCTAGACTCAGAGAATCAGAGTTAGCTAAACTCAATCAGACACCGAAAACCATCTTGGGTTTGGACCAGATAAACCTCTCCCCATGAAATTACGGAGAGTCACAATTCCTAATTGCTGTCTTAAGCAACAAGACTCAAAAATCTATGGCACCCTTCAAACAAACAAACCCAACACCTCAGGGTCGATGTTGTAACTTAGTTTATTTTAGCCTAGAATTTACTATGTCGCAAATGCCATCCCCACCCGCTGGGATCTGGTAAGACCAGCCCCTTCCTCCTGCTCGACTTCTCTCTTCCACTTCTGACCCAGGATTTTATTGCAAAGGGAAACCAGAGTTATTGGCCATAAAAGGAAAAGACCCATCTGTCACATTTCTGCGGAGGGGAGTCAACTAAGAGGAACTTCAGTGACTTCCTTAAAACTCCGGAAACACCAGAGGCCACTGCCGTCCCCCCTTATAAGGATTAAAGGGCTTTTCTCCCGCTTCCGTCAGGGATGCACGTGGGCGCCGACACCAGACAGTGGAGGAGCACAGATGTCTCATTTTGAAGGAAGACAAAAGGGAAGGGAAAGAAAAAAAGCAGCAGAGAACAGGCAGTTTGGGGAGTTCAGCCCCAGGCTCCCATGCTCTGTGAGGGCACCGCAGATGCACCCTTTCCCTTGCTGACCCAATATGCTCCTTTGCACGCAATGCTACTGATGGATCTGCTCGAAAACAGTGCTTAACAAGCTGAAAATTTCATTTACATCAAGAATGCATTTGGCCTTTTAGTTGTGGCATGTTTATGTTTGCTTAACAAACCTCTGTGTTTTTTCCATTAGATACTACTCTGAATTCCTGACCTCAACTACAGGCAGGCTTAATCCAAAAGTAAGGAGTCAAAAGTTATTTCAGTCAGGAACATTAAATCAGCTTTTTTTTTTTTTTAAAGTGAAAAAGCATTCTTTTACATTTACACCACTAACCACAGCCACACTTAAATTCACTCAACACAAAGATGAAGGCAAGATGCCCCTGCACTGACAATCGCTCACCAGCTGCACACTGGACCTTGTATTTCAGATATATCAACGAGAAAAGCTGACAGGACAACTTCATTTTTGTTTCACTTTCAAAATCACATAAAACAATGCAGCAGTATTGGGTGGAAACCACAAAACTGCTTATGAACCCAGAAGTAAAAGTTAACCTGAGCTTGTTTGTTAGGTCTGAACAGCACAATGGTGTTTGGGGAGAAAAGTCAGTGCGGTGCTCATAGGGCATCTTAAAAATCCCAAAACATCACTTATTGTAGGGTTTGGGGTTTTTTTTTGGGGGGGGAGGGGGTGGGGGAAGTTTTTATTACTGAGGAAACTACATAGTTGGAACTTTATAATTTTAGGGTAAGCCAAGGAATCACTGCTTTGTAGTTGCAGTGGCTCCAAGTCTCTTCCTTACAGTGGTTCCCACATGCATGAATGGTGCATGCCCCCTTCCCAGCACCAGCCTCTTAAACCAAAAGAGTTCCAGTCAGAAAGGAACCAAACAATACTCAAGATGTTCTCTTCCCTTTTACACCAAAGGAAATACTGCTCTGTCCCACAGCAGACCTTAGAACAAACTGCTTCACTCTGGGCAAAGTCTCCCACTGATCTCCGGGAAGTCCTACTAGTAGAGCATATTCCACTATTTATCTTCGATTTCATTTATCCATGTTCAGGTACATAAGCTGAACCTTTGGTAACACATTCTACAACTCAGTACCTTTGTGAAAGGGTTTGGTGTGGTGGATTAAATGCTGCTCAGTAGCCAGAGAGAGACCCTCAACCCTCTCCTCTTTTTTTAAAAATATAAACATTCTTGCTTGACTTCCCAGGAGCACAAAGAGGATATATTATAACAGGAAACACAAAAACTTCACTTTTAGGTTTTGGCCACCAACGTAGAACCTCTTCCTTGGAAGAGCAGCTTTTCAGGGGTAGCTTAAAAAATACCTGAGCAGAGTCTCATTCCAGGACAGGAGAAAGTCCCCCTCCTCAAGGCACAGTAAACCACCAAAATAAATACAGGTCAGAGAGGCATCACCCAGCTCCAGGCTGCAAGCTTTCTTTGGGTGTATTGTTTAAAACAGTCTTGTTAAATCTGATCTTCACTACCTGCTGTTGGGCCACTTGGGTCCCACTGCTAAACCTGAGCCTGATGTTCCTTTGCCAGCAAGCCAGTGGCCTGTGTTACTTATCCCAACAACTTCCAGTGCCAATTTGTTTTATAAAGCAAAAACCTCAGCAGAGATCTTACTCAGAGGGAAAAAAAAAACCAACAAAAAACCCCCCTAAGCAGGTATAACATCTGACTTTACTGTTCTTGAATGCAAAACCCCACAAGCCCTTTTTGACACGAGGCTCCTAAAAATAACTCATCCTTAAAAAAGTCCGGTTATTTTTATACAGTCACAAGAATCACTGGATTGCTTCTAATTATCCCATCCTTCCTTGGAATGTCTATTTGTGCTCAACACAACTGGCTGCGACACCAGTGGAATCATAACACCTCAAATTACAGGCAACTGGGTAAGTTTAGTTTCACCTTGTGAACAGTTTTGAGAGAGCAACAGTTAAAAAAAGCCCATTTTACTGTGGTCTTTGGAGTCTGTGTTAAAAAGGCGCCAGTTCAAAGTAGAAACAGATCTTATACTGGCCATGACTGCAAACAAAACCTGTCTCTAACAAGGATTCACAGCAGGATTAGAAATGTTCCACCTGAACAGGATCAGCAAGGAAATTCCTAAAAAGCCCCTACAGCAGGACTATTGGACTTCCCTGTCTTTCCTGTAAATACATCCTTACTGCCTCTGGCTTCCAGGGCACATTGACTTTGCTCCAGAGAGTGGCAACACAGAGGAATCTGCTCGAGGCACAACAGAAATATGGACAGTTGTCCATCTGCATGGTGCCTGACTGTACAGGCTGGCAGCTGGACCGTCATGGCAACCAGGCTATCACTGCACAGTCCCAGAGCCTCCCGTGGTGCAGTCAGCACTCAGCTGTTACTGGAACTCATTACTCCACGTCCAAATATTTGCATGGAAAACTTGCTGGACGCTTATTCATAGGAAGCCTGGCCCCTGCCTGATTTTCTTAATGCTCCTCAATACCCTGAGGGGAAGAACATTTCCAGAATTAGTATCTACAGCCCCATCTTCTTCTCCCAAGCTGCATCTCAAAGCTAGAACTCACACCATATCGTTCTGCTATTATTTAACACTGTTTTTTTCCCCCACAGTCTTTCTGCTATTATTTCACACTATTTTTTTCTCCTTTAAAAATGTGATGCTGTTATCTGAAGAGTCATCCATTGCAATTTGTATTGTCATGGCAACAGGACTCCCTCCCCTGCCCAAAGCCCATCCCCAGGCTCATTGTGCTCATTACCAGACAGGCAGGCAGCACCCTGCATACAGATGAACCTCTCAACGTGGGCTGCTCTTGCTGCAGCTGGACCTGCTCAGCTCCTGCTATGGGGTTATGGTTGCACCAGAAGAAGGGAAGGAGTCTTGCTAAGTCAAATTATCTCTATTCAAAGAAGTAAGCTTTACTCAAGGCATTTTTGTAGCATGCACATTTTCATTGTGCTGATTAAAATGAAGAGACCCAGGTTCATAACCAGTCTGAGCAGTGCAATAACAAATAAGAATATTTAGTGCAGGTGTAAGAGGGTTTTGCTAAGGCAGCTTGGACATACTGATAAAGAAAAAGGGGAAGATCGCTCCACAAAGGAACACAGTCAAGAACAGGGCTCTGGAGCCCTCTTATGGCAGCTCGCTCTCAGCTCCCTCGCAGCAGAATTCCACGTACGCCTCACAGTGTCTGTGAGGACAAGGATGCAATGCCATTGAGACAGGGTGGGAAAGAACACCTTCTGGCTTTGACCACACAAATGTTAAAATCCCACACTTCCAGCTCCTCCAGTGGTCCTGCTCGGTGTGCAAAGACTGGACAAGCCCCATTTTTAAAGTGGGACAGAAGACACTGAGACCAACCTCCTCCAGACCTAAAGTGCTGCTTCAGCAACAGAAGCACACAAGGAAAAAACCGAATTCACTGCTCCAGTGCTAACAGCTGCTCCACAGGGATGTCAGGCTGAGCAATGCCATGCAGGAAGGCCAAACGGGTTTCATATCAACCCTTTCTTGACTTCTCCACGCCAGTAAGTTCTGACAGAGCCACAGAGCTCAGTTCCAAAATCCCTACCTAGCAGCCACTCAGGGAGCACATGGTGAGGAGGGGGCTCACCTAACGCTGGGAAGAGCACAGCTGCTGGGCTCCGAAGGGGTTACAGAGATTCAACAGCAGGGAAATATTTATGGAGAAAAGATGCTGAGCTGTGCATGTTTCCCAGGCTGGAGATGGTTTTAATTTACCTCTTGCAAAGGCTGTGATTATTTGCTGCTGGTTTTTGTTGAAAGCAGCTATTCGAGGCTCACCTACTCCCTCTGGTGTCACAGCTCCGCAGCTGAGCCAGAACAAAACACTCCCCAAACCCACACAAACTACAAGGAATCCTGCTTTTTTCCCCCTCTGGAAAAGAGGAAGCCATATTTATAAACATTAGTGATTACCCTTCCCAGGCACAAAGCAGTCTTTGACTACAGCACGCTAAGGACAGTACAGACATCTCCTAGAGCTTAGAGCTACAGCCAGAAAGTTTCCTTCTCTTTTCTAGCTCTCCCCTTCAGAGACTGGTCTCTGCTGACTTTAGCTGAACTGCAGCATCCACCATGCTCCTCACTAGATTTTCCTACGTTGTTGGTCAGCATTGACGTGCCTGTGTTGAAGTATTAGTTTAGATCATTTTATGAGACATTTTAAAACTGGCAAAGTATCCTCACCATTACAACACTGGACTCAAGCACCCAATCCTCCTGGGACTAGCTGTACACTGGGGGAGGAAGCTGCATCTCACCAGCTTTCTCATACCACTCCATTAACGCCAGAAACCTGCACAGCCCCACAGACAAAAGGGATCCAGTCTTTACCATGGTTAAAACTGCCACCTCCCAACCAGTGCTGCTTTCCCAGGCGTTTCCCAGATGCCACCCTGCTGCATGGTTCTTCTGCTTCTTTCTTCTCAAGCTGCTCCTCCTCTGCTTTGTCTTTTATGTTTCTTGTTTTCTTTCATTACTGAGCTGCCATACGATGCTGCTACAGCACCAAAACCAAACACAGCTCCTTACCCTCCCTTTTTCATTTGTAGCTGCTTCTCTCCCCATTCCACTTGGAAATCTTGCACCCTCTCCTGCATTGTCTGCCCCACGCCTCTTCCCCAAGCTGGCAGCAGCTTACCCAGCCTGGCAGAATCCCTCCTCAGCCCACATGAGCAAGGTTTCCAAGCTCTCCTCATAAAGCATCTACTCCACATTCTAGGATTAATACAGACCTTGAAGGGAACCATAAATATTTGCCTGGATTTTCTGTTAATCTTGCTCTGACATAGCTATTAGGATTACTGGAGTGTGGGTTGATAAGCAATGGGGTGAGTGCTGGAGTGTTTCGGGAGCTGACAGCAACATCTTGCTGTATTTCACTGATGTGGATGCCTTGGTGACCTGCACTAATCCACTTGGAAAATTACTAGGAGAGAACAAAGAGTCTTAAAATATGAAGCTGAGGGAGGTGGAGTGCTGCAAAGAGAAGTTTATTTCCAGACCAGCCTTTTCTAAATACA
This sequence comes from Corvus hawaiiensis, assembly GCF_020740725.1. Lineage (NCBI taxonomy): Eukaryota > Metazoa > Chordata > Aves > Passeriformes > Corvidae > Corvus > Corvus hawaiiensis. The sequence continues at coordinate 6,014,086 of NC_063228.1, forward strand.
TGCATAAACATCTGTATTCAGAGCTAAGTAGAGAATCACAGACAGAAATGAGCAGAGAATATCCCAGAGCAGGACCTCCCCACACACCCACATTCACATGCATTGGTCCAGCACGAGAGATCCAGGAGTGCTAATTTATAGCATGACCTTTCTCTCAGTACACACACACAAAAACAACTACCCTCAGCCTGAACAACAGCCGTTTAACAAAGCACCATACAAAACAAAGACTGCTTTGCAGAGTTCAGGTCAAAAGCAGAGTTTTGGAAGCAGTGATAACCTACAGCTCTTTTCACACAGACCTCTTACACCTGAATATCAAAATGCTGCCCAGTTCCTCCACCAGCACAATTAGCATAAACCAGTGTAGTGTCAGTAGAAGTCCATCTAAACCTGTGCTGTTTGGAGGGCAAGGAGGAAGCTCCTTATGGATAGGGCAGGAATGCTGCTCCTCACACTGCTCTCTGTGGGCCAGGGACAGTCTGCACCATCACTGGTACTTTAACAGCTCTCTATAAATTCTTCTTTGAATTTGCACTGTGGCCTTTGAATCACATGTGTTCTGAGGTTGTCTCTCCCCTGGCAGCACTAATTAACACACCACAGGATTCCCAGGAGAGTGGTACCTACTGAATCCAGGCTCCCATTCCCCGCAGTTCCTCAGCTCCATGGCTGTCAGTCAGCCACATGTTCACACTTAGGCTGGCTCAGCCTGGCCAATCTAGCTGGATGACAGCTGGAAATGGTGGGGCTGCAGACTGTAATGACATTACAGCAATAGATTTCAACTCAGAATGAGCCAAAAGTGACCATTAAATAGGGTGTCCTGTAATAGCATCTATTCCCTTTATTCCATTTACAACTAAGTCTAAAGTCTCCCCCTTCCCAATCAGGATATCCAACTTGATCCAAAAGCTCCAAGATGACTCAAAGCACGGGTTGTCAGCCAGCTCTGCTTTTTAGACTTTTAATACTATCTTCTCATTATCTATTACATTTAAAATGTTACACACATCTCTGGAGGTGTACCCTGACAGACTCATCAAGTGATCTCAACATTTCTCCTTGAAGACTTAGCTTTAACATCTTACTGTCAGGCAGATTTCTAGACTGCAGAGAATAATTTGAAACTTCTTCTAAGGGTTTTCTACCTTCCTGTCAGTCTTGACTAAGAACCAGAACAAAACACTTGGTGTCACTAATGTCATAATATAAAGAAAATGTGATCTGACTCCATATGCCCAACATGTAAGTCCAAGGACTACAAGAGCTTTCCTGGTAATTGGCACTGCTTGCTTTCACTTTTCCATAGTGATGAGGTACTTCAGAAAAATGATCCAGTCCAAATTTTTGGGATAGCATGTCATCAAACCCACGGAGAGCGGCAAGAAGGTTCACCGATACTGCAAAGGCACTCGGTGTAGAAAGCAATCTGGAGTAACACATGCAAGCAGATCACGGGAATTTTGCATATTCCTGACTAGCAACTGTAATGATTCCATGTGGGAGACAAGTCAGAGGACTGTCAGAGGATCTCAGTCTGCTTTGGTACGGCTGTGCAGTTACACAATTCATTACACACAAGAACAGTCCACCCAATGCGCTGAGTAAATGCGTTTTAGTTTTACACAACCGAATCAGCCAGGCCAGCCTTTCCCCCACACCCTGGAGCTCCCCAGAGCCTCTAGGCTGTTTATCCAGTCTCACAGGCAAGGGAAAAATTAGAGAATGGTTGTGCAGGAACAGCAGGAGAGTGTGTATGTGTAGGCACACACAGCACCCACACTAATACCAACACTCACTTTTGTAGATACTTCCTGGGTGCTGGAGATGGCAGATATCCCATTTCTCTTAAAAAAAAAAAAGCTGAAGAATAACCCCTGATTTCAGAATAACAATTGATCGGTGTCTTAGCCATGGCAACTTGCCACCTATAAACGGATGCAGGCAAGGGATAACATGTCTCTTATTCAGCAGCTACTTCATTCCCATTTAACTTTCAGAGCTCACAGGAGGAAACAGAAAAGCCAACAGCTACAGCTAATGCACAGCAGCTCTCGCCTCATCAGGCCATCTCATTCCTGCTCACAGCTGGACCTTGAGGCTGCCCCTCGCAGTGACAGAGATTAGAGCCAACTGCAATGTGAGAGCACTGCCACACACACAGCTGCTCCCAGGCATTTCCCCCGGTATGAGCTGCCCTCATTGGGATTGAGATATCTGATTTATACCACACGTTCTAATTTATCTCCTTATGGAGGTAAGGCACAAGGAAAGTAATTGCAAGTGTCACAGCAATATGTGAGAGTTAAGTGTCAGACAAGGGACTTGATCCACATGTTTGGTGAGGACCCAGGCCTTCTACCTGGTCCTTAGGGGATTCCCTGCATTTTTCCATTACTTTTACTCATTTGCACACCTTAGGTTCACCATAGTGCTTGGACGAGGAAAAGGAAAGGAAATATATCACAGAATCGTTTGGGCTGGAAAGGACCTTAAAGCTCATCTCGTTGCACCCCCTGCCCTGGGCAGGGACACCTTCCACTATCCCAGGTTGCTCCAAGCCCCATCCAACCTGGCCTTGGACACTTCCAGGGATGGGGCAGCCACAGCTTCTCAGGGCAATTATAACTATACACAAGGCACTGCAGTGCTTGTTTTTAGAGATCAGGGGTCAGCCTGGACTAGGGAAAGGGTGCTTTGCTTTCAGAGACCAGCTCAAACCAGCTGTGTTAAGCCTCCTGTGCTGAACACGGCTTAGTCTGGCAGATGGAGATGCTAAGTAAGACTCGTTAATCTGTTAGCACTTTCACCCACCCACCAAAATCCCAGTGGTCTGAAGTCATGGTTTTCTGACAAATCTAGAAATCTATAGCTTGTACAACAGCTGCAACCAGAATAAAGTTCCAGGAAGAAAAAAATGTTTCATTTAACTACATGGGTAGGTCAAAATTATTCAAGGGATCTCGGAGTAGAAGTAGTTTGTGTCTGAAAGTATCTGCATACTGGTTTGTGGTACAAAACTGGAGAAGGCAATTAATGACTCCTGCAAAGCACCTGTTCTTCACTCTGCACACCTGAAACACCACAAAGGGTTAAATGCACAAGACAATAAAACCCCCAGAAAAGGAGCTTTTCTTAAAAAACATCCCAGTTGTTACCTGTAGAGAGAACAGCTACAGAACCAACTCTTGTTCACATAACCTCATCTCATTATCCTCTACCCGAGACACAGAACAGTGAAGACCAAGGCTCCAAACAACAAATAAAGCTCAGAAGTTGGCAGGCCGTGTTGAGGGCTGCCTGGTGCTGTGCCTATCTCCATATCTAGAAAGGTTCAATGTGCTCATTCTGGGAGGCCAAGAAAAACTAAATATAGTAGCAGGCTACCAGCAAACACCCAACCTGGCACAGCTTCCAGCTACCTGAAAAATCCATCCCTCTCTCTGCAGCCACTCCAATAGCTGCGATCCTTTCCCTTGTTTGGGGAGAATGTGCTGTAAGGAGGCACTTTCAGGTTTTACTTACATGGATAATTGCACAAACAAACTAAGGGATGGAGGTAATGCAATAACAGCACGGATACTTCTCACTCAGGGGGATCATCTGGCTCTTTCAGACTGGGGTTTTTTATTAAGCCTGACGTCCGCTCGCAAATAGGAGGGAGCATCCTCCCCTCACGTGCCAGGAGCCAAGGCCTCGTACAGCAACTGCCTCTAAGAGCAGAGACACCATCCAAGAGCATCTGTTTTGTTTTAACCTCTGCCCTTAAAGGAGGATCCAGAAAGGAAAAAAACCCAAACCCTTTAAGCTGCAGACTGGCTTTGTTGATATGTATGAGGCTTTCAATCAGAAAAAGCCTCGGGGAGAGCTGCTCACCTCTCGGCTTCTGAATGGCATCATGGATGTTGTGTTTCAAGCTGCAACCTTGAAGACAGACCCCAATTTTGACCAGGCTTTGAGATTTAGCTTAAAGGCATGCATGCTCCCTACACAAAAAATGAGGTCAAAGAAGCCTCTTTTGAAAAAATAAATAGAGCAATAAAGCATTCTTTCAGATTGGCTTCACAGGGGATAAATCACCGAGCAAATACAGCCATCTTATCTCGTTGGCAAATGGCACATTGCAGCATCCAGCTTCACGGGAAATGTGCTGCTTGGTCAGAGAGCAAACTGATTTCTCATTGTCTAGGAAAATGCTGCTCTTTACTTTTTACAAGACTTGTTTGTTTTTAAAAAAACCCCACATGATTTCTAAGCAGTGCCAAGCCTGCTTTGCCTCCTGCCTCTCGATGCTTTCCTGGATGCCTCAGGACTTCCTAGCAACCTCACAGCAGAAACACGATCCATCTCCTTTGACCAGGAGGACAACTTGTTTAAAATGGTATCCCAACAATATCCTGGCTGCCCTCCTGGCATTTCCCACATGGATGAGATACAGCAACCATGGGATCCCATGAACAACAGAGTGACGGAGGTGAGGCAGGCAAGGCTCTCACAGCACATGGAGGTGAAACCTTTCCCAAACCTTCAATTATTAGCTTCTTTGTCCCTTCTAAAATCAAACACTGACACTAAGGACACCCAGTGAGGAACAAGAGCTCATGGGTGGTTACAGAACCATTGCTGGCTGTGGCATCCAGCAGCAGCAATGCCTGTTCAGCGTTGTGGCACTGATTTATGACAAGTGTACTTGCGTTTCCATTAGCCACAGCTCTCTCAGTTGACCCCTTGGCTTGGAGAAGCAGCCTCGACATTAAACTCCCATCAGCTTTCAGTCCTGCTGACCTCATCCCCAAAACTCGCTGCCATGTTTTACATCAGCCGGGGCCAATGCATTCCATTAACTCTCCCCGGGCTCGGGGAAACATCTGCTCTGTTTACACTGGTAGCAGCACAGAGACCACTTAAAGCATCACCTTTGCTCCCCCAGACCACAGTGGGAGGAGCAGCCACGCACGGGGCAGGCCCTGGACCTCCTGACCCCTCGCACTCCAACCTGGCCATTAGTTATTCAACAGGGCAGAGGTCACTTAAACCATCGAGGCACGGGAGAGATGTTGGGTAGCAGCAAAGAAGGTGGATTCCTCCAGGCCAGAAGTGCAGGTTTGAGTGGGGAATTCGTGCTAACCCTAGCTGAAGATGAGCAGGCTGACTGGAAATAAGGATGGATGAAAGAATGTCAGAAAACGATTAAATTTTTTTAATCCCAATGGTTTTACAGACTGAAGCAGAGATTCAATGGATATGCATGGTTAATGGTCCATCTTAATCAAATGCGCATCTCCAAGATGCTGCTGAGTGCCAAAGCTACCTTCACATCCCTCCAGCTCCACAACCAGGGCAGGGGTCCCTGCAGGGTGGTTTGTCCCACATCAACAGGGAGGGACAGGATACCTTCCTGAAAGCAAAGCACAGTTCATCCAAAACAATCCTCCCAAAAGCACTCCAGGAACCACCATACACACCACAGCTTAGCAGCAGCCACCTGAGAGAGCCCGACAGCTCTGAAATACCTGCTCAGGCAGGGGATGCTTATCTTTCAGTGTATGTGCTGGAGGCTTAGGGCAAGTCTCCACCAGATCAAGGGGATGTTACTGCATGTTTTCCCAAGGATTTCTGACAGCTAAGACCTCCAAAAGGCAAACCCCAAACACTTGCTGCTGCTGTTGTTCCAGTGTTAGGTGTGCATTAAATTAACCCCCAATGCCTTCTGTTGCTGCTGGAAGCTTCCTTTACTATTAACCACCCAGCCAAGGCTACAGCTGCTAACAAGCCCATTAGGACACAAAAACATACAGCAGCCTTGGAATATCCAACAGCAACTGCCACAATAGAGGCAGAGCACACCACATACAGGGCATTCAGCAAGGACCATCAGCTTTTGTTACAATGAAGTCAGGAACAGGTTTTTCCCATCACTGATCATCTCACCAGCCCATGAATTTGCTGTACTTTAAATTTTTGCCCTTTGACAGAGCTTGGACTATGAACTTACACAAAAAGACCCTGACATTCACAGAGGGCTTAGACTATTCCAACACCCCAATAAACAGGCAACAAACCCCCAAACCACCCTTTAAAATTTTTTTAAGTTTGAAACTGCACACTAATGAAGCCTGGTTTGACTGGGGCTGTGCCATGCAATTCAGTTGACTTAACCCCACCAGTCCTGAATGCGATGACAGGTATTGGGGAGGGAAAAGAATAAAAACTGTATTTGCTCTTGATCTTCTGCAATACATTAGGGAAGAATAACAATCTGCACAAACACTCCCTGTTTTTCAGCTCATTCCCAGTGTCCAAAGTATCAGCAGGTCACAGCTTTGCCAATTCTACCACAAAGCTGAAACACTGACTTAAGAAAGGATTTTTATCTAGTCCCCTTTCAACCAAAAAGATGAAAATTCAGTCAAAGGGGAAGAAGCTGGCACTGAATGAGACAAACCAAATTGTCCCTTTCCGGTTCCTTAATTCACATGTTAGGGGACAACCACAGCTGGGAATTTCAATCTCTGGAGCAATTAAAGAAAATTAAATTCAGGGAATGGGGCCTTATGCACTCAAAGCTTCATTAACCCTCTTGCCTTTTAATTAAATACGTGCACATGAAATTTTGGACAGAGTAATTGCCTTACTGACAATGCTCAGTTTTAGTGGCAAATCAGTACTTGCCTTTTTTAAAAAAAAAAAAAAAAAAAGGACACTGGGATTGTAAACTCTAGACCTCTCCAGAGTCACAATGGCTTTATTAAATAGGCAGTAATTTCTACTGTATCTCCAGCTCCCACTTCATGGGAATGTCTGCTCTCCCTCAAATGCACTAGCAAAGCTCTGCTTTGGGCTCGCTTCAAGATAACAGGCAGCCCCACCAACACCACAGATAAAACATGAGCCAGGATTTAAGAGCCCTACACTTATTATGATCAGTAAGAGAAATAAAGTTGGCGAGCTACAGCAGGATAGGTTTTAGAGCCCATGGAGAAGAGATTAGAGCAGCCAGCCTCTCTTTTAAATACTGCTCATCCTGACGAAAGGCTCAGGCAGGCGCCAAAGGCGGTGTGTGACTAGGACAGTTTAAAGGATAATCTTTGAAAGGGGATATTGTCAATTCTGCCCAGCCTAAATATCAAGCTGGCTTTGTGTGAGTTACCATCTGACTTGTGAGGGAGTCACGCTGCTCCTGTGCTGGCCTCCTGCCTTCCTGGGAGTGTCAATGAAGCAGCCTTGAGCTCATGGGGATGCGCGACCGCCTGGCAGGGACCGAGCTCCGACTGTTTTGGTGCTTCCCCATACCCATTGAGAGCAGGGGCTCCCAGCTGATGCACGGGCAGGCAGTCACACATACTGGGACCAGCAGCACGGAGAGGGAAGACACACACACTCCCTTTGTTCTCTCCAAGGGACTTCTCGGGAATCTGCCACCTTGAGCCAGATACTTCACCCAGAGATATGCTCTCATCACTAGCAACCAAAGTTATGCCTCTGGGAGGGATTAGATTTCAGTCTGCCTATTTTCTCTGTGAGCATGTTTTTGGGAGAGGGACTTGTCTTTTGCCAGTACACACAGATCAATTCTGGGTTTGTATTTTACTGCTGACCTATGCATTTTAGCTGTTTTGACTATTCAATGCCAACGGTGTGTGTTTAGAGATGACCTTCTCTGACTGCCACTTACCATAAGAGTTGATACATTTTACAGTCAATGACACTCCCATTTTCACACGTACCCCCCTCTCAAGGGGAAAGCGAACACAATAGACAACCGTTCACACGAGGCCTCCAAGGAATGCCAGATTCCCAAGTGGATGCTTTGCCCAATTGAGTGAAGAGGCACAGCTCCATTAACCAGAAGCAGGCAATTCCTCATGCCCAATATTCACAGGTTAATTGCTGCATCCCTAAAATAATGTTCTGGTTTCATAGCAGCTGTATTCTCTCACATGGAGCAGACTGAGCTGTTTGGTGCTGTAGGATGCCCTTGGTGCTGCCAAGGACAATCTGAATGCACCAAGCGTGACAGGCTCTTGCTCAATACAAAAATAAACGCAGCCACTTTGCTTCCTCAGCCTTTGACACCAGCAGGGGAAGGGGCTTCCTACTACAGCAACGAGGAGCACATGAATTTTGTGATGCTTGAAGTGATGCCATGCAGAACACAACCCATCACTCCATTTCTCTGCTGCTGGAAATTACAGGTCCATTAACCCTTCTCTGTGTGTGAGATGTTTCTCCCATCTGCACACAGCAAGTAAGCAAAGAGGATGTGCATGGTGAGCGTGCACAGGTGTGCTCCAGGGTGAAGGAGGCATTTCCAATGCAAACCTGCTCATATAAACAGTTCTGCTCTCCGGTTCTGATGCTATCATTTTATGATGACAACATTTCCTGACCCAGTTTCTATCTTGCTCCCCATTCCTCTCTACAAGTAATAATTAGTAATGTCGGTGTTCTGGCTGAATTGCTACAGTCCATTAATAATGCAAGAGTAGTAACAGAGAGAAGAGCAGAAGAAAAGAGGCTTGAAGGTTAAAAGCAACAAGAGAATGCATTTTGGGGGGCACTGGAAGAGGACAGGAGAAGAGGAGGAGAAATGCTGGCCTACTGAGATTATAAACCATACACTTCAAAACATATCATTCCTTTCAGGTGGAAGTGGTGCGTGAGTCAGTCATGGTTAATTAGAGGATAATATGCAAATAGGAATGACACACAGAGGTGATTTTTACTGAATTAGAAGTAAACTTGTGTTTCACCTTCTCTTTGCCCCTCTAAACTTGCTGCCCCACCACTTGGTGTTCCCTTTTCTCCGTTACTCATGTTTTGGAGGTCAATGGTATCCTGGGATCCCACACATGACACACACTGAAGTTTCCTCTCTGCAGAGAATTTCTGCAGAGACCAGCCTGTACCTGCCCCCCTACAGCCAAACCTTTAATGCCACTAATCCATCTGCTCCGGGCACACCTTAACCCCAGGCTCTGCTGAAGCTGTTTATGATATGTACTATGAACCTAAAATAGAGCTGGGTTTGAATAGGTAACCCAGCACATCCCTGGGCTTCCAAGGCCTGGGAATCTTCTCCAACTGACAGCAGCTCCCTTGACAGCGACAGCTTCACCCCCACCTAAGGCACACAATCCTCCCCATCCCACTGAATAAGCTGCTGGAACTGCATCCTTAACTGTATCACCTGGGAACTTGTTTCTTTCCTTTTATTTTCTCCTTCTGTTCCTGCTAAGTCCAGCATAGAACCAAAAGCAATAAAGGAGCTTCTAAGTTTGGTGATGATTCCTTGGCTGTTCTTATTGCTGAATGAAAACTCACATGAAGAGTGGAAGGGCTGAAGTGTCTCCTGCAAGCCAGGAAGGCAGCTTGTTTGGGTGGACTCTGGTCCAACATTGAAAAGCAGAGATCTTCTGAAGGAAGATTTTTAAGACAATTGAACTCACTCTGAAAGGTCTTCTCCTGGTTTTTGGCATTTACAGCTTCTTACATGGTACCAGGCCTTCTGTGACTTGATGATGTACAAACCAACACACATGCTCTTTCCTGAAATCACACATCACTCTCTCTTGAAATATATATTTCAATAAATCAAGCTTATCAATGTTACAATTTAACTGTAGCACAGCTCATTCTGACATTTCAGAAAACTACTCCAAAGTCCTTCAGCACAAAGGGCTCAGATGACTACCCAGAAAGCATAAAAAGCCAGCAGGTTCATTGAAATGAACTCATGGAAGAATGGCAAAGGAAGAAAAAAAAAAAAGGAAAGATCAGCTTCAGAACTGCATGGTGTTCTGGGCCTTTCAAGTATCACTTCCTCTGTGGAGAGGAAGTGAAAGGAGCTGGAGGTTCTCAGATACAAACAGCTTCCCCTCCATGACAATGAGAGAAAATGATGGGTGTTTTTAAAAAGAAAAAAAAAAATAAAAAAGGAAAGCAGGCCAGCCCTGAACACACTGTGACCAAATTAGGAAATAAACTCCACTGACAGCCTCCAGAATGGCCATCGTCTGCAGCAGCCTTGTGTTAGCTCAGGAAGTCTGATGACTGTGTCATCTGCTGAAATCTGTTTATGTGCAAACAGAAAGGAGAAGCAAAACACCTCCCCACACTCCCTGCAGCAGGTTAGGCCATCTCAGGCTCTGGCCTGGAGGAGTCATCAGTGCCCTGACACAACGCTATTCCAAACCTCCGCTGCTGACTCACGCCCCTCCAAAGATACCTCTGCCCTGGAAGCACTAAGGTACAGCAAAATGAGGTGTAGGGGTTTTTTTGAGAGCATTTTTTAAGTGGTTAGCTGTGGCAGATGAAGCTGAGGTTAGAGATCAGTGATTACTATGACAGGAATGTGAGGGGGTGGAAAGAGAGGGAAGATACAGCTTCTAGAGTAAGGTCGGAACAATGTTTTTAATTTGGCTTGGGAACAACCTTTTCTCATCCCCTCCAATGTCCATTTCCACTGCAGCAGCGAAATGATAACCCTGCTCCAACACTCTGCAAATACACTAGGCAGGGTTTTAACCTTAAACTGCTGTGGAAGGGACCTGTACCCAGCTCACAGCAGTCCCAGGAACGCTCGGTGGCATTGCTACCTGTTATGGGGACAGACAAGTGACTGAGCAAAGTTGCTTCACTGTTTAAAAAACAAACTAATGAAGGAATCTGAGCACTCTGGTCCATACAAAGATTTAGGGTTTCTCCCTGATGTTAGGGTGACCACATTACATTACTCCCACTCTTGTCTGCATGAGATGGAAGAAAACCTCATCCCTTTCATTTTCAAAAGGATTGAGGAGGAAAAGGCAATGCTGCCAGCTCATCTCAGCCTGCAGCAGGTCTCAGCCTCAGCATGACTACAGCTTTCAGGGTCCTTCCAGCCCCAGGAATTTGGCTACGAGGCTACTCCACCAATTTTCCACATTCAAGGCAGCCAAGGGTCTTTCACACCCCACCCAGGGTGCTCTTACCCAATTCCCCGTGGAATCCATCGCTCATCTCCAAAGACAGCCATCATAACCCAGAACTGACCATCACAGGCGTGCTGCTGCTATCAGTGTCCCCTTTGCCTAAATAGTTGTAGGCTCCCTGTGTCCAGGGGCAAAAGGCTAAACAAGATGCTGAAGCTTAAATTTCCATCTCCACATGAAGTTGTACTCAGTTTATTACTTCTGGACTTTTCCCCAGCAAAGGATAAAGCTACAAATGGAAGGTAGCACTGCTACCTCATATGGACCTGACACAGAGGCACTCACTGGTCAGTGAATAGCCTTTTCAACTGCCTCTTCACTGACTGAATATTGCTGTACACGGCAGAAAGCAAGCACAGGAGTAAGCTTTGTTGCTTGAAATTGCACTGACTTACACAGCCCATTTTTAAAGGGACTAGTCTGAGTTCCTGCTTTCAGCAGCTTTTTTTTTTTTCCCCTGCATGAGACAGATACCCCATTTAATCTGACCTCTTTCCTCAGGTCCATTTCCAGGCTGGGCCTCACCCTCTCCTCCTCTGTCAGACTCATTTATCAAGTGAAGCATTTCCACATACCACTGCATAAATAGACTTGACCTTGTTAAAGCAGCAGCAGCACCTGAGCTCCCACTGATGGAGTCTCTCCAACCCCACAACAGCAATTAACTCAGCCCACTCCTGCCCTCTTTCCAGGTGGGGTATTCTCAGAGCTTCTACAGCCCCTTCCTACATGTCTCAAAGGGTGACAAGCTGGAAAACAGTGATTTGGTCTGATTATTGTGCCTCCTTCTCTGGAAAGGGGTGTTTAGGAGCAACTTACTGCTGGCACCACTCAATTCTTGTAACTGCCCCTGCCCAGTCCAAGCACACAGCAAGTCAAGATGTACGACGGTACCCCCAGCACATGGCTTTCCCTTGTTCCCCTTGCAGTTTCCTCCCAGGATAAGAAGCTTGCCCAGCATAAAGCTGGGGATGAGAAGATCTCCCGACTCTCAGCACCCCCCAAACAACACTGACCCTCCCCACCTCGATGGGATGGCCCACATGGTTTAGCGCACGTGTCCTTCCTCCACAGGACTGTACTTTTAAGGTTTGCTCTACCTCAAGCTCTCTCCTGTTATCTCCCTTTAGAACCCGGCAATAAAACCTACTGGGGTGTTATCGGCTGCCTACAATCACCTCAACTCCACTTTCGACCTTGGCCCCTCCCTCCGGCCCATCCCTTTACGGAGATAGGGAATGAGCCGCGCTCCGATAGCATCGCGCTCGCCCTGCCTGCGGCTCGGCACCGGCACCACTGCTGCAGCCGAGCTTCAATGTCCTTTTATGGAAGAAAAATGAAAATCGCCTGCCCAGCCGTGGAGAGCCTGAGCCGGGCTGAGCCGAGCTGACAGACGGAAACTCGCCATTTGTTGTGGTTTTGGCACTGAGAGCGCCCAGCGGGGTCCCATGCGCGCTGCAAGTTTAAAAAGGGCGCAGCCGAGAGCTCTGGAGCAGGAGGTGTCAGGGATGCAGTGCTCAGGAGGAAGATGGCAGGGCCAGGAAAAGATGGCTTAGAGAGTTCTGCTGGCATGGACACGTGGGAGACAGGTCTCCAGATCAAAGTGGACACAGCCACGAGTGCTCCATTCCCAAGCCCTATCCCTGGAGGAGCCCTAAGCAACCTGGTCTAGTGGAAAGTGTCCCTGTCTATAGTGGAGGGAGAACATGAATGGTCTTTAAGGGCCCTTTCAACCCAAACCATTCTGTAATTCTATGAAGACATGTAGCAAGGTCATCCACACCACATTTCCTTTCCTTCTTTGTCCCAACAAATTTTCCTAAGAGACACAGAAGGACGGGATTTTAAGCACAGGACTTGGGACAGAAGGTCACTGCCACCAAGAAGAAATTAGAGAGGGGTTGGCCACAGCAAATGCTACCTTCAGCTCTGCTCTGCACTAAAGCTGTGGGGCTAAGCTCCAAGTAACCATCAAATCCAAATAAACAGGCTCAAGGAAAAACATACGGATAACAGCAATAAGAATGTCTGAACAGAGAATGAGATGGGGCCACGGGACTTTCAAAATGTTTGCACTGCTGTCAGGAAGCTGAATGAGACAGCAGACTTCAACAGCTGGGAAAACATGTTGCAAAACAAGGAGAATTAAGTAATTCTCCATATGTATATCCTACTCTGAGGCATTCTGGACAAGCTCAATTTCTCCAACCAGGACAATCTTTTTTTCCATGTTGCACATGCACCCTGCCAGCAACAAATCCTGATACAGTTTAAGCCTAAACCCACAGCACATCTGGAGTCGGGCAGGGCAGCTCTGGGCAGCACGGCCCAGCCTTTAGCACAGAAGTAATGGGCCCTGTGGTATGTGTTGGATGACATCCTTGGACAGCTATGTCATCCTGAACACATCCCCTGCTGCTGGGTGCTGGATTACACAAACACTTCCCCCTGCACTCTATAAAACACTCCTAACCGGATCATCGGTGCCTTGTTACCCACCTCTGAAACACAAGCAGCTGTGTGTGCCTTGCTGCACCAGGTACAGAGATCATGGGTGTCACAGTATCCCCCTCACCTCCTTCTGCAACTTCAGGTCTTGTTGATCAAGCAATAATTTATTTCAGCAAGACCACTCCTGTCAGAGCCATGCAAACCGCACAGCACGGCTCGCGCTTGTTACCAGCGCTGGCGGTGCCCTGCTAACAGCAGCCGTGTTCAGGCACAGCTCAGTGCAAGTTTAAACCTGTCTCACTTCCAACAGAAAATGAAGGCTAAAAGCAGCTGGGTGCATCTGTTCCTAGCCAGCACCTCCAAATCAATCCTGACATACAGAGCAGCTTAAAAAGGCGTGCCCTAAAATGCCAAGTCTTAGCGCTCCAAATTAAAACACGTGAGGATCGCTGGTGGCCAGAGAGCTTAAGCTGAAGATGAAAGGCAAAAGAGTGGAGATTTTATCCATGGGAGACAGGCACATCAATGCTCAAGGCAGCCCCCAAATCCACTGTGGATGCACAGGAATGGCAGCTGCCCAGGCTGAGGGCAATGCCATCCCACACCATGCAGCCACATGCCATCACCTCTTACACCCAGCCAGCACTGACCCAACTGGGTACCATAAAGTAATAAAAATTCCATGCTATGGAGAGGAGTTTAGAGAAAAAGTCTTGGAAACGCAAGTCCCTGCAATGTGGCCTGGCTACGAAATGAGTGCTGGGGGTTTCAAGCTCTCTGCTGCTCCGTGCATGCATTATTTCCATGGCAACAGCAGCTTTCAGCTCCCCATCTCTTGCTGGCTGAAAGCCCTGCAGTGCTTTGTGCTGAGACTGCAAAGAAGGGAAACCATCTCCCTCTCCCACAACATGGCGCCAGGAACACGGCAGCAGCAGCTGGGAACAAAAGCCTTGTCTTCAGCATTGTGGGGTCTTGGGAGGAGGGAGGCTGAGCAGAGAGGATGGACTTCCTTTTCTGCTGGGAAAGAGCACTTCCCCCACCGTGCAGAAGTGCGCACTCACCTCCCAGCACTGCACAACTCAACCAGCAATGTGTGCCTTTCCTTGTTTCACCACAATTGCCAGTTTTGGGTTCCTCTGTAGCTCTGGGAGGAGAAATGTGCATCTTTAGAGATGAGAAACTTGAGCGCTGCTTCCATGCAGGGACCCCTCCAAGATGGAGGCTGAACAAGCCTGGCTCCACGTGCAGTCAGCAGCTTATTACAGAGCAAAACCTCAATACTCAGCCAAATCTGAGTGAAAGCTGCCTCTGCCCCAGCACCAGCTCAGACTGCACACACAGAGAACACACCGTAGGATGGCTCGGACAACATTTTTCCTTGGCTAACTAAGCTTTTCCTCCACCCTGCTGTTTGTCATATTAAGATTCAAGCCCTGGCCACCTTACCAGAAGCCAAACTTGACGCCACACAACTGGAGCCACAGTGGCCCTGGCAGATGGTGCCAGCTCATCTGCATGCTCCCCGTGCAGCCGGGCACTCACAGGAGGCAGGGCAGCTGCCTGACATACAGAGCAGCCACATTTTGGTCCCTTCAAGGTGCAAATGACTGAAACTACAGGCGATATGCACAAGCAGTGACCTGGGTATGTGTAGTGTTCTTACTGTTGAGCCCAGCACACAGCCAAAGTAAAGGCTTCCAGCTGGTTCACATCATTTGCTTTACAACGTATCTGTAGCTGGCCCGAACATGAATGAAGCTCCCTGCAAGACTTAATGGAGAGCCTGAGGGTATCAACACAAACTCCCAAAGCAAGACAAAGGATCCAGGTGATGGAGCACAGGGATACAACAGGTCCACCATCTGGTCCTCTTCTCCCCGCCCTCAAAGAGCTCCGAGGTTTCGGGAGAGGCACATTTTGACCTTCCTCTTTCCAGACTTCCCCTTGCTTTAGGTTCAGCTGTGTGAGTGCAGTCCTTCCAACCAGGGAGAGACTCCTTCCAGCATCAGTCATCATCACCACTGAATCTGCCAGAGGCACTGCTAGCAAAGCCAATGCATCCTCTCCAACCTCTGTGGAGTTCCCTAGATTAGCCCTTTCCTCCCTTAGGGCAACCATTTCCTGCAAGCAAGAGAATTAACTGAAATTCTTCATTCTGGAGAGAGAGGAGATAGAGGGAGTATGAAGAACCACTGCAGCTGATGCTGTGAGACACCACATCCTGCTATCCAAATTCCTCATCCTCAACTTCAAATCGTAAAGTCATTAAGGACTTCTAAGAAGAGCACAAAGCTACTCAGCAGATTTTCAGCTAATGAATCAACACGAGCTGTCCAGGAAACCAGAAATCCAGCCCACTGGAATGCTGTAACCCCAGGGAGGGTGGAACAGGCAGTACGCTAGGAAGGAAATGAAACAGCAAAGCAGTAGGAAAGGAACGTTTCAGCACCAATCCCTCTTACCATGACTACTCTGCTGCATTACACATTTTAGGGAAAAAGCGACTTCAATTCATTTTGCCCATTGAAGGGTTCATGTTCTTCAAGCCCAAGTTCTGTTCTGTAGTGCTGACATATGTACATTTTGAAAACAACTCGGCTTTTGCAAAAACAGTTAGAAAAAAATTGAGATTTAAATGTGAATCAACATTGCCACCTAGTGCCTAGCAAACCTCCTTGCTCCAACGCTGGGACAATCCAGCGGCACCACATTCCCTTCCCAGCTGAGAAGGGTAGATGTTAACAAAACCTATCTGGAGGTCAGGATCTAAAATGGAATTGTGCATCTTTCATAAGCAGCTTTCTCCCCTTAAGAGTAAGTTCAATTTTCACACCAGACTGCAGAGTTCAGCACTGGCAACTTCAACTTCTCCAGACAGCAGAATTCAACCTTCTATTAACTTCTCAATACAGGCAAAAGGTGATACCACATCAATGCGAGAACCCAAAGTTCTGGCAGCTACAAGTGTAAGGTTAATGCCCTCAGGAGGAATTTCAGTGATTAGCAGGAATCTCAGATCTCATGAGAATTTACTGTTGTGGCTACAGTGATGCAAGAGGCCTTGTAGCTTCATGCCAAGCACTGATCCTGCCCTGCCTTGCTGGCACCAGAAGTAAGCAAGATCCTGCATCTGTTCACAAGACTGGGAAACATTCCTGTGCTTCTGCTTTTCCCCAGCACTGATGGGGCAGAAGCAGCAAGTTTTCCCCATTCCATCCCCCTACTTGGCCTGATGATTCTCATCAGGAACTGGGGAGAGCACAGAGATCTGCCCTTTGAATGGCTGACATTTCAGCCCACTCTTCCAACAAGTTTTTTTTGTCACTTCCAACTGAACCTGTATTCAAGCTATCCCATAAAAGAAAAATGCAGATACCAATTCCCTCAAACATAGCATGTAAGGCTGCTCCAGCTCATTCTCCAGAAGTTTTATTAGATACAAGAGTAGAATTTGGTTTTGACCTACAAACACCCAGTTCCATGTTCAACCAGAACATTTCTGTATATGCAAGACAGCAACCTCTGGCACCCTTAGGCTTTTTAGCCAACACCTTCCAAGAAAAGACAGGACTCCTGCTTCTCTTTAATCAACAGTGCCCTGAAATTCACCTGTCCAGGAACCTAATCTTACAGAAGATCAGTAGGATCCAGCAAACACTTTGACTGCTGCCCTATGCAGATACTGCTGCTAGGAAGGATGAGCTGTCGTCCCAGCTCTCCTGTCCAATACTCCAGAAGAGACCAAACGTGAAGTATCCCCTGATTACCTTTCTGCAGCGGGGATTGGGGCAGCTGAACCGCTTCACATCACTGTCCAGTAGAGCTGGGAAGTTACAGAAAGGACACCTGTAGCCCAAAACAAGATACCATTAATGCAGAGTGCCAAACATAGCTTTGCTGAAAGCTGATTTAGTCAAATAGCTGTGTGGAAGTTGCTAAGGCTGCCAACCCAATGCCTGTTGCCAGGATGTGCTGACTATTGCCTTTTTGCTCATATTTCTTCGATCACTTCCCTGTTTGCAATCAAAATATTATATGCTCAGCACTGCTTTTGACCATGTAATTTAGAGGATCAGCACAGAGCTGGCAAGCAAGTCTTGGGGGAGACAAGTCTATTGAATTTTAATCTGCTCCTAGTCAAAGGCAGAATAAAAACAGACCTGGGAAGGCAGAAGTCTGAATTTATAATCCAGCTCGTAAAAAGCTACCTATCTCAGAGTCAGCACAAACGTAGGGTTTCAGGGAACAATGTTCTAAAGCAGTAAATGCAGCATTCTTTGTGGGACACTCACCTGACGAGCTCATCTGCACAGGCAGCAGCCACCTCCTCCTCAGCTTTCCGCTCGTAGTATTTACAGAGGATGTTCTCTGGAAGCACTTTCTCCAGCTCACTGGTGGGGAAGGAACACGTGCAACTGCCTTCCATGCAGCTGAGCTCTGACTGGGGTTGGAAAGAGAGCTCAGGTTTAGTATGACACTAGCAAAAAGCAGCTCAGGATCCAAAACATTTTCAAGCAGATCAGTGCAGAGCCTTGCTCAGAGAAAGTAAGAGCTAAAGTCAGCAGATCTCAATGATTTGGGTCTTGTGAGTTTAAAAATCATCCAGTTCTAAACCCCTGCCATGGGCAGGGACACCTTCCACTATCCCAGGTTGGTCCAAGCCCTGTCCAGCTTGGCCTTGAACACTTCCAGGGATGAGACACCCCACAGCTTCTCTGGGTAACCTGGGCCAGTGCCTCATAACAAAAACATTTTTTTCCAATCTCTCATCTAAATCTGTCTAAGATGACTGCCAGAGAATGGGTTTGCTATGGAAAGAACAAGCCTAATTAAACAAATCAGGCCTCAAACAAACACTGGGCAGGAAGATGCTGTTGCCAGCTGGGATCACAATTCACTCCAAGTCCACTGTGACCACATATTAGCCCTTTATTATTGTACAGTCTCTGCTGAGAACCAGCACTGACACGGTGCATTCTTTTCAATAAAGTCATATAAAATACAGCTGCCAGTTTATACATTTACACAAAATGGATCCCAGAGTACAACAGCATCCCACAGTTTGAGCATCATATCCTGAGGCAAAGGAGCACACACACTTCAGAGCAGATTAATGACTTGTTTATAGCTCAGCTAAGTACCAGGATAATTCCTAGCTACATCAGAGACTGAGGAGGTTAGTAGTGCCATAGAGGAACCAAGCCCCAAATTAAGTTGGGATCACAGTGATATTATGAAGGACAAACACTCTTAGGTAGAAGACTGGCCATGTCAGAGATAAGTGTTCTTAATGAATAAGCCACTGGTTTATTTAGTAGAAAATAAAAGCAAACAAGTTATTCTGTTACTATGATCCTAAGAATCAAATTGCCAAGCATAGAGCAAACAAACAAACAAAAGACATTAGTAACCCTGAAATCCTGTGCAAAGATCACATTGTAAAATTGTTGGCTTCACTTGATGGCGAGACTGACTTGGATTTCAGGACACCATTCCATTCAAATATTTCCTGGGAAGTGCAGTTACATCTGTTTTAAGCAACAACCCTACACAAACAGCAATGTCATCTCCCAACAGCAATTATCTATTTCCCCCTTGTCCAGTTGTGAAATCCTTACCTTCCCAGAGCCAAAAACTGCCTCCTGAGCATATTTAATTAGGCACTCCTTGCAGAACAAGTGACCATCTGCACACTGAGTCAACTCTTCGAAGGCAAACTCCCCGTAGCAGCAGCGGCACTCGATCATCTGCCCATCCTACAGCCACCAGAGGAACCAGCATCAAAACATCAATAGCTATAGCAACACACACACATACAACTGCAAGCCAGAAAAAACTGCCAGCATGAATCCTAAAAAACAGCTACAGATATACACCATTCCATTAGATATTCTGTTTGGTGGTCCAAATTCATTAAGTGCAACCAGAAACTCAGTTTTAAGTCACTTCATATCTACACGTCCTGCTTGACAGGTTCCAAAAAGCTACAGAACATGCAGTGATTAATAATTCTCAGCTCACAGGCAGAGCAGCATCTTGGGTTTGGGAAGCTGCAGTCACAGGGAAGCAGCTTGAGTGTACACACCACTCTCATGGGGAAAACCAAGATTCAGATCTGTTACCCTCTAAAGAACATTTACCATCTGTCTGGGCACCCTGTCTTTGACTCTTCACTGTGGAGGTGGAGGAGTTTGCCACAGCTAAAAAGTAAGCATAGCCCACTTTTCCAAAGTTTGAGGAGGAAATGAGCATTGAGACCAAAATGTAATACAGAGCTGCTGAACTGTTCTCTACATTTTCTCTGAAGTGAACGCTGATTTTCAGGTTTCTAAAGAATTCTTTCTGCAAACAAGGAAGGCCTTCCCACTGGCCAAGCTCCAACAACAGTGGATCTGTTTTAAACAGCCATAATGGTGGGAGCAAGAGTAAACCTGATGCTATTCTATTGCAATGTTTGTTCTGAGCAATGAAGATACAAGCTGAATTACTACAGATCATTACATGCATCAATACTGTCTTGCTGGCCTCAGCTCCTGTCTACCTTTCCTAAAAGCCAGCCAACACACATTACACAGGTTTTGCCAGCTCAGCAAAAGCAGCAGAGTGAAATGCATCTTCAGAAAAGCTCTGTTCCAGAGCTAAAAGGATCTGTGAAGTAGGAAGTGCAAAACAGTGTCTGTGCATAAGCTGAACTCAACTTATAATATTACAGATACTGACCTTCTGATATTGCTCCTCATTCATCTGCAGAGCCAGGAGAAAGTCTGCGTGCTGCAAGAGAGACATGTGCATCTGTAATTACAGAATAGATGAAGAAATTTTCCAAACTCTCAGCTCATTTACATTATCTCAGGACTCACAAACCACTATAAAAGGCTCGCTGTCTGCTTGTAACATCACTCAGCCCATCCCTCCAATCCATTAAGCTATTTATGATTCAGCTAAAACAGATGGGAGAAGCAAAGGCAGCAAGAACAAAGAACCAAATTCTATACTGTGGAGGGCTGCTGGTTCAGATTTCCACGGGCAGAGATGATCTCACCCAATGGGCCCCTCCAGAGAACATGAGCTTTGTGTTTCAAAGGAGACCTTATCCATCTGCCTAAGAGACAAAGATCTTTAAGGAGCTACTTTAGAAAGAATTGTGGGTGCAGAGCTGTGAATTCAGTCTCTCCTCAGCCTAGGAAAGGAAGACAACACAGCAGTGGGTGTTGCAGGTTCTGCTTCAAAACACACAGGTCTCTGCTACAGGACAAACTGTTCTGGAGCCACAGGACTGCCAGCCTGGGAAGGCAGTGAGTGGACACACTGCCTTGGGCCTGGTCATTACTCACCACCAATACTGAGCTGCAATTACAAGCCCTAAAACAGCAGAGAAGCCTGCTAACAATTAGAGGAAAGAGTTAATTAGTGGAGTTTTCGCCCTCTCATAGCAAAACACCCCATCCAGAATGGTGTTTGCACAAGCAGCAGCTGCATATTTAAGTAAATATGAAATTCTGTGCTTGGCTTCTTTCCTTTAAAATTGAGTTACTTGGGAAAAGACATATGCGTTAACAGGTAGGGAAGGGGAAAACATAGTTATTCAATATTTGGTTCAGCATTTGAATTTCTGTAAGAGACAGATTTTTCATGTTTAGGGCCAAAACCTCAACATTTGTTGAAGATTTGCACATGATCAAAGCAGTTCCTATCACTCACCTCTGCCATCTCTTTCACTTTCTGTTCATAGAATTCCTGCTCCAGTAGCACTGGTGGGAGAAGGGAGAGCTTGTCATAGGACCTCCAGTGCCGTCTCTTGTTCTCCAGGAAGAACATGCGCTTCTCAATTTTCACATCCCCTGAAGCAGAAATAAAGGCTCAATAAAAAAGGGATGGAGCAGCCAGAACAAAGCTTAAATCCTTCCTCCACACACAACACCAGGTGCAGACTTTCAGCAGCTCACACAGCACTTTACCAAGCAGAGGCACTAATGAAGAGCATCTCCAAAACAGATACCAGTGACAGAAACTCAGCTCTTTTGGGACCACATCCCTTTTAAGAGGAGTTTCTTTCTGCTGCA
This sequence comes from Corvus hawaiiensis, assembly GCF_020740725.1. Lineage (NCBI taxonomy): Eukaryota > Metazoa > Chordata > Aves > Passeriformes > Corvidae > Corvus > Corvus hawaiiensis. The sequence continues at coordinate 6,035,576 of NC_063228.1, forward strand.
AGCCAGTTCGGCTTACAATAACGATGCAGAGAGCACCATACACACATCTTGGCATTTACCTTGCTCAAATTTGAAGTCTATGTATGAATATTGATTCATTTCTTTCCTCCTTTTTCGTTTCCCGCTGGTTTCAGGAGACAGCTCCTGCCACTTTTTGATAGCATCTGAAAAGGCCTAGAAAACAACATACAGGCTTAAATCCTGTGCCTGGAAGAAAGCAGGAGCACTCAATTCAAGCTGAAGCACAGTACAAGCATGGGCATAGGACTGATCCAAAACTGGAAAGCCAAACAGACCAAATAAAAGGAAATATGCATCTTTCCTTTCCTCACTTTGTTACTTTATGTACTCAAAGTAATTATTCCATAAAAACAAAATAGGTGAATGGTACTTCATAACAGCTCAGCTGTTAATATCAGAGTGGGCACCAGCTGTATTAAGCAGAGTTGGTTTGCCTTCTTTTTTTGTTGCTGGGTTTGGCTTTTTGTTTAAAAAGGTGAGATTCCAATACTCAGTGCTCAGTCAATCAAGTGAAGAGACAAGAAGTTTTGTTTTAGTTAAGTCCTGGAATAGTAAAGAATGAAGCTCAAGCAAGGGCATATTGGAGCAGATCTAAGTCAAAAACTTGAAGCCACACTAACATTCAGCTTGCTGATACTTAAAACAAGTGTCTTTGCATCTCCATGGCAGTGAAACTCTTTTGTAATAAATACAGGACTCATGCCACAAGTCATAATAAGAACAAACAGGACAGCAATACTCAGGCTGCTTTTCAATTCCACGCAGCCAGTTAACCAGCAGCAGGAGTTAAATGTTTTAAGATTTAACTAAATGTCTAGGTTTTATTGGCAATTATACTGCACTTCAGTGGCGACGTACAGGAACACATCCCACTTTAATGCATCACCCATCATCAGCCAGCTCGTGTTTCCCCAGCTCCCCTATTAGGGAAAGTAAAAACTTCCTGCAGCATTCTGTCTGGCCAATAAATTTTGAAAATCTCTACTAAATGGATTAAAACTTCTTAAAAGGAAAGGAAGATTATTATAAAACCCATAACCACACAGCAGCAGATGGTACAGTAAGGCCAAAGCCACCACAGTGGTCTCTGCAGACACGGGAGATAAGCCCAGGAAAGAAAACAGACTTGAACTGGAGCACCTTTCGTGTGATTGCATAGTGTCCCTTGAGCTCGTGCAGTGCCCACTTGATGTCCTGGCTGCTCAGCATTTTGAAGTCTGCCATGAGGAGATCAGCTGCCTGAATAAAGCACCGCTGGTCAAGGGGGGCAAGTTTGGAAAAGTCAAAGTAGTCCACTTTAGGCACCTAAGGAGAAAACGAAAAAGATTAAAAGGCTGCTATAAATACACACAGGAACACCACAAATGGCTCTCTCAGTGATCAGGACATTCTGCAAGACCACCCAAAACTCAGGTTATGTGTCACCCAGCTCTGAGCACCTTAGTACAGTGTGGCTGCAAAGCCTACTGGCCCAGGCACCTCTGCAGGTGACCTGCACAAGGTAAAATGTAGTTTAAAACCATTGTGTGTGGCTGCCTGAGACAGCAAGGAGAGAAAATATTTAGGTTACACTATGAAGAGTTAACAACTTTATTAGCTTGAGGTAGAAAGATACTTCCAAGAGTAGAAAGAGGTATTCAACATCTCTCAGGCCACAAAGAGCTATTTCAACATCCTCAAAGCAGCTCAGAGAGAATTTTTTGTTAAATGGATGTTTTAAAACACAAATAAAATCAAGCAGCTGTAGGGAGATTTGCAGTTAGGAGGCTGCAAGGCAATGCCTAAAGGCCTCACAAGAGATACCCGAGGGCCAAGGCTACTTCATGTGACAGAACAATTGTGGGATTCTTGTCTCAGTTATCAAAATGAACACTTGAGATGGGGCAGTGACAGGCAAGCAGGGCAGAGGGGCTCGCTGGAGGCAAAGGAGCAAACACTGCGCAGCTCTGGCACAGCCAAACAGGAAAGGCTTGGAAGTCATCTTGCAAGCAACTAATTATTGCTATTTAACACAGCCTTACACGTACCCAGAGGCCTCTTGTGAGAGCAAGGCTCAGTCAAGCACTCTGCAAACACACACTAATCAAAGCAGACATCCCAGGGTCCACTCAGGCTGAACAGACTGCCCAGAGGCAGCAGGAGATGAAGATACTCTCACTTGCCTTTGTCTCATCTTGGCTGGCAAGCAGGCTGCTGCTGGGGTTTAAAACCACTCTGCCTTCCTTCTTTGGGTAATCTGGATTTTCCAGAAGGAAGTTACAAAGTCTGAAAAGATAAATATAGTTACTTCAGGGTTGGAGAGCTCAGGTTCATTTCTCGTTTGTCCAATTTTTAGTATCCTGTAATTATGAGGTCATAGTCAAAGCCTGCCCTGTAAGGACCAAAGGTGGTCCTAGGCTAGAGCAAGTAAATGACTGAGGATTAAGTAAAAAATAATCAGCTGTGTGGCTGCAGAAGGAAAAGCAAATAGGCTTGTCTTTCAACAATTAAATTTACATACATGAAGCTTGTATGGATGAGCTACTAATCATTTATGGAAAAAACAGTAGAAAAATCCCTACAAAACCCACGAAAGGGTGATGTCTTCCTGAACAAACTATTACTACAGATTCAGACTTGAATCAAAGCCTCCATTTTCAGTTTACCTTCACATTAAAGCAGCCAGAGCAAACTGGTTTAGTGGAAGGTGTCCCTGACCATGGCAGAGGGGCTGGAACTAGGTGACCTTTAATGGCCTTTCCAACCCAAACTATTCTGTGATTCCATGATTAAAGCAGAGACAAAAGCATGTTTAAGATGTGTGTCTACATCGAATACAAACTCTGAATACAGGTTTCATTGTAACAAAGCTTGCAATCACACCAGCATTACCCAAACTCCACTAGAAACTGGTCTGGTGAGAACAGCACTTAGAAAAGAATCACTAAAATTGATGAAAAATTGCCTAATAGCCTGTAAATGCAGCATACCTGAGGTCCTACCACAAACAGCCATAACTGTTAGGTAAATGTAGTTTAACGGAGTATTTTAGCTTAGAAAAGACTCAGCAAGGGGTTTCCAAATGCCCCATTGCTGGAGAGCCACAAACACTCCAGAAACCCTTCTGAAAGGGCAACCTGAATCAGGCTCCCACAGCTTTTTCTCAGCCCTCACCAAGCAGCTGTGCTGGCTGGAGCAAGTAACACAAGCTGTTCCTCAGTTTCCCCAGCTGCAGAATAAGATCCTTCTGAAAGCAGCCAGGACAAGCAATTAACATTTGTAAAACTATTGGAATGAGAAGGTGCTAGGCTGCAGCAAAGACATAATTGCAGCTAATTTACATTCCTGATGTCAGAAATCAGTCCCTAATTAAGAAATCTGAACTGGCTTGAAGCATTAACCCACTATCAAGGCACGATTACTTTAGCCCTGCTTTCACATTCAAAGCAGGGGCATTTCTTTTTGTTTAATCAGGTATTGACATATTGAGCCAGAAGCTTTTGACTGAGTGTGAATGCTCCAGCACACAAAAGCTGAATAGATGATACCCTGCTAAGAGGGGTCCCACATCTCATCTTTCACATCAGTTGAAAGTTTTAAGAAGATCATTTCACGGAAAACAACAAAATATCTTGGCACTGAGCATTTAATAGCTTCCAGCTCCCACCTCTGGCCATCCCTTTGGTAAAAGATAACTGTTTTAATCCAACAAAACAAACTTCAAGGAGCTCAGACCGTGGTTCTAAGAAAAGGGTTTCAGCTGGGGCACGGCCAGGGTACATTTGAACTATCCTGCATGTTGCCATTTCAACGCTGAGGATTTTGGGGGATGCTGACCTTCAGTGTGTGACAATTAGTTAAATGGGTCCCGGCGCACAGCACACCCACACTCACAGCACTGTTCATTAATATCTGCACCACAGGACACAGAGTTGGTTAAAAGCCTCATCCCTGCCCAAAACCAGCCACCCTTATTTATTATATTTCAAGCCTGATTTAGCTTGACACACCATGGAGATCAAAGAGACCCTGCCAGCGAGGCTGACCAGTGCTTTGACCCATTTGTTCTCACACAAAAGCTGCAGTGACAACTCAAAAGATAGTTTGGTTAAAGGAATAAAAATATGGAGAAGAAATCTTTATCATCCAGTAAGTGGGTAACGCACCGCTGAGCAGACACTGTAGCTGGCCTACAGGGAAGCCTGGAAGCACCTTTTCATCTCACTGGGTCTGTGGCACACAATGGGAGAGAAGAGATTTCGGGAGCAAAAAGGGAAGGAACACATTAAGACCGACAGAAGCCAATAGTGGGATTTAATTCCATCAGGCTTCTCTAAATCCCCGCAGGACACAAACGCGAGTTTTTTCACACAATCTGGGAGGGTCCTGCAGTCAGATGCACAACTTCAATAGCCCAACTGCTCGCAGGAATGGCTCTGTTTGTCTTCTACATCCCCACCACAACCATCCACCTTGAGGTGCACCCAGTCCATGATGTGGGCACCCCAAAGCTGCTCCACCACTGCAGGGAAAGCACTTTTCAAAGCCCAGAAAGAAGTTCTAGTCTGTTGACTTTCTAATCAAGAAGCCTTTCTTTGGAGACCCGACTTCATAGCACAGGCAAACAGCAGAATAGGAAATCTATGCCCAGTGTATGGGATCATCCTTAGTTCCTCATCATTTAACTTATTTATGCCCCAATGACTAATTCTAAGCCTCACACACTTAAATGCTGCTTAATTAGTGCTCTAGTTAGCTGGAAAGGGCATTGGATTTAGACAAGTGAATACTCTGACAACCAACACCTATTCCTCATTCTTGTATCACACAGTAACCAGTTTGGACAAGCTGGAGATAACAGAGACAGTTGCAGAGAGAGAGAGAGAGGCCACCAAGCATCAGACATCAGTCACAAGTGATTTACTTCAAACCATCTCCTCTCGGTGCTGCTGGTGCCAGCACACGCAATGCTGCGCTGCCCAGCTCTACCCAGAAGGGCAGGGAGATGATGCCACTCAGCAATAAGGTTAATCACTTTTTTTGGAACTTTTGACTCCAACATGACTCCCAGAAATCTCCAGTATGATGAACATTAAGGTAGTCCTGAGCTGTTAATGCAGTTTGTAAAGCAAGTCCTCACATTGATTTTCCACTCCTTTTATTTCATTTTCTTGCTCATGTTTCTGCTCAGTTTGACCAAAATCAGTCCCTCAACACACCTCTAGAACCAATCCTACCAGCCCTTAAATGTCTTTGCTCTATTCTGTCACCCAAAAATGATGTGAGAGAATTCAAACAGCACCACTGCTACTTGAGCAGGTAAAGGTGATAAAAGTCAACATCATAACACTAAATAATGGACTCCAAGGCAGTGTTGGCTTTACCTGGAAGAATCCAAAACCCAGTGAAATGAAGGAGGGAATGATTTCTTCCAACTCAAAACTCACCAGCTCACCTCCATACTATGTTTTATAGCAGTCATCTTAACACCTTAATCCTGACACTCTTTTTAAGAGCCCTAGTAATAGGTAACAAAATCATATGTAATTCTTTAAATAAGCAAATCATCTTAAAAGCAGAGAAGCTACAGCACAATAGAATTAGAAAGGACTTAAGAACAGCTCTATTAGAAGTACAAAAAGAAAGAATCTGTGCTCTTTGGCACTATCAAGGCAGTGCTGAGCCTCAGCCTAGATGTGATCCAGAGCAGTATCCCTGGCAGGTGGGGACATGGGAAAGTGCTGCAGTTTTATGACACACTGTAGTTCTTGGCTCTACACTTACACATTTAAGTCATAGCAGTTCTTGATGATGATTAATTCTTCAATATATTCCTTCTTCACATCTGGGAATCTTGCTTCCTAGAGGAGGAAAAGCTAAAGGTTATGTAGGTATTAGAGGAGCTGTGTAACACACATAGCACCCAGGACAGGGATTTACAGGTAATTAACCAGCACAATCCTGAGACTTGGGGCAAAATGGTCAAGAGATCATTTATAGCCATCCAGCCTTGCTCCACAGGATGACTGCTAGCAGCTCTATCTCAAAGGAACAGTGAGGGTTGTGATGTGAAAAGCCAAGAGCACGTGGCCTAATGAGAGATTCAGGCTCTGTAGGAATGATCTACAACACAAGGAAAGTGAATGTTTACCTTCAGCATGCCCATCAAGGAGTTCCAGTTATGTGCTGAAATACAACATTCCAAAGCAAAAGGAAAAAAACCAACAAGTACACTCACCCAGCGAACCCACACACACCAGAAATGAGACCAGAACAGACAACAAACCTTTACTGGCATTTCTGTGAAGGCTCTCCCAGTGTTTGCTGCTCTCTCTGGGGTTTCTGTACAAGCACTGCAACCAGTTGCAACCATGTGGTATTTTGTTTTGCAGGACTGGACTGGTCAGGGTTGTCAAGCAACCCTGACAATGCAAGAATAGCCTCTTACCCATCTCAAAGGCACTGATCAACAAGGTCTTACTCGGAAAGAACTGAATTATGTTAGATTGCTACTTAAAAAAATATTTTCCTCAACTCCACTTTTCCCAAGTAGAATTAGATATGGGATGTGGAAGGAAGACTTGGAGGGGATGGGGTGGTGGTGGAAGATACAGGCACATAAGAATATACTTGTTTGCAAGAAAAAAATGTTCAATAAGACAGCAAGAGAGCCTTCCTCCCTGGCAATCAAGGGGAGGGGTGTGCAAACATTAGACACATGAATCATCCCATTTTTATTTAGCTTTGTTTATCATATATACACCATGCTGCCCAAGCTGCTGAATATACCAAAGGATAAGGAGTGTCCTCCCTGGGGGCTGTTGTTATAGCCAATGTCCCTCATGCTAAGCTTCACATATGGAGCACGTGGAGTTAACATACACAAGTCTTCATGCTGCGTATCTAGTTATTCCTTGGTGCTGCTGCTTGGAAATCCACACCACAAGGGCAACCACTACCCCTTGCCACCATGGTGGCCTTAACATGGGCACGGACCAAACTCCTTTAGGAGCTGAAAAGCAGCCCTGGCTCTCAGCCATGTCTCAAACTTCCCTACTCCTACTCCACCCTGTAGCATTCTGCCACTATTTGGTGTCTCAGCTTTGCTCATTTAGCTTTGTATCCAATCCTAAACCAGCTCTACAGCGTTGGGTTAGGAATCAACCAGACAAAACCAGATTAGCAGATCCAAGAGGGCCTTTCAGGGAACAGACCCAGATTATTTCACCTCAAACCAACATTTTCCAAGACAGTTCATCACATGCTCCTCACCTGGTGCACGGCTGTCTCAGCCAAACAAAGAGGATTTGCAGCTGTGTGTTCTGAGCATGTGAAACTCTACACACCTTGAAAAACCTGTCTGAAAACACCATGCACACAGGAGGCAGAGGAGCCCTGGGAATACTTACTGTCTCTCTGATGAGCAGCGCAGTGAGGTCCTGCTCCTGCCCAGCAGCTCCCTGTTCTGGCACATCCCCTGAGCCAAGTTCGTGTGAGCCCTGTGCAGGGAAGGCGGGCCCCGGCTGCTCGTTGTCTCTCCCTGCCTGCTGACCCGATTCCTCAGGGGGATGTGCCGGCTGCGGGGAGGCACGGCCTGGAATCCCGTCCTGCTGCGGCTCTGGCCGGGGGAAGGCTGGCCCAGGAGCCTTCTCTCCATATGCCCTCAAAGATCCCAGGTCTGCCTCTGGCTGCCCTTGCTGGGGAGCACAACCCTTTGCTACAGCCTGTGGCTCATCTTCCAGTGGTGGGAAGTGCCGGGGTTCCAGCTGGCTGTTGTCCCGGATCTCCTCCTGCTCCATGGTAGTTTTAGCAGCTATTTCTTCAAGTTTCTGCTCTGGCTCCAAGTTCTCTCCTTGCCATTCCCGAGCTTCCATCTTTTCCTCCTGTTGAGGTGGAAGGTCTGCATTCTCCAGACTAATGGTTTCTGCATTATTAGCAGGCTGTGGACTCATCTTGATCAGTGGCAGCAAACTTGGGCCAGGCTCCTGGTTACTTGTAAGTTCAGAGCTGGGGCCATTCATCTCAGATGGTCCAGGCTGCTGGAGGGCAACGTCCACACTCTCATCCCTGCTTGGTCCAGCACTGCTCTCCTCCATGAGGTTATTCCCATCTCCCTCACAGCGCAGAGCTAAATCCTGCTTATCCTGCAGGTCTGTGCTCATCAAAGGCTCCACAGCACTTTTAGATCCTCCTTCTCCCACAGTGTTTGCCCCCTGCCATGGAGCAGCAGGTCTGATGACATTGGGACGCAGAGGCTGCTGTTGCTTTGGGGTCTGAAAAGGACACACACAGGAGAAAGTAGGAATTCTTGTCTGCATGTTAGAATCTTTGCTCCAGATACTTCTGCATCTAAGAAAACTTCTGATGGGAAACTGATAAACAGCCTGTTCAGCAAGCACAGATAAATAATAAAGCACAGAACTGCAACCCACATATCTGTGTCCTCAGCCTGTCCCCAGGTGATACAAGAACCTTTGGCAGAACTGGGGATGCACAGGACTTTCAAAATGGAATAATTTCCTAAGCTCACTTCAACTAAGCTAACCCACTTCCCTCCCAGTAAAACAGTCTGGGAAGGAACAACTAACTGATGACATATTTGTGTTCTCACCAATTTATTTAAACAGGCAGGAACCAAAGCTCAAAACATTAATCTCTGGCCTTGTTCTTGCCTCTGGCAGACAGACTGCTGTATGCCAAAAGAGCCTGAGTGTTCTCTGCTGCTGTTTTCAACTAAGAAGCAGAAAGGTCAGCTTTGCAACCCATTTTCTCAGTGCTTCTGGTTAATTTAACAGTAAAGTGCAATATATTCTTAATACAAGACAAATATGAAATGCTACAAAAACATAAGTGCCTGCAACAGCCCAACATGAATACAAATAACAGAGGAATATAAAGCATACAAAGTACGCATATAAATCAAACAACGCATGGTTTGAAAACACCTTCAATGGAAGATCAAGTCCTCTTGCAAAGCACTCCACCTTGCTGGATTCAGACAGACAACTTTATGGGAGCTCCAACCTTCATCAAGTAGAACTTAAACTACGCCGCGTAGTTTAACAGCCTGGTTCTCCCCTCCCATGCCCAAAATATGACTAAATTAAGCCAGAAAAATGCCATCATTTCACCATTATTTCAGACATCCTAAGTAGATTGCTGTAACCAGGCAGGACTCAAAGGAATGCATCAGGTATTTGCACAAGACTTGGCTATACAGGCCATGAATAAAGCACTGCTGCTACAAGAATGAAAACCTACCTCCGCTAAGATGACTACATCATCATCATCTTCCTCAGTCTGCTGCTTTTCTGGCATTTCCAGCAACAAAGGCAATTCTTCATCTGAGGAATCCGATATCATGATAAGACTTTCATCCCTGTGGTTTATCCAGTCTGCAGAACAGTGAGTAAAGTTAAAGTTAGCTGCTGGCTCAAGGTAAACAACTGGAATTACAGGGCACATATAGCACTGAAACATCTGAGAAAGCAATTTTCCCATTTGCACTGCAGGAAGAAGCATTCAGAGGTCACCAATTCTTCTGCAAGGCATTGTTACAGCCACTCCTGTGTCCCTAAGCCTCCAGCAAAACACCTGCACAGCTTCAGCTCATCACAACAGCACTGCAGGGACAGCCACTGACACTCACAAAGAATCTTCTACCCTGAACTCCAGCACAGTCAAGCTGCTGCAAAAGTTATTACAAACAAGGCATGTAGGGAATACTTCTCCAGAGAAATCCTGGACTTTCAGTATCTCAGGGACATTACATTTTCTTTGTCAATGTGCAGGGCATTCTAGCAGAGAGATAAGAGTCTCTGTGCAACTCATCCTCTTCTGAAAGAGTGGGACTTTGCAGGACTACCTTATGCAGGGCCGAGATAAGGCCTGTGGCTATTAGATGACAACCTTGTGCCTCAAGGTTTGTCAAGAATAAAATATAGATGCTAGTCAACACAGCTGCTGGAACACAGGAGAGATATTCGAGGCAGGAACAGAGGGTTTCTGTACTGCACAGAGAACATACAACTATGCTTTCCCTAAAATTAGACATGTTTCAGCTTATTTTTTAGCATGAGTGTTCATTTATCACCTTTCAGGCATAGAGAGAAAGCATCACTTTGAATGCCACTGTTGAGTGAGTGAATGGGTGTCAATGCATGCAGCCCTATGAGGGCACGAATTTAGGGGCAGCCTCTCCACTATGGGGTCCTCAGAAGGATGGATCCTCCTTGGATCTGCTGAAACACCTCTACACAGTGTTCCCAAGAAGTCAGCAATCTCCCTTGAGGCAGTACAACATGAGAAAGACAAGAGCCAAATATTTTGCATGCCTGCATAACATGAAAGAGTTTCTGTAGGTGGCTAAGTTAGTGTAACAGAGCAGTGTGTGACATGACAGAACAGACCTCCAGCAGCTCCCTGGAAGTTCTGTGAATCCTGCTGCTCAGGAGGAGTTTCACAAGAGTGTTTTGGAAACAGGCACAAATCAGTACTCACCCTTCCCTCTGTGATTGCTGAAGCTGTTCAAGTTAATCACTTCTTCATTCCCACCTCTCTCTGCCATTTTAAACAGCTGCACCCCAGAGTGTCAATGCCTCAGCATGGCAGTCAGGCTCACATGAGGAACTGGAAGATAAAATAAAACCACGAGGGAGTCAGGCAAACTCAGATTCACCCTAAAGGGGTTTTCCCAAGATTTAGCTGCTAGGGGTTCTCCTGGCTCTCCCAGCAGTCTCTCCACAGTATTTTTCTGTACGCCTGTCTCAGTACCTGAAAGGAGATATGTTGTTATCTTGTGTTCCAAAAGTTACGGCAGTCGACTGAAGAGTGCAATCAGGCCTGAGAAATCTCTGGAGGAGACATGAGAATTCTTACAGCTATGCAACCACAGAAAAGGAAGAGAGATGCAATTCTATCCAAGCAGGACTCAAACCCTCCCAATATGTGGATCTTCTCTTGTTTCCAACCAAAATCCAATGCACCAATGCACACAGTGGTGTCTCTGCCACCATCAGGTGGTGAGAAGGGCAAAATCCCCTTGCCTGCGCTGTCCCAGGGCATCCACACATCAACCTGCATCTCACACACCCCAGATGATGTCACTACAACCACCCCTGTTGCACTTAATGCCGGGGAAGTCACACACAGCCCTGAGGGGAACAGCCAACAGGGATACCACCACCCCAGCCTGAATTCCCTGCATGCTGCCAAGCTGAGGCACAACTTCAGAGCCACCAGAGATGCTCCAAGCTCACTTGCACAACCCCCATGTTATTGGCATGTCAGAAGGAAGCTGCACCCCGGGCAGGGCAGTGTCAGTGTGTGCTTTGTGCCTGCTCTGTGAACCAGCACAGGAACGAGTCACATTCCAGAGAACACTTCCTTACCACCATCTGCTATTTTAAAGAAGAGATTTCCTTGATTTACAGCGAGGGTTTGGTACAAATTCCAGGAAACACCATCTGCTCTCACAGCAAAAGGAGAGCATGACAGGAATCAGGTGCCTTCACAGGACTGGGCTTTTTGGAACTAAACTTTGCTACCCCCACCTGTTCTCAGAGAGGCACAATTAATCGGCCAGAGGCTCCCAAACAGGATTAGGGGGCCAGAGGAATCACTGCAAACTAAACAGGAGGTTTCCATTTTATGCTCTGTCAGCTTATAGCTCTCAATTCCCACTATAACAGAGAGGCTGAACACATACAGGAACTCCAAGCAGAATTTGATCACTGGAAGGAGAAAGGAGGTTTTCTCATTGGAAAGTACTCTTACCACTCTCCTTATCACGGCACAGAGGAATCTGTACTATTAAATATTTACTGATGCAGTAGTTGGAAGAAAATGGTGGGTCTGCTATAAAATCCTGTTTGCTAGTACACGAGCAGTATAAATTCCCCCTCAGTAATTCTACTTAAACTCCTCTGCAGGGAACAGGATTTGCAGCTAGGACAGTAAAATGAAGAAATCAGTTCAGATGTACAAGATACAATAATAATATTTTAAATGTATCATTTAGCACTTTAAAAAGCCTAGCAGCATGGGCTCAGTGCCTGAAGGAACCTTCTTCAGAAGGAACCTCCAGCACAAAGATTTCAAGGTTTGGCTACAAACAGCCACACTCACCTGGTCCCTGCACTGCTGATGGTCCAAATTTGACTGGGAAATTGGGTGAGGGAACAGCAAGAGGCCTCTTCTAACTAGCATTACCACAAATATGCAACTATGCCTGTATTTGAGCCCTGATACCTCAGTAGCACATCCTATTTCCAGTAAGCAGCTCCGAGATTCTCACGGGCATACTGGTACTTTGAAAACACCTGAAAAGTAAGATTTTGGGGGTGTTTCCACTATGTTCTTCATTTTCTGCCTTATAAGGAGAAACAAATCTTTCTTTATTTGCCAGAATGGCATGAAAGTGCTGTTCCAGCATCCCAGGCAGGTGCTGGAGCTGCAGCTCAGGAGCTGGGTCACTGTAAGTGCAAGCTTGTGGTGCAAACCCTGGCCTTTTTAAAAGGTCACATCCACATTATTACAGTTGTATTTTCCCTGGTACTCATGAATAGCAATCACCTAGTCCTGCATAGCACTTTTCCATCCTTAGCTGTCTGACTCCTTTAGCAAATAAAATCAATTCACACTTCTTGCCATTTAAAAGGTGGAGAAACAGAAGCAGGGATAGGCCCACTGTGGGCAAGGTCACTGAACAAACACGGCAAAGGATCGCTCTGAGACTGGCGGGGGAGGAACAAGGACATTTGTGAAAGCCACAAATCAGCCCTTGCAGCATCAAGTGGTGCAGACAGGGGCTGGACAGGTGTCTGCTCAGATCTGCTCCAAGCAAAGCTGAGTGGTTGGATATTTCTCCCCTCCAGGGACCCGTGGTGCATTAGCAGGGCTGGCTATATGAGGGTGGGGTGACACTGCAAATGCTCAGCACAGCCACCAAAAAAAAAAAAAAAAAAAAAAAAAAAAAAAAAAAAAAAAAAAAATCTTCTCCCAAATAGCTCAAATGGTGCTTTGTCCAATGCTGGTTAAATCCCAGCTGTTCACATCCAAGAATGATGGATAAGCCACAAGAATAAGGTGGTATTTTCTAGGGGCCACTCTGGTTTCTGTATGCATGCTTCAACATTCAGCAGTGAGAAGGAGGTACAGGGAATAACCTGAAATTAAATTTGGGATAGAAAAACTGTCTGCACTTCCATACAAGAAAGTGTGCACACATCACCAAAAGACTCAGTGTTTTAAAAGCAAGAATATAATAAATAGTATTAACTGTAATACACAGTCAAGGCAACAACAAAAAAACCCAAGCCTGGAAAGAACTGGCAATTCCTCCTACTTCAAACAGACTGAATAAAAACCCCAAGCAGCTTAATAAAGCCCTGCTTTGAGGGTAAAAGCCAAGCTTCCACCAAGAGCTAGCAATTCATTTTGTCAATACTCAATACAGAGCTGAAGTTTAAACAAATATCCATAAGCATGGGCCAGTTCCATCTAGTGGCATGAATAAGAAGTTTATTCATGTTTATAGCACCAGGCTGCCAAGAATGTGAAGTAACAAGATCAAAGCCACCCTGGGGTCTTGCCCTACATAAACAACAATAAAAAAGCAAGGAAGACAGATGGAAAGAAGTTATTCCACACTACCTTAGTGATTTCAGCGCCTATCTACAGGCAAAGAATAAAGCTACCTACAAGCAAGCTCTAACATGCCCATCAGCTCTTCCACAATACAGCCAAGGATAGGAAACTAGAGCTGTTTGAATAGCAAAGCAGTCAGATGAACGTTTTGCAAGCTTTTTAGTTTTTCTTCTTTTCTTAAAAGGCTCCCACCTGCATTGCAACACATCAAGCTGGATTTGGGACTTGAATCCCTATAACAGTAGCCAGGTGACACAAAATTCTCATCATGACTTCTAAGACACCCGCTGACTGTGCAGTGAAGACCCACCATGCTGTAGGATGTGGTCCCACCCAATTTCACCTCTATATTACTCCATATACTCATAACTCAGTCACAGAATATCCTGAGCTGGAAGGGACTCACAAGGATCAGAGTCCAACTCCTGGCCCTGCACAGGACATCCCAACAATCCCACCCTGTGCCTGAGAGCATTATCCAAATGCTCCTGGAGCTCTGGCAGCTTTGGGGCCGTGATCATTCCCAGGGGAGCCTGGGCAGTGCCCAACCACCCTCTGATACTGCACACCCACGTTGTTTCATTGTGCAGACAACAAAATCCTCCCCATCATGGTTTTTCCTACAGCAAATTGAGAGGAGAAGCAGCCACTAACAGATCTGCTACCAGGAAAACCAGAGTCCGTCAGGGACTTGGGTTTAACAGTTCTCTGAACTGACAAGACCTCAGACTGACAGCTGAGGTCACAGGGACTTCCCGGACAAGCTCCTCAAACATGCAAAAATATCATCCACAATACCATTGCTTCCAACCACTACTATGAGGTAAGGGATCAGCTGCTACAAGGTGAAGCAGGTCTCAGGAGCACACAGAATGCTTACACAAGGATTTCCAAAACCCATTCAAAATCCTTTCAAACACCACATGACATATTTTTAGCTTAACCTAAAAATAGCCACCATCGGTGCTGTGCATATATTTAATTTCCTGATACATGAAGGCGTTTCTGGACTGCAGTAACTGGCGCAGAACTCAAATCTGCTCCCTCCACCCCATATTTGTGCTGTGATGAGCATCTTCAGATGGTGCTGGAATTTAAACTGACAGTCAAGGGAAGACCCCCCCCCTTCTCAGCACAGTGTAATGTATTTTCCCCCCTCACTTACAGCATTTGAAATCTTGAACTCCCACATACTCAAGATGGGACTAGACTCAAAGTGCTCTTGTCTGGCTCCAGCTCAAGGCAACAGGACTAGACAGAAAGCAGGGGAGGTAGGAACTGAGATCCCAAATGAACAGGGGGGAGAGATAAAAAAAAAGAGCAACTTGAAAGAAACGTCAGCAACATCAAATCACTGTGTTTTAGCCTCTCCCCCACACAGAACACCACTGTTGCTCACCTACACTGACAGAAGAGCATCAACTCCCACTTTGTGCCTGCGGGCAGCAAACGTGTCTGCTGGTAGCCTGCGAGCAAGGTGAATTTCTGGCTCATTTCAAGCTCCTAAAACAAGCTACTTAAATAATGCAGGGCTTGTGACAACCAGCAAAATGAAAAGCTAAAAATTCAGTCCTTAAAAAAAATTTTAAAAGCATAGCAGAAAGGAAATAAACCAGACTGACTTACTGTCAAGCATTTCACTGAAACATTTCAAAGGGTTCATGATTTGCTGGGGGCTGCTCCTTGTAACAGGCACTGAGCAAAAGCAGGAAGAGTTTAGCAGTGGTTGATCGTGTTAAGCAGCATCATCCCAACTGAAAATTAGAAATCCCCTGATCATAAGCCCAACAAGAACTGCTGGACACAAACAAATCCTATTTGCTATGCACAAGGCAGCTACTGCCACTGCCTCACACCCTGCAAAGGGACGGAGCCAGAGGTCAACATGTGCGGCTGCAGCAGGGCTCCTGCCAGCAGGTTTGCACAGTTCCAAGCCTGGGAAAAGTGGAGAAAAACATTGATTCCAGCCCAAAAGCTTTACCCTGGCCTCTGAAGGCAGGAGTGTGTGGGCTGTGGCTCTCAGAAAAGACCACCTGGTTTCCAGCAGCACAACCTGCTACAGGTTTGTGGTGGCCGGTGAACATACATTACAAGGGACAGAGAGTTTTCAGTAAGACAATTCCCTTGTACCACAAGAACCACTTCATGCTAGGGTGACCAAAAACGCTTCTCCCAGGAGGCAGTGTTCTGTTATGTTAATCTATCCCAGTTTGGATTCCCGGGTTGGCTGTCAGCCTCTATCCCCTCGTCACTCCCCCAGAGCTCCTCCATTGGTCCCCGTTCCCTGGTCCTGCCTTTTCCCTGCCCCCGGATAGAACTGTGAGCTTTGGGGTCATGTTGGTATTTGCCTCTGCAACCTTCGACAGTGCAGCAGCAATAAATGCTCCTGGCAGAACACACACAAATGCCCTTCTCGACTCTTTGCTACCGACTGTAACACTGAACCCACCCGTGCGTCTGTGGGGGCACACAGGACCCCACAGAGCCGGGCAGGGACAGCATTACAGGTTTGGCCAAAAGCTCCTCTCAGGAGCACAGACCTGGAGTAGACTTATGACAAGAGCATCCACACAGCTCTGCCACCAATTTTTGGACCCGTAGCATGTGCTGAAGAGAAACAACAAACCAGAAGATCATTTAATAACAGAAACGGCTGATGAGTTATAAAGTATTCTTGAAGTGTTTCCCACATTAGCAGCTGGCTTGGTTTACCAAATTATTTTAAACATGTACACTCTCTGAGAAGGGGAAGACAGGATTCCTGAGATCTGAGAAAAATCAAGGAACAGAAGCTGAAGCGAACAATAAAGAGCCAGGTAACATTTCTGGGGCAGAAAGCCACAGAACTGGTTTCACCACACCAAAACATAAGACAATATAACACAAGAACTGTTTTGTGGCAAGTAAATCCAACCTGAATGTTCACCTCCCCTGACAGATAAGACACCCAACACACACAGTTCCAAAAGTATCCCACCAGAGAAGCCACTATTTCCAAAACCATACCAGCCTGCAACCGGCTCCAGCAGCTCCAGGGCAGGACATGAATAAGGATGGAAAAGAGGAATGAATCTGGCAGCATTCACAGCTTCCAGTTACCTCCCAAAAGTTCCCTGTTCCTCACCCTCTCTTACCCAAGGAGAAGAGCACCGAAGGGAATGATGTCCTTTCCTCCCAGGCTCAGCACTGGTAACTGCAGAGTCAGGAGTGTGACCAAGAGCACATCAGGAGATGCTCCAAAAAGAGAGGCTGCAGATTAACACAGGACAGGCTATATCTCTCTGTCACTGCTCCAGGCTAATGAAAATTGCTTACTCAGGAGCAATTAAGAGAGCAGATATTTAGGGATTACTTGGCTTCAAATCCCCAGCTAGATTTTTCCCCATTTTCTAAGTCCACTCAGGACTTTACAGGAAATATCTTGGCTGTCTGTACATTACAAGACTTCTGATCAACCTTATTTGCAGTTCATTCCATCAAGGCCACAGTATCATAATTATTAATCATAACTGTTTGAAGTACCCAATCACAATTTTTATCTGAAACAGGAAGCACAAGAGGAAAAATGTGCCCCATTTTACCTAATTCACCTAACAGCTGGCCACATACATTGGCACCAGTTTTCTACCCCAAACCCACAAAGCATTTGCATTTCCCTAGCAAAATATCTGCTCTGTGAGCTACTCTCTAAAATGTAAGACTGTGAGCTCTAAAATGTCAGCTGTTTTGAAGCTGCATTCATTTTCCAAAACTGGGCAACTCAAAGAAAGTTTTTCATTCCTTTGAGCTATTCCCTGGTGACTGGCATCAAGGTCAACTGCTGGACACTTCAGTGCCTTCCCACAACCCCCATCAGTCCCTTTGCCAAATAACAAGGCTCCGTATCATCCCACCTCTCTGACCAGCACGAGACTCCTCGTTTTGATGCATGCGAAAATCCACTCTCTGCACAAGAGGTGAGAGGTAGAAAGCTTTGGATCTGTGATTTCCTCCCCCCCCATCCAACTGAGTCCTGAAAAAAAAAAAATCTCAATCTACAACTTCTAGTTGGAAAGGAGAGTTAATGCCGTTACCTTGAGCAGCTCATTTTAAGAGTGAAGTGAAAATGAAGGCTTTGAGGGAAGAAGAGCCAACCCTGAACTTAGTTCCTGTAAAGGGCAGTACTCTGCCTGCCTCAGACTTCTGGCATGTGCAAGATCATCCAGTGTAATCCCTTAAATCCAAAACCTCCCTCCCACATCACAAACACAGGTGCCAGCTTGGCATTTCACGTTGATGCAACAATTCAGACACCAGCAGCTCAACACTTGGCTAGAGACCTACACATAAACCCAGCCTTGCTCTGCTCACAGCCTATCTCCCCAACCATCATTTAAAAGAAGTGATTTGTTCTGATTTTGTGCTATAAGGGTGGGGATGAATGGAAGAGCATGTGAAACCACGTGATTTGCAGCTCTGTTGCTTCCAGAGTGAGTTTGACTTCCAGTTTCTTTTCCCTGAACTCACATGTCCTTTCCCTTCCAGGTAAGGCCAGGGGCTGCTCTGAACACCACCAAGATTCAGACACCAGTGGGTTTAAAGAGTGAGGCTCCACAAACCCCCAGGTGCTGCACATACCTGCCACAGCTCCACACAGCATTAATTGCAGCTGCCTTCTCTTTTCCATAAAGCCAGCAGCCACGTGGAAAAGAGCAGGAGAAATGCCCTGTGTGCCCCAGGATATATAGCAGAGTGCTCCTCTGGTACTTGTACTTCATAGATCCCTCCAAGAGAAACGACAGAGCATTTCCTCTCCAAATCCTTAATAGTTTTCCTACCTTTTTTCTTTTCTTTTTTAAGGGATCCTGAATGCCACTTTAAAAAGCTTAGCAGAACAAAGAAATCCAAGTGCAACCTTTTAAGTAGTTATCTAACAAGTTTGATGCACGTTTTCAGGAGCATTCAGGTTCCCATCTTAGCACTGTTTTCACTGGAGAGGAAACAGAAATAAGGGATTTAAGGTTGCTGGGACAGGCTGTGGCACTGACATTCACACTGATGAGCAACCTGCAGCCTGCTCAGCTCACAGCCCTGTTTGCAGGGGCACTGACAGCAGGGAGAACCAGGCTGCACACAACCAGCAACCTGCTGTGAAAAGGAGCAGTGAGGGATAATTAAACCAAAACCAGAAAGGCTGCAAATCAGAAAGTCAGTTAGTTAGTAGCAGCCAGAGGACTTGAAAATCAGAAGGAACTGATAGGCTCTGATGGCATCCTGGATGTTGAGCAGCTGCCCATCAGACTGACTCTGGAAAACACCTAAGCTGCACTTGGGAAGCTGGGTTCCAGAAAAAATTACAAGCATAATGCACCACCAGGAAAAAATGTGGAAGGAAAGGGGGTATTTTTGTCTTTTATTTTAAATGTGACTTGAACTTATCACAAGAAACATTGCTTTCAAGCACAGCACACCTCACCTCATTCACAAAGCTGCTGACAACACAAAAGCTGAGACTTGACCTTGAGGGGGCCCACAAGGTGCAGCAGCCCACCTTGGCAAAAAAGAAGGTCTCTGTCAACCTGCACAGCACTTTCAGAACTATTGACTTAAAAGCCTGCCACCAACCCTTCCAGGAGTCAAACATCCCAGAGTGAGTGATTTCCAAAAAGAATGACTTCACAGGTCCCATATTCTGGTTACAACAGCCATGCCCTTTTTTAGGGCCACATTAAGCATATGCACTTGCCACAATTCCAAAGGTCAGTGGCCAGGAGCTGTGGCTTCATGTTCAGAAGGGTTTCACTGCAATACCTGGTAAGGATGGTCATGTTCCCATACCACAGCTTGCTTCCTCTTCTCACACTGAGCTCCTCCAGCATTTCTTACAGCTTTGAAAGGAAATGCCCTGGAAAATGTTTTTATAAGATTCAGATCAGATACCCCCCAGACAGCCACTTCCATGGTGGAATTGGGAGAACAGAATTAAGGTGGTAAAATAAACTCCAAGAAGGAGGAAGATCTTAAATTGCAGCCTAAGCTGACACTATGCAGCCACAGCTGATACCTGACTAATACTCAAACTACACGTGCTTCTAGTCCAAGATCAGGCACTGCCTTTGAGAGATGCTTTTACACAATCAATTAAGAGTTTAATATATACAAGAGTCAGTTTAGAGCCAGACTGGGCCAACAGGCCAAGCTCACAGTGATAAGCCTTAAATGGCTTTACCTACTGAGAGTAAAATACCGACAGAAACCTTGTAAGGCAGGCGCAACACCTGAGCAGCAAGTCCATGCTCTGCACCAATTTCTGCTGGAAAGAGTGAAAAATAAGCTGCCTCTTGCACCCAACAATTGCTGCAGGAGAAGCACTGTCATGGAAGAACTGCAATGACATCCTTACTGCTCCAGCACTGCAGATGACCAGTTACCAAAAGGTTTTCCAGCCAGCCTGCAACACCCTTTGTAAAACTGGGTTTAGTTTTGTTTACAGCCACGTGTAGCCTTGTGGCCAATTCCAGCCCAGCAAACTCTCAGCAGTGAAAATCCAGGGCAGCTTTCCAGGCTCATGACAGTTGTCCAGCCTGACTTCATCCATGTCACGTGGCAGTGGCCACTGTGGAGTTTGAGTATGTTAAAACAGCAGAAAAGCAAAGAGGCTGCATTTGAGGTAAGTACCACTGTATCAGAACAGAAAACAGTGAAATTCAGTTGTGGCTGGATTTAGAGATGCTCCACATCCAGCATGAGTCCCTTCTGAGACTACTGAAGTTCACAAATGAATGAATTATGAACTAAAAAGCAAGGAAAGAAGAGCTGCACATTAATTCTCCAGGTCCACAGTCCTGCAATTAATGAGACTGTTAGGTACCCACTAATCTCACCCCACAGCAAACAAACATTTCGCAGACACAGGACTACAAAAACCACCACAGCCAGGAGGTTACACAGGCTGCACCCAGAGCAGTTGCTACGGACAGACTGCTTCAGGCAGTGAATCCTGTGCCCACCCTTAGTCAACACACTTGTGTCCAACACTGGGTGAGTCCTCACAGTGGAACAGAAATCCTCTTCCTGGGTGTTGCAATATCAGACAGATTATTTAACCACCTGGGCTGGAGGGTCGGTAAGAACAGCCACAAGCTGCTAAATAAACACATTGAGCTGAGGAGCACTCTCCAGACACTGTGTCCAAGGCAGAGGTGCGTTCCAGCTGTTGTGAGCTGGTCTGTGCTAGTCCTGGCAGATCCAAGGGCACCTCCCAGCTGACACACAATGAAGCCTGCTCCACTACAAAAGGATTCTGCTTTAACAATCTACAGAGAGGGCATGAACTATTTACATTAGCCAAGTTACTGCTCCCAGGTCTTGCTCATCTGTAGCTGGAAATCCCAGCAGCACAGGAGGTATGAAAACACCCTACCCTGCTGGTTTCCTGAAAGGAAAAAAAAAGAGCTGCTTTTCCTGCCTCCCCATTATGCTGCTGCTGTCATCTCCTCAAATTGCATTTCAGCACATGACAGCAGAGCGGGGAGAGGAGGAAAGTCCTCAGCAGCACCATGGCTGTGCTGCAGGCAGCTGTCTGCACTGCTCTCCCTTCCCTCTGCCATCCCCCTGAAATGTTTTTGCCCAACAGAGCTTGTATTTGCCAGGGATACATGGGCCAGTCCTCCTTCCAAGACTGGCCTTCAAGGAAAAATGATCTGCAAGAAGCATCAGGGAGAGGTTTTCTTTCCCCCTCCATCACACGAAAATGCATCCGGTCTTTGGGATGGGATTTGGAAGCAGAAGTGTAAATCTGTTCCTCACTCTGTTTTTGCAAGGGCTGCAAAAAGCCAACCCCTGCCTGCCTTCCTCCAAGGAACAGCAGGAGCAGTGCCCACAGCTTGGTAAGAGCATGTCAGTCTGGATAAAGCAGTACAGGAGCCTTGTGCAAGGAGTGCTTTGGACAAAACATATTACTTGAGGCCATTTTTCATCCTCATATTCCCCCAAAAAGAGATTCCAGCTAGCGCAGATCCTGACTACCTTGTACTGCAGAGCAGGACCATGTGATGCCTCTACAGATCCCATCCAAATGTTTCCCTGAATAATGCAAACAGTAGCTTGTCCTCCTTGCAGGGGAGAGCAGGCTGAGGGTGAGCAACACCACGCTTGGCCTCCAAGGCCAGCTGAAAACATTTCAGGTCACCCTGACACCCACACACACTCTCAGTTTTATTTCAGCTCATTAACTTTGCTTCTCATTACAAGGGGCAACCACAGCCTCCAAGACTCACCCTGGGAGCAGCTGGGCACCACCAGCATCAGCACAGGAGTGGGGCTCCCTAAAGCCAGCGAGAAAGCCACACATTTAATTTAAACTCCTGCTGACCTGGGTCAGAAATACTGTGAGGTGACATCGTGGCTTGGGGTAGCAGCTGCCCCACATTGAAATCTTTCCCTAAAGCCCAATGCTTTTCCCATTTAATCAGGCACTGACAGCTCCCCTCATGAACACAGGGAGGGAACCACAGTGGAGCTGGTAATTAGGAGAGAGGTGTCATTCAGAAGGAATATAATTTCCCATCCTCAGGAATTAAGCTTTCTCAAGGATCATTATGAATTTAAAACCACTGCAAGCCCTTAAGCACTGACCCAGAGGAAAAACATCACTCCTGAGACAGTCCAAAATAAACCTGAAATGCTATAAAAGTGACACGAAGGCTGCTGAGAATGAGATTATCCCAGCTCAGTGAGACATTCCTTATTATCTCTCATCTCAGTGCTTCGGCAAGGATAACTCATTCAAGCCACCAGGATGCTGCTAAGTGGCTTTTTCCCCCCCCCTCTCTTTTTCCTGTTTTCTCTGCCTACCCCTCCCTGATTTCCCACTTGCAGTAACCTGCTTAAAAACAAAACCACTCTGGACTGATCTTGACCAGCCCCTTATTCAGCTCCATTTCAAACACAGGAACTCCCAGCCTGTACACAAATAACCTTATCTCCTGAGCTGCTACTGGGAGACAGCTGCTGTCCCCAGGCAGCTGTGTGCTTCACACCTTCTGCTGTATTTAAAAAGGCACCTATCCCACTGGGATAGAGCCTACTGAGAGTAATCCCAGTTACATGAAGCAGCTTGAAACTCCACCATCACTTCAGTAAACACACAGGCTTTGGAGACTATTAATGCCTCGTTTTTAAGTAGTTACAATGATGCCCAAATGCAGTAATTTAAAGGGAATCTTAAAATATATCCAGATCAAATCCATCTGCAAAAAAACCCAAAAAAAACAACGCCAAACTTCCAGTGAGAGGAATTAGTGGTGCAGCTCTGACTGTCCCAGAAAGAATGCAGCCAGTGGCAAGCCCCAGCACCGCCAGTGCTCAGACACAGTAAACCACTTGCAATGGCTTCAGAAAGATATAAATAAAAATAAGACACCCATTCCAAATTAATGAATGGGAGCTTCTTCCAGCAGGCACAAAACAACACCCGAAGGGCTCCACATTACTCGCACTTGGGTTTGTGCTACTCTGGGTTGCTAATCAGCGCCTGGCCCCTGGGATATGCTTCCTGTCTCTCTCCAGCTGCGCCACAGGAATTGTGTGTTTGCCCCACCTATTTTTGCCACAGGACTTTTTAGTGATTTGTGTCCAATTTCAAAGCACAAGACTCGCCGGCGGCAGGAACGCCCACTGCATTCTCAGGCAGACAAAGCACTGGGCTACCCAGGAATTTCGACTTCCGAGGCAGCTCCTGAAACTCCAGCCCAGGAACAGGCCACCAGCCCCCTGCTGGAACCCAGACTGTACCTTCTCACCAGTAACACCTGCCCCAAGTGCTATTCTAGGAACTGCTATTCCTGCCCTGACTGCCTGCAGCCAGGCCAACCAGAAGGAAAACATCCTAGGAAGCAAGAAAAAGAGATGGAAGAAAGCCTGTTACCACAATGCAGCACCTCCAAGCAGGCTGAATGTCTACAGATCTTCAGGAAATCTGTCTGAGTCCCTTCCCAAGTCTTGGTGTTCCAGGCACAAACTCCTGTCAAGATGATTGTTTATTAACATCCAGTCACACCATGAAGACACCCAGCACATGAAATCTATTAACGTGTTTACAGTTGCAGAAGGCCTGATGTAAGGCAGCAGAATTTTTGCACAGCATTCATCCTAGAAATTAAAAGCACATATTAAAGCTGTAAGTCCCACAGTCCTGGAATTAAAAACTGCCCGTGCAATCCTACTAGTCCTAAAGAAAATAGATTCTATTACATGGTTTGAGCTGCACATTCCTACAGCCCTGTACCTGTTCAGGGATGTACCAGAACCTGCTCAAGATTTGGGTCTGCAGAATGATAGATCTCAGATTTCCTACTTCACCTTCCAAATATGCTGCTGGAGGAAAAACCCTCATGCCATCCTCTCTGAAAGCAGCAAAGGCCAGTCTAAATGCCTGACGGAGGACACCTGCCTTTCCCTCCACTGCTACCACTGGAAAACAGCTCCAAAGTGCATCAGGTGGGTGAGCAGAGATTGTTAAGAAAGAGGAACCAACCTCCACAGAGACAGAATAAAGAAACAGAAATCTGCCCACAGGTCTTAGGACCAGGACTGGCTGTGCCTCTCAGCCACCAAGGCACTCAGTGATTGCCTCCAGAACTGCTGCCTGAAGCAAAGCAAGAGCCTGCTGTTCCACAGGGCAGGCAGGAAGCTGGGAAAGAAACACAAGAAGGAATGCTCTGAAAAGCACATGGACATCAAGCTTTAGTCCCTCAGCATTATACCTGGATGATGGAAATAAAAGTGCACAGCAGCAACACCAGCTTTCCTCTTTCAAAGCATCAGAGGTCTCAGGACAATGACCAAACTGTAAGAAACTGAACAACCTCAACAACTAAACTT
The DNA here is from genome assembly GCF_020740725.1 of Corvus hawaiiensis. Classification (NCBI taxonomy): domain Eukaryota; kingdom Metazoa; phylum Chordata; class Aves; order Passeriformes; family Corvidae; genus Corvus; species Corvus hawaiiensis. Next base: position 6,060,086 of record NC_063228.1, read on the forward strand.
ATTTGTAGGAAAACCACTGTTCTAAGTATCTGGCAGTAAGACTCTACAGTAAGGTATTGGAAGACACTCAAAGACAACACTCCAGGTCATAAAGCACAGGTGAGATGAAAGGAAAAACCTCCCAGGCTGGACTCGCAGGTGCAAGCAGCCGTTATCTACCCAGGGTTCCAGCCAGCACAGCTGCAAAGACAGGGGACCCAGGAGGTGATGGCAACTCTTTACGCCAATCTACATTTTGCCCAGCCCAAAGCACTGCCCCGGGCGAGTTCACACTCATCTCTTCACACACACGCTGGAGTTCCCCACAGCTCTTCAGCCTCAGAAGACTTCGGTGGGATCCCGGCGTGCCTTCAACCATCTGGGGAACAAGGTCAGCTCCAGAAGCAGAAAAACCCATTACATAAACCCAGTGTACATTAACACTTCCAGGCTGTGCTCTGTCTGCCACGCGGAGCCGGCACTCGGATCAATAGCGAAGGGAAAGAGGAGGAGGAAGGGGAGTATCTCTTACACTGATCCCTCAGTTCCGAGGACAGCTGTGTTTGGGGTTTCTTTCCTGCAGCGGCTCCCACAGCAGATGCCTGAAATGTCGAGATGTCCCAACAGCACCGAGTGCTCCCACACTGAACAGGGGTCAGAAGAGAACAATCTTTTACCCTCCTCTCCCCACCAGCTCCGGCGCAGGGTTATCCCGCCTACAAACAGCATTAAGGAGCCCCCGGAGAGCAGCGCCTGTCCCCGGGTGCGGGGGGACACAGGGGTGGTACACGGAGGAGAAGGGACCCCCTGACCCCGGGGAGGGGGAGAAGGGACCGGCCCTAAGGGGATGGATGGGGGAGGGAAAGAACCCAGTCCTGAGGGAAGCTGGAGGGGGAGGGGGTGTCCCAGATCCTGAGGGAAAGCGAGGAGGAAGGACTCGGCCCTAAATCAAAGTGGAGGGGTACAGGGGGGACGGACACGGGAACGACGACACGGGGGACCCGTCCCTGAAGGGAAGCGCTGGGGGGCGGGGGGGGAACGACCCGTCCCTGCCGGGAAGAGAGAGAAGGACCAGCCATAAAGGGACGCGGGGGGAGAGGAACGGACGGAACGGACACCCGGCCCTGAGGGGACGCGGGGAGAGGAGAAGAACGACCCGTCCCTGAGGACAGGCCCCAGCCGGGAGAAGAGCCCGACCCCGCAGCGAGGGGTCCAGCGAGGCCCAGGGACTCCCCGGGGCGGCCCCTCTGTCCGTCTGGCGGCGGGGCTGCCCTGGCACCCACGGGCCCCGCGGGACGGAGGGGTCCCCCCGGCACTCACCGGCCCCGCGGGACGGAGGGCTCCCCCCGGCCCCGCTTCATTTAACCGCCGCTCCCGCCGCTTCCGCCCGGCCCGCGCCACGTGACCGCGCCGCCCCGCACCATAGAGAGCCAGCAAGGGAGAGACAGAGCGGCGCGGGGGGGACGGGCGGCCCCGGCCCGGAGAACCTACCATAGAGAGAGGGGGCGGTCGGCCAGCGCCGCGCCACGCCCCCTGTCGGGCGGGCGGTGTTCCCGTGGGGAGGGGGCGGGTCCTGAGGGGGGGCGGGGGCAGGGGCTGCACGTGCGTGCGGTGCGGGGGCTGGGGGGGGGGGGGGCAGAACTTTTTGGGGTGCTCAGGAATGGGGGGGGCCGGGACCCCTGCACGGGACCCCTCCCGTCCCCCACAGCTCTGGGTACCCGTGGAGGTCAAGTGAGTGACAGGGAGCCCCCCAGGACACCGCGTTTCCTTCTCGGAAGCAGCTGGGGACGTCCTGCAGTCATGGCAGAAAATTGAACTTGAGGGATTTAAGTGACTTGCCAAGCTGCCAGAAAAGGAGGCAGCTGATTCACTGAGCTCCGCAAGATTTCCTAAGAGAAATGGGAAAATTTAAATTGTGTTTTCGAGGGGTTCACGTCGTAGACAAGTCCTGGAGCAGCCCCTCTACAGCACAGCCCACCCACCGGAGCAGGGCGCAGGGATCCTCCTCTCTCAGCACCAAAATGAAAGCAGAAATCAGGGAAACGTCACAAAAAGTAGTTATTAAAGTAAACAGCAGTGCCAGTATTTAACAGGGCACTGAAGGACTGACACGATTTCCTGCGCCAAGTAATGAAATTGTTCAGTCCCTGCTGCTGGCTGACACGAGGGGCTGGTGACAGCAGCTTGCCAGCCATTTGTTCATATTGTGAAATTACTCAAAGAATAAAAAACAATTTATTTGTGCTCCTTCCTTTTTTAATTTTTTTTTTTAAACCAAATTATGGCCAGAGAAACCCCAGCTTCCAGCATCAGGGAGGGAAAGCACTGCTGCAGCACACACCAACACTGAGCACCATCCTCTGACTTGCTCCTGTCCTTCTCCACTTGCAAAAGAGCAGTAATTAGGGAAAAAAAAAAAAATCAGGAAAGCAAGGATTCATCAACATGTGAATCTTTCTCCAGTTTTCATTAAGGGGGAGATTATAATTTCTTTCTGCAAATTGAGGGTTAGTAAAGTATCAGGACAAATAATAAAGTAAGAAGGGAAAAAGATCAAGGGAATCAATCAGCTGAAGCAATGAATGAAGCAAAGTGTTCTCCCTGCAGAGGAGGACTTTCATCTGGGCAGTCCATATAGACCTCTTAAATTAGTTGCATTTCGATACTTTGTCCATTCTTTTCCTCTGATGCCCAAAAATATTTTAACAAACAAAACTGTGGCTACCAAGAGTTAAAGTTGTGAGTTTATTGCATATGTAACAAAAATGAACATGACCTCCTGGGTCCAGCCTACTATACAATCACTGTTTATTCCAGCTGGTTCCATAACCACATTAAATATAACTAGTATTTCTTTAAATACTTTGATTTAGACATAAAATGAAACATTAGTGTACAACTTTCACAAAATAAATCTGCAATAAAAACAGTGGGAAGAATAACAAGGATAGCAGCAATACTTAAACATGACATTACAAAATAATAAATTAAAAAAATACATTATAAAGTGGTTGAGGAACAACAATAACAACAAAAAAAAATTAACAGATTAAAACCAGATCCATACTGTGTTTCTGGGAACTTGCTGTGCCACACGGCCCTGAACCTGGGCACTGGCTCCAGAGGGCCCGGTGGCTGGATCAGTAATTTACAAAATCTGTTGGATTTTACAACCACCTCAACTTGAACTGAGGACAAACTGCTGAGCGAGCGCCAATCGCACCATCTGGAGCTTCAAACAGCCTTTTTGGAGCAGGGTCTTGTCTAACATAATGCCCAAGTGAACACTCACACCCATCCAACAGTCTCGTTTCTTCCCGGTCGAACACACGAGCAGAGTGGTGGTTTCCTACATCCCTGAGCGTAGAGTATAGGCTGAGGAGCAGTATCAGGGCACTGCAGGGCTGTGCTGATCGATCAGCTGCGGGGTTTGCCGTTGGACAGGAACAACAGACACGCTGTACCTTGTATTTCCTTCAGGTCAGATCCAAGAGTATCCGCGCACAAGGTGGAACGTGGAATGACAAAATGAACACGGGACTCAATGGTATTCTTTGGGCAAGTTTGAGAAGTAACAACCAAGCTCAAGTGCTGGCAGACCGAGTGGGAATGGACACACAAATTCAGACAGCTGAGGTTATCCCAGACCTCTGAGAGCCACTGTTGGCATTTCGTCCTTTCCTGGCCTTGGAACTGGGCACAGGAACAAGCCACGGCTCCAAAGCCATCCTGCCTCGCTTCTTGCTGTTCCTCCATCCATCCAACCAGCTTTAAGGCCTGCCTCAAATGCATGTACAGAACAAGACAAAAAATGTCTTTGTCGTCACTGAAGTGGCACAAAATTGCAAAGACAACACGACGGGAGAGGTGGTGAAGCTGTTGAAAAGAGAACTGAAATAATTTAAAAGACAGTGCCCTATTCTCGTTACTGTCAGCACGGAGGAGGTACCTTGACAAGGGCTTTTAAATACAGCAAAAACAGACGGACTTTTCAAAACAACAATCCTTGCCTATTCTTATTTTGTGCATTTAATAAAACACTGACCTAGCAAAGACATTAGGAACTATCTTATATGTCAACTGGGTTGTTGACATAAAGCTACTTGACCTATAGATCTCCAAATCAGGGGCCTTTCCCTTCACCTTGCTTGGTTTGTACTGAGCCAGTTGTGCTGCAGGTGCGACAAGATTTTTATTAGGGGTGGGCTTTAGTATCTGGGTTTGGGTTTGGTTTATTTTTTTACACATTTTTAGTGAAAAATCCACATGAGACAGCATGCAAAGCTTTTGGGCAATAATCCATTTTGCATTTTTCCTATCTGACTGGTTTATTGCACATTCAAACATACTGAAAGGATTAAATACACTCTATGAACAGGTTTGACTTCGAAGCCATTTGGAAAATCCAGGGTTGTGGGGACTCTGCTACTCAGCCCGGGACCGTAGGGATGCTGTCTGCCAACTGTTGCACATCCCAACAACCAGAACTGCAGAAACTGGTCTCCAAGTGCCAAAAGATCCCTACAGAACATGGGGCTGAACATGCCTCTCCTGTACAGTCCTGCAGGATGAGCATCTTTAGCCACCCTGTGCAAATCTCACAATATGGTACAATTTTACACCTCCGATGCGACTCCTGACAACAAATCACAAGAATTATGGTCAATGGCAAAAAGAAAACCACAAACAAACAAAACAGAGAAAAATGCCAGGGTTTTGACAAGTGTCTACTTTCTGTCCTATCACAGTTTAAAGCTATTATCAAATTCAATTAAAAAAAAGACAAAATAGAAGTATTCCAGTAGACATCTCCTAAGGACAGTCTCTTACCCAGCTGAATTTCAATGCACTATTCTATAAACATCTGTTAAGTGTTTCAGTCATGAATCTCTCTAAAAATCAGGCTTCCAAAAGAAAAAAAAATCCTATACAATCAAGTCTGCTTAAAAGACATGTTTGATAGATAACTGGGTCTCTCTGAAGCCATGTTATTTGTTAAAATAGTCTCATCTTGGTGTGCAAACTGGAAAAATGTTAGTGATTCAGTGTCTTAGCTTACAATACGAGATGTAACCAAAAGTATGTATTCTATCACCATCTGTTAAAACCAGGTGGGGCAGGTGTTACGGTTCTTTGTCTCTTCTATGACACATCACTGATAACTCCCTCCGGAGGGGTATCTTCTGCTAATGGGCCACCTAACCTCACTGCATGACTCATAAAATCACATCATCCCATTGTAAGATGCTCCGCCCAGGGGGGGAACCAAGCATTCCTGCCTGGATATAATCTGAAGTTTGGAACACCACAGGCAGCCCTTACCTACTGGATTCCCAGAGGACAAGAGCTACATAATCATCACTGGACCTTCAGAGGAAGACCAGACCCTTCTACAGGATCACAGCTTTGACAGAACCATAGGTACCACTTCAAAGAGGACTGCAGCCACCACTTAATCAGACTGCTCCCAGCACCGTGACCAACAGGGTGTCAGGTTGTATCCTGACTGTCAGGTTAAACCAGTGTTTCTGTATTACTGCCTTGTTATATATATTTATATATACTAGTAAAGAACTGTTATTCCTATTTCTCGTACCTTTGCCTGAAAGCCCCTTAATTTCAAAATTATAATAATTTGGAGGGGAGGAAGTTACATTTTCCATTCCAAGGGAGGCTCCTGCCTTCCTTAGCAGACACCTGTCTTTCAAACCAAGACATTCAGGTATTGGATTTGCTTTTGTTTCCCCTGTGTTAGAGAACAAACCTTTTAATATTAGTTTCAGATATTGGAAAAAATAGCCTTATATTGGCTCTCTGGAGAAATTTTCATCCCTGTGGAACTGAAGGCATAAATTCTTCCAATAGCTTTCTGTAACATTTAGAATGTATTCCCCTTTTACCTCATCTCCAAATTTTACATTGTTCCCCTTTTACCCCAATCTCCAAATAAACCTTTCTCAAGGCCAAAAAATTTGAAGCAGGAGTTTGCTCTGTTAACTTGACTTTTAGTGATTTCCATGTGAGTCTTAGAATTTAAAGTCACACAAACACATCTTGGGTAAAACAGTGGCACAGAAATCACAGCTTTGGGATTGAATGGAATTTTATCCTGTCTCCTCCTCACAAGGCTTCTCTGCAAGGTACTTACATCTGAACAAACTATGGAAAGTCATTCTGCAAGAGGAAAGAATTGTTTTCATGTGCAAAACAAGTAGATTTCAGCCAGGAAAACCAAAAAGAAATCATACAATACCGTTTAAGCTGTCCCAGATTCCTTCACTTTTCTCAAGGTGGGCCACAGCTTCCACTGGGAGCTTCCTGCTAAGGCAGAACTTGGATTTCTTTACCTTTCAGTTAAGTGTTCATATGGAGGTATTTTCTGCTAGAAGTTTACTTTTTAAACAGATGTTTAAAATGTGCAATGCAAATTCTGGTGCCAGTCAGACACTCTGCACCTGCTGGACTCCACAAAGGCTCAAGCTTGATTTAAGACAGACTAACCAGGTGCACCTACCAGTTGCAAGTCCTCAGCAAATTAAGCTCATTCTCAAATACACTTTGATTCTCCTATTAAAAAAGCCCCACAGGTTGCTGACCCTATCACAATATGTGTTACAAATCTAGCAGAATATCCTGTGTAACCAAAGCCAAATGCTGAACTTGGCTGCATTTCATTTCAGGGAGGATGGAAGAAGAGGGAAGGGGTTATTGTAACAAAGGGGAGAAAATAGAGCTGGGAACCACCAAGAAAAGCCCCGACCCTCCCCCCCTCATCCACCAGCGGTGGAAGGGAAACAGCCCCATCTCTAAGTTGTCAGAGTTCGGATGCTTCAGACAGCTTAGCAGGAAGTTCACAGCAAGCTTCTCCTAGCTTTTGATTTGGTGGTCCATGAGCTAGCATCTGTTTCCTTTGGTTGCTTTTTCACTCCACAGCAAACCCACACGTCTCTTCCACAGCTGTCAACAGCTTCTCATAAAGCTTCTCATATGACTCATAAGGCGGAATGTCGATCCGGTTAAAGCTGCAGGGAAAGTAACAGAACATTGATGGATCTGAAGTGCTTATTGGGGGAAAATTGTAAAGAAGCTACATATAGATAGAAATTGTAAAAACTCTCAGCTGCCTCATTGGCCAAAGCAGGCAAGAAGAAAAACAACTATTTCTACAGCAGGAATGCACAACTTAATAGGGCAGCGTTTGGCATGAAGAGGAGGAAGAGGCAGATGCAGGAGACTTGCAAATAAAAAGCAACACATCAGGCAGGCCCACTCCCTGCCCTGCCTGCAGACAGTCTGTGCTGCTGCTGACACCATTTCCTGCCTCTGATGGAGTGAGATTTCCGTGCAAGGGCTCAGGCTGTGCCTATACTGCACCAACAGCACGAGCTTCCAACATTTGACAACACTTCTTTGTAATAAAGAAATAAAGAAATAAACTTACAAATGTCTCACTACCCAGAATAATCACCTCTAGAATAGATGAAAACCACAGATAGTATAGAAGACAAATCAAGCTTTAAGAAAAGCAAATTCTTTTGCTGGCTGCAGACTGCAGATATGTCCAAGCTAACAGAGCACACTTGGAGTCATCCATGTGTATCACATGCCTAATCCCTACCCAGGACAAACAAGACAAAGGGAGAGGAAGCAGAGTGTTTCCATCTTACCAAGTGTGGGCTTTTGGAAGGTTGTCTGTGTTTGCATCTATTAAATGGATGGTAAACAGTCTGGGTCCTGCAGCGCCTGTAGAACCTTAGACAGACATTCTAGTTAATGCACTTCAACAAAACATCATTCACACACACATATTTTGCTGCTTATAAAAAGGCAAGAGAGGAAATTACACTTCCAGCTGCAAGCCTAAGTATGTCCTAGGCTAAATCTGTAGAGATATTACCAGCTGATGAAGGGATGGCAGAAGAGATAGAGCTGTTTGTGACAATCATTTTACAGACTGGTATTTTGGAAAGCTGCTAAATTTGATATTAATGAAGCTGCACCATCAAAAATGAAAATGCTTAAGTGCAAGAAGGTTTTCCTTGTAAAAGAGAACTAGTATTTTAATTCTGAACATCAATTTACTGTCAGCCAACAAATGCAATGTGATCAGGAGATCACAACAGCCAAGGACACTGCCACCTTTTTGATAAAAACCTGCAATTTTCAGAAATTTGCTCTAAAGCCTAATGGTTTGTTGCCAAACACTGAAGGGAATACAATTCTCACATAAAAAAGTTCTTTAGTCAGCCATTTATCTCCGTGCATGTTCACATGGAATGATTTGAACATCAGAGCAGAGAGCTGTAGGAGACTGACGAGCCAAAATTGACAGCAGTCAAAGCACTGCACAGTAACAGATGTACCAGCTTCCATCACTATCAGCAACAGCCAAAGTGCTCAGCAGCAGCTGAGCCGCTGACAAATGTAAAACTGCTCTCCGGCTCTAAAGTTTGCAAGTAATTGACTTATCCAGTAATATGCTGATATTTTACAAGGGGCCTGTAAATACCACACCACTTTTATCTCTTTCTCCAACCACAGATTAACTCAGCCTCCACATCAGTCACCTTGTAAAGCCTTGAAACCTTGAAGTGGGACACGCGTCGAGCCTGTCACAAACTGCAGCAGCCTTGCCCTTCTTTCTTCATCAAACGTTTCCACTGCTTGCCAGAACCACTTGACGATGTTGCTGTCAGCCATGCAGTGCTTTAGGCGGGTGTTGGACTTCCAGTCATTCAGGTCTATCTTATCCAGGCCTCCTATGATCAGCTGTTAAAAGATTGGAAAGTACTTTAAAGTCCAGCGTCATTTCACGTTTGCAGTTATAAAAACACATCCAACCACGTCACGAAGCCTGGCATTGTTTAGGTGCTTCACCCACCTTTTTGGTGTGAGGTAACATTCCAAAACAGTACAGAACTGGCAGTAAATCTCTCCAGTTTCACTGCAGTGAAACTGACCCCAAGCAGTGCTTTACCAGCATTAGAACTTTCACAAGCAACTAAGAGTCAGAAGCCCATGCAAGACTTGCTTTGTTAAATCTGTGCTCCCTGGAAGGTACAGCCTGTCTTTACGAGGGCACAGCACTGCTTTGGAATAAGGCATGTCCTCTGCTGTGGCACAGCATCATTGCCCTGCTGCAGGATTGTCCTATACCAGCCAATACCAGCTACAATGGAATCCTGCTCGGCTTATGGGAACATCTGAGTTGCTTTGTTGTTCCACAAAAAACTACAGAAACTTTTCATCTCTTTTTTCACCCCATTTGTGACAGTCTCTGACACAGACCAGACATATCACTTCAATCTCTTTTCCAGATGACACCAAGTTGCAAAATACTGTAAAAGGAAGTTGCTGCTGGCCATGCATTTAACCACCTCCTGTGACAAAAACAAATAAATAGCACAGAGCAAACTTCACCCCTCAAAACACAACGTGTGTCATATTCTAAATTTCCCATAATATTCCACACTGAGGATCTCATTTCTGAGAGCTGCCCTTTAGCAGCTGCCTTGTTGTGCCACCAAGACAGCACCCATTTACACTTGCTTACATCATTAGGGTAGTTGTGACTGTTCTGACGTGGACAGTATTGAAATATTTAATGGATTTTTAATCTGCCTTTTTGAGCAAATGGAACGCAAGAACTTTGTGGGATTAATCAAAATGCATGACTGACTAGCACAAAGCTAGTGCTTTCAATACCACAAATGCTGAATATTCCACAGCTTGCCTTATTTTTTCTAAAACGTAAAACCAGAGGAAAAATTGCTCTTACAGGAATTATTTTAAGAGGTAGCCTTCTGCACCTCAGGATTTAACAAGAAGACAAATTAATTTCTTTTCTATATGCGCAACCCTTCTATTTCTGTAAACCAATCCTTGTGTGCACACAGAAACAGCCATGCATGAAAAGTCACTGGACAAAACAGATTCTGGGGTAAATAACTATTGCCAACAATTCCTCAAACTTGCAGTGTTTTCTCCTTCTCAGACCACCTGCCTTAAGCATTAGTCCTTGGATAGACACCATGGTGTATTTATCTTTCCTATTTAAGTAGCCTTCTCAATAATATCAACCCAAAGAATGTCTAGAATAAACCTAAAAAGGTTTGGTTAAACAAATCCTCAGCTTTCTGGTATGTAAAATGGAATTGCTTGTTTTGTTGACTGTGGATCAAACAAATGACAAAACAATAATCCATGTGGATAAAACATACCTCAAGTTCCTTCTGGTCAAAAGGCTTAAGGAGATGTTGAGGAATAAGTTCATTAAAACCTTTCTGCAGAGCTAGGAACTGCGCCTCTATTCCTCTCATGAACCGCCAGTTCACATACAACCTGTGGAGGAGGAAGGAAGAAGTCAGGGGTGATGAGCTGGACAGGACTGGGATTTTTACAGCAGACTTGGAAAATGCTGGTTTTACAGAGGACCTTGTTTTAATAGACACATTTTGTATTATGAAAGAAGTGCTTATCCATTCCTTTTTCCATCAACAGTTAACTATTGCACCATCAACAGAAAAAGAAAGTACCATTCAGAACTTCATCTTCCCAGGTCTTCCAGTGAAAACATTGATGTCATTTATGACTCAGGTGTTTCCACCCAAAAAAATTATTTCATTAGTTTCTCTATATACAAGAATTCAATTTACTACCCTCTTCCCACTACATTTAAAGGACATATTTCTGTTTGCAATACCTGACATATTCCTTCTTGTTCTCTTCTGTCACTGGAATATTCCTGCCATTTGGTTTGAGTTCATGCTGTAAAATCCTCCCAAAAGCATTGTGTTCCACACAGAACGTATGGTCCAGAACTGGTGTGATATCGTTCTCTCTGCCAATGCACAGAGCATAAACTCAGTATTTTTGGTATTTTGTTAACTCTCAGTGGTGATGTTGACAGTTATTCGAACACCTAGGTAGTCTTCAGGCTAAACCTTAGTTACTACCTGCATTTCACACACTAGAGGAATATTGCCACCAATTTCTGTATGGTTTAGCTCATGTTGAAGAGCCTGATATGGGATAGTCATCTAATTCTAGTAGAACTCAGGATACTGGATAAAACCCTATATACAGAAATACATACACACATAACATATACATATAGACCCAGCAAGAATCTGCTCTGCTGTCACGTATCTGTGAAGCACAGAAGAGACCACACATAGAGAACTTCATCATCAGTAACTTTAAATACAAATTCAAAACAGCATTTAGGAAAAGAAACTGAGATAATGCAAAGCAGTTCTGAAGAGTCCCAAAGCTACACTGAATGCTGGATCTTGTTCTGTAAGCATACGGAAGCCCAAATCACTCCCATTTATTTTCATTTTAATCAGAGTTGGGTTTCTTTTGAAGAAGGCTGTACTTCCCCTCAGAGCTCTGTCCTGAGTTTGAATTTTGATACTGTGATATTCTAGCACACCCATGTGACCTTTAATGATTTAGTATTTTTATTGCAAGGAGAGTTTGCAATGAGAACTTTTCATCAAGTACCTTTGATACATTAAGAATAGTTTAATGACTTTGTACAGACTGCCACCATAAAGTTTTTTGCAAACTCTTTCTCTAAAGCATCTCACTATTGCCAACAAACTACCCCATTTTCTCTACAGCCAGACGATTGCTAAATTCAGTACTTACAAGATCCAGACTAAACTTTTGTGTAATTCTGGGTCAACAGATTCCAGATCGGAGAGCTGGATGGGTTTCCCCAGCAGCTGTTTGTAAAAGGGAACTGTGAACCCCCCGTTGATATAGTGTCCATGGAACACAGCCAAACCCATTATCCGACCAACAAAATGGAAATAAGACAAATGGTCCTGCAGGGAGAGACGAGAATCAGGCTTGGGAAGACACTGACATCTTGTGGCACCCTTGCTGGTTTGTTCAGTGTGAGTTACCTGCAACCCTCTGGGCAAGAGCAGCCACTGTTTTTCCTCACAAAATAAACAAACCCAAAGCATTTAATAATTAAAAACCTCAAAGAAGTCTCTGTGCATTACCTGATTAATAAATTGTATTCAAATCCTCTAGACCTCTGAAAGGGCAAAACTTGGAGAAAGAAAATCCCCATGAAACCTACAGAACCAAGAAGACGAGGATTCCAAACAAATTAGTTTATTCTTTGTTTAACCATCCAAGTGTATCTACTCTTGAGGAAGCAGTGTGCTTGTTTCCTTCATTTCTTTCATGTTCCTTTTAAACTAACTTTTGAAAACTGAGGTATAAGTCCTATGGTTGACATTCTTCCAATCCATCTCCCTCACCTTCCAGTGTAAATGTCAGGAAATGTCATGACAGGAAGAATTCCCTCTACTAATACAGAACTGCTGCTCCTTTTAGGGTCTGCATCAATACAAATCCTCCAGTAAGAAAAAAAGCAAGCACAGGAGCGTAGTGAGAAAGGGCAAGCAAGGGATACATCCCTGAAAGTCATGGGGTGGCACTGCTGGGAATGAAATGCTGTGTGCACAACCACCTGTGTTCACAGTGAAGATGAATTTCATCTGTCTTGTCTTCTCAGAATCACTGTGCAAACCAATCAGTACTGAGTCTCAAAGAAATCAGATATTTATCAAAGGATAACATGCTTTTAATTTCTGAACAAAACCCCTCTGCTTCATACTATGTCAATATAGAACAGTAACACTTCTTATTCTGATGTACCCTGGACTTAGGCTCTTCTTGTGGAAGAACAGCTGTAAGAAACTGCAGAGGACATCTCTTAAGTAGGAATATTGCTGAGAAATTAGTACTTACAGGATTGATAGAAGAGTCTGGGTTGATTTGCAGCATGTAAATATTATCTGTGGAGTACTGGAAGAGTCCATAGTAGGGATTCAACATTTCATGGCATAGTAAATACAACCACTCTCTGCAAAAAAGAAAAAAAAAGAGTGCAATTTGCACTTAAGTTTTAGACAATACAATTATTGTGCTTGATCAGTTACAAAATACTTATTTCAAAATTAGACCATCTTGTGCTGCCCTCCATTTGTAGACCAAAAAGGTGTGATTAAAACCCCACAGTGTCCTACTCCACTCAGGGCAGACTTGGTTTAGTTTAGAAGCACTGAATTAACATCAATTAGAGAAGCTACAGCAAGCTGTCAGACAATGCCATCAACTAATTGAGTCTGAACAAGCCACACTTCCAAAAAAGTCCTGCCTTTGTACAGAGTTCAGCTATTTGGACCATACGAGATCTGCTTCTCTGCAACCTGTACAGTATAAGGAAATATTAAAAAAATCTGTTGATTAGAATCAGCTCAATCACTGGGGATCTTTAGAAAAGCTGTTTTTCTGCCAGCTCGGTGACTGCTTTCAGCAGAGGCCAGAATGAACAGAGACCAAGTGCATTAAAAGGAGGGGTTGGGTAAATTTTCTTGGTAACACACAAGGACAGGAGCAGAACTAGAGCTATTTGTGACCTCCCAAGTCACCATGATAAATACCCCTTTGTTGTTAAATTTGGACACCACTCCCAGGTCCAAAATATTCTGAGTGAACTATCAGTTGTAATGCTTAGAAGTGGAGCTGTACTGATCTGAGTCAGTTGCAACCAATGGGCAATTACGAAAGACATCAGGGCAACAGGATGTCAACAGTGGAGACACCCAAGGTTGCCTCGGATAAGGCAGCTCAGAATGTTCCAGCTTCTTTCCTTTGTCCAGGGATTGATCACTGAAAGATGCCTAAGTGGGGAGCTTTTGTGGATTTGAGAAATTTCTCCGTGAATTTACACAACTCTGAGCCACCACAAAGGTGAGCGTTTTTTCAGTGATGCTACAATCGGCTCCTGAATTTCAGATCTGATGCGACCCACAGGGAATTATTGTCATTTTTAAGAGGGAGGCAAGTCCTCACTAAAATTTTAGCCTTTGTTTAGGATTAGTTCATCTCCATTCCTGCTCCAACAGATCACAGAACTCTCCTGAATGCGGCTGAGACATAACAAAAAGGAACCCCTACCCTCCTGCAATCCATTTGTGGGAAATCAGAGAGGTGTGTTTAACAAAACCATTCCTGTGATCTGGATGTGACTTCAGGGTCTATACACTCCCTGAGAGACCTCACAATTTGAGCTGATCACACTTTCATAACTTGCAGTGGCACAACTGTTAAATAACAAGCTTCCACTTTCCAACCTACCATAAAAAGAGTGAAGCTACACCCACTTGTCTATAAACTAGACCACAAATAATTAACGTATACCATTAACAGGTAACTTGAAAGGGAATGGTATCAACCATGGGGCACTTAAAGGACAACTTTACAGTTAAGAGGTGTCAGAAAACCCCCAAAATCTCACCTTGCTACTCCTCCATAGTCCAGGCCTTCCTCTCCTCGGAATTTCACCATAAGCCTCTTTTTCAAGTCCTTTGGCCTCATCTTCATTATCTGACGATAGGATTCCTGTATGTGCATTTGTACAATTAGATATCTTATTTCCTTCCTATATTTAAGTCTAATAAGATTTCTCTAATACTGTAAGATTTTTGCATTTCTGTAATACATACATTGTTATTGAACTATAGAAAACATGAGTCTGTTTGAGTGCTAATCTGAAGCAAATTCCAATGACTATTGTGTAATGTGGTGGGTGCTTGTGAAGCAAAGTTGTTATAATCACTGATCAGTTTTACTTTTCAGTGACAAAAGCTGCTGTAAGTAGTAAAAAAATCAATCCAATACCTCAAATATTTCCTCTCTGGATACTTCAATGCGACAGTGACCAGCCTGAGGTTGCTGAAGAGAGAGCTCGTGTCTAAGAACTTTCAACTTTTGTACCAAGTCTCTTTCATATCTCTGTGCAGGCAACTCCTCACCCTCTTCCAATGATCCCTCATTTGGAGCTGGCAGAGGCTGCTGGCTGGGCTCTTTTAGCTGGCATTGATGGCTTAGAGGAAAAAAGAACAATATTTATTCTGGACACATAACAATAAGGAATACGTAAAACAATGATGGAAGAAATTATTAAGCTTCTCTACGAGGAACATGGAGTGAAATGTGTATTCAGCTGGGTACTTCTGTACCATCATTACACTAAATTCAAGGATGTAAGGAACACAGATACTTAAAGAGTTTCAGCATTTTTTAACTGTTATTATATGGCAAAGCACTGTGGAAGGCTCTGGAACATGATCACTGATTGCTGACTGAGCAGTAACTAAAGTTTGTGTGGTATTCTCCCACATGGAGACAACTTTCAGGAGTGCAACACTGAAAGAGACCTCTAATGGAACAAACAACAGCTTTATAAAGGGAACTGTCTAACAACTGCAACTGATTTTATTCCAGCTCCATGCAAAATGAGGCTGGGGACTCTTGACACAATAAAAATACTGCATCTGTGGTTGTTAAGAGAGAAAGATATACTTGCCCCAAATAGTTGCAGCTTCATACACTCAATTATCCTTATCCATCAGTGCTTTATTCGGGTTGTGGAGCAATTATCTTTTAGATACACAGATTACCCAGCTGGCTTCAAGCACAGGAAAAAGTCTGGTCTTGGGCACAAGCAGCACTGCCAGGCTGCTTCCAGGGTCAGTTCCATGACGATTCAGCTGCCTTTGCATGATGCAGAACTTGAGCTTACTAAATCTTGCTAAACCCAAACTGGCTGTGCACAGCACCAGTTGACCAGACTCCAGCTGGCTTTATGTTCCCATTGTCTGGAGCTCAAGGGAGTATGAAGTTAGTCCAGATCCAGCACAGCCAGCACAGAGCTAGAACTGCTCATCCAGACAGACATGAGCTGACTGCTGGGGAACCCCTGGCAGACCCTCTACCCCACACGCAGCAATTCCAGAACTGTGCAGAGCAGAGTAAAAACCCTTCCGAAGAGTCTCAGCAAAAAAACTTAAGATAAAACCAGCACTGAGAACCAATGCTTGGACCCTGACTACAGCACTGGCTGCATCTGTTCCCCAGTATCATTCAGGATTTCAGCCCCTCATGACTCCCAGACCTGACAGGAATTATTTATGAGGCAAAGCTCTTACTTCATGATGTGATGTAGTCGTGGATCTGTGAATTGTGTGGTTCTGTTGTTATGATCTACAAAATATATTCTTCCTGAAACTGTACTTCTGACTTCCCAGCCTGGAGGCAAAGGTCCCAGTTCATCACAATTCACACTGTTAAGGTCTCTAAAGTGAAAAACAAACAAGATGTTAATGCACATCACATCTGAAGCTAAGCAGCCAAACACTAATACACTTAAAAAAATTAAAATCACCTCTTTATTTAGGTTAAGGTTAGAATCCTGACTATTTGACTGAAAAAGCATTGAGATAAGGCTTTAGCAACACATTCACTCACCCCTTTCATCCTGGATAAATTTCAGGTATCACTCTAAGTGCTGCTAAAGGCAGTCACTAACTTCCAGGCAGTGTTTGAATTCAATACATAGAATGCATTTACACCTAAAAAGATTGAAAATACCTAAGGCTCCAGCCACCTAACAGAGGAAAACACTAAGAGTGGCAAGAAAAGGAAGAAAGGAAGGAAACCTGAAGATTATTTTTTAGGCAGAAAACCCATTGTTAATTAAAGCATTCTTTAGACATTTGGCATGGATTCAGAGTTGAAGGCACCACTCTATGCAATTCCTCACCTAAATCTAACCATGCAACATTTGTATAAATGAGTTAACTGAGAGGCTTTAGAAAGGTAGAAATGCTTTGAACACCGAAGATGCCTCAGTGTCACAGTGAGCATAAGCCAAGAGGACACACAGGCAGACAGACAAGCCCTTGCTAGGCTCCTTAAAGGAGATTATGGTTGGGACCATTTGCTGTGATCAGCTGTGCATCTGAAAGTCCTGCAGAGATCTGATTACAGCAGGTTCTAACCTACATCTTTGCCTCATGGCAAGGTTAGGCTTTTGCACCACAAGCTGGTAGCATGAAAGTCACCTTTAACTAAAATACGTGTGACCTGTGACTCACAAGACACTGCTGTGTCCACTTCCATTGCTGCTCCTGAAACCCTGGTTCAAGGATTTGGGAAGAGAAGCAGCAGCACCTTTCATTAGGGTGACCAGCATCACTTGAAGAAGACACAAGGTTTTGGGCATGCAAGCCTGACATGACTGACACAAATGAACAATCACTGTCATTTCTTCTCCCAACAATACCAGCTAATCTAACATCAGCTATTTTCTCTCTCTCTCAGCTTTATTTTTCATTTCCTTCCATACACTGAGCTTTTATCACCACTTTTGGCTGCACTACTTTATATCATTTTTCTAATATCCTGTATCACATCCCTCTATTATCCAGGCAGTGCAGCAGCTGAGAGTTACGAACTTCACTCTTGAATCTGGTGTGCAGGTGGCCCATGCAACAGCCCAGATTCAGAGCTGCTCAGGAAGAGCACCAGACCTTACTCACAAAGACCTGGATTAACTGCAGGTTAAGGTCTAAAGAGGCTTTACTAAATTAATCATGTGAAGGATTCAAATTTTCTAGCTGCAAATCACTGGCCTAAAGCATAAAAAACCTCAAACCATTTCAAGTTTAAAGATAACAAGTAATCTCTTTCAGTTATACATAACTGAGCACTAAATAAACAAAAGTTACAAGTTGAATAATCAAGAAACAATTATTTTAATAAAGTAGTCAGTTTTTTCTTCAATTTGCAGTCCAAATTGTTTTCATACAAAAAAAAATGTAGATAAGATTCAGAAATTTGTAGCTTCACCAAAAACAAAGTTACATCAACATTTTAGGAAGAATTTGTCAAACACAAGTTCCTGAAGGGCTACATATATTTTTGCTTTGTGTTTTACATGATTCACAAGTAAATAATTCTTTCTTTCAAAAAGAGTAACTCTTAATGTTTGGTGAAATGGTAACTAGAAACACCCCAAACTATTCCTCTGCTGGGAGCTCTCCCTTTAAATTCAGACAGGCCATTTCTTAGATTTTTGCTCTTATAAATCCAGCATCCTGCCACACATATACACATCAAACCCCCCGACTTTTAACTATAAATACATACCTTGGTATCCTTGGGTCGTGCCACGTGCTCACTCCAGTCTGTGTGTGCAAAAAATAAACCTGACCCTGTACCGTTGTTCTTTGCTCTATAAAAAAGGAAGGAAAATTATTTTAAATTACAAATCTTAAAAAAAATTCCAAATAAACAGTTTAAAGACATCAGAATATTTTCCTCCTAGGAGAAAGCACTGGAGCCATCACACTGATCTCTTGCAGCATGGCTTGTTTTGTCCTTGACAAATTTACTCTGACTACACATTTCAACATTCTTTTGAAACTCACAGATCCATGCACCAGCATGTTTTAGTTCGTATTTTCATTGTTAGATTTTGAGACAATCCAAATCTCCAAACTAGATTTCTTTACTCCTAGATTTGGTGTGCTCTTTTCTGAGATTTAAATTCTCCTTAATCTCATCCTTCCTAATCTTCTGTACTATTGGTTTCTTTGTTGCTTTTATATATTTTCCTGATCTTTTCTCAAATGTGGGCTCAAACCTACACAACATGCCAAGGGGGAAGGAAAAAATAGCATTACTGCTCTAGTTTAAAGAGCTCTTTACATTCGTTCTCCCTAGATACACAGCCAAGATTAGCAGTGAATTTTCTGTAACAGCATCATACCACAACCTCATGTTTAATATACCATCAACCCCTCAGTGTATCCTGGCGTAGCCAGCTGCTAATTAGCCAATCTCAAACTCCCATCTGCACTTAGTTCCTTTTCCAAAATGCAACATGAGATGCACGTGGATGCTGCCTGTTCCAACACGCAAAACACCTCGATGTATTAAAAAGGGAGAATTTGGAAAAATGAACCCCTTTCAGTTTTACAGCTGTGGGTCACTCACCGTAGCCTTCAGGTAGCTCAGGTGACTGGTGGCCGTGGGGCCTGTTCTGAGGTGTCTGTACGTGAGCTCTGACCTCTGGCGTGCGGAGCCGCTGGGCCTGGAGCCTCTGGTCCTGGCTGGGAGACTCCAGGAAGCGGCAGCCGCCTCCTCCCGCCGCTCCCGTCGTGTCCGTGTACGGAGCCGGCTCCTCCATGAAGCAGCTCAGCGGCCTCCCCGGCCCAGAATCTTCATAAACCGTTCTGCAAATGGGGAAACTTCAAGAGTTTCCATCACAAGAGAAGTGAATGCAGAAATGACTGTTTCTCTCTCCCCACAACTTCAAGTAGTGCAACTTTTAACCCAAGAGGTGCCATTTTCTTAATGTTTTTATACCCACATTTCTCAGCACAGGTAACAAAAAAAAAAAAATCAAGTCTTACCCAGTTTAGCCTATTTTCTTCAAGCAGTTATCCAGTTACAACCTTACTACACGTCACATCGACACTTAAGTTTCTAATTAGTTACAGTCTTGCAACATATCAACCACTGTTCTAATTAAGTAAAAAGAAAACAGCCCTTACCCTTCATTTTCCAAAAGCCCTCTGCAGTCTACTACAGAACCTCCTGTGCCTATTCTGTCCCGAGTCTGTAAACTGACTGAAAGAAGAAAACACAAAGTCAGGTCAATGAAAGAAAAACTGCATTCCTAAAAACAGTAACAAGCAAAAAAATCCACATTTATACAGGGTAAAATATTAAGGAAAGCACTATCCTACACACAAGAACACATCAATTACCAAAATTCCTTTTATTCTCTTAAAGCATTAATAATTTTTAAAAAGCTGAAGAGAAAACAGAGGGTCATCCCCTCAAAACTTGAGTTTATTTCTGTAAATATCAAACATGTCAGGTTCTACATCTGGGTTTCATGAGGATCCAGAAAGGGAAGTTGGAAAAAAATTGCTCACCACTAGATGTCATCGTAGGGCGAGAATTTGGAGTTTGCCAAATGTATTTATGTATCACTGAAAAGCTGGGGTTGGGTGGGGGCAGCAAAACGTGGGGTAAATTTGCTGTAAAATGAGCATGGCCTCATTGAAATTTGGAAATGGCTTGCATGAGTCAAAGGTATCAAACCAGCAACTTGTAAAATGCCTTTTAACTCCTCCAGATCCTTTTCTAACACCTAAGGTTCCCTCTGCCTGTCACCTTGGCCAAATGCATCATTTCACAGTGACATTCACCCTTCCAGAGATGCAGTAGAAACCTTGCCAGATGCATTCCCTGTTTTTAATGCTGTTTCCCGTCATCAACTGAGAGGAAACAAATTCCTGCATAGGAGTGCAATGAAAATTTTCAGGTTATGTAATTTAATCCCATTAAAATCAAAAGAAACAACACAGAACAGGCACAGAAGCAGCAACTAGAGGAGTTTTTCCCTATGGATATTTACCAAGCAGATGGAATTTAGCTGGGATCATTCTTACCCACTATTTGGCCTCGGACAGCATCGGTGTCTGTGGGGTTGAGTTTGCATAGATCCAAACGCTGGTCTGCAAAGGAGAATTGCAAAAATCAACCCTGGGAAGGGCTGGGTGGGAACACTATTCACTACTCAGGTACAGGGCATGGAGGGTTCCTGGTCACACCAGGGTGGAATTGCTCTTACATCCAGTATCTTTTAGCCTGCTGATGGCATTGGAGAGGAGTCGGACACACCCCAGGAAGCCAGCTCCCTGTTTCTTATGGATTTTTTTATGGTTCCATACACTGATGGTTATGGAATCTGTTTTCCCAACGTATCTAGAAAAATACATATTAAAAGACTAATTTTAGAAATAACAACCTCTTTTTACTTCACAGAACTGACGCTGTAATTGGTACAAATTCTGACACATTTTAGTACATCGGTCATGCCTCTTTATTATAAATACACAAGTGCTTATGCCCAAAATGCTGTTATTAATGAATTACTGCACAGTGATTTCACACAGCATGGGAAATTGATATTGCTGCAGCATGAATTTAACTACAGCCAGCCTCATTAAAAGCTAAGTAACAAGTCGATTAACGTACAAAACTTTAGAATTTATGGTTCTAATAATTTGAAGAAAATAAATCATTCCAACAAGGACAATTTTCTGTAAAAGCTGGATGGCACTGCTCCAGGAGAGCTCACTAAGCCCTTGTGCTGTGTACCTGCCACACAAATATCTACAGATTCAAACATCTAAAAGCAAAGTACCACTCTTTATTATTTCTTCTTGAAAAAAAATCAGTCTTCTGAGAAGGCAGGGTTAGATGGGATATTGGGAAGAAATTCTTCCCTGTGAGGGTGGGGCGGCCCTGGCACAGGTTGCCCAGAGAAGCTGTGGCTGCCCCATCCCTGGAAGCACCCAAGGCCACGCTGGGAGCAACCTGATCTAGTGGAAGGTGTCCCTGGCAGGGAGTAGAACTGGATGATCTTTAAGGTTCCTTTCAACCAAACTGTCCTGAGATTCTAGGAAATGTGACTCTCTTGATAACACAAAATGAAGTTGCAGTGCCAACCCTGCACTATTTATTCACTAGATAAATCTCTAGAATACTGTTTACTTATGACCTTACAACCAACTCACAGATCGTAATGCTGGTTCCATTTGGGGTCCAACGTGTTCTTCACAGTGTCAGTGGAATGGCACTGACCTGACCCATCCACAACTATTTTAGCAAATGGGTCAGGAAGTCCTGTGGAAAGAAAAAGGTGCTGTTGAACAGTCCTTTGTTTTGCTACTTCCAAGACAATGCCATAGAAGCTCCCCCTCAAGAAAGGACAGCTGCCTTTATCCTAAAAGTATTTTAGTAAATCCTGTCTTTCAGGTGGATGCTCTTGGTACCCCCCAGCACAGAGCTGTGAACAGCAGCCTGCTTGTGGTTCCATCAGCCAGATTTTCAGCTGGAAATTTGTGAGCCCTCAGTGTTTCCAACCCTGAAGTCCACACAATCTACAGCTCAGAGTAATGTGTATTCCTGTAGTAATGCAGTGCTGCTCTGAGAAGGGAACCACAGAGCAAATGACACACACAGATGAGCCTCCACAGTAAAGCACCATCTCCAAATAAATCTGATTAATCCAGAGCAGAAAGTTACACAATTAGGACATACTTACTGAAGAAATCTTTCTTTGCGAGATTCTTGGCACATAATACTGCAAAACAAAAAAGTAGATAAAGAAATCTTAAAACAGTAAAAAAAAAAGCTTTCTGGTAATCATATCAGCTAAAATAATACCTGATCATGATTCATAAAAAAAACACCTAAATACTAAATGCAAGCATTGTTTTCTTTATATGGGATTGGAATATTTACATATAAATTTGGCTTTATATTTGCTGCTTTAATTCTATTGTTAGAACACACAGAAGATTTAATGAACATCCCTTAGCATTAAAACCTCCTAATTTTCTTTACTTCATGTTTACACAAATGCTAAACCAGATTTTTGTTGTTGTTTCAGAATCCATCCATTTTAGAACAAGGCTAAACATTTTCTGAAGAAAGAACAGTTCTGGGATTCCTGGAAGAGACCTCTTCATTAAGTCCCATCAAATGCAGTGCAACCTCCTGCTCCTTGCACACAAAGTAGGGGATACATGGTGAAACAAAGCATGGGAGGAATTCTGCAACAGCAGAAGCAATCTGTAAATACACAAAGGTTTGGGGATAAGTATGCCAGGGCCTCACTCAGGAGAAAAAAAAATATGCTTGAAAAAAAACCTGCATCAAGATGTTTTCCTTTGAAATGGCCACAAATGAGACATCATTTCCCTCTCTCCAATTCTACTCACCAGCACAGCAGTTTAAGAAAAAATTAGATCAGGAAACTCGCATCAATCTCCATTTCTAACAGGTCTATTACCAGCTACAAGTCTAATTTTGCTTTTCCATAAGGACTGCTCAGTAGGATCTCAGCAATCCAAGTTGTTTAGTATCCATTAAACTCTTCTAACAGGCCAGGAAAAACAACTCCAGAGCCAAAGAGGAAAATATTAGAGCTCTAACTTATCTCAAACTAAGATCCAAGAGAGGAAGGTAACGATGAAAGACCTAATTACTTTTGAGGGAGTCTCTTTCCCCAGTGGGAAAAAAAGAGATCTTTCAGCAGGAGAATGCAGGCTCAGAAGATAATCAATGGCCTATTCCCCAGGTATGGACCATTTCCCCTTCTCATCTCCATCTCCCCTCCTTCCTGACTTAACTTCAGTCTCACTGTAATTCTATACTGGGGAAAGGGAAGGTGCAAAGGAACAAATACTTTATTTATTTATTTTTATATACTTCTACTAGAATTCCACCTCTCAGTTCCAGAGAAGCATTCCCTACCTAACACAAGCTGCAGAGTAAAAACTGTTTCACCTCCCGTGTCAAGCAAACAAACCAAAGAAATCCACTATTTAACCCAGAATCTTATGGAAAAAAATACACAAATCCTCCGTCTTAGTAATAATTAAAGCAGCCGCACCAGGAAAGTATTTTTAGAACGGATTAAAAATTACTTATTTCTTACACTGGCAAACTGTATAATCAGAGAAAGCTTCTCTTGTATTTTTTTTTTTTAAGCAGCTGACCAAAAAGAGAAGTGTGCAGGACTATGGCAATTCAATTTGAAACAACACAGGATTAGAGAATCACCATCCGCTGCTCTATGGAAGCACGAAAGAGCAACCTTTAATTTCCTCTTCCTGTTGTGAGTGTTTCAGAGGAAAAATGACCCAAAAAAGAGAGACTAAGTACAAATAAAATCAGAACCTGAGCATGCTAGTACCAGCCAAAAGGAATTCTGAAGTTCCTGTGAGATTTCAAAAATAAAATAACTCTACTTTGCCATCCCCAATTTTAAGAATAATTTATTGAGCTGGAGAAGGATGACATCTGTAACTTTCTGCATATGGTCTGTACATATAATTATTACATTTATTCTATATTTCAGATGTGCTTTCAAAATAGCAGCATACATTTCTAAAGTTATTATTGAAGAATTATATTTTTCATTTAACTCTTTTCCCTCTGCCCCAGCCTTTGTGTCTACAGTAGATGAGCACAGCTGCCAATTTTCCACTCACAGCCTGTGAAACCCTCAATTTTAGGTTGCAAAAATTATTACTCTTTCTTGTAAGAAAAATATTGGCACAAAAGCTAATAGCTGAAATAAACCTTTATGGAGCAATCTCCAAAATGAGGCTGCCCGAGATGGACCATTGGCTCTGTTCCACTATTTGCATGTTAAACCCACTAGAGCAAAAAATATTTGCAAGAGCTGTATCACTTAAAAGCCACAGATTTCTAAATTCCAGTAAAAAAAACAGGTGGCAAAGGTCAGCAATGGGAGACTTGGATGTGAAACCACGCCAGCAGCAGAGGAGACAGCCCCTCCCTGCTGTGCAAAGCTGGGAATGTGCCACATTTCCTTCTTAAACACATTGTCTCCAACAGGAGAGGACCTGATGGCTGCTACTATCAACCCAAAATTAATGGCCTTGGGTAGGTTTAGCTACAAAGGCTTTAAAAAGTTACTCATTTTATCCCTGGTTCAGAGGGGCTTTAGGAGAACGAGACAGACCCTAAACTGCAAACCTGGCACTGAGGTGCTCTTTGCCCAGGACTTGCCCAAATCCCCTCTTTGCCCATTTTCGCAAGTGCTTTTTCCTTTGGTTTTTCTTTCTTTTAAACAAGGAAGGCTCTGGGCTTGTCAGCAGGAGTGATCTCTGTGCATTTGTTGCAACATTACAAAAGGTACTAATTCTCCTGACTTGGGTATTTACATTCTGCCTCCTCAAAGTCAACCAACTTGTTTCAGCCTGACACAGGATTTGTTTATGCTCCGCTCCTGATTGTTGCACAGCTCTGAAGAACTTCTTTTTTTAATACAAGAGATCCCAAACAACACTGAAACAATGTCTTTACATCTAGATTATAATATTTATAAAGGGATGGGAATGTTTTTTTAAGTACCTGACATTACTGAGATAATTTCAAAGGCCAAATTAGCCAGCTGGGTCAAGTGCTAGTGCGAAAGCATATTTGGCAGGAGGTGAAGAAAGGATGAGCTTTAGACAAAGTCAGTATTCACCCTGGGGATGTAACTTGAGTGAGCTGAGAGGTTTCTCTGCCAGGCCCTGGTTGTCCACCCCGCTTCCAAACAGAAATGAATCATCTGTTGTGGTTCAGGAGGTGCCGCAGGAGCAGGACGGGTGTAGTGAGGAGAGCACGGAGTGGCACCAGTGCCTCAACAACCCAGCTGAGAATTGCATCAGAAAGCTGCTAATTCACCCCGAGACACCATCCTGCAGCAAGGGCAGCACTTGCAGGGAGGCACAGAAAAACAGTCTGGGAGAGGACCCATTTCAAACATTCCCAAGTAAACAGCCTGACTCTGCATCAGCACCAGATTTATTCCCTACACCACAGAATGTCTCCATTTGGAAGGGACCCATAAGGATCACAGAGTCCAACTCCCAACATACCCCATCCCATAGCACACTGCTAAGATGCTACAAGTGTTTCCAGCTGCACAGTGTACAAACGACACAGCTTCCTGCAGGGAAAAAGTAAAGTAAATAAGGCAAGTGATGAAAATATTCCATAGGCCCAGCCTTTACCAATGCAAAACAGCAGGCAAATGTGCACCTGGGACAGCATTCATTCACACTTTGCAAGTTAAAGGTAGGAGCCTCCATGCTCAAATTAAGGACCTTTACATGTGGATATGATCTGAGCTAACCACGGCCTTCAATTTAGTATCCAAGTTAATTTTGGAGACAAGACAAACCAGCAATGTGTCCACATCTTCCTTAGGAAAGGTGGGTGGGGAGGAGGACACAGTGAACCGTGCTGGCAAATATACCTTTCAGCCATCTCTGGCCGTCCCTTGGATATGCCAGGTTAATTATTTATGCTCGCACAAACAGGCAGCCAGATTCCAGGATACATTTGTTTTACTTTGTGACAGAAGATAAACACAGGCCAGCAGGCTGATGGCGTAGAAAGGACTTCACTTAATATTTCCTTCTGTGTAGACCATCTTTAATTGTAAGAGAGATGCAGCACAATCATTACAAGCACTACAGGCTGGTTGGTTTGTTCTAAGATAGAAGCAGAGAAGAACAATGAGGCTTTGGAAGAGAAAGTAATAAAGATCTTGACATAAAATGAAAGTAAAGTTACTGCACACAATTGGAAAATGAAAAAGGCTGCAAAGCAGGTCAAATTTGAGGCATCCAAGTAATGGAAATATCTCTGCTAATGCTTCAAAGTCTGCACAGGTTTTGACTCGTGAACCTGGTAGGCTGTGTTGGAGGTGCCCCTGCAGGACAGTCCCCTGTGTGTGCCAGCTCACAGGGTGGTTTCCATAGCAGAAATCCCACCATTCTGAGTAACAGTTTTGGGAAGGCTACATGGCAAAAATAATACGCATTAAGTGGAAAAAAACCTCCCCCAAAATAGGAGAAAAAAGCAAACATCAGCTATTCACCACATGCTGCTCCAACACCCCAAAGCTCATGGCCCACAATTAAAATCTTTAGTGAATCTGTTATGTGAAATCATGTCTCGTCCAAACAGTTCCATGGATTTTGTGGAAAATACTCTGAATACCACAAGCCACCCCTTCTGAAACGCCCTGAGGAATGACTCTGCTTACAGTTGTGTTCTCTGCACATAACCTGAAATGAGACTTTACTGCAGATAAGGTCTGGTTTTATTTCTACTACCAGACAACCCGCTAAGGTTTTACATGTCTGGCTTTTTTAAGAGTGACAATCATTTATATGTGGTGGGGTACAAAAAAATGGGTTTATGGGAAAGGAAAGATGGCTTAAGTGTGTAAAAATGCAGCTTCTCTACAGCTAGCCACATCACTGAACTGAAATACACCACTTTATTCACAAAGTGCACTTTAAATTGTCACCACAAAGGCCAAGGTTTCTATTCTAGTAATTTTTTTGTTTGCTTTAGGAATACTTTTGGTCTTTCTCTTCATCTGCTTGAGACTGAAATGCATAAATCCAGACTGCTTTAACTTCTCTGTAACCGAACCCGAACTGCTGCAGCGCCTGCGAGCACAAAGAGATAAACAAACCCACAGCCTTCCCTTACATTTGCCAAATAAGCCAATTAGCTGTATGGAACTAATTTCATCCTGACATGCACCCTGAGTGGCCTTCACTAACGATCTCAGCATTGTGGTGCCAATGAGATTTGCAATCTGAGACACAAATCAACCAAAAACCCCCGAGACCCCTCCAACTTCAGGCCCTGCATTCATGCCCTGACACTGGAAGGCTCTGCCTGAACTCATGCTAAACCAGACCTTGACTACCAGATTAAAGCAAGGCTTCATTATAAAACCCTCAGTTCTCAAAGAGTCGCTAGAGTTGATACACGAAGCCTTTTTGTGGCCCTTTTGTGTAGGCTGCAGTAAAAATCAAAGCCTCTTTTCAAGGCATGATCTCCTCGTGGGTTGGAACTTGGCTTTGTGTAGCCAGTTGCAAACACTAGACAACTTTGAAGAGATCTTCAAAAAACCACACACCCAGAAAAAGCCATTTTTATTAGTCCATTAACATGTCATTAAAGTATCTACTTAGCCAGGAATCAAAATTCCATCCTACCTAAGCAGAAACCAGTCACGAATGAGAGGCAGTTCTCCTACTGCAAACAAAACCGAGTTGACAAAACACAAGAGTTTCATCTCCATTCCTAAGAATTACTCAAACTGAAAAATTCTCCAACAATAAGTCTTCACATACAACCAGCAAGAGCTGACTTAGCCCTCAATAATATAAATCATTGAAAAACGCAGCACAGGGCTATTGGAAGAACAAGACTCATTAAATACCCTGTTAACTGAGACTGTGCAATACAAGACCAGTAAAGCAAGTTTAAAAATTAACTGACTGAGATGTAAAACTTAGAGAAACACTGAAGAGTTATGGATAATCAGCTGAAGAACTTTGCAGGGATAAAAAAGGGAGATCAATAGGAAGCTGAATTAATGCTGACATACAGAATATGAGAAAGGCACACAAATCAGAGGTGGGAATAAGCTTATCAATTATTCCTCATACCAACTTTTCTCTCTCTTATTCCCCCTCTGCTCACCCCTAACAAATACCCGACATAAAGGTTACCTCTCAGATTACATCTTTCATTAAATCCCAGCTATTGCCTCAGTTTTCTTACGACTTTGTGATGTCTCCCTCTAATCCAGGCCAAGACCCTTGTCATACTCTCCACACAGTTCCCTACTTCCTAGATAGACATAAACCCCAAGTATCCCCAATTGCTTGAGTCTTACAGACACACCCTCAGCTCTGAAAGCAGAAGCTGGCCATGGCGTTTATCTGTCCTATGTGCCACTCAAATTGTACTTCCATGGTTGCTTTTTTTTTTAAAGTTTACTTTTTAGGACAAACCTTTCATAGACTGCTGCATTACCACTTTCAGCTAATTGTTCTTCTTGGCCCTGCAGTGGTTGCTCAGCTGTAGGAAATACAGCCAGACATGCTGGGGCAAGAGCGAGACCCTCACTGGTGACACCTCCTCTGTCACTAAGATGCCCCTGAAGTTCTGTCTTCCCTCACATCCCTTCCAATTTCTCTTTGCTGACTGTCTCCAAACATGCCCAAAGCACAACCATTTTGTGTGAGAACTGGAATTTAAGAGCTAAGTCAGTTATTACTATCACCATTTTACAGCCATTCCCAAAAACACCCCATCAATTACACAGTTTTACCAGGAAATACATTAACAGAACATAAGGTCATTTATACCCACTGTATGGTTTCTAAAACTCAGTCCTCCTACCCCACCAATACATCTGCCAGGACCACAGCCAAGCAGGATAATAATTTTGTAAGGGGAGATTTCCCAAATTCAGTCAAGTTTTTGCTTTTTTAAAGTATTCACAAATGGTCTCCTGATTCCCTGAAAACAAAGAATACACTCAGGCTTCAGCTACAGCATCAGCTTCTGTACGCACTAGTAAGATACAGGAATATCTGTAAAAACCTCAGAATTGCTGTTAAAAACACACAGAATAATATGCTGTTCTCAGGGCAAATACAACCTCTTAGGTGAGAGCTGAAGAAACAATTTCAATGAAAAAATTCCTGCTGGAAATACAAAATGGACTTTTCATTTACTCTACACTTCACTGTGCAAGTTGTAGTTGCTGGGATCAACACAGCTTTGGAATTCTTCCCTTATTCAATCTTTTGCATCTCTAACCACGTGCATTTGCATTGAATAATTCATATTTCCAAGCAAGTGGTGTCTATCCAGACAGACTTATCTGCATGCCTTGCACATTCTTGTGTTCACACTTTGGATCAGACACAACGTGAGCTGTGCGACATCATCACCAAAATAAAAGTTTAAAACACACCAGGAAACTATGTGGCTCAATTTTCCTAAATTGCATTAAAACTAAGGAATAAATCCATGCTGAAATCTTAATACTTCACTTTTATAGTTACCCAAGCACTGCAGAAGCATCTGGAAAAAAATTCCTAAAGCATGAAAAACACGTTCCTCCACCCACATGCACTCATAACTCGGATTCCAAACTGAATTTTACTAAGATCACAAAAAATATTTTGTACTTTTAACACCATGGAGGTTTCAAAGCATCTTTTTCAAATCCCTACAAATGTCAGCACCTAACAGGACCATGTTCTCATCCCAACATTGCTCACAACAGGTCCCAGGCGGAACTGAGGGTTGAGCTCAAGCCCAGTCCTAATCCCAGAGTCCCAGTAACAAAACGTCCTTTCTAGAAATCCTGTCCAAATGTTCAGAGGTATGAATTTGCTTCTCTGGAAAATGTGAGGTGAACAACAGCAAATTAAAAATCAAATACAGAAAATAAACCCTGAACATTCCAGATATTGCTGAGGCATA
This sequence comes from Corvus hawaiiensis, assembly GCF_020740725.1. Lineage (NCBI taxonomy): Eukaryota > Metazoa > Chordata > Aves > Passeriformes > Corvidae > Corvus > Corvus hawaiiensis. The sequence goes on from NC_063228.1 coordinate 6,089,849, forward strand.
AATTAGGTATGAAATAGTTGACGCTCCTGTAGCGGAGAACAGTGCCTGTGCTCAGTCAGCATTTCAGGGAGGCGTGTTTCATTTAAGGTGTCTCTGATCTCCACTTTCGTAAGTTCAAGTTATGAAGCCTTGAACGCCTTATTTTCATTACCAAAAAGAAGCCTAGAAGGACTCTCGTGCAGCTGATCATTTGCTTACTAATTCAGTACATAAAAGGCTTTTCCAATAAATATTATGTTGAATATAAAACACAGAAATTTAGATTCTCCTTCTTTCCAGGTATTCTCTACGGGGCTACCCAGACCACTACTACAATGTATGTTTTATAAGCAGTTTGTGAGATTCAAGTTACAAGCATGTTTCTCCACTAACAGCAGCTTTCTTCCCCCACAAAACACTGTCCAATTAATGGACTTCGAGCTTTTACAAGCCATTCATTTCCTAATTCCGTGAGGAAAACCTGCACAACTGCTCTCTGCTGGTTTATAACGGAGGAGAAAGTGCAGAACAAGAGACCAAAACCAGAATCAACACATTTGCGGGTGCTTAACTGAGCACTACAATTCGTAGAATGCACAAGCACTCACACCAATTAAACCAGACCCAGCCTTGGGGTCCTGTCCACGGAGCAAAACAGTTTTGAAATGTCAGGAACACAACACACAACTTTGTACTTTCTAACCCAGTACTATCTCCTGCTCAATATATAAATATTGCCGTGCCTCAGAATATCTGCTTGTTATGCAGAAAGCAGAAAGGAGTCCGACCTGCTGCTACAGAACATGTAAAACCTGTGAAAGAAGAAACCTTGGTACAGAAAATCTTGGCAAAGTCTGAGTAGATACAGCCAAGCAACAGTTCAATAGAAACACTGAATTTTTGTCAAACAGTAAAAGGTCTACAACTTCCAAGCCAAAACGAAGCAGATTTCTCAGTTTAAGACATAAAACATATGTTTTGTATCTCCAAAGGGTGGCTGATATTTACATTCCTTCACATACAGGTAGTGTCAGTATTTCAACAAAGCAATTTGAATGTAAAGCACTATTGTAAAGAAGGAAAAAAAAGTAATTTAACACATTCTCAATCTCAATTTAAAACTGAGATTTGTTTTTCCAGACAAAACCAGTATTTGACTTCTTTGATATCTTACTGCAATTAAATAAGGTATAAAATCAACTTTACAGGAACAAAGTTTCCAATGGGGGTATTTTAATAAACAGTACAAAATTAATGTCTGGTTTTCATCAAGTGCTAAGCAGATTGCTCAAAAGCAAGAACATTGTTATTTAAAAAATGAATGGCGTTAAGTTATGTGTAAGTTGTAAACTATTACTTCATCCCATGGGGGCTTAAATGTATCAGCAAAAGACTTGTAGTTAAACAATCCACACAACGTTGCCTTGGTGCTCAATATACAGCTTTGGCTCTGGACTGCTCAACTCAGTGTTAAACTGAAGCTTCCTTGTGAACCAAGAGCAGGAAGCTGGCAAGAGAATCACTTCAGTGACCCAGGAAGCTGCTGATGTTGAGATTAACTTCCAGCAAAATGAAGGGGGGAAAAACCCCCTGTTTTAAAAACACCGAAAATACAAACCAACAAATTTTGCCAGAGAAATTTTTACAAGTTGTAAATAAAAGTATAAAAACACTGATGACCACTGTGGTCACAATATTCAAGAATCCACGTTTCTTCATTCATATTGAAACACTGAATGAAGAATTTTCAATTCAGAAATTCCACAGGAAAATTTAGCCTACAGGCTACTATGTACATAGAAAGAAGAAACCTCGGAACAGTGCACCGGGCCTAACTTGTTTCAGAATAACCCAGACTCATTTTGCATTTCTTTAATAACTGGAAATCTTGTAACAAGCAGTTGCTCAAAATCTATTGCAAAGAATAACACTTACCAAGCACCTCTTCTGGCACTTCTAACTTCAGTAACAGCTACCAGAACAAATTCCAGCACGTACTGGATGACTTTTCAAGAGGCACAGTCAACACCCCAAATTTTTTTGTAAATAAATGAAAAGCATTCCTTCTTTCAAGTAAGGCATCAGCACCGTATCACTGCTTTACCACCACATACCTCAGGTTAACAAATGCCTCAGAAACTTTCCCTGATTTCCAGCACATCTCGCTGTTTTCCATGCTTGGATTTTAACTGAGGTATGCCGAGTACTTTTTGGCGTGTTTGGATAGAAACATAAAAAGCCTCAAGTCTTGTCATGAAAAGCTTTTCAAAGGCATGGGCCTTGCTGCCAAAGAAACTTTTTCATGCTCTTACAGCTTTTTCCTTCCTTACTCTCAGATCTGCTGTTTGCTTTGTGGTGAGGATGGTAACAAACACATGAGATGGAGCAGCTCTTTCTGAACTGACCCAGAGCGAGCTCTAACTTAGAAATCAAGGCAGTGAAAGTCCATATTCAGAGGTAAGGGAGTAAAAAGGCCCAGAGCCATGAGTTCATTTTGTTCTAGGCTACTTAGAGAGAGGCCAGCCAAAAACGGAACCAGCTGGAATTCATTCTGAAGTACTTCTTTCTTCCCAGAGCTCCCTGGGCTGTCGTTATCAACCTGAGGATAACAAACATATGGATCATCAAGATGGAGTTGGTGCTGGAAAGAAGTGGCAGAGCCTAATGGCCCATAATAAATGAAGTCTTGATCCTAACTTGGATCTTAGTGCTGAGGTATGAATGCTTTTAATGTCTTAGGGGGAAAACTGCCCACACTAGATGGAATTAAACATTCCACTAACTTCTCTTCTTGATGGTTTCCTTGTTACCAGCTCTTGCACACATCTATTTTCATCTTCATTACCATTCCATATTCAAATTATATCCATCAGATTCCAGATGATTCAAGAGGCATATGCAAAAAAATGGGAAAAATGACACCTTGACCATCCAGGTAAAATTTTAAAAAATAATTCAGGCTGATTAAGTGCTGAGCTACAGAATGGAACAATTACTTTAATTTTCTATACAGAAGCTAAAATAAAGGTGCAAAGTTTAAAAACAGGAAGATAGAAGAAAAATTGTGTTTGCCCAAATTAAATTCTTGGCATCATTTCTCATTTTGAATAAGGTACATTAGCTGTTTTACAATATTGTTTTTAACTCCTGGAAATCTTTCCAACCTCCAGCTTGTTTTGTGATTATTCAGCCCGTTATAATCCCTTTCAACATCTGCCCAAGAGGCTACAAATCTCTCTCCACTGTCTTTATGTCTATTTTTTCATTTGTTCACAGAACTCAGCTCAAACCCTTCTTGTTTACAAATGAAAAACCCAAGGAAGCCCCAAACACCCATGTTTGTGGAGGGCACCGATGCTAAAAGGTGAGCAGCCACCTGGACACCTGCCAGGGACTCAGCCCGTCTGGGCTTATTAGCCCGGGCCTTGTGCCAGCCCTGCTGAACCCAGGGGGAACGTGGGGAGGTGACAGCCGTGGCACTGGGGAAGGAGGGGGGCTGCAAGTGGATATACAGGAATTAGGAAGCTGTGGCAGAGGCGAAGGAGAACGGGACAGAAACGAGGCTTGTTCCAAAAAAAGACTGCAATTACAGAGGTATTAATAGCTTTATGAAGCCAAATTTTTACCATTCATTCACCTACTTTTGTTCTTTTATTAACCCCAGGACTGAATCATTGTTTCCTTCTACAGGACATTCGTCCAGCTGTCACAGGGAAAACATCCCTATGTAACAAACTTTCCAAGGAATTAGTATGAAAGCTTTTACGTAGAGGAAGAAAATCTGATTGAATAACCAGCCCCATTTAAAAACTACAATGAGAGAATGATGTGTAAGAGACTTTTTTTGGTGTGGCCATTGTTACAGGATAAGTCTTGTCTACAAGAAGCACGTAGATACACTCCCTCCAATCCACCTAATCACCTATTAGTCACACAAGTAAATCCCCAAAAGCACTTTGGCCCGGGCCATGCAAACGCTGGATGAACTGAGTTACATCAGTTCTCATCTGATTTCCTGGCAATGAGCTGCACGTGACTGCTGCTGTGCCTGAGGAAATGTGGGTCAATCCATGTGCATCCCGGTGCTGAATGTGCACGCTCTCGAGGGACATGCAGCTCTGTGACTCAGGAGCACCGGGCTGGCAGGAAGGAGATTAGTGCTTCTCCATGCTGGGGCATTCACACAGCACTGCTCATCCTCTGGAATGGGATCTCAGAGTGGTCCAGAACGCCCTCAGCAAAATACTCCATCCGAAATGTTCAAATGATGTAGAAGGCTGTCAGGCACATGGCACGGCGGCAGCCACTAAAAGGAAACGTCTTCCTTCAGAAGTAATTAACCACCCATCATGTTTGGGTACAAACAGCCAGATCTAACAGCCGTGTGTCTCTCAGCTGAGCAGCAGCGAGATGGACAGCCAAACACTGCTGCTGCTTTGGAGCTGGGAGCCTGCAGATGGAGCAGGATTCCTCCCAGGATATGCCCTAGCTGAATGTGGTTAACCAATAACCTCATGGTAGCACCCCCTTCTTCCAAACCTGATCTCCAATTAGTATCAAAGTTCAGCGGATCCCTGTTATATTCGTGTTATTGCTCTCTTACACAAGCAAAGCCACCCTCTTCACTTTAGGTATTTTAAGCAAAATGTCTCACTCTTGCATGACCTAAGGGAGGCACAAAACTGGGAGCTGAATGGCACCAAACAAGACTCCATGAAAAGAAGGCTTTTATTCTGAATAAAGCTGTATCAGCCTATGTGTTACTCCCTTGTTCTAATCATATAGGCCAGCATCTATTTAAACTGCCAAGCTAATGACTTCAAATTTGATCAATAGTCTCTGTTTATTCAGCCAAGTGCTACTGACAGTCACCAGGGATGAACAACAAAACAAACATACTGGTCAGAGCCAATCCCTGGTTGAGCAAGAAAATCCAATCCATGATGGCAAATACCCTTCGATTGGATCGGGAGGTGGGGAGGGAGGTCTGTCACCCACGGACATGGACACAGCCCCTCTCCTCTGTGCCTACAAAACATTTATCCACATTATTCTGCTAACAGCCAGCTCGTGAGCTGAGTGAACTCAAGCAGAATTAACATCACAGATACAGGGCGGCTCCAACTCTTATCGTGTGCCATTGTAGCTATGCTAAAATATTTCCATTTGTTGTCAGATTAACCATGGCAGGACATGACAACAACAAGAGGATGTCACTAAGCCTTTGGACCATAAGCAGTGACTTCCCTCGTTGTCACCTTATCCACTACAGAAGGAAATTTCCTTTGGAGAAGCTTCAAGAAAGACTCAAATCATCTTCTTGAAACCAGGACAAAAAAGTCCTTGACTGAATCCCCAGCCAAAGGATGCTAGGAATGTTTTAGTTGCAGACTGGCTGCAGAGAGCAAAATAAAAATAGAGTTTAGAATGAAAACAGATAAGTAGAGCATGCGTAGCATTCTAGCACAGATTTTTCTTTCAAAACAAATAAACATTTTCATTGCAAAATCAGTTTCTCAACAGTGGCTTAACAACAATATATGTGGACCTTCCTCCCATGGGCAATTTTTAACAACTTGCAAGCTACTCACTAAAGGAACCTCCCTTTCAAATCCCAAGTGAATCCGCAGTCACAAAGACTGGGACCTGGGTGAAAATGTTTTAGTGCATTATTCCGACCAGGACGTTTGGTCACAATTTTCTCAACATTATACATTCATCACTTTGCCTGTCAACAGCACCTGTTTGCTATTTTCCTTGTACAAAATGTCAGGGTCCATTACATCAATAAATTACAATCCCACTATTGCTCTGAGATACCTTGATCAAAGGTATTACATAAATAAACTGGAGCTTGAAGGAAAAAATACGATGCTTCTTCCTATACAACCTTAATGCATATTCAGACACAGGATTTTATGCAAGTGACACCAGTCAGTCGCAGGATCCTGCAAAAAGAAATATGAAAAAAGTTCTCTTAAACAAAAAGTTCTTTATCAAACTACTATATTAGCACATCCAAAGCCCAGAATTTAATATCTAAAAAACCCAATACATGAGGACAGCTGGTTCACTCAAAGCCTAAGACATTTGCTTTCCACTTTAAATTGATTAAATAGATTGAATACATTACATTTCGCATGGATGGTTAACAGTGCTAATATTCCAGACAAAATGAAATGCTGTATGAGGAAAATTCTCACTAGGGCTACCTCCCCCTGGACATATTCCTTGCTCTAACAGTAATTTAGTATAACGGAGGCCTAACAATTTCACTGAACAGGATTACAAAAACAGCTCTTCACAGTTCATGGCACCGAAGCTCTCAGAAATATCTGTTTCTTCACTACCATCTCCACACAGGGAATGCACTTGAAAAACAGGCTGACACTTGCTTTGTGGGAATCATAAAATAACATAATGTTGGTTGCTTTGTTTTTATGAAGAAAGTGCTTCTTGTTTATCAAATAGTCGAGATATTAAGAGCCAGCCTTTTATTTGCATTCATATCACTGAGAGGACTCACACACCTCAGAATCAGATACTGTCCAAGCGCTGAATGACAAACTACTGATAAACCCAAAAGAGAGCAAATTTTAATAAAAAATTTTCACGAGAGAAGAACCTTTAAACACCATTTCACTCCTTACTCCAATAAGCTATGTGGCACTAATTTGAAGTGATAGTGCTGTTCTTTTAATTAAAAAATGCCAGTAGGAGGTTGATGCAGTGGCTGGTGCTAGAAGCGATGTGCTCGCAGGGCGCAGCTGAAGCTTTGTGTCAGGAATTAAGGCACAATTTCAGCTGGGTGAAAAGGCAAAACAAAACCCTTAAATCCAAACAAACATATAGGGAGTGTTATTACAGGTGCTTGATAAAGTCATCTGCATGTTTGCCTCAGAGAATGTTGTTAAATTCTGGGGAGGAAAAAAAAAAACCCAACAAAACCCCCAAACACTCTCACTAGTTCATGAATTTTGGTTTACCTATAGGTGTGTGGGACTTAATCCATATATGTCCCTCCCCTTCCTACCTCAGAGCGCCTCTCTCACTTTCCCAGGTTTCTCCTTCCACATCTCCTGCGCACACGGCTGGGACCAGGACCACTCTGCCAGACCAAGGGAGGGTGGATTTGCTCTCTCAACCTCCTCATCTCCATGAGTCTTGAGCCCTGGTATGCTTAATGTCTCTGCCTTTATCAAATTTGACTGAAGTCAGATGAAAAGCCAAAAATTAGTTAGAGGAGTATGACAGGTGAGATCCCTTTTCAGCCTGGTAATTTTTCAGTCTGGAAAAAAAGATTAAGCTTGTCCCACAAGTTTATCCATTAGCCTGATGGTCAAATAAGGCAGCACTTTGTCCTGAAATGTGTAGACAGCTTCCACATTCCAGGTTTCACTGCTGATTTGTGAAACACCAAAAGGCTAAAAAATTAATCTAGAAGAAATCCTCACTAAAGTATTTGCTGGATCATTTCCCCCTCCGTCTTGCAACATCTTAATTCCAACAGCCCAGAGGAGGCCAGCAACCACATCCAGGGCATAAAAGAAGAGCTCTAAATCGGCATCTGGGAACATGACAATCCTTAAAACTGGTGGCTGCTCCTCCTGATACAGCCTCCCTGGGGAAGGAACATCCCAGAAACAAGCAGGACATTTTGCCTTTACTTGGCATATGGAGCAGCAAAGAGAAGTCAGTTTATCCAAAAGCTTCTGGTATATTTACTCACCACTCCTACAATGACTATTTCAATCACGTTTACACTACCAGCATCATCTCAAACATCACAGATAAATCTGTTTTCTTCGGCTGTTTCAAAGTCTGTTTTCTTTCTGCACACTTGTAGGATTTACATCCTAAGGCAATGAGAAAAAAACCTGTTACTACTTTCCAACTGGGCTTTATTTTCTTTTTGCTCCCCCCTTTCTATCAAAAATAGCTCTCATCTACGTTCTAGTTCAATTTGGAAGTAGCACATGCAGACTTGATAAGCATCCTGCAAAGGAAATGCCTTGAATTGCAGACTACTTACAACACATTTTCCCAAGCAACTTTTTATAAATCCCATTTGATGGCTGGTTTGCTAATTTCTATTGAAGCTTATCAAAACATTATTTGTAACAAGTCAAATTACTTCTGTAATTGCACAAATAAAAAAATTATAAAAGAAATGACTGTGACTGGAAGTCCAAGCCAAGCTGCTGGGTTATAGCGAAGTGTTATTTATCCTGTTACCAGACAGACCTGGAACTCCAAGGAGGTATTTAATTTGAAACTAGAGAACACAAACCAGAAAAGCACCTATTTACATGTTTCTTCTGTTTGCCAAAGTCTCCCTCTAGATCTCCTTCCAGGACTGGTGACAGCACAATTATTGGAGCTGATTCCATTACTCTCAGCAGATCCAGGGGTTACAGGCCAGTATCGGGCTGCCTGGCTGTCTCAGATACAGCTCGATAAATGAGCACAGACACATTAATTAATACGTCTTGAAAGAAGTCTATTAACATTAAATTCCCTAAAATTCTTGGAAAGAAGGAATAAAAGATGTAGGTGTTCCCATTATGGCACATTAGCTGTACACATAGCATACTATTTTTAGTTAATTATTGCCCAATATGCAGAAGTCACTCTTACAAAGAGCCAGACACTTATTCCTACAGCCTGGGCTTTTCCAGAGGCAAATTTAATGTTGAATTATTGAATGAATGACGAGATCTCTGGGAAAAGATGCAGAGGCAGAGATTTAAATCCAAGTGTGGTTACATCACAGAACTTGGTTATATCACACAATTACCAAGTTGTATAAAGTCATTAAAGCCTGAGTTCAGCACTGAAGCCCTTCTCTGACTCCAGAACATTCAGAGGCTGATGGACCATGCTGAGTTTCACAGCTGAACCGCTCTCTGGCACTTACTGGCTTCCCTAACTTCACTTCTGCCTTTTAACCTCATCTCACCTTATTTCGCCACTCATCTGTGCAACGGGGTCCTCAGCAGAAGTATTTTCACTCTGGTTAAAAACAATTTCAGGGGTGGGTTAAATGCATCAGCCGATCACAGCATAAAAACGCTTTACGAAAGGGATAGCTGGGAGATGAAAAATTAGATACACAGCAATTCCCTGCCAATTCCAAAAGCCACAACATTTCAGGCATTATTTTATTTTTCACCAAGCCATTTCTGCTCTTTCTGATCTGCTCAGTAGGGTATTTACAGACACATGAGATATGAACATGCCCACTGCAGTACTTAATGTGGCCATTACCTGTCTGCAGATGTTTTTAAGAAAGAGCTACAAGAGACACTGCTCGGAATTCCCTGGAATATAAAGCACTGAAGTAAGTATCACTTCAAGAGCCCAGATAATGTACCCAATTTCTCTTTCAAAGGCTGACATCAGACCTTTAGCTTACGCTCACCCACTCAACTGCAAACCCAAAGTTTACCAAATGTAACAGATTCTCTTGCTGTTAACATTAAAGAAGCCTTTCAACAACGAGGTATCTGCTAATTAGATTTACACCTGTAAAATATGACATTTTAAATCTGAGTTAAAGTGAAGTTCCCACATGCTTATAAAAATGTCTGCACATGGGAAAGGAACTAAAACACATCAGCTGCAAGGATGAAGAACAAGGATTCCCTGGAAAGTGCATCAATCACTGCAAGTCTGAATCTAATTGAAATTCCTCATTTTTCTAAATTCTGCACTTGTGCAGTCAAAAAATTATGTTAAAGCAAAAATACAATCCATACACTCAGTTCATTTTCAGTCTGGAGTTTTTGGGGTTTTTTTTCCCTTTTGCTCTTCAGGAAAACAGAACACATGTATTTTTAAAGATGTTTCCTTTCCAATAAACTTTTCAGGTCATACACCCCATGTACTAAAGAATGTGAAAACACTGACCACTGGGATTGAATGTTCTGCTGTAATATCCGGTTGGCTTTGGGGGTGCAACACAGACCAAATCTGGCAAGTGACGAAGAAAAGTCAGGGCCGTTAAAAAAGAAAGTCTGGACTGATGTGAGGAGTTGCCAAAATAAATAAATTATTTTCCAGTATAAATAAGAAAGGCAACTATCTTCAGAGTTTTAACCTCTATTTTCAGGAGAAAAATACAAAGGAGAGCTTTTAATATTGTCCTGGAAACATCACGGAGATAACTTAGAAGCCTAGAATTTAACACATGCAAATTAAATTCGCTATTTTGTGACATAAACAAGATATGGAAACTTTAAACTGATAAATACATAACCATATTATTTTAGCCTAATTATTAGAGGAAATGGGCAGATATTTAAGGAAAACAAAACTGTGAACATATTAAAAGGTCAAAGAAAATGCTATTTTTCCTAATTCACTCATCCAAAAATACCATTTTACTCCAAATAATGAAAACTTTCTAGAAAGGTCTCATCAGCTTGAGGAAAAAAGACTGAATCCTATCAAAAAATACTTGTTTTTCTGCTACTGGTTACCTATGAAAGCAAAAACTCCTGCAAGAGAAGGATAATACCAGGTTACCTATGAAAGAAAAAGAAATAAATTTCATTTTCTTCAGCAGAGCTTCTTCATAACGGGTTGGGAAAGAAACATCCACCATTCAAAAAAACCAGCCATGGGTAAAACTGAACATTAGTGAGGACATTCAGGGACACTCAGCACTCCTGGAGTACAACAGGCAGTGTAGTGGTCAATAATCCTTGAAGTCGATAGTGTGGTTTAACACTGCCCTTCATTCCTAAACTGCTGTACAGCCTCAGGAATCAGGACCCCAAGGGTAAAATGGGAAGCTGTTACAAACATCCAGTTCCACAGGATTTTCCATCGTTTCTTACAGTTTAGGATTATGAGCTTAACCCATTTGAACTGCTCCATCACACAACAGCCAAGGCGCAGGGCCGGTGCTCACCAGGCCGCGCTGCCGGAGCCGCTGCTGTGCCAAGGACAATTCCCTCCGGCTGTGGCGAGGTGAGCACAGCTGGAACAGCTGCCTGCAGCACTGCGAGCTCACTGCAGGATTGTGCATTATTCTTCCATTACTCCCAAACAATAATGGATTGTTTTACACACAAACAGACGAACAAACCTTCCATTTAAATACTTTCTGTTAAATTGTATTAGTATGCGGAATAGTGCCCATATCCTCCAAAAAAAACCCCAGGGAAGAGGATTTTTCCAGGGGAGGGGAAGACGAGTAAAGCAGGCTCTGCCAGCTTTATCTATCGATGCTGGGAATTGGGTAGCCTTGGGGATTTTTGCCTGCTGTGCTTAGTGTCCTTGACAACAAGCCAGTTTGAATTTTGGCCTTTAACTTGACAAAAATGACTTACTGAAGAGGAAGGCATCAAGCTATTAGAGCCCTGTGGAGAGATTCTTTCTGAAACAGCATGGATGCTTACTCTGCCAATTCAACTAGAGCATCATCAGATTTATCATCTTATACCCCCAAATATTCACCACGTAGCTGACAGTTCACAAGAGAGTATGACAAAGAAAAAGTTTCATCATTTCTGCTGTGTTCTCCTATTATATTTTATGACTTTCCCAGACATGGAAAACTGTAAACTATCCCCAGGGATCCCCTCTCACAAATTACTGAATTTCCCCTTAAACATATGTGAAACAAAGTTTAAAAACATGTAGCATCTTAACGCTAATGGACGTACTGACTCACTTAGCAAAGATACACGCAGCTCTCTTCTTTTATTACATTAATACTTATATAAATAATTTTAAATTGCGATATACACACTTGCTGTGCCATTTAAGAAATCACTAATGTCTCTTCTGATTTTCTCTCCCAAAAAATGACATGCACATACCTGAGCTTTTCAATGTTTAGCACCTTAGTCTAAATCCTAGAGGTAGACTTACACAGTGAAGCTGAATTTGCACTGAAGCACCTGAAGTGCGAGCACAGGTTTTCTTCTGCCAGCTTTCTCATGGCAGGTGACAAATTTTTGGCAATGAGGGTCAGCAGACCAGGAAGGAGATAACATCTTGAGTTACTGCAGCAGTGTTGCAGGAACTCATTTGTAAGCACCTGGAACATCACGATGTGAGAGCAGCAGCTTCCTCACCACCAGCCATAATACAAGCGTTCCATGTCAACTACCTGCATGCTTAACTGCAGGTTTGCCAGCAGACATGGTAGAGAATGTGAAATGATCTAAAGGTGAAAACAGCTGGATGTGGATCAACCATAGTGCTGTCCTCACAAAGGTATCCTGGGATGGCAAAGCATGAAGGACCATAGTAAGACCTCAGTGAAGACATTCCCCAAAAGCTGAGCGGCTCCACAACACAACGGTTGTCAACCTCAAGACTCAAGATCGCATTGACTCCTTTCTGCCCCAACAGCTGTCGGTACAGGAAAGAAAAAACCATTTGCAGCAACAGTTTATTTCACTCTGGAAGAATAAATCAGCATCTGCTTCCATGAAAAACATGAAAAATATCAAAACTTTCAGTGATATTCCAGACTTAAGTTCTTCTCATAGCAATACTTTGACTATATAATAACAGAAAAACGTAACAACAAAAAAGATTCCATTCCGAACTTAGGGAAAAAGATGGCAGATGGAACATCTCTTCCAGCCTTTTTTTTTTTTAATTTTTCTCTTTACTCAAGTCTTACATGAATTGCTCTGCTGGGTACAGACCTAAACTTCACACCCAGCCAACTGATTTAACCACAACTTGTCCAAACCACTCGGCTCTATCCCACTGCCTCCACCAAGACAGCCCAAACCAACACGGATGGCAGTGAGTAGCTGACTCAAGAACCATAAATAGCAGCAAGTAATCCAACCAGACTGATCCAGCTCCAAGCGTGGCAACTGGACTGGCTTCAAGGTGGGCAGCAATCCAGGTAAACCTCCAAAAACCACACACATGGATGGTACCTCCATGATGTACTTCTCCATTCTGTGAATCCATCAAGCAAACCTCCAGCCAGCTCAGAAACTGAAGGGGCTCACTGATCTTTATTTACAGTGGCAATTTTAGCAGCCTTGGGGCTGCCGTCAGTAAAGTTCCTCTACCCAGCACACAGAAAATCACGGTGTAAGAATAACTTCCTCACTGAGAAATTCCACACTGCTTGTATTTCCCAGAAATTGATGATTAATTGTGAAACACACACAGAAAGGATGATGCTACAAAATTTTAGAAATATTATAAAGCTGTTTCAAGAAATGGATGAGAAAACTGTTCTCAGACTGGTGGGCAGTATGGAATAAAAAAGAAATCATGAACTGCACAACCACATCCCAAATTGCATTTCTTTATATGAAGACATTCAATTTGACAAAAGAAAGTTTCAAGTCAGGAATAAAGTAGTTATTGTTTCTACTTTCCTCGCCTGAGGGGGATATTCAAACAAACTCGTTTTGGTGATTTAATTTACTTCCACCAGGACAATGGTGCTGGCATAGCTTTGACTTACTGGGAGAAGCAAAAAAGGAGACTTGGTCCCCATAGCCTGCCCAGAGGAAAAGGCTGCTCTTTGGATTCCCACTCTGGCAGCCCAAAAATGTCAGCTGGCCAACTGCAAAGGCTGTGCTCTCCACTTCCTCCTGTGAAAGCAAGATTTTATTTTTTTTTAATGTCCCCAGAGTTACATGCCCTGAGCCTCTTTGCCATCCCGATCCATAGGGCTCCGAACAGACACAAATTTGCCTTCAAGAAAACGCTGCTGCTTCCCAAGGCAAATGGGGATGTGAGGCAGAGGGAGATTAAGTGCCTCGCTCAGCATCACACAGGAAATCTGTGGCCAAGCTCCACGCTGAGCTCCAGCCCCGCGCTCCAATCACAGTCGGGCCTCTGCTCCCAGCAGACGTGGAGAAGAGAAAATCCTTACGAGAAGAAAATAACGAGACACGGATTTCGACACACTCCCAGACTACCACACTAAATAAATTTGGAGCTACCCAACTGCTGCTTCCCACCATGTCCCCCATGGCACAAAGCTGGCTCAAATATTAAATACCAACTGCAAGGGGGGCTGGGATGAGCAGCCAGCTCTTCCTGCCTTCCTGCCCCAGCACTCTTCACCTGGAACTGGTGGTCCTGATGCCCAATCACAAAACTATAGCCAGCCCATGATGTATTTACCATGTCTGATTGAGAGATCCCTACACAGATTCATTGTTCCTGAACATGGGACAGAAAAGTGTCCAGGTCACCAATATTAGTGTTGCTATTGATCAGTCAGTTAACTCTGCTGCACTGATCGATACATTACTCATGAAAGGGAAGCAAAACATCCTGACATTTGGGACATGCTTTAGCCTGTGCCTTTGTAACAATCCTAAGTGAACATTGCTCTAATGACAACACAACATTTTATCTTCTACTTGAAGTCACTGTATTCTTTTATGGATTCTTTAAATTACAAACGCAGGAAGTCCCAAAGCCACCCATTTACCGGCTACCAAGTGGCCAGGCTTCGTGGCTGGGGCTTCCCTAAACTGGCTGACTACACTGAGCTGCAAGTCTATGCAGGATACTGGTCTTTATCACTTCTTCCCTCTTCCCCTTTCTTTGCCACTGCTAAGCACAGCCACCTTCCCTACAGGAATCAAATTCGTCACCTACAAATCCCCTCTGGCTCTTCCCTCACCTCACAGCAACCACCTGCTTCATCATCGTCTTCCTCACTCTTCCCCGATGCTTTTAACACCACACTTTCTTACTCCTCACACCTGGGAGGATTCTCACCTCCATCCACTTTCCAAAACTGCCACCACAAGCAGCCCAGCACCTTCCCAGGCCAGGTTTTCCAAGGAGGATTTGAGGACTCTGAACCACAGTGAAAGGAGGTGTTTGGAGAAGATTATTTGGATCCTCCTGTTACACCAGCTCTGGCTTCTCTGCTAAAGAAACTGTTTTGCCACCAGTCCTCAACACGGCCATCTGACCATGGATGTGAGATCCTCCCCCTTCCTGCTCCAGCTAGGAAGTGATCCATAAACTTTAACTTTCCTCAGTTCCATGATTGCCCCAGAAGCCAGCCAGCTTTTAACACCTCTGCTGAAAAAGCCAGAACCAATGAAACCAGAACCCAACTTGCAGCTTTTTTTGGTAGAAAAGTTCCATGTTTAGTCCATTTCTTCACGGCCTTTCCAGTTCCATCTGCAACCTTTGCCTACAAGCTACCTGGAACAGGGTGTCTCCGATACCCAGCACAATGAGACTGCAGTTTTCACCAGCACTTGTGGGTGATATAAGTGTGAGCAAGTCATGTGTAAGCCTTGGAGATGATGAACCCTTTGGAACTTCCCCAGGGAGCAGCAGCAAATAAAGGTTTCAGAGAAGCACATGGGTAAAAAAGGGACACGTGCTCCGTGAAGGTCTCCTGGCCTGTGGATCGTGTTCCTCCTTGACCCAGCAGACCCCGAGCATATTTGGCAAGGACATGCACTCACAGGATCACTTTATTTTTCCATCCTTGTGCTGGCAATTCCGCCACTGCTGTGCTGCCCTGATGACAACACAGATAGGAAGAGACCACAGATTTAACAGGAAGTTTTCTCTTACTTTGCCTAGAACTGTTCCAAGGGGCAAGAGACAAGGCCAGAGGCCAGAGTATCTCTGGCTCTTGCATCACCAGATGGGGTGAAGGTTTTAGTGGAAATAAGAGGAGAAACTGAGATATGACAGGAAATTAGCATATTTGAGATCCACAGGCCACAAAGTCATTTTAACCTGTCATGCAACTCACTGTTATATTGAGGTTTTTAGTATTTCTGCACAGGATACATTATTTGCCATTTTACTTCATTACAATTTGCATCAGGCTAGGACTGACATCATTCTGTATAGGCTGGGAGATCACTTCTGGTAATCATGAGAAGATCAAGAACTTTTACATATATTCACATAAGTAACCCTGACACTCTGTTAACACAAATACCTTTCCAACAGATGAGGAAAAAAATTATGTCTTTTAAAAAATCACAAGAGATTCAACCACTCTTCCCTTCCCATTCACCCAGTGATGCTCACAGGCATCCTCAGCCTAAGTGGTATTTAGACTGCTATTTTCAGTACTGCAAAACTTAAATGGTGCCTAATCACAGGAAACACAATGCAGGTAGTAAATTATAACAAATGAGGTCCTCTGTCTTGATTTAAATGTGCTCAAATCTCCCAGTAGCCAAAGAGATGAGAAAACAACAGCCAGGCTGGCTGCAGCTATTTGAAACAGGTAAGTCAGCACCCCAGTCCCAGCCAAGCCAAGAACTTGGCATTGCCCAACAATTCCGGAGCTAAACCTCTCCCAGAGCAATTTATTTGTTGATTAAATACAGCAATTTTTGTCACACCACCCAGGTTTCCTGCTTGTAAAAACAGAAGATGTGTTTGAGCAAGCAGGAGATTTCTTCAATACAGTTAAAAAATGGGGAGTAATAAAAACTAAATCTACCAAGTTGCTCAATAAACTGAAACTTCAGTCTCTTCCAGGAAACATTCCCAGCTCGGAGAGAAGACTAGTGTATGCTAAAAGTAAAAAAGCATTTTGCTGCAGCATTCAGCCTTTAAAATTAAACCCAACAGCTTCTCTCTGTTATTTAAATGATCTCCTCCAGCTCAGAAGGGCTATGACCATGGCCTAAGTTACTTAACTCACATTTTTATTGACTGACTTGCATAAAAATAAGCCACATTAAGGACTGAGCTGACATTTGGTATACATCACCACAAAACTCATTTCAGATCAAACATAATTCATACAACCTAAAAATATTTCCAGCCTTCTCCCATCCAAGAAAAGGATTTTCAGATTTACATTATCCTCACAAACTTTGGTCTTCTGAAGCACAAGCAGTGCAGAATCAAAGGATTAAAAGAACACCAGGAGTTTTATTTTTTGATGATCTGCCTCTGAGTGTGCTTTGTGCCAGGAGCAAGTTAACCTGTAACTGCAGCTTAACCAGCACCGTTTTCTCATTATTTGCCAATGTTTTATGCACCCACACACAGAGGATCCCTCTCCAAGGATCAATTCCGGTCACCCAGAGCAGCACTGTGGCTGCTCCAGCCCAAGTGACCTTCAAGCATCCACCTGTTGCCTTGAAAGACTGGATTGGACCTTATTTTTTAATAATTCACACAGCAGTCTCAACAAGCAGAAACTGCATCTCTTCCCGTTAAAGAAGAAGGCTCGGCATTGACCGGAGCAGCTTCCAAAAGACTTAATCCAGATCTTTCAGGGTCCAACATAAATTGGTTTATCCATCCATGAACCCTCCAGAGGCCTCACACAGAGGCAGGACAGACACAGCTCTGGGTGTCACCTCCTGCACGGGGAAGGAACTTCCAGAGTTGAATGCCACGATGTGCCAGATGAGAGCAAGTTGTGAAGAAGGAGAGAAATTTTCAAAAAACCACGCTAAAAAAAAACCCAGCTAAAAGCAACTAAATGAGTATTTTCTCATTAGCAACTGATTTATCCTCCTCGGCACACAGGAGGTTGGGGGGGGTTGTTAATCAAAGTGAAGTAAGGCAAATTATGAAAGGCTTTGCTGAAAGCCAGTCTGTGGGAGAGGTGGCCCTGGGAATTCTCCTGGGAAAGGTGGAGAGGAGACCCCATGAAGGGGTAGGGTGGTCTGATGGGATGGAAGGCGGGAGCACAGGGATACCCCCACGGGGGAGGGAACAGAGGAAACCCTGGGAAAGGGCTGGGAAGGGGGAAAGGTGTCACAGGGATGCCCACAGACAGGGAAGGTGCAGAAGAGACCCCAGGAAGGGGCTGGGAGGGGGGAAGGGGTGTCACAGGGACCCCCACACACTGGGAAGGTGCAGAAGAGACCCCACAAATGGGCAGAGTGCAGGGGAGAGTTATCAACAGGGACCCCCAATCGGGAAGCGTGCAGAAAGGACCCCATGAAGGGTCAGAGTGCTGGAATGGGTGGTGAGTGTCACCCTCCATGGGGGAAGGTGCAGGAAAGACCCCAGGAAGGTGCAGCGTGCCCTGACCTGCTGGAAAACGAGGAGGAGACAGTGACAAATCCCCGCTCTTCTCAAATTTATGTCACCCCAAGGGGGCTCAAGCACCCCACGCCGGAGGGGCGGGAAAAAATATAAATAAACAAAAGCGCAAAGAGGCTCCGTCGGGCCACAGAGGTGGAAGCGGAACAGAAAAACGGTGGATAAAAGTTAAGTAACGCTGGGAGCTCGGGCCCGGCCGCCCCTCCCCTCACAGCCAGGCCGGGGAGGGGGCGAAGGCGCCAGGGGAGGGGAGGGGAGGGGAGGGGAGGGGACCCCGGGCCCAGCCGTGGATGTGCGGCCACACACACACAGTACCGCCGCCGCCCCGTTACCTGTGAGGCGGATCTTGATGCTGGATCCGTTCCGGCGGGTACCGGGATTCGACATCGCGCCTGGAGGAGGAGGAGAAGGAGGAGGCGGCGGCGGCGCCGAGCTCAACCGGCGGCCTCGCTCAGCCCCGCCATGCGAGCCCGCCCGCTCCTCACGATACCGGGGATCCCCGGGCCCGCGTTCCGGCGGCCGCCGCAGGCTCGGCGCCCTCTGTCCCCTCAGCCGCCGCCTCAGCCGCCGACGCGCCCGCCCGGCCCGGCCCGGCCGCGGAGAACCGAGGCCGCGCCCCCGCCACGCCCCCGCGCACGGCGGAGGGCGGTGACGTCAGCGCGCAGAGCGGAGTGGCCGCGTCCGGACGCCATGAGGAGAAGGTCGGGGGAGGGAAGGGCCGGGGGTGGCGCATGCCCAGGAGGGCTCGGGGGAGCGCCCCCTGGCGAGGGGAGAGGGTGGGGGGGAATAGGGGGAATTAGGGAATAGGGGTGGGATGGGGGAATAGGAGCGAATGGGGGGAATAGGGGGAATTAGGGAATAGGGGTGGGATGGGGGAATGGGAGCGAATGGGGGGAATAGGGGGGAATAGGGGGAATTAGGGAATAGGGGTGGGATGGGGGAATAGGAGCGAATGGGGGGAATAGGGGGAATTAGGGAATAGGGGTGGGATGGGGGAATAGGAGCGAATGGGGGGAATAGGGGGAATTAGGGAATAGGGGTGGGATGGGGGAATGGGGGAATAGGAGCGAATAGGGGGGAATAGGGGGAATTAGGGAATAGGGGTGGGATGGGGGAATGGGGGAATAGGAGCGAATAGGGGAGAATAGGGGGAATTAGGGAATAGGGGTGGGATGGGAGAATGGGGGAATAGGAGCGAATGGGGGGAATAAGGGAATAGGGGTGGGGTGGGGGAATAGGGGGAATTAGGGAATAGGGGTGGGATGGGAGAATGGGGGAATAGGAGCGAATGGGGGGAATAAGGGGGAATGGGGATGCCTGGAAAGTGGCATAGGGGGGCATAGGGGTGGAATGGGGGGAATAGGGGTGGCTAGGGATGTCTGGGGGGGAAAAGGGGCGAATAGGGGGTGAGTAGGTGTTCTCAGGGGTGGAACGGGGGGGACATGCTGGGTAGCATGGGGCCGATGGGGTGCCTGGGGTTGGCATAGGGGTGAATAGGGGCTGTCACGGTGGCATGGAGGGTGTATGGGAGGGGACATGCTGGGAGACATGGAGGGAGCACAGAGGTGCCTGTAGGTGGCATTGTAGGTAGCACAGGGGTGTAAAGGGGTCTTAATTTGGGACAAACGGGCGACTACGGGCAGTGGGAGTGCCTTTTTCATCTCCAGAAATGGAGCAGCATCTTCTCACTCTGTAACTCCCTGATAGGAGAGTGCAGCCAGGTGGGGAATGGTCTCTTCTCCCAAGTAACAACACAAAGGAAACAGCCCCAAATTGTGCCAGAGTTGGATGTTAGGAACGATTTCTTTGCTGAAGGAGTGGTCAAGCACTGACAAGGCTAGCTAGGGAGTCCCCACTCCTGAGAGTGTTCAAAGAAGGAGTAGAGGTGGCACTTAAGGGCTAGTGGGCTGATAGAGGCCAGTGGATGATCTTGGAGGTCTTTTCCAGCCTGAATGATCCTCCACCTGCTCTTCTGGGGCCAGGACAGGGGAGGCTTTAATTAGAAAAATGGCTTTGTTGTGCAGCTCTGGAGGGAGGTTGAGCTGCCCTGAGGAAGCACAGCAGCATCTCACCCTCACTGGTGCCCCTGGGCCCCATCCCATCCCACTGGAAGAAGGGGATGCCTCCAATGCCCCAGAGCCAAAAGTGCCATGGTGGCTGGTGCCTGTGCCAGGAGGGCTGGGGCTGGCAGGGAGCAGGGGAGGGCAGCTCCCCTGGGCCAGGCAAGCAGCTGCCTGCAGGTCGCTCACACACCCACACAGCAGCCTTGGTGATCCTTCAGGCACTGGGCCCAGCTCTCCAGCTACCAGGGAGACAGCAGGCACATCCCAACCCTCTGTTTGAGAGGGGCACATTGTCCTGGCCCCTGCCTTCAGGACAACATTTTATTTTAAGTTACAGGCACAAGGATGGAAAGGAGCAGCTCTGGGCCCCTGGCTCTGTGTAACACCACCAACCACAGGTTTATGTTCACCACATGCAGGAAAAAGAATCAAAAAGATTTCCCCTTTCTGTTTTTATCCGGCTTTTTTCATCAGAGCAGCTGTAAGAGGCAGCCCTGCCTGGCCCTGGGAAAAGGCACCTGGGATGGTCCACACAGAACCACAACCCAAAATTAGGGCAGCGACCCAGGGCCCAGCTCTGTGGCTCTGTTTACTCTGAGGAAACAGATTCGTTTTACCCAGGGAAATGTGGTCCACAGAGCCCAGCCAGCACCAGCCCTGTTACTCCACCAGTCCCTGGTTCAGGTGCAGGCTAAGGCAGTGCTGTATCGTGTTTTTAAGTCCACAGCCCTGGCTGCAAGGAGCACTTTGCATTTCATCAGATCCCAGCATTTTAATAATAAATAAATGAGACTCAGCCCTGGTACCCACAACTGGGGCTGCACAGCTCCTCCCAGAGCATAGTTTCTATGCTACCAAATCCCTGTTCCCTGGGTGGCCTGCAGGAAAAAAATGCATAAATCCTCTGATGAACAGATCCAGGGCAGAGGAAGAGTCTCTGCTTCCTGAAGAGATGATTTTCCCTTCAGATTAAGCTGCCTGTCACACCACCTCCCATTGCACCTGTGGAAGCAAAGCCCTGAGCCCACCCAGGGTCATTTTGAAGAGTCAAACCCCCCAAAGCAGAGAGAGAAAGCCACTCCCTCACCCTGCCTTAAGCAAAGCTTTTGAGATGCTTCAAGACCTGGGGAGCAAAGGGTTGGAGAAGAGTCTGCTGGGAATTACCAACACTGCAAGGATGGAGCAGTAGCCAGCAGCTTGTTGTAAACCTACAGCACAAAAAAGCTTTGTGCCATGTAATCAACTCCATCCTCACCTTCTGCTGGAGACCACAGTTGGAGGGCTTGGAGAAAAGAAGGACAAGAGCCAGGGACACACCATGGAAACCTGAAACACAGGTCCTTGGAATGAAAGAGCAGAGCCAGATCGATGGATGGCAAGAGGGAAGCTGCAGCAGACATGAATCATTGCTCCTGCACTGCCTCCAACAACTTTCTTTCCAAAGGGACCAGCATTTACTCAGCAGCTCCCACATGCACACCCCAATGCTTCCAAGTGAAGTAACACACAGCAAGGACACTGACCCACCTACCCCTGGCTCAGTTCCTTCTCTGCTGGAAGGACCTCCTTTCCCACAGCAGTGAGGGTGCCTGCAGAAGGGTGAAACACTTCTCAAATAGTTTCAGAGCTATTTCAGCCACTCCAAGCCTAGCAGTTTCGGCACATGGATTTGGTGGTAGGATGCTGCTCTCCAGCAGTTTAATATACTTAGAAGGAAGTTTTTACCCAGAAAATGTGCCCAGGGGCTCCAACACATTCCTTCAAGGCCTTAAGATACTATTGGAAAAAAAACCAAGCCCTATCATTTGCAAGAGCAGCTTAAAGGAGGGGGAAAATAATTAAAGGCAAGAGGCACAAAGCCAAAAGTGCAATTTATTGAAAAGTTTCAGAAGTAAAAAGGCTCAGCATCTCTGCTCCTCATGGTTTGGATGTCTGAGCTCTTCCAAGGCACCTCCACCCACCAGCTTAGAGCTGTGTCATGCTTCATCTTCAGAAGTTGAAGTCTTGCTTCTCCACTGAGAAATCATACAGCCCATCTTGGCCAGTCTGGGGCTCCAGGTCTGTATTCTCCTAGGAGGAGAATGATAGCAATCAGTCACAGGGTCTGCATTTGAATGATGCCTAACCTTTTTACAGCAGCTCTGTTTTAGTCTGGTTTTCAAAATGCAGCTGTTGAGCTCAGCTTGACTCTCACAGAACCCCTGGAGACCAGGCCAAGCGTTCCTGCTCCTTGCAGCACCCCAGAGCTGCAGTGTCCCTGCAGCCCACACACAAAAGCAGCCAAGCCTTTGGGCTCAGACACCATAGGAAGAAGAGGAAAAAAAAAGTGGCTGCAGTGGTAGGACTCACTCAAATTAAATGGCCTGCTTGGAACAGCAACAAGCCAGGACTGCTTAGGGAGATGTTCTCCTGGCATCCAGCCCCTCCAGCAGGAGCTGGTGTGGAGAATTTCCTCCACACCCACTTGCACCCCACAGACCCTGCTCTGGCAAAGGACTAAACCAGACCTTTGCCCCCTGCTGCAGCTCACACCCAAACTGAGCCACAGCTCCAAGGTCTGCCAGACCTCTAAGCCTCTTCCCTGATGTTTTCCCATCTGCAAGTCTAAGGCTAGGACTGAACATGACATCTGTGACAGTCATTGGACTCTTGCAGCTCCTAGCTGGTGTCCTATCTTCTTTTTTCATAGATTCCTTACCATGAGAAGGGTCAAGTAATCCAAATGCAACCTGAGCACTGTTATCAGCTGAGTAGGAGGCTGCCATTCATAGTGACAAGCCAGCTCAGCTCCGAAGGAGGAAACTTCTCCGCATTTGGTATTCATATCAGTAACTGCAGTAGCTCCAGCTGATGCCAGTTTAAATTCCAGCAGCAAGATGCTATCAAGGCATCCATGTCTATTGTGCAGCTCCTTGGCTGACAACTTGGAGCTTCCACAGACCTTTAAAAGCAGCTGAAAGAAGCTGCAAGGACTTCTGGTCATGTGGAGGTCTCCTCCAAAAACCTCTTCCAGTATCCTTAAACTCTGTGCTTCATTCCAGTGCGTAAAGCTTCATATTTTCAGCTGAGAAGCAGCAAGGGCTCACATACCTCACCAGAAAAGTATTTCTCTATGATGTCCAGGGCAGCTCTGTAGACCATATCATTCTCATGGTTTTGCAAGTCTTCAATTTTCTCCAGACCACCAAGTTCTTCAACCAGCAGACACAACTTCTCTGTCTCTCCCAGCTTCTCAGCTGCCTGTAACATTGGAAAATCAGGCAGGAAAACAACCATCAGTAACAGGTCTGAGATGGTCTTTACTGTAATTACAACCCTGATCTACAAGTCAAAGGATCACAGTCCCTGAATTTATCAGGTCCCTACCCAATGCCAGGGATATGACTGGGGTGCCTGTGGAATACCAGTCCCTGCTGGGGACTGCCAACCAAACCAGTGAGCAGAGGATGAGGAGCAACACTTTGGGAACTTAATCTTGCCAAGCCCTTTAGACAACCTAAGGGTATCCAAGGACAATTTAGACAGTATGAAGTCTCTCTTACTCCAAAAATCAAGTCATTGTTCTAACCACACAGTATGAGCATTTGGCTCAATCCTTGCTGCTCTTAGGGAGCAAGAAGTCAAAAAATAAGATCTTATCGGGATGAGATTAAAAAATGGCATCCAGGATGAACAGATCTCACCAGGAAGAGCTTTGAAATGGTCTCCAGGATAGTCAGGATGGTTTTGCTGTCTTTGGCCAAGAGCAGGTTGAGCAGAGGTTTGAGGATCCCAGAACGGACGAGTTCCACCACCTGATCCACCGTTCCTCCAGTCATGAAGTTGGCCACTACCCACACACCCTCCTTCTGAGCCTTGAAGTCACCCTGGAAAAGCAGCACAGCAAAGGCATTCCCAAGCTTTAGTATCCCTCTAGGATCAGTGTGAGGTGAGGATAACCATCTCCCTTACACTCAGCTTGGGCTGACCCCTTTCCCAGCCCTTTGGGTGATGCATGGACACGTGGCAGAGCTGCCAAGAGCAGCTCCAGGATGTGTCTCCATGCAGGTTACTGACAAGTCAGGATGCTCAGGCTGTCCCAAGGATCTCAACAGCTCTGAAACAGCCTGCTCAGGTGGCTCTGGGGCTGAGTGCTTCACTAATGAGCCATCCCAGGCCACCTGAACCCCACATTCCTCCCGCAGGAGCACAGTGCCATCCCTTACCTTGTTGAGCAGCTCCACCAAAGGTGGCAATAAACCACAGGTGATGATCTGTTGGATCTGCTGGCAAGGCCCTGCTGCAATGTTGCTGAGGGTCCACGCTGCTTCCTTCTGGATCACTGGTTTCGTGTGCCTCAGCAGCCGGGGCAGGACAGTCAGGACACCAGCGTCTATTGCTTCCTGGGTCTGCTGGTCCGTGCCTGTGACCACATTCCCGATGGCACGGAGAGCTGGAGTCTAGACAGAGATTAGAGGAGATGAGGAAAGTCCTTACCTTGAGGGATACATGTCAGAAAGCCCAGCAAGATCCCTCACTAAGTGCTTGATCCTTCACACAAGGAGGGCATTGTGGGTGATGGCTGTTTATTTACAGCCCCATCATTCCCCATTTGCTCTAAGCAGCTTTAGAGTCTCTATCCAGCCTCCAGCAACAGCAAGCAGAACAGAGCAGTGGCTTGACAAGCAGGCAGTCAATTCTGCAGGCTGAGGGGACAGCACACCACAGCTGCCACATAGAACAAGGGCATGTGCCTTCCCTCTTCTCAGACATTTCTAACTACGGGACCAGAGGGTGGAGATTGCTAATTGTCCCCTACCACAACATTCATATCTGGGCTGTCCATGAGCTCCACAAGCCTTGGGAGAATCCCTGTGTCCACCACAACTTGGATGCGATCATTGCAGCCATCAGTCAGGTAGGAAACAGCCCAGCAGGAGTCAGAGATGATTTCCTTGTCCTCGTGCTGCAGGAGGAAGACAAGGACTGGCAGAATCTTCTTCACAGCATCCAAGGGAGGGCAGGGGTTCTTGTTCCTGCACAGGTTTGATAGTGTCCAGGTGATGTTCCTCAGGAACCCAACCTGAAACACAAAGCAGGTGTGAGATCCTCACTGCCCCCAAGAGTTTCTCAGTCCATGTTATCCTGTGAAGGTTCTCATGCACCAGGGACAGAGAATAGTGGGGCAGGAACCATTGCAGAAGGGCAGAGAAACCACAAAGCAGCAGGAGGAAGCTTGAAGGGCAAGTTCAGCCCTTCCACATGCATATGCAAGTCTGCCTTGCACCAGTTTCACGTTATTCCTAGCCTGAGATAGTCAGAGCTGGGTAAGAAAGCCAAGAATGGAAGAAATCCCATTGACTTGGAGTGCCTGCTTGGCATCCCCAGCCTTGTGCATAGGCAGGGCCACAAAAGCAGTTTAGAGCAGGGTCTCATTCAATTATACAAAGCGTTTGTTGTGCACAAGGCAGCCAGTGGACTCACCCATCACCCAAGGGATTAAGAGCTGTTAAGTCAAGAAAGTGAAGGTTATTTACTGGAGTTGCAGGTGACACCAGAGCCAGCAAGGGAGGAATCACACTGCGAGCAATAAGAGCATCCCTGTAGAGAGGACCATCGCCTGGGCAGATAAAAAGGGTCAGTCATTGCATCTGCTTGAGTCACAAGACAGTCAACATGAAACAGCAATCAGACCTGCAGGGCCAGGGCTGGGTGACCCACCAGCCACACACCACTAGGCATTTCCAGATGGGAAAGATTTACTGGGCAGACTGGAGTGCCAGCAGGCCAACCAGGCATGACCCATTCTGTTCTCTATGGTGACATTAGTGGGTTAAACCACCCCAGCAGAACAGAGTCTTGCCCTTGGCTTTGGCCAAAATCATCTTGCAGAGCCAACATAGGATCTCAAAGGCTGCCAGGCCACACCAAGGGGATGAAGAGTTATGGGGTTCAATAGGGGCAGCAGCTTGGAGACAAAGCTGCAGGGACCAGAGCACCAATGCTTTATCTCCCCAACAGAATCACAGAATATTCCAAGTTGGAAGGGGCCCACAAGGATCATCAAGTCCCTGGCTCAGTCAGGGACCTCCAAATGCCCCTCCAGGTCCCCTCACCTGCAATGTTACCCAGGGCCCACACTGACTGCTCGCTGATGTGCATGTGTGGGGAGGACAGCAGGGAGATGAAGGCTGGGATGGCCCCTCCCTCCACCACGGCCCTGGTGTGCTCTGAGGTGCCAGAGGCGATGTTGGTCAGTGCCCAGGCTGCCTCAAACTGCAGGGCAGCGTTGTCAGCACGGCCCAGGAATTCCACCATCCTGGGGATGATCCCCAGCTCGATGATCTGATTGATGGGGGGGTCCTTGTGCCTGGACAGCAGCTTCCTGTAAGAGAGGACACAGCACAGCCAGCCATGAGGAACCCTGCATGGTGCCACCACAGCCCATAGGCCTGTGGCCAAACACAAGGTTGTGGCTTGCAGGGGAAGCACTGATGGTTCAGCATCCCACCACAACAAACCCTCAGCAGAAGGGCTGCCATAAAAAGGGAAGAGTCAGCTAAACATAATGAAGCAACAGCAGGGTGTCTGCTGGAAGTAAAGCCTGGACATCCTCCCAGCCATACTCACTGGGGATGGTGCTGGTCCCAGATCACTGGTACAATAGCTGGAGCCAGCCAAGGAAGCACAAGCAGGGATGCAGCCTCTCCTGGACCCTCAGGAGACATCCCCTCTGCCAGGTGGGTGATGAAGGCACTCTATGGTCCTTCATGCCCCCAACCCTTGTAGGGACAGCCCCTGCTCAGCTCTGACCCTTTTCAGAGCCAGGCTCTCCCGTCCTTATTCTGCCCAAACATTTGGCACTCAATTTCTTGTGGGATCCAACGTGATCCCTGGCACAGCACAGGCACAGCAAGGAGGGGCACAGCCAACCCCCTGGTTGGGTTCACACAGGACTGTGAGCCAAGCACAGCACACAGGGCACAGAACAGGCACCAGCTGAGATTCCCACAGGCAGTTTGTGTTACCAGGCTCCTTCTCCCTTTGCCATCTCTCTAGAGAGCTCCTCAAACAGGAACTTGCAGCCTTTTGCCCCCAGGCCCCAGCACAGCTCCAGCAGCTGGGTGCATACCTGGTGGCCTGGGTGGCGAGCAGCTGCAGCTCAGTGTCATCCCCATTCACAGCTTCCACGATCTCCTCCAAGGACGGCTGAATAATCTGTGTCACAAGGAATGATTCTGAGTCAGACGGGGAGCTGGGACTCCCTCCGGTTTAATCTCGGCAGTCAATCAGCCGTCTAGACCCGACTCAGTCACCACTTCATATCTAAGAGGTGTCTATTCTTTATGCAACACAGTTTCGAGATGAGGCAGAGGAAGAAAATCCACAAAAGCCTTCAAGGCAACTACTGCTTGTAATCAAGCACTGAAAGAGTCACTGACACCATAATGGGCCTTCGAGCTCAGTAATTACCCCTGGCTGTGCAGGACGCCAGACAGGAGCAGCTCCCAGCGAGCCAGAGCACCAGCCTGTTCTACCTGCCATCAAGGGAGGCCAGCAGGACATCACCAAGAAAAATTGCACAGACAAAGACCAGGTAGTCTGAAACACTCCCCAGTACTGGGCATGGAGATCAGGAATGGCACCAACTACTTAACCCAGGCCACCCCAGCTGGAGTTGGTAGTGGCCCAAGGTGGGGATGATTCCAGCTGCACTGACACTCACCTCATATGCTCCATCTTGTCCCAGAGAAGGATTCTCCTCCTTCACATGAATGGAAATGTTCCTGCGCTTCAGGATCTGCTCATCCTTCTTGGCCTTTCTCAGCTCGATGCTCACCTCCACCCTCTGCCTCCGCAGGGTCTGGGGGGAAGAAGGGCACCATCCCACCCGTATCTGCAGCACCCCATTTCCCAGGGAGTTCATCCCCCACCATCTGCCCCACATTTCCCACGGGAGGAGTGCAGAGTCAGCACCTCCTCACTAAGGCCTGAAGGGTAATGTAGGAGATGAGACAGAGGAAACCTCTCCCTCCGTGCCTCCCAAGGACATGGGCTGCTGGATGAACCAGCAACCAGTGGGTGTTTTTAAAAGTTGATTTGCTGAACCTGAAAGGCAAACCTTCATCTCCTCTACTGGCTTAAATCAAGCTGACAGATCCCACATCTGACATCCCATACCAGCTCCAACTCTGCAGGGATAACTGCTGTGGAGAGCTCAGCAGGCTGGGGCTGAGCCATTTCCCTCCCAAAGCCACCCACCCAAAACTCACATCCCCCTTGCCTGTGCCACCACACTCCTTGCAGCCCAGCCAGCCCCACACCACATCCCAAAAGCCACCCAAACATCCCAGCTGAAAGGATCCAGAGCCATTCCCCTGCTCCCTAACACAGGTAGATTTGGGACCATGAACCTTGAGAAGCCTCTCCATCAGCTTCTGCCAACAGTGGGCTCTGCTGGGATCCCAAAGTGCTGGCACAAGCAGGTGGGTACTCACAGTTTCATCCTTGCCCTTGTTCTTGAACAACTTCATGTGCTGGCTGTGCTTCCTGACTGGCATCTTGGCAGAGTTGAGAGAGGTGCTGAACACCCTCGTGTGCTCTTGGGGGTCAGGACAGAGCGGCATCAGGTCACAGCTGCCCAGCAGCATCCCCTGCCAGCCACTGAGGGGGCTGGGACGCCCCACTCCCACCAGCAGCCTGGGCCACTCATTTCCACCCCACACTCCCAGCAAGGGAGACACTGGAGATCCCCTGCCCCAAGCAGGGCTTGGTAGGATCCTCACACACTTCAGCTGAGCCACTGAACTAAATACAAGCACAAACTACCACTTAATATCAGGCTACAGAAATTACAGCTGCTGCTGCAGTCCCAGGAGGAAACAAGACACAGACTCCCCACAGTCACAGGAACATCCACTTCCTCCAGCCCGGATCCTTGGGCTTTTACATTTCCTTTGACGCACAACCCAAGCCTAGCAAGGCCTCTTGCCTCCAAAAGGAGCAGCTCAAGGTCTGATTTAAGGACACACAACCACATCCAAGCCTCTCTCACTCTACCACAGAGCCCAGCCTGGCTTCCTCCACCAGCATCCCCAGCTAGGAAAGACACATGGTCATGTGCAGGGACATGAAGTGACCAAGGTCAGTTGATAAAAAAGAGTTCTGGAAACCCAGGAATTAGTACAGACTGCCAGGTGAACATGAAATAGGGACAGGTAAAAATAATTTCTAAGCACCTCCTGATAAAAGCCAGAGATATACACACAAATAAACAAAGAACTGGCCTTCAGAAAGCTTTTGTCAGAAAAACAAGGCTTCCAGCCAGCATTAAGGGAGATATTTTCAGAGCAGACACCATCATGGGACCCCTAAATGCAGGTTGTGCATCAACACACTCAGGGGCTGATCCCACACAGATGGTGCCTCCTCTCCTCCCCTCCAGGCTTAAAGCCAACACCTGCAGCTCAGAGCAGCCTCCAAGGGCTCCCTCACACCATCGCTTTAAGTTCAAGGTTTTGGTGGTTTTTTTCATCCTATCTCTCCCTGTTTCCTGTCCCAGTAACCAAGGCCAGGCAGCAGTAGCTCTTATCCCATCCATCCAGCTGCAGACCTCCTCCAGCTTCCAGAAGGACCAGGCTGAGCCACCTCTTGGCTCAATCCAACATCCCCCATAGCCTTAATCCCAACACTCAGACCTCAAGGGCTGCTCCAGCCTCCCCTCCTCTGTTCCCCCAACAGAGCCACACATCCCAAAAAGCCTCTTCTTTTGGGGAGCTTTCTCCACCACACCCACTGACACCAGCCAAGCAGCAGACCCAGCATAGCCCCAAAGAGCCAGGAGGGCCTAGCCAGCAGCCTCATTGTGGGATAGATAAAAACCACCCAGTACCCCAAAGGGGGAGGGAAACACTTACCCCCAACTCTGCCTCATACCCTACCACCCTCCACTGCCTCTTTTATTTCCCCCACGGGGCCACGTACCCCCAGCTCCCCTCCCCGATTGGCTCTTCCCAGGACAGCCCCCCGTTACCTGCACCTGCTCTGTCACCTGGATGCACTGGAGGAGGATGGATGGTGGTGGCTGCCTTCTTGTCTGGACTACCACTCACCCTCCAGATCTCCTCCATATGTTTATGCTTTGCCAGATTTGGCCTTGTTTCTTGGCCAAGGCCCTTTGTGGGTCATGCCGGCCTGTAGCTGTACAGTGTCCTGGCCTGTGGGGGACAGTCTGGGCTCTGCCACCCCATCACTGTGCAGGGCACAGGCAGTCTGGGGGTGCCCTTTTTTTTGTCTGGGTAGCTTGTGGGTGGTGCTGCAGGCCAGGAGAGCACCTCCTTTGGTCAGCAGGGCCCCGGACCACACAGCCAGGCAGCATCAGCTGCACAGAGGTTGCAAGTGAGCCAAGACTGGATTAAGCAACTTGGAGCATCATCAGGCACTGAGCTGCTGGCTGGCACAGGAGGGAGGCGGCGAGGAGAGAAACCCAACAGGAATCCATTATCTCCATGAGTCCTTTAGCTTTTGGCCAGGAGCTGCTGTGTTCTGTGCCCATGACAGTCTCCACCAGCTTCATTTATGGAGCCCTTGCCCCGGTCCTGCTCTTCTGCTCTGGCCAACAGGGAGAGCAGCTCCCTGACCCCCAAATAACCACTGTGGCAGGGCTTGGCTGCAGCACTGTGGGCAGTTTTGGGGACTCTGAGGTGCTGAAGACATCCTGGCTTGGCACCCGCTCCACACTATCACCCTTTTTAGCAAAGCCCCATAAAATCCTCTTGGTGTGTGCAGGGGTGCCAGCCTGGTCCAACCAACAGGGAAGGGAGGAGCAGTGTTTCCCAGATGGGTAGGGAGAGCAACAATTAAAATATTTAATTAAAACTTGACTTTAAACTACTTGACATCTTTTTCTACTAGGGAGATGGGGAGGAAAGACCCTGAGAGCTTCAGGAAGCTGATGCTGGGATGCCGATGGGAACAGCACTCACCACTGGGGTCTGCACCCTCCAGACCCCTGGGCCTCTGCACCTTCCAGCTGGGCACACAGAGCCATTCCAATCCAAATTTTAGGAATTCGGGGAACAACTTGTATTGCCCAGCATGGAAATACCTGTGGAGACATGCTGTGCAATACGCTGCTCTAAGTCCTGGATTCAAGTCCTGGGGTCACACCAGTTCTGCATTTCAAGGCAAATAAAATGAGTTGTACACAGCTTTATGTGGAAGGTGATAGGGGAGGTTTGAGAAAAAACCTTCAGATAAATCTGTTGTTTGTAGGCATTAAAAAGCCAGTTGTGCTAATCCTGGCTGCTGTGATTTTAAGCTTCAAGTGCCACTGGTTGCATTATCTTGTTTCTTGGCTGCTTGAGACATGAAAATTACATTTCAATTACTTTTTAATTCAACTTAATCTGGTGCAAAAGTTAGCGTGCACCCTCTAATTTTGTTTTCTGAGAGGTTTGTTTCCACTAATTCCTAATCAGCCAACACTAAATCAAAACAGGCCTGGCTCAAGCTGAAATAGATGAGTCCTTGCGACCTTGCCAAGCAATTTAATTAAATTGGCTTAAAATCATACCCCAAGGTAAGTGGGGGCAGCCTCTGGCACAGGCCAGCCCCCAGGTTTTAGTCCCCTGCCTGGAGAGCTCTCACCCAAGGTGCTGCAGGATGTGAATATGAAACAAAGCTGGGAGAAGTTCATGGTTATCCCGGGCTGCTCTTTTTCTCCCTGCTCCTTCCATTCCCTCTCCACCTGCCAAGCACAATCAGCCCCTTCCTGTTCAGTTCCCTGTCACCTCCAGCGCATGGAGGGAGAGGATGGGGAGAGAAAAACACATATAATGGATGAACATCCCCCTCCTTGTCCTTCGCTCTAGTCCCTGATGTCATGAGAGGTGGCACTGCCACGCAATCGACCCCAGGAGCAGGCTGAGGATGAGGGGAGTGGATTTGAACCCATGCTGAGGACATGGAGAGATCAATATTTGCCAAATGGGGAAGTGAACAACCACTGGAGGAAAAAAAGTTTTGGGTTTCAGCTTATAAGAAGGTATCACAGCTAATGGAGAGGAAAGGAGATAAAACCCTAAATCTACATGACAGTGTCCCCTGAGCTCAGCCTTGTGTGCTCAAGCTGAAAATCCACATTGTGACAGGTATGAGAAGCTATGGTTTCAGTGTAGGGGTTTTTTTGAGGCTGTTGTCCCCCACTCTGTCACCCTTCACCCCACCACTGCACCTCAGTGAAGCTCTGACTGGGGTAGATTTGAAAACACCAATTTTAAGCCCTGAGAGAAAAGCCCTGGTTTCCCCTTCTGTGTTTTTCACGTTTCTTGCATAGATTTATCCTCACTGCATGTGGAGAAAGGTACTGGACAGGAAAGGTGTCAGCGTGTGGCGTCTCTGTGGCGGGGTGAGATGAGGCAGGAACATCCTGGGATCCATCCTGGGGTGCTGGATCCAACCACAGCAGCTGGTTGGATCAACCCCTCTGTGAGAGGAGAGCCTCAGCTGGCAGAGGGGAAGCAGAGGCAGGGGTCCCTGCCAGCCCCTGAGCGGCTGCTCTCACACAGCGTCCTCTCTGTCAGCAACAATGTAGTTCCACTAAATGAACATCAACGAATTAATTTTACTTATTAGTTACGCTAACCAAGGAAATATCCCTGTGGGTTCCTGAAACAGCTGATGATGTAACTACTGGTGGATTATAGAATCATGGAATATCCTGAGCTGGAGGGGACCCACAAGGATCATCCAGTCCAACTCCTGGCCCTGCCCAGGAAACCCCAACAAACCCACCTTGTGCCTGGGAGCATTGTCCAAATGCTCCTGGAGCTCTGGCAGCTTTGGGGCTGTGACCACTCCCTGGGGAGCCTGCTCAGTGCCCAACCACCCTCTGGGGGAAGGACCTTTTCCTGATATCCAGCCTAAATCTCCCTGACGCAGCTTCATGCCTTCATTCCCAAGCGTGGCAGGGATGGAGCCTGGAAATTCCTCCTTTTTCAGTTGGGATCCATCCTCCTGGCACACAATCCACGAGGGAGGCGGTGCTAACTCCACAGGCTGCACTGGTCCCTCCTGGAGTGGCAGAGGTTGGGCAGCTTGTGACCTCCCCAGCAGCAGCCACCAGCTTGTTGTCAGAGCTATTGTTGGTGCAGCCACCACAAGCGGGAGCTGGGATCGGAGCTGCTTTGTGCCAGGCACGGAACAGGCACGGAATAATGACAGCCCCCATCTGCTACAGTCTGTCTAATCAGGACATGCAGAAGGTGGGAGAAAGGATTTATTGTTATCTCAGCCTTACTGCTGAGCCAGAGGCAAAGCTGAGCACTGCAGCTGGATTTTCTGCGGCTGAAGGTGCAGTCTGTTGTTTCCTGTAATTTAGTGGAGCAGCCTCAAAAATGTGGTCCTGCTTTTCTGCCTCTGTTCCTCTGCAGCCAGGGAGCCATGGGGATGTGTCAGTTCAGAGAATCATGAAATTGGTTGGGTTGGAAGGCACCTAAAGCTCATCTCATTCCAACCCCCTGCCATGGGCAGGGACACTTTCCACTATCCCAGGTTGCTCCAAGCCCTGTCCAACCTGGCCTGAAACACTTCCAGGGATCCAGGGACAGCCACAGCTTCTCTGGGCAACCTGTGCCAGGGCCTCCCCACCCTCACAGGGAGCAATTCTTTCCCAATATCCCATCTAACCCTGCCCTCTGGCAGTTTGAAGCCATTCCCTCTTGTCCTGTCCCTCCATGCCCTTGCCCAAAGTCCCTCTCCAGCTCTCTTGGAGCCCCTTTAGGCACTTAGGGTCTCTAAGGTCTCTCTGGAGTCTTCTTCAGGCTGAACAGCTCTGTTAGCCCATCTCCATGGGAGAGAAAAGAAGGAGGAAAAAGAGGAGGAGGAAACAAGTACAGTTTTCCATCATTTCAGTTGAAACAGCTCCTGCCGTGGCTGTGGGACTGTGTGGTGGTTTTCAAGGCAAATTGTTCTTCAGGTCCTTTTTCCAGCCAAGAAACGGGATCACTCTGAAATGTAGGCACTGGAAAAAAAAGGAGAAGAGTCATATTGACATTATACACAAGAGATCTATATTTATTGATAAAGAGGCCTGGGAGAGCTGGGAATTCCCTGGGAATTAAGGGAAAGGGAATTTGTGTGCAGGAAGACAGCTTGCGAAGTGTAATACCAACTGATTATCCCATCAGCTGGGCTGGGAGCTCCTGCTGAGCTATCAGAGAGCAATGGGAAGGAGAACAGCAGCAGGGCTGTGTGAGTTGTGGGAGCTCATTCCCCCTTTCCAAAGGCAGCTGTTAATGTCCATTTGGCTCCACTGTAAGCGGATGCCCCAGAAAACCAGGACAGCCCTGGAGCGCCTGTAACTCCACACCAGGCTGAACGTTAAGGAACTAATTTTAACTTCTGAGCATCCTCCTTTCTGCCAGCCACGGAGGGATTAGAGTAACAGTTTTTGAAGTTATTTAAAAATAACATCAGACTTAATCAGAGTTATTTATTAAATCCATTATCCTCTGTCAGTTATGAGACACTGATTCAGCTACAGAAACTATAATCACCTATGGCCAAAAATCTTACCTTTTTTTTCCTTAGCCTGGCCCAGTAATAATTAGTCCTTTAGTCCCTGACCCTGTAATTCAAGGAACTGAAACAGAGAAATCTATAGTGCATTTAGGGTTGAGGCACAACAGAGTGATGAAGAAAGCTTGGAATTAATCAAAAACCCACATCATTTTGTATAAATCATGCATGGCCCACAGCATCTACCAGGAGAAAAGCTAAGGTACTCTCTAAAGGAGTGGAGTGCCTTGTAAATCATGCAGGGAAGAGAAACTCCGTGAAAACACCAGGAAAACCATATAAATCATGGGGTCTTGAGCCTCTGGATGCCTCTTTGCTGTCAGGGAGTCCAAGTGCATCTTAATTAGAGGAGGAGATGAGCTTTCCTGCTGCCAGACAGCTCACCTTGCTCCAGCACCTCCGATTATCCCAGCTGAGGACAGCATTTCAATAGAAATTAGTGTCTTTGTTTAAAATGTGTATTTCGGGGCCTGCCTTTGAAAGCCATGCTTAGGAAATGGTAAAAAGAGGATTGGACATGCATATTCCACCTGATCCAAGAGCTGCAGATAATTTTTGCTAAGCCTGGAGGTGATGTTCATCTCTGTTGCAACTTCTTCACATCTCACACACACTGATTTAAGAATGAGCTTTTGGGGAGCCCCCGGTAATTCCATCTCCTTGTGCCGCCTCCTTCCTGCCACTCATCTGCTCTGAGGGCTGTCCTGGAAATGTGACAGTAATTTTATGTAAAAATGTAAACCAAATTCTGCGTGACCCACCCATGGCCTGGGCTGATCCCACAGCGTGGGCAGCAGAGAGGGGGAATGTGCACCTCGGCTTCACTTTCTGAGACCCCACTTGGGATAGTACTTCCAGCTCTGGGGCATCCATCATCACAAGGATGAGGAGCTGCTGGAGTGAGTCCAGGGGATGCCACAGAGATGCTCCAAGGGCTGCTCTGCAGCCAGGCTGGGAAAGATGGGGCTATTCACCTGGAGAGGAGACTCCAGAGAGACCATAGAACCCCTTCCAGTGCCTAAAAGAGCTCCAAGAGAGCTGGAGAGGACTTTGGGGAAGGGATGGAGGGACAGGACAAGGGAAAATGGCTTCCCACTGCCAGAGGGCAGGCTTAGATGGGATATTGGGAAGGAATTGTTCCCTGTGAGGTGGGGAGGCCCTGGCACAGGTTGCCCAGAGAAGCTGTGGCTGTCCCTGGATCCCTGGAAGTGTTCCAGGCCAGGTTGGACAGGGCTTGGAGCAACCTGGGATAGTGGAAAGTGTCCCTGCCCATGGCAGGGGGTTGGAATGAAATGAGCTTTAGGTGCCTTCCAACCAAACCATTCCATGACTCTCAGATTCTATAATTCCTTGCATTGAGTGCCACAACTGAAAATGTGAGCACTGAGAAGTTGGATACCAGGAAGACAGACTTGAACTTTGCTCTCCTGTGTGTACCCTTCCCTGAAGCTTTTGATCACAATGCACAGATTGTCTCCTGCAGGATTCGTGACTCACTGAGCACCTGGTGGGATTTGAAAGGCCTTGGCATTGTCCCCATCAGACCCTCTGTGCCCCACGAGCAGCAATCTGCCCTTGTTTGGTTAGAGCCTCGTCGTGTCTCCGTAGAGACAACATCCCTGCAGCCCTCACAGGAATACACTGATCCTACCCAAGCAAGCACAGACAACAGCTGAGAATGAGGTTGCAGCTTTCATTATTTTCTAAATGACTAATAAATGCAAAAACATCTTGCAGTCTCCTGAGGCAGATCTTTATATAACCCTGTGATCCTTCAGCAGGGCTTTCCGATCCGGATTCCATTCCTCCCTGAACCACCAGAGATCAGTTTGCTCCTGCTGCTGAAATGCAACCCCAAAATGCAGCATCCAAACTGAGTTCCTTGTTATTCCAAGGCTTGTCACAACAGCACAAAGGCTGAGGCTCTACAGCAAGCAGCCATAAACAGTTTTGTACTCCCTGTTCCTTACCTTGTCCTCCTCCATTTACAACCTCCTTCTTTTTAATTGGGAATGTCACTCCGAACACCTGGGCCGCGGTGTTTAGCCTGGGATCCCTGGCAGCACTGAGGGAGAGACAAGAGCCTTTCTTATGTGTGGTCTGTATTGGATAGGTGGAATGTAGGTAAGTATATGCAGGAAGTTCTTCCCAGAGAAGGTGAGGAGGCCCTGGCACAGGGTGCCCAGAGAAGCTGTGGCTGCCCCATCCCTGGAAGTGTTCAAGGCCAGGTTGGATGGGGCTTGGACCAACCTGGGATAGTGGAAGGTGTCCCTGCCTGTGGCAGGGGGTAGAACGAGATGAGCTTTAAGGTCCTTCCAAGACAAACCATTCTGGGATTCAACATGGGCTGACCTGCCCTTATCTGAAGGCCATTTTCCAACCTGAAACAGAATT
Source organism: Corvus hawaiiensis (assembly GCF_020740725.1). Taxonomy (NCBI): domain Eukaryota; kingdom Metazoa; phylum Chordata; class Aves; order Passeriformes; family Corvidae; genus Corvus; species Corvus hawaiiensis. The sequence goes on from NC_063228.1 coordinate 6,126,844, forward strand.
ATGCTCCACATGCCTTCAGGCAAGAGGGCTGGACTCTCAGTCTCACTTTAACATGATGAAGGAATCTCTGTCAGGGCAAGAAACTGAGCCCACACCAAAGGCAAACATCCTACTTAGCAGACGACTCCCTCTACGATCCGTGGTCTGCAGGGCTTGCTGTGCACTGCTATCGGGACACGTCACTCCACAATCTCTCCTCTATTCTCTGAGGGAACCTTCCAACCCCCCTTCCCAGATAATGTAATCACAAAGGGACATGGCTGGGTGAAGCAGCTGCAGCCCAGCCCAGGCTGTCCCAGCAGGTTTTGAGCGTGGTGATGTGCTGGAACAGAGTGTGGCCAGCGAGATACAGGACAGGGCCTGGGCTATGGACACTGCTACAACACGTCATTAAACTCAGCAAGAGGCACCCTTGGAAGCAGAAAGCAGATTGGCTGAGTCCTGGCCCTTGCTGATGTGTCCATGGGCTGAGTGGGCCAGCAGCTATTTCAGGTTTGCCATTGTGCCTTGGATCACTGAGTGGAGAGATCCAATTGCTGCCTTTTCAGGTCTCTCCTCCTGTTTGGTCAAAACATTTATTTTTTCATGTTACACATGAGCTAACAGGTCAGAACCCGTTATTTATTTGATGCATTTCACGTCCTTCTCTAAGATGTTGGGCTGAGAACTGTTTACAATCTCCATTCACAGATTCAAGGTTTGAAATAATTACCTTCAAAAGCCCAGAAAATATGACTTGCTCCGGAGAGATTCCTGAGGAGGTAATCACAGTTCTCAGCATTCAGGACTCCAGCTGGCCATGGTTTCTGTGGTATTATTCTGCTCCTGACGGGGCATGCTGAGTTTCTAGAATCAGATTTTCAGGGTGAATAGTCAGTTACAAATTCAAGAGGTGGGTGTAGCACGAACTCTCTAATTTTCACCTCAAAGCAGTTGTTTATCTGAATCTTCCTGCTTGGAAACTCAATCCCAAGCGTGTTCACCCACAACACCCACAATGGCAATCCTGGCAGGGTAACCACATCCCAAACGCTCCAGCTGAGGCAAATATAGCAGAGAAATACTTAGGGCTGATACAGGAGCTGTTGTCTTTCATGTCTTTCAGGGCAGTTCATACCCACTGAGTGACTGAAACACGCAGGATGGTAACACAACAACAGCTTTATCCTTTCTGCTTGCAGCAAACACACAGGGTTTATTCATCATAAACATGGGGCACAGAAATGATTTTAAAATGAAACTTCAGTTCCATCACCAGTGTGGCTACTCCTGCCAAGGGTTCAGCCTGAGGTTTGCCTGCCAAAGATCAGGTCTGATGAAATCTGCTGTTCCACCTTGGCAAGAAAATACGGCCAAGATTGTGACTTTGCACAGAAGTTTCTTTAGATGGTCTTTCTATTTCAGCCTCTTGTCCCTACCTCCCTAGAAGCCGAGTTTATAGAACACCCTACGAGGAAAGACAAGAAATTGCCATGAAACAAAGCATTATTTGATGTCTCCTGAGGGATTAAAGCTTCCCAGTCAGGCTCCCAGCATTATCACCCCACTGGACTTACAGATAAGTAATGTGTTATCTCTTTTAAAATGTAATCGCTGGTTCAGGACCTTTGGACAGCTCTGAAAGAGCCTGGCCAGCCCTTGCAAACGTACACCTTCCAGGACCTTGGGTTTAACCTCGTAGGTACCTGCTGTGTGCGGTGGCTGGGAAGAGGTGTGGGATGGAGAGCAGGAAGGACCATGTGGCAGCAATGGGAGGCAGAGGCAGAGAGAGAAAAGGATGGTGCCTGCAGGTGTGTGTGGAGCCCATCTGGATTTATATTCACTGTTTTATGTCAGGTAGACTTGAACTCACAGGTATTTTAACCATAAGTTTATTAAATTCCACATGGCCTTGAGGAAATGAGATCTCAGAGTTTTAACTCATCCCCAGCTGTTGGCATGGCCTTACCCCTTCCTTGACTTTTGGGTCTACATTTACACCTAAGCTTTTAAAAAGGTCACTCCTGGCTTTAGACTGAAAGATCAGAACAAAATAGACTTTCTGTAGGTACATTGTCTGCCAAAACATGGGCTGACACTGGGCGGACAAGCCTGAAGGTATAAGTCGTCATCATGTCCTGCCTCAATTTCCCCAGCTATGAAAGGATGGTGAGGTATAAAGAATTTAAAGTTCCAGAAGAGTCTGAGACCTGCACCTAAGAGACACTGTTTGATGCAAGTATGAGCTATTTTGTTTCATACACTTATTTTCTGTCGGTGTTTGGTTTAACATTTCATTGATCTGTTTCAGGGACCCTGTCAGTCCCTGTGTTTCAGGGAGGTGACGGATTAAGTGCAGACCTGAGCCAGGCCTCAAATATACATTGCAAATCCAGGCATCCAAACCCAGCCAGCCTACAGATTTAGCTGTGTAGATTGAGAGGGGAAATGATTGCTGAGCTGTTACATTCCTTATCTCTACCTGATCAAAGCGGAAATGGACGGAGGAAATTTCTCCTTCCTGCTTTGTGGGTGAAATTCACCCCAGAGCAGCAGATTGCAGCTGAGGGTGTCACACCAGGATCTTTTGGAGCCGGGAAACTGGTTTCCAAGGGCACAGCCCTGCTGCCTTGGAGTCCTTGCACACATTTTTTTAGCCCATCGAGGTTTTCAGGAGGATGGTGGAGAAATGAGATCACCAGGACAGCCAGGGCCATTGCTGCTTCCGACCAGTGCCAAGCTGTCCTAACTGCAGCCCAAGCAGAGGTCTCTAAACCCAGACCGTGGTGGCCAGAAGTCCGTTCCCCAGCCAGGAGCTTCTCCCACTGTGCCCAGCCTGACTCCTGAGCAGGCTGAGTCACTGGGCTGGCGCCCAGCATTGCTTGGGGCTGCAGAGGTGGGATGGAGAGCAGCCCTCGGCCTGGGCAGTGTGTCCCTGCTTCCAAAGAAAGCCACAGCACAGCCCCTGTTCCCTTTAATCACAGGAATGATGAAATCAGCTTCGCCTCTGCAGGGAGCAGCAAGTTGAGCAGGTAGGGCTGGTCCCCGGGGGCACATCTTTGGGTGCTGGACACGGACACAGCCCTCACCATCAGCTGTTGCCTTGGCAGCTCTAAAGCTGCTGCAGATGTGTGGGTGGGGGAAGGAAAACTGCCTGGAGTGTGGGACACAGTCTGCTCCCAGCACAGGACAGGTCCCAAAAAATGCAAAGCCTTGGGACATGAGTCATGTCCTTGAACTCCCCTACTCCCTCCTCTGGAACGGCTTTGCCACAACTCAGGTTGTGACAAGAGTGAAAACCACCACGAGCCATGGGAAATGGACGTGCTGTGGACTCTCCTGGTAGTTTTCGATGGCTGAGGGCAGGAGGTGATGAACCAGGTCCTCCCTTTCAGTTTCCTCTGAACCCCCATCCAAAAACTGCCCTCACCAGAATTGGTCTAACAGTTTTCAGGAAAAAAAAGATGGGAGAAAAGACCCCTGTTCTCAGCCATGGGCAGGTTCCCAGTGGCCTGGCACTGGATAGTGAGGAAGGCTGAAGAGAAAGTGAGAATATTCTCCCTATTTTTTTCCACTCAATCTCTTGTTTTCTGACCTCTCTTAGGAGCTACCACCCATATTTGGGATCTTCCTTCTGCTGCAGGTTCCTATTGAACTGGAAGGTATCACTGGTGTGAAGAAAACACCACCACAGGAAATTCCAGGTTTCTTCAATCTGCTTCTCAACAATGTGGGAAGCACTGCTGTCCTTCTCTTTTCCTTCTAGTTTTACCTTCTACCCAAAACGTAGAAGAAGAAGAAGGTAGAGAAGCCAAAATGACTGATGGTTAGTTATAAGGAAGAGAGTTTGGATGACACAGACCCCATACAGCTCCTGGCTCTGCCTGGGAAAGAGAAATCTGAGGCCATGAACAAGCCCTGGGACAGATTTTTCCTTCTGAGTGAAGAGAAAGGGTTTCCTTGTTAAAAGCAAATGGCAAAATACCAGAATGTTTGAGTTCTTTGCTTTTCTTTGCCCTCTCTACAAATCAATTCCCTGCATCTCTTTTTGCCCATTCATAAACAGGAATCTTGATCTGTGGCTGCAATGAATCCACACTCACACAGAGCTCTGGGCCTCCCAGGTGGTCTGGAAACGGGAATAAATAGCAGTGGGAGGAATAATCACAGTGTTTGCAGAGAGCACGGAGATTCCTGAGAGAATAGTGCTGTAGAGCAGCCTCGGGGATCCTCAGCCAGGTGGGATTTCCCAGAACTTTATATCCTGCCACCTGCACAACCAAAGCATAGTAAAAAGTGTTTTATCTGTATAAAATACTGTGAAGAGCAGATTATCCAAATAATGAAGGAGACATAAGCATCAATAATCAGGGAGGGAGACCCGGTCTTTTTTGTCATGATAGCAATGAGGAAAGTTGTTTGGCATCAACTAGAAAGAATTCCACCATGCTGATGGCTCTCCTCTCCTCTCCTCTCCTCTCCTCTCCTCTCCTCTCCTCTCCTCTCCTCTCCTCTCCTCTCCTCTCCTCTCCTCTCCTCTCCTCTCCTCTCCTCTCCTCTCCTCTCCTCTCCTCTCCTCTCCTCTCCTCTCCTCTCCTCTCCTCTCCTCTCCTCTCCTCTCCTCTCCTCTCCTCTCCTCTCCTCTCTTTCCTCTTTCCTCTTTCCTCTTTCCTCTTTTTCTTTTTCATCTCCCCTCAGACTCCACTGTGGGGCTCAGTAAAACAATTCTGAATTTAAAGACATGAATAGCAGCTACATTTGGCCATGCAGCAGAAATCCTGTTATTCAAGCCTTGTGGGATTCCTTCGGCGGTTTCCTATTCCTCCTTCCAGCTTCCTCAATGCCAGACCTCTGGATTGTCAAGTCCCAGCTTGTCCCCGCGTGCCTGTTTCCTCCTCCACAACTTCTCCCCCCAGGCTCTCTCTAGGCTCTCTCTATCCCACACACATTCCTAGCCTGTCTTATGCTGCCCTCTATCCTTGGAATAACCTTCCTCCTACTCCAAGCAACAAACCTCATTCATCTTTCCCAGCTTTCTGCCTGCAGATCCCAGTGTTGCCCAACCATTCCCCTGTGGGTCTCTCAATCCTGGAATACCCCGAACCCTCTTTCCTAGAACACTGAAGTACTAAGCCCTGCAGTGCACTCTGCATTTGGTGTTCCTTCTTGGAACTGGGATTAGCCAGACTCCCGCCTGCCCCAAATCCACACGGCAGGACCCCTGTGGAGAGCCTCTGGCAGGGCTGAACCTGAATGGAATTCCTGCTCACAGCAGTAATTCAGCTTTTCGTGGGAGCTGACTGACAGAAAATCTATTCCCCGGCTTGGTTTGGATGGTGAGGGGTCATTGTGCTCAAAGCCCAAGGCTTCAGCATTGAGCATCCTGCTGATTTTTGCAGAAATCCCTGGAAGATCAAGTCATCCAGATGAATCCTCTTCTGGAGACCCTTAATAGTGCTAAAAATAGGAGGAAGAACAATTCCTTCCATTCGTAAGTACCAGCCCTTCACTGGTAGGTCACTGTAGAGCATACAAAGATCTTCCCTCAGAAAAAAATAAAACCAAAACTATCTTAAAATGCTTCCTCAAACAGTAAAGTTAATTTCTATTTACTAACACTTACCACCGAGCATTATTGGTTCCTATTTTCTTGAACTGAGTTTGTCACTTTCGTTTTGCCTTCCTATTTTTAGATGTCAAATTTTTATATGTCAATTAAAAAATACTTTTGAACAGCCCCTCAAATCAATGCCCTTTCAACTGATCACTGCTGCAAAGATTCAAAATGCAGATTATTTTTAATTTTACAGATTTTTTTCAGATTATTTTGCAGATTTTCTGCAGTTTATTTTTAATGTTGAAGTTCTCAGTGAACATGTAAAACATTGGGGGTTTCAGCTGAAGCCTCATTCCTGTTTCTGTGTGCTACATACTTCTGCCATATGCTGCAGAGAAAGGAGGATTTCTTTAAGCTCTAATACAGAATCCAAGAAGAAAGAGGGTTTTTTATAGATCTGATCTTTGAAAAGATTAAATTTCCTCTCACTGACTTGCAAATTTGCCCCTACAGGCAACGCTGTCTGTCCTTGATGAACACTCAGAACCTCTCAGCTACTTTCTGTTTTCCTACAGATATTGCAATCTTGATTAACAGACTCATCTTTTATTTTCTCATCCAGGGCAAATTTATCTGAATTCACTGTGGTGGCACAGGGAGGCTGGCTGGGGCTAACACTGGGAGTTGTAAGTAAGCAGATAATTCTCTATATTAACTTCACTTTGGATTTTTTCTTGTGTTGAATGGACCCTGTTTTGATTAAATCAGACACGAGCAAATCTGAAATGAATTCTGTGAACTGGAGGGATCTGCACTGCTGTAAATTAAACCAAACTCTGTCTCTTCTTCCACAGTGAAGTTACATGTTTTAGATGATGACAAATTTATTTCCTCTTTCTTTACTTGCCTGTGAGACTCTGTGCACACAAAAAGGACACGATGCCTCCCCCAAAAGCTGTACACTTTTCACTCCACGATTATATTCCAACCATTGCTAACACTTATCAGCACAACACTGTAATTGTCTTGCAACCAAGACCCTAAAAATAGCTCTGCAGGGAAGGTGCATTGTTCTGTGCTTGCACATGTGCATCCAACACTAAACTGAGAGCCACAAATCCCAGCTCTCAAGGTAAAAAGACCCCACCACGTTTCCTGACTAAAGCCCTTCAACACACAGAAAAAGGAGAGAGGAAACATATGGACCAGTCATTCTTTAATGTGGGATTGTCTGCATCCCTCTGACTTTCAATCATCCCAGATTTGCATCACACCCAGGAACCATATGTTGGATTTGCCTCTGTGGACAGTTCAAGGCCAAGGCAAGCTGAGGTTGTTTCCTGGCAGGTTTCAGCCTCTTCCAGCCTGGCATGGCCAGACCTTTGCTGGGCAGGCAGCAGCACTGACCAAGGTCCTCCTGCACCTTGGCTGGAGCTCTGCAGGCAGAAGGGATTGTGGGTCCTCCCCAAAGTCACTTGGACGAACTAAAACTGACAATAAAGGTGGTTTGAGTCAACCTAAACTTGCCTGAAGAACTCACATGATGCAGCTCACAGCAGAGTTATATGGAAAGAAGACCCCAGTTCAGAGGAGAGGATGAAAATGCCCAGGCAGGACCTTCTGCAAGGTCTGGTGACTTGGTATCCCTCTGGGGATTTTGGAGTGAACTGATGCAGTGAGGTCTAGAGGAGGATGGGTCTTGTGGAGATCAAAAGCCAAACTATGTTAGAGCCTGGCAGAAGGCATGGGCAGAGTGATTACAGGGTACAGACCACCTTCTCCAGAGCTCTTCCCTGAAACAAAGGGCAGTGTAAGGATGCAATTCACAGGACAACCTTACAAATCATGCATTGGCAATTCAAAGGATGCTCAGAAGCAGAATGAGTTATTCTGGAAAGCTGTTCCTGAACCCAACAATGACATAACTGGACAAGAATTTTCTGCCTCTCTTTCGCTTCCTGCTAAAATATCTGTACTAAAACTTGTGTCAGTGGGAACACTGTGAAGGTTAAAGGCATGTTCTGGGAGAATCACTGAAGGATGCTGTGGTTCTTGCTGCACTCACAGGACTTCCAAAGGATATTGGTGAAATACTGCTTTCACTGATATCAAAAGCCAATTCTCGCTGACATCCATAGAGCTGTGACTTTTCAATCTCTGGCTGCCGGATACATCTGGATATGTTCCTCTCTCTGTCCCATGTCTGCAGAAGTCACATGTCATTTCCCAGGAATGAACCAAGAGATATTATAATTTCTTCCTTGAATTTACTGGTACAGCATTTTGTGTGTGTTAATCACTGCCTTTAGTGCTCATATCCCTGCTCAATCCTCTGTTTCTAGGATAAAAAAAACCTATTCACCAGAACTGAGCTTGGTCAGAGATTGAAATAGGTTCTCTGCAGTGGGGGGTTGTTACTAATTATCCAGGAAGAAGAGGATTGCAAGTGACTTTTCCTTAGGCAGGCCAGAGTGAGAAAGGAAAGCTGTCTTCCCCTTGTCTTGATCAATGCATGGTGAGGTCTGCCTTGATCTGGCAGGGCTGCCATGAAGGTAAAAGTGATAATTTTCAAACTGGAGTGTTGAGCTGCTTCATGCTAATTGCTTGAATCTCCTCAGGACAGGGAAGACAACCAGGACAAGCTTTTCAATACCGTTTAAAAGGTTTGGGTGCTCAATCCTTACTTGTGGCTGCTATGTCAAAATCTCCTGGGCAGCCTGAGCAACTCATCCCACAAAGGGCTTTTTTTTTCAGTGAAACACTCCAAACATGCCCAGGAATTGAAACCTAGACAAACACTCAGTCTCCAGTCCAAAACCTGCTTGTTATGCCTTGTTTGGACTGATTACAATTGTGTAATCATCTCTTGGTCTGTCTCTTGCTGCAGAAAATTCTGCTTGTGCTCAATCCTAATTCTTAGCACTGAGCGCTTCAAGGTGTGATCACAGCAAAAAACACAGAAGGTGGGGAAGAGCCACTTCTCACTGGAAGCCTGGAGGAACATCAGTGAAAGTGGAAATACAGCAAACAGGATGCTGGCCCCCTGGCCCGAGCTTCCTGTAGGAATAAAATTCAGCTTCTTCAACCTGAGGATAAATAAGCGACTGAGGAGCATCTAGGACAGCCTGAAGATTTGTTCAATTTTGTGTGAACTGAAGCCTGAAGATAAAATATCTGCTCCAGAGCAAATGAGCGTGAGGTAGGAGTGTCTGGTTAACATTCAGCAGCCTGGAGTTTGCAGGACTTCAGACGAGCTGTAACGGGGTTTGTTTGAAGCCTGAAAACTGACAGATCTGAAAGCTGTGGCAGAGACCACGGGTTAAAACCTGCTCGTCTCGCATACATGTGTAATCTCAAGGAGCAGCTTTTGTGAGGAGAAGACTTGACCCTTTGTCTAGTTTTGACACATATTTTCCTTTTTAATATCACTTTGAAGAGTATCTGTTGCTGAGCAGAGCTTATTTGGAATATCTGCTGGCTTCTGAAACTATCATTATAAGCAGGACTTGAGCTACAGAGAGATCAAACAGTCTTCAGCTGCTGAACTTCCAGTGCCCTTTCCAGCAGCTGTTGGTATTTTACAGCTCCCAGGATTTATACATTGCAAACAAGTCTTTTGTACAAAGCAGATATGATTTTCATATGCCACAAAGACAAGCAGTCCCAAATCATGGCTCACAAGTAACACACTGCAAGATTATCTGGCGTGTTTGGAGCTGTGCACTCTCCCTGCTCCGGGCAGGATGGGGGAGGAAAGCACAGTGCTGGTCTAATGGGACCTGGCTGCTCAAATCTCAGTGGGCTGGAAAATTATTTTAGATGTTTGACACCATGGTATGGATTAAGAATTCCCTTGTGGGGGTCTGTGTCTCTTCTGCCCAGTGTCCTTTGATGTCCTGGGCTCTGGTCCAGAAGAAGAGACCTCTGACTAGGGATGCCATGGAGAAATTCAAGCAGAAGCCAAGGAGGAGCAGGCAGAGGTGGACAACATGGACCTGGGTTGAAATCTCACGCTTGGGGACAGCAAACGAGGACAAAGCCAGTGTACTACGAGCTCAGCCAGTTCACCGAGATTGGAAAAGCTGCTAAAACCTGGCTCTTTTTTCTGGGAAATATAGAATGACCTTAGACAACACACTGATCTTTTTTTAATGAACAGATGTGCTATTGAGAGTCAGAGCCGGCATCCACAGCTGCCACAGGGCAGTGGGCCTAGCAGATGGCTGAGCTGTCAGCTAAGTTCTTGATCCTGCTTTGTCCAACAGCTCTGCCTTGCCGGTGAGTTTGGAGCCACGGTGGAGCACAGGCACAGACCCTCCAGAGCTTATGGGAGCCCAGGGGCAGCAGCACCTTGTTTGAGGTGTGTATTATTGCTCTGCTCCAGCCAGCCAGCCCTGCTGAAGTGTCTGTGTGTGAAGGGATGGAGCTGAGAGCTGCTTCCCTTCTGTCCTTCCCAGTTTGTTCCCAGCAGGGCTGGTCTGCAACCATTTTGCTGAGTATGCAAAAAGGAATGGGGACAATGAGGGATTTGCTCCATGTTATTTAGATTAACATGTTCACCTTCCCTCCAATAGTGGCTGACAAAGTTACTCAGCTCGTGGGTCTGCAGCCTGGAGAGTTCCAGAGGGGTCATCACCAGGCCCAGGGGAAAAGCAGGGAACAAGCTGGAGTGGAAGTGCATCCTCTCAGCATCATAGTGCCAAGAATGGAGGATTTGGCAAGCAGGTCACTGATGGCCATCAAAGGCTGCCACTGTAACATCCTCTGGGCAAATCACTCAACCTCCTCAAGCCAGAGGGAGGAGAAGGGGAACATCGGCACAGCCAGTGCAAAGCAGCTCTGTTTCTGCCATGCCCCTTCTCTAACCCTGTGTAAGCTGGAACATGCACTTAGCAAGGTCAGAGATGAGCCCAAGCCCTCTGCATGAATAGATCACCCCACACTTCCACAGGTTTTTCATGTACAGCGACACTGGGAGAAGTACAAGCTTGTCCCAAATTAATGTGTCCCTTTTGCCATAAAGGCAGAGGGTGGCTCTGTCATACAGAAACGTGCATCTCAGAAATCCTTTCCAGTGACAATTAGTTAAAAACACTGATTACGCAATTGTCTGACCAGTGACACCACAGTTGAGCGTTTTAATGCACAAAGAACAGCAAGGCTGTTCCATGACTCCCCAACATGTTGCCACTGGCTTTGATTAACAATATAATCCTTACAGAAAATCCAAAAAGGAACAAACCCCCCAAAATTAATGGCTTGTTTCTAGTAACACAGAGCTATAGGAAAGCTACCTAAAAGGCACATCAACCAAAGATTAAATCAATTTTTGCTTCCCTTGCTTGCATGTTGCTGAAGAGCCAGAGCCCTGCAGCTCACTGCAGCCTGTCTCGCCTTTCCTGGTGGCTGTGCCTCGCCTCTCTGCTGTGCTGTCACACAGCCATGCTAATGCTTAGCAGCAGGAACAGTATTTAAGCATATTAGCAAACTCCACCAGTTATTCATATACTTCACTGCACAGACACACTGACAGAACATGATCAGAGCATGAATCACAGGTCCTTTGGTCTATCTTTTTTACACTCAGCAACTATTTCCTTTCTTTGCTACCAAGCAGGTTTTTGAAAGTGACATTTGACTGTGCCAAAATATATTCTGATTGTGCTTGGTTATAGCACATTGTCCTCTCTGTCAGTGTATCAAAGTATGAGCCTAAAAGGTAAAAATATAATCTCTCCACAACACGCTTTCCTTTGGCAGTGCTGCAGAATCATTTATTCAGGGCAAATGGGTTTTCCACAGAAAGGACCCCCTGTGAGGACTGAGACTCTAAGGATTGCTTTAATGCTATTCCCATGCCAGCATTAACTCATATCCTTTCCCTGTACCCATAGGGAGGATTTGTGCCTCTCTCTGCACAGGTTAACAATCATAAATCTGCTTTCTCATGCACTACCAGGCTGTTCTCTTGCTGTATCTGAACTGGTCATGCCTTTCCTCCCCTGCTCCTTTCCAGTGTGACACAGCATCACAGGGTGGTAACAGAAGAACAAGGATCCCACCAAGCAGTGATAGATTTGCTCCAGAAATCCAGCATGTCCTGCTCTGAATCCTCCTTAAAGCAGAGGAGGCTGCAGGTAGAGTGAACATCAGGGTACAATCTATTCTGTCAGCTCGATGTGTCGGTGCACAAATGTCACTGGTTCTGGTGCCCAGCGCTTCCCCATCATTCTTTTGTGGAAAGGATAAAGCCTGTCACTGTAACACTCCCTTCATCCAGGTAACAGCTTGTGTCTGCCCCTGTATCCTTCCTTCCATGCTGAAAGACAATCTTGCTCTGACCTTGAAATTTCTGCCCCTCCAGCATGAGAGGCAGACGGTGTGTGCCGCGTTCATGCACTCCAGGAAGGCACCACAAGCACTGCTCCAGAAACATTCCTGCACAGATGGAAGCATAAGTGCAATCCTGGATTAATGACAGGCTACATAATCTCCCCCTGGCAGTCAGTGGCCTTCTGCTGCCCAGACAAATGTCAGGTTTCGATCAACCAGAAAAACCCGCTGCCTACCAGGACTGTCAACAGCTCAGCCCAGCACTTTGCTGTTGAGAGGTGAATGGGAGAGATGGGGAAACTGCTTTTCAGATATTGGGCTATCAAATGAATGCAGGGTTGCATCTTGCATCTACTCCCTGGTTATGGAATTCCATCCTGGGCTTTGCTAAACTGATAAAGCAGCACCAGCATAAAAGGGGAGACTGACTCTTGAGATGCAGTCCAGCACCCAGAGAATGTGATGTTTCTTTCTGAGGCTGCTGTCACAGCACTTCCATTAACTCTCAGGAGTGCTAGAAACAGGACAGGAAAGCTCCAGAGAATCCTGTTAGTATTTTGCCTTGAAAGACACAAATGAAGATGGGAAATACATTACAGGGGAAGGCTTGTGTTACTTTTCTCTGTATCCAAAGCTAATGCCAGTTGATATGGGGCTACGATTCCAGCTGGGAAATGCAGATGACTTTATAAACCAGAAGGTTTTCTCTCTCCAGCCTTGGTAACTCCTGTTAGTTCTTTCACTCCACTCCTCTTTGTCTCATTCCAGGAGCAGCTGGACTAACTGATGGTTGCTTTGCACAGCACATCCCTGCATTTCACCCACTGCATTGTTCCAAATGGATTCAAACAGTCTGGTACAGCAATCCTCAGCAAAGCACACAGTGCCTTCTGCACAAGCTGGTGCTGGCTGAGCAGATCCTCATTCAGGAATGAAAGAGGTTGGGTGATCCCTTCACAGGTTGCCTTGTGCCCAAGGGGATGTTAGGCTGAGAGACACTTCCAAGCGCCAGGGCCAGAGACAGGATGTCTAATAAACCTATCATTTTGTGAGAGAAGCACAAAGAATTAGGAAATACACAACCTGGAACTAGACAAATCGGCACCATTTTTTTATTGGGCTGTATTGCCTCCTGCAACCACAGAAACAGGGAGTTGCAGAAGGCGAAGAACAACATGAGTTTTCACCTATGACATATATAAAAAAGTGGAAGGGCAAGTAATGGAAAACAGTGAACAGCAAACAAATGTGCTGTGAATAGGCAGTTACTCATGTTGTTTGAATTCCAACACCATTACTGAATGCGCATCTTCTACCTGCAGATGTCAGAGGTCTGCTTCCTGTGCAGGGATCCTGTCCCTGATGGGAAATCACAGAGGGAGTGGGTAGAAATGCCTGCTTCCATTGCTTCTGCTTCCCTCTCCAAGAACTTCCACAGGTGTAGGAATACGCACAGGCTTCCTTACAGCAGTATTTCAGTGCCTGTAGGCCTGGGAAGCTACACCGGAGAAGGTCGTAGGCAGTGATGAGGATTCTGCACTGCTGTGACTTGAGTTCTTATATCATTATACCTGTCTTTCCATGTTAGAAACCAAAACCTGAATCCCAGCTTAATCTCTCCAGGGTTTGTGGACAATAAGAAGGCACCAGAGTTGCTGCTTGGCTGTCCTGACCTGGGGGAAAAGGAGTGCAGAACTGGCTATAAAAGGGTACTGTCTACTCCTACCAAACTGGGCTGACTAAACTGATGGCAGTTATGACTCAGGATGCCTTCGGTGTAGATAGAGCTGCAGAGTCTGAGTTTCTACAGCAACCCACTTCCTCATGCATATAATGTTCTCTCTTAAACATGCTCCTGAAACTGACTTTTAATCAGACAGTTCAGTTAATAAAATGCAAATGAAGTGCACCTCCAGCTATGCGATAAATCTCACTTGCTCTTTACTATTCCTTAGTCAGGCAAAAATCCTACTAACTGATCATTTATCCAATTTAAGACTGGAAAGTAAAATGGAGAGAGATTGTTGTAGTCGTCTAATATTAGCAGCATGCGTCATTAATTTTGCACATATGTTTTTGTCATAACATAATGAAAGTAGCTATTGTAACAGCCACACAGAAGGGAGCATTCTGTTCTTTCCAAGAACCTAAAATCCGCATTTCCCAACCTTTATAATAATTACACAATAGTCATCACTCCTCCAACCTACTCTATCCTTAGATTTCAACTTATGGATGGAGATCACTGCCTCAATATTACTTTAAAGCCAACAACCACAAGATTACTACCATTATTTTTCATTGCTACTAAAACTATTTAGTGCATTTCCTGTCGCAGGACAGTACAAGGTGTATTTTGGTTTTATCAAGGACAAAACCTTCACCCCTGCAGTTGTTTCTAAGCACCACTCATTCTGTTTGCCACAGGCTTGGCCTGATGGCAATTCACAGGAATGGCCACAAGTTTCTGCAGCTGCTTTTCTGGGAGGAATTAAACATTAGGGTGAGGAAAATACACTGAGGTTGTCCTGTTCTGCAGAATTAAACAGTGGCAATTACAGGCACTGAGAACCTTGGGATGTCTGGGCAGGAAAGATAAGGGCTGGGAGAAAAAAATAACAGCCATGTTCACTTAGAGACACTGAAAAAGTCAGTGACTTTCTTGTTAATTATTGATAGGGCAAGGGGCCTGAATAATTTGTTTCCAAATCAATGCCAGAAAAGTTAGTAAATGGAGAAAATCCTGAAATCTGAGTCTAAGCCTGCTGCCTCTAAGGAGTGGAAAAAGAATGTCTTCAAAATTCAAGGCCTGGACTTCCCACTTCTCAAACCAGCACAGAGAGGAGGGGTGACGATATAAGCATGGGAATACAAGATTTCACTATTCATTAATATTTAAAAGCTGAAACAAAGATGTTTGGTTCACTTCTCTTAAGCAGGACCACACTGCCATCACAAAGGGGCAGTTCGAGCTCAGAGTCTCTTCACTTAGGCCCAGGATGGATGAATCAGTTGGGTTTATGGTAAGAGAGGAAAGAAAGTGCTGACCAAGACATAAAAGTTAAAGTGAAACAAAAATTTTAAAGCAAATTTTCCACATATAGGTGAATCAAAATCTGCCTTTTTATCTGGGTACACACCTTCCCAGCTCCAGTGTGAGCCAAATGAACCTCCACAGCCTTAGAAAGTAAAAGCTTTCAAAGGGTTCTAGTCCCATTTGGACTGGTGTGAATCTAGATCACGATAAGAGTCATTCTGCATTTATATCAGTTCAGAATTTGGCATACAGTCCTGACTTCTGTGCTGGCACACAGATCTGCTCCTGTGCTCCATAACAACCTTTTCTAGGAGCTGTATTACTCACACCAGAGATATGAAACTCTGTACTAAACAGGCATTTCAGGAAACACCAAGGCTCCCACTGGTATGCAAAACCCACTAGGATCTGATAATAAAATGACCACCTCAGGGCTTTCGGGAACCATTAAAATAGAAAAGGCTTGTTTTGGGAACCTCATTGCTTGAACTCCATAATTCCAGGTGAAGCTGCTGCTGAATGTGGCCCAGCAGAAGAATGAAATGTAACTGAAGGAATGGAAGGTGAAAAGCATCATGCCAAAGACTTGGGAGCTCAGAGAACACACAAAAGAGCAGAGGAGCTGACAAGCCACCTTCAGCCAGGAGAAGGATGACCTCTTCATCCAGCTGCTGTTATCCATAGGGGATGGTTAAAGGCTCAGGATTCATTGAGGCAGGGCATCAGCTCCCTCAGGTGACTCATAAAAGGCTCCTTTTCAGAATACGGAATGAATAAAGAGCACATGGGGATGATGCATGAGCTTCACAGGCAGCTTGACTGTAACTCAAATAAAGTCCTTAGATAACAAAGGAGACTGAAAAGCCTGCTGGTGAAAGCAAAGGAGCTGCTGTCACAAGTCCCAAGTTCTGGCCCTGGTCCACCACTGATATTCAGTGTGAGCCACAGCAAGTTGGGGTGGCACCTTTTTGAAGTGCAAACTCTTCTTTAGGAACCTGTGTGAGTACAAGCAGAGTTTTTGATGCTTAACTTTAAGAAGCTGTGGCTTCTTCTGTGAGATCAACTGTAACACAGGTATGTTAAGGGAATCTTATTAGCAGCCTTTCATAGGATGAACACTGGATTCCCACCTCTTCATTAGGAACAAGGGAACTTGTTGGATGCTGAGGAATGCCTGGCCCAAATGATGAAATGAAGGAGGGACCTCCTGAGGCAGCTCCTGGATGTGAAGGAGATGACAGGAGGGCCAGCAAGTGGATGCTGGAGGATTAGCTCAGCCATTTGAAATGGCACTTGGAAGGGCTGGAGGATATCCTGGAAAGAAAAGTGGGTATGAAGCTGGAGAATATCCTGAGAAAGAAAAGTGGGTATGAAGCATAACAGGAGGTTTTTTCTGCCTTATTCTTCAGGGAAATGAACCCAGCCAACCATTACAGCTCTTCCATTCAGAGCACCTTTTGGGATGCTCAGATTTACTCATCTCATCTCCCCCACAGTTTCTTATACTGTCTTCCAGCATCTCATACAACCTGGGATGGATTTAATTATTCACTTCACCCTCCCACCTGATAGCAATAGTCATTTCACAGGAATTTTTAGGGATCTCTCTACATAAAGACATTGTATTTCCTTGACATTCTTTATTAACTAGACCCACTTTTACATAATGATGCTGGTAGGCCTCTGCTTATAACATGTCTCCCTCTGCAGCCGTGTAACTCTTTTCTATCCAGCCCTGGGGAATGATTCTCCCTCTCCGGCACCTGAATTGTTTTTTATTTAATGTAATTGGAGAAGTTTTAAATCTGCACCAGAGCAGCCATGTGGCTGTCTGCTGCTTCTTCTGAAGTCAGTGTTAACTTCCACAGGATGTTAAACTCACAGATGCCTCATATGCTTCAGAATTTATTAAACGAGTCTCAGATTCCTTCTAAAGAAGCACAAGTTTCCAGTGACATTTTGTCCTGCTGCTGCTAACGGCTTGTGTGATCCACAAAATCCTTTTCCTGTCTGCAGGCATTAGACCACAGGGTTCAAACTTAGATGTCTCTGCTTGGAATGACTCAGTCACTAAATGCCAAAAGGAGAAAAGGGCTTTGGAGGGAGTTCATCAGGCAGAAATAACCATTTCATTTTTCTTTATTCTCTCCCATTCTCATTCTCCCGGTCTGAGGAAAGGAAAAAGCCCCATTGTCTACTTGGATCAATGCTGTGAGACTCCAGCATGCTGCACAAACAGGAAGAGGCCGTGTTCTTCTAGGTATTAACTCATAGCAGCACAGAGAAGTGTTGCCAATTTGTGCCACTGCCCAAAAGAGCTGTGTGAATTCTGAGGGTGAGCAGGATGCTTTGGGAAGAGTCACTGCTGGACCGAGCTCTCGTGGGCCCATTGAAAACCACACATGAAGCTTGTGCTGCCCTCCAGAAGCACCTCAGATAAATTCTTTGGGTTTTCAGTCTGTTGCCAGGGCAGGGTTTAGCTTCTCACCCAACTCTGTGCACTAGTCTTGGCCTCTCCCTTCTTGGAAAACTGAGGAGAACAAGGTGAGGAGAACAAGGACAGGGGAACAAGGTGAACCACCTGCCCAAGAACAGCAGCCAACCTGCCACTCGAATACCTGAGGTGAGGTGCAGTTGCCATGTCTCTATTTTAGTGTCTCTATTTTAGATGACCCTCTTTGGTCTGGTTTCAACATGTTAGGCCCTTCTGATAAACATCATCTATGTGTTTGCTGTGGCTGCCCCATCCCTGGACTGTTCAAGGCCAGCTTGGATGGGGCTTGGAGCAACCTGGGATAGTGGAAGGTGTCCCTGTCATGGCAGGGGCATGGAATGGGATGGTCTTTAAGTTCCTTCCAACACACTCATTCCATAATTCTATGATTTTATGTTTGTTACAAAGTCTTTTTTCACACTTATTCCCCTTTTTTCAACTAGCTGTAGGACAACTCTGAACAAGAAAAGAAAATCCATGGCAGGATGAAAAAGGCTCATCCTAAAGCAGAGCATGACCTCAAAGTGACAACTGCCAACCTCATGAGATGAAATAAGCTAAACTTAGAAGATGTTCTAAGGAATTTTCATGGTTTAATGTGTCAGTTGGAATGGAATTTCCCAGGGTACAAAATCCTACTGGGTGCAGTTGTGCTACGTCACAGCTCTGACAGCATCAGATGCAGCTGAAAAGTCCCTTGACCATAAATTCACTGGGAAAATTCACAGTTATACCCAGATTTCTTCAGCATTAACCCAATGACAAGCACAAGTACAGTTCAGTAATTCAGGCGGGCAGAATCAGAAATACAAGATTTTGTTTCCTAAGTCTTTCTCTGACTCATTGTCTGATATTTGTAATTCATCTTCCACACTCACCCACATATGAAATGTGTATAATAACCAGGAAGCTATGAGGCTTAAATGATTCATGTTTATGTAAGGCCTTCTGATCCTCAGATAAAAACTGTTTTAGAATTTCAAAATATTACCACAAATTAGAACTTTATTTTAGTGTCACTATTGACTACTTCAGTGATGGGTCTGCCAGCACTGCTCTGAGAAACCTCCCCTTAGAAATTAACTTCCTGAAACACAAATATCCAGCTCTATATTATCCAAACCACTAATTTACCTAGTTAATGAACTAAGTAGCAAAGGCAATGTGTACAGTCATTAATACACGCTGCAAGCTTTGCTAATTCAAATTCTCCACAGGGAGTACAAGATCCTTGTACTTCAGAGCAAGGCCACCAGGACACTTAAGTGACAGAAGAAAAATTAAGTGGTTTAGTCCTTCAGAGCTGCAAACAGCCTCAGCTTCCCAGGCTGCTTGAGCCTTTCTGTGCAGACCACTTAATGATGGGGTAAGAGGAGCTTCCACAAAGGAAAAAGGGACTTAAATGCTCTGCCAGTCCCACTAAGGAGACAGGACACTAAATCTCAGCTGTTCACTACAGAGCAGAAACACTGATTTGGCTAAATTCATTTGCTGTAACATCCTACCTTTGCCACCCCACAATAGACAGCTCGTGCAGCTTTGACTTTTTGATTAGACTGAGTTGGCATAAAAGATAAATACAGCCCTTTAAACCTACCCTGTTAATATGGAGTCTGGAGCCTATCACTCCTTAAACCCTTAAATAACAGAACCAGCTGAGATCTAGTACTTCTTTTTCCCTAGGCAGATGCTGATGTTTTTTTCTACAGCAGATTCTGACTTCTCTATGAGCTTGTGAAACCCCTGGGCTTGGAAACATTTGCCTTTTAGCTTCCAGTTACTAAACAGTTCAGCCAGCTCTGAATCCAGCTTGTCTTGTGTATTATCCACTCACTGGAAACTCTACTGTGAAGTCTAGGGAACTCTGTGTTCACTGCAGATCTCCTGCCATGCTGCTCTGACCAGGAGAAAGGTGATGTGCTCCAGGATCCCCCTCAGGCAGTCAGCAAAGATGTCTGAAAGACCTTTCCATGGACTCTACTTTCCTCCAAGGTACTGTCCCTCTCACTCTGGAAGGAAAGGTGATAAATCAAACAAGAAATGAGGCCACAGTTCACAGGATGTAGTGTTACCATTCTGAATTAAAATATTTATTTCATCCAAGTATTTCAGTGTTCAAATATTAAACACTCAGCATTTCAACAAAAGCATGACACACAAACCTAGATTGCAGCTATTTCTATGAACAAGCCTCTATTTTCCTCAAGTAACCAAATCAGCTTGATTATATTCCTGAAGGCCAAATTCCAGCATCATGCAGGAAGCCAACCATCAGCTGTCTGTTGAAACACCTGGCCAGGCATTCCTGCTTTTTTGGCTCAGTATTCCCAGCTGTAGATCTCTCCCAGGAAATAAAATCCAGTTGAGCTGACAAACATACAGAGAAGGGAGTGAAAAAAGTAAGATTCTTGTTCATATTCCCACAAGTTTCTCACACATCTCCTGCTCAGAGACACTGCTGTGCTCGTGTGTGTACTTCAGTCACTCCAGATAGTGAAGAGCTGGAAGAAGACCTGGAAGCTGAGGTTATATTTGAATAGAATGCTCTGAACATGTTCTAATCACTATTACAAATTGATAGCATCAATAATAAAGAACATTTCCATTTCAATTCACTTTAGAAATGTGAGCTAATTAATTCTCATCCCTATCAGGAGATAGGTCCATGTTGTCAGACACCTTGCAAGTGGGAAAGCATGTAGAGGAGCTTGTCCAGTGGCACAGAAAGCAGCAAGGTCTGTTCAAGCAGGGCAGGGCCACAGGAAGAACACAGTTGCCATGGCTGAGATGGCAGAGCTCACAGAGATGTTCCAAAGTGAAAGCAAAGCTGGAGATGGGCAAACAGCTCATGAAAGCAGAAAAGGGTAATCTCAGTGTAAGCATGGATTCTCTGCAGAAATCCAGGGGGAGAGACCAGCAGGGAATTCCTCACCAAACCAATGCAACCACAGGTGCAGCCATGAGTGCAAGGCAGGATTCAGCTCTCCAGTGGGAGCTGCTGATGCCAGGAAGCAGCTGTTGGCAGCTGATGCTGAACACTGCCCATCCTGGCTGATGGAGCAGGCACCCCCCTCACAAAGGTCAGGACACTGCGCTCCCCCAGGCTACTACAGTCATCCCAGTGCAATTGCCAACTGGAATAAACTGAGTTTGCCAGGGAGGGAGGATATCTTGGCCCCTGAGGCCTTACTCAGCATCGTATGACTGACCTCTCTCTTCCAGCTGAACTCCCATGCTCATGTTCACCAGCTGGAAGATAACCTGGCTGAGGCCAGTGCCCAGCTGGCTGCAGTGGAGGAGAGCCAAGCTGAAAATAAAGCCATCAGGCTCCAAGGTAAATTCCTTGACAGCTTTGTGCAATGTTACTTCCCTCGGATCCCTCTCTTCCCCTACATTTCATCCAGCTCTGGCAGCCCTGCCCTGTCTCCTCTCGCAGATCTGCCCAATCCATCTCTCTCACTCCAGTCATATTGAATTAGTTCCTCTCCTGCTTCTTTATGCAGTTGTTGCACAGCCAAAACGAGCCAGCTGAGTTGGGAGTACCAGGAAGCTCAGAGCAGGCTTAACCAGATTGTCCAGTAAAGATTTCTCTCACTTTGCAAGCAGATGACTTGAGGAGGCTGCTGGATGAGGAGTACAAGATGCTGGGGAGCAGCAGTTGCCTGCAGCGCCTGCTGCTGTCATGGGTCATGCACTGCCTGCTCCTTTGAACGTTCTCCACTTCAGAGTAACAAATCTGTTCTGTTAGCCCTCACAAAGAAGAACTTCCTCATACAAGTTATTCTCTGGGCTTGTCACCAGCTGCACTTGGAGGGGATGTGGGGTACATGAGCCCTGTATGGATTTGGAAATAAGATATGGAGTCTCCCATGAGTTGGCAGCAGAGCAGAATACACACAACCTCCTGATTCTCAGTCCACTGTCCATTTGGTGGATTGTGCAGCAGTTTATTTGCAGAGATCACATAAATCTGGCTCAAAATATATCAACATTTCATCTCCCTGTCTGACACCTGTGTCTTGGAAATTTCTGCTTATCTCCAAAGAGTAATTCTAGTGCTGCACCTGTATATCACCAGTCTGGCAAGGATTCTGTGTTCAGAACAATCACCAAATGGGTTTACTGTCATAATTCTTTGAAACACTGTTTGAGAGAAAACAGGGACGGTGACAAGCCAAGTTCTGTTTTCAGTTGTATGAGCTCAATTCAATTCACTGCAATACAGCAGAAACCAGGTAAGGAAGAAAAACTTGGCTCCTGAACAGGAAGATATTTTGAAAGCTGAGCTGTTTCTAGATGGTCCAGAGCTGAGTGGTTCAAGTGGAGCTGGTGCTACTTTGAGTGCTGCATGGCTGCTGTGGGAGCCCAGCCAACACCGAGCAGGATTTGGACCTGATGAAAAAACAGCTGGAGGAAGAGGAGAAAAGCAAAGCTGAGCTGCATTGCCTGGTTTCTAAACTCAACACTGAAGTCACAGTCTGGAGGACCAAATAGAGGATTGATGCCACTGAGAGAACCAAAGAGCTGGAGGAAACCAAGTGAGCACTCAGCTTTCAGGGAGTCTGGGGCTTAGGGCAGTCTCGTTATTTAGTTTGGCTGCTGAGTCACAGCTTATGGATGTGGTCTGTTGGGATGTAATTTGGTAAGAGAGAGAGAAAGCAAAGGGCTCCAGCCAAGAGAAGGAAAACAATACTTGCAATAACAGAGACTATTGAGACCTAACACGGGTATACTGACAACAGAAAACAAACCTTTCTGATAAAGGCTTGAATTTGTGTAGCCTTTTTTAAATTCAACAGGACTTTACTCTTCCATTAGCCCTACAAAAGCCACTATAAATTCCTAAGGATAAAGCAAGCACCAAAGTTTTTATAGTCTGTTGTCTGAGACTGCTGTCAAGATACCATCTTTTCCCTGGTGAAAACAGTGATGGTGCTCAGGAAGTGAGGGCTGCTGATTCCACCACTCTTCAACTCCATGAGCTACTCACCAGGATATTTCCTGCCATCTTTACTTCAGGACAAAGTTGGCTGTGAGGCTCCAGAAGCAGAGGAGACAGTGGGATCAGTCCAAGCCTGGGCTGCCAACATGGAGAAAACTAAGCAGAGGCTTCAGAATGAAGTGGAGGAACTCACTGTTGACTTGAGAAGGCAAGAAATCCAGCTACCCAGGATTGTACTCAGCCTGACCACCAAGATCTAAGACCTGGTACCAGAGGCTCTGGGAGTCTTTCTGTTAACTCAGGTCGGCTTTGATCCAGTCCCTTATTTCTTAAGGTCTCTCTATTAAACGTCAAGCAATCTGTATGGCCATGAGAAGCAAGGATAAGACTTCTCACATCAAGAGAAAACCCAGATGAGAGCCACAGCTAATTCCTGGGAGCACACAGCATGCTTCTTATAAGCTCATTAGCTGACTTCCAGAAACAAGAGTACAGCTTAAGCAAAAGCCCTTCTTTACTGTAAGGCAAGGTATTCATCTTCCTTTAAAGGATAATGATATCCTGCTTTGAACTTTTCAGTGTTGCAGTACTGCTGGGTTGGCCACTGGTTATTAACCACCAAACTCAAAGCAGACCTAAACAACACAGTTTAAGCACCAGATCCTTCATTAAATTAGTATTTCCACTCTTGCTCATGTTGGTGTAAGAGCATGAATAGTAGTGCAACTGTGGGATATTTGAATAAAAATGTTACTTAAAATAGGCACAAAGGCTGCTCCAAATCCATTGAAGTCCTTGGGTACCTGCCAATGCCTGCAGTTGGGTTTAGAACAGATCCCAAGAGCCGAAAATCCCACATACAGCATTGCATTACTGGGCTGAAAAAATCTGTTTCCCCATGCCTTTCTTTAATGAAGCAGTTCTTTAATCTATGGTTCCTGTGGTGTACTTGTCACCATGGTATCTGAACACATGTGTGGATCATAAGGATATGTAGAATATTTGTGATTAAAAGCTCCTAGGAAAGAAAAGTGTACCTTTATTCTTTCCCTTCATGGCAAGCAGTTAAACACAGTCTAAAATAGTCATGAATAACATCTTGTTTGTAACTGAATCTGCTTTGAAATAGAAAAAGTGACACTGATCAACCCAGGCAATTACCAACAGCACATCTGCACAAGGAACATCTGAAGTGGAAAACATTAGCTCCACAGCAGCATCATTATAACCACAGGAGCAAGGAAGACTATCACACTGATGGGAACTGGGTGATCTTGTTAAATTCCTAATGGTGAGGAAAGACAGCCTCATAAACATTTTAATCATCCATTCAGAGTGACCAAGAGAAACAGTGCCAGTCTTTAGAATGGCTGCCAATTTAACTGTGACTGGCTGGCAGGACATGCAGAGAAGTGAAGTGTGAAAAAACTTGTGTCCAGTGAATGTTTGGCTTTATTTTTCCAGGCCAGTGCTGCTTGTGCTGCTCTGGACAAGAGGCACAGAGCCTTTGGTAAGATGCTAAAGGAATGGCAAAAAAAGGGCAAAGAGCTGCTGCAGGTGGAAATAAAGTCACAGAAAGAATGTACACAACTGAAAATATAGAGCTTAAGGCTGCCTATGAAGAATCCTTGGAGCACCTGGAATCTATGAAGAAAGAGAACAAGGCCCTTCAGGTTAAGTACTGGTTTGACTTACAACAATTCTGTACGTCATAAGCCCCTTGATTCCTACTGAATGGTCTCTTGGGATTATTCCAGCACCAATTCCACTTTCCTTATTTCTAGCAGTGCTTTCAGTGTCTGAGGACATTAATTTGGTGCAATGAAAGAGAGGCTGCAGTGCCAGTTCTGGCTACCAGCATCCTCTAATTCTGAAAAATTCACTTGGGGGGCTGTTAACAACAGCCAGCTTTACCGTGGGAAGATGACATTCCCTTTAACCTCCGTGGAGAGGATTCAGCATCTCCAGCAATCAGTTCAGAGCCAGTCAGTCAGATTCCTCTCTGTCTCCCTCTTTGCATCCCTTCTCCATCCTGGCTGTTCAGTGATAGCAGTTCCCTCCCCTTTTTTTTCACACTTCTGTAAATTACAAAATTTGATTTCTGACAGGATGCTGGAAGGTGACACTGTAAACTGTAAACATTTAAAAGATTCTACAGCCTGCTGTCTTTGTGGCCAAAAGAAAACAGTGATGGACACTCTGGCACACACCCAGTGTTTCCTGGACTTTCCCCCCAGCTCTTTGCTTCAGCCTCCATCAGCTGGCAGAGAGCCCCTCTGCTGCAGGGAGATGATGTGGTGTCCTGTTCCCATTTTGTGAGAGCAACCATCTGAAAGGGGGAGAGGGGAAGGCTGGATAAAAACTGTGAAAAAATTCTCTTTATTTAGTGGGCTTCATTCTTCCACCTCTGTGAACACATGCAGCTAGCAGGGCTCACTCAGAAATCCAGGATAATATTTAGCAATGAAAGAAAAGGGCAGCTGATATAAAGTGACTGAAACCATTTCATGCTATTTCCAGTGAAAGGATCTGTCTGGTGCATTTGGTAAAGATCATAGTCCTGAAATAAACCTATCACAAGAAATATCTGTTTTCTTCCCTAAGGGAAATTAAGCATCTAATCAATCAGCTGAGGAAGGGAGGGAAGAACACTCAGGAGCTGCAAACGGTGAGGCTGGAGATTGAGAAGGACAAACTGCAGGTGGCACTGGAGGAAGCAGAGTCTTCCTTGGACGTATCAATGCTGCAGATGTGAGAGATTCCTGCCAGCCTGGTGCTTGCTGCCCACATACCACCAGATGGATTTTGTATGTATAATCACGTAGACCATAATTACATTATGTACATAATAAGGCTGCAGCACGGAGGTTTTAAGTTAGACATTAGGGAAGTATGATAATCATTAAGGGGAATTACTCCTTGGACCAGATTGTCTGGAGGTTACAGGCTCTGTTACTGGAAGTTGAGTGCAGTCTGGTCTCACATCAAGTGGGACTCATTTGGCAGGAGGTGATCCAGTTTTTATGCAGTATATTTTTAGGATGACCTCTTGAAATCTCTCCAGCCCTGTTTTAAAAGAAGGTATTCTTGAATAGCTTGGTACAAAGTCCTGGTATCTCAGTTTTAACAGGTTTGAAAAGTTACTATATTTTTATTACTTGGTGGGCAATAATTTGATACAAGGGCTGGATCAGACTCAAGATAACAGACTGCTGTACCATATGCTTCACTGGAGTCCACAGAAACACTCACCAGCATGCAATTGAGTCTCTGCAGGCGAGTCTGGAGACTGAAGTGGAGTGCTGAAGACCTCTGCCTGGAAGTGATGGACACTGACCTGACCAGAATGGAAATGCAGCTGGATTGTGCCAGCAGGAACAACAGTTGAGCTTGTCTGGACCTGAATAAACTGCAAGAGCACGGCCAGGTAAACCAGAGAGGCTGGATGCAGCTCCTGGATGGAAAATAACACCAGTTCTGTTTTATACTTAAGCAACAAAGCAGTAGATTATGTACTGTTGTTTAGACAGAAATGTTGAACACGCTGAGAATTTATATTCAAAAGCCCTGACTCTCCCACTCACACCAATTTCAATCTGCAGTAGTTTCAACAAATCTTATACAACACAAGCATTACTATCAGCTTTTGTCAAACTGAAAACCCAAGAACTATTTATATGTAATTAAACCAAAAAAGTTCTGTGTTTAAGAGAAGTTGTGATTGCTGTTTGAATAGGATAGCCAAGAAATGGACTGGAAACTAACAGAGACGTAAAACTAGAGAGCTTCCTTCAGCTCTTCATTGCTAAAATAAGACTAAGTAAGAAAATTAGTGAAAAGCTGTCTCTTTGTTGGAATAAAGTGATACAACTGCTGCCAAAAACCCAATTCTAGTAACTTAAAGACTAACAACAAAGATTCTATCTTCCTATACACATCTATACACACACAGACACACACACACACTCAAACCTAACCTGTCCTCAGTTACATCAGCCTCAATCAGAAACAATTTTCTTAAAGTCAGTGTGGCTACAATGACAGGCAAACAAGATGCTGAGAGAGCTGGGGTTTTCATGAGGTTTGGTTTTAAGGTTTGCTTTTTCAAAAAAATAAATCTGGCATCACCTTAAAGAACAGCTTTGCAGAGAGACCCTCTACAACTTTCAGCATCCTCTCTCTCCATTGTTTACATTAATCTTTCATCTGCTTTCAGGACCTTTGGATCCAAAGGGATGAGGATGCTTGCCAGCACAAGGAGCTGCAGGAGCTGTATGTGCTGCCTCTGCCCACCTCAGAGAGAGCTGGAAGAAGTGCAGGCTGACCTGGAGGGCAGTGAGCACTCTGGAAAACTCTAGGAGCAGGCAGAGGTCATGGAGAAGGCATGATGAACTCAGTGTCCATGCACAGAGAAAATACAACTATTTATGCATCAGAGTTTATGTGCGTGTGGTTTAACATTAAATCTTAACTCTGGGTAAGAAATGCAGGATTAGGCCAATAATGGATAAATACCAGTGGTCCATAAGGCAAGTCTGATAACTCTATGGTACATGAACAGCTCAGTCTTTAAAGATATTACACCAATGACAGGATTTTCACAAAAGCACCATCCTGGCCCAGCTTTGCTCCTAGCAAGGCTTATGGAAAGATTTTTAGCAAATTTGGTGGAACAGTAAAGACACTGCTGAGGGAAAACCCACCCTAAAATGAACAGCATAAAATTCTGCCTCCGTTGAAACCACAGTTTTACAGTTGTTTCCATGGTGCTCAGATTTCTTCCATGGACTGTAGCCCTCAGTGAGATCCACTGTAGTGAAATGTGAAGCCTCTTTGCAATTACAGACCGCAGTATGAAATAACATACCTGCCACTTCAGTTTGTGCACAGATTTATGAAGCCACTTTAACATTCACCATTAGAGTCTGCAGTGCTTTTCCATCAAGACCACCCATGATAACATTTCCAAGGAGAAGAGTGTAACTTCTGGAAAGGACTGATAATCCAAGAAGCACTTCTCAGCTGCAATTACAGTACATTGGTTATAAAAACTGAGTCGTAAACGTGGCTTTTATTCAAGCAGGTTAAAAAATACAACCAATACATTCCCCTCCAATTGACCAATAATAAAAGGATATGTTTTAAGCAGGTGAGCTGCTATCTCCATACTAAATTGGGGGTTTAAAACTTATTTGTTTTATAAAACCCACATAGCACTGAACTTGTGCAGCATTCTGGAACACAATGGCACATTTACATGATGTTGTTTTGCTGAAGAGCAGTCTGTGTTACTAGAATGCAATTTTTCTATTAAAGCCTTTGTAGCTCTCTTCCATAGAGTGTTTTTATTATTATTATTATTATTATTTTTACAGCAGCAACAACAACAGTCCTCCAATGATTCAGATCAGTAAGCAATAAGTGCTAAATAAGCTGTGGGGCTCATATTTTCCATGAGATAAAAAGACACATCCATATCATAAACTGTGGAGCAGAAGCTATGTTTGTTGAGAAAGCAATTAAATACAGCTTCAGTTGGGTCTAAAGCCAGCTGCTGATATTGCAGCAGAGCTTTGAAATAAATAATACTGGAATATAAACTCATATCCCACAGAAATTCAGAAAAATGGACGCAGACTTCAGGTCTTGGTAAACAACAGGGTCTGTTTCTGTCTCAGTGGTGTAACATTTTATCATTCACAAATCATCTCTTTGGCAGCTGATTGGAAGAGAGGAGCAGATAAGAAAGATGTTTTGGGTCTCTAAGAATTCTTTCTGCCCTCTAAAATCAGTTTGTTTACTATTAAATGAAAGCTGGGGCCTGACCTTCAACACATTACTAATGAGCACAAGGAAATCATCAGTAAGCACTGAGCAGGTGATGAGGGAGCAAAGAAAGCTGTGGCTAATGTAAGTCACCTCCCCACATTTCTGCCCTTTATGGTGGTAGCTGGAAACTTTCAGGTATGTATTCCATTATTTCTCTCCAGTGCTGATTTGAAAGCAGTGTTAATAACAGATGTCAGCACTTGCATTGCTTTTTATGATCCTGAAAGGCAGAATGCATGTTAGCTCTCTGATTGCAGCCTGACAGAATTAATCCACAAAAGAAGAAATTCACTTTCACTCTGCCTCCCTGGTAATCTGCATCACAGATGGCACCCTGAGGAATTCCTCCATTTCCTCTTGATTTGTCCTTTCTTTCACTTATTACACAACTCCACTCCTCACACCTATGAGCCCTCCAACAAAGAGTAGGCTGGGTTCCCTCTCCAGCGAGTCAGTGGCATTCGGAATTGGCAGAGGGGAGCAGAGCTGCCAGCACTGAGCAGATTGCTCCTTTGGCACTGTGCTGACAACTGGCACTTCCCAAATATCACAGCTAGCTGGAGATTTAATGCACAGCATTTCCTCCCAGACTGACACTGAGCCTTCTGCCACCTTTGTGCTTTCTGTTACTGTGTGCTCAATGTCTTCACCCTCCACCTACAGCACATGTTCAGCCACCTTCTTTCCACTGGAGGGTGGAAATAAAAGCCTGAAGTGTCATTAGAATCTAAACTATTGATTTAATAACAGGTGGGGATAACACCTTTGACTAGTTCAGTTGTTCAAAACAAGCGCCCCACCACCTGGTTTATGGTTCAATCTAGACTTGTCCAAAATGTCAGGGATTAATTCCAATTATTTCAGTGAACTCTAGAGCCAGCCTTCAGAAAGGCAGCCTGTGATACACAATAAAATTAAAGAAATGGCAAAATTCCTCAGAAGGTAACGCACAGATTTCAAATCTACATATCCTGGCTTTCCATGATCTGTATAAATAGCTGTGCTCTCAATCTGTTTCATACCTTCCTCACAGGCTTCCTGTGTGGCAAAAGATCTGTGTCAGGAGCAGGATCATTATGTGCACCTGGAAAAGATTAAGAACAACTATTAAATTGCAATAAAAGACCTGTAAGTCAAGATGGAATAGGCAAAACAGTTAGCCCAGAGAGGAGGGGGGGAAAAAAACCCCATTATGGAACGCCAGGGTAAGAAAAACATGTACAAATATATTAGAAAGATTATTCCAACAGAGCAGCTATGAAACTCTGTTCTGCACCTGAGCTTCCACATTCAGCACAAATACCTGAAAAGGAATATTTTCATTTAACAACCAGGATGTCCCAAAGGGAATGCACTAATTCAAGGAAATCCAGACTAGGCAGAAAAGCTGCATGTGGAATACTCTGAACCCACTGAAGCACAAGGGAATTTCAGCACTTTGCACCCCGTGCAGAACTCATCCATCAGAATCTTTATGGTGCCTGAATGCAGCAGTAACAAGCCACTGCTTTCAGCAGCTGATCTACACCCACAAAGGAGAATTTGGAAGGTGTGCTGTCATCAGCAGCACGACCTGCTTTTTATTTTTCAACTGCAACAAAACTCTAGAGCATGAACAACTTCAAATTCCTGGGTAGATACCATCATCCTATTTCTGACCCTCACAATGGCACATCAATTGTCCTTCTGCTCCTCTTCAGATGAAGGAACTGGAAACAGAGCCAGACGCCAAACAGAAACACTGTGTGGAGACTGAAAATTCTGCACAAGAACAAGAGATCTCCAAAGGAGATGGTCTTCCACACAAAATGGCTACAAAACCAACCAGATGGGAAAGATGCAGAAAAACTGTAAATGAGGAGGCTGTAGCTCTTCCTTGCTCCAGTTCATTGTTTCATCACTTGGGATTTTGACTGGATGAATCTGACAGGTCCCTTCCAGCTTGAGGTGTTCTGTGATCACACAATGGCACCTGGTACACACCAGGGGTATTTTCCCTCTCCAAAACACATGCTGCAGGAAGCACATGTTCAGTTCATACTCACAGCATCCCTACACATGTGGACCTTTGTAGACCTTTGCAGACCTTTTGAGACAGTCACTGGAATGCGTGCATCGCTCTCTACAAAGGATTGTTCTCCTCTGCTTCTGTGCAGCCACTTCCTGTCCTCAAACACAGTCTCTGATGTGTGCACAGACATGAACACACAATTTATTAAATACTTATTAACTGCCACTCTTCAGGGTCATGCCCATTCTCCTCACTTTGGTGTCATCATGCACAAATTTCAGGCATGTTCCAGGTCAATTTTTTCCAGTGCAAAGATTTCTCTTATTAAATCAAACAGTTTCTGGTACAGGAACAGAGCCTGGCCAATTAAAGGAAGTCCATACACGAACTAGAAGATGCAGAGGAGAGGGAGATGGGATGGCTGCATTGGCTCTAAACAAACTGCACACCAGGCACTGTGTCTCAAGCTTTGGTTCCTGGGGAGGTTATCCAAGGCCTCCATCCTCTTCCTCTCTGTCAGTGGCTCAGGGAAGCTGGAGCTCACGTGTTTGAATCCACCTGCCATGAATTTATTAGAGCAGAAAAGGGTGTGGGATGGAGATGAGGAAAACATAGGTGTGTTCTCAACACCAGCTGACTCATGCAGTTCCCTGTGAAAGGGAACAGAGATATTCCTCAAGTCTCTTTAGGCACAGAGGTATTTCTGGAACACCTAATGGATAGTACAGATATGTTTTCACTAATGGTAAAACAGAAAGGGAAAAGGAGAAGCATCCTTCTGCTCCTCAAATGGATGCACAGTAAGGGCTAAATCTGTTCTTAAGGGCACCAAAACTGCACAGCCAGGACCACTCTTAGGAAAAGCCCCCCTCATCCTGGCACAATTCCCCAGGATAGTTCTGTACACTCCAGCAGGGAAGACAAGGAGCAAATCTACACAAAGCAAATACCCAATTCCTACACCTTCTCCTTCCTCTGGGTCAAAAACAAGAGCTAGCATCTCAGTGTTTCTAAAAGTGATTTCTTCCCACAGCAAGAGGTTTGATGGGCCTGTGCCTAAACACTGTAGCATTTCTACCTTCTTTCTTAAGAAGGTTTTGAAAGGTAAAGAAGGTATTAAGGCAACACCACTTCAATGTCCTCTTTTCTTCCAGAGTACTGTTCCAAAGAGCTGCCCACTGAAACATTGCTATAGCATGAAAAAAAACCCAAAAGGTTTGAGATATCAAAGTGGCCTGCAGGAGAATTATAAGACAGAAAAAGTGTGAAAGAATCTGCAGACAAAAGAATTATCTGTGTGTCAGACCCAAAACCTTGCAAATAATACCTCCCTGGTATATCTGGAATGATGGAACACATCCAACACTATGTGAAGGATCTGTGCTAACAGAGATGTAGGATTTTTCAAGTCAAGGATAGGAGATGTGATCCAGGTCATCTCTTGCAATTCCTCTCATCAGTAGCCTTTATTCATAGTCTTATTAAGGCTTATTGTATGGGGAAAAACTTGTATTTTTCACAGTGAGAAAGCAGTATATCATACTCTGCTCAAACTTCAAATGCAAGGCATAGCAGGGTGCTGCAACAGGAGGGTAGAGAGCACAGAAAGAGCAAATTCAAGTGAGCTGAGAGGCAAAAACAGCTCCTGTGGCAATGCACACCTAGAATGCACTCAAAGCATGACCTTTCATCACCAATGAATTACCTGTTTGTGTATCTAACAGCCTGCTTCTGGAAGATCTCTCTTTGACTAGCTGCTACCCTGTAGCTGAATGAGGATGTCTCAGCTTAAATCTTTTTCATATATATCTTAAGGTCAGATTGCATCTAAACCACTTTCACTAAGATCAGTTCAGCCTTGCTTGTGAGGCTTTAATCTCAAAAGCATCGGCATCCTTCCTGGATTAGCACAGCGCAATTGTATCAGCAGGAACAGTGGTGGAAAATTCTTCGGGAAGCTTTATTGGAGACAGGGTCTTAGCTTTTAATGCTTAAAACCTCTGCAGAGTTCCTCATTTAGATGCTCTCCCTCCATCTGGTGAAAGTCATTTTGTAAACATAAAACCGTACTTAAAACGTAATTTCGTTGCTGTTGCGTAACTCTACTCGGCCTAGTTGTGTGTCTTTAATCCCTGCATCTGAGTAAGTTTTATTGTTAAGCCAATTAGGGCTGCACTGATTACACATCTCGCAGCCACTGAGCCACAGGACCACTGACAGAGGCCATCGACTCTCACCTCCTTCCTGAATACAAGACCTTGTATTGCACTTTTGCCATCCTGACAAATATTTCGGATCCATTCTTAAAACTTCTAAGAGCAGCCCTACATCCTGTCAAATCAGTTCCTAACACAGGGCTTCACTACTTCAAAGGAGTCACTGGCAATTTTTTACCTAGATCTGCCTTGTTGTTATCTTAGCTTATGACTTCTCACCCTACCCTGTGGACATAAGAGAACAAATTGTTCCTTTCCTGAGAGCAGCAGCCTTTTATCTATTCCAAGACTACACACATCTTCCCTCAGTTTTCTGTCCTCTCAACAGGCACGGCTGAAGTCATGTGTTCAAAGACCCTGATCATTATTGCCACCTTTTTCTCCAAATCATCCACTTTTCTCTGGTGCACAGGTCTCTAATGCTCCTCTAATGCAGCTCGCAGAGCAGGATTCCTCTGCGTGTGTTACTTGGATTTTCCTACCCACGTGGACCTGTGTGGTGTTTACCTCATCTGCAAAAAGATATTTTTTGTTCCTGTTCAGCTTTTGACCCTCAGCAGCCCCTCCACCCTTCCCTGCCTGCAACACAGCCAGCTGCCCTATTCTTAGTGGTGTAGCTCTGAAGCTGATGGTGTTGAAGTGAACAGCAGTGCACCTGCTGTTTAACCACATCCCATTTTTTCCAAAGAGCTCCCATTTTGAATCCTGGTTCAGCCACTGTGTTTATTCTGAACTTGATCTCAGCTCCAGGGGCAGTAATTGCATTATTTCACCATAGATGAGTAATGCACAGGTAATTCCCTGTACAAGCACTGATACTAAGTACTTCTTCTCTCAACCAGTTTTGCAACTCCTTTAGAGCAGTATCACCTAGACTGGTTTCCCAGTTTATTATTAGAATATCCTGCAAGCCAGTGTCAGAAGCTCTACTAAAAATCAAGATATATGACATACATTGCTTCGCCCTTATCTGCAATCCTTGTTATGCTGCCAGAAGAGGAAATTAGATTGGCTCAATTCATTCCTGACAAAGCCATACTGGCCAGCATTCACCTTCTTTTTTTTCCTTTGAGATGCTTATAAACTGTTTATTTTCCCTCAGATTTGAAATTAAACTCGGTACTCTATTGCTCCCCAGTATATCCGGGAGCCACTTATCTCTCCCCATTCTCCCAGACTTTTTTGTTTGTTGTTGTTGTACTTGAGCTCACAAAATCTCAAGAGTTTGAAGGAGACAAACCATGGGATCTCAAAGAGAAGGCAATTCCTTCAGGGAATTAAGGGCAGGGCAAATTATTGCTAGTGCACTTATTTTGATATTCCACCCCCCAATCACAGAATCATAGATTGGTTTGGGTTGAAAGGGACCTTAAAGATCATCCAGTTCTACCCCTCTGCCATGGGCAGGGACATTGTCCACTATCCCAGGTTGCTCTAAGCCCCAACCAACCTGGTCTTGGACATTTCCAGCTTCTCTGGGCAACCTGTGCCAGGGCCTCCCCACCCTCACAGG
Organism: Corvus hawaiiensis; assembly: GCF_020740725.1. NCBI lineage: Eukaryota > Metazoa > Chordata > Aves > Passeriformes > Corvidae > Corvus > Corvus hawaiiensis. The sequence goes on from NC_063228.1 coordinate 6,160,755, forward strand.
GAACAATGCCTTCCTAGTATCCCATCTAATCCTGACCTCTGGCAGTGGGAAGCCATTCCCTCTTGTCCTGTTCCTCCATGCCCTTGCCCAAAGTCCCCCTCCAGCTCTCTTGGAGCCCCTTTAGGCCTTGGAAGGGGCTTTAAGGTCTCGTTGGAGGCTTCTTTTCTCCAGACTGAACACCCCCAGCTTTCCCAGCCTGGCTCCAGCGCAGCCCTGTCCCCCCCAATAGCCTGTTGGCCTGTATCGGGGATAGTGTGGCCAGCAGGACCAGGGCAGTAATCATTCCCTGTACTTGGCGTTGGTGACGTAGTGCCTTGAGTGCTGCGCTCAGTTTTGGGTACCTCACTTCAAAAAGGACACTGAGGTGCTGGAGCGTGTCCAGAGGAGGGCAAAAGGCTCATGAAAGGTCTAGAAAACCTTATGAGGCATGGCTGACGGAACTGGGTTTGGTTAGTCTCGAGGAGACCCATGGGGGACCTCAACGTGGATTTATTTGCTCTTGTATTTGTGGCGTTTTGTCTCCATTATACTGGTGATACTTCACTTGCAGTACATGTTCTCTGTGATGTACTCTGTAGGATGGGTTTTGAGTGTTGCTGGTTGGGACCTCGATCTGGTGTATGTGTCCAGTATTGTAGCACCTCTGTATTTTGGGAGTCACCTACTGGGAACAATTAACAATCACACCTTTGCTTTTTTCTCCTAGGAGAAACAACCAGAGGGGGAGAGATACCTTCCTTTTTTTCCCTCTTTTTTTCCTTCCTTGTCCTCCAGGCTGACTACAGTAGTAGACCTGAAAGGGGAGTGTATTGAGGTGCGATCCAGTCTTTTCTACCGTGCCTGCAGTGAGAGGACTGAAAGAAATGGCCTTAAGCTGAGGCACTGGAGAGTCAGGTTAGATGTCGGAAACTTTTTTCACTGTTTGGGTGGTCAGACATTGGAACAGCTTGCCCAGGTAGGTGATGGCCTCGCCACCCCGGAGGCGTTTAAGAGGCGGCTGGGTGATGTGGTTTAGGGGGTCACAGTAGCGGGGGTAGATTGACAGACGGATTTTATGACCTTAAAGGTCACTCCTTACCGGGTCAATTCCTTAATTCCCAGAGCCTCCCGCCCCGCCCTGAGGGGCCGCGCAGGCGCCGCTCCGCCCTTTGTGTGGGGAGGCGCTGGCGGCGCAGGCGCGGAGCGCGTTTCCTGCCGCCCGTGTCAGAGCCGGGCCCGCTCGGCCTCTCCCGCCGCCGGAGCGGAGTCGCGTTGACTGCCCAGAGTCCGCGAGTCCCGCTCCGCCCCCGCCGCCTCAGGTGAGTGCCGGCCACGGCAGCGATGGGCGGTGGGCGGGGACAGCCTGCGGACCCGCCGGCGTGAGGGGAGGGCGGGGGGGAGGCACCGCAGCATCGCTGCCCCGAGGGGCTGGGGACGTCCTGCTGAGGGTGAGGCGATGGGCACCACTCACCCCATCGCCCTGAAGGGCCGGGAAGAGGCGGGGACGAGGAGGTGCCCCCCATATCCCCCACCGTGCCCCCCCCCCCCATATCCCCCGCTGTACCCCCTACAGCCTCCGCGTATCCCCCGCCGTGCCCCTGTGTTGGCAGGGCCGCAGCCCACAATCCATCCCCATCCGGCGGCTTTATCCTGCTAACGGTGTCCTGTGGCAGAAGGTGCCCGAGAGGAGTCACCCCCCCCCGGGAAATCTGCGCTGAGTGACTTGGGAGGGAGTGACAGTGGTAGGAGGCTGTCCTTAATCACAGGTGCTTCGCTTCCAGGTGTTTGGAAGTGGTGTAGGTGCTCTGAGACTAGGCAAGGATTAAAAAGATCCCTTTCTCGCTGTCACACACATACACACATTCCATCTCCACTTCTGAGTCCATATCCTGGCTGGTTCCTTGTCCACGGATGAGCTTCCACCACATATTTCTCACTCCACTGAGAGGTGACAGCAGCCGAGTCCTGTACATCCCAACCTCGATGCTTTCAGGCCTTGTACTGAGTGAACTCCTGCTCTGCATAGGTGCAAGATTTCCCTTTTTTTTCTTCATTTTAAAATATTTTTTTGAAACTCCAAGTCGGTTGCTTTCCATTTGAAATAAAACTCAGAGAGAGTTGCATTAAGTACTTGTTAACAAAGTCATACCAGTATCTTTCCCATGTGAGATTCTGAGGTTGTACGACAGGAAGGCTTTGAGGTTATTAATTTGTCAAAAATTGTAAAGCCAGTGGCATTTTCCCTAGTGAAATATGAGTTGGATTTTGTCTGTGTATTAGTAAGGAATAATATAACTGGAAAAAATATAACTGGAAAACTTCTTTAAGATTTATCTTCCCAAAGAAAATATCACTGTACCTATGAGGACACAGAAATAGCACTGCTTTTTGAGGTTATCATCACTATTGTGTTTTGTAGGTTTGTAACCAAACCAAAATGGAAAACGGTCACTTGTAGCCAGTTATGGAGCTCAAGTAACTCAATCAATGGGAAGGAATGGATCATACAACTTTGGGTTGGTTTTGGGAATAGCTAAGTAAAAATACCTGAATAGGAGTTAGGATGAGACTGTATTTTATATGTAATGCCAATCTGTGAATAAAATACCACAGTTGTATTAGGAAGTGTTTCAAAATAGCTGCATTCCTTGGGGAGAGGAGACTGGATATTTTTACATTTTATTTCGGAGAGAGTAGCAAAGGCTGAGCATTCCTTGTTGGTGGAACAGCTCTTGAACTTTTCCTGTATATGGAAATGTGCTGCTACTGAATGTTGGCATGAGCTAAAGCAAGATCCTAGAAAAAGCACTTTGCAGTTGTGTTTTGCTTATATTCACATGTGGAATCTCAAGTGATGGATGTCCAAGGGCAGAGGTAACCCAGATTATGTCAACATTTTCTCATTAACAAAAAATAATTAATTATTTTGCCTAGGACTGTGTGTATTTAATACTTTGTTTGATTGGTATGTGGTTATTATAAGAACCATGAGAATCATGATGGTTAAAATTGTGAGCTGGACCTAAAGCTCATATTGTTAAAAGTTGTATTTGAAGTACATTTGAAATGCAACTGTAATTCGCCTATTTTTAGAATAACAGTACTTGATTTCCTTAAACAAAAAAAAAAAAAAAAAAAAAAACTCTCTCCAGTTACTTGCATTGGTGAAATACTGTTTCACCTATGCTCCAAGATTCAGCACTTCCAAGATATTTGTAAAACTGTTGGTGTGATGGTAATTCCTGAGGCTCCGTAAGAGCGTACTCATCCTTCTTTCACTCCTGAGTTTCTGTTGGATTTGATACTCATTTCCTGTTTGCTTCCAAATTCCTACCTTGTCCTGAAGTCTCCACCCTCTGCTAACATGGCCATACTTGGGTATGTTGTAATTCCAGGCTATAATGGGTGTGGATGTCTTGGAATGACATCACGGAGATAGTTCTTTTAAGATGGATATGTGGGGGTAAAAATGCTTTGATCCATCAGGCAGTAGTAAATTGCTGTGAAAATTAGTGAAATATATTAAAGGAATTGACAAATCCAAGTTGGATGTATTGAACTGTGCACATTTTTATTATTACAGGTGACCATGAGTTCTTATGATATTATCTTCCATCCATTTATGCTGCCCTGGTTAATACAGGACATAGAATACTGTATTTTAATACCTAAAATACTTTAATACCTAAAATAGTTTAATGTTTAAACTCCTTTAATTTCAAAAATACACTATTTGATGTCCTGTATTAACCAAGGGCAGCATAAATGGATGGAAGATAACATAATAAAAACATTGTAAACAGCTTTGTCTGTGGATGGATGTGCCTTTAATTGGAGATGTTCAGCACTGTCTCTTTTAACAGCCATAAGTTAAAAGAAAAAAGTAGGAATTTAGCTTTTTTTAAGCAAAATGCTCACAAACTACAGTGATGCAGCTTGTTCTTGTAGTGTTTGAGTCTCATGGGGCAAAAGCCCTGACTATCAAACAGTTCAGTGCTAGAATTAATTTGAAGAAATTACAAATTAGTTAATTACTAATCTTAATAATTTTTCCCTAGGATGCATATAAATGGTTCATGCATATAATGTCAAATAATACATCAGTAGATCACAGTTACACATCAGTTTGGCCTACTGAAAGATTTTGTTGTACTGGATACAAGTCAGGATTTAGAATCAGTTCACTGAGCTTTGTCCTAGATACTTATTTTTTAAATTATTCTATTTCCATAGTAAAATTAATAGATTTATTAGATTTCTTGAGGACCTGCTCTCTTGTCTGTGAGGATACACAAAGAAGCAAGTGTATCTGGCTTTTAGGGCAGTTGCAATTAGCTAAAGTAAGCAGGACAATGAAAATCCATCATCCTACTGAAAATATCTGGGGGTGTGACACAGGCATCTCTTGAGCAGCCCTAACATATTTATTAAGTTGTGGTCTGTAAATAAATTGTAAAACTGCACTGAAGGATGCTTGGTAAATGTTGAAGGCTAACTTTGTTTTATTACTTCTCTCATTTTGAAGCGTTTTGTTTTCAATTTTACATCTTTCAGCCTTTTCACTTTTTACAACATAGGAATCTCTTTAACTCGGAATGTCTCTACATCAGTTCCTGCTGGAGCCAATCACCTGCCATGCCTGGAACAGAGACCGTACTCGTAAGTAATAGGTTCATTTTCATTTTTAATTTTTTTTTTTCAATTACTATTTTCTTTCTGCTGACAGTTTTTGATCTTGTGATGTTCTGGGTCCCATTCAGGGAAGGTATGGTCAGATACATAGTTCTACCTATTAAATGTTCCACTTACGATCCAAAAAGCACATGTCTTCCAAATCGGAGCTTTTCTAAACCTGTTGCTGGAACTCTGTCATAGGAGGTAATTGAGTCTTCTGCTGTTCCACAAAGCTTTGCCTCTTGGCCAAGTTTTCTGTGTTGTGGATTGTTGTGTTCCAAATGTGTTGTCTTCCTGTGCAGAGTACTCATGACCGTGGTATGTGTACCAATATCAAACTGCCAGAGGGCAGGGTTAGATGGGATATTGGGAAGGAATTCTTCCCTGTGAGGGTGGCGAGGCCCTGGCACAGGGTGCCCAGAGAAGCTGTGGCTGCCCCTGGATCCCTGGAAGTGTCCAAGGCCAGGCTGGACAGGGCTTGGAACAACCTGAGATAGTGGAAGGTGTCCCTGCCCATGGCAGGGGTTTGGAACTGGACGATCTTTAAGGTCCCTTCCATCCCAAACCATTCCATGATTCTATGTCCATAATTATTGGAGATTTTCCAGGGATTTTGTCCCTTTTTTTAACGAAGCCTATGTTATGCTCTCAAATTTGCAAATAGAGGTTTTTAGATGTGGAAAGTCTTTCCAAATATAGCATTTGGTATTAAAAAACCTTCTGTACAATTGGGTTGTTTTATTTCTTCTTTCAAGAGATTGCCATTAGCCCTAATAACCATGAAGTGCACATCTACAAGAAGAGTGGGAACCAGTGGGTGAAGGCTCACGAGCTGAAGGAACACAATGGACACATTACAGGTGAGATTGTGCTGAGCCAGACATGAAGTTTTCCAACCTCCTCTGTTTTCCCCAGTTGAGATTCTGAGCAGGAAATCTGCAAGCATTGAGTAAATAGATCTTTTTATAGGTTGGCATTCCCACTTAGAGAGAGCCTTGCAGCAGTTTTCTGAATTGCATGCAGTGAATGTTAGAAAGAAAAGCCCTATCTCATTTCCAGACATTTCAGTGGAGTTACTGAGCCATTTTTTCTTATCTATGGCTTATTTTTCATCTATAATGACATAATGAGAACACATTTTCAGTCTGCTGAAGTAATCTGGTTGTGTCACAGTGATGCATGCTGCTCCCTTTCAAGTGCCAGTACTAAAATTTCATCAAGTATATGACTGCGGCATTGCTTTGTGGTTTCCAACAACAAAAAATACCCTTTTTTAGGGACTGTATAAACATTGAAGTGGCCAGTCCTGGACTTAGACCCAGTGAGCACATTTATTGCAGGCCCAGAGTATCTGTATATCCACAATGAAAATAAAGAAGAGCTGCCACGATGAGTTATATAAAATAACAAGGTGTTATTTTAAAAAATGTGATTATCCTGTGGCAGTCTTTTATACTACGGGGGATTTTTTTTTCATGGTGATATTTTTAAAAGGGCTTTATTATTTAAGAAAATGAAAACAATTAATACAAGCACTTGCCCAAAGCAGCAAATTCTGTTCTCAGCTCACTAATGGGCAGAAGTATCTGCGCAACAGCATTTTGTAGCAACAATTTTTGCTGTCCAAGAGCACAACTGTCCCTGCTCCTTTGTGAAGAGTTGCTTAGGCTGCATTTACAAAGGAAGTGTTTCCCTCAAAGACATTTCTTTGCATTTTACTTGTACCTGTTAGCATTAGAAGCCAAATATTCATGACTTGGGAAAAGAGCTCTCTCTGCTTTCCTGCACGGTGTGTACCTTTGGAGTACAAAACACTGTGGTGGTTGTAAAGAGTGGAGTTAAGCTATGGTTACACACAGGAGATCCACTGATCAAACTGCTTGTAACCCCTGACAGGAGTGAGTCAGCTGCTGCCACTCCAGCCCCTGATCACAGGGGACAAGGTCCTTCTCTTGACTAAGGTTTGTGGTGAGCTGCCTCTGCTCACTCCCAGGAAGAGCTTTATTCTCTCTCTTGGCTTAGTTTTCTGCTAAACTAAAAATCTAAACTTGGAATAGATCAGAACAGGTGGGAGGAGATGGGTGAACAAGAGAAGGAAAGAGAGGCAGGATGGTCCCTCTTTCAAAGGCAGTGCTAGAACTTCTGTAACTGTGGTTTCAGGCTACTAAGCTCTGCACTTTTTAAGCATAAACCTGTTTCGAGGTAACACTATATGAACAATATAACATTAGTACACATTCTTTCCATAGCTTTTATGCATTTTCAGTTTGTGAGCTTAAGAGATGTTTTTAATACTGAATGTAGTAATGGAAAACCACTGACATATAATTGGTGGCAGGAGAGTTGAGGATTGCAATCTGCATCTCAAAGGATGCTAGAGAAAAGATGAAAAATAATGTTCCCATAAGACTTTCCAATTGGCAAAGGCATCCTTCGTTGCCTAGGAGGGGAAAAAAGCAATGGCAGTCTTATCAAAGATTTTATTTTATTCTTTGAACTTGGGTTTTTTTCTTTTGGTAAACCTTTCTCATGGCACAGGTTAAATAGGCACGGAAAAAATGTAAGGATTGTGTCAGTACATAAAGATTGATAACATCTAACCAAAAAAACCCTGTTATCTAAACTTTAGATCATGTCTGCAGTCTGGCAGCAAGCACACAACGTTGCTAGATGTTGTGCAGTTTTAGAATTGCTGGGTTTCAGCTGTTGAGAGGGATCTTGCTGAAGTCAAGAGGTTTGGAGGGTGCTGGTGGACGGGCCTTGGCCAGTCTGCAGAGCTCCACCTGTTGGCCAGCCCACGGAGCTGCCTCAGGCAGCAATCCCTGGGATCTGGGAATTTGGGATCTGCAGGTTTGATGAAAGCTAAAGGAAGAAACAGGTATTCCTAACAGCTTGAAATGGCTCCTGGAGAATAAGAGATGAGGGGGAATAACATAACAGTAATAACTGTCTCAGTGATCAGTTCATCAGGAACTGCAGTGACAGGACAAGGAAGAATGGCTTCAGACTTAAAGAGGGGAAATTTAGGTTACATGTATGGAAAAATTATTCCCTGTGAGGGTATCGAGGCCCTGGCACAGGTTGCCCAGAGAAGCTGTGGCTGCCGTATCCCTGGAAGTGTTCAAGGCCAGGTTAGACAGGGAGCAACCTGGGATAGTGAACAGGAGTTGGCACAGAGTTGGAGCTGGATGATCTTTAAGCTCCTTTCCACCCCAGACCATTCTGTGATTCTGTGACAGAAGGCTGTGAGGTGATCTCTTGTTTTGCCTTAATGTAAAGCAAACAACATGAGGGGAAAGGTAATTCCTGTGAACTCTTCACTTGCAGGTATTGACTGGGCTCCCAAAAGCGACCGCATTGTGACGTGTGGCGCCGACCGCAATGCCTACGTGTGGAGCCAGAAGGACGGCGTGTGGAAACCCACCCTTGTCATCCTGAGGATCAACCGTGCCGCCACCTTTGTCAAGTGGTCTCCCTTGGAGAACAAATTTGCAGTGGGAAGTGGAGCTCGACTCATATCTGTGTGCTACTTTGAGTCTGAAAATGACTGGTGAGCTGTTTTTATATCTTTATGGTCTGCACGGGAAAGCTGAGCCTGGTGTTACCAGCTGAGCTGGTAACTGGGTTACTATTTTGCTAATTCCTAAAATATTAAAGGAATGTAGAGGGATGGCCTCATCAGTTCTTTTGTGGACTTTATTGTTTTGGGAAAAAGGTTCCCTCTCTTCTTCACTCTGGTGTAGCACCTAAAGGCCTTTGATTTTGCCTATTTTCAGGCAGTTCAAGTTGGCGTGGATGTGTTCTGCCTGACTGTCATAAACATATGTTGCTCTTCTAAAAGTGCAGGAATTTCTGCAGAGTAAAGATTTCTTTGCTACAACTGTATGTTTGAAAAAAGATAAATATTTCCTTCCCCCACCTCGTGCCAGAATGAATGAAGAAATCTTCACTCAAGTCTTTCTTCCATATCTATTATTTTGGGCCATTTCTTGTCATTAGAGGCTTGAGTCTGTCACATCTCCGGGGTGGTCTGTTAGAAGATGTCTGAGCTTGCCATTGACCTGTTCTGTGTTTTGTTATGTATTTTTATCACAGTTTATAGATTTCACACAGGAATATCACAAAATATTTCCACCATTAAGATTTTTCTCGTTTTGGCATCTAAACGCTTCTGATCTTCTCCCTTTGTAGCTGCACATGTTGGAGCTACGTTTGCTGTATCATCTGTAGGTGAAATCAGTGTGTGGAGTATCTCTCACTTTGGGTTACATAAACAGGCATAAAACCACAGGTGTCCTGTGTGCAGTCTGCCATGTGGAGATGAAAAACAATGACACCATCTGCAAAATACATTTTAAAGATTTTTTTGGACCTTTATGCTTTCGAGCATATTTACTTATCAATATTTTTCTCTGCCTCACTTGTCTGCAAAAGAATCAAAACTCCATATGCTAAAGAAAGATAATTTTAAAAATGTGAGCCTTAAAACTTGTGCCTGATGGAAGTAAAATAAAAGAAAAATCACCATCATCCCAAAGGCCATCAAGTGAATAATAGATTTCATTACTATTTTGTAAATAGTTCAGATAAACTAAATCTGCTGAGACATATTTAGGCCACTATTGATGCATTCAGCAGCAGGACCACTTTGCACTGCACTGCAGATAATTGAGATGGATGCACTGGTTGGATCACTGGCAGTCCCCCCATTTTCTTGTTGTGTTTTATAGTTAGTGTATTACTAAACAGTAGAAAAGTCAATAGGCAAGAGATGTGACTGTAAAACTTGTTGGAAGGAGCTGGAGAAGGACTTGTACTTGGTGATCCGTGAAAATAGGGCTGCTTAGCTCAGTGTCACAGTCACAGCTGACCTTGTGTTCACTGGAGGAGAGAGACCTGGCAATTCCTGTGCAAAATTCACATCAAGGAGTTCCATCTGGTGCATTATAAAAATTAGTTTGAAGAGGAATAGGACTTAGCTGAGGAGATACATATTTAATGAGTTTGTTCATGGTATTTCAAAGTTTAATTGAGCTAACCATAAAGTTCACAGATTGCACAAGAGAACATGAAACATTTGTAGATGAAGTTTTTCCAAAACTGATGTGTTGAGTCGTTGACAAGGAGAGATCTTTTTGAGGAGTGCTTCATGGATTTCTGGGAATCAGGTAAAATATGTCCATATAAACTTTTAAATCTTTCTTTGGTTTGTTTTTATTTTAGGTGGGTGAGCAAACACATTAAAAAGCCCATTCGTTCCACTGTCCTCAGCCTGGACTGGCACCCCAACAATGTCCTGCTGGCTGCAGGATCCTGTGACTTCAAGTGCAGGTGAGAGAAACTAAAATATCTGTCTACAGTTTGGGTTACTGGATCAAATCAGTAGCTTGAGCATGTTGGTCAGCCATTTGCACTTGCTGTTAGAATAAAAGATGGCTCATTGTGTTGGTACCAAAGAAAGATGTCTAGCTCAAGAATGTTGGCTTTGATGCTGCTGTGTCCTGACTTTGGACTGCCAACATGGATCTGCTGCTGAATTCACACCTGAATTTAGGGAATTGGTGGGTTCCTTCCCAGCATTACACAGCAGTGTGTACTGAGGCTGAGAGCTGGTCATTAGGCTGAAGTTGGATTAGCAGGTGTCATCTTGTGGAACACCAACACTGCCAGTTAGAGGTTAAAAAGTAATATCCTAATGGTGCAGTCCCAAAATTCAGAGTATCTGGCCATTTCCAAAGGTGTTACCCCATCTTTTTGTTCCCTAACTTCCTTGTTTCCTCTCCTTTGCCTGTGCTGGCCCTAAAGCTCTCACACCTTTGTGGGGAGCAGAGTCAAGAAATTGATGCATCTGCAACTCAACACAATAAAAGAGAATTTTTGAAGATCATTAAAAAAAAAGCTGTTTAAAGCAGACTGGTGTGAGAGATGGATGGGGCAGACTTTGAAACTAATTGTGAAATTACAGCATGAGGGATGGGCCCTGCAAACTGCTCTGTGCTGAGTGATTGGGGTCACTGCAGGGCAGTCTGCATGGGGAGTCTGCAGGGCCTGACTTGAATCCACATTGACTTAATCACTTGTACCTTGAATGATAATGAAAGCTTCTTTTCTTAAATTCTTTATGTAATAGGGCAATTTTTAAGCTTCAAAGTGTGTACTAAAAATGACTAAGGAGGAGTTGGAGGGGGAGGTGGGACTGACTATTACAGTCCTTATTTCAGAATGAAAGCCTTGCATCTGAACCCCATCCTTTGATAGCTTTTCATGTAAGGAAAGATGTTAAATGGAACCTGGGAAGGAGGGGAGAGTTGTCTCCCCTTTCCTGCCTTATTTCCAGTTTTAATTACATAAACTGTATGTATTCAGTTCCTTTCACAAAAAAGGTGATGTGAAACAGAAGCAGCTACTTTTCTCCTTACAGAAGTAGCCACTTTTCACATGCGGAAATTTTTTAATTTGGGTTCATAGAGGACCTCAGGACTTTGACATTAGGTCACCTGGAATATGTGTGTGTGTGTCCAACCCAAACCATTCTGGGATTCTAGGATTCTTTCTCTTCCTCAAAACCATGAAAAACTATTCTCTTTTGTGAATGATGAGTACAGATCTCTGGAGTTCCAGTTCTCCCTTCTGTTCCATATTAAAAAAAATAAAGATACCTGAAGTGGGCACCTGTTCTGATGGAAATTAGGAAATGGATCTGCCAGAGCCGCTGCCATGTAATAAGCAGCTAAGTGGGAAACATTTTGGGGAAAGAATGGAGGGCAAGAGGCTGCAAATTGCTGGGTGTTTTTTGGTGGTTGGCCAAGATAAATGAGCTCCCCTTACATTTATCTGAAATATATATGTATCTATAGCTATGAACACCACATAAGTATGATTTCATGTTCTAGCTGTGGGAATGAAAGTAATTTCCCAAAGTTCTTTGAAGGCTGGGGCCTTCAAGATGAGGTGATTTTGGTTTTAAAAGACAGGGAGACTTTAATAAGGGAAAAGACTTCTTGTATTTTTTTTTAGCTAACAGTTAAATTCAAGGTCTTCCCTACTTAGGTATGATTTTCCTGCTTTGTGTCAAAGGCTGTTGCTTTAAACATCTTGTCCTATTTCCATACATTAAGAGAACCATCCTTTTAGGTGGCTCTATAAAATTCAGTTTTTTAAAGGTTTTCATTAGATTATATTTAAACTGATAAAGCCAAATATATTTCCATACTTAATTCCCTGAAAATCTGTACCTAATATAGCTGCAGTTAAACCCTTCTCATTGCAAATGAGCAGCTTTATTGAGATAAGCGCTTTGGAAGTGCTTACCCCACACATACAGAAGATATGAAAAACAAGGAGAGGGGAGCTACATTTCCTTAAACTCACTATAAAATAATTCCTGTTTGTGTGTGACTGCAACCATGAATATTTGATCATAGTTTTTCATTTATACTGATTTTTTTTTTCCTCTGGTAGTAGCATGGTGTAGCTGCCTTGCTCCTCCTGTTCAATGGACTCAAATCCTATGGTTGTGACGTCCCATTAAATTCCATGGTAACAGTCAAGAACACCATATTGTGGCATGTCTGAATCATGCAGAAGGAATTTGATGAAAGGGGGAGGCTTTCTGTTTTAACATATCTTGAAAATTGTAGTGCTGGGGAAAAAAAAAACCTATAAAAACACTGCAGTATTTCAGGTTTTCACGGCATTTTTGCAAAAATGAGCCGGAAGAAGGTGGCTCAGAGCCCCTTTGCTGGCATTAGAACATCACATTTCTTTCTTTGAAATCCTGCTAAAATGGGAATGTTCTTAAAAAGTGGGTAATTTTGTAGGTGTTTGTATTAGCTTCTAATTATACAGTGCCATTCCTGGGTTTTCTCTAACTGAAGGATTGACTCCGGAGAGCTGTTAGCACCACAAAAAGATGAAAGGGAAATCTTGGCACGGGGAAAAATGCACTGACAACGTGTATTTTTGTGCCATCTTCTGGAAAAAAAGGGAGAGGACTACAAGAACAGCATTTATGAGAAATCTGTGTGCTTTACACCCTTTGTACTGCTGCTTTCTCTCTGCACACTGCTGCTTCCAGGCTTGTTTAAAGACACCAAAATACTTTATTTTGGGAGAATCGGGACGCATCTCTCCGCTTCCAACATGAAATGCATCCCATGCTCCCAGGAGCTTTGTTCTCTCTTTGTTCATGCTAGAATCTTTTTATTTGCAGGGTGTTCTCTGCTTACATTAAGGAAGTGGATGAAAAGCCAGCCAGCACACCCTGGGGGTCCAAGATGCCTTTTGGGCAGCTGATGTCGGAATTCGGGGGGCGCGGGCAGCGGAGGGTGGGTGCACAGCGTGAGCTTCTCTGCCAGCGGCAACCGCCTGGCCTGGGTCAGTCATGACAGCACTGTGTCAGTGGCTGATGCCTCCAAAAACATGATGTGAGTATCCCCTTGATGGTATTATTAGCCTGATGATCCTAAAGGTCTTTTCCAACCTTAATGATTCTGTGATTCTGTGTGGAATATCGTGCTCGCAAGCATGTGCCTCTCTTGCCTGTTTTACTGTAGATTCCAGGAGTCTCTTTGAAGCTTTTATATAAATGTAAATATTCTCTAAATAAGGTTGGTTCTGGGAATTTTAGACTATATCATTTAAATTCTTTGTAAGAATCCTTCAGTGAGGGTATAGCCAGTTTGTTTTGGGGGAAAAAAGAGTCATTTGGGAAAAAAAGGTATATTCAGTAACTGGGGAAACAATATTTCCTTTTACAAAACAATATCTGCAGTACAAAATATTCCAAACAATATTCCCAATTCAAATGTCATAGTTCTTCCAGCACACTTACATTAGACTAAAACTTTTTATTACAAATTACAACCTTCTGGTGTCACCACAGGACAGCCAAGCTACCCTGACTTTTCCAGTAATCCTTGGATGGGAATGGTGCCTATTTTTTGTTAGAGCCGAAAATGAGAGGTTTCAATGAATCCCTCTAACAAATGTTCTTGTGCTCAGGGTTTCACAGCTGAAAACAGAGTTCCTCCCACTCCTGAGCGTGTCCTTTGTCTCTGAGAACAGCGTGGTGGCAGCTGTAAGTGTCTGCTGTTTCCTCCTTGTAGAGCTTTGTCGTGTTTTGGAGGGGGAGGAAACCCCGTATTTTGCACAGCTAATAGTAACAATAAAGCTCTGCCCCAGTGTCAGTGTTTGCATTTGGAAGGGCAGGGTGGGAGTGCTGAGCTGGTGTTTCCTAACGGGTGTTTGGTTGCAGGGCCACGACTGCTGCCCGATGCTCTTCAACTGTGACGACCGTGGCTTGCTGACCTTCGTTTCCAAACTCGACATTCCCAAACAGAGCATCCAGCGCAATATCTCCGCCATGGAACGCTTCCGGAACATGGATAAAAGAGCCACCACGGAAGATCGTAACACCACCCTGGAGACCCTGCACCAAAACAGTATAACGTGAGTGTCCTGCTGCCAGCATGAGGACAGGGAATGTTCCCCATGGCCAGTGGGTTTCTCAGGATGTCCTGCAAAACCCTCGGATTTGCTGTACCAGAAGGGTGTAACTCTTATCCCTTTTTCCTTGCGGTCTTTCCCTAACAGCTCTCTGTTTCTGGGATTTACGTGGGTGCTGGTGAAGTTAATCATTGACATGGCTACAGCTGTTTGCTCGTGGTTAATGTGTTGTGTACCTTGGACACTGCTTATCTTATCAAATAAGTGCATAGTTCCCAAGAGGCTGCTGGCACTGTGCAAAATCCAGTCAGCAAAATCCACCTGAAACAGGAATTCACATCCCAGCTTCCTATTTCAGATGTTAGTGCCTTGTGTATTTATTTACTGTATTTATTTCAGTTTGTTTTCAAAGTGAAAGAGGGGAAATTTAGGTTAGATATACAGAAAAATCCTTCCCTCTGAGGCTGGGAAGGAGGCCAGGTTGCCCAGGGAAGCTGTGGCTGCCCCTTCCCTGGAAGTGTCCAAGGCCAGGTTGGATGGGGCTTGGAACAACCTGGGATAGTGGAAGGTGTCCCTGCCCATGGCAGGGGGGTGGGACTGGATGAGCTTTAAGGTCCTTTCCATCCCAAACCATTCCATGATTCTGTTAGTCAAAAGGATTGATTCAGGTTAATTGGGTAAAATATCTTTCCATTTAAAAAATTATGTGATCCCAAAGGATGTTAAGCAATTTCTCTTTATTTAAGGAAAGCATTTAGTCTCACCAAGCCCTTAAAGAGCTTCCAGCATCCTTTTCTTTGCTTATTTTTCTGAGGCATTCTACCAAGAATCTAGTGTAGGCTCTGGTATAGTCATGTCTCCATCTGAAAGAGTAGGAGTAGAATTCAACCCAAATTTCCCAGTTTTCTGGCTCTCTGGAATGGGTGTTGGAGCTCTCATTCTCTGTTTGCAGCCAAGTGTCTATTTATGAGATAGACAAACGGGATTGTCGGAAATTCTGCACCACCGGCATCGATGGAGCAATGACCATCTGGGATTTTAAGGTAAAAATGTGCTTTTACTACCATGTTTATGTGAACTAGCTGGGGTGGTGGGGTTCTTCTTTTGATCTCTTGAGTATCAACTCCTGGGGCTCAGCCCCAAGCCAGGTTTTATTAGCAGCAGGAAATCCAGACTGGAATATTCAAAACCATTAGTGAAGTCAATAAGAAAAACAGATCCAAGAATCAGCATAAATGCAGATGCAGTTTTTTTAGCAGATGGTGCTAATACAGACTTACTTTTTAAATTGAATTACTTAATGTCCCTGTAGGAATCCCCTTAATTCTTTCCTTCTCCAGCCTCAGCCACAGTTGGGCTGGAACAATTTGTACAACACAACCCTCTTCCTCTTCCTGCTCCCATCCCTTGGGACTCTGCTCATTGTCCTGCTGCAGAACATGGTCCTGTCCTCTCAGAATTAACTTAGCCAAGGAGTAAGAAGTTGCCTCTAACAGCTGGAAAATACAATATTGAAAATCCTAGAAGAATGTAATAATTTCTATGCTTGCTTTGCTCAGGCCTGGCCAACAGAGGTCCCTGTTGGTCTTCCCAAAACTGGGATATGGGATCTGATTTAGGGAAGGAATAGATTGTCTCTGTTCTGTGGTCCCAGAGTGCTCTGGTGGAGACAGGAGCCAAACATGAAGTTGAGGTGATCTCTAAGCTGCTTTAGTTCAGTCTCAGGTCTGTATCACTGGTCTGTACATGCCTGAGTTTGAAAGGAATGACCATTGGGGTCTCTGTCTCTTGAATTAAGAAGAAATCCTTTAAGAAGAAATTCTTCCCTGTGAGGGTGGTGAGGCCCTGGCACAGGTTGCCCAGGGAAGCTGTGGCTGCTCCATCCCTGGAAGCGTCCTAGGCCAGGTTGGACAGGGATTGGAGCAACCTGGGATAGTGGAAGGTGTCCCTGCCCATGGCAGGAGGTTGGAACTGCATGATTTTCAAGGTCCCTTCCAACCCAAATCGTTCTGGGATTCTGTGACTGAGTCTAATTTCAAGTACTCATGGTTTTTACTTGGTTTTGTTAGCATTTACACTGAATTATTTAACCCAAGCTACTGCAGCAGATTGTGATCAAGATTTTTTTTCTCTCCTTCAAGACTTTAGAGTCCTCCATCCAAGGGCTACGAATCATGTAAAGATGGATTTCCATGATCTAGCAGGACAAACTGCTTGACAGAATGCAGCTCCCACATCTGCACGAACCTGAAAAGGGAGGAGGAGGAGGAAGGTGAAATATTTGGAAACACAGAGAAAATACAGCTTGGCAGATTTTCTTTTGAATCTAAATTTGGTGAATTGTGTTGGTTTCAAAATCAGCTGTGATTGTTCTTTTTTTTTTTTTTTTTGGTTGGTTGTTTCATTCCATTCTTTACCAAAGCTGCTCCTTAAGTAGTTTATTGCAGGAAGTTATGAATCACTAACTTAAAAGGGGAATTTTATGTAAATTGTCTGCTAGAAATAATAATAATAATAATAATAAAAAAGAGAAAAACTGATTCTTTGTTTTGACGCTTGTTGGCAGTGATTAAAAAAGGGATGTTAAGGATATTGGGAGAGAGACAGAGTGGGGAAGACCCTGCACTGATATTTTATGGCCTTAAAACAGGAAAAGTTCATCTTAACTGAAAGGTTCTCAAAGTTGACAGATGAAGACCCCGAGTTCTGATGATCTGGGTGTGAGGATTAGATGAGCTTCTTCCAGGAGGATTGTTCCCTTGAAGTGATGATTTTGGAGGATGAATGATTTTATCCTACTACGCTTCATTCTGTCTGCCTTGCATTTAATCCATAATAACAGCAAATTGATTTTTATTGTCTGCTCAGTGAGTCACAGTTTTCCAAAGGTGAATGACCAGAATTATTTGTAGTTGCCTTTGGGTTTGGTCCCAAGCCTGCTCCCAGGGCAGTGCCCGGGGGACAGGATGTAAGGCTCTGTGTGGAAAGTGAGACAAAAATCTGCTGAGCCTGGGGATGACAAATTAAAAGCAAATCACTTTGTAAGTCTGTGAAGCTGCAAGGCTTGGGAATCACCATCTCTGGAGGTGTTCACGGATGTGGCACTCTGTGCTCTGGTCTGGTTGACAAGGTGGGGATTGGCCACAGGTTGGATTTGGTGGACTTGGAGATCTTTTCCACCCTCAGTGATTCTGGGATTCTGCGTCCTGTTAGAGCTGAGCTCTCGGGCTGTAAAACCCTGTATGTGTAATGACTGGTGGGCAAATGAAGTTCCAACCAGAGGTGTCAATGTAGTCTGGCTTCTGTGCTGATCCTTTGTCTCCAGGTACCTTTTGCAGTTCAGCTCTGAGCCTCAGGAGCTCATGGAGGCATTTGCACACAACTTACTTTATTCACAGGGTGTAGTTTCTCCTCCCTGTGTTGCTGCCTTGCTGTGCTCCGAGGAGATTAGCTGGCTCATGGCATTGCTTTACAAGGCCTTACGTTGTTATTTCTGCCAAAAATGCAGAAGTGTCTTAGAAAAAACCCGATGACTAAATTTACCACTTCCTCTGGAACCCAGAGTTGCTTCATACCCTGCTCGTTTCTCAGCTCGGGGGGGCTGGAAGGGGAGGGTGGAAGATCAGCTCGGAGTGGCACACCTGTGCTCACATCCTTTGTGTCCAGTGTGAGTGGGAATTCCTGAGCATGGTGAGGGAATCACAGCACTGGGCTCTTGGCACATGTTTGTGGAGCTGGGATTAGTATTTTCCCTCTGGAAGGGATGTTCTCAGCTATCCCAGGGCTAGCTGCTGGCTGTGTGTGCTGATGTTACACACTGCCTCATAGGCTTTTGGGGCTGAGCAATGGGGCTCTGCACAAGTAGGAATGCCAGGGAATGCTCACTGGAGCCTGCCTGAAACACACTCCACCCAGAGAATCACTGTGGTTCATCACCCACCCTGCCCCACCCGCAGAGAAAACATCACCAGAAGTGTCCCCATGTCCCCAGTGCCTGTGCAGTGGGACAGTTCCTCTACAGCCTTCTTGAGGATGTGACGTGCTATGGGGGCAGGAGGATCTTCCCACTTCTGAAACAGAAGCAAAAGCTGGTAAAGGGTTTGGGCAAACATGAACTGGGTCTGGCAGAGGCTCAGCAGGGCTGAGCCTCTATCGCTGACCTCCATGGTGCCAGATTTCCCCCTCCTGTGCTGTCAAGCCTTGGAGAGCCCCAAGTAATATTCAAAAGCAGTGGAGGCAGCTTGTGGCACTCCTTAGCACAGGCTCAGGCTGGAGCAGCCTGGAGATGGGAGCGATTAGGATAGGGGATGGCAGGTGAGGGACAGGGGTCACACTGTCCTCTCCCTTCCCGTAGTAATGTACCCCAAATCCTCCTGCAGAAGTTAAAACCAGCCCACAGTTCATTCCCATCCCTGCCCGGGTGCCATCTCAGGATCTCCCTGTGTCTGCAGGGATCAGAGCAACACACATGAAATGAAGCACAGCTATGGATGAGGACCAGGAGCGAGGGGCTGCCTGCTCTGTGGCAACACACCCCCCCCCTCCTTCACCTGCAGCTGACCCCTCGCGTGGGGATCGATTCTGCAGCTCAGCCAATTCCAGGTTATTGTATCCAAATCCTGCAGCTGAGAAGAGATCCTGCCCTCCCTGTACGGACCCCAGCGTGCTGCTGTGCCAGTGCTGTGACATCACTCAGAGAGGGAAGGGGTGAGTGCATCCCGGCGAGAATGGGATAAAATTTAGTTGCTCTGAAGTAGGAGGGGTGGTTGTCTGGTGCGTGGGGACACGGGCATGGTGACCGCAGCCAGCCTGGGACTGGGGCCCACTGGGCTCTGTGGGATGCAGGAACCAGCAGCAGCTGCTGCCGAGGGCAGCCGGATCCAGGCTCCGCGGGGTCCTGCGGATCTCCCCGGCCGTGGGAGGCGATGCTGACGGGCATCTCGCCCCGCGTGGGCTCCAGGCACGGCTGTTCCCTGGTGGGGGCCAGCACTGGCATCGGGGGAGTCCCCATCCCTCCGAAACGCATCGGGAGCCGGGGGTGAACAAGACTCCCGCTGCCAAGGGAGACGACGGGAATCCTTCCCTTCTGTTCTCCTGGCTGTGCTCTTCCCTGGAGCACCCAGGGCGAGTTGCCCACGTCCCACCGAGCGGCTGGGAGCACCCCGGGGCCGGGGGCCCGTCCATGTGCGGCGATGCTGGAGCGGCCTGGCCCGCAGGCACAGGGGCAGGGCGGCCGCAGAGCTGCTTTGCGCTCCCCCAACGCCCACGTAAGGAAGTGGTTGCATTTCTCGGAGAGGAAAAGGGAAGTCAGGCTGCCTCGGCGGGGCAGGCACAGCTCCCGCCGCTCGCTCCGGGCTCCGTTCGTGTCGACTGCCCAGAGTCCATGAACGAGCCCCGCCGTCCAGGAACCGAGCCCAGCCCGCCCTGCCCGCGCTGCCCAGCAAGGTAAGGCAGCTCTGCTACCCCCGCTAGGACCTGGGGCTGTCCCATGGGGCTGTGGCTGTCACCGCTCCTGGTGCTCACACCCTGCTCCAGGGTTCGGGGGGTATCCCCGGGCTGGGGTCAGGGGGGTGCAGGCAGCCCCTTGCCCCGTGCGAGCTTCACTGTCGCTGCGTTTTGGATGTTTTGGGGTTTTCTCCCAGCCTCGGCAGCAAGTTTGAGGGTT
The DNA here is from genome assembly GCF_020740725.1 of Corvus hawaiiensis. Lineage (NCBI taxonomy): Eukaryota > Metazoa > Chordata > Aves > Passeriformes > Corvidae > Corvus > Corvus hawaiiensis. The sequence goes on from NC_063228.1 coordinate 6,180,520, forward strand.
TTTTCTCTTGCCGGCGTTCTGACAGCTCTGGCGGGGTGGAAAGAGTCCTCCTGTGGGGGTCCCGTCGGGGTTGGTGCCGGCAGAGGCAGAGCTGCCGCAATCTGTCCTCTCCTCCTCGGGAATCAGCTGCTTCCCGCTTTGCCCGGCGCGAGGAAGAGGAGGGTCAGAGCGCCCTCCGTCTGTTCTGGGACGGGGGTGTCCCCCCAGGGCCAGACTGGCTCATGGGTTACCCCCCACCAACACTGGGGACTGAGGACGGGTGTCCCCAACCTGCCTGGCAGGAGCAGGGAGGGTGACACCTTCGGATGCCACAGGGAGCAGAGAGGCTTCCGGGGGTCGGTATTGAGGTCTTGGTGGTGCAGGGGTCCACCACAGTGTCTGGGGAGAGTTTCAGGGGGTCCCAGCTCCCAGTGGGATCCTCACTGGATGCAAACCCACCTCCTGCCACCCCGCCAGGCTCGTAAAAACCCGAACTCCAGCTCCTCTGGTGTGTGGGTTCCTCCCGGGACTGGGAGGAGCCCCCGGCACTCGGCTCTGCCAAGGTTTGGTTATCTCCTCCGAGGATGTTTCCGAACTGCTCGGACCGGCCTGGGAGATAACGGAGCTGCTCCAGCTCCCAATCCCGCCCTGTCTGGCCCTCGGAAAATTCCCATTTTCCTCCCTCAAGAGCCCCTGGGTTGGGGGGGAAGGGGGGTAACCACAGCTCCTCTGATGATCTTCCCAGCTGGGGAAGGGGCTGCCGAGCCCCCGTGCATCACTCCAGGGCGGGAGCAGGACTCAGCCAGCGGAGCAGCAGCAGGGAACTGGCTGCAAAGGGGCTGGGGGGGAAATGAAACAACACCCGCTGCAGGCAGCGGCCAAGGCCCTCACAGCCCTCACTCCTTCCCGTGTCTGGCAAAGGCTTCCGGCCCTGGCACGGCAGCTGAACTCATCCCTTCAGAGTGGCACTCAGCAAGGGAGCAGCAGGACCCCCAGGAAGGAGGATTTATGCCTCTGAGCCCCCAAACCACCTGGAAAAAGAAAAAGCATTGCTGTTTTCTTAGTGTCGAATCCGGAAAGCACCTCGGTGCGTCCTGCCTCCCATCCCTCCTCCAGGGAGCCCTTTCAGCCGGGTCCCCATTTCAGCCAAATCCCTTTTTCACACATTTTTTCTCTCCTTATCTCTTGCAATGCCAACAGCAGTGTCCCTGTCACTGATGATTTTGTCTGTCCCTCGGGTGCTGCTCCATCCACAGGGTTCAGGGCAGAGGCTCATGGTGGCAGCAGCTTTGTATCCTCCTTGGGACACCCTGTGCCGTATCCCAGGAGGATCGGTGGGGCTGGGATAGGGCAGCTGCCTCCTCATCCATGCCCATGCCCTTGGCCAGGGGATGTGTGATAGCAGGGCTCGTGCCCTGCATCAGCACTGGAATTTCTCCACATGCAGAAGGCAGGTGATGGAGCTCCTCGGATTTTCTTTTCCCCAGCCCAGGGACGGAGCTTTGCTAGGAGGGACTTTTTTCCTTCCCCTGTAGCGTTTTAACTGCCAAAGAAAACGGGACATGTTCAGGGAGTTCCCAAAATAGCCGAGAGCGGGCTGTGAGTAATCCCCGTCTGCCACTCCCTGGCGAGGTGTTTCCCTACATCCCTGCGGTCCCTCGGCCCGATGGCCAAGGGGCTGTGACGCTGCTCGGAGCCCTTCCCGGTCCCGTGGCACCTGGAGCGGGCTTGGGGCCAACTGCTCCATCCCATGACACCGGAGCAGTTGGGGACCAGCAGGAATGGTGGGAGCTCAGCCAGGAGAAGGGATTAGTCCTGAGGGCTGAGCACTGATGGGATGGAGGTGCCTCCATGGGGCTTTGGCTCTTCCTAAATGAGGGACGGGGAAGGGGCAAGTGGATCTGGTCCTGCTGGGGTGGAGAGAGGAGGTGCTTCCCGTGGTGGGACCCCAGGGATGCACATGGGGCTGCTGGCACTAGGATCCTGGTGTTCCCAGCCAGCTCCTGCCCAGCAAGCTCCAGCCAGCTAGAGCAGGATGACAGCAGGGTTTAGAAGTTCCTGGAAATGGGCAGTTTCTGAGCTTGGAAATCCTCAGGGAAACCCTCTCCCTGGCAGAGGAGGGATGCAGAGGGCTGCAACACAGGGCTGATGGGGAGGATCACTCTGTGAGGCTGGGAGCTGGGATCTTGTCCCTGTGGCTGCAGCAGGATGTCATGACAGCCTGGGGGTCTCTCCCTGTCCCCAGCCCGTGAGCCATGGCCTACCACAGCTTCCTGCTGGAGCCCATCAGCTGCCATGCCTGGAACAAGGACCGCACCCGTAAGTACGGCTGGGGCACCCCGAAATTCCCAAGGACATCCCGAGGCACTATCCTGGCTAAACATCCCTGTGGTGGGTGGTGCTCTCGGGACAGGGCAGTGCTGGCTTGGGGCTGGGTTTGGGGAAGCAGATCCTGCCACGGGCAAATTTGGGGGCTGGGACAGCACATATCCCCCGTGTCCCCTGGTCCAACTGCCGGGACAGAGCCTGGCACAGGGGTGCCGGCACAGCGTCCAGCCCCGAGGCACCGGCAGGGGAGGGACGGACACGGAGCAGAGCCGGGTGATTCACGGCCGATGGCATTTCCCGACCACGGCCCGGGGGATGTGGGAGAACAAAAAGGGCTTTCTCTGCTGCGGCCGGAGCGCCGGGCAGGCGGGGCGGAATGGATTTGGGAGCTGTGCACCCGCAGCCGTCCTATTCCATCCTATCCCATCCTGTCCTGTCCCATCCCACCAGCTCCATGGGACCGCACTGTAGGGAAGGGAAGACACTGGGCTGTGGGGTGCTCCCTTCCCACAGGGACAATTTGCAGCATCAGGACAGTGCAGGACCAGGGCTGGGGGGCTTGGTGGGACCCCGCCAGGCAGCTGGGGCTCAGTGAGGAGGACCTGGAGCCCAGGAAGGGGTGGGTGGGTGGTGGTTGGCCCTGCGGAGCCTGTGACCCAGGGGAGGCCTTTGACCCGGCCACTGTCACTCCCAGAGATCGCCCTGTGCCCCAACAACCACGAGGTTCACATCTACCGCAAGGACGGGGCCAAGTGGAGCAAAGTCCATGAGCTGAAGGAGCACAACGGGCAGGTGACAGGTAAGTCCCAGCTGGCAGAGGGGACAGGGACACAGAGGGTGGGTGGCCCTGTCCCAGAGCTGCTCCCAGCCCCGCTCGTGGCACTGGCACCCTCTGGATGGGAGTTGTGCAGGGGTGGAGGAGAATGGAGCAGGTTGTGTCCAGCTGAAGGCAGCCAGGGGTGAGATGGAGAGGGATGAGGTGGAGGGAGGGAGGAAGGGAGGGATGGGAAGGGAGATGGATGGATGGATGGATGGATGGATGGATGGATGGATGGGAGAAATGGGGTGAGATGGATTGGGGTAATGTGGGATGAATGGGAAGGGAAGGGATGGTGTAGGGTGGAATGAGAGGAATGGATGGATGATGGATATATGGGAGAGATGGGTTGGGATGGGATGGAACAGTGTAGGAGGCATGGGAATGGGTGGGGTGGATTGAGATGGATGAATGAGAGAGATGGGGTGGGATGGGTTGACATGGGATGCTTTGAGGTGGGAGGGATGGGAAGGGATGGTGTGGGGCAAAGAGGAGCTGTGGAGCAGAGACCACCCAGAACAACCACACCTTCAGACATCCCCCAGCCCTGAGTGCCACGCCCCCATTCCCATTCCCATTCCCTTTCCCGTGGCTCCCTGGGCCACCATCACCCCACTCTGCCTTCCAGGCATTGACTGGGCCCCTGAGAGCAACCGGCTGGTGACATGTGGCACTGACCGCAACGCCTACGTGTGGACCCTGAAGGGCAACGTCTGGAAGCCCACCCTGGTCATCCTGCGTATCAACCGCGCCGCCCGCTGCGTCAAGTGGTCCCCCAAGGAGAACAAGTTCGCCGTGGGCAGCGGCTCCCGCCTCATCTCCATCTGCTACTTTGAGCAGGAGAATGACTGGTGAGGCTCTGGCACGGCCTCAGTGGGTCTGTCCTGGGGGAACAGGAGGGGGCATGGATGGATGGATGGATGCATGCATGCATGGATGGGAGATGGACTGGGAGATAAGAGACTGGAGGAGCTGGAAGTGGAGACAGATGGGAAAATGGAGGGATGGACTCCCCATGCCCAAGCTCCTACTGCAGGACAGTGACCCAGGGCAGCTCCTGGGGCATTTGGAACCTTGACCAACCTCAGCCAGCCCCCCAAAATCGCAGGGGGCTCTGAGGGTGGTGATGCTGCCCCTCTGCTGCCAAACCCTCTCCACACAGGTGGGTTTGCAAGCACATCAAGAAGCCCATCCGCTCGACAGTGCTCAGCCTCGACTGGCACCCCAACAACGTCCTCCTGGCTGCCGGCTCCTGCGACTTCAAGTGCAGGTGAGGAGCAGGGGGTGGATGACCGGGGGGCCTGAGGCAGGGGGACCCTCAAGGATGGGTTGGGGGCCAAGCTTCACCTCGGGTGCTGTTTGGAGCAGGGAATGGAGCACAGGGGAGATGCAGGGAGGTCTGGGGACCATCCCAGGGATACAGCACACAGGGGAGGCAGGGGGACACTCCACGGGCTCTGCCAGGAAACTGAGTCACACAACTGAGGTAAGGGGCAGGGATGAAGGTGGTGCAAGTCCTGCATCCGGGGACACATGACAAGCCAAGGCTCTTCCCCTCCCAGGATCTTCTCAGCCTACATCAAGGAGGTGGAGGAGCGGCCCAGCCCCACGCCCTGGGGCTCCAAGATGCCCTTTGGGGAGCTGATGTTCGAGTCGAGCAGCAGCTGTGGGTGGGTGCACAGCATCTGCTTCTCGGCCAGTGGCTCCCGCGTGGCCTGGGTGAGCCATGACAGCACCCTGTGCCTGGCCGACGCTGGCAAGAAGATGGCGTAAGCACGGAGGGCTGGAGACAGGAGGGGGCTTGGGGGGACTGGGGGAGGCTGTGCTGGGGGTGGGAGCAGGGGTTGACCCCCAAACTGACACGGGGATGGAGGTGCTCGGGTTGGGTTGGGCTGAGAGCCATCCCAGAGTGTTCCTGCATATGGGTGGGGGAGATGGAAGGGTTCAGCTTCAGGAGCTGGGATAGCCCTAGAGCATCCCTGGAGCATCCCTGGGTATCTCTGAGCATCCCTGAGTATTCCCTGAGCATCTCTTTACCTGGGTGGGGGAAGTAGAGGGGTCCAGCCTCAGGAGCTGGCATAGCCCTGGAGCAGCCCTGGGTATCTCTGACCATCCCTGGATACTCCCTGAGCATCCCTGTACGTGGGTGTGGGACATAGAGGGCTCAGCCCCAGGAGCTGGGGAACCCCTGGAGCAATCCCCAGATCACCATGGGTGGAGGAGGTGGTGGCTCCCACCCATGTGATGAGCTGTGCCAGTCTCAGCACCGAGGCTGAAGCTCAGCTCGTTGCTCACACCTCACAGTGTTGCCTCCCTGTGCACCGAGACCCTCCCCCTGCTCGCTGTCACCTTCATCACCGAGAACAGCCTGGTGGCCGCGGTGAGTCCGGGCGGGGGCACGGGGTGGGTGCTGTGGCTGAAGCTGGCCAGAGGGAGCTGAGCAGGTTGGGGTTGTTCCCCAGGGCCATGACTGCTGCCCGATGCTGTTCACCTATGAGGAGAGCCAGGGCACCCTGACCTTTGGGGGGAAGCTGGACGTTCCCAAGCAGAGCTCCCAGCGCGGCCTCACCGCCCGCGAGCGCTTCCAGAACCTGGACAAGAAAGCAAGCTCGGACACGGCCAATGCCACCCTGGACACCCTGCACAAGAACAGCATCAGGTGTGGGCTGGGGACAAGGGCGGGGAGGGACAGGCTTGGGGTCATCTCCGGGGCTGCTTGGGGCTGATGATCCCTGAGCATCCCCTGGGTGTGCTGCTGTCCAGCCCAGGAGCTTGGACAGCCCTGGAGCATCCTTGCATATCCCCAGAATGTCCCTGAGCATCCCTGCAAGTGGGAGGGAGAGACTGAGGTGCCAGCACCAGGAGCTGCGACAGCCCTGGGTGTCCCTGAGCTTCCCTGGGTACTCCCAAGCATCCCTGGGTATCCCCAGTGCCTTCCTGCACATGGGTGGGAAAGATGAAGGGGTCCAGCCCCACTCCCACCCATGGCTGCCAGGCAGCTCCAAGGGCTCTGAGGGCTCAGCAGCGACCTGGGACCGATTCCCACTCCCTCTTTGCACCCACAGCCAGATCTCAGTGCTGACGGGTGGGAAGGACAAGTGCTCCCAGTTCTGCACCACGGGGATGGACGGTGGCATGAGCATCTGGGATGTCAAGGTAAGGAATCCTCAAGGAGGCCCTGGGCTGGGAGTACCCAGCATTGAACCATCTTCCCTCCCAGTTCCCCACCTTTCAGCTTCCCAACCACCTCCGGTTTCTTTGGGACGCAACAAACTGATAAACACCTTCCTGTTTTGTTTCAGAGCCTGGAGTCAGCGCTGAAGGATCTCAAGATCAAATGAAGGAGCCATCCAGGAAGGGCATCCACGCTTCCAGCTGCCCCTGCTCTGCCCCCTGCCTGCTGCTCTCTGCCACTCCCCCCCCCGTGCCACATGACTGGGCCACACTGCCACCAGTGCCTGTCCCCGCTGCCAGCCAGCCCTGGTGGCTGTTTCCAGACAAAGAAAACCATTTTTCTTACTATTTTTTTTACCATCCTTCCCGATGCTGGTCATACATTGCTTGGAGAAATAGCAAATAAAGGATTTTCCTTGATAAATCAAAACTTGTTTTTTGCACTTTTTTAGAGCAAGTTCAGTGCAAACACAGTTGTGATCAGGGAAGATCACGGTGCTGCGCCACATCTCACCACAGGTGGTCACGTCCTCTCTGCCACCAGTGCTGAGGGTGAATTGGGATCGTGGGGATAAGGGGAATGTTACTTCCCCATTCCCTGCTTTAGCATTATGTCAAACTAGGATTGGTGTTAGGGAAAAGGGAGTGGAGAGGATGGAGGTAGCCAGTGAGCACAGGTTTCCTATTGTCTGAGTCTCCCTGGTAAAGTCCTGTCAGGTGGGCAATTCCCAAACCTGGAGCCAGCTCACACACCTTGGGCTGCCGAACTAATCCTGCCCCTTTCCAGCCAGTTACCACAGGAGCAGCTCAGTCCCAATACCGCCCACGGCCTGGGAAGGGAGCACTGGCTGGCAGAGGGACAGTGACATTTAAGTTCTGCTCCAGCCCTCAGTTAGTGGGAGGTGTTACTCTGAGATTTTCCCACCTATTTCCATCTGTTTACAAGCCTCAACCTCTCCCCCTGTGACTCCTGCCCTGCTCCATCCCAGGCATCAGCCCAAAAACTCCCCCTGTCCTGCCCCATCCACCTCCCTCTGCTCCAAGGATCACCCAAACTTCCCGTGTCAGGCTGTCCACCCCATCAGTTCTTCCCTCTCGGAGCTGACAGCACAGGCACCTCTCCTGGTAGCACTTGCTCATCCTTCCACAGCTCCCTGAGGATATTTCCTATCCCAAATCTTGGCTTGGTCTGAGCTGTGGCTTGAGCCAGCAGCTCACAGTGACATTCCCTGGGGCACAGTCCTGTGTCACACCCTCGTGCCAAAGTCCCTGCAGCCAGGCATGGACAGGGTGACACAGAACAAATCCCCTTTTTCATCCTTCATCTCCACAGCTGTAACCCCCTCTCCCAGTGACTTCCACTGCTCCAAGCCCTGGGGCCGTATCTCCTCCAGCCTTTGGGGGAGTGAGTCTGGGAAGCACTGGTGTCCCTGAACAGGCTGGCAGCAGGACTCCCAGACCCCTGGGGCACAGCAGGCTGGAGCATGTCCCCTCCAGAGACATCTGAGATGGGGTGACAGTGCGGTGACTGCCCTTCTGACACAGAGACTAGGCCAGACAGTGGCCTGAGGGTAATTGTTTCCTCCACCCTGGTAAACAGATTGTGCAAGACATCCATCAGAATCAGCAGGAAAAGCTTTTCCCTTCAGGCTGCGTGTGCTGATGGAGCTCCTGAACCCTGAACCAAACTCCACACCACAACCAGCAGCCCCCAAGCTGCAGCTGTGCCTCCCCCAGGACCCCCCCCCCAGCTGTGCCCTTCACACACACACGAGGCCACAGCAGTTCTGATAACTTACAGTTTAATCAGCCAAATATACAAGTTCTCTTGGTGGTTTTTAAACTTGATCAAGTTTGTTTTTTTCTTTTGTTTTTTTCCATCTGGATCTGACACAATAAATGTTGTTTTTCTCCTTTAAACAAAGGATGATGTGGTTAAAAACTGGCACTATCCCTAATAAGGAGGAGAAAAAGAAAATGAAGAGGAGGGAAAAGGGGAGACTGGCTGCAAGAAAGGAGGGATGAATCCGGGAAGGAACGGCACTCCAGAAGTCCATGAAGTCAGGCTCCCAGCTTATACTGCAACACCCTGCAGCACAACTTGATGGGCTCTTTGCCAACTGGATTCCTCAGATACATTATCCTTTGGGATTTCATACCAAGTCAGTTCCCCACCCCATGCCCCACCCCACAACGACCCCACAATCTATTTTCTTGCAATCTAGTATTTGAAGCACCTCCCCTCCCACACAGCTCCCTCCCACCCTGCCCCCCCCACCGTCTACGAGTTCTTGATCCTAAAAACAGCAAAAACATTCATGTTTCTGAACTGTTACAGGGAATTGCTGTCCAGCACAGCTCTGCACTGCAGAGAGCAGCTGCCCCTAACCCCAAATGGAAATCTGTGCCAGGATGAGGACAAACACATCGTCAGTGTCTCTTGGAGGTGGAGGTGAGGTCGATGCTGCAGGACGCTCTGCGTGGCATCGATGGAAGGCGACACGGCAGAGCTCCTGGCAGGACCAGGCACAGTTCCCTGGCGTTTCCTCCTCTTGCATGGCCTGTGCTTACTTGTTAAGGGATAGTGACTGCAGTCTTTTACCTGCCATGGCTGCTTCGTCTTTTGCTGGGGAGGAAAACAACAGTTTCATCATTTCATGCTCAGGGACTGGGGGTGGATTGGCAGCCCCGGGGATCAAAATCCTGCCAGTTGGGTAATGGAAAAAATCCCACCCTTCCCACCAATTTCTCAGAGGTAAGAGGCACAGCTCCTCTAGTATGTTCCCTTCTATCCCTGGCCTCTCTCCAGGTGTCCACAAATGAACTGATGCCCAAATTTCTCTGTGGAAGCCACCAAGGAGCTGTGTTCAGACTTCTGGTTCACACCTCCCAGGGAAAGGCCAGGAAGGGAAGGAGTGCTGTGTGAATTCCCTGGGCAGTTCAGATCCCCACATGCAAAGCAGATAAATCACCCAGCACAAGGAGCCTGCCAAACCCCTAAACTGGAGCCAGAATTGCCTGGGAGGCAGGGGACAAGATGGATATGAAGAGCAATTCCCTTCTCTCCTCCCCTGCTCCAGTGCCCAAGTACTTGTTTATAAAGCAAGAGTTTTATGAGAGAGAAACAGCTGAGCCCGGTTCTGCTGAAGGGAGTTGATGACACTCAGCAACACCGCACAGGCTCAGATGAGGCATGTGTGGCATGTGGCATTGTGCCTCTTGGCACTGCAGCCATGGCATGGAGAGGTAGGAGAATATGATTAATTATTCTCTAACCTTTTCTTTCTTCTTCTTTCTTTCTGGCAGCTTCTTCCCTTTGCTTCCGAATGATGGCTAGTCGGGCAAGGTCTGCCTTGGCTTGCTCTGTTTTCCCAGCTAGGTGCATTTTCATGTATCTTTCTTTTGCCTTTTGCTTCTCTATTTCCTCTCTGTACAAGAGAAACACAACAATCACCAGAGTATCCAGGAAGCACACAGGAACAGGCAGAGTGGGGCTTTCCAACCAGGAAAAATCCCCAAACTGGGGGTCCTTCACCAGTTTTCCAGCACAGGTTCTGCCTGTTTTCAGGGTTTGAACAGAGATGAGGAGAGAGATTATTTCTACCTTGCTTCAGCTAAATAAGGACATGGACACACAAGGAGGTCAAATGAATTAGCCCCACACCACAACAACTGTGACGTGTTTTTCCCAGCCTTACCCTCAAAGGTGTCCCTCTGCTGAAGCAATCAATGCCAAATAAAAAAGCTTCAATCTTTCCTTCCAAACCTCACCATTGCTAATTGAAACCAGAAGATTAAACTTTGGTTTTCAGGTTATTCATCTGCCCAAAATTTCACCACGAAATCTGGAAAACCGGTACCTGTCAGCAGGGCACCTTCTGCAGCAAGACTGAAGTGGATCCAAGGTGACCTCTGGTTAATGGATTTCTGTTCTGATTTTTGGCATAAAACTTCAGGAAAGGAACGGCCTAAATCCCTTTCACAGCAGTATGATTTCAGGATTTCAGTTAGGTCTGATTTTTGGCATAAAACCTTAGGAAAGGAATGGCCTAAATCCCTTTCTCTCAGTGCCCCACGGCAGGCTGCCTGGCTCCAGGATGGCCACAGCTGCTCCCAGAGGACAGACAACTCCTGTGAAGTTTCTAAGGAGCCCCATTTTGAAGCACAGTGAGCCCAGTTTGGTGCTGTTCAGTGCCTGCTTTAGGCAGCAACACACTTTAAGGGCCTCCCTGAAACACTGACACAGAGCAGGGGAAACACCTCCCTGCACCAAGCTGCTGCCAGCAGCGAGGCTGAAATTCCAGGGACGCAGCAGGGAACACTCACCTCTCTCGTCGTGAGAGCTCCTTGGGTCCATCCAGGTCCAGCTGAGTGACTTTTTTGGTTGTCTGAATGACACGGTTGGGGTTCTCTATGTCTATCAACCCCTCCACTCCTTTGCGCTTTTGCTGTGGGTCAAGAACAAGAGGGAGGTTAAGGAGCTCTCACACTCAGCTCTGGGTTGCACCAAGAGCTCTCCAAACACACTGCAAAGCACCCCAAAAGCTCAAGTCAAGATTTTAATACCAGCCAGTAAAACCATTTAGGAACCAAGGCACCTTCAGCCTTTTTAAAAATCTTCTTGCCTTTGTATTTCATTTGTAAATATGCACGAGTTTTCATTCTGAGGGCAGAACGCTTTCAAGTGAGGGCTTTTTGGCTTCTAAAAATAGTTCTGTAAAAAGTGTACTCTAGGTAGCTCTGCTCAGAATCCAGAGTGTGCATCTCCCCCCTGACCCAAGAATTAGGGGCATTAAGTGCCCTGAGAATGCCAGTACCTGATAATCCTCATCATCTTCATCACTCTCATCTGAATCTAAAGATTTCTTCTCCTTTTTGGGGTCTCCTGTTGCTCCTTCGCCTCCTTCTTCTTGTTCCTCCTCTTCCTACAAAATCAGAGGAAATTAGAGGCAATGTATGTCACTAAAAATCCCAAATCCAGCTCTTAAATGAGATTTTGGAGGGACGAGTGACAGCTCTGAGCACTGGCGTTCCTGATGTGGCCCTTGGGCCACCAAGGCAGTCTGGCTGTCACAGAATGAGAGTTCCTCTGCAACAGCATCACCTCCAAGGAACTCTGCTGTTCCCTCCAACAGGAAAATCCCTGCGAAGGACACAACTGGCACTTTACTTTCCCCAAATGAAAGCTCTCCAGGAGAATTTTGGCCTGGGTTTCCAGTGCACAGTATTTCAGAGACTGGAAACTACATGGATGCAGCTTAGAGCTGGATTCCATCCTGGGTCTGAATAAATAAAAACAACTAGAGAAGGAGCAAACTGACAACCATCAACCAGAACATTATTATCCAAGGAATTACAGCCTTTTTAGAAGAGCTTCCACCAGTCAGGAGCCTGGGAATTAATTTCTAAATCATCAGAAGAACCAATATGGGTATGAATAGCTTGTTTTACACTACCAACATCCCTCAAGCAACCAGCAAAGTGGATGAGCAAGGAACAGTAAGAGGAGTAATTTTGTTAATTGTGGGGGGTTTTTTTAAGCTGTCCTTAATAAACCAGTATAGCTGTAACCATCTGTGTAACCATCACTATGTGATATGGATTACCACAAAAAATAAATCCTTCTCAAAGAGCAGTTCTCTGGTTTGCTATGAAACAAGACAGGCGTTTCAAGTGGGTCCTGCTTTTCTGTTCCATTTCCAATCAGTATTTTTATTAACAACATGGAAGCAGAGAACAGACACACAGTTTGTGAATGACATCACACTGGTAGGAGTTGGAATTATTTTGGAAAACAGGATGAGACTCGTAAGTGGTTTCAGAATTTGGAAATATGGCATGAAACCAAGAAGGTGGAATCAGAAACTAATCAAGGGGAGCTACACTTTGGAAGAAGAAATCCAACACAAAGCTGGAATATGTGGCTAAACAGCAAACCAAACAATCATCTCGAATTCCAGCTGGGCAAAACATTAAAAAGGACTCAATGCTATGGCTCAGAACTGCTTGAGAGAGTCATCTCAGAGGTATTCATCAGGACTTCCTACATGGGGTGTAATTATCCTCCTGTGGTCAGTGCTCTGAGGCCTCAGCTGGAATTGTGTATTTGGGCTGAGGCAGCACTTTACAAAGTCACAGAAAAATATTAGAGTGTCACCAGAGCTGTGGTAATTTGGGAATAAAGAGAGCAAGAGCTGCAAAAAGCAGCCAAGGCTTTCATGACAGCAGTCAGGTCACGGTGGAAGTTGGGGGAGCTGTTACAGTCCAATGCTGGGGCACAGAAACGCACCCAAAAGAGGCCCCACACCAGAAAACTCTGTTATCTCTCCCTGCAAGTCAGAGGCAAACAAGAAAATCATGTGTCCAGGAAGAAGTCAAAGGAGTTTGGTCCCTAAATCTACAGTAGGATGAGGGAAAATACAATAATTTCAACATACAGTAGCATGTCAAGATGTGGCCCTTGCTCTCCAAAGCCAAGCTGCAGAACAAATGAGCTGACACTCATGGAGACTGGGATGATGAAATATGGAGAGAAAAGATCTCCAGAGCTGCTGTGTCATGAGCTCCTGTCCCTTAACTTTCAAATGCTGCCATGGGTGGTCTCCCAGGCCTCAGGAACCAGACTGGGTGACATCTTGGAGTCTCCCCAGCTGGAGGTATTCAGGATCCATACTGTGATCATGGCTGGAATGATCTGCAACACTTGGCTAAGCTGCCATTGCTCCTGAACAGTGAATAACCAGGCTGGATAAAACAGGAGTTAGGACAGAACACACAAAGGAGCAAACACATACCCTTGCCTTTTGCTTTTCTGCTTGGAGCTGGGCATCAATCTCCTCAGGACTGGTGTACTGCCTTGCTCGGCCTTTGTGGCCTCCTTTTCTACCTGCACAAAATAATAAAATTAATACATGGTTTAGTGGTAACTTCCAGAAAGGTCTGTTCCTCCTGCAGCACTCTCTGGATTTTAGGTGTGGACAGGACAAACCAAAATAGGTCCTCTGATAGAACCTAAACAACAAAACCCCACATTGAACTTGGTGAAATGCTCCAAGACTTTTAGGTAAGACACACAGAGAATTGGGATTATTGATACCACCCCTCCCTGCCTGTGCTCATGGCCTCTACAATTCCCTTCCCAGGCTGGCAAGGGGTGCTCAGTCCCACAGCAGATCCCAGTTTCCTGCACAGGAGGAATCACAGCGTGTTCCTGTGGTTACAACCAACATTCCGACAAGCTTGGCTCCTTAACCCCTCCCACTGTGCCAGGGGAAAATAGGAAGCAAATTGGACAAAAGCCTTGGGAATCACAATGGGAGCTGAAGAAGTACTAAAAGGAGCCTCCATGTTTTACTGCTTTATGAGGAAAAATAGGAAGCTCTAGGAAGCAGGAAGGGGAGTCACCGTGGCTGGCACTGCCCCAAGTTCCAAATTCTGTTGATCAGTGAACTGCTGAAGCCACTAATGCTCCCTTCAAGCCACTGCTCTGGTGATGTTCTTCCAGCCCAAAGAACTGGGAAGCAAGTTGAATAGAGCCAATCCACAGCCTTGAGTGAGGGAGCTTGGCAAAAAGCAAACAGCTCTGGCAAGGCAGCTCTCTGCTGCCACAGGAGTCCTGCAAGTCCAATGGAAGGAGCAGGAAACACTGGATCTCCCTCATCCTCCCCTTCACCTGCCAAGGACAATGGGAACCTTACAGTGATGGGGAGGGATTGAGGAATTGTCCCTCCTTCCTTGGCACTGTGGGATCCATGGGAGATCTGCCACTGCTCTCTCACTGTGCTGTTGGACTGGGAGGCACTGGGAGCCTTAGAGATCCAACATTTTCTGACCAATTTTCCTGGTTCAGCACAAACTCTCATATGCCTTAGTTCTGTCCCAAAACCCCACTGTGAAGCTTTACAGAAACTCCTGAAATATTTTTCCAAGAGAAATGGGGAACTGCAGAGACCAAATTCTTCTTCCTGGATTCAGCTGGGGAAGCTCATGGACTCTCAAACCCTAAGCACAATTCAAAGCTTTGGTGCAGCCAGACAGGGGTTTTCTGTTTGTCTGTTCCCAGCCATCCCACGTGGGAACACTGACACCCTCTGGAAGGAGATCTGCCACTGGAATGCTCCTGGGGAGACATTACCTCACTGCCCAGCACATGACATCACTCCAAATGGAACAACAGTGACATCTGTGACACACCAACCCCCAAATAACCAAAGCCTGCTGTGCTCCCAGCCCGGCCAGGGCCAGGCTCCTCATCCAGCTGCTCCAGAATTCCACACTGGGCTCAGGACCAAGGAACACAAACCACTCATTACTGCAAATAAACAGTGGTGATAAGGGGCAGAAGCAACTAAAGAGAAAATATTTTACATTAAAAGCCTAAAAAGAAGCAAATGGAAGAATGAAGCTCATGGAAGCCCAGCAAGGGCTCAGCACAGTGCAGGGATGGGGCTCTGCTCCCACACAGAGATCAAACCTCACATCAGACATGGGGAGCTGCTCCTACACCTGCCACTGACCAGCTCTGTGCCTCAGTCTCACCATCTGTAAAACAGGGATAATGGTTCTTTTGCACCTCTGTGAAGCACTTTTAAAACAGAATCACCTGCAGCAAAGCCCAGAGGTGCCCAGGCAGGCCCACGTTCAAACACATCTGTCTTTGGCTTTCAACAGCCTAATTAAGGAATTTAGATGAAAGAGAACGGAATGATACTGATGGAATCTCTTCTTTTTAAAATCAAAGTATTAGGGGGAAAAAAAGGAAATTAATCAGAAATAATCCTGTAAAAATTTTTATTAGTAGCTGATTAATGCCCCTCCCTTTTATATTAACAGTGAGTGCCAAAGTCCACTCTTCTGCCAACAATCCAACAACTCCCACTGACTTAGGGAGAGAATGACCAAAGACCTCTCTTCTTACAAAAAGCCAAAGGTTTGAATCAAACACTGAAATCTGTACAATAAAATAAAGAGCAGGAAATCCTGAAGTTAGAGGGCATTTAAATACGAAAAACGGGGTTATAACCCCCCACAGTTCCCTGCCTTCACAAAAACCATGTGGAAGCTTCAGCCCCATCTCCCATCACTGTGCAAATGGACCCAAAATGAAGTGGTTAAATAAAATCTAAGCAAGGAATCAGTTTGGTGGTAAAGGCTGGGAAATGCTGATGAAATAAAGCAGAGCAAACTGCAGGGAAGAGGAATGAGAAAGGGCTGGTTTTCAACGTGTGTGACCGAGGTTTGCAAGAGCCAATTATGCAGATGGTGCATATGGAGAAGGTTCTGGGTGGATCCCGCTGAGCCGTGACAGCCCGGCAGTGCCTCATCCCCGCTCCTGAATCACACGAGGAGCAAGTCGGTGCCCGCTCCGGAACACCCAAACGCGGCGCTGCCGGAGCCACATCAAAGGAGCCGCGTTTGGAGCCCCTGGACCACCCCTGGGGCGGGACCCCCTGCGCGGCCGCTCGGATCTCCCGGGGCGGGATGGCCGCCAGCCCCCGGTGCCCCCCGTGGGGCTGGACCCACCTCCCCGGGGCTCCATGAGCCCCACGCCCTGTCCCGGGAGAACCGGCCGCGGTTCCCGTTCCAGCGGGAGCACATGGAGCCAAGCCCGGTCCCACGGGAGGGACCGGCAGCCCCCGGCCCGGACACCCCCGTGGCTGCCGCGCTGTCACGGCACTTGGGGAGCACAGAACGGGCCCCCGGCTCTGCGAGGAGCGTGGGGAAGGCGCCGTCTCCTGGGGGGCGGGGAGGGGGCGAGGCAGCCCCGGAGCCCCCGAGAACAGAGCGGGGGGGAAAGAGAACCCGAGAGCCCCCCAGAGCCCAAACACGGCCGCGGGGGCAGCGCGGGGACCGCCCTCTGCCGCCGGTAAGGGGGAAAGGGACCCCCGCAGGCTCCCCCAAGGCCGGGGAGAGAACGGAGCCCCCGCGGCATCTTTACAGCCGGGGGCGAACACGAGCCCTGCCCGCGCCGGGGCGGCCCACACACCCCCTCAGCCCCTTCCTCTCTGTCCCCCGTGTCCTCCCACCGCCGTTCCCCGCGGGGGAACCCCCGGCCCGGCCTGGCCCCCACCACCTTTCGGCATCGCGGCGATGGCGGCGCGGCCCCCCCGGCCCGAGCGGCGCCCGGAACCGGAACCGGAACCGCCCCCACCCGCAGGGCCCCGCCGCTGGGCTGCCCGCAGCGCCGCCGCTCCCGCCGCCCGCGCCGTCCCTCCCGGTGCTCCCGCAGCGCGGAGCGGGGCCGGGACCGGTTCCTTCTCGGCGGTTTCTCGCCTCTCTCGGGGGTGCGGCGGGGCGGGCTCCGGTCAGGCAGCGCGCAGGGCAGCCCAGGAGGCGGCGCGGCTGCGAGAGGCCCCCGGGTGACGGCGGCGGCGGCGCGACGGGAGCGGGCGGTGAGCGGGGCTGGGACCGGGACGGGGAGCGGGACAGAGACCGGGATCAGGGTCGGGACCAGGACAAGCACAGGGACCGGGATCAGGACAGGAATTGGAACCAGGATCTGCGGCCTTCTTTCACCCCGCCAGCCACGGGTTCCGCTGTGGGGCTGCTGGGGCCGGGCCGGGCGGCCTCGCCCCAGTGTCCCAGGGAGCTGAGCGGAGTTGTCACCTCGGGGGAGGAGCGGCTGCCGCGCTTTGCCGAGGAGAAAAACTGACTTATCGTGCAGCAGTCGCCGAGGTTTCCCCTCTTTCACGAGCTCTGTAAAGCTCATTTTTATCCTTGAAGTGGAAAACGGGAAGGAGGCACAGAAACCTTAGGAGAAATATATCTGACCGCTGTTTTCCTTTCGTTTTTTCTAGTGATTCTGAGGGAGTGCTAGAGTGGTTCCCCTTGCCTTTCGCCCCCTTCGTTCCCGAGGCAATGCCCAAAGTGAAGAGGAGCAGGAAGCCTCCCCCGGATGGCTGGGAGCTGATCGAGCCCACGCTGGACGAGCTGGATCAGAAGATGAGAGAAGGTGAGTGGGTGTTCTCTGGGATGGGACCCCAAAACAAGCTCACAAGAGCTGCTTCGTGAATACAGGTGGACCTTTTCTGTGTCTGTGCCTCCAGTGGTGCTGCAGGTTGATCCTGGGCCATGGTAGTCCCTATTTTTGGGGTGTACACAGGTTATGGAGCACAGAGCTTTGCTTACAGCTGGTTTTGGGATGAAGCTCATGGGTGTGTGGAGGAACTGGTAGTTCCTGTCTGTGTTGCTGCTGTGGGCATGAAGTCACCCACCATCCCAGTGTGGGTCATGTCATCCCACTGCCATTGGTTTGAGATCCTTAAGGAGCTGTTCCAGGTTAGGTCCCTCTCATTTGAGTCTCCTCCCATTAATCTCGGTCTTATCTCTGTCATGTGTTGAGTTATGAACATTCTTGGAACAGTTCACTGCAAAGGGGTTGAGGGAAGCACTTGGTCACCTGGTGTTTGTGTTCCCTCCCAGCGGAGACAGAGCCACACGAAGGGAAGAGGAAAGTGGAGTCCCTCTGGCCCATCTTCAGGATCCACCACCAGAAAACACGTTACATCTTTGATCTCTTCTATAAGAGGAAAGCAATCAGCAGAGGTGAGGAGGGCAGGGGCTTTACCTGGGGTAGGGGAAAACTGGAGTGAGTGAGGTGTTTACCTGTGGATGCTGCTGAACTGGGAGTTGGTGGGATCAGGTTTCTGGGGAAGGAGGATGGAGGGAAGGCTTGGCAGCAGCCTGGCTGTACTTGCTGGTTACTACAGCTGGTAACTCCTGATAGTGAGACTTGTGACAGTTGCTGGTGACAGTGTCTGCTCCTCCCCAGAGCTCTATGAGTACTGCATCAAGGAGGGCTATGCTGACAAAAACCTGATTGCCAAGTGGAAGAAGCAGGGCTATGAGAACCTCTGCTGCCTGCGCTGCATTCAGACTCGGGACACCAACTTTGGGACCAACTGCATCTGCAGAGTCCCCAAAAGCAAGCTGGAAGTGGTGAGTCTCCAGCTTGTTCCTCTGCTCTGCAGTAGCTATTGTGACTTCTCCCAGCTCAGTGACAGCAGAGGGGGCAGTGCTGTTCTTCCTGGTGATTTCCTCTACCTTTGCTGGTAGAGTTGGTGTCTAGCTGGTTCTAAAGCTGCTGTCAGCTTTGGCATTCATTTAAAGTTGTTTAAGTATGGGAAATAACACCAAACAGTGGAAAACCTTCCCACCTAGAGCCCTTCCCTGCCTCGAGGTCTGATCCTGCTGCTCTGGCTGTGGCTAGGCTGAAACACCCTCCTCATGTTTGTTTTTCAGGGCAGAATCATTGAGTGCACTCACTGTGGATGCAGAGGCTGCTCTGGTTGAAGCCTTTTGCCATCAGACTTGTTTTTTGAACTCTGAGGGACATCCTCCTCCTCCTCCTCCTTCTCAATGGACTATGAGTGCAATTTCACTTTCTGTGATGGGATACTTCTGTATAATAATTAAAGCAGCAGCATAATCACCTGGATCGTGAATAAATGGGGGGTGCTTTGGAGTAGGGTTTTGTGTAGCCATTTATTTTAAAATAAAGTTTGCCTTCCTGACAGAGTGGTGTGATCTGGTGAAACACTCCTGTGCCTCTTTTCTCCTGTTAGATCTGTTCTAGGTGCTTGAAGGTTGTTCTGCACGTTGTGAGCTGCTCTGGGGTTTTTCCTCAACTAGGTCCATTTAAAAGGCTGTGTGGAAAGGAAATACAGTTCCCAAATGTCCTGTCTGAGCTCTTCCCTGACCACGTGCAGATGGAAGCTGAATTTCACTGCAATTCTCTGCTGGAATTAATGCACAGATCCCTTCAGGAATGCCAGCAGTCTAGAGTCTTACAGGTCACATGTGAAATGACAGAACACAGGACAGAGACAAAACCAGCACCGAGCTAAACCCCTGTTAAATCTGATTTTGCTTCTTCCTTGTTTTGCGCAGGGTTTGCTAAACTACAGCCCACCTAATCCTTGGCAGTTGAAGGAAATTCACTGAAAACGTATTTGTTCCTCCTTAAAACAAAAGGAAATATTTTATTAAGTAGCTATTGCAAGAAGTTTGCAACTGGGGGTTGGGGAAATACGAAGCAGCTTTACTACAAGCCACTTTAAAGAAGCAAGTCATGCATCTTCCTTGTGCTAGAAAAACTTGAAACTTCAGCATCCTGCTCCCTTTTCCTGCACAGCCTCTGCCTCGCTGTCCTGCCCACCAGGCTTTCCTGTCCTGTACTTGGCCCAGGGGTGGGGCGTCTCCTCTCCAGCCATAACTTTTAACCACCGGTAGTAGTAGCCACGGAAACCATCAATCTTCTCCAGGTATGGGTTTTTGTACTTATACTGCAAAGAGAAATCCAACAAAACAAGTTTCTATTAGATCAGAGCTCACTTGGGCACCAGCCTGCAGGAGCTACAAGATGCTACTGAAGAAACAGCAATCAAATAACCATCAGCCAGACCAGACAAACCCAAAGGACACCCAGGCAGACATTTATGATTCCCCTCCCTTGTTGGTGTCCTTTGTGATGCCTTCACACCCTGTCAGTCCTGGCTCCTTACCCTGTCAAATTTGGGAGGGTACCGTGCTGCGAACTCCAGCTGCCGGATGATCACTTCATTGGGAGGCACCTGGTTATTCCTCATGTCCCGCAGGATCTCCGTGAGGTAACTGTAATCCAGCTGCCTCACAGCAGCAGCAATGAGGGTGCTGTAGATGTACTTGTTGGGAGTTATTCCAGACCTCTGCAAAGAACAAATGCTACAGTTAAAGAAGTTTATCTGCTGACTAGTGCAGGACTCGCAGAAGGAAAAGGCAGAGAGGCACTTTTTACACAAGGAGCACAACTCTCACCATGGGACCTGTGAAGCAGCTTGTGCAGTGCCAGCACAGGTGCAGGGCAGACCAGCTACTCTGGAGCTGCATGTTTTTGGGGAGAACAAAACCACTGACCACGAAAACCTCAGCAGGTCTTTCAAAAGCATTAACCTTTCACTTTGCCTCTTCCTGCAGCTCAGACCCCAAGCAGCAGCAGATTTTTCTTTGATTACCTTCAAATCTGAGAGCAGCTGCAGTCCATCCTGCTGTTTGTGGCAGCCAATTGCCAAGTTACAAAATGTCTGGAGGTTAGGTGACAGTCCCCTCTTCACCAGAGCTGGCAGCACGCTCTGCAAGATACAAGTGTTGGCATCACTTCCCAAAAAAATCTCACTGTAGCTTTCCAAATAGGGAGCTGGACGTGCTAGAACAGAATCCAGAAATACTTAGAAATTAACCCAAGCACCACCTTGTGGAAACAGTGTGAGATCCCACTTTCTATTGTGGACAGGGAAATGGGTCTCAGTAAAACACAGGAGGCCTGAGACCAGGAGGTGGTGATAGGGCTGGTTCTGAGGTTTTTCTCTCACCTTTGCTCCCTCCAGGTCTCCCTGTTTACTTCTCTTCCTCATTAAAGTGTTAAAGAAGGTCACATCTACTTTTACTTTATGATGATCCAACAGTGCCAGCAAAGAGGACTCTGAGGGGCTCTGGGGTTCCACAAGCTCAGCCAGTAATGTGAACGTTTTGATGTTGGGCTCTGCATTGTCCTCTTTCATTTTGTTCAAGAATCCCTCCACATCCCCCATCAAAGCCAGTCTATGGGATGGCGTGGCCACTGTCCCCAAGGAAACCACAGCTGTGTCAGGCATCCTGGAATCCAACAAGTTGGGCAGGTTGCAGAAAGGCAGCTTCTGGCTTGGGTGTGCCTGTTCCTGCTCCATCTCACTCCAGGCTCGCCTCATCAAGGCTCCAGCCCTGCTGTGAGTGACGTTGGGGCTGTCAGGAACAGCTGGTTCTGCTTCAGCCCGA
Source organism: Corvus hawaiiensis (assembly GCF_020740725.1). NCBI lineage: Eukaryota > Metazoa > Chordata > Aves > Passeriformes > Corvidae > Corvus > Corvus hawaiiensis. Next base: position 6,201,608 of record NC_063228.1, read on the forward strand.
GCCACATCTTTATTTTGTTGCTGGATCCATTCCTCGGGCTGCACTGAACTCTCCTGAAATAATTGTTTTTCCATAGCTTCCACATCCAGCTGGACAGCAGCACTCTCTGATGCCTTCTTCCTCTGATTTTTCACCTTTTCCTTCCGCCTGCCAGGTGGCAACTGTAGCTGAGGTGAGTTCTCAGGGGGACTGAGCAGGAGTTTAGAGGCCATGGCAGGATCGCCGATCCCACAGTCTCTGGCCGCACGCAGCATCAGGTTGTAGGTGTGGCTGTCAGCCTTTATTCCCAGCTTATTCATTTGTTTCCAAACCTGAAGAGGGGAAGATGGATATTAAATACTAAGACCATCTCTAACAGCCTGTAAGCACATCTGTGTGAGAAGGACAGTGACCTTGAGCTGGAGAGCCCTGTGAGATGATCCAGGGCTATTTACCAGGATATGAGATGTCCTGAGCAATGTCCAGTTTTCAGAACTTGCGCTAGGAGGAGCTGAACTCCTCCCATTTCACCACCCTGCTACCTTCCATGTGTTCAAGTTATGGTTACAGCCCAGCAGCACTTCCCCCCCTCTCCTAGAACACGAGGACAAACCTGCAAGGCCAATCGGAAGCCGTTCTCTCTGTCTTTTATGCAGCTCATGAGAAGGAAGCTGAAGGTCTCAGCTGTGAGGACATGGCCCTTCTGCACAATTTCCTGAAAAGAGCAGAGAGAGTATTAAATCTCCCAGTTACCCTGTGTGGTGAAGCTCAAATACCACTGTCATCTTCTGGGGATAGAGGTAACAAAGCATAGGGTGAGCTCCAAATGTTTGAGCAGGATTGCTCTGGGAGAGAGCCCTGATGGGAACCTGGGGCAGGAACAGCAACCTTTTTAGATATTCTTGGAAGGGCCCTGCTGACAAGAGCTGCTGTAAAGAGCTCTAAAAAGAGCCAGGTCTTCAAAACAAGGAAAGGACACAAATGGTATCTGTGAACTCCACGGAAACTCTGGTAAGCTTTTGACATACCTTATCAATTTTAAAGCCAAAGCTGCCTCCTTTCAGGTAATTAAGCTTAAAGTTTGGTATGTACAATTTCACTGGATGACGATAAGCATCAATGAAATATAAACACATGATCTGTAATTATCTCTGCTGGAAATGAAATTAAAACCTGATGCAACATGACAACTTCCAGGAGCCATAACCCCAACAGATTACGGGGAAAAAGCAACCTATTTACCTTGAGTACATCCATGCACATCCTGAGGTCTGAGCAGAGGGCACAGACCTTCAGCAGGGCATGGTAGGTGATGAGGTTCAGCTCCTCATTTTTGCTCTGCAGCTGCTGCCGCAGTTTCAGGGCGCTCTGCAGCCCCGAGTCCTTCCATGGAGACTCAGCACAGGCGTTGAACAGGGCTGTGTAAGTGGCCTCTGTGGGGATTAACCCTCGTTTTTTCATCTAGAGGAAGAGAAGAAGGATTTGAACTGGCTTTTTTGCAAAAGGACATCTTGAATTTTTTAACTTGTTTTTAAGAGTTTTAGGCTAAGAAGGTGCCAACACTAACTTGAAGGCATTTTGGAGACAAAGTAACATAATGAATGCTTGAAGTAGTTTTAGCTTAGAAAATGTTTTGAAAGAGAAGTTAAACCTACATCATTGTAGAGCCTGAATGCCTTTTTCACGTAGCCAACCCTGCCACAGCCGCCAATGAGAACGGTGTAATTGCTTTCTTCTGGCTGGACACGCTCCTCCTTCAGCATCTGCACCTCAAACAGCTCCAGAGCCTCTGCCAGCTACAAGGATGAGAAAAATCCATCACAAGGCAGAAGAAAACCGATTACAATGGATATTAATATATGCAGCTATGGGCAGATTGCAGTGCAAGTCCTACAAAGTGTGGGGTTCCTCACAAGAAGGCTGGAGAGGGTCTTCGGACAAGGGCATGTGGTAATAGGACAAGGTGGGATGGCTTTAAGCTGACAGAAGGAGATTTAGGTTAGATATTGGGAAGAAATACTTCACTGTGAGGGAAGTGGGGCATTAGCACAGGGTGCCCAGGGAAGCTGTGGCTGCCCACATCCCTGGAAGTGTCCAAGGCCAGGCTGGACAGGGCTTGGAGCAACCTGGGATAGTGGAAGGTGTCCCTGCCCATGGCAGGGGATGGAACTGGATGATCTTTAAGGTCCCTTCCAACCCAAACAGCTCTATTATGATTCTACAAGAAATTATTATTTTAATTCTTTCTGTAAAGATACCAAGTGATAGAGATTGGTCAGAGCTGCATCTTTCAACAGTGCTATTCAAAACAAGAGAAAAGCTGGGCTCAAACCTTGTCCTCTTTGATGAGGGCCTTGCACCGTAAGAAGTACCAGTATGGGGTGTTCTTAGGCCCACGTCGAGGTTTTCTTTCTGGTTCTTCTTCTCCTTCTTCTTGAAACTTTAAATCCCGAAAGCGCGCTGTGGTTTTGTGGTAATATTTTCTAGAGGAAAATTTATCGGATAGCGTCCCGAACTCCACGCCTTCATCATCATCATCATCCTTCTGCTCCTCGGTAGCTCCAGCGGAGCTGCCAGCACTGATCTCTCTCGGGTCGCTGCCGGGCAGTTTGCAGGAAGCCTGGCAGGAGCTGCACGTTCTCCAGCCCGGCAGCGAGCCCTGGCCTGGGGGCCGGGGCAGGAGCGGCGCCCGGCCGGATCCAACCCCGGGGGCTGCGCACCGCGCCCGCAGCAGAGCAGGGGAGGCGTAGCGGCACCAGCGGGGGACGAGGAGCCGCAGGGAGCCCATGATGTGCCCGCTCCCCCCGGAAGCGAGCGGGTGCGGAACGGGAACGGGAACGGGAGCGGGAGCAGGAACGGGACCGGGACCGGGACCGGGATCGGGATCGGGATCGGGATCGGGATCCGGCCCCGCGCCGGCACCATCCCCCGTCACCCCCCGACCCGCGGCGCCTGCGCGCAAGGAAGGGGCGCGTCCTCGGCGGAGCCGGCGGTCTCTGATTGGCGGGTGCGCGCGCGCTGCCCGCCGGGCGGAGGCGCCCCGGGCGCTGATTGGCCGGGGCGCGCGCACTGCCCGCCGGGCGGCCGTGCCCGCCGTGGGTCCCGTCATTCCGCGGGCGGGCGGCGCGGGGCGGCCACGGGGCTGCCGCCGCCGCCTCCCCTCACTGCAGGCGCTGCCGGCGCGGAGCGGAGCGGGCCGGGCCGGGCCCGCCCGGGCCCGCCCGCCCGCCGCCACCAACACCGCCACCATTCCGCCCCTACCTTCCCGTTGCCGGCGGCCCCCAGCTGCCACCATGCAAGAGCTCATAGCCAGCGTGGACCACATCACGTTCGACCTGGAGCTGGCCGTGGAGCAGCAGCTGGGGGCACAGCCGCTCCCCTTCCCTGGCATGGACAGTGCGTGTGGGCTCTCTCCTCTGCGGGGTGCTCGGGCCGGGGCTGGGCCCCTCGTCCTGGGGCGGGGGCCATGGGGCCGAGGAGGGTGGGCTGGGCAGGACTGCGGTGGCTGGGAGGTTTTCAGGGATCTGAGCGTCGTCCTCAGGTTTTATCCATAGATCCACCCAACTTCCGCTTTCCCCGTGAGGTTTGTGTCTTAACCCAGATGTTTTTCTTTTCTACTTAGTGAAATCAGTAGCTACTACCCAGCCAGGCTGGAAAATTAAACTTGAGGTGTTACCGTGAATAAAGGTAGCTCTCCTGCAAAGTATTTTATATTTCCTTTTTCATTCACTTTTGGCAGATGAGGCATTTCGATGACAAGAGTCATCATCTTGAGGTATATCCGTGGCTGACTCTAAGTATTTTCATTCCGTCTGACACAGACTCAGGAGACTCGTAGCTTTCTGAATTTTTCTGGCTGGGCTACTAAACTTGTGTTTGACTTCCTGTTGGCCAGGATCAGTAAGGGATAACATGCTAATGGTTGTTTCAGGCAGTTCTGGTAAAAAAAGACAAGACTGTTAATGTCATGACTATAAATACAGGGTTCAGGAGTTGGACTTCAGTGATCCCTGTGGGTCCCGTCCAACTCAGGATATTCTGTGATATGACTGACTTAACAGCAGAGGAAAACCCAGCTGAGAACTTAAATTGCTGAAAAGCAAAACAAGCACCTCCAAATCTCTGCAAATTCCTTTTCATGTCCCTCAAGAAGAAGACAGTTATTTTTGAGTGCCAGGCTTTAACAAGGAACTCCTGCAGGAAAGTAAATTCCCCAAACCAAAATATTACTTTTCTCTTGATGTTGGAGATCATTTTCTTTCTAGGACAGAAATATTGTAAAAGTTGCCATAGAGGTTTGTTAAAGCAAATAATGTTTCCTTGTTCTCTCCACAGAGTCGGGCGCAGCTGTCTGTGAGTTTTTTTTAAAGGCAGCATGTGGAAAAGGCAAGTTGTATGGAATACTGGAAAAGGCAATTATTCTCACAGGGTGGAGGGGTGAAAATAGATTTTCTAGCACTGTTTATAGTGTTCTTGTTTTGTAAAGCTGAGGCTAACCTAGACAGAGGATAAAACTGAAGGATGTCGGAATATCTGCAGCAATTGGGAAATAATGGCATTTTTTAAGGAAGTTGGGAAGTGAATAAGCAAAGCTTCTGTTAAAGGAAGGTTTGAACTTGCCACAAGCAGACTTTGCTGTGGATCTGCCTCTTAGTTGATGTGGTTTTTAGTTGCCAGGATTAAGAGCTGGAGACTTTGTTGTGAAGCTCATTAGAGGGTATCACAAGACTGTTTTGGAGCTCCCCGTTTTGCTGTTATCATTTAAGGCTGAAATCATAAGTGATGTTTTCTGAAACCCCTCTTGTAGAGGGGAACAAGGTGTTGCTGTTACCCGACATGACACATTTTAATTGTTCTTTTTTCCCTTCTCCTTGCCCCATCCACCCTTCACAGGAGGCATGTGCCCGTTCCGACACATCAGTGGGGAAAAGACAGTTGTTTGTAAACACTGGCTACGAGGACTGTGCAAAAAGGGAGACCAGTGCGAGTTCCTGCACGAATATGACATGACCAAGATGCCCGAGTGTTACTTCTACTCCAAATTTGGTAAGTAGCTCCTGCTGAACCGATCCTTGCTGGTGTGGGAGACTGAAGAAGATCCTGGTGCATCCCTCTCATCCATCCTCGGAGCGTTACATTCTTCTGTGTCTGATGTTAGATTGACATTTTTCCAGATCTGCTTCACCTGATTATCCACATAAATTTATGATGTATTGTAGATGTCTTCACTTGAGAGCTTGTCCCTTGCAGGAAGAGGGGGGAAACAGCTGTTTTTACTGCTTTTTTTTGCCTTAAGCTCATTTTTTTGGGTATGACATGAGTAGGCAGAGCAGCTGGTCTTTGCATGACTCTGGTTTTGGGGAGCTGATGAGCAGCAGAGGGCATGGGAGTGCAAAACTTTTATGCACTTGCTTTCCAGCTCTGGAGATCTGGACATAATGAGGCAACTTGCTGCCAGAAACTTACAGTCTTGTAGGTTTCCTTGGATTGAGGTTAGTGTGCAGTTTGTAGTTTCTCCACACTTCTGGTGCACCAAATGTTTGGGGTTTGTTACCATGACTGCTCTTTCAAATTTAGTTCCCCCACTGTTTTAAAAAACAAAAATAATCCAGTCTGGTTGAACTTAGCTCACCAGGGATGAGTCCTTGGAGCTCTTTAAGGAAGTTAAGGCAGGCAGTTAGACTGTTGTGCCTGAACTTACAAATGTTGGTAACAGCTCTCTGGGAGCTACATGATCCAGGTAACGTTTTAAGAGTCATTTTGATCTCAAACCTGCACAGTTGACTGGGAAGTGTGTTTGCCTTTGGTACAGGGGAATGCAGTAACAAGGAATGCCCATTTTTGCACATCGACCCGGAATCTAAGATCAAAGACTGTCCCTGGTATGACAGAGGCTTCTGTAAACACGGTATGTACCTCCCACAGTCGCTGCTTCTGTGGCTGGAGATCAAGGGCAGGGTGTTGCTGTTGTCTCTTGGCATGACCTGCTGGTGGATGTGCTGCTGGGATATGGATATGTGGAGTGTGAACTGCTGAGCTTTGTGTTGCAGGTCCCCTCTGCAGACATCGGCACACTCGGAGAGTCATTTGTGTGAATTACCTGGTAGGATTCTGTCCAGAGGGGCCTGCCTGTAAATTCATGCAGTGAGTATGCTCCAGGCCTGCCCTGCAGCCTTGTTTGTTTCCCTTGTGATCTGCTACGTGTCAAATGAGGGTGCTCCCGTGCTTCCCAATGGTTTGGAGATTTGCCAGTGTTTAGTTGGGCCAAATTTTTACCGATTTGAGGATTGAGAAAGTATTTACAAGAGCATTTAGTGACAGGACAAGGGGGAATGATTTCAGACTGAAAGTGAGTAGGTTTAGATTAGACATTAGAAAAAAATTCTTCCCTGTGGAGGTGGGGAGGCCCTGGCACAGGTTGCCCAGAGAAGCTGTGCCTGCCTCATCCCTGAAAGTGTCCAAGGCCAGGCTGAATGGGGCTTAGGGGAGCCTGGTGTAGAGGAAGCTGTCCCTGCTTATGGCAGGGGGTTGAACTGTATGAACTTTGAGATCCCTTCCAACCCAAACCATTCTATGATATGGGCCAGGCCCTCTCCAGGGAGCTCCCAGTAAGACTGGCATGGTGATTAGATGCCATCAGTGCAGTGGAATCACATGGATTTATATTCCAGAAAGCAGAGGGATATGCTACACACATGCAAAGAGAAATGGGGAGGTCTGTTTCCTGTGAGCCAGATTTAACTGGCTGAATGTTTTGTTGTTTGGAGTTACTTGACTGAGCTGATGACAAAATGCTGGCATATGATTTGAGAATCAATTTTCTTGTTTCCTTCTAAACCAGCCCTCGGTTTGAACTGCCAATGGGAACCACAGAGCAACCACCACTGCCTCAGCCAACACAAACACAGCAAAAGGTACCCAGATCCCCTGCCTCCCCACACAGCCACCCTCAAACCTCTCCCACAGTGCTTTAAAATAGAATCGATTGTCTAGTGGTCAAAACTGGGCACTCAGGCTCTTGAGTCTGGACAAGAGAATTAAGCAGTGAGCAACCCTGAGTGCCATTATAGTGGTGAAAGCCCCACAATTGTTCCAACTTCACATGGAGATCATGTCACAGAACACTCCCACGCTACACAGAAGCCCATCATATGTGGTTGTGCTGCAGTCTGCCAGGTTTTGTAATCAGGTTGACATCCCTCCGTGATGGCAATGATATTTTAGCAGCCTAAACCTACTCTTCAAATCTGCCTTCCAGAGAAAAACAGGATCACTGGGCTTTGTAAGGCTCAGTGCTTGATTTCTTCTCTCTGGTGCTCCAGCTGGCAGAGCACCCACACACAGATTTGGAAGAAAATTGATCATTTGACATATGGGGTGCTCTTTTACCTTCTTAACAAAACAACAGCCACAAAGATCTTTATTCTGGATGCACTTAACGAGTCAGAACTCTTCTCCTACCCAACAGAGGACACCCCAAGTCATTGGAGTCATGCAGTCTCAAAATAACAACAGTGGGAACCGAGGACCCCGGCCGTTGGAGCAGGTCACCTGCTACAAGGTAATGCAGAGGGGAGGGCTAAGGAGGGAAAGGCTTTTTCACAGTGTAGAGGGGTTCATGAATTCTGAGCTTTGCTCAGTAGACATTGTGTGGTGCCTGGATACAGCTGTGGGAATTGGCCGTGAGTTCTGAGGTCACTGCCTTGCTAGTCCTGGAGTTGCTGTGACAATGACAAATTCTGTAGGACTCTGCTGTCTGCTAATGAACAGGAAACCCTGCCCCAAAGACTGGAAGGAGACTGTCAAGCTGCACATTTCAAAAATAAGAATTAAGAGTAATTTTTTTGTCTCATAAGCTAATTTACTTATACTGGTGGGTGTAGATTATTCTCCCCTGTTAGCCTGGAAGGTCCTTGAAAGTAACAGAAATTAGGTTTGCAAAGCCTGCTCAGTATTTGAGTTGTAAATGCACCCTGTGGTGTCAAACCAAGGAATGAGTTGTTCACCTTGGTTGCTCATTGAGGAGCACCAGGAAAATTCAGACACAATCAACTTTCCATCTCTGTATTTTTCCACAAAAGCCCCTATCACTAGAAAAGGACAAAATCTTCCTGTCCCATTAGCCCTGACAGTTACAACATTTTACATGTTAGCTCTGAGCCTTGTGCTTGTTTGGGTGAAAATTGCTGTGATTGGACATTTGGGATATTAAATAGCTGAATCCATTCCACTGAAAACCTTTAATAGCTGCCTATTATTTTATCTGCAAGTAAATTACAGATCTGGAGAAGGCTGTTGCACCAGATACTGGCATTTCTCTGTGTTTGAGTAGTTTTAAGATGCAAAGTCATGAATCTGTGACTTTCTCAAGTTCAGAGGTGCTTTTCTGTGTTTAATTCAGGATAGCTGACCAGGAGAGTCCCCATGGATATGGTGCCTATCAGATGGAGTAGTCCTAGAAGCCTCAAATGTTGAAATCCTCCTTGTGTGCTGAGTGTTCTCTCCTTTGAAATGCCTTAGAATAACATGGCATCAGGTTACTCCCAGCATAGAAGCAGCTTTTGCTCCACGAAGTGGTAGCAGCCCATAAATCCTGTCCCTCCTGACACCCTGTTCCACTTCACCTGCTAAATGCTGCATCTTCCATGTGTGGAAAAGCTTCCAAATGGCAGCAGTTGCTGGGTGCCTTAATGAAGGTGGCTAGAAGGAAAAAGCTGGAACTCTGCAATAATTCCTGTCTCTTTCTCTTTCAGTGTGGTGAAAAAGGTCATTATGCCAACAGATGCACCAAAGGACACTTGGCCTTTCTCAGTGGACAGTGAAGGTGCAGCAGGAAGGTGCAAGGGAGCTGTTACCACTGAGGAAAGGTTTCTGCCTAGCACAATGTCTGGAGCTATTAATCAGGTTGTTTTTTTAATGCCATTACTGAAAGAACTGGTCAGAGGCTGGCTGCTGCTAAGCAACATTTTTGTAATTGTCCCCAACTTTTTTAAGTTTTAACCTTTTTAAAATCGATTTTGGCCTCCGCCTGTTTTCATTGAGCCCTGATGAAAGGTAGATCTAAAAGCCTGTAGATAAACCAAGCCCTTACTGGTGCAGCACTCCATGTAAACACATCTTAGGCCAGTGTTTCTCTAAAGTATTTTCCTTCTGCTACTTCTCTTTGGAGAATCTGCAGCATTTCAGCCCTGCTTGTGGAAGCAGGAAGACTGACTGGGAAAACTTAACACTTACAATGCCTTCTCCTCAGTGAGGAAGCAGGGATTCTGCTGTCCTGTAGCTTTTCAAAAGCAAAGTCCTGTTTCCAGGTCAGCCTGGTTAGCTTGTCCTGGTGGCTGACATAACCCCTCACGTACATCAGGCAGTAAAACCCATGTCCACTTGCTTTGTTTCTGTGCTTCTTGCTGTACTGAAGGTTAGAAATCAGTCTTCCGGGAGAGAACGGATCAAGGGGAGAATAAATTGGCATCTCTCTGGTTAGCCAGACAATAAGGAACAATAATTATAGGAAAGCTGCATCTGTGCTCAGTTCCCATGTGCAGAAAGGAGGGAAATGAGCATGTCTTGGAGTAGGAATAGAAGAGCCTTGTCTCAGCCCCCATCATCCAGCTCACACTGAGCAGGTATTCCCACACTGTGGAGACCAGGAAGTGGACCTGTATATTCTTATGGAACATTGCTTTTAAAAGTGTTGGTAGAGATTCCTTCTGAGAGCAGTTTTTGTTTTCAACCCAAACCCCATTTATTTTGAGATTACTATTTCAAAAGGGCCAATGACAAAATGTGAATTAAAAGAAAAAAATTGCCCACAATGTGAGCCTTATTGATTCTACCCCATCTCTTCATTTGCTGCCTGCCTTTATACTTTGTTTTTATTGAAATGTACTGATGGCAAAAGCTGGCTGTGAATTTACTTTTCTTGAAGAACAAGGTAATGTGGCTGGATTAAGAGAAGTGACCAGAGCCTGTGTTGGTGTCAATGACTGCAGTTATTTCACTGTGGAAGTTTCAAGTCTGTAGTCACAGACCATCACTTTCATGACACTTTGTGCCCCCCTCAGACTGAGCTGTGTGATCTGTGTGCAACTGGGCATGTGGGAAGGGAACTAAAACACTCCAGTGTCTCACCACCTTCCCCACTGAGTTCAGTTTTTGGGCTTCAGTACCAGTTTTCCAACACTGAAAGCCTTCCTGTAAACACTGAAGCTCTTGGGAGGTTTGTGTCCCTCAGGAAGTGTTTTTCACTCTCTGTGCTGTTCAGACAAGGATGGTTCAGGTCAGCCCTGCAGTGCCCAGCTCCAGGTGCTGGTGTGACATCGGGGTGTGAGGAAGCTCAGAGCTGGGGCCAAACCCACAGATGCTCCTTTAAGCTGCATTTAAGTCAAGAAGAAAGTTTTCCTTTGGTTTATTTTGATGGATTTGAAGTCTGAAGCTCATTCCCTCCTAGCTTTGGCAATGAAAGGAGGTAGAGTTTTGGTGGAAATTTTGGGTTATCTGAGGCAGTGACAGAAGGAGAGTGCAGATCTGTCTCACCTCAGACAGTGCTCTGCAATGGTGGAAAACTGCCCCAATACCTTCAGTCCCTGGTGACAGCCTGACTGAGAACCAGAAACACCAACAGGCCCAAAGCTCAGAAATTCTTTCAAATCAAAACACATCCTCTCAGCCCCTTGTCCAGCCTGTCCATAATGGCCAGGAAGCAATCCAATGCTTTTATTTTTATCAAACTAATCAGTTGCAACAGTTCCCCCAGTTCATAATACAACCCAAGGAGCAGCTGCTTTCCCTGTGAACTTACCCTGAGGGGTGAAACTCTCAGAAGACAAATTTATTTGCACAGTACAATTAACAATTCAATTAGGAGAGTGTCAGCTCAGGAAATGTAAAGTGTGTGCACTTTATTATTGGTCACAAGAGTACAGATTTAATATCTATAGTTCTAATGTCTTCTGTCAGGCCAGCTGTGCCAGGAGCTGCACCTCCACCTTCTGATGGTGTTTCAGTGGTACTTCCTCCTGCGGTCATGCTCTGCAGCAAAGCACAGCAAGTTAATTCTGCTGAACTCAAAAGAAAAAAACCCCACCACACCTGAAATTAGAGGCAAGAAAGCACTCTAAAAAAAAACCCCTGAGCATGTATTTTCTACGTGCTGTCAGGTCAGACAGACACCAAGGTCTAAACTTTCTTCATTACCAAGAAAATACTCAGTAAGCATCAAGTTTTCTATGGTTACAAGAAGTTTGTTTGCCAACAATCTTGCATTTTATTTCTAAAAGCAGCAGCAGGTAATTGCTTCTATTCCCCAGGCAACCTTCCAAGGTGTCCTGCACACACTCAGCCATGGTTTTTACTTACTCACGTGACTGTAGCTCCACACGTAGCTGAGGACAACATACCCAGCCAGCAGCATGGAGATACCCCCGATGCCCCCCTTCCTCACATTGATGTATTTGTTGTAGTATCTGTTGTAACCTGTGGAGGAGGAAAGTTTTCAGAGCAGCCAGATGAGCTGTGTGTTACCCTGTGTGAGAAAGAAGCAGCCTGGATTCACAGAACTTCAGGAAATTGTTTCTTATGAAACATCTGAAGGTCTCAGAAGCAAATCTGAGAGGAGGCAACCTGTGTGTTAGTTGAGCAAGGTGATCTCAAGTTAACAGCTCTAAGCCTTAAAAAAAAAAAAAATAAAAGGGAAAAAAACCCATTTTCCCCTAAGTATTATTGTGACTTTCATGAGCTCAAGCTGCTTTGGAACTATGTAAGTCTTCCATATATTACAAACATACACATGTGTATTATCAAAGGCAGACAGTTGCATTTGACATTGTGTTTAAATGTACCTGAATGAGACCTCTGCCTATAGCAAAGGACAGTGGTCCCAAGTGATCCATAAGAGCCCTGTTTCCTTTTTTACCATCTGTAGGGATCAACTGCTTTTAAACTATTTTTTATTTACTTGTGATCTTGGGAAACCCCGAGATTTTCAGCCAATGGGTTCAGGACTAAGGGCACCCCATTTCTCCTTTGTACAAGAAAAAATACTGAGAACAAACATCAGCTGGATAAAACCCACACGAGAAATAAGTTTACAGATGCAAAAACGAGATGTTACAGCAGAAACTGCTCTGGGAAGGCAAAACTCGTCATGGAGCAGCCCCTGCGCTGCCAGACGCCCCCACCCCCCGGCAACATCCACTGCGGCAGCCAGGGGCTCTTGTGTGCTGCTCTCCCTGCCTCCGTCAGGAGAACGGATCCAGGGCCCCGCACCTTCCGGGCCTCCCCCGCAGCCTCCTCACCTCTTTGCACAGCGCCCATGATGCCGCCGGGGGTGAAGTCCCTCATGGCCAGCCAGCTGCCCAGCTGGCCCAGCTTCACGTCCATCAGCTTGGTGTCCTTGAGGAGAACTGCGGCAGGGAGAGGGAGAGAAGCCGGTCAGCACGGGGCTGAGGGAGGGAGGAGGGCACCACGGTCACCTTGATCTCTCCGCACTCACCCGGCGGCTGCGCCATCTTGATGTGCCCGGAAGGAGCGGGCCGCAGGGGCTCATGGGAGGAGGGAAGGGCGGGTACCCGGATGGCGGGTGGGGCGGGGCCAGCGCCATGTTGGGTGTGTCCAGCGCCATGTTGGGTGTGTCCAGCGCCATGTTGGGTGTGTCACGACGCCATGTTGGGTGTGTCACGACGCCATGTTGGGTGTGTCACGCCCCCCTCAGGAGGGACCGTGGGCGCCCCGGTGTCGCCTTGAGCCCATCCAGCCCGTCCTAGTGACGGGACAAGGAGTAATGGGTACACATTGGAAGCAGGGGAAATTTCGGTTAGATATACAGAAAAAATTTCTCCCTGTGAGGGTGGTGAGGCCCTGGCACAGGTTGCCCAGAGAAGCTGTGGCTGCCCCATCCCTGGAAGTGTCCAAGGCCAGGCTGGACAGGGCTTGGAGCAACCTGGGATGGTGGAAGGTGTCCCTGCCCATGGCAGGACATGGAATGAGATGATCTTTAAGGTCCTTCAATCCCTTAACAGTCCATGATTCTGTGATCTCCTCTCTGGGCGCTGCACACGCTGCCCTGGATGCCACAGGTGCTGCCAGCCTGGGAGGGAACTGGGGCACCTGAGGGATTTGTCCTTCATTTCTAGTCCAGCAGGTCCCTTCAGCAGCTGGGCCCCTCCTCAAGAGATGGTAAACAACTCCTGAGCACGTCCTTCAATCCCCCAGGGCAGCGCCTCGCACTGTCCCACGTTATGGGGTGTCAGGTGCCCTCCTCGCAGTGCTTCAGATTGTGAGAAAATATAGAAAAATTCACAAGTTGTCATCAGCATCTTCACACGTCTCTATCAGCAATCTTGCTGATGTCCCACAAATGAACCTTTTCCAGTGTGTTCTTAAGTTGCAACTCTAACATGGTAAATATGCACTCACAGACAGTATATACTGCAACATACATTTAAATTATTGTCATTTATTGTACTGTAAGAGGTCCCTTTTCCATGCCCACTGAGGGCTTTTCCCTGTGGGAATATGATGTGTTCTACTACAGCTCCTCTGGAAGGGTGTCAAAGGCAAAAGGAGAGGCTGGGTTGGGGTATGTAAATAAACCCACATAACCAGAGTGGTGGAGCAGTTAATGTGCAGATAAAGACAAATTTTGCCTTCCTGTAACAGGAATCACAGAATATCCAGAGCTGGAAGAGACCCACAGGGATCATCCAGTCCAGCTCCCGGCCCTGCACAGACACCCCAACAATCCCACCCTGTGCCTGAGGGTGTTGTCCAAACGCTCCTGGAGCTCTGGCAGCCTTGGGGCCGTGACCATTCCCTGGGGAGCCTGGGCAGTGCCTGACCACCCTCTGGGGGAAGAACCTTTCCCTGATATCCCACCTAACCCTCACCTGACACAAGTCCAGCTGTTCCTTTGGGTCCTGTCCCTGCTCACGAGCAGAGATTGGAGCTGCCCATGTGCTGCCACTCGCGAGGAGCTGCAGCCCCGATGAGTCTCCCCTCAGGCTCCTCCAGCAGAACAAACCAAGTGACCTCAACCACTTCTTGTTTGGCTTCTCCCCTAGACCTTTCCCCATTTTCATAGCCCTCCTTTTGATTGCTTTATATCTTGTATTGTGGTGCCCAAAACTGCACCCAGAACTTGAGGTGAGACTGCACCAACTCACAGTAGAACGGGAAAGGACCACCCAGATTTATTTCCTGTTCTCCAGAGCCCTTCTGGGGCGCTCAGGCCCACCCTGAGCACACCTGCAGCCCTGGGTGGTGGCACCAGGTGGGACTCCAGCAGGTGTCACTCGCAGGCAGCGGCTGCGGCTGATGGTCCCCGTGTAGTGACCTCTAGAGGCTTCAAATCCTCTCGTGCAGGTTCATAGCAGTGTCAGGGTTTGTTGTTGTTTATTGTGCTAAAGCTGAAAAGCAAAATGCTGCAGAGGTAAACAGGGAGCAGCCGTTCCCCCGCTGCTCCTGACAGGTCAAATAGCACCCCGGGATTCCTGGATATGAAAGCTCCATCCCACAGAGGACTGGTAGAGGGGATCAGAGATGCAAACTAAATTAAGGATGCTGAAAGGAGCCCATAGGGCTCCTACATAAACACTAATCTCTGCAGCTTTTATTTCTCCTAGGTTTCAGAGTCTTATTCCACACTCCTCCCTCCTGCCACTGCAGAATTCTTGAAATCTGCAGGGTTGTGTTACCTGGTATTAAATGAGGTGAGGGACCTGTGCTGTCGCAAGATATATGGAACTGTGTCACACATCAGAGGCTGATCCCCGTGTCTAGCTTCACCCTCTATTTTACCAAAATTAATTTGTTTACATTGAATAGTTCTATAACATAACAAAACAATGAAAAAAAAAGCAGAATTAATACATTGCTGCCTGATTTTTAAAGTTTTTTTTTTCCTCATTAACAAAAAGTAAGATTAGGAAAATACAGTGTGTCTGATCACCTGAAGAAAGGATTCCAAATTTAGACCCTGTTAAATGAGTTTTAAATCCTCTTATTAAATTATCCTTTATTTTATTATTGGACTTTACCGGTAACTGTCATTTTATGGCTGAAGTGTCCCCTGATGAACTACTATGTGCCCTTTTTACAGTACTTGCAGAAAATCATGTTCCAAACTTGCTTCCCTCGTTCTTGCAAGGCAACCTATTGTTTTAAATAGGATTACTCATGCAAGGTAGATTAATTCACCTACAGGAAGAAAGCCAGTGGCGGGGGCCTCGTTTTAAGGAGTTCCCTGCAGAGCAGAAGAGTACATAAAGCTGCTCAAACTGCTTATAGCAAGATCTGGAGAAATTTGGATTGTTAGGGTAAGAATGGAAATCCTTAATGAGGATCCTTCTGCAATGCAATTAGAGGGAGCAGTGACTCAAGCCTTGGCCTGAACTGCCCATGCTGGCAGGCTGAGAGGAACAGGGCTGTTCTCTTTATGCCACCTTAACCTGACCCAGCAGGAAGAGTGAAATGGTACAGATGTGCAGGAGGTTTTGCTGCACATTTCCTTCCTTTGACCTGTGCTGCTGTCCAAAACTCAGGGTCTTGTTGGTTGATCCAGATGGGAGGAGGAATGACAAAGAAAGATGTTTCTGATGTATTTCTGTTTGCTTTCAAGAATTCTCGCAGCCCTTCTTTCCTGACCAGAGAAGAACTCACACACTGAGAACCAGTTGCCTTGCTTAGAGCTCCAGACCTGCTCCAGGCAGCAATGTGACCCCAAATCTTTGTATTCATTCCAGGTCTTATATCAATGATTGTTCAGGGTCTTTGAAGTTTCCGTTCTCTGCTTGTTTCCATACTCTGTCTTTCTGTCTCTTCCTCCACCTGAGCCATAGCATCCACACATAACCTTCTTTCCTTTTAATATCCTACTCCAAACTGTCCTCCCGGAGCCTTCAGGTTCTTGAGCAATCTTGTATTGTGGGTGGAAATAGACTTAATGTCTCCTTCAGCTACCCTAAATAAAGGAATGCAGTTAAACCTACCAATTTCAAGAAGGTTTAACCCAACCTCTAAAAATAAAAGCCTAATGGAGTGTTGCCCTGAGGTTTTCATCTTAGTGAAGACCTCTCTAGAAAATGCTGTGAAGTTTGTAAGTAATGGCATAGAAATAATAGAAGTAGAAATAGAAATAAGTTCAAAAAACACAGAGTGTTTTGCAAAAGACATCAATGGATACAAAAGAGATTTCCTTTCTCCACTAACAAGGGTAACACATAATGTTGCAGCTTTCAGTCCAAAGATTCAGTTGTAGCCCGAAAAGTTAAGTCACACTTCATTTGAGTTGCTGAAAAGGAGAAGTAAAAAGCAGAACAGCCTCCCTCAGAGGTTGGGATCATTTTTCCTGTTCCATGTGCCACCCTTTGAAGACTCAGGGTCTCCCCTAGGTGGTCAGTGGTCCTGTAGGAATATACAGACACAGTGTCTGTAGCTCTGTGAGGTAGCACAGAGTGGCCTTCAAAAAGGTCAAGAAACGAGGATTCACCTAAATGATCCCATGCCCACTGAAAGAGATGACGAAGCACCCAGTGCTTTTAATAAAGGACCAGACCTTCAGTGGTTTGTAGACCAGATACAGTTCTGAAACATGTGGTTTGGCACAGGATGCCTCTTGGCTCCAAAGCACTCATTTCAATCTGATGAATTCCCACCAGCACAGGTTCAGGAGCTGCAGCCATCAAGGAGAAGGAGAAATCAGGGGCTACCAGCACTTGCAGAAGCTCAACAGAGAGATGCACGTTCTATCAGCCAGTAATTTGGAGAAAAGTTATGGCCCCAGGCTGCTTCATCCAGTCAGTTATTTTTTTAATTGTATGAACAGTTTGGTGTGGTGAGAGCAGAGCAGCTGCTGAGGTCTCAGCCTCATTCATCTAAAATTGTGCTTGCAGTGGAAACCAGACTCCAGCGTTGAAGAGGATAAGAAAAGAGTGTGGAGTCTGAAATCTCTTCCGTGGCCAGACTTCCTCGGGAAAATGGTGAATTGCCTTGCAGAGATAATAATACCTAGGGATTGACATGGCAAAAGCAGTTGAGAGAATGAACCTGTGATTGCAAGCAGATTGCTTGTTCTGTGTTATTACAGAGCCATTTTCCTTCATCAACCTCAAAACACTTTGCAGAGGAGATCACTTACCAATGATTAATAGTTTAGCATGTACATAGTTCTTTTCTCCTTCACAGCACTTGAGTGTTGATGCATCTTCATGCGTCTCTGATAAAATGTGTACATTAATGTCATGATTATCTTTTCAAGTGGTGAAATTTGAGCCCTGGGTTTAGGACTGGGGAGGGGGAATTCCTCCCTCTTCCTTTGGTCCCATCTTGCTGGCCTTTGCTTGTATCTGGTGTCAGTTGCAAAAGTACCTTATTTTATTATTCTTTGATCAGCCCGGTGGTTAGCTAAATATATACCTGTGGGGAGATAATTACATGCTATCAGTAGTAAAATGTACTAAAATAATGTACATTAATTAAAACACTTGCAAAACCAAAGCAGGAATTTTCACAGAGATAAATCTGCTGCAGCAACAGCTGTATCTGAGGCTGCTTCCCAGAGACAAACATGAAAATAAAACCATGGACCAGTAAAACCCAGTTTCTTCATGCCAAAAAGAGGAAAGACATGTACCCAGTGGGAATGGCATAGTGGTATCAGTCCAGAAGGGCAGGGTGATCTGCCTTCATTAGTGGGGGAAGATTGGTGTGAAGAATCCCATCTATCCATGTGTCTGTTTGCCCAAGTGTCAGTGGCCCAGCAGGAGGGATGTACAAATGGGCTTCATATTATCAGGGGAGGATTTGGAGACTAATTAAATGATGTGACAGAGGCTTAAAAAAAATCACCTTGTTACCATCTTCGAATCCACTGCCAGTTCCTCCAGCACAATCCTTGTATTTCTCCTCTCTTCCCACATTTATGGCTGATGAAAATAAATGTGGAAATTGTCTCTCTGACCTTCCCAGCTGAAGCAGCCGATGGCTGTTCTTCCTTTCCTACTTTGTTTCTTGGAAGAAGCTTAGTTGCTGACATTGAACCTTACTCAGACCAAAGGCACTGGTGGCTTTGGGACATTACTACCTCCACAGTCCTGTGGCACCTGTTGATGTTGTTTCCTGCAGATCCCAGACCACAGCCAGTCTCAACTCAGCACATCTTCCCATTGAGAACTGGAAGGGCTTGTATCCCAGGCTTTCTCTTCCCAAAAGCTGCAGTCACTTCACCTGTGACAGCAAGGAGATGTGAGGCTGAAGCAAATGTTAAGGAGCCAAGAAGCACAGCTGTGCCAGTGAGACCTCAGGTTTGTACCAGTGGGTGAGCTGAGTGTCTTCTTGGAAGACACAAAGGAATCAGAAAGTTTGTGGGGCTGCAGTGGGAGAGTCACAGCTCAAGCCAGTTGTGTCTCACCACATGTAGCCCAGGCCTTCCTACTTGCACATCTGGAGAGTTAGATCAAGGATCTTTCTCTAATTCATACGTGCAGTTGCCATTGGATTCACGGCTGTGTTGATCACTTGGTGAATGAGTTGGTGCTGCTCCATCTATCCCCCCTTTTCTTAGTGCTCTATGGATGCACATGTGTTTGTTTGCATCATTCTCTCCTGGCACATATCCCCGTGGTTTTGTTGTTGTACGTCCTCACAAAAGCGATCCTTTGCACTCCCTCCCCAACCTGCACCAGATCAAATTCTAGCTTTTTCCTAGGCAGTGAAAGTGGCATAACTGATCTAATCAGGCTTGCCCCATGGCCATGTTATCCTATATGCTCCTAAAGCCAGGGTGAGAGGGAAATTCCTCTCTAAAGATCAGCGAAGTGTCGGGTGGGATTTCAGCCATGAGACTCTGACATACAAGCAGGGCACATGGGCACCCCTGTTCCCTCTGCTTCACAGTGCGGACTGGGAGGGATCACAGGGGACCAGGACAGGGGAGCCAAGAAGCAGCAGGAAGCATTTAAATGTATTTCATTTCAGGGTGACCTTTAACAGGTGTGGATTTACTGATGGGGAGGGGAGAGGGAAGTAAGCGAGGGATTAAAGGGACTTTACCCTCCCTCCACTTTAAGCACCAGCTTGCACAACATTCCAGGACTGTGAGATGCAATTTGTGGCTGTGTGGCTTTATATCTTCTGCCTCCTGGGTGCTGGGCAGGTTGTGCCTGCCCCTGGGCTTTAGTATGGCTAGGGATTCAGTGGAAGGCATTGTACTGGCAGGTGCCTCAGATATAAACCTGGGAAGCAGGGTGGGGGGGGAAAAATCCCCCTCTTCTCTGCAAGAATTGGCATTTAACCTTTAGTGGAAGTGCACAGTTCAGGCAAACACAAGGTGTGTGATATATTCCCTGGGTGACTTTGCCTGGAGATGTTCTCTTCTTGATCCACTGCTGCTGTGTGCTGATGAAAAGCTGCTTTCCTCTAACCCAGCGCCTGCTGCAGTTCAGTGATGGATTAAAGCAACTCTCCATTTTCCTTATCCCTCTCCGGGGGGAGTTGTAAAGTTTAATTAATTACATTTTGTAAAACATTATGAGATTCGTGGATGATAAATGCTACACAAATGTAGAGTATTTTTTAATGAGCACTGTATGACGGCTGCAACAAAACGCTTGTTTAATCAAACTGATCTGAGATGCAAAAAAAATCCTCACCCTGCTGCTATCAAACAGGAATCAAGTACTCTGCCTTTCATGGGCTATTGGTTTTGAGGATCCCAAGGCATTTTTCAAAACTTTAGCAAAATAAAAAGGCAGGGAGTGTATTTGTGTCTATGTATTTTATAGATCTTTCCCTTTATGTGTGCAGTTTAGATTATGTAACAAACCACTTGGCAACAGGGAAGGGAAAGATCAGTTAATGGTGTGGCTGGATGTCATGGCTGTGTGACAGGGTGTGTGTACCTGCCTCAGTTTTACCTGGCCACATCAGGCACCACACTTCTGGCACTGTATATTTTGTGGTTTAGAAGTTTTCCAGTTTTAGTCAAGTGAAATCATCCAGGCTGCAGCACCTTCCTAAGCAAATGAGGATAAGAGAAGCCTGGGAATGTTGGTCTTCGTTGCACGCTGCAATGTAAATCTACCCAGGGAGCTAGAGGTAGTTTCCATACCGGAAACTGAAGCCTGGTGTAAGGGCAAGCAGGATGCTATTTCTTTTTCTGGAACTCAGTCAGGAAAAGAAAGAGTAATTTCTCAGGCTAAAGGACCAGTCTTGGGCTACTCAGTGGGTAGAGCTTCAGCCATACACTTCTTGCAGAAAGTGCCTTCTGCTGTTACTGGAATGCTGAAGCGTCAGATCACCAGTGAACAGAGGATATATGACTTGATGCAGCACTTAGAGCAGAGCCTCGAAGGAGCAATCTAAGATTTCCATCCTGTGATGACACAGCCCAGTCCCACAGCCTTTGGGATCCAAGAATGCTCCCAGCAGAGGTTATTATGGCTTGTGGCAATGGTGTTGCGGGACTGAAGTGATGGCAGCAGCCAGGTCCTCTGTACTTCATACCCAGTTTCCTTAAAGATGCTGTTTTCCAAAATTTGCCTTCTCTGGACCTTTTATAATCTCTGCTGCTTTTGGCCAGATGGATTTTTCCTTAAGGGGAGAAGAACAGGAGGACAATGGCCTCGATAGAGATATTGTCTGGCTGTGCTGGGAAGGAAAACGAAGACAGAAGAAATGAGCTGTTGAACCCATGGTGTTATGAGAGGGATGAGTGAGATATTTTAGGGAATAACCAACCAATCGGCCAATCTCACAAGCAATTTGTCTTTCCTCATTAAAAGGCAACACCATAGTGGGAGAAATGTAGAGCCATTCTTCAGAAGATTTATTGCCCTGTAGCATCTGCTCGAGAAAACTCTAAGTGCTGAGTAGAGCAGGAAATTGGAAGTAGATTGCGCAACCTGCAGTTCCACAAAGTTGTTGGATCTTCTGTGGAAAGAAAGTGCTGGGATTTCAGAGCTGGCTCTAGCTTGTAAGGCTTGCTCAGTCCTGGGAGAGAAACCAGTGTAGGTTTGGTTAGAGCTGATGGAGGCTTTCTTATTTACTGGTCTAGCTAATAAGAGCATCCCGAAGTGCTGTTTTAGCTGGAACAGATGGAAATACTTCCCAGTGCTGTGATGGATCTAAATGTGCCTATGATTAGTGAACCAAATACATTGATAGGAGCTACTGGAGTTCACTGGACCTCTGACAAGAGAGGGGTGCCTGTGTTCCCTGCTGTGAACATATCTCTTTACAGCGCTCTGTATGTACAGCATTTTCTCAGAAACCAGCCTCAGGGACAATTATACATTAATAGCTACTTCTTTCAGAAGCAGCCAGCCCTGCTCCTGAGAAACAGCTATTTTCAGGCAGTCTTGTTCCTGTGGAACTGCTATTTTTAGTGAGTTCTATTTCTGAGGCCAAAAAAAGAAGAAGAAGCCATTTCTGTATCCCTCCACCATGGCCCAGACCCACTGGCTGTGGCTGACTTGCATTTTGCAATAAACATTTCCTCTTTACATCTCAGTAGCCTGAAGAAAGTGGTTCTCCAGCCATTACAGAAAGCAGCAATCTGAGCTGGGGATAATTATACAGGAAGGGCTTGTGGGAGGCAAAGCTGTGCTCACATACTATAGATTCCATTAGAAGGAGTAGGGAGATGTAATGGGGCTCTCCTGGGAGATGCAGGACTTTTAGATACCTAATTTGGAAGTCCGTTCTGGTATCCATTTTCAACATCCCAAGAGTAATGATTAACTGTACTCCAGGTTTCTCTGAATCAGTTTGTAGCTGTAGTAAATATGGGCTGAACATGATAACGTCACTGGTGCTCTGGGTAAATGACCTGAGGCAAGAGGAGCTCAGGGTCTGTGGCCGTTAACTCACTGTGCACCCTCATCTGGCAGCAATTTCGACTCAGGAATCTGCCATGAAGATAAAAGAGGCTCCGTCAGAGCTGAGGAATGTGGCATTTTGCAATATAAGTATCTCATATGCTGAAGGCCCCATAAATGCACCCCAGCAGTGTGTTGTGTTCTCATTCCTGCAGCATCTCAACAGCCGGGACCCGGAGATCTTCCGTATGTTTTTGTGGCCGTGGCCTTTCAAGGGGCATTTGGTAGATGCAACCACATGAAAATTCCAGTAATACCTTTGTGTTATTCGTGGGTTTAATGCAAACGCTTCACACAAGGGTGAAGTGAGTCTCACCATGCTGAATCTGTTCTGAATTTGAGCAGTGCCTGTGCAAAGTTCATCTCAGGTGTGTTGTGATCTCTTCCCTACAGCTGCTTCTGCCTCTGATCAGTGTGTGGCTGAATGTAAAGGTTTAGATTAATTTTGTTGCCCAGAGAAGCTGTGGCTGCCCCATCCTTGGAAGTGTCGAACGCCAGGCTGGATGGGGCTTGGAGAAACCTGGGATAGTGGAAGGTGACCCTGCCCATGGCAGGGGCTGGAACGAGATAAACTTAAGGTCCCTCCCAACCCAAACCATTCCATGATTCTGTGAACAGTGACATCAGCAAAGAACATAGACTGGAACCATGGCTTGCAGGATTGTAGGCACTGGTAGATCTCTTCTTGGCAGGGTGTTGCTTTCTGGATTCAGCAGAATCAGCAACTTGAGTCTTTGTACAGGGTCACAGCAGTACTGAAAATACCCTGCCCATCCTTGCTCCAGCACCGTTTGCTGAGGGGCTGCTCTCAGAAGACTCTGGGCTCTGTGTGTGTGGTCTGAAGGTCACTCTTTCTCGGGAAGAGGCTCTTCTTTCCTATCTGAATGAGAAGGGGAGGCTGTTGGCAGTTCAGCGTTGTAAGCAGTTTCCCTTGTCTTTTGTGCAGGCAATACTGATGAACTTGGTCTCTAAGTGAAGATTATTTATCTCGTTTTTAACCCTCTGCAGGAAAGGAACTCAGTTGTGTTTGTCCTGCAAAACCAGACATTCCTCCCGCCCCTCTTTTTATAAAATATTCCTCCTATCCTCCCATCTCCAGGAAAAGTCATTATCTCTGGACTGTTTCTTGAAACCCAATTGCCTTTATATTCTGGTCATAAGCTGAGCATTGTTCAAAGCACGAGTGAATCGTGGCTGCTTTTATCACAATGAGAGCCCATTATTGGCACTTTTCCCTTTTTACTGCTTCACTAGAGAAAGGCAGGCGAAAAATGGGACAGAAATCTAGGAAATGAAGGGTAATTTACAGTTCACAAAGGAGCAGTAAAAATTAATTAGCTGTCTGAGGATCCGTTCCGACCTGGGCCGTGGAGTTTGTGCCAGCTCCTTGCATTGCATAAACTGGCTGTGCTGTGCTAGGCTGCTGAGATCAGGCTTGTGCTGTGAAATTAAGGCTCGTTGCTGAGGTAGAAGTCCTTCAGGGCATGCAAAATGTGTATGCACACCTAATTTGGTGTGCGAAAGAGACATGATGGTGCATACAACTCGGGTCATTACATGCTCAACTGGCTACTTAAGTTGTTCACTATTAGTTGTCACAGTAACTGCTCATGTAAATTACTGATGCAGTTATTCACATAATTTAGCACTGGGCTCCTTTGGAAATCCAGGCCTAATTCCTCCTCTTTTTCCAGGATGATGTCTGCAGAAATGAAACACACTTTACACACCATACCCATATGGTCCAAGTCCAAAAGGGGACAGAGCCCCAGAGGGATCAGAGAAGTGACAAGACACTGTCCCAGCTGGGCTCTGGGCCAGTTCGGTCCTGCTGTGGGATGCAGGAACTGAGCAACTCCAGCATCTTGCCAATCATGTTGCCAGCCCTCCAGTCAAGCCTGAGATCCCCACCTGGAGAAAGAACTTCACAAATCAGAAATGTCCTAATTTGGATCCTTTTTTGGTACATAATTTTCAAAACTGTAATTTCCATTTGAGAACTATTTGTCCTGATCCTGAGCGTCAGCTGAACTCTTTTTTTTTTTTTTTCCCTGTAGTTTAATTTAGGCAGCAGATGCCATCAGAATGTTAATGCCTTCTTAATTCTCACCTACATGCTTTTATTCTTATTAATTTGTTATCTGGGGCTTTAATATTCTATTTTTTTCCTGCTTTGATCAGTTGAAATAATTTGATGGCAGCATTTCAACAGGGCTTGCACTGGGGAAGTGTGTAATGGTGCATCACCAATGTGTGTTGCTGTGTATCCTGCAGTGTGCTCAGCTGTTGTACTGCCAGAGCAGGAATCATGTGATGGTTTTAGGTGATTATAGATGAGGCCTTACTTATCCCTGCTGTGAACAACTAGAGAGGGAACAAGCTTTAAGGGCAGTTTCCCTGCTTCAGGATTTTGCCCGCTGCAATCAAGGGTTGGCAATCCAGGAGTGTAATCCCTGTGAAAGTGCAACTGAGCTTGCATCCAGCGTGCTTGGACGGCTGCCTGGCCACAGTGGCTGCTTTCAGTCAGCACCCTTAAACCACTGCTATGGGGAGGCCAAGGAGGTGTCCCCACACCATTCCCTGTTCCCAGCTCGGGGGCTCAGGGATGGCGTTTTCTGTGTGAGAGCCATGGGGAGTGGGCAAGGATCATTCCCAGCTGGAGGATGGCACCTCCCAGAACCAAGGGGCAGAGAAGTGGAGGTGGGTGGGTTCTTTGGTGCTCTCCAGGCGATGCCAGATCCAACTGCACAGGAATGTCTCTGTCACTTGGGTGCAAGGAGGGAGCCGGTTTGGCTTCTGAGACAGATTTAGTGAATGTTACCTAGGAAAGGGTGTTCCAATCTGTCTAGAAGTAACAAAAATAAAGTTAAGGAGTGATAGAGAGAATGAACAGTTTTACTAATTTAATCAAAACACTTCTGAAAAGAAGAGGAAGGGAAGTGCCCAAATCCCAGACAGTTTCTCAGTCAGTGTGGTTCCCTCCCTCCTGGCAGCAGAGAGAGGGGAAGCCTCAGCAAACCTTATTGGCTGCTTTGGTGCAGCCTCAATAGGCAAAGAAGCCCTTTTGCCCATTAGAGGTTGGGAATGACCCAAAATTTACCTACAATGGGGTAAATGAGTAAAGGGAGAAGGGAACTATTTGACCCTTTACCTATGACAAAACTCTGCTCTTAAAGCACTCAGACGTGGGTTTGGGGTGGGCAGCAGGAAGGTTCTTTGATCACGACTGAAAGATACAGTGAGGTTTTTCTAGAGAGACTGTTCCCATTGTGAGAGAAAAGACAGAAGAGAAGGAAAGGGATGAGGATGAATCAACATTTAACTGTGTGGCTTCTCAAGCCCAGTTTCTACAGCATGTTCCCACATGTGCATGCTTAGTGCTCCCAATTGGCTTTTTCACGCCTTAACTCTTCAGTATGTCCTA
This sequence comes from Corvus hawaiiensis, assembly GCF_020740725.1. NCBI lineage: Eukaryota > Metazoa > Chordata > Aves > Passeriformes > Corvidae > Corvus > Corvus hawaiiensis. Next base: position 6,226,880 of record NC_063228.1, read on the forward strand.
GCAAACCTAGATCTGTGGGTTTGCAAATACACCTTTTCCTAATGCCACTGCCTCAGTTTTGGGAGAAATGAATAAGGATGTGACTCTGTGTTCTTGTTATTGCTTGTTATTCGGGGAATGAAATATAGAATGATAGAATCGTAGAATGGTTTGGATTGGAAGGTACCTTATTGGAACAGTCATCTTGTTCCAATCCTTGCCATGGGCAGGGACACCTTCCACTAGACCAGGTTGCTCCAAGCCCTGTCCAACCTGATCTTGGACACTTCCAGGGATGGAGCAGCCACAGCTTCTCTGGGCAGCCTGTGCCAAGGCTTCACATATGTCTTGGGTTTTCCCTTTTCTGGGAAAAGCATGGGACCAGGTTCCATTTTATCCCTACAATACCATTTGCAGATACCAGAGGGTCAGACCAAAGATCTCTTTTCACTGAATATTACCTACGACATGAGGGGTGCAGGAAGTTGCCAAAATCACATGGTTGGCTTTTAAAAGGATTTTAAGGAAGTTTTTAAAGGTCATGTTTTTGTTCAAGTGAGCAGTGGCTGCTTTTGCACTCCCACATATGTGTGAGCAGAGTCCCACTCCAGATGTGCCTTGTATAGACTGTTCTGAATAACTGGATGCTCTGTGTGGAGCCTTACACTGGATCTGTGCTCCAAGCCAGGCAGATTCCAGCCAGTACCGTGTGCTTGGAAGTTCCGATGGAGTTTACTGGAAGTTCACTGGAGCACAGTGACTGCAGACCAGAGCTCGCTCATGTCCAGGCAGCTTGAAGGGTGACTGAAATGGTAACAATCTTGTGAAGGAAAACCTCTGCATTCAGACCAAAGGCTGCATAAGGCAGGCTTGGGTAACAGCTGTATCCAGCAGTTTGGTTGGAAAAATCTGAGCAGGGTGAAACTGTGGCTTTCATTTGGGCAGATGGAGTCCATCTGTTGATGGGATCAGGGATGGGACAGCATCCTCTGGAAAGCTGGGATTAAGATACACAAGCGGTGCATGCAAATTAGGCATCAGATTATGCACATGAGAAGCACAACGATCTTCTGGTATTTTGGTTGGCTTCCAGGTTCGGATTTGGAGTCCTTTATTTCTGGTGCATGAAGGCAGCAGCTGATGTGCTGAGCCTCAAAAGATGCCTCTGCCTGCAATGTCCAGATTCCAGCAGGACCCAAAGAAATGGCAGCACACACCCAGCTCCGGCTGTTCCCCTTCCCTCTGTACTCCTTCCACGGGACAGTGGATCCTTCTGCAAACCATTCCCAGCTTGGACAGAGGTGCCAAAGGAACTTGCGCAGGCTCTGCCCTGCCCATCACCCTGGCCAGGCAGGCCCATTAAGAGGTGACAGCTTTCTGGCTGCTGTGAGGTGCTGCATGACACATTGGGTATTGTGTGTAGGACTTGAAGAGGTCGGTGAGAGCTATCTGAGTCATTCATTACCCGCTGAAGTAGGTGAGTGACCGCTGTTGTCCTTATCCTTTTAGAGAAGGATGCTCAAGCACAAACAGGTCGGGATATTTAGTGAAAGTCCCGAAGGAGGAAGTATCACAGCTCAGAAATAGTGCTTGGTCCCATGCTCAGACAATTATTCTTCACTTGTTTCTCTCTGAAAATCATGTACTAGGCATTAGTGTTATTAAGGCTGGTCAGCTCATGCTGCATAAACACCATAATGTGAATTTAGTCTTTTCTGCTGTTTTTTGGTAGTCCGTGAATCAATCCCGGTTCACCAAACAGCTCCCACTGCGTCTGCATGATGAGCTTCCTCTCTTGGTGTTCTGTGTGCTTGGTTCATTCACATGGGGGTTTTTTTTATGATTCTTGTTCAGAGGAACAAGTCTCTTTTTAAGAACAAAGAAACCCTAAGTATTTGCTGCTAGCATTCCCTGGGGCTGCATGGAAGGATTTGTTCTTTAGGCTTCCTGAATGGTTTCTTTGGTTTGCAGGACCTCTCACACCAGTCCTAAACAATGTTGTTATTTGTGTCATTATTGCATCCAGACACTGGCTTGCGCACCAGTGGTGCAGGTGCTGGACAAACACCAAGCAGCTGGGTGGTCCTTGTCCCAAGGAATTTAGGAGATCAAGGTTTGCAATGTGATGCAAGTTGGATCTGTCTTCATCCTTCTGGCTCCAGTGCCTTGTGAGAGGTAAATAGTAGAAAGAACAGAGTGAGAAGGTCTGAGATGTGTGTCTGAGGTAATCCCAGGAAAATGGGGAATAGAGGAATTAATATACATACACTGGAAATATGTATAAATGAGGGATTTGAAGAGACCTTCTGTCTGTTTGGGAACAACTAGAATTCTTGATAAATAAGACTCAGCAATTCATGTGGCAACTAGGGTGGTCCTGATTTTTAACCAATAAAAGAATCAGCCTCTTGATCCCCGGCTTTTCTGCAGTATCTGTTTCTTTTTCTTCATCCTTTTCCCAGCCAAATCCTCCAATATACCCAGTAAAGCCTGTTCCTTTCCCAGCTGGCTGCATCTCAGCAGGCAGAATCTGTGGACCTCTCCCATTTCAGGCCCGTTTGACCTTGCCTTGTAACCAGATGTTTCACTGGAGAACATACACTTGGGAGAGCCTGGGTTGCACTCAGCTGCCTCGGTCAAGAGGCTGTAAACAAAACCAGCCCAAGAAAAACAAACCTTTTCTAAACTGAGTTGGCCAAGGATGGAGCTGAATCCAGAGATGCAGATGGCCATTAGCATGTTGATGAGGCTGCAGAGAGAAGCTCATCTGCCATCCCTGATCTTCCACCATGGGTTTCACTCAGATAAGGAATTATTTTTTTGGAGATTACAAATATTGTTCCCATGATTTCCAGGAGTTTGGAGATACCTGACACACTGACCCCTTCCAATGCCACCAAAGGTGCTTTGTACTGTCTGCAGCTGTCCATTCATTTGAGTGAGCTTTTGGCCAAGAGTATTTAGAAAGTGGTGGCTTGGTGGTCTGAAAGTCTCAGAAGAAGGACTCACAAGAACACCATAGCAAAATGAGGCATTTGGGACATCCTTTCTTCTGAGAGGCATGTTGGGATTATTTCCCTGGCTTTTTCAGACAGGTTCTCTGCAGAAATGGTTCTGTGTTCCTCACTTGATCAGGAGAAGATGTGAGGAATGTATTCAGGGGTTAAAGCTACAGCAGGAGTTTAGATTGTCAGAATGTCTTCTTTGGATTTGGGAAGTGGCCAACCCTTGGAGCTCCCATTTTGCACAAGATACAGTGGGATGCTCATTAGCTGAGGTGTGGGGAGACCTTCACTTGCAAAGGTGAACACCATGGGGTCCCCTCATCCTGTAGTGAGATGCAGTTTGGTTTGGACCTGGTGTTCAGATCTGAGAAGGCCTTTTTCCATTTGAGTTGTGTTTGGCCAGGTTAGAGAATGGAGGCAAGATTTGCCCCATCGTCTCTGAATGGAATCTGTTCCTGATCCACAGCCATTCTCCAGTGAAAGGGTGTATTAAGCCGAGTTGATATCTCTGGGAGAGGGATTGCTTGGCACATGGATCCCCGCTGTACCAGAGGATGGATGCCTGTGACTGAGCACTGTACACACAGAATTCTGTTGATATCCACATCAATGAATTCTCCTCCACAAGGGTCAGGCTTGCCTGTCCCCAAACATATGCTACGACTCAGCAGACATCCACCACTGTGTTATTTATCCAATATTCAGTATTTTTTCAGAGGAAAATTTGCCATCTCCTTCGCCTATTTGTGTACTACTCCACTTTCTACAGCCAAGTACCAGCTTGCTGTAGGAAATATCGAGGTTATGTGGCTACAACCCATGGACAGTTTCTCCTCTGATCCATCTCTGGCCCCATAAATCATTTTTAATAACCAGAGTGCTCTTAATGCACTTCTAAAGTGGGCTAGATCTGTTTAACCTAATCTGAGTATTAAAGCTGGTCACAGTGATATCTGAGCACCTGTGACTTCCTCAGACCAGCTAGAATTCAGGACTGAGAAGCCAGTGGCTTTTCCTGTCCATGCTATACTGACACATGCCTTGTGATTGATGCCTTCCAGAAATGGCATTAGGGTCAGTTACACCAAGGTAAGAAGTGATAAATGAGGCCACAGGGCAGATATTCCTTTCAGATTCCCAAATAAAAGGGTTTTCAAACTCTCCAGACCTTGGCTTCAGCATCTCGGGGAGCCATTCTTCTTTTGTAAGAAACTCTGGGGGTTGCATTGCTCAGCCAGCTGGGCACAAGGAGAGAGCTGGAAAGAGGAAGGGATCTGCTAACACTATTTTGCCCTCTGTGCTTAGATCGACACTTCGCTATGTTTCAAACATCCGCTTCATCATTCCTGCTGTCCAATATCCCACTATGGCCCCAGCAAGAGCTATTTTAATCCCTCATCATTCATCAGGAGGCCCCTTCCTGTTCCCTTTCTATCTGCTCCCACAAGCATGTGTGTGCATCTCTCCACCGAGAAATCCCCTGGGGTGGCTGTTGTCAGAAAGGTCACCCAGGGATATTCACAAACAGCAGGTGTAAAATTAACAACTGGTGCAATTCCAATCATCTGGCAGGAAGGAAAACATTGGACAATAGGTAGAGCCGGGGTAAAGTTTCCAGCTGAAGGCTCATTGCCTGATATAGGATGGCAGACTGGTGGGCTGGGAACTCTCCTAGGAATGTGAAACTGATAGGGTATTAGCAGCCCCCCTGCTCCTCCAACACAATTGTTTTCAGCTTGCTCAAAAATATTTGGAAATGTTACCAAGCGGGACGTGTGGGCGAGAAGGCATCCTCCAGCCAATCAGCCGGGGAGATTCCAGCCCTCCCCTTGAATTTCAAGCTTTTGTTTTCCCTGATGGAAGGGAAGGTGAATCCTCCATGATTCATTTAGGGATCTTAAAGCATTTTGGATGAGTTCCTGCAGCACACTAACAAGTGGTGCTCTCAAGGATTGCGGAAATTGCAGAGAGGTGGCGAGAGAGATCGGTGGATATATGATCAATACTGATTCTGACACCTTATCATTTTTGTTAGTGGAACTGATTTTAGCTGCATGAAACAATGGGAGTTTCACTCAGTAATGGCATCTGGATGGCACAAATCTTCTGGAGGCGTGAATGGAATGGTAGATCCTGTTAGACCTTGACTAATGTCAGCAACCAGAACGGTGGATTGAGTTGAGGAGCACAGGAGTAAGATTTACTGTGCTGTGGATGTATCCAAGGAAAGTTGGCAGCACTGAACACAGGGAAGACAATGGGGAATGGCAAAGAAATTTGAGAAGTTTGGTTTAAACTGTGGTGAGCCGAGGTGTTCTGCAAGTGTTGAAGTGAGTGCTGTAGCCGTTCCCAGCATGGAGAGTTTGGATAGAGGTTTTACCTAACACATGGCCTTTCCTCTGCTGGAGTTCAGCATGGAGTTCTGGCCTATATGGAGTAAAAGTAAATTATGGGGTTGCTGCACCTCACAAGCTCATTGGTGCCTACAGCTCTGTGCTTTTTCGGTCTCTTCTGCCACTCTTCTTCCCCACCCTCAAAGCTCTCAGTGTGACGCGACACCAGGAATCCTTTGGCAGAATGTTACCACACCAGAACTTGTAGGCTCCTGTTCAGCTCACACAGTGTCCATCCTCTGTGTAAAACGTTTGGTACAAGCTCTGTCCACCACAACACAATTAGTGCTGGAAAAGTTCTCTCACGGGTCTCCGAGCCTACATCGGGATCCCGTTGCACTCGCTTAGCTGGGATCGCGCACGTGGACTGTGCTGACAAAGGGTGCTGGGCTGAGAGGGGCCTGATAAGGCAGTGTAACCCTGACAATACGTTGTCAGCAGCGCTGCCATCGCCAGCGAGAGCAGGGGGAGGACTGAAATTCTCCCGTTCAATTGGGCGAATTTGATACCTTCTCGTTCTTGTGTCCTCGTGGCTCGGCCACTTGACATTTCTAAACATTCTCAAGCAAGTTCACTGGAAAACTATCCCATGTCAGGAGCTGGTGATGTCAAGGCTAATAACAGTCCTGGGGTCAAATCCTTCTGATCCTTCAGGCAAGGACCTCAAGATTTGGCTCCAAGTCAACAACAAGGTTTGTCACGTCAACGATGGCTTATTATGAATCCCAGCGCAAGCCTTTCCCAAACAAAGTGCTTTCGTTTGGTTTTCCATGCAGCAAAAGGTTAGCAGTTTCCAAAGGCAGGTTCTCACTTCTCTGTGCGGAGTGGAGAGCAAAACCAGTGAGCTTGGAACGGGCAACAGCACTTTGCCTTAAAGCAGGAGACGGTGGTAAATCATTATCTGGGCAATTCTCTTCCTGTCTGGAATGGTACAAGATGATTGTTTTCATCTCTGGAGGTACTGGGGCTTTTTTCTCTGTCCCCGTCCATCATTTGGATGTAACAATATCACTGGGCTGCCTTTGTTAATGTTACAATGGACCTCAGAAAGCCGAAGGAGCCATACTGGGAAATGCACGGCTGGATGTCGGGGAAGGAGATAGCAGGGATCATCGTACTGGCTCACACTCATGCTGCACTGAAAAAAGGAATTGTAAATTGACATTCCCTTGGCTATTACTTTATAATCCTGGCACTGTGTTGAGAATGATGCCACTGGAATGGTGTCCAAAATGATAATTATAACCACTTCCTATTTTTAATTTCCTCTTAATAAGGGACACAGTGGTCATCATCCTAACAATAATGATTCTGCTCTGCCCTTCCAGATGTCAGAGCATTATAAAGTGTGGATTAACAAACACTGATGTCTCTCTACAAACCTTTCTTGTGAACTGAAAACTTGGGTGCTCCCCAGCCGACACACATACCCCAGCAGGTACGAACGTGAGCACTATGGGAAATGCTGGACTTGCTTTGCTGTTGGCCTCATTTTGCAAGGGGGTATTTGAATCATGGAGAAATAAAGTGACTTGCTCCATGTCCCTTGGTGAGTCAGTGGCAAAGAACAGATTCAGCTGTTCACCTCTCCCCATTTTTCTCTGTCAAATGGCATTTTTTTGGCTGTATTTTAGGACACATTTGATATGAGGTTCCTAAATATGTAAGCTGGTGTTGAGAATTGCTGAGTCCTCACTAGTTGCCCTCCAGGCAGTACCCAAACAAGATATCCATGGGGAAAGCTGTCTTGTCTTGAATATCAGCAACCACTAATGGTTATTTCTCTTTATAGACTCGTCTATGTTTTTGAGGTGGACTCCAGTTTTGCACACTCATCCAAGCTGATGCACACAGATTTAGCACAAGGCAATGAGCACAACAGATAGACCCAATTTCCAAAAGGTGACTATTTCACAGCTATTTCCCTCCTAAAAACCTACCTGGTGATAAGAAGTGCTTTGGCTGGGAGGGTTTGAACTCTGGTCGTCAAAACTCTTAGCTAAGAGAAAACTGGTCCATGTGGTTGGCTGAGTGACCCTGTCATTCCAAAAAACTCCTGACTCCAGAGAGAATGGATTGCTCATTTTGCAAAGCACTTATCTCCTGCTGGCTTCTAGGAAGTTTATGTAGGATCTTTCTCCATTGAAGGTCAGATTTCATGCATCTCCTGAGGTCCTAGAACCAGCGTGCTTCTGAACGAGAAGCAGAAAGGAGAAGACTATCAGAGGTTAGGAACATCTGAGCAAAGCAGCCCTTTATGGCTCAGACAGCAATTCCAATTATCCAGCACTTAGGCATTGGGAAGATTCAGATAAGAGGTCTCAGATTTAGCTCCTTTCTTCTCTTTGTAAGTTAATGTACCACTTTTCTTCATTTTTTTAAGCAGACAATCAAATCTGTAATAGCAAATTTCAAGTTAAAAGGAAAAGATTGTCTCTGCAGAGAATGGAAAGAACCATTTTGGTTCTAGGGTGAGTTTTGTGATCCACCTGAAGCATGGGTAGCTGTCATTGCACACACATTAAACAGAAGCTGGTGAGCTTGTTGCAGGAGTGGCTGGATAGAATTCTATGAGTTTTTTTATAAAATTATTTGAGTGCACAATACATACCAAACCGAGTTGCTGTTATGCTTCAATCAGGCTATTTATACACTGTGACAGTGCAGGAACCTCCTTTTTGACTTCTGCCTTAAATTTGAAAAGAGTCAATTGAAAATCATGTAGTTCCTGCAATCCTCTGAAAACCTTCACAAAAGCTCTGCTCTGGAGCCCCATCCATTTCTTCTCCATTGCAAGGGGCCAGATTTCCCAAGGAAGAGGTGCCAAACCAAGCTGAGAGGAGCTGTCTCCCTTCCTTCCCTGGAGTATTTGTACAGGTCAGTCCCTCTCATCTCCTGACAGATTCCTCATGGGAGAGCTTCCCACTTTTCCATCTCTTCTCACTGCACAGCTGCCCACAAACAGCTTCTCAGTCATCTGAATGCTTGTAGATCAGTACCATACAGCAAAGCTCTATGGAGCATGTGCAACCTATACACTAATCCAACAGCACCATGTGAAGGCTCATATTTATTTTCTGGGATAGATAATCATCACCTTTTGAAGAGCTTCTTCCTGAACACCTTGCTTCTAGAAGGCCATCAGTCCAATCCAACTCTGATTCTACCAAGAGCTACGGTTCAGAACCTTGTTATCCTTCTGAGTGGTGCCTGTGTCTTTCTCACCGCTTCTGGCTACTTCTGGTCACCTCGATATGTCAGCAAAATCTGCAGAGTCCTGGCAGCTGGTGTGAAGGTTAGACAGCAGCAAAGCTCTGCTTCTCAGAGCCTTTTCTATCTGTCAGAGCTGATGGAATCTCTCCCCTTGCTTGCCCTTTGCATTACACTATGGAGTGGACAGGAGCAATCCTCTGGATCTAACAATCTCCCTACCCTTCTTTTCCTGCACAAGTTAACTCCCAGCCCTTGCTGCTTCTGCTCCAGCCCCCTTCTGAGCGTGCTCTCATTAAGACCCCAGAGGGAGGAGGTGATGCTCTGAAATTGTCTTAATTGCTCTTGTTTATGCTGGTTACGATGGCAATAAGTTGCCATGCAGAGGAGGCTTTATTCAGATGTGCAGGTTCTCCATTGTTCCGTACTCTGAAGGATTGTCTGTAGGCAGCTCCAAGTCATTTACAACAATAGATTAATATGAAGATCAGTAATCCTGGGTGACTCACAGTCACACACATGCGATACCCGCCAATCGCTGTGACCTGCCACCGGATTTAAAGGAAAGGTTGAATGTTGCTGGCATGTTCTTGCAGGATGCTGAGGAGCTAATGCTTTGCACTTGCACAGCTTCTGCTCTCCAGGAGCTTCCCAAACATGAATGGAGGATGCTCTCTTTCTAGGGCAGGCAATGACTCTTATACTTGCTGGAAAGCAGGGAACTGGGTCAGAGTGTGTCTTTGGTCCACTGTAAGTTAACATGTGCCAAAGTTTAATCATGGGTCAGGAATCCTGAGTTTTAGTCCCTGATCTATCTTCCAGGCACTCTATCACCCAGGCCCTGAGGAGCATCTTTTGTGCATGTTGTGTGCTGCTTGTGCTGTGTCTCCTTTATCACCCTTGGACAGCTTTGCCTCACAGGTTCCTCTCCAGACCTCTGCAGTTCCGTGTCTGGATCTTCATTTAGCAGACACCCACTGGAGACAATGCTGAGACACCTCAGCAGTGGGTTTGTCCCTTCTGTCCCACTGTTCACACTTAGAGCCTGTGCTGGCCCCAATTGCACTGGATTGGGGGCACTTTGCTTTCCATTCTTACTTTCCTGGATAATCCCAGCCTGCATCCCATTCTACCTCACTGATCCATCCCTTGATTCAAGAGGTATGTGTGCCATCTTTTCCCCTAAATCCTTGTCTCAGGGATATATGACACCTATATTCTGTCATTCACCCTGGACCCACCATTCTCCTTCCATGTGCCAGGCACTCCATACATCCCCTGTCTCCCTCATCCATCACTCTCGCTGCTGTCAGGGACACATCATTCCCCTATCTTTCCTTTCCCCCATGCTGGGTGAAACAGGAGATGCCCGCTCCTATTTTTTCCCTGTTTGGGAGATACATTATTTAACAGCAGGGAACACAGGCAGAGCTGTGAGGGAGGGTTGTGCTTGAAGGGATTAACAACTGTCATCAACCTGCTCTTGACTCTAAAGTCCATTACACAGCCGGGTCAAGCTGTTGAAACTCCTCACCAGATTCCTATTTGCTGCCTATTTTCAGTTCTTGGATGCTGACAACAGCCTCGTAATTTCCAGTGTCAGGTTTGGTTCTCCATGTTACCATATTGCATGAACTCCAGCAGACAGACAAGTGCAGAAATTCTTTCCAGCTGAGTGTGAAAAATTGCCTCGCTCAGTCCATAAGTAATGTGCCTCTTTGAGTTGGGCTAATTTTCCTCCCTGTATAAAACAGTGAGGTTTCTGCATAATTCTGTGCATTACAAAAACACCAGCTCTCAAGGGCTCCATGGTGGGCCAGGCCCCAAGTGTGTTACTGAGCAATTACTGAGTCTTCACCTGCCTCAAGCTGAATAAAACCTTGAGGGAGCAGCTCAGGACCTGACCCCTGCTTTTCAATATTCATACAAACAGGGGTGAGTTTTATTGGGTCAGCAAAGGGCTGATTCAGGATTGTGTCTTATGATACCAAAAGAAGGTGCCTGGAATGGACTAGGGAGACTTTTTTTCCATAAATATGTATTTCATGTAGAAATATAACTTATATAAGTGGTTAGAAGTTCTGTGTAATTAGTAACCCTCACTGGATTTCTCTTCCACAAACTTTTCCAGGTTCTTAAGTTTATATATATTTTTAGCCTTTTCAACATCCTGTGGCAAGGAGTTCCTCAGCTTAACCACGTCTCCTTTCTTTTGAACCTGAGATCCCCCCATTCCTGGGAGGTTTTGAACCACCCACCTTTCACAGTGGTACACATTCACAAAGATCTGGAATTAGTCATATATTTAGCTTTAATTTGTTTTCTAATATCTCCATCCATTTGAATCCACCATCTGCTGTGAATCTGCCCTGCAGCGTAGTCACCATTCTGGAAGGAGAAACACAGAAGAACTTGAAACTCTTGGAGTGAAATAGTGCAAAGCACCTGCGTGAGGTAGCAGTGGTCACCTCTGAAACCGCTCCCTTGGAGTCACCACGTGTTGCCATCACTAGACGGTGACATCTCCCAAGCTTTGGAGCAGGCTTGGCTGCAGATCCAGAAGAGGGCAATGGTGACACATCCTCACCGAGGCTCTGAGCACCAAATCCATTGAGGACAGCCACTGCAGGAACGAAGCCAATAGCCAGACCACCGTGGCTAGTGGATCTGCCTGTTCCTGGCTGTTTCGTGGCAAGCAGATTGAAGTGGGAGGCAGCTTTCAGCTACTGTCTCAGGTCAGATGGGACTGTCAGTCAATCGTTAATTATGACTCTTCTTCTTACTAATTTCTCTAACTTCTATCACCATGGCAGCTAACTGCCGTGGAAAGACTCAGCCAGAAAAAGGAGAAGACAACCCAACTTTTCATAGCAAGGGAACAGGAACGAGCTACAGAGGAAGGGGGGTGGAGGAAGAGATCTGTAAATTGTTTTCCAGGAGAGTCTAACACAATGTTCTGAACCCTAAAATGGCTTTTGTTGGAAGGAACCTTGAAGATCATCCTGTTCCAACCTCCCTTCCATAGGCAGTGACACCTTCCACTAGACCAGTCTGCTCCAATCCCTGTCCAACCTGGCCTCGGACACTTCCAGGGATGGGGCAGCCGCAGCTTCTCTGGGCAACCTGTGCCAGGGCCTCACCACCCTCACAGGGAAGAATTTCTTCCCAATATCCCATCTAACCTTGCTCTCTGGCAGTTTGAAGTAATTCCCTTCTTTTCCTATTATCACATCTGCTCTGCCCTGACCTGGTCAGCTGATCAGTTTTCATCTTTGGTGATGGCTGTGTGTCCAGAAAGGGCAAGAGGAGGAAAAATTTGACAGCACTTTGAGCTCTAATTAATTTTTAAACTTCCTCCCTTTCTGCTTATTTTGTAGCTTTTGTCCTGGTGCTGAATGTGTTCTTTTCCCCATGTGTCACTTCCAGAGGAGTACTGTGGAGATGAAATGCCAGTTGGTCATCACAGGGCATTTCACCTGTGGGGGCTGGATGGAAATTCACAGGCTGAGGCCATACAGGGCCCAGGGACAACTGGTGACTTCTGTCACTGCAGCAGCTCTCAGGAACACGGTGACACAGTGCCTGAGTACATCAGTAGCATGGGCAGAGCAGGTTGTGTGGGATCAATAAAACAACAGCCATTTTGTTGCTGTTTTGCAGCAACACCACACAATTCTTGTTGAAATCACTGTCTGGCCCATTCAGCAACTTTCATTTCTGATTAAACTCTCCAGCCTGTGGGTATCTTCTCTCACACCTGTCTTACCATTTCCATTTACAAGGGCTTAATTTAGAAACCCATTGTACCTGGGCCTGCACAGACCAAGCTAATTTATTTTACATAATGCCTCAGCACTTTAGGGAAACAGACCTATGCTAAGTCCATCCTGGGGGGAAGGATGGACTTGTGCTTCAGGTTTTGGGTTAAGTTCCAGGAGAAGCAGACCCTGTTCTGACAGTGTTCACAGATCTCCCGAGACCTTTATCAAATCACTTATCCTGCTTTGAACCTAACCTTTGAGTCTGGAAAATAATCAATACAACACTTTCCTTAGCTCTGGTTTTAGGATAAACATAGTATTTAGATGGCATCAAAGTCCTTGTGTTCTGTGCTTTAGAAGTAGAATAAACAGCTGATTTCTGTGCTGGGGGGACTTCAGTGCTTAAGTGCAAGACAAGGACAACAGGCAGGTGCAACTCTGCTGAGGAGGAATGAAACAAGGCAGAGCTGACAGGCAAATAGACCCTGGGCATTGCTGCTGTCAGCTTTTCCATCGGCATCTCATCAGGGACATGCAGGGAGAGAACGAATCACTCCGTGGGCGTTCACAGGAAGCGGCCCCCGAGCGCGAGGGAGTGGCACGGGACAAGGGTGGTTTGAGAATCCATGTGGGTGATCTTCCCAGCAAACCTGGGGGACAGGAGACTCCGTGATATGCCTGAAGGAGGCACAAACAGCCCCCGCCTCCTTGGCAGAGGACTCAGCTGGCAAGATCTGATGTTTTTGTTCACTTGAGGCTTTTGTTTGTTCACTAAATGCCCCCGGACGTTGCTTTTCAAGTCTATTCCTTCTCTGTCGTTGTCACTGCCACAGCAACAGGTGAGTTGGAGAAGTTATACATGGGAAGATGAGTTGCACTGAGGAAATTGCTCAAATCCTTTGCAGACTCCACTGGAGCCAGTGATCTGAAGACAGGTGCCCTCCACCCACAGAGCTGTGAGCATGGATGAACCATCCACTAGCTATGTGCCCTCCAGAGCTCTCAAGTCAAGCTCTTCCCCACAAAACAGCAGTGGAGGAAGCTCCAGAAGTATTGCTTCTTTCTTTCAGGGCTGCCACACTCACTGACGTCCTCGCTGAGCCTCTTGCGGCAGCAGGCTGCTAATCAAAAACTCTGCTGCTGCTAATCAAAAACTCTTTGCTCGCCACTTTGGCATCATTCTGGGAAGCCAACAGAGTGCAGAGATGCTCAATTCCTCCCCCTCCACACACCTTCCATTGTCTTCAGGACTGACAGCTCTGATGTGGAGCAGTGATAAAAGCCAGCTGATGCTGTCAGGGCCTGGTACAATTGCACCGCAGGGAAAAAGGCGACTGGCTCTGACTCATCGTAGCCGCCTGGAGCTCAGGATGCCTCGCACACGTGCTGTCTCCTGGCACGGCTCATCACACAGCAGTGCACCTCTGGATGCTCCCCTCTGAGGCGGGATTGACCAGAGGACTTGAGACGGGCCAGGACTGGTGGCCAACTGGATGGCAAATCATCCTTTGAGATGCTAGAAAAACTCACAGGGATAAAAAAATACTTTTCTGTAGAATCATAGCATATCCTGAGTTGGGAGGGACCCACAAGGATCATCAGTCCAACTCCTGGCCCTGCACAGACACCCCAACAATCCCACCCTGTGCCTGGGAGCATTGTCCAAATGCTCCTGGAGCTCTGGCAGCCTTGGAGCTGTGACCATTCCCAGGGGAGCCTGGGCAGTGCCTGATCACCCTCTGGGGGAAGAACCTTTACCTGATCTCCAGCCTAAACCTCCCTGACACAGCTCCAGCCATTCCCTGGGTCCTGTCTCTGGTTGCAGAGAGCAGAGATTGGAGATGCCCCTGTGCTGCCCCTCCAGAGGAGCTGCAGCCCCTGATGAGATCTAGCCTCTGCTGAAGCCTTTGGGTAAGGATCAATAAAGGTGGTTGTTTGGATGTTCCTCTGCTTGACCTGTGTTCAGGGGTGTTTAGCAAAGCATTTGTGCAACTCCTGAGTGGCAATCTATGAAATAACACCTCTCCTTCAGCCCTTCACATTCCCATCCTTACGGAATGGGCTGAGTTGCAGTTGAATTTCTGGAAGGCTCCAAAATGCAAGGGATCCAAACTTAAAAACACCTCAGGAGTGCCAAGCCAAGCCAGGAAGGACATTCAAAGAGGGGAAATTGGGCTGTGATGTGAACTTCTAAGTGACCTTGAGTAAACTGGCTCTGTGCTGCCCATCCTGCCCAGGTCAGCAGCTGAAATTTCCATTACTGAAAGTAGAAATTCAGGGGTCATTTCTGTTTCATTTCTCACTTTTTCCCAAACATGACATTGAATGAGAGGCATTAGGAGTTCCTCCTATAAATAGGATCACCCCTGTCAAAGCTGGTTAAGTCATACCCAGTGTCAAGCCCATAAACAAGGTGCCTCTCATGCACTGTCTGGAGGGTGCAGAGGGGGTACAGGGAAGTTTGACAGCTCCCTGTTTGACCAGTTTGCACTGGGACATCAGCTGTTTTCAAGGCAACAAACATAATCATCCCCAGCTCCCATATGGAGGATTTGTGGAAGTGGTGCAGAGGCAGAGTAGTTGAGGACCACTGCTCTCTGTTGTAGCAGAAGTGAAGCCTCCCAGCTCCCAGCCTCACAGGTGCTGGGCCCTCCATGGCTGCTGTCACAGCTGGGGTTAAACACTCTGATTTCTTCTCTTCCTTCAAAGTCTTTCCCCAGTTCTATCCTAGAAATCTGGGATGACGTGGAAACCCTGCGCTTTCACTTGTCTGTTTCCCCTGGAGGGAGCTGCAGTTTCCTCTTCCTTTAGAGCTTCCCAGTTCTTCTTTAGCTCCAGGAGAAGCAGCACTCCCAGTGACATCCGTGACAAAGAGGCTTTGCTACATGGGAAGTCAGCTGGGGCATGGCAGTGAAGCCAGAGACACAAAGCAAAGAAGCATCTTTGAAACAAGAGACTTGTAAGTGTCCCCCCGTGCCAGCTGCAGGGACATCTGGATGGAGCTGGCTTGGCAGAGCTGCAGGGTCACCAGGGTTGTTCATGGCCGTGGTGGCTCCAGAGAAAGCACCTCAGGATAGCGGGAGCTGATGGAGGTACCTGAGGCTCCTTCACTTTCCTCCTCCCCCATGGGAGCTTCTTTCCACCTCTTCACCAAACTTTGTGCTGCTCTGAGACTGGGGGCTGCTCTGATGAAGTGATGCAAGTGAATATGTCTTAAAAAAAAAAAAAAATTAAAAACACCCCAGATAATTTCCGTGGTCTCATTTCCCCATAGATCCACAAGCAGTTGCATCAGTACAGCTGAGGGGGTGGAAAACTGAAGTGGGGGCAGAAAGGAACAAAAACTTTCTAAGTCAGCTTTGAAAATGTTCAGTAACTATATGGAGACCTACAGCCTCTTGTCCCCTCCAGACGTGAAGAGCTGTCTGGTGCTCATGTGTGGAGACATAGCCAGGGAGCAGAGATGATTTGTTTGAAGCTGAACTGAGAGCAGCTTAGCAGGGGAGGAATCGCTACTTGTTCTGAGATAGGCTAATTATATTCTGTGTCCTTGGAAGCCAATCCTTCCCTACTCTGCTTGCATAATAGAGATCCTATAGCTTTGTACAGAAGCACCAGGGTTCCCTCCCATCTCCGCTGCACACAGCAGCCTGTCCCACTGCCAGTCTCCACCCCAGAAGGATCTGGATGTCAGTCCTGCATTCCCTGGAGGGCTGCTGAAACACTTTGGATTCCTGGGAGATGGAAACCCTTCTAAAAACGCAGGGTAGAGTTACTCTAATTCCTTGCTGTTGGGGATCAAGCTGAAGCCTGCTGCTTAATGGGGGATAAGTGGATGTAATGCAGTCAGTCAATAACTTTATGCACACACGCAGAGCCCTTTGGATTACTGATTTCCAAAAGGCAGAGTCTCCCTCACAAACCCTGCACCACACTGAGTCAGCCCTGAGCCTTTTGACTTTGTATTTCCTTCTTCACCTGCACTTTTATTCTTCCTCCCCTTATTCATTTTTTTCCCCACTTATTCATTTTTTCTCCCCCTGAGAAGTTTTCAGCTTGTCAAATGACTCTCCCTCTCCCTGTCTCTTTTCTCTTTGCCTTTTGCAGTGGGAGGAAAGGTAATACTAAAAGGAGCAGTTTTCAAATAAGAAGCCCCACGTGTTACCTGGGAACTGTCTCTCAGCATCCAAATACCTGCTGGGACAGAGAGTGGTGAGTCCCCGCTGCTGTTTTGTACCCACCAGACACTGTTTGTGTTTCGTCACATGTTCCTGTCAGGTCTGTCACTTGGTACAAGCAGGACTGACTGGGCCCTTGTAAAGCAGGATTTCCCTTTACACCTCCCTACTAAGCCCTCCTCACTCCTTCCCTTCCTCCTCACAGGGAAAACTGCTGCTCTGGCTGCTGCCATGGTAGTTCCCAGGCTGGAGGAACAGGTTTGAGAGTGTTTGTGCTCTTTGCCTCATTGCTCTGAAACTCTGCTCATCTTCAGGAGCCCTTTATCCCTGCCTTATGTCTCAGTGGGGAGGGAAGGCTGAGATGAAGGAGTCGCTGAACCTCTCTCTGTCTTCAGTCCCTGCTCAGCTTCAGGCTGAACCCTTCACAAGTCCAGCACTTTTTATGGCCTTACTGAACTGCTCCTAAAAGGAGAAATTTGCAGGAGAAGGAACTCCAGACCAAGAAATTCCTGTAAGACCAAAGGATCTGAAATGGCTCCCTTGGGCCCCACAGATGGGGAGGTAGAAGAGGGAATGGCCCACGCTGCTGCACTTATCCCAACCCTCTCTGGTCCTCCCCAGGCTCTCAGCTAAAAGGCTCATCTGACTTTTATGGGGCTAGAGAGACCAAGCAAACAAAGCCTCAGGGTTTAGTCAGCGCCAGTGGATACAGCACGTGCCTTTTCCTTCTCTCCCCTCCTTTCTTTCCTGCTGACAGCTTTCCCGAACTCATGTGGCGTCTGCTCGGCTCGGGAGCTTCTCCTCAGGAATGAGCCTCAGGACTGGGGCAGGAGAGCATTTCTTACCATCCTGAGTGGAGGCTGCTTTCTCTTTCACCTCCAGGACTACTCAATACCTACTGGGCTCCAAGGAAGCTGAGAAAGGCAGGGAAAGAAGGGGAGGGGTGCTGGAAGTGTCTTGGAGCATGAAGATGCTCTGTTGGATGGAGAAGTGACTCAGGCATGAGCTTCCAGGTAGAAGGACATGGCACTTTCCCTCCCTGCTCTTTCCTGGAGCTCTGACTTACAGCCTCAGCCTGTTCCTTCCACACCACTAGTGCTGGGGGTCAGAGGAATTGAGAGACCTCGACTTGTGGTCCCCACACCCTCATCAGGGTCCCCTGAGCTGAGGGTCTGGCTTGGGTCACCACAAAGGTACAGCTGGAGCTGCAGCAGAAAAGCTCCTTTTCCTGCACACTGCTGGGTTTTGTTGACTGTAACAAACTTCTCCCTTTGCTGCTGGGACTGCTCTGGGGCAGGGAGTGAAGCATTGCTCATCCTGCTCATCCGTTCCTTACAGGAGTTTTGGGAATCTTTGTAAATAAGCCAAGAACATGAGAAAGAGGAATTCCTCCCGTTCCAGGCCCTGCCTGACACTGCACAGATCCTTTGTTCTTGGCTTCTTTCTCCCTCCCAAGGCCTCTGAGAAGTTCTTCCAATAGCGCAGCCCCCCTGCTCAGCCTCTTCCACCAATTAGCAGTTATCCATTAACTGGCCAGGAATAATTCCATCAATTAGCCCACCTCTTGAGGATCTCTTTCCCCAGGTGCTGGCAGTGCCACTTAAGCACCAACAGGAAAGGAGCACTCAAGAGCTATAAATATAGAGAGATGTTTGTATAGGACTTCTTTGTTCTTCAGAACTTTGTGGTACTCCTGGTTTCAGCTGGTCCACAGAGAGCTCAGGATCAGCCCTTATCCAGCTTATTCCTAGGAGTCCTGCATTCTGGGCTGTGCTCCCAGAGCAGAATCAGACCTTTCTGGCATCCGTTTCCTTGCTTTTATTTTGGAGGGATTGTGTGAGGATGCCCAGAAGGCTTTGAAGCCACCCATGGTATCCTGTGATCAGGCCAGGCATGATGGATCCAGGATGGTAAGAAATAGGCCGCATGTGTTGTGAAGGAGACTGTTCAGTAAAATAAATATCTTCAAAGGAGAAGGAAAGTAGCAGGAACGAGTAGAAGAAAGGATGTTTTCAACCCTTGAAGGGGAATCTGGAGAAAGAGAGGTCCTTTTTAAGGTGTAAAATGCTGTCAGTAGGAACACAGTATTGTTACTCCTTTGATGAGAGCAGTTAGCTGAAAATGGGAGGATGTGTGGGTTATCCCAGGTAGAGAAGAAAGTGGTGATGGAGTAGAGGGAGGTTCCTTTGAAGTTTTCTGATCCTACAAAGGAAGGACACACTCCTGCCCATCTCAACCCAGCAGGAATCAAGCATAGAATCCTAGAATGGCTTGGGTTGGAAGTGACCTTAAAGCTCATCTTGTTCCAACCCCTGCCATGAGCGGCGACACCTTCCACTAGACCAGGTTGCAGGGAATGTGACCGTGCTCCGCCCCATCTCTTCTCTGGGCCATGTTCTCAGAGCCCTGCCCAGTCAAGTCTTGTTGCTGTCTCCCTTTCCCATGGTTTATTTCCCCCACACATGTACCCTGCTTTACATTTAAGACATCACCCAGAAAATTCTCTCAGCACTTTCCTGGGTGCATCCATGTGCTTTGTTTTTGCAGCGTGTGAGGAGTGCACAGTGCTGCTGGTTTATCTCCTATCAACGCCTGTTCTAGTGCTAAAGGTGGGCCGTGGGGAGAAGATCAAGGCACAGGAGGAAAAGTGAAGGGAAGTGCATTAGCCAGGACAGCTCGGCATGTCTAGGAGCTCTTAAACTTTGTGATGCTCTTGCAGGGGAAATGGAAGATTGAAAATTAGGGATAGCCAAACCTAGCCTAACATGGAGGACAGTGAAGGGAAAAGGATGTGATACTCTACTGACATCTACTTTTTACTGTGGTACCAGGGAGTGAAAGCTGGAGGGCTCAGGCTGTGCAGCACCAGGTGGTCTGAGGGGAGCTGCTTCCATCAGCCAGGAAGGGGTGTGTGATTTGATGCAGAGCTTTTAGTGCCCAGATACCTTTTGAAATCTTCTCTGCCTTGTCCCTCCTCACACGGCTAGTCGTTTCCTCATTCCATAAAGGAAATGCTAAAGAGAGACCCAAAATCCGGCGAGGGAGCTGCTGGCTCAGTGATGCCACGCTCGGTTCTGCTCAGGTAGCACAGTGGCTGCAAATTAATTACTGTTAACGATGCCACCTTCCTGCAGAGAACAGCAATTTCTGCAGCGGGCACAAGGCTTGGTCTTGGTGAGTGCCCAGCCTGCAAGGAGGCCTTCTGGCATCCCTGCACTGCCCATGAGCCCATCTGTTCCCAGTGGGAGCCACGGAGCCATCAGGCAGTGCCGGATGGAAGCTTGTTTTGACTCATGGGTCAGAGGCTGTGCAGAGAAGTCTATCGTTCCCAGTCGCTTCTTTAATTGACACAGTGAAAGAAGCCACATCTTCCTGCCTGATTCTGACCAGGTCTGTAATTGAATTCAGCTCAACATCTCCGCTTCGGCCCCCCAGGGACCTGTCAATTAATGATGGATTTTTTTCTCGCCTCGGGAATTTCTCCTTGCTCCATTCTTTTTAGTTAATAGGATCCAGTGCTAAACCCGGTAGTAGTAGTAAATCTCCCACCCCCCATTTCCTACCTTTTCCAAAGGTGCCTCAAGAAGAAAAGGGCTTGGGCATGAAAAGTGACATGAGTGAACTTCAGGGACTGAAAACACGTGCAGCTTTCCTGTCTTTTGTTCATTCATCCTTCCTCTCGCTCCTCTCAGGTCTTTTGTTTCTCTTTGCCAAAACTGCTTGCACACACTTCACTCAGGATCTCATGAGACTGTTTTAGAAACTGCAAAGCTGAATTAGAGCCTTCTTTTTCCCTCCTTAGAGCACAATGTCTGTTTAACCTTTCTCCCTTGGCATCTGTCTCTCGCAGCAACCTATTTACAACTCACAGTTGCAGAGGAATCCCAGTGCTGACTGGGTTTAAAATGGGGGTTGCTGGGGGCATGGGCAGGAGTATGTGATACACTGTAGGCTACAATTTCAGGCTGGCTGCAAGAGGCAGTTATTCCATGGATCTGCCTTAGCCTTGTCTCTCCAAGCCCTGCCAAGATGTAGAGGTTTTTCATGGCTCTTAGAAAGGCAAATTTGATTTGCATGTCAAAGAGAGAGAAAGGACAGGGATACTCAGTTCTCCAGCTTCTTTATCCTCTCCTAGTCCCTCTCCCCCTCCCCACACCTCCCCAGCCTTCCTTTTGGCATTCCGAATGCGTGATTGCTGCATTAACGCACCCGGTCACCATGGGAGAGATCTTGGGGTTTCTTAAGCTGTTGGATCCTGTTGAACATCCCCGTTAAACTTCGCCCTTGCTGCTGCGTGCGGGAGCTGCCCACGCAGACCAAAGTTCGGTCCCCAGCCCACCGGTTCTCCCCCACAGGCGCTGACGTACGAGGCTCTGCAGGAGGCGGTGAGGGAGGGAGGGTGTTTGGGAGAATGTGTCTCTGGAACAGTGACTGTTTGGTGAATGTGCACAGACAAGTGGGGTTGGTGGGTAACCAGGTGAGAGCACAGCGTCCCCACTCTCAGGGAAAGCCCACTAATCCCTCTGCTCGTCCTCACCAGCTGGTGATGGGTGGGAGGAAGGAGTGGAGGGGGAAATCCCTCCCTGACCCTCCCCTTGGGTGGACCTCTTGGTGCCGCTTTTTGTGTGTGGGAAGGATTGAGGTTGCCCAGGCTTTATAGGAGATCTGTGTCTATTAGGCTTGAGGCCTGCCTGAAGAACTAGAAGGCAGAGAGCTTTTTCCCCTCCTTCCCATCACTGTGATTCTTTCCCAGTTTCCAGAAGCTTTTCTGGTTTGTTGTTGGGCTTTCTTCTTTTTGTTCTTGAAGGTTTTTTTCTCACGTGTGGGTCAGATCTATGCCACACTTCTCTGTGGGGATCCACATTCACTGCCTGGATCTTCTGGAGTGGGAGAACAAGGAAGATGCTTGTACACAGCTGGGAAGAGTGTATGAACCTCAGGATGTTGCTTCCAGCCACCTGCTCCTGAGACCATCAGGACAGTACCTTCACGTAGTGCTGCGGTTGGTTACAGCAAGAACTCACAGGACAATTCAGCTCTGCAGAGATAGCAGTGCCTGCCATGACTGGCCAGAGGAACAGAATCACAGAGTGGCTTGGATTGGAAGGGACCTTAAAGTTCATCTCATTCCAACCATTTTCTGCCATGGATAGGAACACCTTCCATCAGATCAGTTGCTCCAAGCCCCATCCAATACCTTTGTCTCTGTGTGCTGAGACCCTCTTTTAACTCACAACAACAGTCTTGCAGGCAGGGACAGTCATTCCACCATGTGCTTGTGTTCTGCCTCCACCAGCTGTGAGGAGGAGATCCTCGTTGTTAGGGTGTGCTGAGACATCACTGGGATCACTGGCTTAGGGACATTTAAGCCTTTGTTTTCTATTCACAGTATCTCACTTTCCCAGGCCTGGCAGAGAGCAGGGAAGAGTCATCTGCAGCCTGAGCTGAGATCAGTGGGAGCAGGGCTGTTGTCATCCTGCTCGTGTACAGGGCTGTTCTCACGCCCCATTTCCTTTGTGGACAGACAGAAGAATTATCAGGAGCTTGCACCTGCTTCCAGCTGAGGAGAGGAAACACTTCTGGAGGGAGCAGATGATGGTGGTGGTATCTCAGGAATCCAGGAAGGATCAGATCTCTGTTGGGCTCAGCACAGTAGAGGCTGATACTGTGAGCTTGTGGTCAGGGTGGTTGGAAAAATCATTGCTGTGCGCAGGAGAGGACTCGGAATTAAAGTCATCACCCTGATGGTTTGTAAAACTCAGCTGCTGGTGTGAGTGAGAGCTGCCCCAGGCCACAGAGGACACGTTCCCCAGCCCATGGGTCAGTGAGGACTGTACCTTCCCTGCTTGCCCTCCCTGTGCCTCGCTGCTCACAGGTTGGCTGCCCCATCACCCTCCTGGCTGCCTTTTGGCATGGCTGAGGCTCTCTGCTCCATCCCACAGCAGTGGTTTAGTCCTGAGGACACCTAGTTCTGTCCTGACTGTGTCCCAAAGGCCCTGGAGATCCAAAGATGTCCAGGCAACTAAACTGCATGGCCTGAGGGAAGGGAGGGCAAATACATCCGAGTTAAGGAGTAATCATGTTAATGTGGTGCAATAATGAGGAAATTGGAATAAAGGACTTCATCAGAGATGTAAAGTGAATTCGTGGCAGGCTGGAAGTCTCCTGATGAGTGTTCTCCCCTGAGTTTTCTACCCTTTTGTGAAGCCAGGACATGCTGTTTCGAAACAGTACATTAACTCGGCACTAAGAGGCTTCCAAGAGGTGGGAGGGGAGGAAGGAGCCAGGAGATGGGAAGGAAGGAGCCAGGAGATGAAGGGAAGCACTAAAGACAGCGACACTGAGAGATGCAGCTCAGAGCTCATCTGGGATCTGAACTCCCCTGTGACTTTGGGCAAGACCAGAAGCCTGGACACCCCAGCACAACAAGATGTTGACTCAGTTCTGGACACAAGCCCAGCCCTTCCCTAACACCAGCATGCCCTTAGAGGCACCTTCCCACACGAGGAGATGGACAACAGCACCACCAGGTCCCCTCCGGCACAGGGCATGCAGCAGCTCCACTTATCTTTGTGTAATAAGGTTAAATCACTGCCTCATTCGAGCCCTCAAATTAAGTCACCACCTTGGTGGATCGATAGCATTTTCCGTGATGCACTTGTGACACTAAGCCGGGAGATGGATTGATGCTGGGAGGCTGGAGCGCTGCAGGGGAGCAGAGTCAGACCCAGCACTGGGCAGGGTTTGTTGTCAGGGGGAAAAAGGGCAAATTTCCATGGAGAGCAGCAGCAGGCAGCAGAGGCAGGAGGTGTGGGGGAGTGGGGGCATGAGGACAGTGCCCATGTCTCCTGGCACCTTGTGAGGCTTGGTGCTGGTTCCCAGTTTAGACTTTCAGGGCTGTTACAGGGAGAAGGTCCTTGTCTGTGAGAAGCCTGTGACAGAAATTGTTTCCTCCAGGTGCGTCTGTGGGATTTCGGTCTGAAATTGACTGTTCTTCCCACTCCCCCATTCCCCTTCCCTCTGAGCAAGGTCTGGGAGACAAAGGCTGAAGGAGCAGCTCCCATGGGGTGGTTGCAGTGACATGAGGGTGCCTGGGGTTGCCCAGTTCCATGCTGACCCCTCTGCACAGGAGGCACAGCCTTGCTGCCCCAGCAGCCACATCACACAGGCTCCTTGTCCCCACTGTCCCCAGGAACTGCCACCATCCACTGTCTGGGATGGGACCAAAATGACCCTCCAGCTGCCTTGAGCCTTCTGGAAAGATCTTAACTGGTGTCTCTCAGTGGCTCAGCTGGGGACTGGATCCAAGCAAGGAGTCCCTGGGGCTGAGTGTGAGGTGAGTTGGGGCAGTTTGGGATCCCAGGTGCCAGATGGCTTTTCTCTGAGCTCCAGCCAGACCAGGAAAATCTGTGGTCAAAGTGAATCCTGGCAGTCCCAAATCCCAGCCCTGGGATGTTTGTACTTCTGCCAGCTCCCCACACATGGAGGTTTAGAAGGGACCTCTCTGGCCTTTCCAGTGGTGAGGACCAGAGACCACCCATCTCATCCCACCCACCTGCTGCACTCCAGGTGTCAGGGTTAAGGTCACTCTAGCCCCTATCTCCCCCACCCAGTGCCTTTCCCACCTTCCTCACCCCCCCTGCCCCCCAGGACCACTAAGCCCACGATCCCCCAGTGCTGGGTGCTTGTTCAGCTGGCCGGAGGAGCCGGCAGGGCAGCTGGTGTGTGGTCAGAGCAGGGACTACAACCCCTTCTTCCTGCTGCTGCAGCTGGACACCACAGGGCTGGGTGATGGGGAGGGGAATGGGACCAGTCTGCTGCATGAACTGGGTGAGTTTAACCCTTCCATGGCAAGCTTGGCTCTCTTGAATAGCTCAGTGAAAAATCAGAACCTTCTGTAGAGCCAGCCCTTCCCAGCCCCCTCTGTGGGAGCAGGGGGGAAATTCAGAAGAGCAATCAAAGCCCTAAAACCATTCCTCACCCTCCAAACCCAAACACCTCTTGCCTGCAGGGTGCCCACATTGCTGCCAAACCAGAACTCCTCGGTGCTGGCTGTATTTCCTTTCTAAATCTGTAACAGCACAATTTATTCAATATATTTGGCATTTTTAAAAATGCAATTCCTCCTGTTAATCTCTCTACAGACATGCCCAGAGGTGACCTGGAGGCTGCCACAGCCTCATACTCAGGCAGAGGTGGAGGAGTGGGTTCCAGGCAGAGGCTGCTGCCCACCCCAAGGCGTGAGGGGTGAGTGGGTGCCTCGGAATAAAACACAAAAGCAACAGGAGGAGGGCAAAGCTGATAAAAATGCCCAGAGCAGCTGTGGCAATGTGGGCAATGCGGTGACACCGCAATTGGCTGTCACTTATTTTGAGGCTTAGCATTGCTGGCTTGTTTAAGAAACCTTGTTTTTCTGTCCCAAGAGCCCTCTTTGGAGCTGAGGCATTTGTGCAACCCTAAAGTCTCTGACCTGCTTTCCACAGGGATGCCGGAGAAAGTCCAGGGAGCAGGACAGACCTCCTGTGAGGAATGGGGCTTGCTGGCCATTTGGGCTGAAAAGGTCTGATTTAAATGTGAGAGGAAGGAAGAGACTTTTCTGTGTCTCTGGCTCATACAGGGAGCAGTTCATGAGTTGATCCCCACCCTTGGGAGCTCATCCCTGGCCTGGAGAGCAGGGAGAGGAGAGGGCACAGCTCATGTGGGTGCTGCCAGGGCAGTGGGGCTGTCTCTGTGCAGGCAGAGAGCTGAGCTCTTTGTTCATCCCTGCTACGAAGCAAGAGAAAAACACTCCTGCCGAGTGCATCCAGAAATAACCCAAGCCTCCAGCAGCCAAAAAGCTTCCAAGGGGGAATTTTTAAGTGCTGGGAATTTGGCCTCTCAGCCTGTGCTTGGGGCTCCTCTGCTGTTATTATGACCCAGGCAGGGAAAGGCAGACCCTGAACACAGCCCTGCTCCTGAGGTCCAGGAACCCTCATCTCAACAGGGAACAGTTCACTTCTGAGTTGCCCCAGGACCCTCTCGAGCTCTTCTTTTCACCCCAGTCTTTTCCAGCAGCACCATCACAGCTCCTGCCTTAAAAGGACACTGGTGATGGACACTTTCCATGTGGGATGTGCTTCAGAGGTCGTGGTGCCCCCAAAATCCCTCAAGAGCCCCTCACTTCACTGCATCCCTGAGATGAGGCCTCCTTGCAGGGACAGCCCTGCTGCTGGTGTGGCCAGGATTTGGGAATCTGGAAGGGGAACGTAATAAGGATGAGAGCTCTCACTGCCTGAAGAAGAGAGGAGCTGGGGGCATTTAAAAACAGGCCTTCCCTGTCTCTGGAAAGGACAGCAGATTCCTGCACTATCCATATGGGATTTGAGTCACATCGTGAAGAGAACGATCCCTCCCGTGACACATGTCAGAGGCTGCAGGGAAGATAATGTTGCTTCCTTGCTCTGGCCCCACTGTTTGTTCACCCACAGGGATATCCTGGCCAGCTTTTCCATGTGTCAGCATCTCCTCAGCACCCCAGAGCAAGGGCATTGCGCGGCAGATGCTCCACAGAGGGACAGAGACCTTGTCACAGAGCAGCAGCTCTGCTCCAGCTCCTGGGGCAGCTCAGGGCTGCTCCATCCCTTCCTTTGGGGCTGTAACCCAGCACACTGCTCAGCTTCCAGCATCCACAGGCAGGCTGCAACTTCTGGAAACCTCCCGTGCCCCTGATCTGATCTTGCATACCCAAACTGCCCCTCGGGCAGGACACCGACAGGGGATGACCTGAGTGGTCTGGGCACACGCAGGAGGTCGCTGAAGACACGTTGGCTTTGCAGAGCAGATCCCGTGATGGATACAGGACCATGTGTTTATTTTAAGTTTTACAGGGGGCATTTTCCCTTGCCAGGAGTTGGAGAATAGAGGGCCTGGGTACCATCTGCCCAGGGGACTGGTGAATCATCCTATTTTCCAGTTAACAGCACTTGTTTGCTTTGGGAGATCTCCAAGTTAAGGGGGAAGAAAAAGAAAACCCAACCCATGGATCTTTTCCCACACAATAAGAAAAATGCCTTGTTTTCTTTTTTTTTTTTCTTTTTTTTCCCAAAAGCCAGTGTCAACTCTGCTTTTACTTAGCAGTGGGCTGGATAAAAATAGACAGTGAAGTCATGACGCTTTCAGAAGAGCCAGGTATGGCCTGGGGAGAGGGGGTGAGAGGAGACAGGCTCTGGGGACAGGGACAAAATCCAGCATGATGCAGGTAGGCTGGGTCTGTCCCAGGAGAGCTGCTGGTTAGCCCAGAGTCTTGTGATTTCCCTGGCACTTTGCTGGGAGAGGCAGGAGCCTCTTTGGTGGATGCTCCAGAGTTCAAGCTGCCGCAGATGGGGCTGTAGCCCAGAGAACACCAGGAGATCAGCTCTGTGCAAAGCTGAGGCATTTGGAGTTGGAGGCACTCTGGGAAGCAAGGGGAAGCAGCGGGGAATGGAAGCCAAGGGGTTGTGCTCCTGCTTTCTCCAGGACCATATTGCTGTTGCTTCCTCTCTTAGTTTTCTGCTCAGATCTGGTTTTTCCTCCTGTTTGATCCGCTTGCCAGGCTGAGAGCGTGCTGGGCTCCTTGGAAGGAGTGTGTCTGGGAGAGACTTTGATGTTTCCTACTCAGGGCAGGGGCCCTGGAAGCCACTTGGACACCTAGAGCACGAGGAGATGCAGCTGGTGCCCATATTTTGGTTCTGCTGGTGGGGGGCTCCTGTGGCAAAGCCTTCCTGGGGCTGCTTATGCAGAACTGGGGCATGTCCTGAGCTCGGCCAGGCTCAGGGCTGGGGTGGCTTCAAGTAAAGATCCCGTGGGGCAGAGTCTCTGGTATTTCTGCACCACAGGAAAAATCAGGGATGTGAGGGCAACTTTCCAGCCACACGAATGGATGTGAAAGCCCAGGACATACCACAGAAATGCTGAGTCCCTCTGCAGGCCTGGTTTGTCTCAGGTGTGTCTTGGGTGAGTGCTGAAGAAGACCCCAAATTGCTGCCTGTGGTGTTCCCTCTGTCACCACAGAGCCCCAGCGCTGTCCTGCCAAAGCCACTGCCCCAGCTTTGTACCCTTCCAACCAAGCACCTGCTTAGGTCACGACTGAAATGAATTTGGCTGACCTCAGCACGCCCTTCCACAGGTATTTCTGCACGTGCTTGGAAGCACCATGGAAGCTGCAAGGAGATGCCAGTTTTACATAGCAAAAGGCTGCTGCCCAGCAGGAGCACTGGGCACTGCCAGGAAGGACCAGGAGAGCTGGAGCTTCAGGCTTTACATTTTCAGGATATAAGGTGAGGGGGGTATTTTGTCCTTCTTCCTAAACAAATTCAATCTTTCAAGGAAAAAAGTGATTCCTGTGGAAATTTTAGCCTCGTCCACAAGGAAGGAACATTCTATCAACAAGAAAATTCACATGGTGAGGAAAAAAACTTGTCCTTTGCTCTTCCACCTGCTCCTGAGCCATGGTTTCTCTGCAGCAGGAGGCTGGAGAGGCGTGAGGGGAATATCTGCATTTCTCTGGGATCAGTCACTGGAACCAGCATTATCACTGGAACAATGGGCTCAGCCCGGGCCAGCCGTGGGAGGGCGGCCCCGCTGCAGCGCTCCCACGTTTATTTTTGTCCAGGCCTGGAGCGGGGGTGGTGGAGATCAGGTGACGGTGCCCGAGGAGCGCTTGGCATCGCCTGTCCTGCCACCGTGTGTGCACATGTCCCTGTGAGCAGGGAGCAGGCAGGGATGAGGGAGCGGGCCTGGGCAGGCAGGGTGGCTGCCCCTCCTTACAGGATCCTTTCTCTTGGATGAGCCTGCCCTGGAGACCCCAGTGGGAGAAGGGATGCTCTCTCAGAGTGGGAACCACTAATGCTCCCATTGACCTGGCTTACAGCTTTGCAGTCCAGTCTGGGCAATCCAATCCAGTGGCTGTGCTTTGGTACCGGAATTAGGAGCTAGAAACCAATTTCTGATAGAATTGGGTCGTGGGCATACAGGAGGTGACCAAGGAGACAAAGAAAGCATTGTGGTGAAGCCAGGGAAGCCCAGCTTCCCAAGAACCAGTGCAATGTTTCCATCTCTGAGCTTGCCTCTTTTTCCGTATGGTTTCCATACTGGGTGGTGTTTGAGCAGTACCAGAGACCCCAGTTCATTCCTGGTGCCCCCGTGTTGTTCCAGAAGAGCAGTCAGCCTGGGGGATGTGGCTGAGATAACCTTTGAGTTGGTAATTTGGCAAGGTAGTCAAATCTGCCAACGTCCTTGGCGACACAGGAACACCTTCCCGACAAGAATCCATCCCAGCTCAACCCCCAACCTCAGCAGAGGTGAGTGTGGCTTTGCCAGCAGGTTCACCCCTTGCTTTCTCCATCACCTGAAAACAATTTGCAGCACTGGAGAGTTTTATTTCCCAAGGGGCTGAGAAAAGAGAGGAGCCTGGAGTTAATCAGAGTCGGGGAAGTGTATGGGAGCAGCCATGACTGGAGGAAGCTCACAGGCTTCTGTGCTGGACAGGGAGCAGGACTGGGCTCTGGGGACACAGGGATGCAGAGGGATGGGGTCTGTTCAGAGAGTGGCACTGTGGGAACACAGGAACAGGACATTAATTTCTCAGGTATGGGATGAGGAAAGGAACCAGGGTGCTGTGCCCCAGCTGGGGGTGCAGGTATGTGTGGCATCACATGTGTGGTCACTGTTCAGAGGCCTGAGCGACACCACACGAGTGGCCCAGAGCCCTGTGCTGGGACTTAACACACAAATCCAGCCTGACCTCAGAGGGAGCCAAGTGCTCTGTGGCAGAGGCTGGGGCTGTCCCTGATCCCAGGAATGTTCCAGCTGTGGTCTGGGAGCCACACATTGCGAACATCCCCCTCCATAGGTCAGGCCATCCTGCAAAGAATCCCCTTTTATATAAATCCCAGCACATGATGCAAGAGTGGAAGGAGCCTACCCTGCCCCAGCAGGTCATTTCAGGCTTGGCTGAGCTTCTTTCCTCTTAAGGGGATGTTTGCCAGCATCTCGGAAATGGCACTGGTGGGATCTGCAGCCCAGGCACAGCACTGTCAGTCGAGGACCTGCTCTCTGCAGCTTGGAACAGCAAATCCCTCTTGCAGCAGGAGGATAAGGATGGATGATGTGGGAGCATATGGAAATCTATGGAACCCCTCTGGCAACAGATGCATTGAGCCTAACTCAGCTTCCAAGGGTCTGACCCTGTTGGTGCCTCCCAGCTGTGTCTCCCTGGATCCCTGTGTCTGGACATCTCTGATGCTGAGATCAAAGAGCCTGTGTTCATCCACAGGGCTGTGGTGGAAGGGATGCAGGCACAAAGCACCACCTTCATCTGCACTCTCAGCACAACCCTTACCTTGCTGTGTGGACAAAGGACACACACACACACACAGAGGAGTAAAGCTGTAGATATCACCTCTCCATTCTCCTGGCGGGGGAGGACTTTCCAGACTGCTCTGCTGGGTGATATTCTGCAGACATTTAGCCAACAGGAGCTAAATCCTGCTGGGATTTGTAGCGAGGTCTGATGCATGCCCCACTCGCTGGACTGTCGCAGTCAAGGCAATGTGTCTTTCTGGGCTGATTAGGGAAAGTGTCAGGGACCTCGCAGCCACGACTGACAGGCCAGGGCTTCTCCTCTCAGTCTGCTGTGTTCCACTAATTGCAGTTCTCCCTAATTAAAAATCAGTGATGTGGCTTTGGCAGCTGCAAGTCAGGTCCCCCATGCGAGCCCAGGGCAGAGGCTGGGAGGTGGGGAAGGATGGAGGCATCCCTGGAGCCTGGTACATTCCCTGCCATGGTCGGGTGCTGCAGAGGAGCCAGACATCCAGGAGAGTCCTCCAGAGGAAGAATAAAATCAGAGCCCACCTTGCCAGAGATGTGGGGCAGTTGAAGGTGTCTGGTCCCTGAGCTGTTGTTGAGCTGGAGTGAAATGCTCTGTGCCAGCAACAAAGTCCCTTTCCAGTAACCACATGGCACTGGGAGCTGGGGCCCTGCAGCGGAGGTAGCAAATCCCAGGACGCTCTGCTGAGCTGGCAACACTCTGCCTCTCCCATGGGACAGGAAGGGCCAACTTGCTGCCAGGCGCTTAAAATCAGACAAAATAAAAGCTGGATGATCTATAGAAGTGCAGTTTCCTGTTGGCTTGTTGGTTGCTGATCTATCAGCTCTTTCTCCTTCCTTATTTCCCCGTGAGGAAATAAGTTTTGTTCCAGGTGTGTCTTCCCACAGGATAATAATCTCTCCAAGCAAACTCACCCTGAGTGAAGGCAGGAGGAGCATCCAGTCACCAGCACAAATGTACAATGTCAGTGACTCCGGGGTGATTTCATTAACTAGTTCTTGTGCTCTCACCACATCAATACAAACTCACAGACACCAGTGAATGTTCCAATCCCCTGCCATGAGCAGGCACTCCTTCCACTAGACCAGGCTGCTCCAAGCCCCATCCAACCTGGCCTTTTCATACCCATACATGCCCTGTTTGGAAATCCATGGGTGAAAGGGCTGTCTATCTGTCCAGTTGTCAGATAATGGCAGGATAGGTGATGCTTTTGTTACCCAGAGAAGCTTCAGGTGGGAATAGAGACATCAGCTCATATCGCCTTAGAGGCTGCTAGAGTGAGTTCTTGGGAGAGGGATCATGGTTTGGGAGAGGGTGAACTGCATGGCAGTCACTTCAAGGGGGCAGAACAGGGAGGGTCTAGGTGAGGCAGCACACTCTGATCTCTCTGCTGGGCATGGGCATCTTCCACGTGTTGGTGAGCAGACTTTGGAGAGTGGCTGGAAGTCTTCAGTGTGGTTGTCTACAAGAGAAGTGGAGAGGGACATTGGACATGGGCCTGGAGCAACAGGACAAGGAGGAATGGCTGCAAACTGAAAATGGGCAGGGTTGGTTGGGATATTGGGAAGAAATTCTTGACTCTGAGGCCCTGGACCAGAGAAGCTGTGGCTGTCCCATCCCTGGAAGTGTCCCAGGCCAGGTTGGATGGGGCTTGGAGCAACCTGGAATCGTGGGAGGTGTCTTTGCTCATGTCAGGGGGGTTGGAACTGGATGAGCTTTAAGGTCCCTTCCAACCCAAATCTCCCTAGGAAAACAGGGAGGCTCGTGTCCAGCTCCTCTCTCTGGCCCGCAGCCAGGGACGACTTGCAGATGGAAAGCTCGTGGCTGGGACTGGCTGCTCCGGATGGGCTAATAATACCCCTGGGAGAAGGTCAGGTGGGCAGCAGCAGGGGCAGCTCCCATTACAGGCTGTCACACATCATCCTCAGCTGCCAGAGCCTCCAGAAAATTTTGGGATGTCTTGGAGGTGAGCTGGCACTGCCACCCTTCCTCCACTGGTGGATTTCCAAGGATGGCAGCAGGTGGCTGCCAGTGGTTATCTGCACCATGGCATGGAGAATATAACCCCCAGCACCATTCCCTGCCCTGCATCCCCTGGGTCACCACAACCTGCCCTGCTTCCCCATACCAGCAGGACCTGGCTGCCACCGGGCAGGCCACCGTGCTGTCCCACAGCCACAAATGTCCCAGCAGAGAGGGTTTTTTCTTGCTGAAAAGCTGCTTAGCAGCTTATGAAAACAATAAAAGTAGTATTATCTTCAATGGTGAGGCAGATGGTTTGGATGATTGGTTTGACTTTTAAGCTGGATTTGAGCTACGGATATTCTGATTTTTAACAATTTTTGGCTGGTCAGATTCTGGCGGCGTAATCTCCAGATTCCCACTCCCACAAATCCAGTCCTCTCTGCACTGGGGGCTGTGGGATGGAGACCTGCCCTGGGAGGGGGCCCTCAGAGGTCTGCATGTGAGGGGGCATCCAGACCCCCACCACCTGTGCTGGCAGCCACCAACCCTGCCACCACCACCACGGCCACCACCAGCCCTCCACATGCCGGGTGTCACCGCTGCCACTGCAGCCTTGTCCCTCTGACCCTGGGGGGACAGTGCCCCCTCTCCGCTCCCGTCCCGCGTGGGTGGCTCTGCAAATCCACTGCTGGCAGGAGCCCAGGCCTGAGCTTCTCCACGCAACATTGTCTTTTGCAGAGGGATTTATCTAGTTTTTCTCCTAATTATCAGGAGCTGTGGACTTCCTGCCACCATCTGAGGGCTGGTACCAGCCCTCAGTGCTCCTTCTCCCAGTGGAACCTGCTCCTGCTGTCACCCCCACACCCGGTGTCAGTGTGGAGCTGTTGTGTGGAGCACTCAAGAGATGACATCCTGTTTACCAGGACATGGCCAGGGGCCTTCTCCATCCCTCCTGCAGCAGGGACCCTCAGCCACCCCAGGATCCCTGCAGGGATAAGGGATCTGCCTTGCTCCAGGGCCCCCAAGCAGCATCTGAGGCTTCTTGGAGTTGCCTGTAGCCGTGGGTTTGGCCTGATGCAAAGCAAAGAAAGGATTTGGGGATGAAATCCATGCCCATGGGGTTGGACAAGGCTCCTCTGAGGGCAGTTCCAGACAAATAAAAGCCATTTCTGGGGCTCATGCAGCTGAGGGACATGCAGCAGGGTCTCAGCTAATGAATTACCTGCCCCAGACCCTGCAGCTGCCCCACATGAGAAGAGCCATCACATCGAGAACATCCTGTGTATTAGAATGGTACATCCTGTGTAATAGAATCTCCAGAGCATTAAAATAAAACTCCCATAAAATAAGGGTCATCTTTGTGTGTACACTGAAACTGTAAATGGAGAAAAAGAGGAGGACTTCTACAGAGGTAAAAGGTCACCCCAAACATCCCTTAAAGAGAAACATCATCAGTTTTCTGCTCCCACTGTGAGCTCCAGTGCTGGTCAGCAGTCACCAGCAAAGCAGAGGAGAGGGAGGGAAGGAGGGATGGGGATGAAGGGTCTGGGAAGACTTTACACAGCTTGGTTCAGTCCTGCAACCAAAACGCTTCCCTGCTGCACCCGGATCATGAAACACCACGGGAAAAAAAAAAACTTGTAAAACAGCAGGGGTGATTTTGGGTCTGTTTGTGAGTGGCAGAGGGAGCTGGACCAGGAAAGGGCGGGCTGTGGGGCCCGGCAGGTCCCGGGGAGGTGACAGCAGCGATGGCGACGGGACCGCGGTGGCTGCGAGCTCGGTGCCCGATCCCCAGCAGCCTTTCCCCTGCCGGCTCCCGCGGGGCCTGGCAAAGCACTGTCAGAGCTGCCAGGCTTATCTTTAGCTCTGTTCCCTCCCTCGCCCCCGCGCCCACCTCCTCGCCGCGCTCCGCGTCCCGGCCCCCGCCAAAACACGCGTTATATAAGCGCTCGCAGAACCATCTGGGGCTGAGTCAGCCACGAACCCAAACGGACAGCAAGCCCCCGAGGCGGGGATGCCGACCCACGGATAACGGGATTTGGGGACCATCCCCCCCCGCTAGTGCTACCCCTGAGTGTCCGGCACCCCCACCCAGACCCCATGAACAGGGAGCCTGGAAGGGAACAGCGAGGAACGCCCCAGCCTGGGGGATGGGAGTGATGCTTGGGGTCGTCAGTCAAAGAGGGGAAGGCTTAATTACATACTAAGGAGGAATTTCCAAAATAAATGTGCCAGCTGCAGGGGAAGAGGAGAGGGAGTGTCGACTGGCTGGGGAAGGGGTGCTGATCTGTCAGCTTGCACACATCTCTTCCCTCTCCATCCTGATACCCCACGGGAAACACTTATAACTTCTTCCCTTAAATCAGCACCACCAAGCCCAGTTTGATTCCAAATTTATTCATTTGGGGTTTCTCCCCAAAGCCCGGGGTCAGGACAGGAGATGTCCTTCACCTCCTTCTTCAAAACCACCGGTTTTCCCTGTGAGCAGCATCTCAGGAGCGTTTGTGACCTGAACTTTGCAGTGTTGTGCTGATTCACAATGGCTTGTCACAAAAACTGCCTAAAAGTGACAGAAAAAGGGACGCTGACTCATGTGTTTGCCTTCCCCGAGTGAGGAGAAATGTGAAAGGTGAACAAAGTACTTAACGGGTGATAATTACATTCTGCGCTGAAAAAAATCAATCCATATTAATAAGCCAGAGTGTTGTTGCTAATAGAGGCATTTTACAATTAAAAAAATTAAAGTATTTGAGGTTTTTAACCTTGACAGTGACCTGTTAACAAGAAGTGTAAGGAAACCCCTAATTTTGTCCCACTCACAATTATAAATCTGTTAAGGAGAAACTCCAGCCGCTGCCTTCCTGGACTCCCTGCAGGATGCTGGAGGCTGGTTCCCTGGCAGGATCCTGTTTTTCGGTGGGATGAAACCTGGTGTGGGATGGGGTAGAAGAGCTGGCCCCTCTGGGAGAGCTCTTGGTATTGCCTTTATGGAGGGGGAGAAAGGAGTTGGAGAGGGTCCACCTTAATGTAGGATGAAAAAGCAAATTGCCAGCAGGAGAGCAGAGATGCTGCTCCGTTACTATGGTTACCCCCAGAGACAACCCAGCATCCCTGGGTATCGCCCTGCAGTACCCAGAACATTCCTGGGTATCGCCCTGAGGTACCCGAACTGCTCCCGGCTGCCTGGAATGGCACTGGGGCAAGTCGGGTGGGCAAGGGACCATATTTGGAGGGGTTTGTAGGGTCTGAGGCTCTTGGAGCAGCCTGGAGAGAGGATGAATCCAGGCTGGGTGGAGAAGCAGCATCTCCAGTGGGGCCATGGCAAAGTTCCTGCCTTCATCCTCTGAGATGAGATCCTGGTGGGAAGCCAGAGTTCCCAGCCCCTCTGCCCACACTCTAGCTCTGGGCCCACCCAGTGGGTTTGAGCCAAACCCATCCAAGCTGATGAAAGGACACCCTGCTTTTGGGGAGGCCAAAAACCTCTGCAAGGGTACAGCGAGATGCTCTGATCCCCTGAATCCGAAGGGAAAGAGGCAGGAGGACAGTCAGTGAAGGTTGGTACAATGCTGAGTTCAGAGAGGGTTTTAGCCCTTAAAGAAAGACATCTTGAATATTAAAAGTGGAGGTTGCCAGCTAAGAAACAGCCCCAATCCCATTCTGCTGGCTCCCATCCCTGCTGAAAACTTCCCAGCCAGACCTGTGAGGTGTAAGCAAGGTCATTCCCCTCAGAACCACCTGCTGCCTTCCCATCCCTGCTGCTCCAACCCCTTAGTTCAGCTCTCGAAGATGAGGATGGTTGGATTGGAAATAAAGCAAGGACCAAACACCCCAGCAGCACATCTCCCGTGGTGCCAGCATCAGCTCGGCTCCCTGGGGATTTCTGTACAAGCAGCCACTGAGGGAGGAATTCTGGAGGCAGTGGGAACCATCCCCAGGGAGCTGCCGGCTCCTGAATCATTAAATGCTTCCACAAATGAAGCGCTGGGGTTTGTAGTGCAAACGGCTGTGTGAGGAGTCACTGCCGCATGGCAAAGCAAACCCTGAGAGTGGAGGCACGGGAGCCGTGGGAAGCTGCTGCACGGGCCCATGCATGTCCCCAGGAGAGACGCTGGCAGGGCCCTGCCAGAGCATCCCCCGCCTCCTCCCTGGCATTTTCCTTCCCGAGATCCAGCCCATGTTTTGGAGTAGAATTTTTCCCATCTCCTCTCCTGCCTGCCTGTAACAGGCCATTACCATCCCCCAGAACCTCGACTCCTCTCCTCAGCAAGAGAAAAGCTTCCAGAAAAGCATCTGGTCCAGATTTAAAGGCATTAAGAGACAGAGATTGGTGGCTTGTTCTAATAGCTAATCATTATTAAAAGATTGCTCCTTATTTCCACGATAGATTTGTCTGGCTTCAGCTTCCAGGAAGAGGTGGTTATTATGGCTTTCCCTTCTAGATTAAGTTACCTCTTTGTACCAGTGTATCTTCCCTGTGACAAATGCTGTAATCAAGTCACCTCTCAGTCTCCCCCTTTGCTAAATTACATGGGCTTTGCTCTTAAATCTTGCTTAGCCCCAGCCCTCTCTGTGGTGATTAGAGCGAGTGGCTGGCAGGGATTTTTTTTTAATGAGTAAAAAACTTCCTTATGGCGAAAGGGAGGGAGCCGATGGGACCCAACAGACCATTAGGGGTGGGTGGAAATTATCAGCCGCCAGTCACCTGAACTGGATTCAGCCCTGTGCCCAGCCTGAGGAATGATGATGGATAATTTGCCTGGGTTATCTCGGTACACGAGCCCCGTTCCCTGAGGCAGCCAGGTGTGAAAGCCAGGAGGAAAATCCAGGACGGCAAATCCAGGGGCTCTGTGTCCACCAGGCCATTAACCTCTCTGTAAATAGCATCTCACACACTGTCTCCTCTTTCCTTCAGCCGTGATGCGCCATTAAAGCCATTTAAACTGTCACTTGGACATGGCGCGATGTCCCCTGAGGTCCCCACAGGAAGCAATGCCCGTAGGAAATAGAACCTCACAGAGCCCAAGGGGACCGAGGTCACTCTGGGGAGATTTGTTGGGTCAGTCTTGGATGACTGGGCTCGTTCTGCCTGGGCTCCAAACGCATTTTCCCATCTCCGGGCTCCCTGCATGGCTGAGCCGCTGTGCTCCGGTCCCATGGGCAGAGCCCATCAGGGCAGGGCACTGGAGCGAGTGGTACACAGGGAGGGGCTGTGTTTGGGGGGACTCTGCAGAGCCCCCCATGATTCTGAGGATTCTTGCAGCCAGGGGGGAAATTACCCTGCCAAGAAAAATTCAGGTGTGTGTTTTCTGCTCCTGCCTAGAGGCAGAAGGATGGATATTTGCTGAAAGGCTCTTAAAAATAATCTGTTTGTCCTGCTGGCCCCAGTCTTGCTCAAAGTTTGCTCCACATAATCCTGTATGTGTGACAACTGACAGACTTGGAAACACGTTGGAAGTTGGCTACAGGCAGACACTTCACTATGATCTTTAAAATATACAGCATGACGCGAGATATTTTAAATAGATCAAAATACATTTATTACATATTTATATTATTTTCTCTAGTCTATTTATATCTTTTGGAGACTCTTATATATAATATATATAATATATTTAAAATAACATAAAATTGGCCAGTTTTGTCATCTGAAATACATTTTACAAATATATATATACATTGTCACATATATCTCAAATATATGTGCAATGAGACAGAGAAACACCAGAGGTGGAAAAGGTACAGATACTTCATTGCATCCCTCAGCTTCTCTACCACCATTGCCCCGGTGAACAGACTCAGCGTTTCACCCCTGGGAAACCAGTGCTCCCAGTTGCCAACCTGCCCGTGTGAACTGGTGCCGGGTCTCGATCCCCAAACCCACGGTGGGGCCAAGCCTGGGGGAGCACTGGGGCGTGTTTGGGGGGGAGATGGAGGGGGGATGGTGTCCTGGGAGTGGGCAGCAGGACAGATGTGCACAGCTGGTGGGCGAGGGGATGGGTAGCGTCAGGTCGGGCACTGTCCCATGTCCTGTCCCTGCTCGTGATGCAGCTGGATCCTGCCCTGTGCCAGCCCCCCCACGGCAGCATTCCTGAACTAGGGGGTGGGAGAGCAGGATGGGGTCGGAGTGCCGGACACAGCTGCCACACTCACTTCAGCGTGCAAGAAATGGGAGGGGGGGATACACATGGGACTCGTTTGGTTGTCAGCACGAGAGGAAAGGAAAGAGCAGGAGGGTTTAAAAATAAACGTATTTGTTCTGCCTTATTAAAGATAGAAAAGGTGGCTCTGAAATCATCTCCTACAAAAGGTTTGAAGGTCAAGCAGGCACCGAATCGCGAAAGGTTGAGCGCTAAGTGATTGTCCCAGCCCTGAAAGACAAAGTGCACTAAATTCGGGGATGAGAAGCTAAGGCTCGTCCCGATGATCCCCGGCCCCGGGCACGGCCCCCGGCCAAGTGAGGACCCTCCGTCTGCCAGGGCACAGAATGCTCTTCCCGGAGGTGGTTTTGGGGCGCAGGGATGCGGCTGCTTTCTGCTCTCACTGGGGTGTTTTTTGGGGTGAAGCCAAGTGGGAGCAGCAGCAGGTCCAGCCCCCGAGCCCCGGCTGGGGAGGCTGCTGCTGCCGGAGGCTGCCCCGAGCCCCGGCCCAGGGCAGTCCCTGCGGGATGCTGGCCAAGAGGATTAGCGGCTCTCTCCTTTCTCGGACTCCTGCCATCCTTCAAGGATCAAGTGCAACGCCGGAGTGAACTCCAGGGACGGAGCTGGCTTGCTCGAGGAAATGGCCGGCGGCTGGTATTTTGGGGAGGGGACGGGGATATTTCGCCTTGCTCGTCTCCAAGCCTCTTCTCACAGGGACTCCGCTCCACAAAAACCCACACCCCCAGAGCATCCCTGTGCCTTCCCAGCCCCCTAAGGAAACCCAAGTGCTGAACTTGGGCTTTTTCCACCCTTTTTTTTTTTTTTTTCTTTTTTACTCCTTTCTTTGACAGTTGATGGGATTTAAGCTATGGCTGGGCAGCCTTCCCGATGCTCCCTGGTGGTAGGAAAAAAGACCAGTAGCTCCGAGCACTCACAGGGAGGCAAAAATCATATTTATACACTATGTACCGGCATGGTCCAGCATCAGGACTAGGACTATACAGTAGATATAGGACATCTCACCAGAGCTAGACCCTCACTAGCAGGGTTTGGGGCAGAGGTGTGTCAACAGGGGCCAGGAAAGGTCTGAAATCCCCTCACCGTGCCAGCCACTGGCGCTCCCTGTCCCAGTTCACATCCTCCTACACAGCAGTTTAAAAATACATCTGTATATATTATTCTATTCTCCCAGGTAACACTGTACAATCATAGAAGTTTCTTTAAAAGCAATAATTTACTTAAAGACATCTCTATTTCTCTTTAGTTTTTATACAAATATTTACTGTGATATATATATATATATATTTATAAAGAAGTTAACCCTCTGAGGACTCTACAGCAGCAAGATGTGCACCTTTTATTTTTTTTAATAATTATTATTTATTCAAAAGAACCTAAAACCACTTAAAAGCATTTGTTTTAAAAAAATAAATAAGTAGTGCTCACATAAAATCTCTCTGCCCCCCCTCCATCCTTCCCACCCCCCAGATGCTGTGGTGCAAAAAGCAGGGGGTAAAAGCATCCCCCCAGGAGCAAAGGGATTGGTGATGGGATGGCATCCGCCTTTGCTGCCTTAGAAACATAAATGTCATGGCTGGAGCTCAATGGCACGTCCCTACATGTCCCCACTTTCGGGGACAACGCATTTGGGGCACTCAGTGCTGAAAATCTGCCTCCCAGTGCTGCCCCTGGAGAAGGTTTTCTCCAAGTGGTTTTTGTTGGAAGCCAAAAACAGAGCAGCCCCTTGGTGGGCAGTGTGGGGTCATGGTGACAGACACTGGTGGGAAGAAACTCTGCAGGGATGATGTCCCAGTCCCCAACACAGTGCTCCGTGGCATGGGGCAGTGGGATGCTCGGGGCAGCTGCTCCCCAGAGCCCTTGGCAAGAAGAAGATGGGGATGGGGACACAGGACAAATCCTGCTTCTGCCATCTATGTTTGGACATGACACAGCAAGTCCTGACCCCAGAACACGGCTTCCCTGGTGTGAGCTGTGGGGGGAAAAAGCACCGGGAGCCCATCACAGCAGAAATGCTGTGGAGGACCCCGCTGTTGAGCCCCTCTCCCCAAGGGCTCCATGCCCAGGGTCAGATGTGGGATGCCCATGGATACAAGGCCTTTCCCATGGCCACAGGGAGCAGGGAGCCAGATTTTGGCTCCCAGAGCACCAACGAGCAGCACGACCAGATGAAGAGACCCACAAACCTGCACCTTCCTGACTCCTTCCCTCTGTGGGGAGCAGGGCAGGAGCAGAGGCTTCCCACGCATGGGGGGCTTTGCCTTGTGCCGGAGCTAAAGCTAAACCAGGTTGTCACCAAGGCCAGCCTGAAAGGCAGTGGATGATGGGATGTGGGTGCTGCAGAGCAAAAGGGGCATCACCCAGAGGGGGGGATGCAGGTCGGGGCTGTGGAGAAGGGCTGGGACACGGGATGAGTTCGCATCTCTAAGGCACAATCCACCTTGAGGCTGGGACACAGGGATGGGCTGGCTGAAGCACAAGATGGGGTGATTTTCTCAACTGGCATCTGTTGTTTTGGGGAAAACATCTGTCTCTGAAGCAGGACTCTCTGGTGAGTTGGGAATTCATAAAGCCCAGCCTGGCACGGACACAGCTCCAGTACTAGAAGAAGTGCAGCCCAACAAGATGACTTTCACATTGATTTCCACGTTTGAAAATATTCTTCAAGGAAGAAAAATACCAAATTGGTTGGAAAAGTGGGGAAACACCCAATTTTGACAGCTCTCCACTCTCATTTTTGTGCTTTTCACTGTTTTGTCCCAGTTATGGTGAACCTTAGGAATTCCCCATCAGAGATGTTGGGGGAAACCCAACACTTCAGCAGCTGATGCTCCAGACCCCATTTCCACCCAGAAACCCAACATTTCCAGAAATTGGCTAATTACCATGCTTACAGTGCTTTTTTCTGTCACAGTCCTGCTTATCCTTATTACCTCCTTCGCCAATGATTCCACTACTTTCTTTCACTGCCACTGACCTCCAGTCACTTACATCTGTTTTCTGCCTATGAAGCCATGCCAGTGGTAAAAAACCACCCCAAAATTGGAGGCAATCTTAACTTTTAGCTCTTGCATCTACCCAACAAGTCACCCCCTCAAAGGACCCAGTGGCTTCTTCATTCCCTTGTTCATTTTTAAAAAATACTGAATGACTTCTTTCAGATTTAATATTATTATTATTATTGTTATAATAATAATTATTATTATTATTTTAGTAAACAGTCTCCCAAACGGTGCGGTGAAAAAATTAAAAACCCTCTCACCTCCCTCCCCTTTTTTTTCCCAAATTAAAAAGAAGTACGTTAATGTTGCATGTTATTTCAAGTGTTGTTCTTGTGCAGCTGAACCAGACTGCCTGCCGAAGGAGCAATTGTTTTGTTGTTGCTGCTCAGTTAAAAAAATAAAAGGAAAAAAAAAAGAAAGAGAGAGAGAGAGTAAGATTTGTTTCCTGATATTTCCTCTTTTTGGATCTCGCAGTGCTCGGCTCCAGGAAAACACTGGCGTTTTCCCCGTGGGGAGAGAAAAGCCCCACGGGGCCGCGCGGGGTGAGCGCCTGCCTGCACCCCACGGACCCTCCTCTTCTCATCCTTCCTTCTGTCCATCCATCCATCCATCCGTCCATCCATCCCCCAGAGCCGTGGGCCCTGCCATGGGCGCCAGGCACAGGGGACGCGCCGTGGCCTGCCACCGTCCCCTCCTGCAGACCGCTCAGTGGTTATTGCGATGAAACTGAAAACTATGAACGATACTAATTTCTCAAGCATTCCTATGGCACTTGCATTGTTCTGCATAATTTGAGCGGGTTGTAGGGGAAGAGATTAGAGGAGGAAAAAAAATACCCTTGGAAAAGTCAACAGAAGGACCAAGAGTCATATTTCCGACTCCCTCCTGTACGACCGCTGATCCAACGCTATTGTGGCTTGAAGCCTGTCAAACTCATGCCTGTTGTCCGGGCTGAGGTCCTCCAGACCCCGGCTGTCATCATCTTCCTCTTCCTCGTCGCGGCTCATGAAGGCCAGCTCGTTCTCATAGCAGAAGGAGTTGGTGCTGGGCAGCAGGAATTTGTTCTCTACCAAGTCCTTGGCGCTGCAACGGGGGGTGGACGGCACCTCGTAGGTTTTGTGGAAGTGGGAATAGTCTACTTTGTACTGGTTTTTCTCCTCGAACAAGACGGGCTCGAAGCGGTGGCCCCACAGGATTTCACTGGCCAGGTAGGAGCTCCGAGCTTGCGTCGTCATGGCTGTGGCCTCTACCATGCCCTCCAGGATGACGACGATCTCAAAGTCATCTGTCTCCAAGTCCTGGCGGCTTATCCCGAACAAGGGGCTGTCTTCGTTGATTTCGTGGAGAATGGTGATGGGAGACACCAAGAAAATACGGTCCAAGCCTTTATCAAACCCCACGTCAATGTCTATTTGGTCGAGTGGGATGTACTCCCCTTCCTCTGTGATCCTGGGCTTAATTAGCTGAGCTCGTACGTGGGCTTCTACTATGTGGCTTTTCCGTAGGTTCCCAACTCTCCACATCAGGCAGAGTTTTCCATCTCTCATCGCCACTACTGCATTATGGCTGAAAAGTAATGTCTGGGCCCGTTTTTTGGGCCTGGCCATTTTTGCCATTATTGCACCAATCATGAAAGAGTCGATTATACAGCCCACGATGGACTGAACCACCACCATGAAGACGGCGAGCGGACACTCCTCGGTCACGCAGCGGAAGCCATACCCAATCGTCGTTTGGGTCTCAATGGAGAACAGAAAAGCAGCCACAAAGCCATTGACCTGCAGAACGCAAGGCTTGAAAGTATCGTCTCCACCCGGGTTTTCTAGGTCTCCATGAATGAGTGCAATTAGCCAGAAAATCAGCCCAAACAATAACCAGGACACCAGAAATGCCAGGGAAAAGAGCAAGAGCATATACCTCCAGCGGATGTCAACGCACGTGGTGAACATGTCTGCAATGTACCTCTGTGGCTTGTCGTCCATGTTGGTGAACTCCACGTTGCACTGACCATTCTTCTTTACAAACCTGTTCCTGCATTTCCTCCTGGTGTGGATTTTCCCATTGCCAAAGCCGTTGATACCTGGCATGGTGGTCAACCTCAGCCCGTCTTCCTCGGAGGACACGATGCTGTAAGGGTTGACTCTGCCTGTAGTCATCCCTGAGCCAAGCCCACAGTGAAGGTGAAGG
This sequence comes from Corvus hawaiiensis, assembly GCF_020740725.1. Lineage (NCBI taxonomy): Eukaryota > Metazoa > Chordata > Aves > Passeriformes > Corvidae > Corvus > Corvus hawaiiensis. Next base: position 6,270,060 of record NC_063228.1, read on the forward strand.
GTCTTGCGACTCCCAATGTCCCCCTGACCCACCCCTGCCCACCCCCCAAATTCTGCTGCGGTGGAAGAGAAGTCCCAAATTTCCACGTCTTGGCTGCCACGTCACCACACGGATCCTGTGAGAGGCTCTGCAATGAGAAAACAAAGACAGGGCCGTTACCTCTCACAACACAGGGACCCAAGGGGCTGCTTGGCCAGTGGTTCTCATGGGCTGCATGTTGACTGACAACCCCTTACACTGTTCTAATTCTCCCTTCCTTCGCTGGGCTGCTCCCAAAAAATACACAGGTGGAAGGGAGAAGGTGTTAGAGTTTGTTCTTTCATGGTAGAAAGTGAGTGAACAAATCTTATTGCATTTGTGGGACACTCAACAACTCCAGCAGATGAAAAACCTGGAGTTTCTCCACTTCATTTTTCCCACGAGCTCTGCCACCAGAGAGGAAAGTGGAGAGGCCAAGCTGTTCTCCTTGGGACACAGATATCAATAAAGGTACTCCTGGAAGCGGCTCCATCAGTTCACATTGCCTGTGCCAGATGGATCAACGCCCAGCCCAGCGCCGACCTTGGAGCACCAGCTCTTCTGGGCTCGAGGGAAAGCACAGGGAGATGTGGATTTAACCTCTGTCCCCCTGCCCGGGGATGGGAGAGGACACAGCCAACATGCAGCCGGCTGGAGAAGGTCCCGGGAAGGCACTTGCTTGGGGCAGATGTCCTGAGGAGCAACTTTCCCAACGTATCCATTGGGACATGGAGCCATCCATGGTCACAGATGGGTTTAGCTGGCCAAGTCTCATGAAGGAGCAACTGCCACTGGGGAATGGGGAGCTGTTTTGGTCCCTTCTGGAAGGCTCAGCTGCAGGGTCAAGGACCTACACTCAACTTTGCTTGAGAGAGAGGTGACATGGACATGGGAGAAGTGGCCCAGGCCTAGTGGGCTCCCTGGTGGAGGTGAGCGTGTGGTAGGGGAACCTAGTGACAGCCTGCCAGGCTGCTGGACCCTCCAGCCCCTCATGGGGCTGCATTAGGGAGTGGACAGGATCGTGGAGAAGCCATGTGTCACATTCCAAGCACCTCCAAGAGATGGCACCACAGGAACTCTCCACACACCACTCCCTGCCCCAGGTCACTCTATTATTTAGCGACATGGGACGTGCCACTGAGGGTGGAACTGCCTTGCTGGCACTGAGACCTGCACAGTGCAACAACATGGTGGGGGAGCGGGTGCAGAGTCCCCCGTGACACCCCAGCTCGTGCCTGGAGCTCAGCGAAGCCGCCGGGCTGGACGTGCTGTGCCGGATCCGCTGGCCTGATCAATGCGGTCCATTCCAATCGACCAATGGATTGCAATCAGCTCCAGTGCCCGGGGACATGCTGGGACAAACACACCCTTTCCATTACACAGTGTCCAGGGCCAGCCAGCGCCAGCACCAGGGAGCACTGCCAGGCACAACCTGCCTGGGGCTGCATCATCCCAGCTCACAATGATACCCTGGACTGCCGTTTACTGAAATGCTCCCCAAATCCAGCCTGAGAATCCAGAAACACTCCAGAAGCCCTGCACCACAAGCAGGAGCACTAAAGCCTGCCCAAACCTCCCAGGTGCTGGACACAGACCTATGTGGGCCACCACCCTACACTAAACAACACATTTCCCCCGGTGCAATCCAGGCACAAGCATTTTTTATCCCCAAAGTTGATTTTTTGAGAGCAACAGTTATTTTTTGGCATCTCAGCAGACCAAGGGATTGCTCATACACAGAATGAGATCCTCTCCCTCCTTGGGGCCACAGGGGAGAGTAAAATAGGCACAAACAGTTAATATTAAGAGCAAATATTTACAATCTTACAGTCCCTGGAAGTCAAACAGGACCGAAGTGGCCTTGCAGAGCTGATCTGTCAGGCCGGCTGCCCAGCACCAACCTGGTCTCTCACCCTGAGACTTCCTCCTGTTCATCCTGGGTGCATCCATTAACGTTTCTCCTCTTTTTTAAAGAGATCTGAGCATTTTGGGCCAGAAAATGCTGCCCCTCTATCACTCCTCTGGCTCACCCCAGGGCAATGCACCAAATGCTTTTGCCACAGGAGGAATTTAGAGTCGGGTTTTTTAATTAATTCTAGATGCATTTGAGAAGTGAACAAAATGCAATGAGCCCCCAGTGACCTGTGAGAGGATTAGCTGGGGTCTGGATTAACTGTGCTGGAGGGGGAGCTGTGCCCGGGTGACTGCGGAGGCAGCTGTGCTGCTCTCACCTGGGGTGGTGTTTCCAGGGACCCTCAGGCTCCCTGTCACCATCACTGCTCCCCCCTGCCTGCACCCCTTTCCCCATCCCTCCTTCCTACCTTCCTTCCATTCTTGTTTTCTCTGTTTATCCTTTTCTCTCTTCCTTCCTTCACATCATCATCATTCATTTTTTCACTTCCTTCCTTCCTTCCTTCCTTCCTTCCTTCCTTCCTTCCTTCCTTCCTTCCTTCCTTCACTCACTCACTCACTCACTCACTCACTCACTCTCTCACCCCCACCCTCACCCTTTCCTCCCATATCACACAGAGTTCCAGGGACCCCTCTGCTGCAGGATGATGCCAGGACAGACCCAAGGAGCCGATTCTGTTTCGGGTCCAGGGAAGTTCTTGTGACTCAGCCCATTTCCCATCTGGGACCCCACATTCCCGGACTTAGTCCTTCCCGAAGCTCCTGGGGGGACAGACCCCCCCCCGTCCCAGGCCGGCAGCGGCAGCCTGGGGAGACGGCGGCTAAATAAAGGCAGCAAAGTGGATGTGCCGGAGCAGGCGGCCGCCTGCGGCTCGTCCTTTATTTAGCACAGTTTTGTTTGGAAATACACTTTCTCGAGTTTGCTGAAAGCTGAATTTCTGGTTTGGTTTAAATTTGAAGGCTGGAGCCCCACGCTGCCGCTGCGGGAGGCTCAGGCTGGGAGAGGGCTGATGCAAACACATGGAAACCCGTGGCAGGACCAGCTGGGGACAACATCCCCGTGGTCACCCCACATCTCCTTGGCTCAGGAGTGCATCCTCCAGCACCACCCTGGCATCTCCCCACAGCCAGAACTGCCCCAGGGGCTGCCAGAGGTGTTACAGGCGGTTCATCCCCCTTCCTGCCTGCTTCCCAGGAGTTTCACAAGCCTGCCTATCACAATTTTCCCTCACAGGAACAAAATCAAAACTTCCCCTGACAATCACTGCTCGTTAATCCCATTCCCAGCCCAGCTCCAGCGCAGGGAAGCCCATGCTGGCTGTGGGGCAGGACCGGGACCATCCCCTGCCGTTCGTGCCACGCGTCCTGTGCAGAGCTAACAGTGTTAACATGTGGGAAACAAAACAGGCTCATAATACGAGTTTCGGGAATGAGCGGCCCCCGGCTCCCCGCGGCTCCGAAGGCAGCGACGCCGTGGATTGCCCCAGCTAATGAGCTGAGAAGAGAGGCAACAACTCCTGCCACGAAACTGCAGCAACCCAGCTCCCACCGCGGAGCGGTTCCCCGCAGAGAATCCAAGTGTCTCCAGCAATCTGCCAGCTGCACAGTTAATTTTATTTATTTTATTTTTTTCTTAAAAGGGATGTTAAATGTTACAACAATGTTGGGAACAGCCAGCACGCTGGGAAAACGTGTTGAGTGCCGGGGAAGTCATTAGTTAGAGCCGGCTGAATGTGTCAATGCGATTTATCATCACACCTTTCCCTGCACCTCTGGAGGGGACGCGTTTCGGCCGCCACCCCCCTCTTGCATCCTCCCAGCGTGGATTTTCTCATGGAAGTGTGCAGACAACCGGGCTGTGCTCAGGTGGAATCGTCCCTGTGGGGACTCGGAGGAGCTGAGTTTGGGCATGATGAGTTTGCAGGTCCCGTGTGCGCGGAGCAGGAGAGGTGACCGGCCGGGAGGGGACGGTGTGAGCAGGTCACCCTCGGTGCTGCTGCCTGCCCTGCGCCGGAGATAACGCTGCCCTGCGCCGGGAGATAACGCTGCTATCTCCCGCGGCGATGCCCTTCATGCCCCAGCAGCAGGACAGCAATGTCAGCGGCGAGGAGGGAGCTCTGTGTGCGGCACAGCCGAGGGAGCCCAAATCTCCCCTGTTCATCCCGTCCCGACAAAGCTACCCGGCACCGGGCACCCACAAACCGAGGGGAGGCAGCGGGGCTGGGGGCTCCCCGCGCCATGCCGGGGCAGCAGCAAGGCCAGAATAACTCCCTCCTACAACGCCCTGTCTTTGAGCACTGCCGATAAATACAGGGTCAGCACAAGGCAGGCCAGGTTAGGACATAGAAAGAATAAATGAGAATAAATGAGAATAAATGGCCCCCTGTTTCCCCTCCACTGCCACGGAGGTCAGGAAAGAGGCTCCCACCACAGTACATCCCTAATGAGAAAAAACTGCTCCGTTTTGGCAGGGACACAGGAAGAAAACAGCCATGGGCACATACCCATCCCCAGGACCCCCACATACTCCCCTATTTCCAACAAGCGGCCGAGAAATCACTGTCTGTGAGCCTTGGTGGCACATGCAGAAGGGAAACTGAGGCACGTGGGACAAGGAAGGCCCTTGGTGGCAAGACCGGAGGTGACGGGGTGCTGAGAGAGATGCTGGTTCATCCCTGTCCCCCTGAGCCACGTGTGGATGCCACGGGTATGGGAGGAGAAAAAAAGGCCACGTGCAGCATTCGTCACCATTGGGGCCAGGTGGCCTCTGCAGGGTGATGGGCTTGTGCTTAAGCACCCTAAAACTCCTGCTAAATGTGCCCTGGATCAGAGAGATCCTGGGAAAGATCCTTTCAGAGGCTGCACTGAGCACTCATTTGGCCCCAAACTCCGTGATGTGATGTGGGGACTGAGCATCCCAGTCCAGCTGCCTCCATATCTGTTCCAGCTCCAGCACTTATCCCTGCACCCACACCCTGCAGGGACAGGACCCCGGGGCTGTACATCCACCCCTGCTGCCTCCCACTGCTCCTGGGTGCTGTACCCCTGCCCAGCTGCAGGACAGTGGCAGAGGGATTTGGGAACACCACAGCACCCACTGTCACCCCAAACCACAGCCAGCCCTGCCACCCCCAGGTCCTGAAATCCCATCTCACTCTCCTGAAAAACACTGGCTATTTTTCCATCTGCTCGCATCCATACACCTGGACAGCAGGACAAGGCTGGGGGGAAGGATGAGGGCAAGGGGGGGTGCAGGCCTTGGCAGGGACAACCTGCACCAGGGGCTGCCGAGGGACACCCCAAAACCCCAGGAGATGCAGTCAGACTACTCTGTCCACATGACACTCACCCAAACCTCTGAGGTACCCCCTTACCCCTCCCCACAGCCCCCTGCAGACCCCCACAGCCCCCCCAGCTGACCCGGCTCAGAGGACGAGTTTTAATATCCCAGGAAATCTCCCTGGGAAGGGGCAGAGCCCCAGCTACTCCCCAGGCAGGGGGGGCTCCAGCCAAAACCCAGAGGAGGGGTCAGCCCTTACCTGGTGTGTGCCCGGGGGGACCCCAGCGCTCCCCGGCCATGGCTGCAGGGCACAGGGTGCCCCAGGGCCCTGCTGCAGCCCGGGCTGGAGACAGAGAGTTTTAATTGAATTTCTAGATTATCCTGGGGGAGAAATTGTAATCTCCTTAAATCCAACCTCTGGTCGAGTCCCGTAACCTACTGTCCTGCGCCGGGGAAGGGATTTAACGAGGGGGAGGGGAGGTTTCCCAGCCTGCTGATGCTCTGGACCCTGTACCCAGCAGGATTTGACCTGCAGGACGTCAGAGATCTGCTCCCAGCAGCCCCGGGGCCCTGCAAATTAAGGTTCTGCAGCAGCAATGCCCTGTCCCCTCTCCCCGTGTCCTGCCACGGTAACCACTTTCCCAGGAGCCTCAGGAGCTGGTGGGGCTGGGACTGGTGATGGAGATGGCTGATGCTGGATCAGTGGGGTCTTTGGAGGGTAAAGAGGAGCCCCCCTGGGTGGGACTCATGGCTGGGAGGTGTCCAGGGCTTAGAACTGAAACACCACCTAGCCCAGCTGTGCCCAGGGTGCTGGCGGGTTGTGCAAGTCCCCAAGAAAGTCCCGTTCCTTACCCAGGCTGTGGTGGGTGCCTCCCTCCCAGAAACTTCTATCCTTGGATTGTGTGGGCCAGAGGGCGTTCTTGGATGGGTCAGTGACCTTGGGGCGTCTCCATCACATGGCTCTGGTCCCTCCTGCATGTTCCCAAATCTGCATATGTGCTGGGCTTCAGCTCCAGCCCCAAACCTCCCCAGCGATGAGGCTGAGGCAGATGATGGCAGAGCTGGAATCAGCCGGCCATGCTCCTGCCTGCCATAGCTGGGGCCTCTACAGGGACACGGATTTCCATTGGGAATGGCAGGTTCCCATCCAGCATGTGCCGAAAGGCTCAGGGGATAGCCAACAGCCCTGCCCCAGCCCTGCCCCTGACCAAGGGGGGAGCATCCAGCTGCTAAAAACCACCGTGGGAAGAAAGGGAAAAGCAAGGCAGAAAGGGCAAATGTCTCCAAGTGGATTTTATCACCAATCAGATAGAAATGAGCTGAGGGCCACAGTGCTGTGGGGTTCCTTATCCTGAAGGTAACACCAGTGATTGGAAGCATCCCTGGGATATCACAGGCGTGGATTATTTCGAGAGCCCTCTCACACCTTGGGGTCAGAGGCAGGAGATGATGGATCTGGATCCATTCATCCTCGTTCAGCCTGCAGCAAGACTAATCCTGTACCTCCCGCTTGCCCTGTTCCAATTGAGGCCTCTTTCCCAAATCCCATTAGTCCCAAGGCAGGTTTTCACTTGTTCTCACCTAACACAAACCCCCCCACTCCACGAGCCGTGTCTCTGCTCCAGGGAAATCGCGTGTGTGGGCAGAGCCCGCGCCCAGGAAATGTTTATCCTGAAGGCACCACACGTGGCAGGTTGGGAGCGACGGAGCTGCCAGCCAGAGCCAGGAGCTGTGGGGAGAGCGATGGCATCTCCCCACGGTGGCATTCCAGCTGGGAATCTGCACGGAAAGGAGCAGGATGACCATGAGAACCAGCTCAGGATACACACATCCCTTCCAGTCACAGGAGTTGGGATGTAAGCAAGGCTGAGCCATCAACTCTTATCAGCACCCTCCACTCTTTTTTGGACCTTAAACCCACTGTCATTCCTGCTCCATCAAAACATTAACAATTGCTCAACTCTCGGTGAGAAATATAGCCTGTGTCCCGCTATCGCGGGCAGTTTTCCTGGTTCCATGGCCGTGCCAGAGCAAAGTTGTCATTTCCACCTCTGAAATGCTGCGTTTCCAGTGCTCTTTGCCACTGCCGTGGGTTAAGGTGTTGGCAGAGCCCTACACGTGATTGTTAACCCCAGGAGGAAGGAAACGGGGAGGAAGGACATGCCAAGCTCGGGAAGAGCCGCCCTCCTGGCTCTACTTACCCCGCGATCGCAGCGAGAGCCGCAGATGCTGAGCCCGGTGCCGGCGGCCGAGGGAGCGGGCGGGCGGCGGGGACTTTGCCGATGTCCTGCCTAATTGCTCCCGAGCTCAGATTACAGCCTCGCTTCTTCCCTACATGTACAGGAGCTGGCACCTCGGCCGCGGCCCCGGGGAGCCACAGCCAGCGAGGGGGATGTGCACCTTCAGTGGCATTTCCAAGGGGCAGGGAGGAGAATCGCGGTGTGACAGTGGTGGGGAGCCCAAGACGCCTTAGTGGTCTCAGGGGCGTTGGAATAGAAGCAGCTTGGAGGGGATTTCAGAGATTTTTGGGAAGCAAAGGACCAGCCAGAAGGATGAGACTCATTCCAAACTGGTGGATCAGACAGCGGTGCCAGGCAGTCAGTGTTCCAAGGCAAGACCACTTTGTTCTTGCTATTTAATGATGGCCATGACACAAACCCCATCTTCTCAGGAGAGGAAGAAAAATCCCTGTCCTTTTCTCTTGGGGGTGTCCAACTCCCCTGGCACACTCGTGATGCTGTCCGGCATCTCCAAGACAAAAAAGGCCTGTGCTCTGTTTTTACAGCTCGTGGCTCTGCCCACACCAATTCATGAGTTTCAGTGTCTTCCAAATCTTGTGAGGGCTCCCTTTAAAGCTCTCATTCCTCAAGCAGAGCCTGTTTGGAGGAAACCTCCTTCCCAGGGGTAACATGTTTCTGTCCCCATGTTTCTGCCCTTTCAACCCTTCCTTGCTGTCACTGGAGAGCTGGACAACCCCAGACTTCAGGCATGACCCCAAACCCAAGTAGCTGAAGGGCAGCAAAGGCAGGGCAGGGTATTTTGGGGACTGTCTTTATCTGCTGCATGAAGATTTAGCACAGGCATTGCATAACATTGGGGGGGTCACTGCTCCCATCCCCTCTCGCCGTCAGAGATCAGAGACTCAATTAATCCTCCCTCATTCCCTGCCCACGGGGACCAGCCATGGGTGCCCTCTCAGCCTGGCCCTGGCAGCAAGAAGTCAAATCTCTGCCCGACGTCAGCATCCATTGAGGTTGGTAGCCCACAGCCTGGGGGTGAGGTCTTGTGGGACACCCCACTGCCACATCCTAGGGCACCCATTGCCACCACCCAGGCCACCCATTGTCCCTCCCAGGCCACCCACCTTGCTTGGAAAGCCCTGTTCAAATTGAGGTGGCCATGAAGGAACCCGACAGACAGACACTGAGATCCCTAAAATGACTCAGTCTTTCTGTGCCCCAGCCTTGGGTTCTGTTGTTAAGGGGCTCAGCAGACGAGCCACAGAGACGCCTGTGGCAGAGATCTGGGCATTTAAGGTATTTAAAAGGTCATTTTTAAACCATCAAGGTTTGGTGCACATCTGCTTGTGCTCCCTCCCTGCTCCTGTGCACAGAGCAGGTCACTGGTGGGTGGCTCGCTCAGGCACACACTGCAGGATCACAGCAGCAATGAAGGGATCCCTATTTTTTTTTGGCCAGCCCTAAAATAACAGCCCCCACGTGTGTCCTTGGGCAACCCTACAATGAACAAGGCAAGTGCAAAGCCTGGCGTTGGCGAGCCCGGGCACTGCTGTGTGTGCACACATGGGCTGACAAGCAGAAGGGCACCAGCGGGCAAACCCAAAATGCTGTCAAGGGAAGATTTGGGGAGGTAAAGGTGGTGTCATGCTGCTGCCACCCACAAGAGCTTGCAGAACCTCTGGGGTCCTGGTCCTGCCCACCAGCATCCCTTGAGCGGTAAAAATAGACATCACGCAGAATCCTGGCATGGCTGGGTGGCCGTGATGGCAATGGGCGGGCACAGAGCAAAAGGACCCTATGGCTGGGACAGGGGCCAAGTCTGGTGGCATTGGGGAGGATGACAAGTCTGGTGGCATTGGGACACGGTGACATGCCCCTGGTGAAGAGCCTCACGGAGAGTTACACAACGCCGGCCCGGCCGCCCTTGGCTGTGTGCGTTGTGCGTGCTCCTATCGACACGGCCCCGGCCGCCCTCCGACATCCCCGCGGGCACAGAACTCTGCAAGTGGCATAAATGCAAGTGCACGTGAGCAGGGGACCTGCTCCAGCCCCCCCTCAAACCCTGGAGCTCCTGCAGTGGTCATCAGCCACGCACCAGCATCCCACTGTCCCCTGGCTTGGCTGTGCCGGTGGCAGGGGGTCAGGAGGGCTGGGATGGTGCTGTGTGGAGCAGGGGGAACAGGGCAGGCACTCACCCCCAGCATCCTGCTGGGAAAATACAGTGGCAAAGGCACTGCATGGCCCCCACCCAGGGACTTTTAGGAAGTGAAAGACCAGCCAGAAGGACGCAACAAATTCAAACCTGGGGGACGTGATACCAGATTAGAGCAAGGCAGTAAGTGCTGCAAGCAGGACCTTGGTTCTTTGGTCTTGCCACTTAATTGCCACTTAATGAGATCTGTGACCCAAAACCACCCTCAAGCCTATTCCAGGAGAGGAAGAAAAATCACCCTCTTTTTCTGTTGGAGGGGAAAAGCACTTGCTGGTCCCATAGGCAGCAAGGAGCTCTCCCCTCAACACAGCAGCAGGATGAAGCAGGGATGCTTTTGTCCATAGAGATGGGGAAACTGAGGCACAGTGAGCAGAGGGGCCCAAGCATGGGGACTGGCAGCAGCCCTTGTCATCGCCTTCCCCCCTGCCTGGCCTGGCCCCAGGTCGAGATATTTATAAAGCCGATAAGGGAGCAGAAAGAATTTTCCAAACGCTGAAGTTACGTAACCTCTCCTCGCCCTCCACGGACATCGTCTGTAATTATAGGCTTGGGATTGGGGGGAGCCCTTTGTGGTGGGGCTGGTGGAGGGCACCACAGCCACGGTCACCCCAAAGGGCTTCACCCTCCTCTCCCTCACCACAGCAGGTCCCAAGTGCCAGGCATCAGCCTGTGCCACCATGTCACCCTGTGGAACCTCATCCCTGAGGGACCCTGATGGTTTTGTGGCCAGTCCTCCAATTCTGTGTAGGGGACCCCAAGTTTTTGTCTGGGTTCTGGGTGGCTGATCCCCCCCAGGGTGTGCACACCCCTCCAGTCCATCCCAGCACATGCTGAATGCCTGAGCACAGCCAACATTGCCATGGTGACTGTCAATGGCTGCTGCTGGGAGGGCTCGTGTGGAAGTGCTGCACCAGCACCTGCCCCCCAAACTGCTGACCCCCACCCCAGAGAATGCAGGTACCCCCTGCCCTCCACTAGCCCCATTTCCACCACTCTTTACCCCATTATACCCAGCAGCCAATTTCCAAACCCTTCTCCATCACCTGATGTCTGCCTCCAACTCCACCAGCTCTGCCTCAGTTTCCCCAGCCCTGTTTTTGATACCCCAGGGGAGGGTGGAATCCCTTCCCTGGGATATTTTTCTCTCGCCAAACTTCGGCCAAGGCTGCAGAGTTGGAGGGATGCTGAGTGAAGGCTCCGTCGCTGTGGCAACCCGCAGCGGCCGTCTCCAGGCGACCGCCCAGGGATGCTGCAGAGATGCTCTGGAGGCAGAGTGAGAGGGACCAGGGCGGTGGGGGATGTATCCATAGGGATGCCACCCCCTACCCAAACCACAGCCTGGATCTTTGTAACAAGGTGTTAAACCACCCTGAAGAGAGCCGCCGATTTGACTCAGGCAGCTGGCTGAGGACTGACAAACTCATGGCAGCACAGGCTGGCTGGTGGGAACACCAGCAGGATGCTCCCGGGTGGGAGCAGGGCCACTCTGCTTCCAGGGACACCTGCAGAGCTATGGAAATCATTGTTGGAAATAAGCCCGTTAGCTTCTTAACCCTCATTAAGCAGCTTAGAAGGGACACGCGCCATCCTACGCAAACCCGGAGGCGCAGAAGGCCCTTGCCAGGGCGAAGGGGTGACAGGGTCTCAGTGGGTGCTGCGGGGGTGGCACGGGGGGCACGTCCCCCTCCCTCCTCTCGGCGAGCTGCGCTCCTGCATCCAGCCCCCCTGTTGCTCCTTGCCAGCCGGGCCCATCGGCAGCTCCCGACAGCGCTGAGCAGCGGGCAGGGATGGTGATGATGGGATGTCACACCCGTGTGACGAGTGTGGGAGGTCTCAGCCGCAGCCCTGCCGGCGGGGGGAGCGGGGTGGCGGTGACAGCGCGGGGCGACGGCCCGGCCAGCGCCCGGCACCGCGGCTGCGGGACGGAGCGGGACGTTTCTAATCACTCCACTTGGAAACGCTCCCGTTTTTACATTTGTTAAATTAAAGGATGTCAGCGTCTGATGCCAAGCCCAGGCTCCCTCGGAAATTTAAACTAATGACAGCGAGGAAAATGAGCTGAAACCAGAGCACAGGCGCTCCCACGTTATCCAGCCGCACCAGCCATCTCTGTGGCGGGGTTTACATGGCAGATTGCAAAGCACCAACCACCACAAAGATCTCAACTTTCTGCCCCAAAATACAACCTTGCCCACTCTGCTCGGTCAGAAGGTGCATTGGTGGCGCCTGGGCAAGCCAGGCTGCTGTGCTGGGGTCCCCAGAGACCCCCATCCTCCTCCAGCCTCTCAAAGGGAAAATACCTCCCTCTTTCTAGGACACCGCTGCCCTGGGCAGTGGGGTTTATCAGCACGGGGTGGAAGTGGGGGAGCAGAGTGGCGAGTGCAATGTCCGGATTTCTCCAGCTCTGATGATTCCTACAGCCGGCTCCATCCTGCCTGGCCCTGTGCCAGCAGGCAGCGGGGTCCTGGCAGAGCGCGGGGGCTGCCGCCGTCACACGGCCCCTCGCTGCCCCTCTTCCCCTCGGAAATACCTGGGCTCAGGCGAGGGCTTCGCTCCCGGCGCTCTCCAGGCTCCGCTGGGGTGGTTTTGTGCTGCAGCTGAGTAAAACCACAGAGTGGTGGTTGTCTTTTTTTTTTTTTTTTTTTCCGTTTATAATTTTCTCGGCGAGATAAAATTAAACAAACAAGCCCTTCTGGGAGCAGCGCGAGGAAGGGAGCCTGCTTCCCTACAGATGTGCGTGTCCTCAGCTATTACAACCACCGAATTAAGCTTTCCCTGTGGCTGGGACATTTGCACAATCCCACTCGTTCGCCTCCTGCGGTTTCACTGGTAGGAGACTGGCTCACTCTGCAGCCTCCCTCCCCATGAGGTCATTACCCAAACACCTATTTTTCACAAAAACATTGAGAATGTTGGGTTTTTTTCCTGACCTCACCATCTTGCCATCAAATTAGAGCGGTTTGGAGTGCAAGGCTGGGAACGCTCGGCAAAGCAGAACATGCTGAGGAGAATAGAATAGAATAGAATAGAATAGAATAGAATAGAATAGAATAGAATAGGAAGTAATAGAATAAAGGTGCAGCCAGACATTCCCCAGGGGATGGGGCTGCAGAGGACGGGGAACACTGTGGGTCAGGAGGAGAGCAGGGTCTCCCAGCTGCACTCTAAGCCCCGTCTGCATCCCCCAAACCCAGAAAGGAACAATCATGGCATAAGACTTGCAAACACACCTAAACTTCCCAGCTTCATCTGCCTCGGGAGCCAGCACAGAAGCGTTGCCATAGCTTTGAGGACCACCGGTGGGTTTTGCAGCACAATCTGGACCACGGATCTATGCAAATCCCCAAGGCAGAAGTCTTTATGGAGGCATATGACAACCGAAAAAGAATAGCGCTCAGTGCTCTACTCCCACACGCCACCCCCCAACTTCACCATCATTTAAATCAGTCTTAAGTTGGAAGAATTCAAATCAACACTGTCGTCACAGAGCCAAGCAGAGAGGTGACACAACTTGGATGCTGCCAGGGAAATTGCCCCCCTGAGACTCCAAACTCATCAGCCCATCACTTTTTTTGAAACCCCATCGAGGAAAACAAATGAACTGGCAACTCGCTGCCCCCAGCTGTCCATCACCTCTGGCCAAGGCTCCTGGAGAGGTTTCCAACCAGCCTTCCCCCTGGGATCAACAGGAGGGGGACTGCTGGGAGAAAAAAATATCCAAGACATGCTGTTGAGGCTAGAGAGCCACAGTTGGAAAAGAAATCAAAGCTTCTAAAGAGAGAGATGCCAAGGAGATATGTTGTTCCCAAGAGAAACAGGACATTCCTCTCCCAGGGGGAGAAAAGGAGGAGGAAGGCTTGTGCCACCTCTTTCAGCTCCCTGGCATAGGTGCTTGGCGGTCTGGGCACAGCTTGTCCCTGCTGTGCCACGCTGCAGACACAGATGGCATCGCAGATACTGATTTTTTTTAATGTGTTTTGTAGGGGTTTTTTACCCCAAAAGCACATTTTCTATTTGGGGGAAAGGTTGCTGGGTCCGGATGGCAACCAGGTGGATGTGGAGCCACTCTTTGGGTTCCTGGAGACCACCCTGCCTTCCTGCACCACACCGAATCATTAGGGTTGGAAAAGGTCTCTAAGATCACCCAGTCCAACTGTTAACCCAGCACTGCCACGGCCACCACTGACCCATGTCCCCAAGTGCCTCATCTACACGTCCTTTAACCATGAGCCCAGACCCACTGCTGTCTCGGGCACATGACTTGGCATCAGCAGAATCCTCATGGCTCTTACGGGAGTCACAAGAGAAGAAGATGTGGGGAAAAAATTATATTTTGCTATTTCCAGAAACACCGAAATCAGGTCCTGGCTCAGTCCAGAGGGAGAAGGATCATCAGGTTAGATTTTCCTTGCAAAACATGTTTGAGTTACACAAGCAAAGGGATCAGGCTGGAAGCAAGAGGGTGAGATCATCTCAGCACAGTCCTGGTTGATCCCCTGAAACCACCCAGTTTGGCTGGTTCAGCATAATTCCTGCAGCAAATTGTTCCTGCAGGAAGTTTTAAACCTGTGCCCTTGGGCTAAGCCTTGACAGCATCCTTCACTGGGAACAAGGTACCTGCCTCCTCAAGGTAACACCTGGGTATGTCAGAGGGAGAGGAGGGCGGGAGCAGAGTTGGCCTGGCTATAAATAATCCCATGGAAAGGGAACAGGAGAAAAAGCAGCAAACACAAACCAATAAACGCAGGGAGATGTGTTCAGCTACAGGCACTCAGTGTGAACAGCTCCGTGTGCTCCATGTGATCCTGTAGAATCAGGCACAAGAGAAAATGGGATCCACTGCAGCTCAACAGAGCAGGATCCAGCCCAGACATCACCTTTCCATGAGAAACACATGGAAAGCAGCCCAGAGCCCTGTGTGCAGGATGCAACACATGGCTCGTGGCAAGACCTCATCCACTCTGCTCCATTAAAAAAGATAAAGTTGAGAAAGGGGAGAGTTAAATTAAGGAGAGTTAAATTGCGGAGAGTTAAATTAAGATGCCTGTTGGACCATGTTAACACAGAGCTGGCCTGGCTCCTGGTGCCACCGGCACTGAACACCCAGCAATCCCATCCCCAGCAAGCTGGGAAATAGCCTGTGTTTAAGGCAATCATTATTGGCAATCTCTGATCCCAGAGAAAAGGGCAGAAAAAGCAACTTCTCATTTTCACCAATAAAAGAGGAATTGCAGAAGCTCAGCAAGCACAGTGGCCAGCAGGTCACAACCAGCAGTGCCGGAGTGATTCATCCTAAACGAGCCAGATTTAGCTAAACCAGCCTAGAATAAGGCAGGGAAACAGCCCAGAGTTTTCCCTGCTGGTGCCTGCCAGTTATCACCCATGGAAGCAACAGGGCCAGCGAAGAGGAGACAGAGCAACATCATCCCCACCGCTGCCGTCCCCTCCAACTGCAGGATAATCAATGAAAAGCTTCAATCCCAGCTCCCACACCTGGATACTGCACAAAAGCCCATTAGAGAGAGGGGGTTTTTTTTCCCTCTTTTCTCAGCCCGTCTTCCCAGAGCACATCAGTTCCCAAAGGTCCTGGAGGACCCAGGGACCAGGCACCGCTCTGCAGCATCCACTGGACTGGTTTTCCCCATGAAACGATCAGAGCGGCTTCAGTTTGGCTTGTGTGTAACTTATTATTAAAGCTGAGCAAATAATTCAGGGCAAGAGCTCCAGGAGCAACGTTTCGCCTTTTCATTTTCCGCTCTCGAGCTGTCTGCAGTTTTCCCAGAGCTCGGGGATGATTTAAAGACATGTCTCCGGACGGGAGTGTCTTGCTGCGACTCCAGCTCCGAGTGTTTGATGGCCTGGATTTCACGTGCGCATTCGGGGACACGCCGGACGCATAAGGATGGATGAGCTTTCCCTGGTATCCTAATTAGACGAGCAGCATTTGCAAGTGGGTTTTGGGGATTTTTTTTCTGTGTTGGAGACCTGCGAACACTTCATGCAGAGTTAACGACTGCCCATTCATTAGGCAGGGCTCGATGAGCGTTTTGCTTTGTGGCACATCATTTTTCCAGTCAATGGTGCCATCCTGGACACGAGATTTCCTTGGAACATCTCGATCCTCATTACACCCCAAACCACTAAGCATGTGGGAAAGGAGGATGGGGCCATGGGCAGAGCCGTGGGGCTGTCATGCTGTGATGGCTCCGACCTTCCAGCGCTGCAGCCATCCCAGGAATTTGCTTCCTCATTAGTGGAAAGGTTAGGGAGAAGGGATCGGCTCTGTGCAAACTCCCCGTGGTGCTCATGTGATGTAGGCTGGCAAAGGCAGCTCGCCCCGGTGCTCTGGCAAGTGCCAGCCGAAAGGAAAGCAGGGAAGAGAGAGCCACGTTCCCAGGCTGCGGAGAGGTCCCCATACTTGGAGTAGAGCCTGTCCCCCCCACACCGTCTGCCTGTCCTTAGGAAGTCCATCTGTCCTCAAGGCCATATGAAATGCTGACTGCAACTGCCTCCACCCTTTTCCTGGAGGAAAGGGCTGTTGTCACCTGCTGCTGTGACCCCAGACACTCATCAGAGAAGCTGAAGGGGCTGAGAAAGGGACACCCCTCCTGAAGCCGCAGTGGAAGAGTTAACATTGAGGACAACCCTGTCTCCTTTAGGGACTTGGCCCTGGAGAAAGGTTTGGGCTCCCAGGATTGGCCCAGGCAGCCGCCGTCCCTCAGTTTGTTGCTTTCAGGACAAAGCAGACCAATGCCATTGACCTCCCACTGTAAGACCCCTCAGAGCAGCTCATGTACTGGACAGAAGGAGCCATTTAATGTCCCCCAGCACCTGAAAGGGGCCAGGGACACTTAGGGGCCATCCCAGGTGACCAAGCCTGGGGCTCCATTAGTCCCTGCTGGAAACCCTTCTCCGGCCAAACAGCTTTCTCCTCCCATTGCGTAATTGCACTTTGTTGAGCAGACCCAGCCTCTGGCAATACATTTTCTCCGGCCTTGCTGCTCTCCTGCAACATTTCCCTTATTCCTTTCACTCTCTCTGGACAGTTGCTGAAACACGCGGAGAGGGAGAGGAGAGAAAAACCCAATGCTTGTCCCACTTGTAAAGCAAAACCTCAGATGGGAAAAGGGGGGAAAAAAGCAGGGAGTGGTGTCAGATGCCGCTCCCCAATCCATCCCCTCCCAGTTTGCCTGCGGGGGTTTGACAAAAGTGCTTTTTGGCTGACAAAATGATTACAGGGTGCCGAGACAGTAAGTTGCACATCGGTTTCTTTCCTGCATTTCAAGCAGGGCAAGGACACGGCTGCAAAAGCAGCTGCACTTCTGGAGGGGTCACAGTGCAGGGGGTGAGGGAGGGGGAATTTGGGAAGAGGAGGAAGGAGGGAAGGAGGGATATTTTCTGCTTGGAAAAAAAGCAAGGAGAGAGCAGGTGGGAGTGTGCATGAGTGAAGCAAAGGCAGGTGATGCTGAAGATCCGTGATGGGATTGGGTTGGGTTTGGGAGGATGCTGGCTGGGGTATCTGGACTAGCCCAAGTGGGAAAGGGAGAAGCTGCAGCCGCTGGCCCCTGAGCAGGGTCAGATCCGTGGCCTTGCTACGAGGTGGGGCAGCGGCACCACTGGGAGAGAGAGCAGGGTGCGTTCAGCTCCTGATGGGAATACGGACTGCGCGGGGCAGAGCGAGGTGCCCGGGACACACTCGGACTCGCCGTGCCTGCAGGCAGTGGGTGCTGGGCAGCGGGGAGGAGGAGAGGAGGATTTCAGCTCCCAACTCAATCTGTTGGAGAACTTGGCCTGCTCCCCGTCAAGCTGAAAATAGCACACATGTAAGGACGTGCACGCAGTGCTGGCTGTGTCCTCGCCGAGCGCTTCCTTCCTGCTGCGCTCCACGCAGCGCCCCGGCCTCCGCCTGCGCCTCCGGCCCCCCGCAGCCCCCCCGAGCCCCCCACGGGGGACAGGGCTGGGGCAAGATGCTTCTTAGGGCATCCTTATGCCACAAATCAGGGCCAGTGCATAGATGCAAGAGCCTTTCACCTTCAGCTGCTTTTCACGTGTACCACGAGGTCCGTCCGGCGGCGGCTTCCCGCCGTTTATCATCTGGAGCGGGCGAGGCTGAGCGCGGCTCACGGCGGGAGCCGAGCTTTATTAGAAACAGGCGTCTGGCTTCAGCCCTCCCTGCAGCCCCCGGCTCAGACTTGGGATCAGGCTGGGGCAGAGAGCACGCACGCGTGCCCAGGCAGCAGGCGGGGAACTTCCAGAAGTCCCCAGTTTTTCTCCTGATTTTATCTCCGAGCTTATTATTGGCGATGTGAGAATAAAGCCCTGGTGCTCCGCTGCAGGAGCACGTGCTGCCCGGCCGGGGTCGAGCCCCAGCCCTCACAGGGACGGGGGAACCAGCAGAGCGTGCTGCAAGCTGGAGGATGGAGATAACCCTGGCAGCAGCCAGAGCTGATTCCTGCAGTGGAGAGGGAAGAAAAGAGGCTGAGCTACCCATGGACATCAGGCACAGGAATAATGGGAGAGCTTTGTCGGGACATCGCTGCAGCTCTGAGCACAGCTTGTACAAAGTGCTGCTCCTCTGCCATCCCTGCTGCGAATACCTCTGAGGAAACGTTCCCCTAAAGGGCAAGTACCCCGGGATGGAGGAAACACAGGAAGGAGCCTTACGGGGCCGTGACTGGGGGATCTAGGAAGTGCAAAAAGCAATTAACACCAGGGCTAGGGAGGATATACAGGTGATCCACATGGATATACAGGTGATCCACATGGAGCTTGGTGTATGGAAGAGGGGATTGTTAGAAACACACAGATTGTTCTGTGCTCAGTGTAGTCAGGGTGACCTATACATAGACTATAGGGGGATTCCCTGTGCAGCCAGAGCCAGCAGCCCTCCAGCTTCCACGATGTCCCGTGTCTCAGGGCATGGCTCCACAGCAGCACCCAGCAGGACGGGCACTGCCTTGTGGAATAGATTTCTTCCCCCAAATCTCCACTCTGCCAGGGTTCTGCTTTATGCCAACAGCTGCCTCATGGTGCAGCGCTTGGCTGGGGATAGCGGCAGGACACCAGGGAATATCAGTGGCTGGGCAGGGACCAAGACCATACTCACAGCACACCAGATCTGCACCTGGGCATGGCCAAAACCTCTGTGCTTCCCAAAACACTCTGAGGAGCAGCGTTAGCCAGCGTGTGGTATCAGCTCTCCTGAAACAACGTCATTGTGGTTGAGGCAGGATCCTTATTAATTCTTTCCTCTCTTTAATTTCCATTTTTTCCTCAGTTCCCTTTCCTATTGCTCAAGCAGGGCTTGGGTAGGGCCCTGCTGCTGCCAGCCTGTGTCCCTGTGGCATGGTGCCACCAGTGCCATTGCTCCATGATATGGGGATGTGATGGGTGGCTGCATTTGGGGTCAATGGTGAGATCAGACGCATGCAAAGGGAAGGGAGCCATGGATGGAGCAGAGAGCCCCAGATGGAGGGGAAGGGGGAGGGTGGGGAGCACCAAAAAAATGTCCCATCAGCACCAGGTAGTGGACTGGGGGGGATGCATGGGTGGGGTCCCAGCCCCCATCCACTGTTCATCTGGGAGGATGGAGACAGGAAACTGCCACTTATTGAAACAGCTTTGGTGAAACATCCCAACTTCTCCCCAGACACCATTCCTAGGGATGGACCACAGGGAAAAAGGTGGGACAGGACATCCTCAGCACCCACAAAACGCAGCAATTGCCTTTCCCACCTCTG